>NC_069798.1:50852760-52311191 GCF_027406575.1 Nycticebus coucang | reverse complement strand
TCTGTTGTTGTTATTTAATATTTTCCTTTTTGGTTAATACTCATAAGCCCATCCTAGAAATGCCAGATGGATTCCATGAACATTCACCTGGTTTCCTCCTCATCTGTTTCTAGCACATGCATTTCCACTTGAGTCCAGATGTGGGGTTGTCATGGTCAGAGAACTGTGGGTCCCTTCATAAAGGCAATGACCCCATGTTCTGGCTGCACCTCAAAAAATGCCCAGCAAGGAAATATCTTAGCAATGCTGGCCATGAACTCTTCTCTGGGCTTCCTTGCTCACTTGTCAGCACACTGTTGTTCAATTCTCCAGGTTCTGAGGACATTACAGTTTGCTCTAAAAACATTAGAAGTGGGCTCTCATATCCTTTGGCTTTGGCCTTGTGAATGGCCCCATACTGAGCTGTGTGAACTCCATTTGTTTGGCAGCAATATTTGTATCTGCCATATAAATTATCCTCTGGGTTTGAGATTTTCCCAGCACCATTCTTTTCTAATGAAGCAACAGGTATTTATTGTATGCCTATGTACTAGCTGGGTAAACCAGAAGCATAAAAACAAGGCCCTAATCTCATAAATCTTATGCTTCTACTGGGAATGGGAGTCAGGGTGTGTGAAAGTTAAACCTCAGTGGAAGAAACAAGTGAGACGCACACTTCCACACGGTGGTTCTAGAGAGGATTCCACCAGGGCCTGATGAACGGGACTCACACCGTGCACCCCAGATAGGCAGAGGAGCGGCTGCCATTATGAGTTGGACTTTTTTTTTTTTTTTTGGTACAGACAGAGTCTCAGTGTACCGCACTCGGGTAGAGTGCAGTGGCATCACACGGCTCACAGCAACCTCTAACTCTTGGGCTTACACGATTCTCTTGCCTCAGCCTCCCGAGCAGCTGGGACTACAGGCGCCCGCCACAACACCCGGCTATTTTGTTGTTGTTGTTGTTGTTGTTGTTGTTGTTGCAGTTTGGCCGGGGCTGGGTTTGAACCCGCCACCCTTGGCATATGGGACCGGCGCCCTACTCACCGAGCCACAGGCACAACCCATGAGTTGGACTTTTCTGAGAACATATCATTCAGAAAATAGAGAGAGAGCTGAGCCTGAGTGTGGCAAAGACTTGGTTCTTCAAACTCTAGTTTTCCCTGGAAGGTTGTGAACTGGGGAATTTTGACATTACTCTAGAGAAAAACTTTAGGATGGTTATTTTTACAGACCTTTCAGCTATATACAGACTTTTTCCTATTATGTTTGGTTTCAAGACTGATTAGTCTCTGGTTTTCCATGGGTTCTCTTTGGGCCGGAACTGATATTTGCTCCCAGATGTCTGTTCTGGGGTCTCCACTCCAGCGGGCAGTCACAAGCTTGAGAGCACTCCCTTTACTGCTCAGAGCACAGCAGAGGTGAAAAAGGAGCAGGGATTGGGTAGGGCTGGCCAAGCCTTCACTGAGAGACACACTGACAGGGTGTACTAGAAATAAATAAATGAATTCTGTAATAAGTTCTTCTTGATGCCATTATTTGTTTCCACATAATACGCACAAGGGTATTTTACTAATCTATATGACATTTAATTATAATCCAGTTATCAGATATAAGTTATCTTGGCGCCCTGTAATATAACAAACCTCTAGTGTGAAATATCTAACTAATTAGAGATGACAGGTGGTCGCCACTCTGTGAGCCATACCATCTTTCACTAACACTAGCTGTGATCACGTAAATACACCATCCTTCAGTGTGAGAAGCTCCCTAGGTGGCCCTCAAGGGAAATGCAGGCAGCGTGTTCCTGAGGACCAGGAACATGGTGACATCTTTGGTATGAAGATGGAGACTGCCAAAGATAACTGGTTGCTACATATGGTTCAACGTTTTTTTGTCATTACCTAATTATCAGGTTAGTACGGGGTAATGATGAGATCTAAATTTAGTCTATACTGTGTAAGTTTTGTCCTACTTTGTTTTTGATCCTGAACAGTCTTTTTTTTTAGATGGGTAGGATTAATCAAGGAGATGAATGAGAATGAATCGGATGTTCTGACTTGACCACTACTGGAAAAAATTAGCTAAATAGAAATGGCCACTGACATTGACTAATAAAAGGCACTGATGTTTGTAAAGAAAGGATGTCATATTATGGGAGACTATCTTTCCAAAATATTCTCTGATGTATCTGGACAAGGGGATGTAGACCAGCTCTTTGGGCAGAAAGAAGTAGGCCTGCTGCTGACTTCTTGAGTGAGTATCAGTCCTGTGTTTCTATGTAGGCAACTTTGGCATAGAATCTCCAGAGTGGGCTCCACTCACATTTTCCTTGGAAGCATGCAGCCTTGTTTTGAGGTTGGTAGGAGAAAACAGATATGAGGTACCTTAGGAATGCTCTAAACATTTGTGCCTACTTGGTATCTCAGAACCCTCTAAAAGAAAATTGGACTTGGTGGAGGACGTAGATGACTTTAAAGCTTAATTTTAAAGCAACATCACTCAAAGTTTAAGAGAACGGTGGAGTGGAAAGAGGGTCTAGTCATTGGAAACTTGGAAGTTTATTCAATGTTTTTTTGTGTTTTTGCCACAGGAGAAAGACCACTGAGGTCCTAGGCTCTGTAATGAGCTTGTCTTGATGCTGTTATTTATGTTTCCACAATAATTGACGTAACAGGGCAATGATGCAAGTCAGTGGGGCTGCAGAGTCAGCTTTCCAAGTTCCCGTTCGACTCTGCATTTAGATGAACCTGTGGCACACAAGGTACATTACAGAGACACTTCCCATTTTTCATTAACTCATTGTCACTAACATTCTCAGTCATTACCTGACATTATTTTAACATTCCTATTGCTCTGGCCCATGTTCCCAAGCCCCTTGCCACTGTGTCATAGCCCATGCTGTCAAATGCCTGCTAATCAGTTTCTGAATGCCTCACCTTCAAGGCACAGCCCGTATAAACCCTTCACTGTTCCCCTGAATCACTGGCTTTGTCCTTGTCCTGGGGATCTTAAGTGAGGACACAGTCTGTGTTCCTCTCACTTTTCTACAACCCTTTCCTGATTTGTCTTTGCAACCCACACAGCTTCTTACATATTTTAAATGTCGAATAATATTTTTTTTGATAAGCGATTGTGGGATCAGGACTAATTTGGATGTGTAAGCAGCCTGCATTCACATTTGTATCTCTCCTCTTGGAGACCTCATCTTTCGCCATCCTCCCTTAAAATTGTGCACCTCCCAAGCCCTGGCTTTCCCTGTCCCCTTTGCCTTCTTTATTTTTTCTTTATAGCCTTATCACCTGTTAATATAGCATATAATTGGCTTATTTAAAAAATTATTATTTATCTTCCCCATTGGAGTGGAATCTTCATGAAGGCAGAGATTTTTCTCTTTTGTTCCTTGCCACAATCCCAGTGCATAGAATAGGACCTGACACAGATTAGGCATTCAGTTGATATCTGTTAAATTAAATTGAGTTAAATTAGCAAAAACTTTCTATCATGGTAAAAGTCTCCTGTGTGGGTCAGGGTCCTGGCGGGAAAGAGATGGCACACTCACAATGTGCATTTGAGGAGAGTTTAATTGAAGAAAGGTTCATGAGGGTTTGGGAAGGGTTCCAGAGAGTCAAGGAGGGCTATTGCAGTACCCTGGGGCTAGCAACAGGGGGGAGCCCACTACCCCAGACCCGAAGGGACAAATAGAGTGGATGCTCTGGGGTGCTCAGAAAGAAGGCTGCAAGGAGAGAGCCTTCTAAAAGGACCTGGCCCCGAAATAGAGGGACGCACCCAGCTCAAGGCAGTTGGCAGGGCTGGACCTGGGCAGTAAATCCTCTGACCTCAGTCTCCTCCTCCCCTCTGATCTCCTGCTGGGATCTCCTGCTGGGACCTCCCGCAGCAAAATTCCCTTTACAAGCAGGCAAGGGAACCCCACTGATAAGGTTCTCAGGAGTCAGCCTCTCCTGGCTCAGAGCAGGGTAGACAAGGGCAGAGAGTGGGTGTGGAGAGGCTAACAGGAAATAGCCACAGCACATCCTAAAGCAATGAGCTGTTGCCCTTTGCTCACACAATTGCCCTGGGGCATGGTGAGGTCTGCTTAAATGAGGTGGAAATGGGAGCTGCTGTGGTTGGAGTGTGGGAGGGAAAACTGAGGGGTTGTGTGGAGGTTGAGGGGTAGTGGGTGCAGGGAAGGGAGGAGTCTTCTTTTCTTAAGAAAAGAAAAGTTTCTGGGAACAGGAGTGATAGCATCTGGGATGCTATCAGGTTAGCTCCAGGCTGGGGTAGAGACAGGTCTCCACGCACTCTCCTTTGGACATCAATGGCCAGAGAAGGCATCCCGCCCTGAAGCAGCACCTGTGATAGGACACTGTACCCCCAAACAGCAGAAACAGCAGAGCAGGAGTGGGAGGTTTCTAGAAGAGCGCCAGTTGTGACACTTGTGACACTTGTGACAATTGCTCTCGCTGCCATATCTTTGAGGAGATTAAGACTGGTTTTGGGAGGGAGTCTGTCACGTTGTGCACATATGAAAGAGGACGAGATACTATTTCAACTCTCAGATTCCTAGACTGAATGTGGCTTCCGAGAATTTCCTTTACATTAGTATTCAAGCCACTCTGAGAAGATTCTAAGATTGTGAGGAATGACAGGAGGGTTCAGCATCCAGGATTCTGGCTGTTGCTGATGGTTTGAAGCTGCAACTGTGGGTGCCAATCTGCTACCCGATTCCCTGCCTGCTGGGAGTGCCCTGCAGTGTCATCACCCTCCCTAAACCCTGGCCACCTGCCAGTTGGCATTCAGCAGCAGGTTGGAGTCAGAGTGGTCCACCTTCCTTCTGGATGAAAGAAGGGGGCTGCAAAAAGCTCCCCGGGAGCCACCCCGAGCCAGACATGCAAAGGAAACTGCAGAGTGGAAATAAGCTGGGAAGAAAGGCAGATGTGGGCGTGTGAGATGCAGGGAAGAAATGCAGATGTGGGCGTGTGAGATGCAGGGAAGAAAGGCAGATGTGGGCGTGTGAGATGCAGGGAAGAAAGGCAGATGTGGGCGCGTGAGATGCAGGGAAGAAAGGCAGATGTGGGCGTGTGAGATGCAGGGAAGAAAGGCAGATGTGGGCGTGTGAGATGCAGGGAAGAAAGGCAGATGTGGGCGTGTGAGATGCAGGGAAGAAAGACAGATGTGGGCGTGTGAGATGCAGGGAAGAAAGGCAGATGTGGGCGTGTGAGATGCTGGGAAGAAAGGCAGATGTGGGCGTGTGAGATGCTGGGAAGAAAGGCAGATGTGGGCGTGTGAGATGCAGGGAAGAAAGGCAGATGTGGGCGTGTGAGATGCAGGGAAGAAAGGCAGATGTGGGCGTGTGAGATGCAGGGAAGAAAGGCAGATGTGGGCGAGTGAGATGCAGGGAAGAAATGCAGATGTGGGCGCGTGAGATGCTGAGAAGAAAGGCAGATGTGGGCGCGTGAGATGCAGGGAAGAAAGGCAGATGTGGGCGCGTGAGATGCAGGGAAGAAAGGCAGATGTGGGCGTGTGAGATGCAGGGAAGAAAGGCAGATGTGGGCGCGTGAGATGCAGGGAAGAAAGGCAGATGTGGGCGCGTGAGATGCTGGGAAGAAAGGCAGATGTGGGCGCGTGAGATGCAGGGAAGAAAGGCAGATGTGGGCGTGTGAGATGCAGGGAAGAAAGGCAGATGTGGGCGTGTGAGATGCAGGGAAGAAAGGCAGATGTGGGCGTGTGAGATGCAGGGAAGAAATGCAGATGTGGGCGCGTGAGATGCAGGGAAGAAAGGCAGATGTGGGCGCGTGAGATGCAGGGAAGAAAGGCAGATGTGGGCGCGTGAGATGCAGGGAAGAAAGGCAGATGTGGGCGCGTGAGATGCAGGGAAGAAAGGCAGATGTGGGCGTGTGAGATGCAGGGAAGAAAGGCAGATGTGGGCGTGTGAGATGCAGGGAAGAAAGGCAGATGTGGGCCTGTGAGATGCAGGGAAGAAAGGCAGATGTGGGCGTGTGAGACGCAGGGAAGAAATGCAGATGTGGGCGTGTGAGACGCAGGGAAGAAATGCAGATGTGGGCGCGTGAGATGCAGGGAAGAAAGGCAGATGTGGGCGCGTGAGATGCAGGGAAGAAAGGCAGATGTGGGCACGTGAGATGCAGGGAAGAAAGGCAGATGTGGGCACGTGAGATGCAGGGAAGAAAGGCAGATGTGGGCGCGTGAGATGCAGGGAAGAAAGGCAGATGTGGGCACGTGAGATGCAGGGAAGAAAGGCAGATGTGGGCGCGTGAGATGCAGGGAAGAAATGCAGATGTGGGCGCGTGAGATGCAGGGAAGAAATGCAGATGTGGGCGCGTGAGATGCAGGGAAGAAAGGCAGATGTGGGCGCGTGAGATGCAGGGAAGAAATGCAGATGTGGGCGTGTGAGATGCAGGGAAGAAAGGCAGACGTGGGCCTGTGAGATGCAGCTCAGGGAAGAAATGCAGATGTGGGCGTGTGAGACGCAGGGAAGAAATGCAGATGTGGGCGTGTGAGATGCAGGGAAGAAAGGCAGATGTGGGCGCGTGAGATGCAGGGAAGAAAGGCAGATGTGGGCGCGTGAGATGCAGGGAAGAAAGGCAGATGTGGGCACGTGAGATGCAGGGAAGAAAGGCAGATGTGGGCGCGTGAGATGCAGGGAAGAAAGGCAGATGTGGGCGCGTGAGATGCAGGGAAGAAATGCAGATGTGGGCGTGTGAGACGCAGGGAAGAAATGTAGATGTGGGCGTGTGAGATGCAGGGAAGAAATGCAGATGTGGGCGTGTGAGATGCAGCTCAGGGATGAGGACGCATGCACTTCTTCTGCGTTAAGGAGTTGCTGTTCTTTCTGAACCTAGGGTGGAGTGGCAGGGGCATGGCCAGAATGTCACCCTTTACCCGGCGAAGGGATGGGAGCTGGACTGGAGTTGGGGACGTTTCTGGTGGAAAATGGTACAGCCCCCATCAGCAGCTTTCAGAGGTGATGGGGACCGTACGCTTCCTGTGACAAAGAGGAACAGAAAAGAAGGAACAAAACTCTGAGCAAGAGCCAAGTTTGGTTAAGGCCTGGTGGCGGTCACCCCGGGCGCTGGCTGAGGCAGGAGGGAGCTGGGGAAGACCTCCACGTGGGAGAAACCTGGAAAGCAGATGAGAAGTTGCTCTTTACCAAAAGGATAAAGTCTGAACTGTGTAGCTAGGGTGGTTGTGAGTTTTTCTTGTCTTCACTCTTCTCTTTCTGGAGGATTCCAGAGTCAGACTGTCAGACGCTGAAGGTTCCCATCCTCAATCTTGTTTTTTTTTAATTTTTTTTTTGTAGAGACAGAGTCTCACTTTCTGGCCCTCGGTAGAGTGCTGTGGCCTCACACAGCTCACAGCAACCTCCAACTCCTGGGCTTAAGGGATTCTCTTGCCTCAGCCTCCCGAGCAGCTGGGACTACAGGCGCCCGCCACAACGCCCGGCTATTTTTTGGTTGCAGTTTGGCCGGGGCCGGGTTTGAACCCGCCACCCTCGGTATATGGGGCCGGTGCCCTACCGACTGAGCCACAGGCGCCGCCCCCCATCCTCAATCTTAATCCTGAGGTTTCGAGCTGAAATATCTTTTACTAAACTGGACATTAGCCTCTGGTATTTCTAATTCAACTCATCCAAAATGGAAATCAGTATCCTTATTCCCCGAAAGCACCATCTTTCTTCCTTTTTCTTAACTGCATCACATTCCCTCTGGTCCCTCATACTAGACCCACCACGGTTTCTTCCTTCCCTTCCCTGTCTCCATCAGCCCATCCCTGGGGCTGGTTGACCCAAGCACTCTCTCTCCTCTTCAACTCCATCATCACATCCTCAGTCTAGATCTTCATCATTATAGCTGAGTCGTGGCATCCTACTTCAAGGATTCTGTTTGCTGAGAGCCCAATTTCTATGCTACCCTCTGAGTGATCTTTCTTTCCCTTTCCATTCCAGCATTCAGATCCTTCCCAACAGGAGTCAAAGCAAGATCATGATGTTATGTTATGGTTGTGAGGGGAGACTGCAGTGTCACTGAGCCTTGTTTCATTGACTTACGTTTGGCCATTCATTCATTATTGAGTGTCTTTTAGGGTAATCATGAGAATAGAATAAGGTAATCTATGTGATATGCTCAGAGAATTGCATGACAAATTATAAATGCTCAATAAATATTACTAGTTATTAGCAGCAGAGGAGCAATTAATTGCCTATTTTGTAAAATACCACTGTGCGTGCAGTGGAGCCTGCCAAAGTATCTATTCACGACATTCCTACACCCACTAGAGTCTCAACCCTTACTCTAGCCCATGTTGCAGACTGATTTGGTTTATTTGAAGACATCAGCGGTCTAGTTGCTAAGCTCATGCTACATTTCGAGAAGCAATGTTTTGCCTGTTCTTCTCAAAGGATACATGTGAATATTGGATGAGGTAGTGTGTACTTAAGTGGCTTGGTGAACTTGGGGTGTGGCTGAGTGGTTGTGGCATTGTCTGGCTGTGTGGCCTGCATGGAGGATGTTTTCACTGTCTGTGGTTCTCCAACATATCTTCCAGCCCCAGAGGCTGACATACAATCTTTGCGTGTTTCAGACTGCCTTCCCTGAATAGTAGAGCCCAGTTTCTGATTTATCCTATAGAACAAAGATGATTGGTGTCTTTTGAGCCCAGTGTCCTCTCAAGTTATTTACTTTCCCTCCAGCCCAGGTTGTCTCAGATGTCCTATGAGTACCTTCAATACCTTCCCTAAAGTCCCTCATATACATCCATACATCTTAAAATTATGCAAAGCGCATAGCGTATAAGCCCAACCCCCTCACCTCCAAAAAAATAAAGAAAAGAGTTAGTCTGTTACAAAATAAAGATGTTTTCTTTAAGCACCAAAGGCTTTTAAAATCTAATTCTGGCAAGTTAAACCTATGCTTGGTATTAGAATCTTTTATGCAGCATCTTTGAATAGGCCTACTTGGATATGGTTACTAACTCCATACATAAGCGGAAATCAGCATTGGCCTGTGTTACTTAGAAAATTAAAGGAAAGGCAGGGACTTGGAACTCGGGTTATTTGGATTATTATCTATTTTCTAACATCACTCAATGCTCTCTAGACCTGAGCTTTTACTCTTTGGTGTTTTTCTTTTTTTTTTCCCCCAGCTCTAAAACTTGAACAAATTTATCCCTTTGGAATTTTTTTCTTCCTATTTTATTCAGATGTGTTCTCCCGGCCTGAGAAGTTGCATGCCAACTTCCTGCCAGGAGCACCTTTTCACAGCTGTGTTACAAATATCTGGGAAAAAAATAGGAGAGGATTAAATTGACGATTGCAAAACCATTCCTCCCAGTGCCAAGGCAATCCAGGGAGGCTCGGATAATAATATCTCATATTTACAATTTAGATCTTGAGCCCACCAAACTAGAAATGAGTCCAACTTTTTGTATCTTCCATGGGGCTGATGGTATTTAAGGAATTGGATAGTTATTAAGAATATCTATTATTCATTATATTATTCTGTATTCAAAAGCATTGTGGTTTTTTTTAGTAATTTTATTCTTACCTATCACACACAGGTGATTGATAAATATGCCTTGTAATTTTCTAACATATTTTTGTCATCTGAGCTTCATAAATCACAAAGTGACAATGATTCTGTTCCAGGGTTCCTATTTTTCAGATAACAGGATTGTTTTGATCTTATGAGTAAGCTGGTAGACTAGGGCAAGCTATGCGTGAGTTTTTTGATTGCTGCTTTAAAGCTGGGTTTCTATGAGAGGCAAATGAGGAAGAACATGAATACAAGCATATAAACCCAGATCCTCTAGAGATGGGCAGATGCAGTGTACACAGGCTGTGTCAGGTTCTCCAGATAAACAAACTAATAGAGTATTAATTGAATGATTGACTGTGGGAATTGATACGCATGATTTTGCAGGTGAGAAATCTCATAGACTTCCACTTGCAAGCTGGAGAGCCAGGAAAGCCGGCTCAATCCATGTCTGCAGACCTGAGAACCGTGAGTTGTAGTGTCTGCATGGAGGAGAAGATAGACATTGCAGCTCGAGAAGAGAGTGAATTTGCCTTCGTCTGCCTTTTTTGTTGTATTAAGGTCCTTAACGGTTACATGATGGCTGTCCACGTTGGTAAAGGTTATCTTCTTTATTCAATCTCCCAATCCAAATGCCAGTTTCTTCCAGAATCACCCTCATAGACACACCTAAAAATAATGTTTTACCAGCCATCTGGGCAACCCTTAGCCCAGTCGAGTTGACACATAAGTTAACCAGCTCAGAGGCTTGAGAAGCCTGACTGTAATGGGAGAGTGAAGCCAGAGAGGGTGAGGGTACACAGGAGAGCACGCGGACCCTGACAAAGAGGTAAACAGCACACGGGAGGACAATGGGCGGCAGCCTCTTCCCCCTTTCCAGCTTTTGATTATGGCCAATCTTGTGTGGCAAGGACAGTGAAACTGATTTGTTTAGGAAGCTTGTTTGTGGTGAGATCAGACCTGGAGCTCAGCTCTATTGACCTGTTCTAGACATGGATGATTTCTATCATATATCACTGTGTGGAAGTTTAGACTCACTGCTTAATTAAAAAAAAAAAAATAGCAGATTTAATTCCAAAAAGCTCTCAAGAGGAAATGACTCTTTTACACACTTATGTAAAATAAACCAATTTTTCCAAAATGAATTCATCCATTAATCCATTCATTCAACATGTATTTGTTGAGCAGTCACGGCTCTGTGCCCTGGGACATACCTTAAACATCATACCTTAAACATGAATGTTTCAAGTCTCTGCTCTCATGGAGATTACATTCTAGTGGAGAAAAATAAAATATACAAGTAGGCAAATACATAAATGACATGATTTTGCATAGACGGCTTTGAAGGAAATTTTTTAAAAAGTAGGGAAATGGGATAAAGTGGGTGGGAGGTAACAGCTGAATATGGTGGTGGAGGATGGAGGTAATTTAGGGGTTGCTTTTTAAAATTTTCCAAATGTCATCTACCAGCAAATAGCAAATTATGAAGATCTAGTGAAAAAAAGTCATTTAAAATAAAATAGTAAGTTCAGAGGTTGGAAGGAGAGAGATTCTTGGTTGATGATACCAAAGATTTCTTTCCAGGGTACTAAGTAATTTTTAAAAATTACTACCAGTTCTTTTTATAGAAGTGACACATTGTAGTAAAAATAACTAGAACATATAAAAGATAATTAAAAAGAAAATAAAACTACCATGATAAAAATTTCTCTTAAAATTTATCCTCCAGTATTTTTTCTATGCATACAGAAATATGATTTTTATATATTCTACTTTGTAACTAGCTTTTTTGAACTAATAGCATATCACGAATACCTTTTGATGTTAATGCATAGATGTATTATTACTTTGGGGTATGGTATTCCATTGGAAAAGTGTGCCAGAGTTTATGAAAGCAATTCTCTGTTTTTGAACATTTGTTTCTAGTTCATTCTTACAAACAATGCTCGATCCATCTACCTCTACCTTTTAGTACTTGCTTAATGATTTCCTTAGAAAAAAATTAAGTATGGAATTGCTAGGTCTGAAAGACTGCAGTTTTTAAGACATTGAATTATATCGCACAAATGTTTAATTTCATACCAGCAGCTAATGAGGGCTTATTTCCCCACGCATGAACTATTTCAGTGTAATAAGTACAGAAGAAGGCAGGAATAGGTGAAAAATGGTGGACTGTTGTTTTAATTTATATTTATCTTATTATAAATAAGTGATATTTTTAATATTGGAACTTTTTTTATTGACCCTTCATGTTTCTTCTTTTTGATTCATGTCTTTTGCTCATTTTAAGAATTAAGGCATTGGGCAGCACCTGTGGCTCAATGGAGTAGGGCGCTGGCCCCATATGCTAGAGGTGGTAGATTCAAACCCAGCCAGAGCCAAAAACTGCAAAAAAAAAAAAAAAAAAAAAATTAAGGCATTCATTATTTTCCTTTCCTGACTTGCAAGAACTCTTTAGGTACCTGACTTAATCTAAAGCTTACTCTATGGCAGGCACTGTTGCAGAATCTGGGGATACGATAATGAACAACAAATTATTGGCCTTTAAAAAAAAACATTTTTTTTTCCAAAATTATTTTTTGTTCTTTAATTTTTGTCAGTTGAATTTTTTGGAGGTCAAAAGTATTGTTATTTTCCTTTATGATTTCATCCTGTGGTGTCATGATTAGAAAGCCTTTCCCGAGTTCAAGGTTATAAAAACTAGTCACCGTATTTTCTTTAGTTATTAATTGGGTAATTTATCTTTTCCCCACAGATTTGAAATGCCATCTTTATCATTCACTAAATTCTTAAATACGCATAGGGCTGCTTTTGGATTTTCTACTTGATTTCACTGATGTGTCTAAGTTGGCATTAACTTCAAATTAAGTATTGTGGCTTTAAAACACATTTGGATATCTATGAAGGAAAGTGCCAACTCATCAGTCTTCTTTTTAAAAATATTTTTGCATGTCTATGCTACCAGAATTTTATCAAGCTCTGGAAAGAAATTCCATTGGCGTTTTGGGAGGATTGAGTTACATTTATAGATTAAATTTGCAGAGAAGCTGTACAACATTAGGTGTTCTTACTGCAGGAATACAACTTCTCTGTGTTCAAGTATTCAGATCTTGTACATAACCACCAATAAAGTTTATTAGTTTTATTAAGAAGTTTCTGCATATTTTTGTCCAGTTTATTCCTAGATATTTTATATAATTTTGTTATTATGAATAGAAGCATCTTGTCATTATATTAATATATATGATATTATTATAACTAATCCCATGTATACCTAGTAAATATAGATATGCTAAATAAAACATTAGTAAATTAAACTCAGATATATAACACAAAGGTTATGTACCACAACCAAATAGGGTTGGTTCTGGGAATGTAATGATCCTTCAACTTGGAAAATAGATTAATATAAACTATCACACTAATAGGAAAAAAAAAATCAATCCATATGACCACCTTGCTAAAAGGTAGAAGTAATGTATAGGATGGAAAGTACACACACGTAGGGTGCCCCCAAAGTCTCCGTATAATATAGTAAAAATTAACAAACTCGCATAGTAACAGATATTTTGGGATGTATTCACCAAGAGTGGGAAAGAAGATTTCATGGGTGTGTAGAAAAAGGTGGCCGATATGTAGAGAGTATTTTGTAAAAATTTTTCATGAGTATTTGTAAATAAAGGCACATTTAGCTACAATTTCTCATTTTCACTATGTACGGTAAATTCTGGGACAACCCCGTCTGTGTGTCTATGTATATATGTATTTTCCCATTTATTTTTGCCATTATATCTTTTCACTGGTCATAACTGGTGAGTAGGAAAGCTGATTATCTATCTATTATTTTATTGCCAGACTTCTTAATGATGTATCTTACTAACAGCCACCATTCAAAATACTTAACTGGCGATGCCGTCTGAGAACCAGCCAATCAGCACAGAACCTGACTGGTTTGTACGGACTTGCCATGACACAGCCCCTGCGTACTAACTGGGATGTCGCTTCTAACCCTTTTTCAGATAAATCTCCTTTTCTCAGTATCTTCAATAGGTAAGCAACCATAACATCTATATTCTGTCTGTTCTTTTTCTTCCTTCACAGTTCCTTGTTTCCAGGTTTAATTCCATGCATTGACATTGCAGAATAATCTTAGATAGAAGTTGTGATGATTGCTGTTTTGTATTGCTCCTGATTGTACTGGAAGAGTTGATCAGGGAGTGCAACTTCCATGGATAATGTAAGGAACACTGTCATATTCTATTTTATTAATATATTTTTTAAAAGTATGAATCAGTAGTGAATTTTATCCTATACAGTACTCCTATCTTTTATCAAGGCAGTCATATGAATTGATTTTTTTGCCCTATTAACATGATAGCTTATAGTCAACTATTTTCCAAGTCGAACCATCATTACATTCGTAGAATGATTCCTAATTAGTCATGATGCATGACCTTTGTGTTATACATCTGAGTTTAATTTACTAATGTTTTATTTAGCATTTCTTTGTCTATTAGGCAATACATGGGATTAATTATAATTATTCTAATTTTATAACATGCATTGGCATGTTTCTATCTTTTTATGTTTGCAAATTTAAATAATACAGGGTTTTTCTGCTTCTTGAGGGTGCTTAGAACTCCCTCAAACAACATTGTAATCTTTTGGTGGGGATCATGTTTTAACAATTGTTTTCAATTTCTTTAATGATTTTGGTTTATGTGGGTTTCTTGTTCCTCTTGAGTAAACCTTGAATTTATATTTTCTTAGAAAATAATCCATTTCCCTGAGAGTTCCAATTTGGTAACGTAAAATGACATATACAGTGGAGCCTCAGAAAGGGAACCTAACCAAGGGACTGCAATCAACTGACCAACACATGGAGGTGGTCAACATAAGGAACTAGGCCTGCTGTTCTCACATGTTCATATGGCACCTGTCCAGTCCATGAAAAGTAGGTCAACTTAAGGGGGTGGCTAATATAGAAAGGTGGGCAACTATGGAGGTTTTTCTGTAGTTCCCTTATCATTTAAAAAACAATCATATCTGTTGGCATATACTTTCTTGTCATGAATATCATTTACTTTTTATTCTCTTTTATTCTTGGATGGGCTAGAGAAGTTTGTTTATTTTACTGGTCTTCGGAAAAGCCTATACTGTTGCATGTGTGCTATGGAGACATAGGACAGCATTTGAGGGACTGGATCCAGCTAGCAGCTGTTTAAGCGAGCTTGGAAGCAGATGCCCCCCAGACAAGCCTTCAGATGGCACCACATGCCCAGCCAACACCTTGACTGATGCAAGACCTTGAACCAAAGGCACCCTGCTGAGCCATGCCTGAACTCCTGCCCCACAGACACTGCAACATAGTTCCTGTTTTCTGTTCCAAGCAACTAAGTCTTGGGGTAATTTGTTATGCAACAATGGATAACTAATATAATAGGTGATTAGATTTCTTGGACATGTGTCAACCCTTTCTATTTGGTTGTGTGGTCAGGTGTTAAGGCCCCTGAGTTCTGTTGTTATAGAAATCAATCCACTAACACTCACTAAACAAATAAAATGGCCAAAGTAGAGCTTTGTACTTCTTGGACACTGTATCTCTGTGTATATAATTGTACAACTCTTGATTTGCATAATGTCAGCCTTTTATACGTTGTTCCATAAGGAATGGAATACAGTTTTAGAGATGTGAAAATATTAGTGTGATATATGGGAATGTAAAATATCTCACGGCAGAGATGAGTATTAGGAACAGAGAGGGGAAGGCAGCTGCACTTACAGGAGAGGGAAGGCCCTTCTGTTCAGTCCCATGTGGTTTCTGTTACCATGTGTATTCTTGTTGCATTATCTCATGTTATTTCAGTTTGTTTTATTCTCCCCCTTGCTTTATTTTGTTCAGGACTAGAAATTAGCAAAGTAAGGGCAAGAAGAGAGGATGAGTTTGTAAGTTAAGAAGATGGATGGATATAATATATAGAAAAAAATAAATTACAGAAATCAGAAGGCCTGCAAAGTCTTTATTGTCCATAAACCTTGTTTGGCCTGTTTCATAGGAAATATTGTTTTGGATTGTGGTAATACATGCATGAAAATCATGAAAGATGTTCTGCACATTTGAAACTCACGGGGTGAACAAAGTGGGTTCAAGAGGAAAAGTTACTTATACAAATGAAGGATTTACTCACAATGAGGGTGGGGAATCAGAATTTAAAATGCATGTCACAACACTTCTACACTGCTAGTGGGAATGCAAATTAATACATTCCTTTTGGAAAGAAGTTTGGAAAACACTTATAGATCTAAAAATAGATCTGCCATTCAATCCTATAATTCCTCTGCTAGGTATGTACCCAGAAGACCAAAAATCACATCATAACAAAGATATTTGTACCAGAATGTTTATTGCAGCCCAATTCATAATTGCTAAGTCATGGAAAAAGCCCAAGTGCCCATCGATCCACGAATGGATTAATAAATTGTGGTATATGTACACCATGGAATATTATGCAGCCTTAAAGAAAGATGGAGACTTTACCTCTTTCATGTTTACAAGGATGGAGCTGGAACATATTCTTCTTAGTAGAGTATCTCAAGAATGGAAGAAAAAGTATCCAATGTACTCAGCCCTATTATGAAACTAATTTATGGCTTTCATATGAAAGCTAAAACCCAGCTGTAGCCTAATAATATGGGGCAGGGGGAGAGGGAGGGGAGGGAGGGGGGAGGATGGGCGGAGGAAGTGTGATTGGTGGGATTACACCTGCAGTGCATCTTACAAGGGTACATGTGAACTTATTAAATGTAGAATTATAAATGTCTTAACCCAATAACTAAGAAAATGCCAGGAAGGCTATGTTAACCAGTGTGATGAAAATGTCAAATGGTCTATAAAACCAGTGTATGGTGCCTCATGATCGCATTAATGTACACAGCTATGATTTAATAATAACATTTAAAAAAAAGAAGAAAAAGAAAATGCATGTCACTTAACCTAATAACTGTTATTCTGAAAGTAGGAGAAAGCGGTGTGAACTCTGGCAGTTACAGAAATATACATGGATAAATGATATTGACACTTCTAGAATAAATACAAAAGCAACAACAACAAAACAATTGGCACCTAAGGTGTACAACGCAAGGGTACATTTCAAAACAGCTAAGAGTAGATTATAAATGTCTTACCACAAAAAATAAGTGAGGTGATAGTTATGTTAATAAGTTTGATTTAAGCATTCCACATTATATATGAAATCATCATTGTACCCCATGAATGTGTATACAGTTAGGATTTAATAAAAATTAAGTAAAAAAGATTGTAACATAAAAAGATAGGAGATTACACAGTACAGAAAGTCTTCATTTAAATGAAAAGAGATTGACTTTAGAGAAAACATGCCACCGAGAATATGTATTTTGAAAAGTTAAGACCAACTCCAAAAGATTGAAGGCTGCAAAAGATACACTTCAGTTTGGAGCCAATGTTAGTGGGAAATTGCAAATGGGAACTGTTGCCTGTTTATTACTCTGAATAGCCACAGGCAATTTAAAGGCCTTTGTGAGGTCCATGTATTTTCAGCATACACCATACTGACATTTTGCAAGGCCTTCTTGGAAGGACTGGATGTAATTCGGGGAGTGTCTGTATCATTTTAATTTCTTCCCCCTAGGAGTTCATGTTGGGCCATAAAAGACAAAGATTAAGTGAAGACCTCAGATGCCAAGAGCCAAGTCTGTGACATAGGAGGGTCCATCTCCATCACTCTGAGTCAGGTGGGGTAGATCATCTTTCAGTCTTACAGTCTAAGAAGTAGGGGGATAAAATCTCCAGCGTTATGTGTGTTTTACAAACAATTTCTTCAGCTCTCTGATATGGGATTGTTATCATTTCCATTTTACAGCTGAAGAAATTGGGGCTCTGAGAGGTAAGTAATCGGCCCAAGGTCGCAGAGCTAGTGACTGATGGAGCTAGAATTAAACTTCACTGTGTGAACTCAAAACCCATGTACTTAACTTCTCTGTCCCTGCCCATGTCTCTCAGTTGGAGAGATTTAGTGGGTGTTCATTGGTTGTGACCAAGGAATGAACTCTTCATGTGGAGCTGGACTCCCCTGCTTGTTTCATGTGTGTTAATTTTGTCTCACTAACTAAAAAATCCCTGGGCCTTGAGATCAATATCTTTGAGGTTTTATCCATATGGAGTTCATGCATCTCCCCAACTAATTATCTTGGTTGCTTAACTGCATTCAGGCGTTCTTTTTAGTTACTGCGTATAGAGAACGTCTTGCATTTATTATTTTAAGGCTACTACTAAGCCAGTCAGCTCGTGTGGGACTATTTACAAGAACTGCAGGAGAGTACAATTCCACCTGTACTCAGGGGGCTATTTACAAGAAGAACACTGGTGTGCTCCCTAAAAATTTTAAAGCACACCTTCAGAGCTCTTCCTTGCCATGAGTATTGTACAACATTTAATATTATACATTAAAAAATCTGTGAACTGTATAAATGAAAAGACAAAATACAGAATATGTAATTTTTAGAAACTTGATTGGCACAGGGAGATTTTGTGTCTCCGTCTTCACTCTTACATGCAGATGAGAAAAGAGGGGTAGGTAGGAAGCAAGGGCGAAGCGAAGGAGAGCAAAGTACGTTGTAGCTAGTGAATGTTCAATCACTTTTTACTGAAATACAATGAGGACTAAAAAGGGAGGATTTATTTTATCAGTTCAGCTAACAATTATCAAGCTCTTACGAGATTTATATGCCCTACGTAGCACCTTCCGACTGCACAGTGGAATCTCCCGGGGAAGTTTTTTAAAATTATCGATGCCTGGAGTCCACTCCCAGGGATTATTAGGTAATTGGTCTGGTGTGTGATGTGGACAAATGGTTTTCCAAAGCTCCCCAGGTGATGTGTAGCTAGCATTAAGACTAAGCATGTCACTCCTTTTGTTCAGGGGTCGGCAAACTTTTCCTGTAAAAAGCCAGATAAGAAATATTTTAGTCTTTTTTGGCCATATGGTCTCTGTCACAAATACTCAATTCTGCTGTGGTAGCACTTAAGCAGCTGCAGACAATGTTTAAGTGAATGAAGGTAGTTGTGTTCCAATAAAACTTTATTGATGGACACGGAAATCTGAATTTTATAAAATTTTCGCATCACAAAAGAGTATTTTGATTTTTTTCCCTCAACCATTGAAAATTATGAAAACCATTTGCAGGTTGAAGGCCATGCAAAACCAGTAGCTGTCAAGATTTGACCAGAGTTTGCAGATGCTGCTGTAACCCATGTAACTCCGTGATGGAAGACGCAACGTTATTCTCATTTCTATAAAGTCAGAGGACTGGTAGTGGCTGGGTCAGGATGTTTTTTAAAGAAAGTATCAATATTTTTATACAAATTACACTTTTGGTTATTTCTGAAGTTAATTATGTGGTTAATTCATGTGAAGGAAACTCTTTCCCCAACCTCTACCTTTTCAAAAAGAAATTCCCAGTGAGTTCAATTTAGAATAATACATTGTTTCATTTGAAGAGATATTTTTAAGCCATTATTTTATCCTCTGCTTCCCACATTGCTGGACGACCTGGCCTTTCAGATGCTCATTGAGGGATTTGCTCAATTTAAGTGAAATTAAAGTTTTTCCTTGTTCTTCATGTACCTCCAAATCAAACAAATAGTGTTAAAATATCATGGTCAATTATACACATAAATCTTGTAGAGGTAATGAACATGTTCTTTAGATTGTGGAACAGACTGGACACTTATCTTATTCTTTAAGACAAAATACCACATCTATTTAATGCATTGCTAAGCTTTTTTCTTACTACACATTTTTCTTGGAATCCCATTTTCCATTAAATAATAATCATTGTAATTAATAGACTGGTTATTTTATCTCCCTAATCTGGTTACAGTAATTTATCAAAGGCATGTAAATGAATGCTAGAACAGTAGTGCATCCTATTTAAAAGAAGGTGAAGAATATATATTTTTTAATGTAATAATTCTGTAGGGAATATAAGAAGATAGATACTGCTTGTAATTCACTGAAGGAAATACAAATTTTCTTTCTTTCTTTTTTTTTTTTTTTGTAGAGACAGAGTCTCACTTTATGCCCTCGGTAGAGTGCCGTGGCCTCACACTACTCACAGCAACCTCCAACTCCTGGGCTTAAGCGAGTCTCTTGCCTCAGCCTCCCGAGTAGTTGGGACTACAGGTGCCCACCACAATGCCCGGCTATTTTTTTGTTGCATTTTGGCCCGGGCTGGGTTTGAACCCGCCACCCTCGGTATATGGGGCCGGCACCCTACTCACTGAGCCACAGGCGCCACCGAAAATACAAATTTTCTAAAGGCTTCTGACTGTGTTTAACTTACACTCCTATCAGGTGGTGATTATAGATAGGTCCATGGGTGGCTGGTGTGTCTTTTTCAAATCTTAGAGTTCTTAGAATGTTTGGCTTTCTCCGTCTCTGACTCCTAGACCTAGGTTTTAAAGGCTCAGATGGTTCCCTCAGGTCCCCCTGAATAGTCTTTCTTTCCAAAATTTAACTGTGTTGTATAGTATAACCTAATCATGGGATTAAAATTTATTAGATTCGTAATCCCAGAAATTAGGCGGCGTGGCTCCATCCAACAGGTCAGGCCCCTATGGTGGGGGCATCTTAACATTCTGCCTGTTGTAGGGGCTTTTTAACTTCTGGACTTCTTCCTGCTCCCCCTCTCCCAAAGCACTTTGTGTCTACTGTTCCCTGGACAGGAGCACCATCCCTCATTCCTCGTCTCTCCTCTCAGCTCCCTTGATCAACCTCTATTCAATGCTCCTGATCACAGTCTGTTTATATGTTTGCACAGATACACAGAGAGTTAATCATAGTTATCATGTTACATATTTTTGATTGCTGTGTGGTTCATTTTTCTCCCATCCACAGTGTAAACTTTTGGAGCAAGAACTGGATCCGTTTATGATCATCACTGTATAATCCACTCCTAGCCCAAGGCCTCCCCCACTGGAAATATCTATTGAACGAATGAATGATAAAAATAAAACCAATTGCCCCCCTTCCACTTTATTCATTCTATCTCTTGTACAGGTTAAAATGGTCAGAGACCCAACTTGGGGTATGTAGGGATTTTATTTTCAGGGTAGAGTAGAGGCTTCTTCAGTGAGAACTTGATATGGAACAAAGAGCCTCCTTTGAAAATTGTCAGCTTACTACCTGAATTTTTTTACCTTAATTTTTAGGGTTAAGGTGATGCAAATATCAAATCACTATTTTAAAATGCTACATTATTGTCCCCGACAACTTAGGAAACTTTCAATGGCTTTGCAAAATAATACACTAGACAACATTTTCTTTCTTTTTTTTTTTTTCCTAGTGGATATATGAAGTTTTGTTTTTTAATTTCAGGTTCATGTGGGGGTACAAACAAATAGGTTACAGTGTTTGTGTTTGTTAGGTAAAGCCCCTCTTTAGTTGTTTCCCGTACCCGAGAAGTGTGCCGTGTACACTTACACTGTGCCCATTAAGTGGGAGCAGCCCACTTCCCTCCCTCTTCCCTTTCCCATCATTTCCCCTCCCCTCAGCTTGAATTGAACTGAGTTGTTCTCCTATGTGGGTGTGTACGATCATCTACTGGCTTCCTATTAGTATTGAGTACATTGGATACTGGCTTTTCCATTCTTGTGATATTTCACTAAGAATGTGTTTCAACTCCACCCAGGTTAATACAAAAGATGTAAAGAAGAGACAAATATTTTCAGAGAAAGCGCAGGTTAGGAAGAACCCCCAAAGCCTGTCTGGAGCCAACTCCACACCATGGGTTTCGGGGCACCTGGGAAGGCATCTGGGTGACTTGGGTGTCAGACGCAAAGAGACGGTGCTGCCTTCCACCGGACCGCGCTGCCCCAGCTCTGCAGAAGCAGCAGATGTGCCATGGCTGCTTGTTGACATTCACTGATGGGTTGAACCATGATGAGAGAGCAGCTGGTCTGACGTGCCGCCTTCTCCACCCGGTGGAGCCATAGAAAGTGGGGGGGGGGGGATGAAGGTGAGGGAGGAAAGTGTTGTTCTCTGAAGCATCTGAACAGCTCCTTTAATGGCCACTTATGTCTGGGTCCCAAGGTTTTCATTCAAAGTGCTAATAAAAAAGGCACCTTAAATCTGTGGGGAAATCCCATTCACATAGGGCTGCTTCAAGCCAGGCCTCTGGAGTCACCAAGCTGAAAAGCGCCTGATTAATGACAGCACCTGAGATAAGTGGCACTTTAACCAACCTTAACTGTTGATGTATGATGACATAATGTCCCCTCCAATTAATGACAAGGATATAAAACACCTGTATTTAGCCGAGCAGATGCTGCTTTTATGGTTAGATGCGCAGATGAAATTGACTTTTAACGGACTATCTATAACTTACCTCCCTATTATTTGTTTCTATATTTGTTTCATTATGTATGTGATAGGCGGAGGAGGAAAGTTAACCTCAGATTTTACACCTGTGCAGCAGAAAGGTCTATGCCATACCGTAATTACCTAAGGGTAACTTGCATTTCATGAGTGAGCAGGTTGGCGATGGGGATGGGCCTCCTTTAGACTGAGGGCCTTTCATACCACGTGGACCCCCAAGTTTTTTTTAATAAAGGTGAGCAGTCCCTTTAATGACTCAGCCAATCCATCTACTGTCAATCAAAATACACAGAAACAACCTGTTTAAATCCTCTATAAAGTAAATACGGTATGAGTAGGTGTTTTAAAAATTGAGATTGTTATTGCGCACTAAATATAGGCAAGATGCTGAATTAGGGGTTTGGGGCTTGCCAGGGACTTCTTTATGGAGTTGTCATTTATCACTGGAAACAGGACATGGGTGGTGACAGTAAATGCTAAATTTCTGGGAAAGCTACAGATAGTGAGCATTTTAATAGCTCGGGGAAAGGAGAGCCCTGCGGGCTGGGGTTGGCTGGGGAAAGCTGTGCAAAAGAGTCTGATGGAAGAAGAGACGAAATGAACAGGTCAAGAAGGAAGGGAGGCCAGAGCAGGCAGGGGAGGATGCTTTTGAAGCAAGGCAAAGGGAGCGCACAAGTCAGGCACCATGTGGGGCCAAGGAGAAAACTGCTGGGTGCAAAATATACACTGGACAAACTATAGATCAAGGTCAAAAGGTAGGTCCAGTCAAGACTATTCATGGCATGGAAGATAATTTCACTTCTTTTAAATGATGATTTGAGAATCACCCCTAAGGACTGTGTAAAATATAGGAAATCTCATATTCCCCGGAGAGAGCTGAAGTGAGGCTGAGTTAGGGTCTTAACGTGCTTAGGCGTGGACTGTGCGTGGTCTCTCTTGGGTTCCTGAAGGCTGAGACCAGAGGGGATGCTGGAGTTAGGGTAGAGGCCCGGCAACTTTCCTTGCTCTGTGTCTCCCACCCAGCCCGGCCATCACCAGCTCTGGCAGCCTTCTCTCTCTCTCTCCCTTGTGGGGCAGGTGGCCCTTGCCAGTTCTGCTTTCACTGTTGGGGAAACGTCTGTCTCTCTCACTTTCTTCTGTTTCTTGGTGGCAGGTGTAGCCATTTTCACACCGCGGGGTGGGCGCTGGGTTGGAGGCAGGCCACATAGACAACTCGGGCTGGCCGTCTGAGGTTCAACTTCTCTTGATGAATTTGGAGACAGAAAGTAAATCCCACAAAAGCAGGACTTCATTTCACCCGTGCCTGGTGCCCAGAGGGTGTTTGCGATACATTTGTGGAATAAAAAAATAAAATGTCACTTTCCTTGCTTTCTTTTCTGCACAGTATTTTCTTTAAGGACCTGGATGGTTGACTGAGGGCGGCGTCCAGGCTCTTTGGGGTCCCAGCCCCAGATTTCTCTGTTGCTACCTGTGAACGCCTGTGTACGGCTGCTGGCACCCCATTTTAATGTTCCCAACAGTAGTCATTCCCCCTTTGCAGCTAGCTTTCCCTTTACTTCTGGAGGAGTTTTGTTTGGGGTCAGGGAAGCCCTCCAAGATGGTTTCAGTTTTCTTCACTCTGCTACCTCGAGATTCCAGTCTGAGGAGCAAATTAGCAGAGGCCTCGGGGGCCCAGCCTCACATCATCTCCGTGGGAGGAAAATGGCCCTTCCTGCTCCCTGGGATTATTTCCTCCACCCCACACTCTCCTGTCTAACAGGACCAGACTCACATTTTCTCTCTTTCTTTCTATCTGACATTCTCTATCTCTCACTATCAAAGTTCCTTCTCTGGAAACTATCCACGTGTTTCTTATCTAAAAAATGAACAAACCAACCAAAAACCCTTTCTTCCTCAAGTTATAGCCATTTACCGTCTCTGTTTTCCTTTCTAATCTAGCTTTTTGGGAAAACACACACACTTAAGCCCTGTCCCTGTGCTCCTGGCTCCCGGCTCCCTGACACCTTCCTGGATGACTGACTCAGACTGAGGGGAGCTGTTTCCGGCCTCTCATGCTTGCTGCCGCAGGTCCCCGGCTCTCTGTGCTGGCCATCTTTGGTGACATGCAGCCATTGAAGGGAATTCTAGGGATCATGACCTAGTCTCTGACCTAACTGTCTCTTAAAAAGATCCCGGAAGAATTAGAACCATGTGCTGCTTCCCTATGTGTCCCACACGTCATAGCTGTGTTTTTGTGAAAGCCACTTTCTTTTGGAAGAAGAGAGAAACTGTGGTTCCACACTCGCTTATGTAATCCCAAGACCTGCGAGGGTTTTGAGGAGATGGATAGGGTGGAAGATTCTCTGTACCCCATTGGTTATCCAGGATTACAAACTAAAATCACATTCCATAGAACAAGAAGGAAACTCGGGGACCACCCAGTTAGGTGACACAAACGAAGCTTGGGGACTGAGAGTAAATGTATTATGGTGGTAAAAAAAAAAAAAAAAAAGTAAGAAAAAAAAAAAGACCCTCTAGGACCTGAATTCCGGGGTTCGAATCCCGACTCTGCCATGTAAGAGCCATTTGCTTTGCCTCTGGGTGTCCTAGATTCCTCCTCTCCAAAATGAAGCAGGAATAGCCCCTACCCCACAGCATGACTGTGTGGAGTAAGCAGCTAATATTGTCAAGGCTCTTGAAATAGGGCATGGTGCATAATAAACATGTATATGAATGCTACATTAAATACTCACTGTTTGCTACCCACTGCATCCCAGAAACTGTGTGGAATTGGATGTTGGGTTATGAAATGGTTATAGAAAGAGTATGCGTAGGCTGCTGGAGGAGCACAGAGTCAGAGCACCCCCTGGAATCTGAGATTTCCTCACTGCCAGTGTCAAATTCCCCATGATCTGGACAATATAGTCACATGCCCTGCTGCCCCAAGCGTGGGGTGAGAAGAACACACTCAGGTGGGCCTGAGCTCGCCGTGTCTGCAGACTTGTCTATTCACCACAGAGGAAGAGAGGAAATGAACTAAAAGGCCTATTCAGTGGCCGACTCTCAGAAGCAATGGAATGTGATGCCTTGGCCAATGGAAATAAGAACCTTTTTGTCTGAAACTACAAGCTCATTTTCTCTTTTTCTTTGTCACAGTTATGTTTAGTCTTCAAAATGGCTTTCAGGAATGAGTTTATTATTTCTAAGGGAAGTATTTTCTTGACCAAGAAGAGGGGCAACTTCCGTATAAGCCAAACCTTCAGTTCAGTTTAGTTGGAGCTAAGATATTCCACTTCTGGGCTGTTGTGTTGGTCTGGGTATTTATTTTATGTACTTATTTATTTTTAATGGCAGAGATCTATGGAAGTTGTCTCCTAAGCAGAAAATAAACAAATGACCACACTCCAACGTTTGTGCTCCTAACAGAATTTTTGGTCTGTGAATTGGGTCCTGAGAGATTGAAGACAGCTGGTGTGCACGGCAGTAGCCGAGAAGGAGAGTGTTCCTGGGGAAGTGTGCTGAATGAAATCTAAACACTGCTAACTGGTCACAGACACTAATTACGGAGTCGGCCAGTAGCTCCAGGCTGCTCCAAGCGACACACTATCTTTTCTCTCGTCTGTTGACATAGAACTACGAATAAGGTTCCAGAAAGATTGAAAAGAGAGTGTGGGCACTGTGATCTTGTCTTCCTGGTACACTTGGCAGAATCAGATAACACTGAGAAGGAACTGGGTCAGAAATCACGAAGCATTGTTAAATGAGGGCTGAATTGTTTTTTCTTTAAGAAAAAAAAAGTCACGGCGCTCAAATCCCTCACATCCTCAGTTCTCTGTCATCCTAATTTTATTTTAGTCAGAAAGCAAATGGTTCCCCTAAGAATGATCTGCCTTGCCTTATGTAAAGTACCATGGGTGATTTTTAAAAAGAACACTTTTAAGAAATCTGTAATAAGACATCTCTGCAGATTATTCTGTAAGGTGGGTGAAAAAAATTTAAGAACAATTCAACTTTTTTTTTTCAAAAGATGTTTTCCTGTTGGCAAAACATTGCAGGCAAATTACTCGTTTCCAGAAGCCCAAGGGTGTCCTTGAAGCCGAGGAGAGTGCATTTGGCTTCTTCATAATCATACATTTCATGTGGCGTGAGGACTTGGGAGAGGCTGGTGAGGTAGGGAGCAGAGAAACCCAGGTAGAGTGGAGGCAGGTCCCTTTCCATCCCAGATCTTCCTTTGCTGCTGTCCCCTGGACTCTAAGAAGAGACGTGGACTTAGTGCACGTAAAGCTATTTTAAGTTAAGTGGATGAGAAATGGGGTGATCCATATCTTTGCATGTAATATCTTCACTTCCTATCATAAAAGAGGGGCCTTTTTTGTGGTAATGGTTAGAAAGACTTTGCCCACCTAGGCCCCAATCTACTCACCTCCTCAAGCAGTGGAGTTTTTCCTTGTCAAGGTTTTTATGACTTTCAAATCTTCTCTTTTGGAGTGAAATTATAGTCGTAATTTTAATTCACACTGTTGAGGAATTATGGTGCAGCAGACAACAAGAGCATTAGCTTACATAATCCTCACACCATTGGTGATGACACTCTCACCAATAACGAGATTATCCCCATTTTACAGGTGAGGAAACTGAGACACTAAGAGATTCAGTCAATTGCCCAAGACCGAAAAACAGATAAGTGGTGGAATCCAGATCCAAATTGTATGACCTTGAAGATGATCAAAAGCGGAGCTTTGTGGAGAGTTCTAAGAAGCCCAGAAAGCCGTGTGCAGGAACAGAGAGGCCAGTCTAGTGTGAGACCTCGCCCCACAGGTCAGAGAAGGATTGTAGCTTCAGTGGTGTGTAAGAGGTAAAGGATAAGTCTGAGCCAATGTAGGAAAACTCAGAGACTAGATGCAATGAGCATGTTTAATACTTAATACAGTAGAACCTCTATAAGTTGACCACCCAAGGGACCGTAATAAGCTGGTCAACATACAGAGGTGGCCAACATAAAGAGCTAGGCCTATTGTACTGATATGTACATGAGGTGCATATCCAGTCTATGAAAAGTAGGTCAACTTAAGGAAGTGGTCGATGTAAGGAGGCGGTCAACTATGGAGGCTCTATTATATGTGTTTCATGGCATTGTTTTGTTAGTTAAGTGTAACTTGTCCTGTACATATTTAAGATCACCCAAGGAGGATGAGAGATAGTGGACAGATGGTGAGAGAGGGAGTGCGATGTAAGTACCCCATTGGGCATATACCTAAGCTATATCAGCAAGAATTTAGGAATATGGTGCTGGCAACCAACAGATAATTCAAGCAGCAAAAATTTAAACAAGATAGAAGTTGAATTTTTCTTTTATAATTAAAAACAAATTGGAAGCCCAGGTTTGGCAGAATGGCTAGGGAGGTCATTGTGGACTCAGGGTCCTTCTCTCTTGCTGCTCCACACTCCTCAGGGTGTGGTTTTCAGGTTGTGGCACAAGATGGCTACTTGCACTCCAGCCATCGTACCCACAGTCCATTCTGCAGGAATGAGGAGTAACCAGGAGTCACATGTGACACATCTGCTCATGTGCCTTCGGCCAGAACTTAATCTTTGACTGTGTTATGTCACTATTATGGTGAAATAATCTCATGGAAAGTGCTAATGCTAAAGGATAGTAATACGTAATAAATTACCCTCACCAAGTATCATTTTGCATTTTCATGGTATCTCCTGGATACACAGAATCTTCACTCCAGAATTTTGCTTTTATGCAGACACCATACAAATATGTGAAAGAAATAGTTCATGTAGTTGAATCTTTGGGGAGTTTTCTGTAAAGTTTGCAGCATATAAGACAGGTGTCTTGAGTTGAACTTTTGAACTAAATCTCAATTTGCTTACTCCTTAAAAAAAAAAAGCTAATAGCTAGGAGTCGTGGGGGGCACCTGTAGTCCCAGCTACTTGGGAGGCTGAGGCAAGAGAATCTTGAACCCAAGAGTTTGAGGTTGTTGTGAGCTATGACAACAAGGCACTCTACCAAGGGTGACATAGTGAGACTCTGTTTCAAAAAACTAAAAATAAATAAATACATAAAAAGCTAAGTAAAGGTGAGATGCTTACTACTGAATACATTGCAGGATGAATTACTTTATTCCAACTTTGGGGTTTATGATCGGAAAAAGCACACATGTAGAGAAAAACATATTCCATATTAAGTACCAAAGTCTAAAACTTAATGAAAGGTAGAGTAGTGTTTACTTACAGAGAGCCTTTGAAGTACAGAATATTAAAGCCTAAACAAATTAAGCTAGTTATTCAAGAGGCAAGATTTTATCAGTTAATTTTTTTTTCTAATTACTAGTAACTAACATTGCCTTGGGATAACATAAACAGAGAAAATTTTTAAAAAGTAATTGGAAGAAAAACTCATAAAAGGTAAAACTCGGGGATTAACATATCTATAGAAACAATTGACGACGTCAGGAATGACATTCACCAGGGAACATGTGGGTTTCTTTAATTTCCCATGATGAGCCAGCTTCAACGCTTTTCTAATCATTTTCTGTATTTGGGTCACAGCTCTCTAGATTCAAATTCCGGGGAAGTCTGACCAGCTGACCTTGAGTCCAGTGCCCTCCCTAACGATGTGACACTTTGACTGACAGAGCCACCAAGACTGGATGTACTAGGGGTAGGGCAGTTCTCTACAGAAAAATTAGGACACTTGGATCAAGAGAAAAGGGAAAGGATGCTGGCAGGCAGAAATGACAGATGGCCTGCCACCTACATGCACAGAGAGCAGCTCAACTCAAATCTCAAAGGACGGGAAGAAGCCGGGAAACTCCAGTTCAGTGTGGCTACAAAGCAACAGGTTCCTGAGTGAGTCTGACTAACTCACACAGAAGTTCCTTAATTAATTAAGCAAAACCTGTAGTTGCAAAGCCAGAAGGACTTGCTCCCTTGGTAATGGGAGAAAACGAGGGCTGAAGAAGAGAAAGAAAGGGAGAGAAGGAGAGGGCGTGAAGTTTGTGCCAGAGTGTGGCAGCTCGGGAATAAGGAGCAGTCCATGTTTTTGTGGAAAATGCAAGGCTCTCGATCTCCACTGCAGCACTGACAAATGGAGCTACTTTAACTTGCCACCACGGGGATCTGGGGACGCACTGTGTGGTGACAGCGTCACCAGGAGCCGGTTTCCTTCTCATGTTAGTCTGAGCGGTTTGGCTGAGCTGATAAAAATTAGAGTGAGTCAAATCTCACCTGTTTATATTCAGGAAAGTTACTTAATCTCTGTTTCCTCCTCTGTAATTTGGGCACTTTCATATCTGCCCCACAGAGGCTGAGTATTGTCTGAAATACTTGGGACCAGAAGTCTTACAGAGTTTGAATTTTTTTTTTTTTTGAGTATTTGCATATACATGATGAGCTACTGGGGGGATGAGACCTAAGTCTAACTGAAAAATTCATTTATTTCTTATGTATATCTTCTACACATGGCCTGAAGGTCATTTTATACGATGTTTTAACAAACTTTGTGCATGAAACAAAGTTTCAGCTGCATTTTGACTGTGATCCCTCACCATCAGGTCCAGGGTAGAATCTTCCACTTACAGCATTGTGTTGGCACTCAAAATGTTTTGCAATTTGGATTTTCAGATTAGGGAGGCTCTGCGAGGATGGGTCCCATTGCCTGTGAGGCCTTGAGAGCCACCCCCTCCCTCACCCCCACTCTGATCCCTCCCCCCACACTCCTCTTGCTCCCAGGGCTCCTCCACACACACCCTGTTCTTTGCATAGGCCGGAGGATCCGGGTCTGGAGAGCAGTGACCTGAGTCAGGGTCACAGACCAGTCACAGCTGGTCCCTCCTGGGTGATCTGGAAGGGCATTCTGCTCCTGGGGCCTGCCTGTTCTGGGACCCGAGATCTATGAAACTTTGGGGAGTATTTTTACAGATATGCTGGTGTTAGTTTTCTCTAGCTGCATACCAACTGCCGCAAACTCCGTGCCTTGAAATAACGCAAATGTATTGTTTTATAGTTCTGCAGGCTAAAAGCCATCCTGGCCTAAAAACCAAGGCGTTGGCAGGACTGTGTTCCCCTCTGAAGGCTCTAGTAGAGGCTGTGTCCCTGTTCTTTTCTATTTCCAGAGGCCCTGACACTTCTTGGCTCAAAACTCCTTCCTTCATCTTCAAATCCAGCGACGTCTGTCAGACTGAGTCCTCGTGCCTCTGGCTCTTTCACTTCCACCTCCTCTTGTACCTGTGAAGACCTCAGTGATTACATGGGATCTGCCAGGATCATCCAGGCCAATCTCCTTGTTTTAAGGTCACCTGATTAGCAACTTTAACCACCTGCATTTCCCCTTGCCACACAACCTAACGCGTAGCCATTGTTTCCTGGGATTAGGACATCTCAGGGTGGGGGATACTATTTTGTTTATCACAATAATAAGGTCCACTTCTTAGACTCAGCAAACTCTCTAATATTTTCCCAATAGGTTATTTTTATTTTCCTCATGTGTATTAACCCACGTTAGTGCTGCTTCTTCCTGGATCATTTCCACCCCCCTCCGCCCCCAGATAAAGCTCACTCTTGCTCTCCTTGTGTTTGTTAAAGTGTCAACTTCCCAATGAGCTCTTCAGACCCATTGTTGTCACCCCTTTACCCTAATCAATTATTTTCATAGCTCTTGTCACTTTCTACCTGACTATATAGTTTACTTCTTTATGATACTACACTTATTTTGGGTTTTCAGCAACTTATACAGTGTGTCTTATGCATAACAGTCATTAATAAAGAAATATTTGATGAATGAATGGAAAGGGCTGTTGTTGGGATTAAATACAATTAACTGCAATAATTTATGCAGAACACTTAGGACATCGCTTGGCACATAGGAAGTGTTCATGCGATGGTCGCTCTTATTTTTAATTCCCAACTGTCTCTGGTTTCTAGAAATCTTCATGCCAAATCCTTCAGTCCAAATTTGAGGACACCACAAATGTTGCTAACAAGCCCCGAGAAACTTAACTTTAAGAGTTTCTTTGACTGGAAAACAAACTTTAATTCTTTGAAAGCCGCAAAAATCTTTTAAACAAGGCAGGATTACCATATTGGCCTTGTCTTTCTGAAAGTATTTGGAATGAATGGACACATCACACATTTATGCACCAAACGCTCCGTTTGCATTTCCTTTAGGGGGACGGCTCGCTCTCTCTGTTCCTGAATGTGAGAGGCCCCATTAGCCGGCTCACGATTCTAGGCAACTGCTGCAGCTGTCACAAAGCATAGTGTGGTGTTGAGGAATGTGGCCAGAAAGCCGCTAAGTGAAAAAAGGGTCTAAGAAAGGCAAGGAGGAGGGAACAACCCCAAGGGCCACGTGAGTAAAGGGGCTTTTTCAAACCAGCCTCTAAAGTACCACTTCCCCGAATCTGTTGAAAATGTGAAGTTTTCACCCTGCAAATCAGAGAAGTTCAGGTTTATACTCTAGGTAAAGAAGATTTCTTTGAAGCAGTTCAGCAGCTGCAGCGCTCAGGAGAGAAAGAGGAAGACAATACATTTTCTTGCTTCAGTTCTGCCGTGGCAGGTGCACGCCAAGGGGCACGGCCTCCAGAAGGAACTGGGGCTTGGCTGGAGAACTGTCAATTAATCATCCAGGAGAATGCCCCTGACAGCAGGGAGAAAATCCCATTCATTTCCTTGGGATTGTGCTGCAGCCTCTAAATGCAATGTTTCTGCAAGGCCGCAGCTTGGCACCGGGCGTCATTTGTTTGCTCCTGTGTGCTGTGGAAGCAGCCCTCCGCTGCCGGAGCGACGTCCCCTAAACACAGTTGGTGCTCACCCACCTGTTTTTTTCTCTTATTGTGCCCTATTTGAAATGCACCCCTCTTCTCTCACCTCTGCCCCATGTTCAATTCTATTCCTCCTTCCCGGCCCGTCAACTTCCACTTCTTCTATCACTTCATTAGATTTCTTTCTCCTCTTTAGCTAATGTTGTGACTTCAATAATTGAGCATTCTGTTCATGACAATGATAATGAAAACTTGGTTTTCAAAACTGCCCACGGTCTCATTTGCTATCTGTATAACCGGGAGCAAGTTACTTCATCTCTTTGAGCCTCTGGTTCCCCACATTTAAGATGGGAGCTCTGTCTAAACCAGAGCTGCAGGGAGGAGTGGCGGGGATGACCTTTGAAAGTTCCCTCAGGTCAGCCTAGGCATAGTAACCACGTGACAAATAGTATTTGGATGGGAAACTCCTGTCCTCGGGATGGTTTAGACATTAAGCTAAAGTCTGTGGCATTTTGAATTTATTTCTATGAGTGGGTCACACAGCATCCCTGGTGTATAAGCACCGTCAGGCTGAGCCCTTGTCAGAATCAGCCTCAGTGGAATGGAGTCTCCATCAGTACTAACTGAATGCCTATCGTTTTATTTTTTTTTCTCCTAGATTTACATTTTGTCTTCCGTCTATGCAGGCAGGCCCTGGGGAATGAACAAGACAGGTTCTGTAGATTTGTTCTTAGGTTGGGTTTGTATGTAAGTTAGAAGAGGCATGTTTACCAATTACCTATAGTAGCCTCTATTCATAAGTACAAGTTATACATAAGTTGGTTTGCAATTGGAGGACAGCCTATATTGTACTTTTCGTAAGGGCAGCAGCATATAGAATTTATGGCTCTCACGATTAAGTCTTCATTGAAAACACGCTGCTGTGGACAACACGAAGTGAAGTATGCGCCCTTCTCTGGACAGTTGTTCACTTGTATCATTTTATTTATATGTATGTTGGGCAATTAATTGCTATGTCCCCTCCATTATTAGGACCCAAGCAGAGAGAAACTATGCTCAGAAGAAAGGAAACAGTGAAAAGATGGATTTTTCATGTTTACAAGAATGTAAATTCTAGCATTTCTTTCTTTAGCACGCTGGGAAGAATTGGTCCTTTTATTAATGATTTCCATATCACTAAATAATTTGTTTAAAAAACTCTCCTCTTACATGAGATGACCTTGGTATGCTGATGCCGGTAAGATGTGCTTTCTCTGTCTGGACACTCCACGTGGTACACTTGGAAAACCCACTCAACTTGCCATTCTTGTACAGGATGGGGAAAACAAGGACCTCTGCTGTGTCTTCCTGGTGACTTTATGAGTTTCCCTTTATAGCTGGGTAAATAGTCACTTAAAGACTTCTCACTGGGTCTTTGCCTTGCCCTCTGACCTCATCACAGCTATATTAGAGAGGTCAGAATTAATCTTATTTAAAGTTTTAATGATCAATTTCAGTCTTCAGGGAAGAATCCTCTGAATCAGTTTTCTCACCCCTGGGTATCCACTAGACCCACTTAGAACTTTAAAAAACATCCCAGACCAACTGAATCAGAATCTCTGGCAAGGGCACTTTCATTTTCCTGAAACTCTCTGAGTTTCTGTGCAGCCAGGCTTAGAACCACTACTGAATCACGAGGAAAGTGATACAGAAATAACTGCCAAGGTCTTCCTTACCAGTAAACTTCTACCAGGACAGAAGCGGAATACAGCAGTATAATTTGCTACTTTAATATTTTAAGTAGTGGCTACTGGCTCATCTGATTGAGTTTTAGGAATAAACACATGCTTTTCACTTCTCATTCACTCTCTGAATGAGATACTTCATTCATTCTGCCTGCGAGCCCTTTGTGGCATCAAAGGATATTTTTGGAAAAACATTTTAGTTGCACTTTTTGAAGGATCCCTGAAAGCTTCTAAATGTGCCACAAACAATCCCAACTTTCCTTAAAGGTACTCCCTCCTTCTCTTTTCTTTTTCTTCAGAATTGTTTGGCAGTTCTTAAACACTGGTTATTTTTTATAAAATTTTCATGATGCTGCCTAGTTCCATTAAAAATCCTAAAGTTTTAGGGCAATTGTTTTGAATTTCCAGATTAAAAGGGGGGAAGAATTGCAATACCTATGGTGATTTATGAACATAGTGAGTTACTGCATTTAACAGATATTTGGATTTGTTTCCATATATTGCTATTCTCTTTGTTCATGATTTTTTCTTCTGTGTTTATTTTTTCTTTTTGCTGCAGAATACCCTCAAGTTGTTTTTTCAATGAAGGTGGGAAATCTATCATATATAGCCTTTGCTTGTTCAAAAATGTCTCTTACATTCTCACCCATGAATTATTTCTGTTGTAATTCTAAATTGACATTTTTCCTTAACATATGAAATTATAATTCCCTTGTCTCCTGGCATCCATTGCTGCTGAGAATAACTTTGCTTTTAGCCTATTTGTAGTGCCTTTTGTGGATAAACCGTATTTTCTTCTTGGTAGCTTTTAAGAATTTCTATTGATGTTCTCACATTTCACTAAGAACTATAACTAAGAATTATTTATTTGAGGCGGGGAGTCCCATCCTTAATTCACTGCACCCAAAGACTTCAGGAACGTCACAAATTCTGAAAAATTCACACCCACTATCCCTTCAAATACTGCTTTTCTCCCATTCCTTTAGTCTTCTCCTTCTGGACCTTTCTTGAGACATATGATGTAACTTCTTAGCCAACCCACATAAGTGTCTTAAATTATCTTTCTTTTTTTTTTTTTATACTTTATCTCTCTGGGCAAAATTCTGTGTCAATCCATCAGTCTTATTTTCTGGTTCTCTTTGAGTTCAGCCTGGCATTCATTCCATCTACTGAGTTTTTTATTTTGATAACTATATTTTTCATGTCCAAGTTTTCTTATTGGTTTATTTATTAAAATTGCCTCCTGGTTTTCACTCATGCCAATGTTTTTTATTGCATAATTTCTTTTCTTTGTGGATGTATTCCTTCCATTACCTTGGTCAGGATTGTAAACGTGTTTACCATAAAGTTCTTTCAGATGACTGAGCTATTATTTGTGTTTCTTCGTGAGTGAATTCTCTTGCTGCTAAGCTCTTTGTCTATTGTTTATTATGTTGGGGTTTTTTTTTTTTTTTGTATGCTCTGAATTATAATGTGCAAGTTCATCTTGAAGAGAAACTAATTCTAATGATCACTGCTCCTCTTTTTCTTCCTGTCCTCCTCCTCCCCTTTCTTCCTCTTTCTCACTTATTCATTGTTCTGCCCATACTATGGCCATTTTTTAGCTGCATTCCTGCAAACACCGCTCACCCCAGAAGCATGTCTCATTTTGAGCATCTCACTCCATGGATATCACAGATCTGGCTTCCAAGGCAGTAGGCATTGTGCATCGTGTCCTGGGTTCTAGTTTTTTTTTGCTATTTGTTTCTCCTTCTAGCTCAAAGAAGGAGCAGGCCTGGGCTGTGTTGCAACTTTTAAAATTGTGCTCATTGCTGGGTGAACTCTTTCACAGCCTGAGGTTTCATTCCTTGACCTGATTCTGTTCACTTATCTTTGTTACAAGCGGATTTATTCCCATTTATTCCACAGGAGTTAGCTATCTATACAACCGTGACAATTTCTTTCTTTCTTTTTTTTTTTTTTTTATTGTTGGGGAGTCATTGAAGGTACAATAAGCCAGGTTACGCTGATTGCAATTGTTAGGTAAAGTCCCTCTTGCAATCATGTAACCGTGACAATTTCTAAACCCAGAATACAGTAGGTTTCTTGCTGCCTCCTGGCTTATTATTATGTTTTGTTGTGATGGTTACTTTTTTTTTTTTTTAAGAGACAGAGTCTCACTTTGTCACCCTCAGTAGAGTGCCATGGCATCACAGCTCACAGCAACCTCCAACTCCTGGGCTTAGGTGATTCTCTTGCCTCAGCCTCCCAAGTAGCTGGGACTACAGGCGCCCACCACAACACCTGGCTATTTTTTGTTGCGGTTTGGCCGGACCAGGTTTGAACCCACCACCCTTGGTATATGGGGCCAGTGCCCTACTCACTGAGCCACAGGTGCTGCCCAGGTTACATTTTTGATATATGAGCTATTCATCTTGTTTTTAGTCTACGTCTTTTATTATTATTTTGCCTAATTTTTTATTTAAAAAATTTTAAATCTATGGGAAAGAGGTAAGAATAGTAAAATTATAATATCTTAGAATTACCTGGTTTCATCAATTGTTAACATGTTGCCAGATTTGCTTTCTTTCTTTTTTTTTTTTTTTTCTGGATCATTTTAGAGTTAATTGTAGTAATAATTATTTTTAACCTTTACTCTTAAATACTTTAGTCATACATCTCCTGAATTAAAGAACATTTTTCACATAACCTCAATGCAGTCATTACACTCAGACAATTGCTTATCTAGCATACATACTATGTACAGATTTTCTCGTAAGTATCCATTACAAATACGTTTTTGATCCAGGATCCTACCATGGACTGTGAATTACCTTTCATTTTTGTATCTCTTCATACTCTTTTCTGAGACTTTGTTTTTGTGTGTGGGGGGTAGGGGGTAGGGAGGGGCAACCAGGGGAATGTTCATGGTATCTTTCAAAGAGTTCAGGATAGCTGGTTGTAGAATGTCCTTGATTTAGATTTATCTGATTGTTTTATTTTATTTGATTCAGGGCAAGCAATTTTTTTTGTCAGAGGACCACATCGATGTTATTGCATCATGCTTCGTATTGTGTGACACATGGTATCAGTTTGTTGCTATGGTTTTTAAGTAGATATTTAACTTTGTTTTTTCCATGTTTGAGTTAGGGTGGAAACTGCATGAACTCTCAGCACCACAGTGAATGGAACCCTTACTAGGTTTTCACTGGGGCAGTAGCACTGCACTTGTCAGGTTGCACCTTTCTAATACGCGGAGGCACAGTCCTTTTGAAAATGGCATGTTGGGCGGCGCCTGTGGCTCAGTCGGTAGGGTGCCGGCCCCATATGCCGAGGGTGGCGGGTTCAAACCCAGCCCCGGCCAAACTGCAACCAAAAAATAGCTGGGCGTTGTGGCGGGCGCCTGTGGTCCCAGCTACTCGGGAGGCTGAGGCAAGAGAATCGCTTAAGCCCAGAGAGTTGGAGGTTGCTGTGAGCTGTGTGACGCCACGGCACTCTACCGAGGGCCATAAAGTGAGACTCTGTCTCTACAAAAAAAAAAAAAAAAAAAAAGAAAATGGCATGTCATTGTCCTCTCACATCTAGTGATACAGGTGAGGAGCTAAATGTGAATCTTGTCCTTTTTTCTTATGCAGGGAAGTTCTTTTCTCCATTCTGGGCTGCCTGAGGATGTCTCTTTGTTCTCCTTATGCTGAACGTGTCCCCCCTTTGTCCAGGTACGCATTACAATGGTATCTTCTGGCCAGCCCTGAGTGGACCCTCTCCATTTGAAACTTTCTCTCTCTTTGTTGTTTTGTGATATATTTTTGAAAAATGTATGTACACACAGCCCTAGACCCTTAACTCATCATCCATCTTCCACTCCCCATGCTTCCTCAATTATTTTCCATCTAGCAGCTAGAGTGAGCTTTATAAAGTGTACATTATTTTATGTCTCTCCTCTGTTTAGAATTGGCTAAAGACTTCCCATAATTCTTAGAATAAAATTCAAATTGCTAAGAAAGAACCTGCATAAAATACCCCTTGCCACGCTTGCAGACATCATTTGAACAACTCTCCACCCCTCCCATCTTGTGCCAATGTACTGACCACTCACGAGCTACCCATCCCAATCTTGTTCTCAGCCATGTGACTGGGACCAGCTGTGCTCTCTGTTGGGAATGTTCTTCCAGATATTAATGTTATTCACGTCTCAGTTTAAGGAAAACCTCCTTGGAAGTGGCCACCCAGTTTTATTCTCTTTAATTCATGTCACTAGCTAGCTTTTGATTTTTCACTTGATTAGTTATCTTATTATTCTATATTTCCATGAGAAGAGTCTAGAGACCTTTTCTGTTTTTATTCAGATCAATGCTTAATTCATAATAAATCCTCCATTCCTATTGTTAAAGTAGTGAATAAATGATTTGTTTTTCAGTTGCGATCATTCTGCTATTTTTTTCTCAATTTAAAATTTATGCTTATTAGCATATATTTGGCAGAAGAATTTCTTTGAAGAATTAATGAATTCTTAATGAATCTTAATGAATTCATTAATTCATGATTGTGACCTCTATTTTCTTCTAAAGGAGATCAAAGAAGTCATTTCAAATATTTAAGAGATGAAGTGGTTCAAGGCCCAAAATTCATGGGGCTGCAGCCCTCTCGGGGTCACTAAGAGAATTAGGTGGCTTGGTGAAACCATTCTTTGGACTCAGTTCAGTGACAAGAGAAACACAGGAAGTCTCAGGGAAAACTGAGACTAGGTAGGAGGTAGTCTCATTTGTTCTGAAACTGTGTGACCTTAAGCAAATCACTTAGGTAAACCTCACTATTCTCATTTATAAATGAGGAAGCCAGGACAGAGGGTCAACAAATTCACAGGCAATCAGCCTCCACATTCTCTTCCATGCCTGCAGTGCCACTACCATGGCGTTCTCTACCAGTAAGGCTGGACACAGCCCTAGGATTATCTACGAAGCTCCTATCTATTATTTAGAATTGCCAAAGAAGTTGAAATATATTTACCAACCTGCAGACAAAATTTTAATCTTCAATGATCTGATAATCATTAAAGAGAAGACCTTAGAAACTGTCTTAGGACTTTGGGGAAGGCAAACTCATCATGTAAGGCATGGGTGATTCTAGAAAACCATGAGGCAAGGTTTTGGGTTGTTTGATGCATTGATGCATCTTCAGTACTTTGATTAGAGACTGGGGGGCATAAAGCAACACTCAAATAATTCTGGAGTGAATACAAAGTCTTTCCCAGGTATTATCCACCTATGAGAAAGGATTTGTATTCCTTAGAGAGAGAGTGAGAGAGAACCAGACAGGTCCTGGCTGTCATCATGCAGAGCACACACACGTCCCTAGGTGTGACAGAGCCTCCTATGGCACGACTCTTGACTTTGGGAAGACGTCAAACCATGCAAGCTGTGTCTATACCAGAGGCTGCAACCTGAACTGCCTACAAGGCCTAGGCAAGGCGTACATGTTAGTGAACAGGCTGGTGGGCAGGAGCTGTGGTGAACTGAAGGTGGAGGCAGGCATCTGATACTCAGTCCCTGCCTGTTGCATAAATGTAGGTCCAAGATCACTAGATGTTCAACTTTTTCCCCCAAAGAACTCAAGAATTTAGAACTTAAAAATTTTAAGCATCTTTGGAATTTTGAAAACTAGCAACTAATTAACTTTAAAAAAAATTAAAAACATTGTGCTGAGCAAGCAAAACATGGCTGTAGAACAGACGTATGACCTTTGGCCTGGACATACTAATTTGTTTACAAAATTTACAGCTTTAATTTAGCAAGTGGTTATTATGAAAAAATCACCAGATTCAATCAAGCGAGTACATCATAACCAAGTTCCAAGTATTTCAAAATAAACTGTTTGACTAGACTTCAGCTTTAAAAATATCTTCTCTAAAATGTCACAGAATATAGGCAAGTAAAGCGACATCCAGAAAGAGATCTTACCTTTTAAGTGAGCAGAGGTGTAACTGAAACTGGATTCATATCTACCCATAGACATATATTTTCCCCCAGACTAAGATACAAGCCCATAACTTTTTATGATACACATACAATTTCTCCTTGCTTTGCTTTTTATAATTTTCTGAGGTAACCTATAATAATATCCTGACATTTGTTTAAAATTTTTCTATAAGTAACATTATTTAACATACAAAATGTAGGTCTTCAAAGTGATAAACATTTTACAAATGATATCTTTTGTAATTCTTAACATTGGTAATGACAACACTTAACATCTGTGTTAAAAATACTTATTTAATATAACCTGGCTTCAACTTGAGTGTTTGCATTTTTTTATGCTATTAAAGCTGAAAGATCTAACTTAGATGAAGGTGGTGTGCAGACAGTAGGATAATGCTTCCAAAGCTGCAAGTCTTTTCATTTATTGCCAACGTAACTCAGGTAATCAAGAGCTATGGGAGAAACGACCCCCAGTCGCCATGTGTCATTTTGGGTTATGTAAGGTCTTAACACAGCTTCCATTTTTAGCTACATTAATAAAAGGAATTGGTCATCATTATATCAGCACTGGGTCAAACCTTTAGGGGAAATAAGGTGATTCATTCTATTAATCCTTGCACTCTGAAGTCCTCATAAATCTTGCCCCTTACATTGAGATGCAAAGTTGAACACGCAAAGATGTACCTACCTCTTGCTTTTTCTGACTTTGCCGTTTAACTATCACATTTAGAACTTGATTTGAGCCACATCAAAAGAGGGTATGACTGTGTGGCTACAAAGAAAAATAAAGAAACAGCTCTTGAGGTTTTGTTGAGCAAAACAGAATTGCAAAGCAGTGTGGTTCAAAATGCAAAGACTTAAATACCACGCGGGGGGATGAGGTTCTCACTAGCCTTTTGTGTGCATGATTTAGTCAAGGATGTCACTCAACAACCAGATTTGGGATGTATTTAATATAGGCTATTTCCAAAGCCTGGAAGAATGGGATGAGGAATCAGCTCAGTTAGGATAGATAAAAGAGCGGGAAATTTGAATGCTTAGCTGAAGCTTTTCCAGATTCCTTCCTTTTTTAGGCTGCAAACTGAACTGGATTTCTTACTAGACAAACCAAACCTCCTGGTTTTTAGGGTTACCCAGGGCCAAATGCTCAGGGCTTTCTCCTGCAGGAGCACAGAGAAGGGCAGTTTGTGGGAGGTGGAGATGGGAATGAACAAAGTCTAAACATCCTTGGACAGGAAGATCTCAACGTACAGATGGAAAGTCCACAACTTGATTGCATTTTTCTTTTCACACAGTCTAACAACTGTAAGAGAGATAATTGGAACCAGGAATATTAATAAACAGTATTGTCAACAATGGAATACCTTGATGTAGGTAATTTACTCTGCACCTTATCTTCAGCAGCTCTTGGGCCTTTCTCCACTTCTCAGCTGCAGCCCACAAGTTAGTCCTTTGAAGTTAAGCCTAATTAAGAAAAGGGTTGGCCTGAGGTAGAGCTGGAATGTGTGTGTATCAGTGCCCAGGAGTACTGAAGAAATGGAGAATCTTATGATTTGTTTTTCTACAGAAGATGGAGAGTTTCAGTGGCTGTGATACATTCATAGTTATGTTAGATGAGGCAAGTTTTTCCATCTTTTTGAGCCTTAGTTTCCTCATCTGTAAAATGGGAACAATAATACTGTCTTTGAAGGGTTCTCATGAATTAGATAATATACTAAACTAATTTCCACTTGCCTGGAATAAAGTAGATACTCAAGAAATGGCAGCTATTTTCCCTAAAAGTGATTATTAGGGAAAAAGTATTATAGTTCATACCAATACCATTCTGCCAATCTACTGGTAATTTGTGCTCCTGTGTCTTTTCTCCCACATAAAATTAGTATCTTCTTTAATTTATTTTTAATATCTGGATAGGGCATATGCCTTGTTGATAGTTTAATTTTCTTATTTCCTCATTTTAAAGTTTATCTCTAGAGCTTAGTTTCAATTTCAAGCCAGAAAAGAAAGAGAGTCTTGCTCACAGCTGCTCCAAACACATTCTTACATTTTCTGTAGGGTCGTTTCCCTATTATCCCCCTAATTCCAAAGGAAAGAAAGGAATAGAACCTTGAGCTCGGTTGTCCAAATTGAGTCCCTGTGCTTCTATGCTGATTCCTTATTTGATGTTAGCCTATTCTGTGGCTGGGAAAGAGGCAGATTAAGCCAGTTCAACTGACTGATGATTGAAGAATTCGCCACTTTTACCTAAGATGTGTATCTGCTTAAATCATATGCGTGATGATTTTATCCCCATTTTTGTGTCCTGATTGAATATATGTATTAGATTCTTTTTCAAGCATCTCTTTGGCATTGATTAATTCATTTATTCATCCAGCAAGTATTTCCAATTAGTATTTACTGCATGTTGACGGCTTATAAGACACTGTAATAGGTTTGGGGTGCAGCAGAGGCTAATGAAATATGAAATATGCACAGTATTTTTACTGAAGGAGCCAATATATGCAGATATTGACATATGGAAGAAAGTGCTAAATGCTATGAGATTATCAACAAGTGTCCTAGCAGAAATCACTCTTGCTCACGTTAAAGATTTGGGAGGGCGTCCTAGAAACGGCATCTGATGCAGGCTTTGAATGATGACTAGAGTTTAGACACTGCCCTTGGGCGGTGAGGCAGAAAGCTCTGTATTACTGGTACAGAGCCAGCCACTGGCAAGGCACACGCTGGAGACATAAGGTCCTTGTCCTGCGTTACTTCTTGTCCCTGTTATGTGGTCTCTTTGCCTATGATAGAAAGATATTTTTAAAAATAGAAGAGCAATAAAGAAAATAAAAACTTAAAATGCAAAGTGTATTCATATTGATCAAGCAAAGAAGATTTTGTCTAAAGCTTTCCAAAGTGAATGATCTGACAGGCCAGATTGGAACATCTTGGCATTGCACTGCACCCAAAATGCTCAGCTAAGATGAGCAACGTTTCCTGTCTTGAGGGAGGGGAGAAATGATTCCCTCTATGGCATTGGACCTCTCCGACAGGTATACGCATTTCTTAGCAGGTTAGATATGGAAGGCTTTCTTGAGGTAGCCAACTGCACCAAACCTCCATCAGAACCCCACAATGAAACATATACACCATGATGGAAACTTGGAAAAACAATATTTTCTTTAGTTAAAGGAAATAAAACCAATATACCTGTGGTTTGTCTTGTTCCCTATTATATTAATCCATGTGTGAGTCCTATTTCTCCTGCTTGATGAAAGGATCTTTGAACATGCGCTCTTCCCCTCACTCAAGATTTTAAAGTATGATGGTGAGCAGAATCAATACTCATCAGCACCCAGGTATTGATGACATTTTATAAAAGATCTAAGAATACGCTTCATTTTTAGTGTCAGTCCTTGTTTGCCTTTGCTTCATCCTAATAGGGCAGATACTATATAGGAACAAGTATCCAATGGATGACCATGAATTGATTCAATGTTAAAATAGAATTTAATCTGGGCTACTCTAGAGAAAAACAAAAATCTCTTTCTGATTTTGTGAACTCCATTATTGGAAAGGTTATCTGATTTAAAACTCATGGCACTTTAGTTCCAGTTAGCAAATATTGTGCATAAACTTGAGATGAAGAAGGCAGGTGCATGAATTATGAGCCCTTTAAAACCAGCCATGAAGTCAACTGGAATGGTTTTGGTACTTGGCTCAAGGCTTGGTTTGGGAGAAGTAACATTATCCAGGCTGACTTGGGGGAAAAGAATGAATTCCACTTGCCTGTAGGACCATTGTTTTTTGCGGCATACAACTCCACAAACTTCAGGCATTAAAATCTAAAGCACATATGCCCAAAGTAACTGGGACAGCCATCCAATGATTCTCCAGGGACACCTTGGCTGACTGCTCGTGCTCCCTAGAGGCTATGAGCTGCCTTTCTTAAAGGACCTGCTACCAGCAGCCTGTCCTGGAGCCTTGGCAGCCAATGAACTTCCTTTTAGTCTATATTATCTCACATAAAGAAAAAACCCAGCATGGATGGAAAAGATGCTTCCCCTTCTGCATTTTTGGAACATTTTATCAATTCATTATAAAGGAAGTTTGCATATGCTTTTTTCCCCTGAAGGAAAAATTCCACTCAAAACACTCCTCCCCAAAGAAGTGAGCATTGGTTGGGTACCATATACTCAGCAGAGCTGGCAAGCGTAGAGGGCCTGAAGACCGCCTGTGTACTCAGAGCCTGCCAGTTCTGTGACTCATGACATGGCAGAGGCTGAGTTGGCAGCAAAGTCCTGTCCCGACCAAATGTCTAATTCTCTACCCACTTCTGAAAGAAAATGATCGCTGAAATCACAGTCACTCCCCATTTAGTTCCCTTTGTCCATTCATGGACAGTTATGTTTGCCAACACGTAAGATGTATTTTTAAATAGCATGTGCAAAGTGCGAGTGTAACCATCACTCTTGTATTATTATGAGAGACCCTTACTCAAATGCACTGTTACAGCAAACTGTTTCACACTTGTGGAATTCATTATGCAGACTTTTCTTCCTTTCTGGCTCTGATTTCAGAAACAAGCAAAACTAAACTTTGCTCTGAATTTTGGAATATGACTCTTGAATCCAACCACTTTTGACACAAGCACACTGATCGGGGTGGAGTGACCTTCGAGCATGTCTTGCTCATTTTCATCACCATGTTTTCTCTTCATGCTGTTCTCCTTGCCTGCTGTTCCTCCCTCCTCTCTCCTGATTTGCCCCCTACTCACCTGTGCAGGTGCACCTGAAACTCAGGGTCCTGGATGGCCACAGTCTCTTACATGGTAGCACCCTTATCAGACCTTGAGGTGTGTACAGCAAAGGGAGAGACTGCTGATTTGACCAGGCCTGCGGAGTAGTGCTTATCCTAATCACGAGATGAAAGCTGAGGGCAGAGCCCAAGCTACCCAGCAGCCAGGGCCTAATTGTGGACTAAGAATAATGTCTAGTGCCCTTGGTCACCCCTGAGCAAAAGCAGGAGACTCTGCCACGACACAATCCAGGAGCTAGAAAGTATTTTAGACATCAGCGAACTAACTGCTTTATAAAAGATCCAGAGATCAGAGGAGTGGGGAAGCATTTCAGAGGTCATCAGATATTGCCATGCAGAGCCAGGACCAAATCTGAGCAAGTACAGGCTTCCAGAAGTTTCTGTGTGTGTTTCGTTCAGCTAAAAAAGCATCACGGGATATACAGACTTTCCGACTCAATCAGTTGCAGGAATTAGCACTTTTAACGAATGACCCAAGAGCAGCTGATGCATAATGAATTTAGAAAATGGCTGGTCTAGGTTTTCTAGTCAACTCCCATGGTTGTGCCATATGGCCAGACTCTTTAATCGGACCCTACTTACCATCTTTACTATTTTGTGCGTGGGTGTGAACTAATTTTGTTTAACATATTAGGCTTTTTTTTTTTAAAGCTTTATTTATTTATTTATTTGTAGTTTTTTCAAATGATTCTTTCCCTTTTCAAAATAATTGGTTTGGGGTGTTCTACCATGATCCCAGTGGCCATTAGGGAAGATACCTGAAGGAATTACTTTCAGAGCCTGCAATGCTTTTATCATGTGTAGATCATTCTCCTTTTTCTCTTCCTTTCTTTCTTCCTCCAGCTCCCCTCCCCTTTCTCCTCCTCTTCCTCCTTTACTTCTTCACAAGGGGGGGATTGATTTGGTTATTATCTGAAACGAGGCAAGACATTCAGAGATGACTTCCAGCAGCAAATTGGATGATGATGTTGGACTACATTGAATATAGTCATGGTATGATGGTTGAGTAATGAGAATGATTACCCTGTTTCCCTGAAAATAAGACATCCTCCGAAAATAAGACCAACTTACAGGAAAGATAAGACGTCCCCTGAAAATAAGACCTAGCGCATCTTTGGGAGCACACCTTAAAATAAGACACTGTCTTATTTTCGTGGAAACAGGGTAGTAAATATTTATCAAGGGCCTGCTGTGTAGACTGCCCTGACCACTAGTGAGCAATCGCAAAGACTTAGGTCCTTGAGATACAGCAAAGAAAAGTGGCAGTGCAATGCCAGAGTGAACCCTGTGGTTGGTAGGCACAGAGGAGCTTGGCGGGCACCTGGAAAGTGCCCTTTGAATCCGGGGCTGACAAACTGGCTCTCAGAGGCCATTTGCAAGGAGGAACCTCAGATGCGTTTTGGGCAATGATGAGATTGTTGGCATAGTGCATCATTCCTCAGGGTAACTATGCAAAGTAAAACCTTCATTTGGAAATGCAAGATCTTGTTTTGTCAAAAAGTAATTCTTTTATTCTGTACCCGCATTTTGAATATCTAAACTTAGACCAGGCCTCACTGGACTGTGTGCTGACATTAAAGCTTGAAGCGTCCCTCAGTGCAGCACATCTAAAACCCAGCTTGCCATCGTTCTAAATGAACCCACTTCTCCTTCAGAGCTCTCTGCTCAATAGCTCAAAATGGAACACTGGAAGCAATCCTTGATGCCTCTCTCATTCTCTACTCTTATCTGATCCATCATCACAGAGCCTGCCTGTTTTACCTGCCAAGTATTCTTTGAATCACTGGCTTCTCTCCATCTTTTCTGCCACCACCTTGCTTCAAACCATTATTGTCTCTTCCCTGGATTTTCTCAATCACCTCCAAATTGTTCTCCCAACTCCCACACTGGGTCCTCTCCAGTCCATTCACCATATCATGGTCTTAGAGGTCCTTTTAGATGTCAATAAGATCATATCACGCCACACTACCTATCTAGTATTCTTTGGGGGAAAGACAAGCATTCTCTGTGTGCTTTACCCTTCAGGTCAAATCCCTGTTCTTTCGGTTCCAGCCAAAACGGCCTTTCTGTTCCTGGAACTAGCTGTGCTCTCCTCCATCTTGGAGACTTTGTTTCCTTCCTCACTTCCTTCTAGTTAAATGCCTGCTCAGCCTTCACCTCTCAGTAGAAGTTGAGCATCTCTAATCCAAATATCCAAAGTCTGAAATGTTCCAAAATCGGAGGCTTTTGGAGCATGATATGAAATAGTAACAACTTTGCTTTCTGATGGTCGAATGTACACAAGCCGTTTCATGCACAAAATTACCAAAAATATCGTATAAAATTACTTTTAGGCTGTGTGTATAAGGTATATATAAAATATAAATGAATGTCATGCTTATACTTGGGTCCTGTCCCCAAGATATCTCATAATGTATATGCAAATATTTCAAAACCCAAAGAAATCTGAAATCTGAAACACTTCTGGTCCCAGGCACTTTGGAAAAGGTATACTCCCTCCACATGTACTGAGTTCCCACACCCAACCAGAGTCTTCTGTGTTAGTGTCCCAATTACCTGAGATTGTTTTTCCTGACACTTACTGCAGTTTCTTACTATTTATCTCATTCCTACTAGACTCTGAGATTTATGACATCTGGGCCTATACTTGCATTAGCTTACCATATTTCCTGAGGCCTTGCAGGAAATAGTAAAATATTAGGTGTTCAATAAATATGTGAAACTAGAATGACTGAGCTGAATCCTTCAGCAGTGCAAAAAGAATGCATTTTTAGAAGCACAAAATAGGATAAATCAGTTCTGATTTAGTAAGATAAATAAGCACGAACAGTAAATAAATAAGCATGTTCTGTCACGCCCTCTTAAATATACACATTTCTAGAGAAATATACTCCCAGACTCTCTCTCTTATGAAAACTATGGACAAGGCAAAAAATATAATGTGGGAAAATGGAGGTAAAAATTCTTCCTACCCAAGGGAACTTCAAAGCGTTCATTCAAAAATGGAATTAAAGGATAAACATATAAACTTTATTTCTCAATGTAAGCTCCATTAAATTCAAGACACTTTTGCAATTTAGGATACCATTTAGCTCATCCCTATAGAACCAAGGTCCTGAGAATTTATGCAGGCTTTTTACGTAATTAACTGAAGAAAAATGGACAGCCTGATTCCACTTGTGTAAAATTTCCATCGAAAGTTCTGCTATCCTCTGCAGCTGATCTGGGTGCAACTGTTTTGGCACTCATCTAGTGGAAAGTTCGCTCAATTTTAATTTTTTGGTTAGAATTATATAAACTGAACCAGGTGAGAAAACTACAGTGTTCGCTATCACCTCTGCTGTTTATCGCTGGTTCTCTTCAACCGGGCCACGAACAAGATGATTTTTTTCCTTTCAAACCAATGTCCAGGGTCTACAGCTGCCAGCTTAATCTTCAGCAACATTGCATCCCTTCTTAAAACGAATTACCCATTTGTGAACTAAGGATGTCATGGAGGGATTGTCTCCATAAACTTTTCATAAAGCATCAATGATCTCACCATTCTTCCACCAAAGCTTCATCATAAATTTGATGTTTATTCTTGCTTTAATTTTCACAGAATTCATGTCGCTTTGATAGGGGCTCTTTTCAAACGGATCTCTTGCACTTCTTGGTGTTCAGAGGAGATCCAAATGTTCAGACACATTATAACAAATTCGTAAAAGTTTATTTTGGATCAGAACCATCTTGAAAGCCATGCATAGTTTTTTCTTAATATGCATTTTCCATGAATTTTCTGAAGACCCCTCATATATATAGCTAGTTGGAGATAGATACACACACACACGCATAAACATACAAGGAAGTTGAAAATACTAAAATACTATTTAATGAATCCATGTATATCCACCACTTAGATACCATCATTGTTAATGTTTTACTGTATTTGCTTTGTATCTTTTTATGTCTCTGTGCTATGTGATTTGAAAGTTATTTACATTTATCATGAAGAGATTCTTAACCAAAGGCTTCCTAAGTATAAGACATTTACTTACATATACCTGTGAGATTGTTATGACCTAAGAAAATAAGCAGTAATTGCCTAAAGTTATCTAACAGCCAGCCCAAATTTAAATTTCCACAATTGTTCCCAACATGTCTGCTCAACATATCTGCTATACTAGTTTCAAGCCAGAATCCAAAGCTTCCTGGTTCTTAAGATTTTTTTTTTTTTTTGGTATCTTTTAAACTGTAATAGTCCTGTGCTTTTTAAGGTTCACAACATTGACTTTTCGAAGGGACTAGATCATTGACTTGACCTGTCTTCCATCCCGGATTATCTTGGTTGCTTCCTGTTGGAGTTATTTACCTTGTTCTTCTATTCCCTGCAAACGGCAAATTACATCTAAAGGCTTGATTAGAACCACATTAAACAAAAAGCAAGTTATCAGGAAGTCTCATAGCAAGAAGGCTCTTAAGTATTGCTGGATAGAGCACATTGCATCCCAGAGCCTCACGGAGAGGCTTCCACTATTAGTGATGCTAAAAGAGACAGCCAGATTTCTCCATTGTCAAAGTTTTTTTCTTTGCAATTAGTAAATTGTCTATTGGGTGACATATGATACCTTGGGAATAGCCCTTCCTCCCTCGCAGCATTTTATCTAATGGTTTTAATCCCCATTGATGACCCTTGCTTGAGACAATGCTCTCATGGAGAGCAGAGAGGAAGTGCAGTTTGCAAAATGAACATTTAAAATTTCTCTCATTCCTTCTACATTAAGTAGCTGTCATTCATTTGTAAAGAGGAGCTTTCCCCATCAATCTGGGGATAAATTAAATTGCCTCCTTGAGAGATTTAAAACGGTTAATTCTTTGCAAGAAATATTCTAAGTGGATGAATCAGTACACCTTTAACACAGCACTCTGAGCAGTTGTTTTAAGGAGGTGGTTCACTGATGATCTGCAATGGTGCATATGCCCAAGCCAATTATGGTACTTTGGTCAATGATCCGTGAATTTCAAATTCTAATTAAGTCTTGACACCTTAGGTTAGAATGATGCAAAAGGTCATTAAAGATTACTGAGTCTATAATACCTGTTTTAAAAATACTCTAATTATGTATTTAGTCAATTACTATTGTAGATGACCAAGTAAATTCTGTGCATTTTAAGAAGTCTCTCAACTCAATATTTATTTACATAAACAGCCTGGAATGGGCAGAATATCAAGTAATTAATATACATTTTTAAATGCCAAAAGTATCTACATTCAGAAAGTTAATTATGTATTTATGGGACATGGATGGGTGAGCAACTGATATGCATTTTTAAAAGTTCATTGTTTCATATCTTCGCAGAGGCTTACTATGGTTTGTAACAAGCCACAGTGGCAGACCCCTGTCACATCTCCTTTTGCAGACAGCGTGATGGGTCTCTCTTTTCATCTTGACTAGCATCCGATGAATTTCTTATTTGAGCTTCCCCTCCTTCAAAGAGCTGAGGGAAATAAATCTGTAACAGCTAACTGCATGCTAAAGGAAGTGTTATGCTTTCAACTCCCTGAATTCAACCAAGAAACAATAGAAACCTGGAATCAAGGCTGGCAGTCCCTCTTCTAGTTCAGGATGGTGGAATCTGTAAGTGAGGCACATTCATGGAAATTAAAATGAGACTGTCAGTTCAGATGGGAATCCCAGACAAAGATTTACTCACTTTTTGGATTCTCATCACTTATTGAATACAGACTTCTTGGGAATTTATTATTTATTTGGTTTCAGATATCTCCATTGTTTTGCCTTTACAGAAATAATATATTTTAGAAGGTTTAAAAGAGAGAATCTGCCTCTACCACAGGCTATTTTCTTTTTTTTTTAAATGAGCTCAATTAGCATCAACTGCTAAAATCTCTAAGTGTAATAAGAGGAAAGATACTCTTCAGCTGATAATGTGGTCTGTGATATGTGCCATATTGATGATAAAATAATGTATTTATTGATAGATAATGTTGTTTGTCAGGAAGAATCTGATATTTGGAACAAAACCAAAAATAATCCTTTATAGGCAAGTTGGTTGACTTTAGCAACATAATAGAAGCGAGACAGCCATATAACTTTTATGCATAATGACTCAATCAAAATCTATTTAACTGACATTAATTGAGCTATACTGGTCATGAGAGGTTGAGCCATGCTGCAAAAATAGACAATTCCAAAATGACAGCGGGTTAACCCAGTAAAAGTTTATGTTTTGCCTACAGTCTTGCCATGATTCCACAGTGGGTCTGGGTGACGATGAGGCCAGCAGTTCTTTACACAATGAATCAATAATCTTAGCTGCTTGGTGATAGAATCAGGTGTACCTGCCCAAATAAACTTGCCCCCCGCCCAGGCAGGGTTAGGTTCATGGCCCACCCAGGAAGGTCCCTCCCAGGAAATAAGAATTCCACCAATTGCTGTGCTCCCTGACCCTTTACATCCCCATCCACCATAACCCACGTGTGGAATTCCTTTCTTGATTCCACCCCACCTGCGGGTGGAATTTCCGGGTGGAAATAAAGACCACGTTATTTCTACAGAATGGGGATTCCATTTTCCTTTGTTTCGTGCCTTGGAATAATCTTTCTTCTTGGGTCCAGAACCTTTCACTTGGGTCTTGTGGTTCTGCCACTCCCCTTACTAGGCCTCCACATTCTCCGCAACAGGCCAATAGAAAGATGGGAGAATTACAGCAGGCTCTGAGCCTCAGGCTGGGAGTAGCACACACCATTTCTATGTAAATTTCAGTGATGATGGTTGTCATATGGCCCCTCCTAACTGCAAGGGAACACAGTTGCCCAGGAAAGAAGAGTTAGACCCAGGTTTCGATGGACACGTAGCATTGTCTATGACACATATACTTTGTGTGGGGCAATGTGCTGTGAACGCTGGATAATAAAATTAAACTAAATGGTCCTGTTTTGTCCTCAAGTGGCTCGTGTTATATAGGAGAAATAAATGGACACATAAATTACAATGGAGTATGGTAACTCCCATAAAGCAAGCGTGATCATTATAAAGGTGGTTCCTTTCCAGGAGCAAAAATTTAAAGTAGAAACAAGAATTTTCCAGCAGTGTAAGGTGGGGGAGGCCATTATAGACAGAATGAATCTGACTGAGTGTGTGATGTTTTGCTGGTGAAAAATGACTGAGGGGAGTGAAGGTCAGTATGAGACTTAAAATGTTGCAGGAACCAAGCTGTGAAGAATCCAATTGTCCTAAGAAACAGGGAGTGTTGATTGAGAGCTTATTACAGGCCAGGTACTGTTCTCAAGTGTTTTGACTGACTGCCCTCTGTAATCTTTCTAATGACTTGTATAGCAGACAGCATTATCATCATCCGCATTGTACAGACGAGGAAACCTAGGCGTGAGGAGATGAAGTAACTTGCCCAAGGTCACAGGGTTGGAGGGTGGAGAAGATGGGTGTTGAGCTGAGGCTCCCTGGCCCTAGAGCTTTGTCTCTTAATTCCTCCACTCTCCTTCCTCCTTGTCTAAACACAGGAGTCAGTCAGCTCACGGAGGAAGCACCAGCAATTCTGTAAGTAGGGATAGCATAGGTATGTGCATGGCTAAATTGGAAAGTTTGCCAGTTACTAGCTATAACCTTGACCTTACCTGTTTGGCTTTAGTTTCCTCACCTGGAAAATAAGAGTGAATAAAATCCATTCCATAATGTGTGTGTGTGAGAGAGGGAGAGAGAGAGAGAGAGAGAGAGAGAGAGAGAGAGAGACAATGTAAACAGGAGGTCTGGTAATAAAGCTCTATCCCCTTGTAATAGTTTCCTTTCAGACTTCACGCAGAGCATTTTAATTGGCTTTGTAGGCATTCAGATTGTAGTTCTTGATACCTTTATGTGTCTCCCCATTCCCTCTTCACATTCCCCAAAGCAAGTTTCTTAAATCACTGGACGAGCTGGATGGAGTCTGCTCGCAGATTCCACGTGCTGTCAGCTTGCACAACCAGAGTCCTTCAGAATAGTGATGCTACAAGGGCTAATCTGTGTCTTACAGAAAGGTAACTTTTCAAACATTTTTCTTTTTATTTCAAACTTTTTATTTTCCTACCATGAGGCAAAGACATAGTTAGCCTACAGGTGTTCAGACCATTTCGATGACAGAAAAAAAATGGCCATTTTTTTCTCTTGGCCATTTCGATGACAGAAAAAAAATCTCCAGAGAAAGGGACATCAGAAACGTTCTTCTGTTATTTGTGTCTCCAATGCCTGTTACTTGGTGGCTGTGACTTTTATAAGCCTGGTATGAATTTGAGACAGAGGTAGACAGTGGAACCCTCATTTCCCACAGAGGCCAGGTTATACTCTCTTCCCCCACTCCAGCAGAGGCCCTCCTGCCAAGTATCAAGAATTCTACACCAACAGATTGTTCCCTTCAGGATTAACTATAGAGATTCTGAGATTCAGTGCAGTGGGCAATCATGCCAGGACGTGAGTTGGTTTCTCAACTATCCAAGCCTAGTTCATCCACAGCCTCAAAATATAAGGCAGCAAACTGGCTTAGACACTGTTCATCATATCAGGGTGGATTTCTGGCAGCCTGCAGCCTGAGATGTTCTTCCTAGAGCAGTCTCCACCCATAGAGTAGGCTGCTTGGATCCTTTAGAAGGGAGACTTTGCTGGACATTGGCCTGTTGTGGCTATGGTATGCGTTCCCAGATAGGATATAAAGCACAATTCTGTTGTTCTCTCCTTTTCTAATTCAAGAATAAAAACAATGTCAAAAATCAAGGAAAACCTCTTAGATCTGGGTCTTTGGTGAAGCCATTTGGAGATCAGGCACATTTTGAAGCTTGTCCTAATTCCTCTGTTCCAACTCCACTGGGCTTCATCTGGTCCAGGAACCAGCCACTGATGGGTCTTCTGGGTCACACATTAATTCATGCCATGTTATGAGGAAATATTCATTTTGAAACATGTTTTCAATGGAAATGAGTTTGAGGACCAGAGAGATAAGTCACCGTAAAACTTAAAACTATGGCTGGGCATGGTGGCTCTCACTTGTAATCCTAGTACTTTGCTTAAGGCTGGATTTGACACAAGCCTTGGAAATACAGTGAGCCCCATCTATACAAAGAATAAAAGAAAGTATCTGCCGATAGTCTTAGCTACTTGGGATGCGAAAGCAGGAGGAGCTCTTGAGCCCAGAAGTTCAAGGCTATTGTGAGCTATGATCACAGCCTGGGTTAACCATAAGACCTGACTCTACAAAAAAAAAAAAAAAAAAAATCTAACAACAGCAACACACACACACACAACATAAACAAAAACTTAAAACTATGAGAGACAGAGAAGCTTAAATCTGGGGTCTAACCACATACTGGATACCTTTGAATTGTACATCAATACAATATGCCCGGAAACATAACCCCACATCCCAATGGAGACAGTGATGACTGATGTGGTTCTTTCCCCATCAGAAGTGGCTCAGGTCACACAATTTTCTTCCCAAACCACAGCAAATTGAAATGCTGAGATCGCCTGGGCACCAGGACGTGCATATTTACAAGCAGTTGCACCTTCTGCTTGGCTTGAATTGGACCTTATGTACAGAGGGAAACAAAGAGGGTTGTGTCCTAAGTGGACACCACGAGCAGGCAGGGAAGCAGGGAGGGTCAGGCCATTGCCTCAGGGATGTGTGACTTTCTAGGGAGTGGTTGAAGGTAGATTTAGAAAGTCTATGGAAGCCTGGTTTGATCAATAGTCCTGGAGATACAATATATCTCATTGGGTGGCATATTAGAATCCTGTTAATTTTTTTTGGAGACAAAAGCCAGATTATGTTGGAATGGAGAACAAATACAATTTAAGGAAATAGAGGTTTGAACTACCAGTTAAAAAATGAGGGCATAAAGAAAGGGGGACGCACATGTTACATACTATCCAGAGAAGTAGACTTTAATGCTCTTAAGACTCTGGATTTGAGACCTGCTTGGGAAATACAGTGAGATCCATCTCTACAAGAAAATAAAAGAAAGTATCTGTCTATAGTCCTAGTCTCCCAGATTGATCAAATCTGGGAGATTAACATAGATATCATTAACTGTGCTCAACTTCTGTAGCTATAAACCCTGGTACATATATTTTTTAAGCACCCCATCAAGCTAATGGGCAGCCTGAGTTGAGAACCAGTGACATAAGCAAAGGAAACTGATGAATGGGTGAGATCAGGGCTGTCCTCGCAGAGGCTAAGGGTCAACCTTCAGATTCATCACTTCCTGGTGCTCTAAGGGAGTGGTTAAGACCCGTAGCTATTAGTACAGAAAGACTTTAAAACATTTTCTTTACATATTTTTTTATTTGCAGGGAGGTGATTAGGGATGGCTCAGTACTTGAGCTTATGAATTGGTTTTAAAAAATTTTACCGTATATTTATGGAAGCAAACGCTTTCTACCACGAGTGGGCTTGTTTATGGATGGGGCAGGTCCTTTTAGCCATGGGAAGAAAAAGTGCTAAATTTGGCTTTAACCTGTTACACTGACATGATTTTTCTCTTCTGGTTTGTTTTCCGTACCACACCTACACATTCATTCTCTTTCCCTTTAGGAATTTGGCACTGTGCCACGTGTCCAGGAAAGGTTCAGTAAATGTTAATTAACTTTGATTTTCAAGGAGGGTTATTCTATGGAGAATGATGATCAGCTGCTTCTCTTTTCTGCTCAAAATAGAACAAGAGGGGAATGGGGAGAAGGAGGGGAGGGAGGGGAAGGATAGGCGGAGGGAGGGTGATAGTTGGGATTACACCTGCGGTGCATCTTATATGGGTACATGTGAAACTTAGTAAATGTAGAATATAATTGTCTTAACACAATAACTAAGAAAATGCTAGGAAGGCTATGTTAACCAGTGTGATGAAAATGTGTCAAACTGTTTATAAAACCAATGTATGGTGCCCCATGATCACATTAATGTACACAGCTATGATTTAATATTAATAAAAAAAAGAAAGAAAAATTGCAGCAGTAGAAAATACCTACCAAGTCTAAAGCATGTGTGTCTGCATATGCGTGCATATGTGTGTGGGGGGTAGGGAGGGCGGTAAACTGCTTCCCTTAATTACACAAACAGGGCAGGGCTGGCATGCAACTTCAGAGGTTAATGAAGGGTCCCCTGATGCTGCATGCCTTTTCAACTGGCAGGTGCTTGAATAGGGAAGAGTCTTAAAAGCATCAAAGTCTACTTCTCTGGATAGTATGTAACATGTCCATCCCCCTTTCTTCCTGTCCTCACTTTTGAATTAGCATTTCAAACATCTATTTCCTTGAATTGTGTTCATTCTCCCTTCCAATGTAATCTGGCTTTTGTCTCCAGAATCTCAATTTATTTTCTTCCTTGCAAAGTTCTTTCTTATTTTAGGACATGACATTGCCACCTATTGCCACCCAAGTTAAAGTCTGGAAGTCATCCTGGCCGGCCCCTCCTCTCCTCCACCTTTGTTAGCATGTCACACTCTCACCCGGCCACTCCCGCCTCCTTGCCTGTCCCAGGTGCTCACGTTTGCGCTGCCTCCAGCCACCCCCTTCTCAGCTCTCTGTAGACTCATCTTTCACAAGTGTACAGAAGAAGAATTTATCCTGAAAGATCAACACCCACCCATTTTCTTATCTCATCAACACCCATTGGCCCTTCCCTGGTTTGGGAAGTCATGACCCAAGGTCAGAGATTCAGTATAGCTAAATTCTCGTGTGGAAAGCCCATTGTTAAGAGCTAGGACGTCTGCAAACCCCACAAAAGCAAAGCTTGAGGCCTGGGACATCTGAGAGATGTAGGTGCTATGGATAGAAAGTCTCCAGTGCCTCTCCTGGAGTGGAGGGTGGGATGTGCAGAGGCAGTTTGAGACTTTCCCTCTACTGGGTCTGTGATAAAACACACTTACAGTGTGAGACTACACAACAGTTTAGGTATTTGAATTCCTCCCTCATGTACATCTTTGCTGTCCCCACACAGTCTTTCATTTTCCTTTAGTATTCTAGAAGAGCCCCCACCCTGGATTTCAGTGTGCTAAGAAGAGGGCTCTGATTTGCAACTCATCTTCCAGAATAGATCTTCCCACATGCAGGGCTGTGCATGATGGTGTGGGTGGGGGTGACGTATCCCCCAGGGTCCAACACTATTTGGTGGGGGGAAGCTGGGTATCAAGTGAGTATCTCTCCACTGGACTTAGGACTTATGAGCAGTCTCCCCAGGTCTAGAGGCCCTTTTTGCTAGCACGGTGGTATTAGGTACTCTGACCCCTAACCCTCTTTTTTACCTTTGGTTTTATTTCAAGTTCAGAAGAGATGGGAGGCCCAGAGGCTTCCATGCACATTAGGAGTGATGTCCCCCTGTGCTTTGAGACTTTACTGAGCCCATCCTGTGTGTTCCCCTTCTCTGACAGGGCAGGCATATCTCCCCAAATAGAGGGTAAGCCCTTATATTATGAGAGGATGAAGGGGTGGTGTGAGTGGAAAATACCTTCAGCACTTTTACTTGTGCCAAGGGACTTAATATAGATGGTCTGAGATCCCTGTAGGAGGACAGTAGGGAAACTCACTCCTAATTTAGGACTATTGCATACATATATGATGTTTGAGATGTCAAGTTAGGTTACCCCACGGGTAGAGTAACGCTTATGGATTTAACCCAACCACCTCTTCCTTATTTTTTTAGCATCATCTCAGATAGGGTCTAGATTGACAGAAAGATGGTATGTAGGATTTATCAGTGTTAGGCCACACGAGTGATGCAGATAGAGCATCAGGGTTATGTGGTGATTAATCATTCTTATTGTATTATGGTATATTTTCTCTATATTTATATACTTTCATCTTCATAGCCCTCCTACAGAAAGGTCAAGAGTTATTCACTTCTATCCTGAGTTGCTCCTCTTAAACATTACCCATATTCCATTCATGGAGACAAAAAATGTTCTTCTCTGAGACTGCAGTTCCTTCCAAGGCTCTCCTATGCCTTAGATATCAGGGAGTCCACAAAATCAACATCCTTAGACTTTAATTTGGAGAATTCTACAGGATTACATAGTCCTAGAGGGCAGTATGGGGACCACAGCTTGTGTCTTTTTCTCTCTATATAGAACATGAATAGAAAGAAAATTTAGGTGTTCAGTGTCTGCTTCTGACAGAATTGCGCAGCCATTTGACAAAATTGGAATGTGATACTATTAGCCCTCCCTGGATTCCTCCATTTGGTACAACTAAAGAATCAGGTAAAGGGTAGATGTGTATGCTCGTATCTCAATTTATCCACTAAAATAGATTCATACTTAGTATTCCAAGTGCCTTGAACCTTTGCTAGGGCATTGATGGATTTCAGGACTAGACATGGGGAGTGGGTATTTTCAAGTATGCATGACTGATGAGTGCAACAGAGAACTGCTCACATATGAGCTGGGTGTTGGTTTCATTTACCTTTGGGTAAAGTATATGTGCCTACCTGGATGACATAATACTTTCCACAAGACCCAGTTGCTTTTTCCATTAACACCTATGAAGTGGCAGTGTCCATATGGCCTGCTGGGAGAACTGGTAGAGCTCAGAAGCCCTGTTCTCTCTTGGTGGTAGGGAAAAATAGAAACTCTTCATGGGATTACACTGTTCTCAGGACAGGGATAGGTGGGGATATATCTTAAAATACATTTTTGTGATATATTAGGGAAGTGGGTGTCTCCATTTTTATAGCTGAGATGAAATTTCAAGCTGGCTCTTTCAGGTTCCACCTCACACCATCCCCCTCCAAGTTGAGCTGCAGAAGTACTTTCTCCTCCATGGTGCTGGTGCTTTTTGTGGGTGTCAAGGCCTCACGCTTCCTTTTTGAAGCTTGTAAGTGTCCAGGGCTTCTGAAGAAGGCCTGTTCACATGGGGCATCTGGCTCAGCTGAGTTGTCTGGAGGCCTGGGCATGTTTCACTGCTGTTAGAGTGCAGGCAGTTGTTGAGAAGATGTCCTTAAGGGACAGCTAAGTAGCTCCTTGGATGGGGGACACTAGTGATGTTGAATCAGATAGAGACAGTCAGAGGAGACTGGCTTAGCTCTTTCAAGGTTCTCTGGTTCTGGTTACCAGAAAGGATCACTTGAGGGTGGGTCAACTCTTGGTGCTGATGCTCACTTCTTCAAGCAGTTCCTTTAGCTCCAGGGTCCCCGCTAGTCCCCTGATCCCCTGCATATTTTGTTAAATGCCTAGTTGGGCAACATGAGGTATTCATCTTGATCTATTTTCTTCTCAATCTAGTTTTTGTGGGTAAACTTCTGGGTTTCTCTAAGGGCATATTAACACTTCTAGATTTAACCTATCTCTTCCTTGTTACTCTAGCATCATCTCAGAAAGGCTTTAAACTGATAAAAGACTGGTATTATATACGGGACTAACAAATTATTGGTCCTAAGCCATTGGGGTGGTGAAAATAGATTCAGGGTCTATGCAACAAGTAGCAAATCTTTACTGTGTTCTCATATGTTCTGCCAGCTCTTTCAGGGCTTTGCCTTTTGATTTGCATAAGCTTTTTCCCTCTCAAAATCTTGATTTTTGAAAGTTAAAAACAATGCCTTTCACTATTGTTTTGGAATTTGAAAGCTGAAATAGACTCTTTTTTGTTGTTTTCTTGCTATAAAAATTCTAGTTCTCTCTGAAGCAAAGGGAGCCCCTGCTTGAGTTATTATCTCTATGCAGGGAGATCTATTCAAATCACTCCCTGGATTCCAACCCTTCCTAGATCCCCATTGTCTGTAGGCTAAAGTCCCAACTTCTGAATGGATTCCAGGGAGTTAGTGACATAGCCTTACTTCTTTTACAGCCTTATGTCTTGCCTCCCTCCCAGGCTCCATATGCTGCAACCATACTATTTCCCAAAGATGCCTTGTGTCTTCTGACCATCATGCCTTCCTTCATGCTAATTTTCCACTATGGTGCGTGTCTGACTCTCCTCCACTTGATGAGCGGTTACTTAACCTCGTCCAGTGGAGAAGCCCAAATCCAATTTTATTTTCCCCATGAAATATTTGTGCATTCTTTAAGTAAAATTAATCTCACCCCTACTCTTGTTGTCTAAAAGCATACTGCCCATCCCAAAAGCATAGCATTTATCACATTGTGTAGTAATTAACTTCATTCTTCTCTTGCCCACTGTATTGTTAACTCCTTGAGGTAGAGACCATGTCTGATTAATCTTTGTATTACTCTTTGTGTTAACTGCAGTATCTATCAGAGAGTCCAGTACAGTTCATTCTCAGTAAGTTTGTTGAACTGGATAATAGAGAATTTTTTAAACTAAAACTGTTACTTGGATTATGCTAATGTGGAGTTTATGGGCTAGACTTTTGTTGCCATTTATAAGTAAACAATTAATATACTAATTAAAAATTAATCCCTCTATTCATTAAAGTAAGTCCCCAGTGAATTTCACTCATCAGTATTTTGTTAGCCCAGAGATACCGTATGCATTTGAAATTTGTAAGTTAATATTCTTTAAAAAATTCCAGCTTTTACAAATTATTCTTCCCATTAGTATGAATTTAAGAGATTTTGAGATATTCCCACTTGAAGACATGCCATTTCCAGACCTTTGATTGTCCATGAAAATTTTTTTGGAAACGAAATAATTCTTGTTGTGGCCACTGAACTGAGTTTCACTGGCTAAAGTTCCTGAAGGAGAGAGGAAGTCTTGTACTATCAAGTATTGCAGAAATGTTCTTGGTTCAGAGTTTGGCTAAGTCATAATTCTTTCATAGCGACCTATAACCAGTGTGTCCATTTGGGTGTCAATATCAGCCGGGAGGACTTTGAAGCTGCCACTTCAGATAAGGATCTGTGGTGGGAAATCCTCTATTCTGAACACAGTCAGTATTTGGTCCAAAAAAAGTGTCCTTTTGATCATGATTCTTGAGAAATATTATACCTCAAGTGGGTGTTTGTGTTTATATGGTAGCTCCTTTGAGAAACAGGTAGTAAAAGAAGTATGGGACTTTTAATTCATAATTCAATTCGTGATTTAATTCATAATTGAAGGCAATTGCCGTACTTCCTGAAGTCACACAACAGTGAAAGTTACCAAAGACAACAGTCTATGTCAGTCATAGTCATGCCACAGGGGGAGAAACCCTCCCCAACAACATTCATATTCTATGCCAACTACAGTACACATATGCTGTGTGTAGTCCAAGAAGTTCAAGTATTGAGAACAAATGTAATTTGTTCAAGTCACCTTCTTTCTATACTTTGTAAAATCCTAGAGAATACGAAGTGATGGTATTTCAACATCACATCCTCTACTGTTTGAGAAGAAACCTAATTACTTTAATTGTAAGAGAGAAGAATTCACTTTAGCAAATACCTACAGGCCATGGTCTGCCCTTTTCTGGTCATCATTTGCTGTTCCCAGCAAGAATATAAAAGAACCGTGAGGTCACTTTAGAATTCTGACCATTGGGATAATTGGTTGACCTACATAGTTTCTAGATGCCAGACCTTGGCAGGCTTGGCCTCTAAGACCTGATAGTTAAGTCTTTCCTTCTTTCCTTATTTGGTATTGAGGCTTCCAGACCCTTGGCAGACTATTGGCCTTAGGTTATCCAGGAAGTGACTCTTGCTTAACTTTCTGACATCTGGAGCTTGGCTCACCTCAGGTGTCTTTGGCACACATTGAAGTTTTGGCAAATGCTACAACATTAACTGTCTTGGTGCTGATTTAGGATCTGAGCAGGTCCCTCTTCTGGCTTTTTTTCAAATCTGACCCATTCTCTGGTCTTCCCCTATCCTCTGGTGTTTATGCTTTGTGCAGCACTTTGTAGGATGTTGGCCTCCGAAAGAAACACAAAAATAAAATCACATAGGGTGTGACTGTGATGAGCAGAAGCCTTACTTAAGACTGAGAAGTTCAGTGCAGGAAATCATGTTTAGCTGTGCCAGCAAATTTAGGAATAGCCCCATCTGGGGAAGACATGATACATATAGTCAAAGTTGTCGTTGGTAATGGTGAAAGGGTCTGGAAAATCTGGAATTTTCTCTCAAATCTCTCTACTTATTTCAGCCTATTTTAAATTAAATCATAGTAATACAACAAGAAGTAAATTCTTTAGATACAATAAAATAATATAAACATAATTTTTAAAAACTTGAGTTCATCATTTCAAATGCTGTCAGATATAATTATTGCTTAGTTTTGTTGTTTTGTTTTATTGATTTTGTGTCCCCAGTAATTTTTATAGACTCCATTTTCTGTTTCTGTGTAACAAATGTTCCAAAACTTAGTGGCTTAAAGCAATGATTATTTCATTATCTCTTTTGGCTCTGTGAAGTGATGGGGCTCAGCTGTGCAGTTCTTCTGCTCTGTGTATTGTGGGCTGGGCTGGGGCCTTGACTTGGCTTGACATCCAAGATGGGTTCTTTGTGTGGCTGGCAGTGGGGCTGGCTTTGCTGAGAACTCTGCTGGAAGTGTTGGTCAGAGAACCTCTGTTCTCTTCCATGTAACCTTGTTAGAAGATCTGAGCTTCTTATGACATGGTAGCTAAATTCCAAGGAAAAGCATTCTAAGCAGAAGTCAGCAAAACTGAAAGCTGCAAAAAACAAAACAAAACTGAAAGCTGCAGACCGTAAGAAGGTCCGAAGATATACAGTGTCACTTATGCCAAATTCTATTGGTCAAAGTGAGTCATAGGGCCAACTCAGATTTGATATGGTAGGGTTCACTGGAAGTCATCTTTGGGGACTAGCTATTAAACATGTTAATCGGGTTCACTTCCACTAATGAAACCCTAATAATATCCTGGGGGGGTGGGGATTACTCAAGTGGCTCAGGATTTGCTTTGTCTGTCTCTTGGTTCTGGTTCTAATCCTGATCTCTTATCTTGCATTTGGTGACCCAGTCCTTCAGACATATTAAATTCAGTTGTGGACATTTGCTCCATAACCTCAGTGCCTCTAGCTGGTTACAAATCATATGCTGCTAAGTTTCTTTCATGCTAACTGACTACTGACTAACCCATCATTAGATTCTCTCCCTTTCTCTTTCCATACTGACTCCCCACTCTTATTCACTGGAAAATCTGATTTCTCCCTCTGGGATCTATTTGACTTGTACCCATTCATCAGGCTGACCTGGCTTGCTGCTGCCAGAGTCTCACTAATGCAGGATCTATGCTCAAAGGCTACATTTGCCTAAATCTTGTGTCTGCCTCTGTGAGGTTGTCACTCTACATGATTTGTTCCTAATACACTTTAATTCTGAGGACAATAAATCTGGTGCTCTTTGAATTGTTGGCCAGGTCATATTTGCTATTTATTTAGCTGGAGACAATTTCAGAGTCCCCAGGTTTCCTCCCCAGAGCCCTGTTGGCCATGCTGAGATAGCTACATAAGTTAATGCTTCTGCCCCTGTGGCAATATTCCCCCAGCACCTTATTTATGTTGAATCTAGCGTGTCAGCTTGTAAAACTAAAGAACCTTTGCAATAAAATAATCTTGCAAAGGTCAGCCGTATCTGGAACACTGGTCCTTTCTAACAACGTTTAGAGCATCCACCTTCTCAAAGAACATTAGCGTCTATAACATCGGCTCCTGGGTCATGTCGATTCATCTCATTTCATTCTCTTCCAAAAGAAACAGAACATGGATTGGCATAAGGTGGATGTAGAATGTTTATGTAATGACATAGTTATTTTAAGATTTCTGACTAGCAAGCAGCTTGTTGCTGCTAAAAAGCTTAAAAGAACACCCCAACCTGCCAGGACAGTTTTTAACAAAATGTCATTTTAGTATGCATGATGCCTGTGTGTGTACCTTTAATTACTGAAGTCACAATTTATTAATAGATTTGTTTAACCGCATGTTCTGGACAGGTCCCATTTGGAACGAGTGCATTCTTCCTGCCTAAATTATCCCAGTCCCAGCTGACTGAAAGCAGAATAATCAGCTAACCCTGATTTCTTGCAGTCCACTCAGATACCAAAAAATATTTCACAGAGTACAAGCAGTGTCTACTAATGAACATGTATTTTCTACAACAGTGATCGCCATAGCAGGTAACTCATAGTTTTCGCTTTGTTTTGAATTCTGACCTGACTCACTGATAATTCATCTTTTGTATAATGACTATAATTTACACTTATAATAGCACAATATGTAAGGCATTGAGTATGTATCCCAAGTGTTTTACATGTATTATCTCACTTGATCTTTGCAACGAGCCATGAGGTAGGTTAGGTACCTATACTATCTTCCCTGTATAGAAAGACAGGGCAGCACTGAGGGTCTAAGTAACAGTGCCACCACACTGACAATGCCTCCGCCTTAGCAGAAGTGATTCAAAACCAAAGCTCAATACAGATCTCACAAGAGTTTCACCATAAGGAGCCTTATTCTTCCCCTCTAGTTGCTGTAAGGCAGGGTGTTTGGAGAAGCAGGATTGAAATGGGAAGAGCAGGTGAGGAACGACTGAAGATGTTGATGGACTCTTGTGAACTCTCTCCAGGATAGAGGCTTATGGTCTTGTATGCGTAGATACACTTAGACATATCATCAGTACTCATAATACTCACACACTGCAAGTATAAATGGGCCAAAAGTCCTGCCAAAAAATTGGAAAGTCTGGAAAGATTATAAAATTTTTCCTAAACAAACGAGGCTTGCTCTTAATGAACCAAATATAGAATTATAAAGGCTTGTGTTCAAAGCAAATGAGACTCATTTAAAGGTCCTTGAGAAAGCTGTGGGCATCGGGATCTTGGTTTTGTATCTCTGTTAAGCTGGCCTGATGGTATCTGTGGCTCTTAGAGCTTTTACATTTTTGTGAATTTATAAAGCTTAGGAAATGGAGGGTGTGGTTATGCTGCTTATTTGAAGCATAGTTGATGTCTTTGTGGCTTTGGAGATCTCTAGGTGGGTCTTCCACTTTGGGGAAAGCTGAAAAAGCTACTTTCGCAACTTCCCAGCAGCCCTGTTTCTGTGTATGGGATGCCTCAGTGCTGTTTGTAGGTGGAGTTGCCTTCTTCATCTCTGGCCAACTGTGTGTGTTCCAGCCAGCTCCTTTCACCATCCCTACTACATACCTGCTGTGGGTCCTGGAGCTGCCCTCTCTCCAGCTTTATCATGGTCCTTCTCATGGTCTGCACAGTGACCTTGTTGTCCCAGCGCAGCAAGCCCTGAGTCAGGATCTCCTTCTGATGTCACTTGCCATAAAAATTATTCACATAAATGCTGCCTCCATGGTAGATGAGAGAGAGAGAAAGCGCGCGAGAGCAGGAGAGCCCACGCTTGCAGAATTACGAAGAATCATCTGAATCTTCTAAGCTCCTCTGTCCAAGATTCCTGGTGAAGTTCAGTTGATTTGACTCAATTGCCTCTGAGAAGAAGGAATAAGAGGCCGATATATCTATGCTATTTGCTTTGGCAGTCTTAGGGGTCAGTACTATTATTCTGTTTAAAAGTGCCCCTAAAACAGGCCAGACTGTTAGGCTGTGAAAGCCTTAGAGAACATTGGATCACCAGGCCCCATAAAGCCTTGAAATAATAACATTGTAAAGTAGATAATGGTCTCTAATTTCTGCGTGGGTTTCCAAAGCAAAACTCCTCCAAGTCCTTTTCAAACCCCGCTTTCAGTTCTTTGACCCACCCTCTGGAGTCCCTTGGATTAAAACGAAAATAAACAACCCAGAGTAAAATCACAGGCACTGGAATCCAAGTGCCTCCTGTGAACAAGGCGCTTGATTCTTTTAGGTTGCTAGCAAGAATAATACTGTTCTGTTGTTCGTTTGTAATAAATAAGTATGTTATACAGAAACAAGAGATCTGGAGCTGGAGCACTGTCAGAAGTGTTGCAGACTAGACTAGAGTTAGAGGTCAGTTCAATGTTGACACACTTTCCCAGGGCACATACCTTTAAGTCAGTGTTTTTTGACCTTTTTTATCTCTTGGCATACTTGAGCCTATAGTAAAACTTTAATAGCACACTTAAATTATGTTGATCAAAAAAACGAGTAAAGAAAAGAATAGACTTACTGTGTTTTGAACTTCTTTGAAAATAATTTAATTAATGATCTTTAAAAATTTTCACGGCACACCTAAGATCCTCTCACGGCACACCAGTGGGCCGCAGCACACCCGTTCAAAATCACTGCTCCAGGCTGAGAGCAGACCAAAGAGGAAAACACACTTCCATATTGGCTTTTGGGGCACAGATGGACAACATTAAGTCATATGTCTTTATTAGCAGCCATTGAGAAGCAGCTGGAAGGAGAGTAAAGGAAGATTGTCATTATGTTTCATTACCTGTCCTAGGACAAGGTGTATGATTCTGCCACAAGTGGGTAGCTTGGGTAGGGATGTCAGAGATGGATGGGAATCCTTACATGAGTGTGTGGTCAGCCCTCCTCACATGGAAGCCTCATCCTGTTCTCCAGATTTGGGAAGGGCATGAATCAAGACTGTGGTGGGGAATGCTGCTGCTGTTTGCCAAAAACACCCTCAGTGTTTGTCTTGTTTCCTGTTGTTGGGTCACATTCTGCAATTCCATTTTATTTTTTAAGCTGAGGCAGGCCCAGGGCAGTTGTCACAGTGTGACTTTTCCACTAGTGATCTCATTGTCATTCCTTTCCTGTTCTGATAAAGAAGCTGATCCAGAGGTTAACATCTGGCTGCTGTATAGATTCCCAGGTTTGAGGGATATATCCCTGGACATTCATGTGCTAAAGAAACAGTGGGCATTGACAATTAATTATTACTGACTCCCTTGCAGCTATGACCTGAATTAGCTCTTGCCCTTCCACATTTGATGGCACAGATGGAGGTGGGTGCGAGTTCCCCAGGCACGTGGGTGGGATGCACATGGGACGTGCCCTATGCAGTATCATAAAGTTCATGTGGTGTGTTAGAACCTCTAATTCTCAGGCCCACGGGGATTTGCTGATCACACATGAAATCCCAGAGAGAATTCATCTCTCATGCAAGCAGGAAGAGAATTTATTATAAAGTATTTCTTATGAAATTGGTAGTCGTCTTAGGGTTTTTTTCCCCAGGAGAATTTAAGTTTTCAAGGATGATGTCTGGAAAGGGCAATGATAATTGCAAACAATCAGTAAAGATGAAATTTTAGGCATTATAAAGGAAGATACACTTAAATATTCAGGATGGGCTCCACCCAGATGAGATGGCTGCCTACTTAAAAAAAAACAAAAACTACAAAGCATAGAACTGAAAAGTATCTTTTCTAAATTTTGTCATTTCCATCTCCCTCTTTACTCTTCCCACCTGTATTTCTGTTCTGTTTTAAACAAACAAACAAACCAAACAATAATGACAAAAACACAACTGGAAGCTAATGGTGGTATGCGAGGACCAGAAGGCAAGAAGGGAAACTATTGAAGAAAGATATGGTTAAAGATGTGAAGATGACTTGTGTTCATGTGGGAGTCACCTAAATGCTTTGCACCTAGAGTACTGGTGAAGACCTTGTGCAAATGATAAGAGAAAAATTACAACATGAACCTAACTCTACATCTCATCTCAGAGAGAATGAGATGTAGAGTTCCCAAGGGCCTACTTTTCAGCTATTTGTTTTATAGATTCCACTTAAAAATTTCCAAGGTATGAACCAAGACAAGACCTATTTCGTAAAGTGCAATTTACACTCTCAAGGCTCCTATATTAGTTGAAGCTTTGGTAAAATAATTAGCTAACCAGGAGGAGAGAAAATGACAGGGAGAAAGAGACAGTGGGTGTATAGATATTAATATTAAATGGGTCAGGTTAAATTTATATCAATTCACTGTCTTTTATGTTTTAAGTTAAATGAGCAATCTGTGAAAGTTAGATGCACAGAAATAAGGCTGAATGTCTTCCCTTCGAAGTTCCTCAGCATTTTTATCTGATTGAAGGTGTTAAACTTAATATGTGAACTTTTTTTTTTGTTTGTTTGTTTTTGTTTTTGTTTTTGGCTGGGGCTGGGTTTGAACCTACCACCTCCAGCATATGGGGTCAGCGCCTTACCCCTTTGAGCCACAGGCACTGCCCCAAGGGTGAACTTTTTTTTTTAAAGGAAAAAGGACCTCAGCTTAAAATAAATGTTCTTTTATTTTTGTGATTATAAGATAAAATACTACATGCTCTTTTATTTTAAAAAAGGACAAAATAGAAAAATAATTAAAATGATAATAATTTCATTGCCAAGAGATAAGCACTACTAATATTTTTGATATATTTCCTTCTAATATTTTGAAGTGTAGGTGCACGTACAAACTTACCTATATTTTACAAAGTTGAGAATGTTATATTTTGTTCTGAAGACCTGTTGGTATTTATATTACTAGAATATCCCTACACTGTTGTATATATTCTTCAAACAATAGCCTATTTGGTATTATTCTGTTACACACTGAGATTGGTCCTGATTTTTAAAAATATTATAAGTAAAGGCTTGATGAATATCCTGGTACAATTGTCATATGTTTATTACTTTATCAGATTTAAAAAATTTATTGTGTAACATCTCATTTATCCTTTTTTCATTGTACTTCGTGGTGCATGTTTTTCCTTTATATTTTATTTTATTTTATTTATTTATTTATTTTTGGCCAGGGCAGGGTTTGAACCCGTCACCTCTGGCATATGGGGTCGGCGCCCTACTCTGTTGAGTCACAGGCACCGCCCTTTATTTTCATTTTTATTTTTTGGCCCAGGCTGGGTTTGAACCCACCACCTCCAGTATATGGGGCCGGTGCCCTACTCTTTTGAGCCACAGGTGCCACCCCCGTGTTTTTCTTTTTAAGCTAAAATGGTTTTCTATACATTGAAGATATTAAAACTTTGTGATATTTATTTCAAATACTTTTCTAAGTTTCATCCTTTTTTTAAATTTTGATGCTTTTATTGATATACAGAAGTTGTGCCAAATTTGTTGATTTTTTTTTTTTTGGTATTTCTTCCATTGCTTTCCTTTATTACCCTGAGATCAATAAAATATTCCCTTGTATTTTCTCCTCATTTTGAAAATTATTGCTTATTGTTTTTTAAAAGATAACAGAGAATCCTAAAGCAGAGATGGACGTGCCCTTGGGTTCCACCCATCACCTTCCACTTCTCCCTGTCCTCAGATGCTCTTTCTGCTTTGATAATTTTACTTTTTGCATTTCACTTTTTAATATCAGCTGGAATTTATTTTGTTATGTGGTCTGAGCTGAAAATCTAACTTGAGGATTTTTTTCTCCCCAGATAGTGAGACAATTTTCCCAATACCATTGTTGAATAATTCATTTCTTCCTCCTTGGTTTGTGAAGGCCCATATTTTTTGAGTTACAAAGACAGGAAGCTCACAATAACATTATGCAACAAAAATAACCTGCTTTCAGCACTTGACTACATGACTGGCTGAGCACGCGGATGTTCGTACACCTACACTCTATGTGGAGGCAGAGCATGGCTCTGTAGGGCAAGTGATTGGATTGTCCATTTTTAACAGAATGTTCTAATTTGCTGAACCACACAAGTCTTTAATTTTTCAGTTCAGTTCAGTTCAATTCAACTGACTTAATTTCAACCAGTGTTTATTAGATGCTTATTATATTCATTCACTGTACTATGTGAATTCTGGTCGATCCCATTTTGGATTTTAACTCAGCCTACAGGCAAGTAGGAAGTTGAGCAACTTGTCTATTAACTCAAGCAAAAACCAAATAACATTTCCCAAGCAATTTTGGAGGAAAGGGAGGAGGATTTGCTGAAATACTTTTAAATAACAATCTTTAGAGTTTGAATTGATATGTTTTTCGGACTGCAGGGTGCCTTCATGTTCTCATCTCCAAAGCCGTCAACAACAAATCGTCCACGTCATTTGGATTATAGTACAAGAGCAGACTGAAAAGCACACAACTGAACAAAACCAACCAATAAAGAAACACGTGTAACTCAAAAGGACACATTCCTTTCCCAGTATAAAAACATAGGAAGACAAAGATGCCTGCTATCATCGGATAACTACCCATAGTTTGTCAAGTACAGAGGAGCAAGCAGAGACAACATTCTTATCACAGATGCCATATGAATATCTAAAATAATCATGTCTACCCATATTCCAGTTTGCTTGTATTTCTATTGCTTATCTTTTCTTTTCATCGTGTTAGTATTCATTTTTTTCTTTGTATGTTGTTTTGATATAAAAACAACATGATGAGATTATATATATTTTTGGTTCCTATTAGAGAAAACAAAATTATTCAGATGATCCCATTAGGGTATGACTGAAAACTGCTGACAGGATGGAAATGTACCAAAGATGTGTTTCTTCGTTTGCAGTTACACTGCCATTTTTCTTTATTACTCCTGACATGTTGCCTATCATACCAGGCACAGTACAGGAGACTAGGGAATGCTATTTGAAAACCTGTGTCCTCCAGGGAGTTCAGAAGCACCTGCTAATTGCTTGGAACCATTGTATTTGTCTTCCCCCCCATCCTATTGTGCTCTCTGATCAGAATCTCCAGATTTTCCACAATTCACATAAGAATTTTTTTAATGTATTCAAAAGCATCATTGTTTTCAAAGTTACTTATGAGAGCATTTTTTTTTTTTTTTAGTATGGTGTGCTTTTACTTCCTAACATTCTGCATGGTTATAGTTTTAAAATACTTTGCGTGTATAATTGATTGATTCCATAAATTAGGTATGGAGAATTCAGTGTATTTTTATACCAAGGTATTACCAGTTCCTAAAACAGTACACAATATGGGAACTCAATAAGTATTTATTGACTGAATGTTGAGTTAACCAATTATAGGAGAGCCATTTTGCTGCATATGAAGGGAGACACAAGGATGCATGACATATTGTTTCTATTCTCAAAGTACTTAACAGTAGAACTGGGAGCCATGACAGACACAAGATTAAATAAGAAGGCAAGCCAATAATACAAGCAATGTCTTTCAAAAGTATAGGAAGTATCCAATTAAAGGTACCAGTCTGTGCTTGTGTCAGCAACAATATTCACCAAATGAAACACTCCTACACATTTCCCTTGCAGTTAAGGGGCCAAATGACTAGTGCTAGTCAATGAAATGTGAATGGAGTTTTGTGTGTGTCATCCTGGTGGAGGCTCTAATAATCAGCATGCCTTTTCTGTTTTGCTTTTCCTCTGCTGGGGCAAACTTGGGGACCAAGTATTTCTAATAGCATACTTATGAGGTAGAAGCATCCTGTATCCTTGAGTTACCGCTTGGAGGAGTGGTGTCCTATAAAACCCACCTGTTATGGTTTAAACATTTGTTCCCTCCAAATTCATGTTGAAACCTTCCTCCGAATGTAACATTATTAAGAGGTGGGGCATTTAAAAGGTGATTGGGCAAATCCAGGAATGGATTAATCTATTCACAGATTAATGAGTTAATGGACTAATGAATCATCAGGAGACAGGATTCTTTATCAGGAAAGTGGGTCTGTTACAAAAGGTAGTTTGGTATTCTCTTATGCATCCCTCTTGCCCTGTAACACTGTATACCATGTTTTGATGCAACAAGAGGGCCTCACCTGAAGCCAACCAGATGTAAGAACCCAATCTGGGACTTCCCAGCCTCTGGAACTGTGAGCCAAAGTACCTCTTTTCTTGCAAATTATGTAGTCTCAGGTATTCTATCATAGCAACAGAAAATAGACTAAGACACTTCCTCGACCTGCAATATGAAACAGAGACAAACTTTTCTGTTGAATAAAAATTTGTCTACTTCACAGTGAAAACATCTTAATACTCTTTCAGGAAGTAAGACAGCCATGAAAACATACTGAGAGTGGTGGGTTAAAATTAGGTTTTGAATGGTGTTTAATAATTGTAATAGTAAGTGAAACAAAGTGATATACTTCAAATTTCCTGATTTTAAAACTTATAACAAAGATATAATAACCAAAACAGTGTGGTACTAGAAGAAAGACATCCAGATCAATGGAATAAAATATAAAAATAGAGAGCCTGGAAATAAACCTTAGTATATATATTCAAATGATTTTTGACAAGATGCTAAAACTATTTATCTAGGAATGGACTGTCATTCCAAGAAATGGTTCTAGGGAAACTAGATATACATGCAAAAGAATAAAACTGGACTCAAACATTACACCAAATGCAAAATGAATTCAAAGTGGATCAAAGATCTAAATATAAGAGCTAACATTATAAAACTCTTAGAAGAAAATATAAGGAAAAAGCTTCAAAACACTGGATTTGGCAATGACTTTTTAGATATGACACCAAAATCACAGATATGAAACCAGCACATTGTACCCCTTGATTGCAAAAATGTACACAGCTAGGATTTAACAATAAAAAAATTAATTAATTAATTTAAAAAAATTGATAAATTGGGCTACATCAAAATTAAAAACTGTGTTTCCTTTTATTCAAATCTCTGTTCCCAGGAAAACAGGCTGTCTATATATATATTGGCTGTACTTCACTAAATTTAGACAACTCTAGTCAATAAAATTATAGTTTGTTAGTAACATTTGACCATCAACATAACAATGACATAGCAAAGGCTTTAATGCCTGTTTTCAGGAAACCTCTCTGAATTCTCTCTCATATTCTCTCTGTGTGGATACACATTTTATAATCAAAATATGCATCATGTAGATCTGTGCCCTCTCAGTGGTGTGCCTGGGCCTTCTCAGCCTGTGTTCCTCAACCATAAGCAAAGATGACCAGCTCATCCATATGGTTTGTGTCCCTTCATAGCATGATTTGTTCAACCTGCTGCACAGGGAAATATTTCTATATGTGTTAATGTAGCATCAATTTCTATTTTTTACCATATCACTACCCGTTTTCTATATTATGAATATTAAAACATTTTCAAAATTTGGAATGAATAAAACTATCACTGAGTTTCCAAACAGAGCACAAAGAGAGGTCAATGGCAGGAATTTAATAAAAGCAATTGACTATAGAGTTGTTGGAAGAGCTGAAAATAGGTGAGCTACTATAAATCTTAAGATTATAGGGTAAAGGGAAAAGAGAAGATGGGGCTCCAGACTGATTGACAGGTGGAATCCAGGACCATGGAGAAACTCTGTAATTGGGACCAGGCCAAGAACTGGAACTATAAGGTGGCTGCTGGTGGCACAATCCCAGGGACAATGAGTGGGCCTCTTCCTCTTTATAGTCTTCAGTTTCCACTAGTGCTGCTGGTTGACTTAACCCCAACAGAAGCCAGTGAGCAAGGGAGCCTGGGACCTGTCACTCGCAGAGATTAGCTCTCTACAGAGCAGAACAGAGGAAGTATGAATGGATCTGAGAGCCAACAGGCAAATGACCAGTACAAACACTAAACTTCAAAGCCATGTATTTATTTATTGGGATTATAGTTAGGTATGCCACCTCTCCTGTAGATGAGTAACAATTTGGGACAGTGGGTGGGGACCATTTGGAGGACTCTGGGAAACACATAAACTGGTGTACTTAGACCCCAAAATTCTCACAGACAGATCCCTTGTTCTTTGGCAACATCTTAAAATGCAAGAACACTAAGGACCTAGGAACCACAAATTAACTATCATGTGAGGAAGGGTCAGCGAAGCAACCCCTAAAGGAAATTGTCCTTAGAGTAGAAACACCTTTTTTGGGAGGCAAGATGCCGGATTCAATGGCAGAAACCCTTCAGTGTCCCTGGAGATGAATACATCCTGGCAATCAGAACTTTTATTATAGCTGGCAGTAAAACTCTTTACTTAGAAGATACAGACTGTGAGGTCTATACTCCTGTTTTGCATGAACAAGTTTGCTAGTTGGACATGCTCAGTCTCTTAAAAAATTCAAAGCAAGTTTTCTCAGCTTTCACAAAGGGATTTCTTTTTTTTTTTATGGAGTAGATCTTTAATTACTTTAAATAGGTTAAAGATTCATTACAAATTATGATTTTTCTCTCTGGACATCCTCTGATGACAACAGACACTGTTTTCTTCTCTTCCAAGTTGCATACAATCAGAACAGCTCCAGCGGCTCATACAACAATCACATGAACAGAGGAAAACATACCAACTCATAACAACGACATCAAAATGCTTTTGAAGTTGACTGAAAATGTTGTGGTTGGTTGCTTTTGTTTGAGAATGGAAAATTAAAGAATTGGACAGTAGGTTCTTCTCTCAGAGAAAACAAAGGAAGTATGACAGAAAAGTTGAACATGAAGCGGAAGGAGTGGAATTATGCAGCCATCCATAATATTGGTAGAAACTGTTACATCTTTGCCAATGTTTTTATAGAAACTGCCCGAATTGTGTAGTCAACTTTTAATCTAATGGATCTCCTACCTGATGTCCTCCACTCTCAGCTCACCAAAGACCAGTTCCTCTTCATAGTTTGCCTTTTGTTAATTTTTTTTTTTTTTGATAATTTAAGGAGGTTTATTCAGAGCCAAATTTGAGGACCATGCCCTGGAGGGAGCCACGTCCAAGAAGGCTTGAGAAAGTGGATGCGAGGTGGTGTGGTTGCAGTTTGGTTTTATACATTTTAGGGAGATGGGAATTACAGGTGAGGTCATAAATCAAGACATGGATATATTAGTTTGGCTCCAAAAGGTGGGACATCTGGAAGCCAGGGAGCTTACAGTTTACAGGTGGGTTTAAAGATTCTTTAGCTGACAATTGGCTGAAAGATTAGGCTTTGTCTAAAAGACCAGTAGTCAGTGAAAAGGAATGCTTAAGATAAAGCATCTGTTCATTAGAGACAAAGTAGCAACACATTAATAAGTGGTTTGTTATGTATATTGAAGACCTACAGGTACAGTCTTGCACAGCCTTTGGCCTGTCAATGAGTCACAGAGGTCTAAGAAGGGGGTATGGATGAAGTATGCCTCATCTCCTTTCTCGTGGCTAGCAACTCAGTTTTAGGGATTCCCCTTGGCCTACAGGGGATCTAGTCATCAGTCATGGGGGAGGGAGCCTGAGCCTTTTGTTAATTTTAGAGTTCAGTGGTGAAGATAAGATGTCTAAGTGGCCCTTGTTATAAGATTTCTAAGAAATAACAACGAAACTCCAGTTAATTTCCCACTCTGGGGTGAGTGTGTGTGTGTGTGTGTGTGTGTGTGTGTGTGTGTAGATTGTTGACAGCTGTAGAATAGACATAGAACTTAGGAATTTTTCTAGAAGTGCCTCATTTTCTCTGTTGGTCCCTACCCAGGTTCCCTCTTGAGCTTGAGCTTCAGGTGATGTATTATTAAGTCTTAGATCAGCTGTAACTGGCCAGATACCTGGAAGAGCATTTCAGCATTAGAATTGGTGAAGGTCAAATGAGGCCTGGGGAACTGCAGCTTAATTTGATCCATTGCAGCAGGAAAACAACAAAATTCTTTTACGTATTTGGTGGCACAGGTCCCATCAGAAAGTGATATTCAGTGCTCTGGGTCAATTCAATATTTAATTATATCAGTTAAGCAGGGAACTAATCTAACACAGGCTTTGTGCAAACACTCTTTCTATATTTAACTCTACATTCCACAAACTTGCTAGGTGGGAAAATTTGAGTTTAATAATATTTAAAAGCTCTATAATAGAAGCACTGCCTATTCTGTTAGAGGGCCTTGCTTGCTTAAAAAAAAAAAAAAATAGAACAGCCATCTCTGGGGGTTTCCATGGGAGCTGAGCCACCTGGGATCTGGGCAGTTACTCAGGTGACACCATGAGGAGATGAGGATGGTACCTTGGCTGGTGAGAAGGAGGTGAGGCCGGTAGGCACAGCGGTAATCAGGTCTGTACCTGTGCTCACTGCTGAGGCGGCAAATGGGACCAGCCGGCTACAGTACATTCTGGGCATGCGCACAGCGGGGCCCGCCCGCGCACCTCTCCGTGGGCGTCTCTCGCTTCTTTTCCATTTCCTGGACCGTGGCGCCCACGGCTCTTTGCAACCTGATTTACTCAGCTGGGGGAGAGGAAAGCGGGTGCCCTGGCTTCTTGATTCCCTTTAAGTATATCTCTGCTTAATCCTTACTTCAAATCTTCAAGATACTGGATGGGGAGTTGAAAGGGATTTTTTTGTTGTTTTTGTTGTTGTTTTTTAATCCCCAGAGAGGCAAAACCCTTATCAGTCTGTTGGAATATTGCTGCAAAACCTTGTTTTGAATGGGTGTGTTCTGTCAGATTGATTGGAGGTTCTGGCGGGAATGTTTAATTGCCACCTAATTAAGACAGCTTCCTAGTCTCTTTTTGTATGCCTTGAGATTGCCAGCGGCAGGGTAAGCCTTGCTTGACTGACAGCTGTCAGTGGCACATATGGAAATGACAAATAATGTGACAGGATGGAGATAAAAGGTTTCACCTCCATACTGACCTGTGCCAGGATTTCTTTTTTCCACACGGGGTTTTTATAAGACAGATGCTGTGGCCACGACGTGCGTTGACTTGGCCAATGCAAGGTTATGTTCTGGACAACGACTGCAGTGACGGTTCAGGCTGCTGTCCTAACTCAGGTGTGGAATTGAACAATCCCTGCTTTGTGGTCAACCACTCAGATGGTCAGAACAACGGACTCTACTTGGAGGAGTCCAACCAATGCCTACTCAAGTCACACCCAGTGTGTGGGTGGTGCTAAAAATAACAGCTCAACAGGCTCTTACTTTTAAAATATTTTAAAACATAAATAAATTAATTAAAATCTAGTATATGAGCCCAAATGGCATTTTCACAGTCCCCAGGAGGGGCAAGAGGTCCTTGACTGGAATTTCTTGACTATTCCATTCATCTTGCTCAGCATCCCAGTCTGATTTCTGGTGAAGCACTGACTTTTGTCACTTTAATCACCTACTCTGAGCCCTCCGGGAGCCAGCCCATTGCTTACTGTGGAACTCAGCTCAGACTCCAATGCTGGCTGGACACCATCTTTAATACACTGGTCCAGCCACTCTCCTCCTTCTCCCTGACAGGGGCCAGACTGTTTCTTCTCTGTTTATTAAACCCATCTTTCTGATTCGCACTTCCAGCCTTACTTGGGCTTTCTTCCATTTCCTCCTCCTCTTCTGCTTGGATGTCTTCCGAGAGTACTCAAGAGATTTCTTGCCTTAACTGAAGTTTGGATTTCCTTAGGGCCACAGATTCTCCTGGGCTTCCAAGAGCAAGAGGTCATTTCTTTCCTAAGCCCAAGTGACTGGGAAAGAAGAGAGAAGTGCGGCAGGCTCTCTGACCCCACTGCCACTCTCATTCTTCCACCCTTGTAGAAAATTTCCATCTGTTTAAAGAATTTCAGCATCCATCCCAACCATCTTGTACACTGCACCTCACTGTGTCTGTCATTTGGGAAGTCCTCACCCCTCCATCCCCCAAACCATGGATTTTGCTGTTTGACTTGTGCTTTTACTTCTACCAATTGTTATAATGGGCTCCTTCGGTGTATGTAAAAAATCTATCAAATCTACTTCTAAATGCATTTTTTTGTCAGAATCATCAGCTCTAAAGACATTTGCTGTATTTTTGCTTCAGGTGTACACTTTTCTAACCCTGCTTCATCTCTAAAACCATCTATATTTCTCCATCTTCCCATCTTAATATTTTACCACCATGAGACTTGTTCATCAGCTTCCTTGAGTCCTCCAGACTTTGGAGCCCTTAATTTTCACTCATGTATCCAGCTGGGATCTCTGTCAGTGATCAGTCACTTTAGTTGCTCACTGGCTGATCACTCCCAAGATAACTCCCTTATCTTGCTGATCTTCACTTACACCTATATTTTAAGATACAGCTTCCCAATAGTCCAGCTAACTATGTGTGGTCTTAGAGATGAATTTCTGAGCTGTTCAAGGAAAGGAAAATGTCCTGGTCAAATGATGCTCCATAACTTGAAACAGTGAGACTGTAGTTATGTCCTAAGAGTATTTCCTTTTAGAATTGTTAATGGAAGATTTTAATGTGATACAGAGGAACGAACATAGCTGGGAATGCAAAGATTCTGTCATTAATGCAAGAGTAATCTTCCATCCGGTCTCACCTCCTTCTCCGCTCCTCCACTCCTTCCATCCTCTCCTTCCCTCCTTCTGCCTCTCCTTCCTCTTTTCATCTTTCTTTACATTTTCCTTTTCTTTTCACAAACTTTGATACTTTACCTACATTTTTGTGTGTGTGTTTCTGGGGATAGGAAAACAGGTAGTACACAGGTTCTGCCCTCAAGGAACTTAGGGGAAGGCATCCAAGGAAATAATTTACCCTGGTGCTGTACAACAGGTATGGCCGAAGAGGTCTGAACAGTGGTAGTGTTCACAAAGAGGAGGGAGAGACCAACTCTACTGTGGAGATTTGTATAAGGCTCCAGAGAGGAGGTGGTTTGGATCTAAGTCCAATTCATCTCTTCAGATTTAGGGAATTGGTCTGTAGAGGGACTCAAACCAGCACTCATACTCAAGCCCCCAAAAGAAGTTTAGTATTTTAGATTATTTCCTTGGGAATCAACAAAGTGTAAACTCACACCTTATCTTTGCACTGCAAGGGCCTCGTTGAGGGATCCCAGCTCTGACCCTTTGTCCAGTCACCCCCTTCCAGAACCAGGTTTCATACAAGCTCATCAGTGTGGAGAGCTTCCTCTAGAACTGTGCTGTCCAACATCATAGACACCAGACATGAGGGTACTATTTAATTTTAAGTACAAATGAATCAAACATAACTGATATAAAGAACAAAGTCCATGGTTGCGGTAATCCCATGCCACGTGCTTGATGGCCACCTGAGGCTAGTGGTGACCATATTGGACAGTACTGATAAAAATGTTTCTATCACTGCAGAAAGTTCTATTAGAACACTTTAGTTAAGAAGCTGCTGCTTGCCTCCTTATGCTCACTTTTTTCTCCATCATATTAAACTGTTAGCCAAGGGTGGTTAGACCCAGGCAGCGAGTCAGGTTTCTTCCCTGTCTTATTCTTAACATGATACACCATGGATGAACTTTGAGGATTTTATGCTATGTGAAATAAGCCAGTCATAAACAGACAAATATGAGTATGATTCCACTTATATGAGGAATCTAAAGTAGGCTAACTCAGAAACAAAAAGCAGAATTGTGGTCACAAGGGTAAGGAGGGATGAGGAAAAGCGTTGTTCAGTGGGTCTACAGTTTCGGTTTGTAAGATGAAAAATTTCCTAAGATGTGTTGCACCGCAATGTGACTACAGTTAAAACTATTCAACAGTGCACTTAAAAATGCTTGAGATGGTAAATTTTATGTTATATGCTTTTTGCCACAATTAAAATAGAGTTAACAGTGCTGCCAGATACAAGATCAACTTACATGTTCAAGCAAAAAGATGTAATAAAAAGTAAAACAAAATCTGTAATAGAAAATATATAAAATAGCCACTAAGTAACCAAAAAAGGTCTTTATAGACTAAAACTTAAAAGACTATAATAAAGTACCTAGAAGATAATGTCATGAAATGTAATATTATTCCATGCTCTTAGTTGAAACAAAAATATCGAAAAGATTTCAATTCTTTTCAAACTGTTTTTTTTTGGGGGGGGTGGTAGGGAAATAACTTGATAAACTTTCTCATAGACCTTAGGAAGAATAAAGATCCAGAAATACTTAAAACAACTTTGAAAAAGAACAAAGAAGGGAAACTTTCTCTACCTGATGTTAAGATAAACTACAAAGCCAGGTTAATGAAAAAAGCACAGCACTGGCACAAGAACAGACAAATACATCCCTGGAATAGAAGGGAGAGCTCAAAAACATACTCATGAATATACAGGAAATTATTGTGCAGTCTGATTAGTCCTGAAAATCACTGGGGGAAGAAGAGATTATCTAGTAATGTTTGGAACACTTGGCTTGTTACCTGCAAAAAAGAACAAGCCAGAATCCCTACCTAACACCATTTACAGAGATGGTTTTCTCCACTCAAGCTAGACCTCCCATTTGATCCTGCAATCCCATTACTGGGCCAGATTTTTTTCCCTACCCAGAAGGAAAAAAATCCTTTTATCATAAGGACACTTGTACTAGACTGTTTATTGCAGCTCAATTTACAATCGCCAAAATGTGGAAACAGCCTAAATGCCCACCAACCCAGGAATGGATTAACAAGCTGTGGTATATGTATACCATGGAATACTATTCAGCCATTAAAAAAAATGGAGACTTTACATCCTTCGTATTAACCTGGATGAAAGTGGAAGACATTATTCTTAGTAAAGCATCACAAGAATGGAGAAGCATGAATCCTATGTACTCAATTTTGATATGAGGACAATTAATGACAATTAAGGTTATGGGGGGGGAAGCAGAAAGAGGGAAGGAGGGAGGGGAGTGGGGCCTTGGTGTGTGTCACACTTTATGGCGGCAAGACATGATTGCAAGAGGGACTTTACCTAACAATTGCAATCAGTGTAACCTGGCTTATTGTACCCTCAATGAATCCCCAACAATAAAAAATAAAATTAAAAAAAAAAAAAGATGGTTTTCTCATGATAGTTTAAAAATTTAAACATGCAATGAGAAGCTATGAAATAAATACAAGATAGCGTAGGAATGTATCATTGAGACATGGACATAGGTGAGGAAACACTTTCTTCCTTGTTCTACCTTCTGTTGTTTCTCTTTCTGCCCCAAAGACACAGTCTTCTTAGATGTGTGCTCCACTTCTAGGTTTCTTGGTAGGGGAGGGCCCTGGAGCTGAGTACTTGGATATCTTCTCTTTTAAAATTTTAAATATCACTTCTATGTTAATAAAATTACCAAACTTTCATCTCCAGCTGAACCTCTCCCCTACTTGACACCTCCATGTAGAGGTCTAGTAAACATTTTAAACCTCACAGGTGTAAGATTAAGCTTGTGATCTTCCCTGTTCTGTGTGCTGCACCCAGGCTTTCTCATTTTATCTCTAGTCTTTCAGATGCTTAATTCAAAACATTATTTTTCATTCTTCTTTAATTAACACATATCACCCTTAATTCATCAGGATATTGTCTCGGCTCCCTTCTCAAAGGTTTTCCAGAATCCCACCACAGTTCACCACCTCCATTGCTAGGTCAAAGCTGCTGTCAGCTGTCTTGTGAGCTGTGGAGAAAACTGATGTCCACTGATGACTGACATCACAAAGGATTAATATCACTAATATGTAATTTCTAAAACTAGAGAAGAAAAGGACCAAGAACCCTAGAAAAAATGAGCTGAAGATAAGAAGAAAAAAGATATAAATGACACGAAATTTAGTCTTCAACCTTCCTCTTCATAAGAGAAATACAAAATAAAATTTCACCGAGATACTATCCCTAGTGTCTCCACCTGACAAAATTTCAGAAGTTTGAGGGTACACTCCATTGAGGAGGCTGTTGGGAAATACCCTCTCCTGATTGGAAGGCAAAATGGTACCAACTTGTAGAGAAGAATTTGGCAAAGTCTAGCAAAATTATGGACACATTTACTCTGATCCTCAAAACTATCACAAAGACACACTGGCAGAAATTGAAGAGATGTTGTTATCTCTCAATTCTAGGATTATATGTAATAACAAAGATGGAAAATAACCCATTGTCTATCAATAGGAAAAGCATGGTTCATCTGCGCATTAGAGTAATATTTCCAAATATTGATGTAGAATGAACTATTTAAAAAATAGAAGACAATTATTTTGTAAAATATTACTTAAAAAAGGAAAAAGAATAGAATATTGACTTTTCTAAAAATATCTTTTATGTAGTTTTGACTTAGGAATTTTGTGAATATTTTACATAAATGTAAAAAGCAATCACTAAAGCATTGAGAACAAACAGAAAATAAATGTAATATTTTTTCCAGATGGTCATTTTTATCTGAATTTTGCATGGTAATTTCTTTTTCTGACCTCTTTTTCTTTTTTTCTTTCTTTCTTTTTTTTTTTTTCTTTTTTTGGAGACAGAGTCTCACTTTGTCACCCTTGGTAGAGTACAGTGGCATTATAGCTCACAGTAACACCAGTCTCTTGGGCTCAAGCAATTCTCTTTCCTCAGCCTCCCAAGTAGCTGGAACTACAGGTGCCCAACACAATACCCAGCTATTTTTAGAGACAAGGTCTCACATTGGCTCCAGCCAGTCTCCAACCTGTAAGCTCAGGCAATCCACCTGCCTTGGTCTCCCAGAGTGCTAGGATTACAGGTGTGAGCCACCACACCCAGCCTTAACCTCCCTTTCTTTTCTCTTTTCTCTTTCTTTCATTTCAATGTTGTCTTGTCTTTTTTGTTTTGTTTTGCTGTTTTTGTCCTGTCTTGGCTATAGTGTGTTTCCCTAGTTTAGGAAATTGTGTTTAGTCTGATGCATTGTTTTGAGACTTTGTACATTGTTCTCACTCAGTCTAAGACTGGTTTGTTTTCTCCTCACAGGCATAGTTTGATTGATGGCTTTTTACCATTTATAGCAAACATTACGAATTGTCTGTTTATGTCTATTCTCTTTTTCCTTAGCAGTGGACCACTAATATTTTCTTTCCATGAAGCAAAGAGCCCTTTCAGAAAAGACTAAGTTTCTCAGCTCAACTTGTAGCTAGCAGTGGTCAACAAGATATACAGAGGGTGCCAAAAAAATGTATACATATTTTAAGAAAGAAACAAACATTACTAAAATTGTAATAATATATACTGATAACAAAAGATGAGTACAAGTCATTTTGAGCACCTCTTCTAATAATTGCATAAGTCAAATGTGACTTCAGTATTACAATTTTTTTTATTGTTAAAGCATAGCTGTGTACAGTAGCAATCAAGGGGTACAATGTGCTGGTTTCATATACAATCTAAAATATTCTCATCAAACTGTTCAACGTAGCCTTCATGGCATTTTCTTAGTTATTGTATATAGACATTTGTATTCTGCCTTTAGTAAGTTTCACCTGTACCCATTCTAGGATGCACCGTAGGTGTGGCCCCACCCATTATCCTCCCTCCATCCAAACCTCCCCCCTACCTTCCCCTTCCTTGGCCCTTTCCCCATAGTCTTGTGCTATAGTTGGGTTATAGCCTTTATGTGTAAGCTATAATTTAGCTTCAAAGTAGGGCGAGGTACATTGGATACATTTTCTTCCATTCCTGAGATACTTTGCTAAGAAGAATATGTTCTAGCTCCATCCATGTAAACATGAAAGAGGTAAAGTCTCCATCTTTCTATTTTTTTTTTTGTTGCTGTCAACAGCAAACTGGCTGGGCAGCTTGCTATCTCCTTCTGCTTTATTGTTAGTTTTGGATTTTCACCACACTTTTACCACCCAGGGTCTTAAATTTTGAGAATGACAGATAAATTGTTGACAAATTAATGAGCAGTCTTCATTGGTTTTAGTAATTGCAAACACACTCATTTTGCCAGTTCAGCCATTGCCAACTTTGTGAGCTGTTCATGATTTAGGGAACCAGAGCAAATACTAAGAGGAATGGACACTTCTTTTCTTATATTCAGGGGTACTTCAGGAAAAGGTGTGTGCTATTGGTTCCAGCCTTCTGAATTTCCATTGAGCAAATACCCATAGAACGTGGTTGGTGTATTTCCTTTTTCAGACTCTGCTGCGTCCAGCTTGGACTCCAGCCAGACCCTATCCCCTTTCTCCAGCTGCAAGATGGAACTTCTGATATTCCATGGTATACATGTACCACAATTTGCTAGTCCATTCATGTGTCGATGGGCACTTGGGCTTCTTCCATGACTTAGCAATTATGAATTGGGCTGCAATAAACATTCCAGTACAGATGTCTTTGTTATATTGTGATTTTTGGTCTTCTGGGTATAAACCTAGTAAAGGAATTATAGGATCAAATGGCAGGTATATTTTTAGGTCTCTAGTATTCTCCAAACATCTTTCCAGAAGGAACATATTAGTGTGCATTCTCACCAGCAGTGTAGGAGTGTGCCCTTTTCTCCACATCCACGCCAACATCTCTGGTTTTGGTATTTTGTTATGTGGGCTACTCTTACTAGAGTTAGGTGATATCTCAAAGTAGTTTTGATTTGCATTTCTCTGATGATTAAGGATGATGAGCTTTTTTTCATGTGTTTGTAGATCGTGCATCTGTCTTCTTTTTTTTTTATTAAATCATAACTGTATACAATGATATGATTATGGGGCATCATACACTCACTTCATAAACCATTTGACACATTTTTATCACAGTGGTTAACATAGCCTTTCTGGCGTTATCTCAGTTACTGTGCCAAAACATTTACATTCTACATTTACCAAGTTTCGCAAATACCCCTGTAATATGCACCACAGGTGTGATCCCACCGATTCCCCTCCCTCTACCCACCCCCCCCTTTCCCACTTCCCCCTATTGTTAAGTTGTAGCTGGGTTATAGCTTTCATGTGAGAGTCCCAAATTAGTTTCATAGTAGGGCTGTGTACATTGGGTATTTTTTCTTCCATTCTTGGGATACTTTACTAAGAAGAATATGTTCCAGCTCCATCCATGTAAACACGAAAGAGGTAAAGTCTCCATCTTTCTTTAAGGCTGCATAGTATTCCATGGTATACATATACCACAATTTATTAATCCATTCGTGGATCGATGGGCACTTGGGCTTTTTCCAATGACTTAGCTATTATGAATTGGGCTGCAATAAACATTCTGGTACAAATATCTTTGTTATGTTGTGATTTTTGGTCTTCTGGGTATATGCCCAGCAGAGGAATTACAGGATTGAATGGCAGATCTATTTTTAGATCTCTGAGTGTTCTCCATATATCTTTCCAAAAGGAATGTATTAATTTGCATTCCCACCAGCAGTGCAGAAGTGTTCCCTTTTCTCCACATCCACGCCAACATCTCTGGTCTTGAGATTTTGTGATATAGGCTAGTCTCATTGGAGTTAGATGATATCTCAAAGTAGTTTTGATTTGCATTTCTCTGATGATTAAAGATGATGAGCATTTTTTCATATGTCTGAAGGCCGTGCACCTGTCTTCTTCAGAGAAGTTTCTCTTCAAATCCCTTGCCCAGCCTGCGATGGGATCCCTTGTTTTTTTCTTGCTGATGTGTTTGAGTTCTCTGTGGATTCTGGTTATTAAACCTTTGTCAGAGTTATACCCTGCAAATATCTTCTCCCATTCTGAGGGCTGTCTGCTTGCTCTGCTTACTGTGTTCTTAGCTGTGCAGAAGCTTTTTAGTTTGATCAAGTCCCAGTAGTGTATTTTTGAAGCTGCTTCAATTGCCCGGGGGGTTCTCCTCATGAAATACTCACCCAGACCAATTTCTTCAAGGGTTTTCCCTGCATTCTCCTCTAGTATTTTTATAGTTTCATGTCTTAAGTTTAAATCTTTAATCCAATGAGAGTCTATCTTCGTTAATGGTGAAAGGTGTGGGTCCAATTTCAGTCTTCTGCAGGTTGCCAGCCAGTTCACCCAGCACCATTTGTTAAATAGGGAATCTTTTCCCCACTGAATGTTTTTAATTGGCTTGTCAAAAATCAAATAGCGGTAAGTAGCTGGATTCATTTCTTGGTTCTCTATTCTATTCCAGATATCTACTTCTCTGTTTTTGTGCCAATACCATGCTGTTTTGATCACTATCGATTTGTAGTAAAGTCTGAGGTCTGGTAGTGTGATTCCTCCTGTTTTGTTTTTATTTCTGAGTAATGTCTTGGCTATTCGAGGTTTTTTCTGATTCCATATAAAACGAAGTAATGTTTTTTCAAGATCTTTAAAATATGACAGTGGAGCTTTAATAGGGAGTGCGTTGAAATTATATATTGCTTTGGGTAGTATGGACATTTTGATAATGTTGATTCTTCCTAGCCATGAGCATGGTATGTTTTTCCATTTGTTAACATTTTCAGCTATTTCTTTTCTTAGAGTTTCATAGTTCTCTTTATAGAGATCTTTCACGTCTTTTGTTAGGTAAATTCCCAAATATTTCATCTTCTTTGGCACTACTGTGAATGGGATAGAGTCCTTAACTGCTTTTTCCATTTGACTGTTGTTGGTGTATATAAAGGCTACTGATTTATGAATGTTGATTTTGTAATCTGAGACGCTGCTGTATTCCTTGATCACTTCTAGGAGTTTTGTAGTAGAGTCCCTGGTGTTTTCCAGATACACAATCATATCATCTGCGAAGAGCGAGAGTTTGATCTCTTCTGACCCTATATGGATCCCCTTGATCGCCTTTTCTTCCCTAATTGCGGTGGCTAAAACTTCCATTACAATGTTGAAAAGCAATGGAGACAATGGGCAGCCTTGTCTGGTTCCTGATCTGAGTGGAAATGATTCCAATTTAACTCCATTCAATATGATATTGGCTGTGGGTTTGCTGTAGATAGCCTCTATCAGTTTAAGAAAAGTCCCTTCTAGACCAATTTTCTTGAGTGTTCTGATCATGAAGGGATGCTGGATATTATCAAAAGCTTTTTCTGCATCAATTGAGAGAATCATATGGTCTTTGTTTTTTAATTTGTTTATGTGCTGAATTACATTTATAGATTTACGTATATTGAACCAGCCTTGAGACCCTGGGATAAAACCAACTTGGTCATGATGTATAATTTGTTTGATGTGTTGCTGGATTCTGTTTGTTAGGATCTTGTTGAATATTTTTGCATCTATATTCATTAGTGATATTGGTCTATAATTTTCTTTTCTTGTTGGGTCTTTTCCTGGTTTGGGGATCAGGATGATGTTTGCTTCATAGAACGTGTTGGGTAGTCTTCCTTCTTTTTCTACCTTTTGGAACAGGTTGAGTAATATAGGTACTAATTCCTCTTTAAAGGTTTGGTAGAATTCTGACGTGAAACCATCTGGTCCCGGGCTTTTCTTTTTAGGGAGGTTTTGTATAGTTGATGCTATTTCTGAACTTGATATGGGTCTGTTTAACATTTCCACTTGATTCTGGTTAAGTCTTGGAAGGTGGCGTGCTTCCAAGTATCGGTCTATTTCCTTCAGATTTTCATATTTCTGAGAATAAAGTTTCTTGTAATATTCATTAAGGATTTTTTGGATTTCTGATGAGTCTGTGGTTATTTCGTCTTTGTTGTTTCTGATTGATGATATTAGAGATTTTACTCTTTTTTTCCTGATTAGGTTGGCCAGAGGTTTATCTATTTTATTGACCTTTTCAAAAAACCAGCTTTTTGAGTTATTGATCTGTTGTATTATTCTTTTGTTTTCAATTTCATTTAATTCTGCTCTAATTTTGGTTATTTCTTTTCTTCTACTGGGTTTGGGGTTGGAATGTTCTTCCTTTTCCAGTTGCGTGAGATGTCCCATTAAGTTGTTAACTTCCTCTCTTTCCGTTCTCTTGAGGAAGGCTTGCAGTACTATAAATTTCCCTCTTAGAACTGCCTTTGCAGTGTCCCAGAGGTTCTGATAGTTTGTGTCTTCATTGTCGTTTTGTTCCAAAAAATTGGTGATTTCTTTCTTAATCTCATCTCTGACCCAGCTATCATTCAGCATAAGGTTATTTAACTTCCTTGTTTTTGTATGGGTATGCAGATTCCTGTTGTTACTCAATTCAAGTTTTATTCCATGATGGTCCGAGAAGATGCATGGAATAATTTCTATTCCTTTAAATTTACTGAGGTTAGACTTGTGACCTAAAATGTGATCAATTTTGGAGTAAGTTCCGTGGGCTGATGAGAAGTATGTGTATTCAGTTTTGTTGGGATGAAATGTTCTGTAGATGTCTGCTAAATCTAAATATTGGATGGTTAGGTTTAAATCTAAGATTTCTTTGCTCTGCTTCTTTCTGGAGGATCGATCCAACATTGCCAAGGGAGTGTTGCAATCTCCGACAATTATGGAGCTGGAGGAAATCAAGTTACTCATGTCTGTTAGAGTTTCTCTTATAAATTGAGGTGCATTCTGGTTGGGTGCATAGATATTAATAATTGAGATCTCGTCATATTGAGTATTACCCTTAACAAATATGAAGTGACCATTCTTGTCCTTCCTTACTTTTGATGGTTTAAAGCCTACTGTATCTGCAAATAAAATTGCAACACCTGCTTTTTTCTGATTACCATTTGCCTGAAATATGGATGACCATCCTTTCACCCTGAGTCTGTATTTGTCTTTTAAGTTGAGATGTGACTCTTGTATGCAACAAATATCTGGCTTGAGTTTTTGTATCCAGTCAGCTAACCTATGCCTCTTTAGAGGACAGTTTAAGCCATTCACATTGATGGAGAGTATTGATAAGTCTGGTGGAATTTTGGGTATTGAGTTTTTCAAAGGTCCAGTGGACATTTTTAATCCTTTTGCCAGTGTGGAAGTTGGAGTTTGATCCGAAGTTTCTGAGTGAGTTTACTTTTGTGGTATAGGATTGGGTTGGTCATTGTGGAGGATAGGTCTGAGAACATCCTGAAGAGCTGGTTTACTTATGGCAAATTTTTTCAACATATGAATGTCATTGAAGTATTTAATTTCTCCATCATAGATGAAACTCAGTTTAGCTGGATACAAGATCCTGGGTTGAAAGTTTTTTTGCTTTAGGAGATTAAAAGTTGATGACCAGCCTCTTCTTGCTTGAAAAGTTTCAGCAGAGAGATCTGCAGTTATTCTAATATTCTTACCTTTGTACGTTATAGTTTTCTTTCGCCGGGCTGCTTTGAGAATCTTCTCTTTCATGTTAACTTTAGTGAAGCTAATTATGATATGTCTGGGAGATGGCTTATTGGGGTTGAATTGTGCTGGGGTTCTGAAGCTGTCTGCTATCTGAATTTCAGATTCTCTAGGCATGTCTGGAAAATTTTCTTTCATAATTTCATGTAGAAGGGCCTCTGTGCCCTTGGCAGCCACTTCATCGTTCTCCGAAATTCCTATAACCCTTATGTTGTTTTTTTTTCGAATTATCTGAGAGTTCTCTGAGTGAGTGATCCGTTTTTGCTCTCCATTTCTCTTCCTCTTTGAGAGATTGGGAGCGTTCGAAGACTTTATCTTCAATGTCAGAAATCCTTTCTTCTGCTTGCTCCATTCTGTTACTGAGGGATTCTACTGTATTTTTCATATCTTTGAGGGCTGTAAGTTCTTGTTTCAGTGTGTCTAAGTCTTTGGTGGTTTTGTCTTTAAATTCGTTAAATTCTTGAGACAATTTTTGAATTTCTCCTCGAATTCCTAATTCCATTTTATTAATCTTGTCTGCAAACCAAATTCTGAATTCGACTTCTGACATCTCAGCCAGTTGTTTATGAATGGGATCTTCAATCACATCTGCCGTATCTTTTCTTGGGGGAGGTTGATCTATTCTGGTTATTCATGTTACCAGAGTTTTTCCGCTGATTCCGCCCCATGGTTTACTCCCTTTGGTTTTTCCCCTGTGGTTTTATCGAGGGTCCGTACAGTGTTGTGGCCTGAGAAACTGGGGCCCTGTCTGGTGTGGTGGAGCAAAGTTGTTCTGTCTTGTTTTCAGCTGGTTTCTGTTCGATCCTATTGCAACTTCTACTCTGGCTTGAAGTCTCAGCTGTGTGGAAAAATCAGCAATTAAGTCACCCCGCCTGCCCACCTTTGGCCCCAGTTGGAAATGGAGAATCAAACCTTCCTACAATCGCACACCCAGGGCACCGCCTGAAAAGTCCTCAGTCTATTAGCCCAGTTCAAAAGGTCCGAATCAACTGTCTCAATCGGCACTTGTCTCGGGTGGAAGGGTTCAAGAGGTCTCTGGGAACTGGATCACAGGGGCCTGGTGACTCCTCTGACACGGCTCACCCCAGTGCAGCGTGGAGTCAGGAGGAGCCACCCAGCAAACAGAGCAGTCTGGGAAGGTTGACGTCTCCTTCCCCACTTTGCCCCTCCGTCGGACCCAGTCACTGGTATCTCTGCAGATGGCTAACCCAGTTGCCTGCAGTGAACAGACACTCCAGGGGTTTACACCTGCCTGAATCGCAAGGAAGTCTGCCAGGCCCCCGCAGACTGCCGCTATCTAGCAGGAGGAGATGGGGCCTGACATCTTTGAGTGTTTGATGCAGGTGATGGGAAGGAGGTGTTCACTCAGGCTTAGCCCTGTCCCTGATGGATGCTGCTAACAGAACAGAACAGAACAGACAACTTTGTGAGGTTCTGTCTCTGTTCCTGTCGTTGCCTACAGAAGACGGGCTGTTTTGAGTTCAAACGTCTTTGCTGTTGGAGAATTGCGTCTGAACACCTCTCTGGGTCGTCCCCGCCCTGGAAGCTTCCCGGGTTTGTGAGCCGTGTCACCGGTGGCCTCCTCTGGTTGCCCAGGGAGACAGGGGGTGTGGCCTCAGAATATCCAGAAGTGAGCGTTCTGCCGTTAAAGAAAAAACGGCTGTTGATCTACCTCCAGGGAACTGCTGCTCTGGTGTGGGCACTCAGGTGACCCTTTTCTCCTCTGTCCCGCGCCCCAGAGTCAGCACTGAGCGGCCGCAGTTTGTGCTGGGTCCACACCCCTTAAGAGATCCCCCAAGAATCAGAACTCTTGGGGGATGGGCCCCCAGACCCCGATTGGTAGTGGGGGGGGGAAGCTAGAATTTCATTCAGTTTTACGCAATACTACGGTCCGGGGAGGGCTCCTGCACTGCACTGCAGGGAAGTGCCGCCAAGGCTTGATTTCCCCTCAGCAGAGTGCCCTCTCCTCGCTCACATATCCCAGAGTCAGCGCTGACCTGACTCAGCTCAGGCACTGTGCACTCCCCTCGAGAAATCACCCAAGGAGCCGAACTCCTGGGGGATAGGCCCTCAGACCCCGAGTGAGAGTAGGGGTTCTCAGCTCTCAGCGGGGAAGCTAGAGTCTTATTCAGTCTTGTGCCCTGTAATGTTGCCCGGGGAGGGTTGGTGCACTGCACCGCAGGGAAGTGCCGCGAGGCGTGACTCCCCCTCAGCCCGGTGCCCTCTCCTCACTTGCGCGCCTCAGAGTCAATGCTGACCAATCGCAACTCGGGGACTGTCCACTCCCCTTGAGAAATCACCCAAGGATCCAAAGTCCTGGGGGACAGGCCTCCAGACCTCAGTGGGCGGGAGGGGAGCGCCGGGGATTCAGGGTTGCTGGCAAAGGATTCCCAAAGTTTTATTCAGCCCTATGTCCGGCAGGAGAACGCCACGGCACCCCAGTAGGGGAGGTAGGTCCAGTTTTTAGAAGGTCTCTCCCGTGGAGTGTAGTGGGAAGGCCTTTAATTTCTGCCCGCTTGTTCAATTGTGGGGCTCATGAGCCGGTCTCATGGGGGAGGGGGACTCCCGTCTGCTTGGTGGTGGATTTTGTATCTTTTGTTTGTGTCCTTGTGATCACAACTTGCCTCAGCGGTGTTGATGTGCGTTCTTCGGCCTTCTCTCTTGGTGAGGCTCAAGTCCACCAGGATACTTACTAAATTCCTGTCCCTTAACTCTCCTTCTGGACGGGAGCCTTTGTTGAAAGCTGGCTTCAGTCCGCCATCTTGTCTCTCTCGCATCTGTCTTCTTTAGAGAAGTTTCTCTTCAAGTCCCTTGCCAACTCTGAGGGGGGATCACGTGTTCTTTTCTTGCTAATACGTTTGAGTTCTCTGTGGATTCTGGTTATTAGACGTTTATTGGAGGTATAACCTGCAAATATTTTCTCCCATTCTGAGGGCTGTCTGCTTGCTTTACTTACTATGTTCTTGGCTGTGCAGAAGCTTTTTAGTTTGATCAGGTCCCAGTAGTGTATTTTTGATACAGCTTCAATTGCCTGGGGAGACCTCCTCATAAAATATTCACTCAGGCCAATTCCTTCAAGAGTTTTCCCAGCACTTTCTTCAAGTATTTTTATAGTTTCATGTCTTAAGTTTAAATCTTTTATTCAGTGAGAGTCTATCTTAGTTAATGGTGAAAGGTGTGGGTCCATTTTCAATATTCTACAGGTTGCCATCCAGTTCATCCAGCACCATTTGTTAAATAGAGAATCTTTTCCCCACTGAATGTTTTCAATTGGCTTGTCAAAGATCAAATAACGGTAAGTAGCTGGATTCATCTCTTGGTTCTCTATTCTGTTCCAGACATCTACTTCTCTGTTTTTGTGCCAATACCATGCTGTTTTGATCACTATCAATTTATAGTACATTCTCAGGTCTGGTAGTGTGATTCCTCCTATGTTTTTATTTCTGAGTAATGTTTTGGCTATTTGAGGTTTTTTCTGATTCCATATAAAATGAAGTATTATTTTTTCAAGATCTTTAAAATATGACAATGGAGCTTTAATAGGAATTGCATTAAAATTATATATTGCTTTGGGTAGTATAGACATTTTAACAATGTTGATTCTTCCCAGCCATGAGCATGGTATGTTTTTCCATTTGTTAACATCTTCAGCTATTTCTTTTCTTTAAGTTCCATAGTTCTCTTTGTAGAGATCTTTCAAGTTCTTTGTTAGGTATTCTCCCAAATATTTCATCTTCTTTGGCACTACTGTGAAAGGAATATCGTTCTTGACTGTTTTTTCGGCTTAGTTATTGTTGGTATATATAAAGGCTACAGATTTATGGGTGTTGATTTTGTAGCCTGAGACATTGCTGTATTACTTGATCACTTCTAAAAGTTTTGTAGTAGAATCCCTAGTGTTTTCCAGATATACAATCATATCATCTGCGAAGAGTGTAAGTTTGATCTCTTCTGACCCTATGTGGATACCCTTGATTGCCTTTTCTTCCCTAATTGCAATGGCTAAAACTTCCATTACAATGTAAAAGAGCAATGGAGACAATGGGCAACCTTGCCTGGTTCCTGATCTAAGTGGAAATGATTTCTATTTAACTCCATTCAATATGATATTGGCTGTGGGTTTGCTGTAGATGGCCTGTATTAGTTTAAGAAATGTCCCTTCTATACCAATTTTGTTAAGTGGTCTGATCACGAAAGGATGCTGGATATTATCAAAAGCTTTTTCTGCATCGTTGAAAGAATCCTATAGTCTTTCTTTTTTAGTTTGTTTCTGGCTGAATTACATTTATAGATTTACATATATTGAACCAGCCTTGAGACCCTGGGATTGTGGTGTATAATTTGGTCGTGGTGTATAATTTTTTTGATGTATTGTTGGATTCTGTTTGTTAGGATCTTATTCATTAGTGATATTGGTCTATAATTTTCTTTTCTTGTTGGGTCTTTCCCTGGTTTGGGGATCAAGGCGATGTTTGCTTCATAGAATGTGTTGGGTAATATTCCTTCTTTTTCTATATTTCAGAAGAGGTTTAGTAATATAGGTACTAGTTCTTCTTTAAGGGTTTGGTAGAATTCTGATGTAAAGCCAGGTGGTCCTGGGCTTTTCTTTTTAGAGACATGTTGTATAGTTGATGCTATTTCAGAACTTGATGTAGGCCTGTTCAACATTTCCACTTCATGCTGGCTAAGTATTGGTAGATGGTGTACTTCCAGGTATTGGTCAATTTCTTTCAGATTTTTATATTTCTGAGAGTAGAGTTTCTTGTAGTATTCATTAAGGATTTTTGAATTTCTGAGGGGTCTGTTAATATTTCATCGTTACCATTTCTGATTGATGAAATTAGAGATTTTACTCTTTTTTTCCTGGTTAGGTTGGCCAAAGGTTTATCTATTTTATTGATCTTTTCAAAAAACCAACTTTTGGATTTATTGATCTGTTGTATAATTCTTTTGTTTTCAATTTCATTTAATTCTGCTCTGATTTTGGTCATTTCTTTTCTTGTAGTAGGTTTAGGGTTGGAGTGTTCTTCCTTCCGCAGTTGCTTTATATATTTCATTAAGTTATTAACTTCCTCTCTTTCCGTTTTCTTGAGGAAGGCTTGCAGTGCTATAAATTTCCCTCTTAGGACTGCCTTTGCAGTATCCCAGAGGTTCTGGTAATTTGTGTCTTGATTGTAGTTTTGTTCCAAAAATTTGGTGATTTCCTTCTTAGTCTCATCTATAACCCATCTTTTCTTTAGCATAAGGCTGTTTAGCTTCCATGTTTTTGTATGGGTATGCAGGTTCTTTTGTTATTGAGTTCAACTTTTATTCCATGATGGTCTGAGAAGATGCAAGGAATAATTTCTATTTTTTTTTTTCAATTTGCTGAGGTTAGATTTGTGGCCTAGGATGTGGTTGGTTTTGGAGTATGTTCCATGGGCTGATGAGAAGAATGTGTATTCAGTTTTGTTGGGATGAAACGTTCTGTAGATGTCTGTTAAGTCCAGATGTTGAATGGTTAACTTTAAATCTAAAATTTCTTTGCTTATCTTTCCAGTGTTGGATAGATCCTTTTTGGAGGATCTATCCAACACTGCTAAAGGGGTGTTAAAATCTCCAACTACTATGGAAGTGGAGGAAATAGAGTTGCTCATGTCTGTTAGCGTTTCTCTTATAAATTGAGGTGTGTTCTGGTTGGGTGCATAAATATTAATAATTGAAATATCATCATATTGAATATTATCTTTAACAAATATGAAGTGTCTATCCTTATCCTTCCTTATTTTGGTTGGTTTAAAGTCTATTGCATCTGCAAATAGGATTACAATGATCTACTCTGATTATTCATATTGCCAGAGTTTTTCTATTGATTTCGCTTCATGATTGTTTTTCACCATTGTCTCTGGCCATCCTCAGAGTTGGGGAGGTGTCTCTCCAAGATTAGACCCCAGCAGGATCACTCTATTGTTGCTGGATCTTTGTAGGGAGTCACCCTGTGTAGTTCCTCTGCCCTGCCAGGGAGTTCTGGTTGTGGAAGCAGCTCTGGAGCATGACACACCCAGATCCAGCAATAGGGTGGGAGGTGGTGTGCACGGTTCTGGGAGTGCCAGGCACCCAGTGACTTTGGCACAGAGAGCCCAAGGCTTCAGCAGTCTCTGGCCAGGAGCAGGATTCCACGCAGAGGCTGGGAGGGCTCTGGAGGGCATGCAGCTACCAGAGTCCCTGGCCAGACAAGTAGGCTGGTGTGGAGGCAGGGTTGCGCAGTTCCTGCAGTTCCTGGTCAAGGCATGCAGAGGCCTGGCAGGTGCAGGTCGCAGGTTGGGGGTTGTCTCGCAGCTCTTATGGAGGTCTGCGAGGCACCAAGCCCAGGAGTCTGAGGTTGCTATGAGCTGTGACATGATGGCACTCTACCCAGGGCAACAGCCCCAGGCTCCAGTGTGCCAAAACCGGTCTCACTTTGCCCCCGAGTGTTAAGGCTGTAAGGCAGCTTAGTCCCCGCTTTTAGGCTGCTCAGTCACTTGGTCACTAGCTCCCGCCCCGTCCTTGCTCTGTGACCCTGAGGGCGGAGCCTGCTGGGGCAGTTCTCTCACAATGGCTCCCTGCAGCCGACAGCCAAACACTATTAGCTCCGTCCAGCTCAGCGGCTCAGTCTGGGGCCCTAGACAATGCCCAAAGTTCTCTGCACTCCTGCTCAAGCTCTCCCCAAGTAGTTCACAGGTAAGACCTTTCCGGTTTGTAGTCTCACTGCTGCTTGTACTTACAGCTGCCGGCGGGATTAGGTCAATCGAACACATGCAACCACTTGCCAGTTTTCCACTGTTTTTGTCCTCCTTTTGGGGTCCAGAAGTCCCTTGCTGACTCCCTGTATCCTCAAAGGGATGATTATAGGCAGATCCCACCAGCCAGAGATGCCTGGAGTCTTATCTCCCCAGACTCACCATGCCCAGTTGCTGGGAAGCTGTTACTTGGCCACCATCTTGCTCCACCTCCCCAGTATTGCAATTTTAATACAGTTTATTCCTTTCTTAAAATGAGTATACTTTTTTTGTCATTCTCAGTAATTGCAAGTCATTACGTGGGGCTTCTGAAATATTTTATTAAAAATCCAAGTTGGCTATGAGGAATTTTTTCTTGTTCTTCGCTTTCTTCTTCCCTATAAACAGTGTGCACATAATGGCTGGATTTCCAAGTTTCAGAATGAATGCCAGGTGATATTGGTTACAGAAAAGAAAGAAGGAACTTGAGTGCTTAAAAATGTATGGTTTCACTATCCTAACCCTGGATTACCTGCTCTTAGAATTCTTTCATGTGAAAGATTAAGCTTTTAATTTTTTAAGCTACTATCATCAGGTCTCTGTTGCAGGTAGTTGAAGGAAATTCCTAATTAGTATTCTGTTCTATAGACTTCTTGGTAGTCTGGGACATAGCAAGGTGAGAGTCCTCAAGTGATGCAGAAGTTGTCCTTGTTAGAATAACTGAGCTGCCCTTTCCCAGGGATATCATTCCTTTTTCAACTTAAAAAAATCATTTCTTAATTGACAAATAAAAATTGTATATATTTATGGTACACAACACAGTGTTTTGAAATATGTCATATATAGAGCAAAATGGCTAAACCAAGCTAATAAATATATGCTTTATCTCACATACTTACTATTTGTTTGTGGTGAGACCACTTAAGATCTACCCTTTTAGTCATTTTTGAGCACACAATGCATTGTTATTAACTATAATTCCCAGTTGTATAATAGGTCTCTTGAAATTCCTATCTTACTGAATTTTTGTATTCCTTGACTAACAAGAGGTATATATATATTTTTTTGAGACAGATGTTACTTTGTCACCCTTGGTAGAGTACATGGCATCATAGCTCACAGCAACCTCAAACTCTTGGGCTCAAGGGATCCTCTAGCTTCAGCCTCCCTAGAAGCTGAGACTACAGGCACCTGCCACAATGCCCAGCTATTTTTTAGAGATGGGGTCTCTTGCTCAGGCTGGTTTCAAACCCCTGAGCTTAAGCAATCCACTTGTCTAGGCCTCCCAGAGTACTAGGATTACAGGCCTAAACCACTGCACCTGGACTAGATATTGTTTGTTTATTTATTTTTTATTTATTATTATTATATTATTATTTTGCAGTTTTTGGCGGGGTCAGGTTTGAACCTGCCACCTATTAAAATGATAATAATATTAAAAATAAATATACATACACACACAAGATCTTATGGAGCCACAGGTGCCGCCCTAGATATTGTTTTTTATTAGAATTTTATCTACATCATTGGAGGGCAAGTAGTCCCCACCAAGGTGCAGGCTGCTCGTCCAATTCCTGTGTGACCCTGAAGGTGTCACATTGTTTGAGGGTCAGACCCACATACTTCATCTCATTTCTTGCCACAGGCTGTTTCTGCTACTGGTGAGAAGAACGAAAGATGAAAATATCTATTCCCTGTGTTTTTCTTCAGGATGGGGTATAGTAGTGATTCTGCTAAGCATTTTGTGGACTCACCTATGCAGTTTCTAAAAGGTGAGGACTGAGTTTGGAACAGAGCCATGCTGGGGCCTCTGATTCACTTCAGAATCTTCTGCTTTCTTCTATGGTGACTGATCTTTGATGCTTATTTTATTATGCCCCTTTACTTGTCTGAGTAATCATATCCTTACAGAGGGAAGCGAGAAATTCTCTTAACAGAGTTTTAACCTACCATTTTCAACTAGAATTCAAAAGTAGCTTCTAAAGTTCTATAAATACAGTAATAAGAACATTTTAAAAGATCAATACTATCTTTATTTTGATTTAGTACAAGAGTCAAACATTAATTTGCGATCATGGAAAAATCTAGTGTGTTTTCAACTTACGTGTCCCAAAATGAATTAAATAAACAGTTTTATGGAGTTCTCAATGGGAATAATCAGAGTCAACATTGCAGCTAGCATGTAGCTGTATTAGCTGTGCTGTGTATAGCCAGTTTCTTTCCTTAATGGTGGTCATTTTCATAATGTACTAGTTATTACATATTTAAGATATCAGCCCTGATACTTTAGAAAAAGAACACCCAGAAGAATAGTCAAAATATGAGTAAGAAGGATAATTCTTTGGAAGAATCAAGGGATAAAATCAAACAAACATGTCTTCCCTGTAGGACTTATCAGAGACTTTACTATGCTAATATGTTGGAAAGTTCCAGGTGAATGACTTAGTGGTTCATAAGAAGGGGAACAGTCCCAAATTTATTTGAATTCAGAGCTCCCTTCACTAGAACTTTTCTTGTAACTAATATCTTGAAATAAATTCTGGAAAACACTGCCTTAAACATTTAGAATTTTCAATGAATTCTGAGGTTTTTAAGAATGAAGAAAAAAATTCAACCAGCTTTTAGCACAGCAAATACTAGTTAAAGTATTTAGCTATGTTTTTCTTTTTTATACATATTCAACTTTTTCTTATAGAGAAAAATAAGTATTCTCTTTAAAATGTGGCTGGGTTTCTTCAATATCAAGCATAGAAATAAATGCCAAAAGTTCAATATACCATTAATATTGCTAGAATTAAAATTTATTTGTAAAATATTTTTAAAATATTCTCTAATATTCAGGAAAACATTGGTCTTCCCTTGACTCTCAAGTTTGAAGAGAATTCTAAAATTTGAACTAGAGCTAAATGTATTTTTAAAAATAAATATATATATACACACAAAGAATTTGCTATCTTCTCTGTGTGTTTTAATTATGACAACATTGTAAGTTTCATACACAAAGCAAGCATAATATTGAGGAAACATTGGTCCTCTGGAAAAATTTGTGAAACTATAATACATGTATTAGGGAGGCCAGAGGAAGAATAAATTCTTTTTAAAATGTGGCTGGGTTTACCCAGTATCAAACATAGAAATAAATGCCAAAAGTTCAATTGATCATCCATATCTTTAGAATTAAAATTTTTACTTTCATCTCTTCATATAAAAATCCTTATAGCCACTTATGAACACTTTTAGAAACCTCCCCATTAGGGGCACTTTTGAAATTTGAATTCTGATTTTTCCTCTAAGTTTTAAATCCTCTTCAATCCATCCTCAAATTAAAGTAGGAACTAATGTCCAGTTTCCATGTCTGCCTTTCATACCAACTCTCATCCCTTTACTTCCAGTTTGAGTAGTTTTTCGAATTATTCCTACCTGCTGGCTATTTTATCAGTCACCTCTGCTATCTTCTCAAGAGACAGGACTCAGAAATTGCCTTAGATTTAAATTTGCTCTTACTTGGTTTGGCTTTAGCAACAATCTATTTGCTGTGGTTAGTGTGTGTAGACTGCTGTAACAAAACGCCATATGTGGGGTGGCATGTATACAGTAGGAATTTACTTCTCACAGTTATGGTGGCTGGAAGTGCAGGACCAAGTACCTGCTGATTCAGTGCCTGGCTTTCACCAGGCAGTGCCTTCTAACTGCGCCCTCACAGGCGAGAGGGGTGAAGGTCTCTCTGGGCCTCTTACAGAAGTAAACTAATCCCGCTCAAGAAGGCTCCACTCTGTCCCCCTTGATACTGGAATTTCTTCTGCAGTAGACCCTTGGCCTCAGGGATTGGAAGAGTGAGTCCACGGAGCACAGATCAGTGGTAAGACAGGATTTATTGTACAGAAAAGAATACTGAAAAAGCCCCAGAGCTCCTGGCAGAGGGAAAGATGTTAAGTCAGAAAATCTTCTCCTGGGTCCTTTGTCTAGGGGTGTATATATATATATATATATATATATATATATATATACACAGACTAAGGAATGGATACCACCCCCTCTGCTGGGGCAAGCAGATTGACAAATGAATGGATACAGTCCCTTCTCTGGGGGCAAGGTGAAGGATGCGCCTTGATATATATATATAGACTAAGGAATGGATACCATCCCCTCTGCTGGGGCAAGCAGATTGACAAATGAATGGATACAGTCCCTTCTCTGGGGGCAAGGTGAAGGATGCGCCTTGATAAATGGATACAGTCCATTCATGAAATTGCCCACAGGCCTAGGGAATGAGGGGCCCCTGTTCAGCCCTGAATGGGGGAACCCTGTCTCCCCACGTGGGCCTGAGAAATGCTCATAGGGGAGTGGCACAGCCAGAAGGGCTCTCTAGGTCCAAGGGTGGATGTGGGGTTGGGGCTGGCAGCAGCGCAGGTGTGGGGAGGTCCCCCTCAACTAACCAGGGACCCGCAGGCTTCCACCACGCTCGCCCTCTCTGCCACACTTGGTTCTCCAGCACTCACCTCCCCTCATCCGCGGCCCCAGCACGCCCAAGGTGGAGATGAGAAGGCACAGTGGGTCCTCCGGGGTGGCTGACCCTGACCAAGCCTGGGCCCTGTATCACCCTGTATCACCATGGCCTACTCACCTGCCAAAGTCTTCATGCTGGTGCCCAGGTTTCAACATATGAGTTTGGGAAGGACACAAACACTCAGACACCATTGTCCCTGTTTATTTTCCAGGGCTTGTCTTTAGTTCCAGGCTCATGGGACCCAACAACATAAGCCTCAAAGACACAGAGCAGATAAACTTCCTCAACTGTCCCCATTATGAGTGAAGGTCAAATTCACCAACTGCACGTGTCCCATGAAGCAAATCTCAATTTGCAAGTTAGAGAACCAAATTCAGAGACATGACAAAATATTAATAATGGTTATTTCTTGGTCATTACTCTTTTTTTAATGTTATGCTTTTTCATGTTTTCTGAAATTTCTGCAAATACTAACCACATCATTAGAAAAAAAACCCCAATAAACCCCACTGGTATTATGAGGACTGTGTGATCCGTATCTTACCTTCACAGGGCAGAAAATGCTTTCTTTTTTTCTTTGCTCCCTCTGCCTCTTTTGCCTTGCAATCTTTCCACTAAAGGCAAACGCTCTTATTTAAATTCGATTATTTCTCATCAAGAAAATTCAAGGCATTCTTGTTTTTCTAGGAGGATTAGATGGAATGGAAGTGTTCAAAGTATTCTCCACATTCAAGATATTTATAATTCCTCAGGGAAACATGAATGAATTACAGAATAACACACACCAGTTAAAATTGTGGACAGAATGTGTGATATATGTCATAATTCCTCAAGTATTCAGATAATGCGATCCATCTCCTCCACTTGTATATTTTTAGAACTTTTTTGAGCATATAAATCACCAAGGATGCCTGTTAAACATACAGATTCCAGAACCCCACCACAACTTTATTAATTCAGAATCTCATGAGACGTGGCCTGGGAATCTGTATTTCCCAGATGACTCCTGTTATTATAGGAATTTGGAAAACCATGAGCTAGCGTGAAAAGGGAAGATTTCAGGAGTTCCTGGACCGTGAGAAAAGCACGAAAGGACAGGTAGAAATTAAGCAAAAAGGGCAGAGGGCAAGTGTTTTGGGAAAAGCTTCTTGGAAGAAATCACGCCTGAGTTAGGGCCCACATCAGCTGGGAAAGGGGTATTCATGTGATTAAATGAGTTCCTGGGACAAAGTGCCTTGTAAAAGTGTTTAACCCTCTAAATAATCGATTTTTCTAGAAAATGAAATTAATATGACCTGAAGTGAAATGTCCACCTTTCTATCTTTTTAAAGAGTGGAGGGTCCCTTGGTCTAACCTCCAAACCTTCTGAGGATTGCATTTGAATTTGTCACCTAGATTTTAAAATGAGTATGGTAGCCAGGAAGTTATGGTGTTAAATTCATTTGCAGAACTACGAGAAGCTATCACACACTTTTATCCGTTTACATTAAATTCAAACCATTCATTCCCATACAATTTTCCTCTGCCTTCCCTATAGGATTAATATAAATCATGGGAGATAATTTGCAAAGAAGGCTATTTAAAATCACGGCAGAGCCGTTCATTCGGTGCGATAATTCGCTTTGGTGTAAAATTCAATTATTACTGACAAATAAAGGTTAGTAACTTAATCATTGTACAGAACAGACGTCTGGGTGAAGAACAAGTAAATTAGGAGATTCCCAAGTCTTTTAATCTCTACCCCCCAGTGATTCTAGAGGATTTTCAAACCTAGGAAGAGCTTTTAAAAAAAAAAATTCTCATCCTTCGTGTTCTTGGATAGAATTCTTCCCATCAGTTTATTTTCAAAGTAATAAATGTGTAAATACACACCATAAGTTTGTATACTTGTACAACTCTGCAGCAATTTTTGATCCAGCCTAACTATTTGGAAAATTTGGTCTTGATTTTTCCCCTTCTGGCACCGACCAAAGAGAGAACCACAGCCCATTTGTTGGAAGCCCCGACATCTGCTGATTTGTCAGTTTTGTTTAGTTAAAGTCGATTCATGTTTGTGAGGAAAGGGGGCCACTGCGAGGTGCCAACAATGGAGGAAATTAGTTCTGCTTTTACCCACATTAACTCCCCTGATTTTGCATTAATTGTGACATGCTTTGTGATCGGGGAACTACCTCTGGATTTGGGGCATCGGAAAGTTTCATACGTCAGACTGCATACCAAAAGTGAGACGAGGTGCAACCGAGGTGACGGGCCAGGCTGACACAACTAGGGCAAACAAGACCCCCTCTCCTGCTCCTGTGTGTCCTGCTCTGCTGGAACAGAGGCTTGGTTCTGGTGAGCAAGCAGAAATGGTAAAGAGCTGGAATCTGTCCTTCCCTTCATTACAGTTTCCCATTTTGGGTAGTTAGTATGCATTTAATCCATTCACATTTGTATTGGAATCCACGGCTCTACCCAGACCAAAAGGAGTATTACTGAACAGTTTCCACAGCTCAGCAATTTTTTTTTTTTTTTGCACTAAAGAAGAAAGCTGGACAACTAGCTTATAAAACGCTGACAGAATTACACAATAATTTAGGGAGCTTTCATGCACAGTCTTCGAGATTAACTGCCCTACCTATCTTATTATTGTTTCAACTCATTCTTCTGCAATGACTCCCCAAGTAGAGAGACCCTATAAAGGTCTGGTCAGTGATGAATTATTTGCAAGCAGCCAAAGCATGGGGATAAACCTTTTAAAACTTGTATGTATAGAGCGAGCACTTCAGAAGGTAAGTAGGCATAATAACACATCTATGGGGTTCCCCCTCTCTCCCCACCCTTACGTGTATTTCTTTTCAAAGCGAAGAAAGCCTGACTAGGTAGCTGGCCTTTAAGCCTTCAATTAATTGAACAAAGATTTAAAAATTGTTCAATTGGTTTCATTAGGAAGTGTACAATGAAATAATAAAGTAAAACAAATGATATAAAGCAGAGCCACTAATTAGCTCTGCATGATTGATATAGCTTTGGACCAGGCATTTGATCTCAAACAAAATGCAGTTCCTTGTTAAGAGGATTTTTAATTGATGTGCAGAGAGGTATTAGTTGATGTTGGAAAATAATTACTCCAAAGCTATTCATGCATTTGGCTGAACATAACAAATGAAGCTTGGGCACTGGATCTGGCGAAGTGGACACGTGCTAATTAATAACAAGGAGAACAAGCATCTTCCAGGCGTTTTTAACCCAGTGTTTGCTAGGAGATTGCTGAGCAATTATGTGCCATAATGAGGTTGTCATATAAACAAGATCAACATTACTCAGATGTCAGATGAGATTTCAAATTCATGCAACCCATATGTATTTTCCGGTTGTTATACATTGTAATGCAGAGCTTACCAATCAATGTTGCTGCTCCAAGTTCAGGTATGATTAAGGAAACATCATAATGGGCTAGCAAATCTGCCATTTTTCTCATGGCCCCGGAAAGGCTATCCCCTTAGAATAAATAAGCAGAAAAACTTGAGCTCCCATCGAAGCATAATATATTTTTAAAGAGAAAAGAAAAAAGAACTTTTCTCAAAGATATGAATATTGACTAGGGTAAATATGCTCTTCATCTCTAAAAACTTGATGAGCATATGCACCGAGTTACACATAATTTGTTAAATCTGACAAGAACGTTAAATTAGCATTTGGTTGGTCTCGGCCAAATTCCTTGCTCAGAAAAATGTGTGCATGTTGACATGAAATTAGAGGGACTTATGGGTGACTATCCGAAGGCGGAATTTGTCTGTCTTTGTTTTATATAAGGCTGGTTCCCCTACCCCCATGGTAGAAAATAAACCTAATTTGGGACATGTCTTCATAGTTAAAAACTGTAGGAGATTCAAGTAGTTAGATAACTTAGACAAAAATTTAACCTGCAATTTAAACTTGAGTTTGGTATGAATTAGAAGTATTGAATAATTGCTTAATAGCTCAACTTACCTTTGCAGTTCATAAACTCAGTTTGAATGACAAATATTTGCCTTTTAAAAAGTTCATTTTACTCAATTATTCTCCACAAATTCTTAAATTTCCCTACTACAGCACTGAAAACTTGACATTTTCCAATTAAATGGTAGTATACATAAATTTTAATGACTTTTAAACTTATTACCAAATCAAAAAAATCTCTGTGTGTTGGGTGTGTGCAGAGTGTGTGCTTGTGTGTGCGTGTGGGGGGGAGGGTGGTGAGAATGTGTCTAGAGGGTGGAAGAGGGGTTGGAGTCACAGGGAGGGGAATTCCAGACTGCTAACTGGTTTCTCAGCATCTTCGTGAAACTTTACTACTCATCCTAGTTCACATACAATTCTCTTTAGCCAGAATGGTACCTCTTTAACCTAGACTGAGCAATTAACCCCCTAATTAAAGAGGGTGTGTGTATGTGTGTGTTTATTTATGAAGACTCTTTCCTGAAAAGAATAGGTTTCAGAGTTCTCTCTGACTGTGCAACCATTCTTTGTTAATGTTAACCTTGATTATTTTGATTATTTAAATTTCTTTCTTATTCAATATTTTATTTTAAAATATAATACATTATATCATTTCCTAACAGAAAAACTCATAAAATGGAGCAGTGATCATTATAGGACATTCAATGCTGTGATGAATCCTGGTCCCTGTTTTTATGTCCTGCACCATCTGCAGGATAAGGCAGAGGGCAGAAGACATAGATTATTTACCCAGGGGTCCCCCAGGCTCCATGGGGGTGAGAGAACCTGTCACATAAACAGGAGGATGGGGAGCCTTCGCCCCTGAACAGGCTGCCATCTTGTGTGGATGGGGTCAGGTGCAGAGTGCACCACTGTGGCCTGGAGGGTTGACAAGGCTTGGGCAGATGAATAAGAATGTGAAGGCAATCTCGGGGGGGAAAGTGTGTTTCTTCCCCCAAATAAGTGGAGGAAGTTGCATCGCTGCCCAGTTCTTTGGAGCTAGAAACCAAAGGGAAGGCGTGGAATGTGAAACCCACGGAGGGAGCTGGCCTCTAGCCAAAGGACAGCTCACTAGTTTTGATCTGTGAACTTGGAGACATTTAAGTAGAGCTTGAGAAGGCCCCCTCCTCTTAGGTTAAGCACTCAACCATCTGAATAAACACTACAAAGCAAAAAGGAACAAACAGAAAAATCCCTGGAATCTAAAGAAAAGATTGGGTCCGTCTTAAATATGGCTGTTGAGTGTGTTCTAACAGTGGCTGGAGGAAATGCAGTGGATGTTAGAGACCAAGTAATTCCATAGATTATTGTACTATAGATTCATAAATGAAAGGACAGTTAGTGAAAGGGTGATTACAAAGTTTGATCCTGCCAAATGTTGGTTTTGTTAGAGTGTTGAGATGATGTGTCTTTTCCAAGTTGCCTGTAAACTTTCTAAATTATTTTTTAGGGAATATACACAAACACACATATATATATGTGTGTATGTGTGTGTGTGTGTGTGTGTGTGTGTGTTTAAAGGAATTTACTACACTAACTTCTCCCAGAGCAAATGGTCACTTCCACTTTAGGATGGGTCATCTTTTCACTGGAGTTGTTGGGCAAAATGCACAGGCTGGTTCCTACACCTGCATGTAGAGCACTTCAATTTTGTAGGTAACAAATATCTTTGGGAGAACCAGTCATGGCAGCACTGGGCAAATTTGGCCACTCTTGAAAGGAGCAAAGATGCAAGGTTACTACCCCTGGTAGAACTGAAAACTTTTGTTCCCCATCAGCTATGATGTGAAATGCAACTTCTGCTGAGATTTAAAAGCAGTTCTGAAGTGTACTTAAAGATTTAAAGAAAATCACTTCCAGGTAGATATCTTTCCTTTGTGAAAGGAAGATCAGAAGGATAAGCGTCCTTCCTTGTGCAAGAAAGGGCACCAGAAAGAGGAAATTTCCTTCTGCAGTTCACTTCAAGCCAGACTTTAAACTACTTCATGGTCAGTGGCTCGCAGAGTGTGGTTCCAGATCAGCATCACCTGGGAACTGGTTAGAAATGCAAAATCTCAGACCCAATGAATCTGCAACTCTGAGTGGGGGTAACCATCTGTTTTCATAAGACATCCCAATGATTTTGGATTATGGATTCTACACACTAAAATTTGAGAAATATTCACACAAGTACCATGGTGAAGGGCATGGCTTTCAAATCAACCACTTGGATTTAGATTTCTATTATTTACTACCAGTGTGAATTCTGTAAAAGAGGGAAGTGGATGGGCGGAAGATATGAAATTTCAAAATTTTTCATGCACCTCTTCATTGAATAAAAAATAAATATGAGTAAAGGAACTGAATTATTTTGAATTTTAGTTCTTGTTAATGGACGATGTTTTTGATCACTCTTAGATTAGACTATTTAGTTGATAGTTTCTTAAGTGTCATATTTATTAACAAATCTTTTTTTAAAGTTGCAGAATATATGTTTAGGAGGAAAAAACAATGTCATGGTTTTATATAAATAGTTATTTCCAACCATGTGGGAACATTTCCAATATAAAATAGTTCACAGAAGGGAAAAAAGCAGAAAGAAAGAGGACTGGGCCCATGGGTCTGTAGGAAAGGTAGGCAGTTATCTGGAAATGGAAAGAGATGAAAACATTCGTGGGGAAAGACTTGGGTCCTCACAGATGACTGAGAGTTGAGTGTTTTCAGCTGTCTCTTAGATCTAACTCTTCAGCACACTTTTCACCTGGGTAGTGGTCACAGAGTTAGCTACATAATTTTTAGGACCCAGCACAAAAAGAAAATATGAGAACCTATGTTCAAAAAGTAGCAAAGAAGTGCCAGTATAGGTACCAAAATAAAAAAGCCTTTCCCTTTCTTCTGCAGTCTCTCAACTTGTCAAGGTGATTTTGTTTGCTATTTAATATTCTAAGTGAAGAAAAAAATAAAAGTTTATGTTATTAACATTGATTTTATTGTTCATGTTTATATTGTGCAATGCTTTTTTTTTTTTTAATGTGAATGTCAGAGCATTTAACTCCTGTGTGGAATCACCAAACTTACTTGATGTTTTTGGTGTTTGGGGGGTACTTTTCTCTGGAGGGCACTAAAACTATAAAGAAAAGGCAAAAACAGGCCAGATTTTAGAATATGGGAAGGAGAAAGAGAGGGTTCTCTAAGGAAGCACTCCTTCCTGCATGGGATATTCTTAGGGTGCACCCCAGAGGCACCTGGGTGACCCCTGCCTTGCAATACACGGGAAACTGAGGACACGCAGGCCTGAAAACTTCTGAATTCCCCTTCCCTCCAGGAGCTGGATTTATGTACTGGGCCCCAGCCAGGGGAAGTGAAACCTGGAATCTCCCTTTCCCATAGACTGGCCACCCTAATTCATGGCACATGGCGACCTCCAAGCCCAGGAGTGCACTTGGTGGATCAGAGGTGAGCAAATTACTTATCCCTGTCTGTTGTCTGCAGAATGTGCCTCAGCCCTGTCATACCCAACCATGGCTCTCCTAGGCTCCCTGGGACCAGAAGCAGGTAGAAGGTGGCCACAGTCTTATCATGTAGGGTGTGGGGAGAATGAAGTCAAGTGGTCTGGGTGCACAGGAAGTGGGGAAACTGGTGGCTAAGGGCCAATGCATGGAGACTGTGGAATGGCCCTGGAGCGAGCCAGGCTCAAGTTCCCCGTCTCCAGTCCCATTGTCCTATTGGACTTCACTTATGAAACACGTATTTAAATATGAAATCATTAAGAATTTCAGGGCTTTGCAACTGGAGACTATTCAGTCACCAGTTAACGTGTATGTGTGTATATTTGAAGTAGATGTATTTCAAAGAGATGCAGTCGTGTATGTGAATCATGTTTCCGCTTTCATGGCTGCCTTTGGAGAACCAACTCCAGGGAAAGGACAATTTCAATGCTTACAGCAGTTTGTGGCAGATAGTAAGCACCAAACTAATACTGTTGAATGAGATTTCGTGACCATGTCTATTGTTATGGCTCGGTGGGCTCAGTCTATCAAGGCTCACTCAGAAGACGACGTGTGGATCCCAGAGCCATCTTGATGTTTCTGGCCCTGTGGGCAAATTCAGGTGAACGTTTGGATCATAATCTTTTTAATGAAGCAGCTAAAATCAAAGCCAGGTGCCTCCCTCAGTGGTTTAAACCTGGAGCTGACAGCAAGAGGTACAAAGATCAAAGGCCAAACTGTCACAGTGGATGATAAGTTGGGTGTAGGACCCAGGAGCCATCTCTTTTGATTTAAATTGTTGTAACATTCCTTCCACTACCCTCATCTTTTTTCTTTTTTTGCAGGTGCTTCAATTGTATAAATAAATTCAACGTTTCAATGTTGAGCCCACATTTTCAGCAATAAGCAATTGCACGTGTTGATGTAAAGTCTATTTCAACGATTAGAAAAAGTCATACTATTTTGGGGGGACTTTTGATATGAGAGAGAAGAATTCGGTTTGCATAGTACTATTATTTTATCGACTTGCCCCATACACTGGACTCCTGCCTAGCAATTATAATTATGCTTTTGTATAAGTCTGACTGAACAACTTTTGAAATATTAATGAACATTTTATATAAGAGGCTATATTTCACCAATGGTTAGCAATGAAAATTTTTGTATACATAAAAATTTCTGATTCTGTTGCCCTCTGCAGAAAAGAAAGTGTCACTTGAGTGCTCACTAAGTGGGAGAAACATTATAGATCACGTCTCAGTTCACTCTTCACTGCCTTGTACAAACATGTCATTGTTATCCCCAAGTTCCTGGAGGCACAGAGAAGTTACAAAATTCCTGCCATGGTCTCTATGCTCTCTCTCTTTAACTTCTAGATTTTTTCCAGGGAAACAAACCATTTTGCTTTCTTTTTTCTTCCCAAAAGAGATCCCGCTCCCGGATGCACCCGGGCAATGTTTTTTTCTTTAGATTTCTCAAGCTCTTCCAGTTCGCTGGACCCTCTCCCTTTACTTTTTTGGTGACCTGACCTTCCTGTAAGTGCATCTTTTAGGAAGAAAGGTGGGGTGAGGGCCTGGGAAGTTGTATTCACCACTGCCCTTCTCTCTCCTTCAAAGCTCCTTCCTCTGTTCTCTTCTGTGAATCATTATTTTGTTTGAATAAATAGCTTCTTTGCAGAGCAAGGTTTCAGCAATTTTTACAGCCCTGTGCTTTTAAAAATGTTTTTTAAATATGCTAGAGCTCTTTCCCTTCTGGATGTGTTTAGATTTACTGTGAACAGAGTATAAAACAATGTGAGAATCCTTTCAAGCTTTTATTTAAGTGCAGTTGTCCGGGATAGATGTCATGTCCTGATGCTTTGTTCAGATAGAATAATCAGTGACTACAGAGTAGGAATTCCTTCTAGCTCCAAAGGGAACCCTCCCATGTACACCATGGCATGGTTATTTAAAGCATGTTCTTACCTATTGCCTCCATTTATCATCCAAAATTTGGCGAAATAACCAGAGTGGGCTGTTATCACCTGCATCATATAGATTAAAGGCATGGAAACTCAAGTTTAACACCCAGTGGCCAAGCCTGGATTAGAACTCAGTTCTTCCCTGACAGCGGGGTCATGCCGGTCTTAGTGCTAGAATCTGCAGCCAACTCCTCCTTCCAACTTTGTTCTAATTCTTTTAGGGGACAAAATTGAATTCGTTGACTCTAGGAGACATTGGTCTAAGTAACTTTTCTGCATGGACCCTTTCCTTGCCCTAGGTGGCTGCTGTCTCTAGCCTTTCTGGGGTCTGCCATTCTCTGAACTTTCCCAGTGACATACCTCTTTGATGTAAAAGCAAAGTGAGAAAAATAAATTTGCAGAAAAAACAAACTGTACAAGTCTGAGGGACCATTTCTGTCAATATTTTCGTCCTCTTGTTTAATTATTTTTTTAATGTTTGTGCAGTTGTCTGTGTGGCTTTTTGTTGTGAGTCTGTATCAATATTTTTTGTTTCAGAGGGCAAGTTCCTGGAGAGAGAGAATTGTGTCTATTTTTCTTTTCCAGCCCTCCACGAAACACCCAAACGATGTGGTTACTTGGCAGAATATTCTTGACATGAAATTTTTTTTGCTTGCCCCCACTTCTTTGAACTCTATTCTAATTCTTTGAGGGAGAAAATGAGTCAAATTCTTTGACTCTAGGAAATATTTCTTCAAGCAGTTTTTCCTTGAAAACTCTCAGCTATAGGGTCTAGGTATGAACATGGGAACCATAATCATTTGGTCTGCTGTCCATGCTAAGAGAAATGGGCAATTGTAGCCTTTGAGCTAAGGTCTAGTATGGGCTTCAAAAAATGGGTTTATCTATAATATGAGATAATATTGCAATGTAATATGTATTAGCATGGGTCTTTGCTCACTGGATATATGAGGATGCGGCTTTTAATTATGAGGACTAATCAGGCAGAGAGGATACAATTTGGGGGGAGCTCCTTGAAAGCACAAGTAAATTACATATTTATAACATAAAATGTTAAGTTTGACACTTTCACCAAGAGGGACAGATCTTTACTCTAGATCTTTTCGGGGGCAGTTTCCTACCCTTGTTTGTTCTGACTTTCGGAAGAGAAAAGAAGCAGGGACTCTGGCTATTAGTCCATCCATCAAAAAGGAGAACAATGCAGTGGCCAGACAGCTGATCTTCACGATGCCAAACAGCTGGACATCTGTGGTCTAAACCTAAGGGCAATGGCCTGGCTTGTTTGCGGCAATACCAAGCCTGGCTATGTTTGTATTTGGAGGGTTTATCTATGTTTATGCTGCTTTGCGAGTTAAAATGCAGATTCCAACCTATCTTTTACCAAAACTTGAAGTACCCCTGGGAGGTGTGTGCTCTGAGGCTCCACAGTTACCCAGGGTGAAGCCTGCTTGGTGAATGACACTCATCTCTGAGAACCCTGTGCCCACCTAGCGCCTATGATGAGAAGCCCGGAAGACCCCTGGGGTGCCCGGCCAGGCACTCCCAAGCTGAGGGCACACTGTTCTTAACAAGTAACAAGGACACCAGACTGACCGGAGGCTTCAGTGGAGGTCAATGACTTCGCGGTAGACCAGGGAAGGAATAGCATTCCAGGGAGGAAGTGAGAGGAACCTGCTAGTCCATGACCACATAGGTGCATCACATCCACAGAGGAGAAGCAGCTGAGCTTCCACTGTAGGACGGACATGAGCCCCTGACCGCCGCCATCTTCCTGCTTCAACTGTGTTCTCTGCGGATGAAGCCACCAGATGAGGAGGGCATCTCAAGTTCTTCCCCCTAACATCTCAGGCACCGACCACAGCTGGAATGACCAAGAAAAGCTGATTTTCTTCTGCCTGCCTCCTTTCCCTCCCCCTTTCCTCTCTTCTTATAGCCTTGCATTCTTGCTTCATTCCAACATTTATTGAACAAAATTATGTACAGGACATTGGGCAAGAGGCCAAGTAGACAGATTCGAAAATGTAAGATGGTAAGTGAAGGTGCATAGAGGGTGTGATGGTCACTCAGCAGAGAGGTGAGCAAGTGAACTGGGCTTTCCCAGGAAAAGTCCACCTAGAAAGGGATATTGGCATTCTAAGCAGTGAGAGCAACTCGGTTCAAGGCTTGGATGACCAAAAAAGAGTAGAGTGGTGATTAGTCAGAAATTTTGTAGTAAATAACAGAACTCTGCTGAAACCATCTTGATTAGCAAAGGTAGAGATTCATTATAATGATGTGACGGGAAGGGCATGAGTATTTATCACCTCAAAAATCACCCTCACATCTTCCTCAGCCTTCACCTTCATCACTACCATTCGTCACTGAGCTGGGCCTACTCATCCTCAAGGCTGGGCATCAAGGTCATCTTTTCTGAGGAGGTCTTCCCAGAACTTGTAGGTCTAACTCAAGCTGCTGCCATCATTTTCTCTCACATCACATATGCTTTTCTTTCTTGGAATTTATCACCTGACAGTCATATATCTTTGTGCTGGTTTGTGTAACGTCCATCTTTTCTATTTGACCATTCACTCCATGAGGGTGTTCATGGGAAATCTAGGGCACAGACTTAGTTATTAATATAAGAGCAGTTTCTCTTTTGTCAGTGTTTCCCAGTTTATCTAGCTATATTTGAAGCTCCCTGGGATTTCCCAGATGTTCTGTGGTGGCCGGTTTTTGGTGGAGAAAGACCAGGGGATTAACAGCAAGTTGAGTTTTGAGTTTGATGAGTTCTATGCAGTCCATGTATTGCATATAATTGAGGAGTTTGTGCATCTTATATGATTTTCTGTGATCTCATAGTTTCTCACCCCCAAACCAATAAGTAAAACCCAAAAATTGTTTAGTTGAGACTCATGAACTGAATTAGGAGTTTGCTTCATTTCTGTACTCAGCACAGCACCTTGAGTAACCTCAATGTCTGGTTAGATGTATTTATTAAAACTATAGATGTGGGACCTACCAAATAGTTTTTATTTATAATAAGAAGAAGACATGAAAATTAATTTAAGACAAATGTGTCAATTACTTAGTTAATCTATCTCCTTCTCTAGATGTTTCTGGAATATGTATCTCTGGGAAGCAAAGTAGTTCTTTTATTTTTGAGACAGAATCTCACTATGTCGCCCTCGGTAGAGTGCCATAACATCACAGCTGACAGCAACCTCAAACTCTTGGGCTTAAGCAATCCTCTTGGCTCAGCCTCCCATGTAGCTGGGACTACAGGTGCCTGCCACAGTGCCTGACTATTTTTTTGTTGTTTCTTTTCTTGAGCACCTCCCCTTGGCTGGATCATTTCATTGATATGCAATTAATTGACAGAATATGCAATTAAGTTGAAGGGACAGGTAAGATTAATAAAAACCTTCTGAAAACAGCACTCCTCACGAGGTTTTTATTAAACAGATGGGGTATCTTCCAAAACAGAACAACCAGAAGTATTTGGAACTGAGGGTGTGGCTCTATAGTTGGGGAATTCAAGTTCAAGAGTTGCTATTGTATCACTTGGAGAAAGGCATAGACTCTTGATAAATGCAGGAAAATAGTAAGATCTGCCACACAGTGTAAGTATAAGAAATTAAATGAGTTTAAAACTGCAAGGTCCTTAGAATACTGCATTCAATAGATACTAGATTTCCATCTTTCTTCCCTCTTTACCTCTCTCCTTTCCTCTTTTCTCTCCCTCTAAGTCACACCTGGTTCTACTGTGTTCTACTGCAAGAACTTGGAAAAGTGAAAATTAGCAAATAAATATTTTCAGACCAGAGAAACATATTTCTAGTCAAAAAGTAATTTCCTTGAAATTTAGTTTCATTGTTGCCAAAAGACATTTTGACACAGGGGTTTGCACAGGTGCACCTTTATAAGGCATAGGTTTAAGCTTTATTTTTATCTTGTTTTTATATTTTATAGGAGCAATTTATATTTGTTGTTTAAAATGATTCCAGAATGTATACAATGGAGTATTATTCAGCCTTTAAAGGGAAGGAAATTCTGACATATATTACAATATGGATGCACCTTAAAGATATTATGCTAAGTGAAATAAGCCTGGTACACAAAAATAAATATGATGGGACTCCATGTATATGAGGTACTTAGCGAAGTCAAGTTATTTATAAGGACAAAAAGAAGAAAGGTGGTTGCCAGAGGCTTGGGGAGGGGTAATGGGAGTTAGTGTTCAATGGGCATGGAGTTTCAGTTTGGGATGACAAGCAAGCTCTGGAGATGGCTAGAGGTGATAGTTGCACAACAGTGTGACTAAAATATACTTATTGACCCTGAACTACACACTTAACCAAGGCTAAAATGGTAAATTTTATGCTATGTGTATTTTATCACAGGTTATTTTTATAAAAAGATCATAAACTAAATAATGTAAAAATTAAAAGTCTTCACTTTCACCCTCCATTCCTAATTCTCTGCATGACTAGGGGTGTCCAATCCAAGGCCCGGGGCTGCATGCTAACTTCGTGAAGACATTTTTTGCTTATCTGTGGTGTCAGATATCTTGAAAAGTTTTTATGAACATTTTTTTGTTTTTTGTTTTTTTTGGCTAATCAGATTTCATTAGTATTTGTGTATTTACTGTATGGCACAAGATAACTCTTCTTCCAATGTGGGACAGAAAAGAAAAAGGTTGGATACTGTCAGAAACCATAATTTTTTAGACAGTTGACTCTTGATGGGCATTTAGGTTGCTTCCAAATTTCTATTATTAGCAAGGACTGCAGTGTACATCTCAGTACACAAATCTTTTCTCAAGTGTGCTATATTTCTGTACACAGATTCCCAGAGGTTGAACTGTTGGATCAAAGTGTAAATGCATTTCAGGGCGGCACATGTGGCTCAGTGTGTAGGGTGCCGGCCCCTTATACCGAGGGTGTTGAGTTCAAACTAGGCCCAGCCAAACAGCAACAACAACAACAAAAAATAGCCAGGCATTGTGGCGGGCACCTGTAGTCCCAGCTACTCGAGAGGCTGAAGCAAGAGAATCACCTAAGCCCAGGAGGTGGAGGTTGCTGTGAGCTGTGATGCCACAGCACTCTACCAAGGGCAATAAAGTGAGACTCTGTCTCTAAAAAAAAAGAAGAAAAAGTGTAAACTCATTTCAAATTACCAAAGATGATGCAAAATTATTCCTTAAAAATTCTGCTTGTTTGCATAAACAATATACAAATGAGCCTGGGTCTTCACATCCTTGCTAACATTAGATTCTTAATCTTTAAAATTTTTATCAATATGATGGGTGGGAATAGTATAATTATTTTTCTAATTTTTAAGTTACTAAATATTAGTGAAGTGACAATATTTTTAGGTGCTTTTTGATTTGTCTTTTTCCTGTTCATTCATTTTCATTTCCTGCCTTGCCTTTTCCATATTGATTTACAGGAATTCTTTATATATTAAGGAGGTAGAACCTTAGTCTAATATAGCATTTGCATATATTTTCTTGCAGTCTGCTGCTTTTCTTTGCTTCTGTTTTCTGTACAATGATTTCTGGTTGATTTACTGCATCAAATTCTGTTAGTGGTTTTCTTGAAGGTTCGTTGTTGTGGTATTTTTCTTAAGGATTCTTCACTATCCCAATAGCAAAAATTTTCTTCTATAATTTACACAGTTTCTTTCTTTTTGCAGTTTTTGGCTGGGGCTGGGTTTGAACCCACCACATCTGGTATATGGGGCCGGCACTCTTCTCCTTTGAGGCACAGGCGCCACCCTATATGGTTTGCTTTTATGACATTTGAGTATTTTGTTAATTCACGTATTTGCTTGGATATAGCAAAGATAGTGTCTAATGACTGTGCTTCAGTTTCTCTCTCTGCTACAGTACTTCTGGTTGGGTCTTGCCACGTGCTCAGAAACCGATCTTTCGGAATAATCTTCCACGTGGACTTTTTTCCACTTAAGAACTGGTGTCTGCATTTTTCCCTTGAGCATCTATTTAACTAGGCACCTACTGAAATAACCTTACGTGTGGCATGTTCATTTCTTCTTTTGCTACTTGAGGGTGTGTTTGTGCTTTTAGTGTTTGTTTTTATTTTTAGAAATCATTCAGGGATTAAAAAAAAAAAAAAAGGTGCTGCATTATCCCAGCAAATATCCTAAGAACAAAGTGTTTCTAAAAATAGCCCTCGCACTGGTGACTGCTTCGTGAAGAAATTTCATAACCAAAGGCCCGTTAACGGGACTGATTATTTAAGACAACTGTGGTTCCTGTGTAGATTTCTCGTGCGATGTGTGAACCACACTACTAATTTACTCTTTGACCAAATGCTCCTGCTTTGTAATATGCTGTACTCCCCTAAAGCTTTGGAAAACAGCTTTGAGCTTCTCACTTCTTTAGTAAAGAACTTCTCAGTTGATTTCAAGTGAAATGCCAACAGTCTCACTTTTTTCAAACATGCTTCACAGCCATGGCTGTATATCCACTTTAAAAGTGTATGTTTTGTGGGTGGGGGTGCGGTGTGCTTTGAGCAGTTGTCAGATGTTTTATTTTTGGAAAATTCTAAATAGCATTTTGAAGGATAATTAAGGGTTGCTCAAGTTTCTTTCAGAATTTAAAAAAAAGATAAATTTTACCTCCTTTGTGAATTTTTGCACTCAATACTTCATTTGTCACCTCCTCCTCTATTTTATAAATCGTTTAATTAATAGTGTTTATTCTCCACTCAGTCTGGCCTGAGTCGTGTTTTTATGATCATATTATTAAGAAGTGATAACATGTGTGGATTTTTTTCCCCCTGTATCTGGGCTTGCCAATCACTATGGAAACAAGCAAATATTTACACAGTCCAGATACTGATTAATACCTACGGGTTATTTTGACATTATAAAGTTACTGTTTGAATGTAAAGAATTTCTCCTGAATGCTAAAGTGGTCTATTCTAATTTATTTACATTTGTAATTTTCCCATCAGAAATTAACACAGTTACTAAAGCTCCATCATTAGAGCCATTTCTGAGAGAGTCATTTTGCCAACATGTGACTTTAACTCATGTTAAAAAATGGTCGTTTCAAATTTTAACAGGAGCAACTTTTGTAAAAAAAAAAATTTCTCCTGTCATTAGTAATAAAGATATATTGCTTAAGTTAACATCAGTATGATACTACATATAAGATGGTGAATCTCAGAAGGACTCCTTACCAAGATATTTTATGAGGCCCTCAAAGAAATATTTAGCGAGAAATGTAAGCTGTGGAATTTAACCTTTGGGAGCACTTGGTAATTCCCTCTGACAACAAAATGACTTCATTCTTTCTCTCCCTTCTCATTTGATTGTCTTTTTTTTTTCTATAGGAGATCTTTTTCTTTTTTTTGTTTTTCACTTTTATTTTCAGCTGAGTGTCAGAAAGTTGTAGTCTATATCACAGACATTGACTCTTACACTGGAATGTTTCTCGGTACCAGGGTGCATGATCTGCTTCCCTGAGTCTGCGATTCAGCAGGTTTGGGTGTCACCACAGATTTTGCATTTTTTAACATGTTGCCAGGTAAATATGGCTGCATTTAAAGACACTGCCCAAGAGTCTATTTTTTTTCTTTTTGTTATCCAAGTCAGGAAGTTTTTATAGATATTGCAGAACGTTTTGAAGCGAAACTTAAAATTTCTACATAGTAGTAGAGATGATGCTTCAGAAAACCAAACAATATTGGTTTTTTATTGCAGTAAAGTGTAGCAATACAACCATAGAGGTCCAAGTTTCAGAGTAGTCCATTAGGATGGGTTGGGTCCCAGTAATAATGTAATACAACCATAATCTCCTCAAGAAAAGCATTTCTCAAAAACTGTGGAGGCCAAGTTATATGGCTCATGCTTGTAAAACCAGCAATTTGGGAAGCTGAGGTGGGAGGATCACTTATGGCTAGCAGTTCCAGACCAGCCTGGGCAACTTATGGAGACCCTAGCTCAACAACAACAAAAAATTAGACAGGCATGGTGACCTGTGTCTGTGGTCCCAGCTACTCTAGAGGCAGAGGTGGGCAGATTGTATGAGTCCAGGAGTTTGAGGCTGCAGTGAGCTATCATGATGCCACTGCACTCCAACTGTCGAAGTAAGAAGTAAAAGAAAAGAAATATCACTAATTAACAATCTAATGTCACATTCCAAGAAACTAGAAAAGAAGAGTAAATCAAACCCTAAGGCAGCAGAAGAAAAGAAGTACAAAGTTCAGAGCAGAACTCAACAAAATGGGAGCTAACTAACTAAAGTTAAAAAATTCAAAGGGTCAATGAAACAAGAAGTTAGTTCTTTAAAAAGATAAGCAAAATAGATAGACTGCTAGCCAGATTAACCAGAAATAGATGAGAAAGGACTAAAACAAACTCAATCTGAAATGAAAAAGGAGCTGTTACAACTAATACCACAGACATGCAAAATATCACGTGTGAACACTATGAAAACCTCTGTACAAATGAACTGGAAAACATAGAGCAAATGGATACATTTATGAAAACACACAGCCAACCAAGCCCAAATCAAGAAGAAACAGAAATCCTGAACAGACCAGTAATGAGCAGTGAGACTAAAACAGTAATACAAAATCTACCAACCAAAAAAAAAAAAAAAAAAAAATGCCCAGGACCAAATGGATTTACAGCCGAATTCCAGAAGACTTGCAAAGAAGAACTAATACCTATCCTACAAAAATTATTCTATAACATCAGGAAGGAGAGGCTCCTCCTCCACTCATTCCATAAAGCCACTACCACCTTGATACGAAAGCCGCAAAAGGACACAACAAAAAAAGAAAATCATAGACAAATATTTCTTAGGATCATAGACACAAAAATTCTCAACAAAATACTAGCAAACTGAATTCGACAGCATGTCAAAAGATAATTCATCATAAACCAGGGATGGAAGGATGGTTTAACACATACAAATGAATAAACATGATTCACCACATAAACAGAAGCAAAATAGATGCAGAAAAAGCATTTGATAAAACCCACCACTTTTTCTTGATAAAAACTCTCAACAAACTAGGCACAGAAGGAATGTTCTTCAAAATTATCAAAGCTATAAATGACACACCACAACTAACATGATTTATAACAGGGAAAAGTGAAAACATGCAAGACCTGGAGCAAGACAAGGGTGCCAATGTCAGCACTTACATTCAAGGTAATACCAGAAGTCCCAGCCACAGCAATCAGGCAAGAGAAAGAAATAAAACAGTATCCAAATTGGGAAACAGGGGGTAGTCAAACTAGCACTATTCACGGATGATATGATCTTATATCATGTGGGGTCATTAATAGAAGACATCAATAAAACTTTGTTTAATGAATTAAAATGTCTCATAATTGAGAAACTGAGATAATGTCCTGAATTGTCTGGAGATCGTCAGAGCTATTGATCATCACCTGGGCAAGATGATGACGTTTAGTAGGAATGCACTGGGAATAGTCTGTGGTGTCTATCGATTTGTCCTGACACTAGCCATATTTTCTTGAGGATGGCGGTGCCACCAACACTAGAAATAACATTTTGTTGTTATTGTCAACATTTTATCGTGTACCTTTTTGCATTTGAAGATGTGCTTTGACCAAATATATCTCCTAACAGTGTTTAGGCCTAATGCTAATAAAATCTCAAGAGCAACAGACTTGAATTTTGCTTTTTCTTTTGTTTCCATATCCATATTTTGGGTAGTCTAAGTAAAAGGAAGGTATCTGAAAGAGAGAGAGAGAAAGAAGAGAAGTGGAGAGAAAGGGAGAAAGGAAGGAAAAAAGGAAGCCGTGGAAAAGGAAGGGAAGGAAGAAAAGAGGAAGAGATGGAGGGAAGGGAAGTGAAATTACAATAAAGGACAAGGTAATTCCATGTGACTGGATAATGAAACCTGACCCATCAAGATTGCCCTGAATTGATACATTGCATATTGTCTACAGAAGACTACCTAAATATCTACTATCTAAAGCTCTATCTTTAGAGTTCTCTAAAATGCTTTCTTAGGATATATATTTTTAGAAGATATGCACGTGTATCTGCTTTTAGAGATTTTTTTCTTTTTTGTATATTCAGTTTTTAAAGATGGGGTCTTGCTATGTTGCTCAGGATGAACTTGAACTCCTGGGTTCAAGCAGTCCTCCCACTTCAGCTTCCCAAGTACCTGGGATGACAGAAGACAGAAGCATGCCAATATGCCCAGCTTTAGAGCATTTCATTTTTTAAGTAAAATGGTATAAATTTGTTTTGTAACTTTCTCTCGCTAAATAATATAACATTTACTAAAATGTAGTTTTACATATTTTTAACGAGTGGAAATTATTCCTCGTTGTGAATGAGCCATAATTCATTTATCACATCTCTATTGTTGGATGCCCACAATGGCTATCTCCATTCTTCATGCTGTTTTTCCAGTTTTCACTATAAACACTATGATCACAGTGCATGTAATGGTGAAATGCACGTAATGTTGTTATGAATATTCTTTTTTAAGTATTTAAGAGAGGAGCCATAACTTAAAATAATAATTGAATCAAGGTAAGAGTTTGCTACGAAATTCCATCTTTTGTTGTTGTGATTTGCATATTATGCAAAATATCTTAGAGTATTTAATGAAACTTCTGTACTTTGCTGTGCCAGTTTTCAAGCTAGTGGTCGATACAGGGTGAATAACAACTCTAAGGAAAGGAGCCAGATAAACACCCTTTCCCCATAGACAAATAGCATCATGTCACAGTAACAAGTGCCCTGGTCCTTCCCGGGAGAAGAACAAGGCATTTGCAATTGTTTGGCTCTCTTTCTGCTCTCTTGTTATTGACTAAGAGCATGACATCTTTGTACGATTGTAACTCAGTCACCAAATGGGAAATGTCTAAATCAAGCTGCAATTAATGCATTGTAAAGTGCTGGGTAATAATGCACACATTACCTCCAGGAGTGACAAATTTTTAGAACTAAACTCCAGCATAAGTCTGAAGCAGCCACAGAAGATTGGAAAGAAAAAAAAAATGATCCTTACTAGGTTATTGTGGGGTGTGAAAGCTGCACTGTGGTGGAAAGGCAGTGTGGATCCATATTATGCAGAAATCAATGGCAGCCCAATCTTTGCAGACTGCACGAGGTGCGGTGTGACAAGGGCACAGCGATTCTCCTAATCAAGCAGGTTGTATGAAAGCAAAGAGTCCAGCTGAGCTTGATATATCCAGCTGGACTTTGTTTGCTACTTAATGGAGCAGGTCATAGTTATAACACCCCAAAGAAATCAACCAGCCTCAGCTGGAGGAGCACACGGAAGTGTGGGAACTCCAACAGTTCCATGTTAAATCACTTCTATAGGTCATCTACAGAGAAAGAGCTCGGAGGAATAATAAAGGGGCGTCATTCTGCTGTCTGTGTTTATGATTTTCCCCCCAGGGAAGGGGTTTGGGGTGGGGAGGGAAAGCAATGTAGCTGGAGAAACATTTTGTCTTTTTTATTCTGTGCATTATAAAGCTCTTGGCAGGGCATCAACCACTGAACTTAGCTCTCCTTTTTTGAAAAGGGATTTATAAGCCAGAGTGATGGTGATAAAAGGCCAATTCAGAGCTTGGGGACCATTTTCCCTAACAACATGCTTTGCCTTTTCCCCCTCTTTAATCACCCGCTGCTTTGCACAGCCCTCTCAGATACAGCTTTCAGGTAGCACTGGCTCTGAACTGGGATGCTGAAGTTCAAAGTCAATGCCCCTTTCAACTGTCATGGCCGGGGGGTTGTGGAAGACCAGGGCCGCTGTTCTCACTCTGGCATGACCAATGTCACCCTGAGAATGCATAGGGAATTTAAGAGTAAGATGGGTTTTTTTAACCTTCTTCAGCCTGCTGGCTTTGGAAGCATTGAGATCCCACTCTCCCAACCTCAACAGGAGTCCTTAAAAAGCATCCCCATTGCAAAAAGCTCTTGGGATTTAAGCCTGTTGTACAAAAGGTAAATGGCAAATAGATAAATGGTAAGAGGTGATGGTAAAAGGCAAAAGGTAAATGGGTTAGATAAAGGGGTGACGAGTTTTCTGAGTATAAATATGCTTAGGTAAAAGAGTGTAGAGGAAATGAGTGGTCTATTGATTAGAACATGAGCACATTTCCCTCCTCTCTGCACAAGACGGCCCTTACTCACTGTGAAGAGCCAGACATTGCAACCTGGAGGGCTGTGGCCACTGAACTTTGATGAAGATTCATTAGGAAAAACTGGAAGCCTTGATAATTACACCATGGTAGTGTAAAACTTCATGTCTGGAGAGAATGTATCAAACTGATAAAAAAAAAAACTTTGGCCTGCAGAAGCCCCTAAATTCAAAGCCAGTATTTCTTTTTCTCTTGAGCCTGTGCTCCCCACCCCCAGATGGTACCAATCTGTGGCCTGTGAGGAACTGGGCAGCATCAGATTCTCAAAGGAGTGCGAACCCTACTGCAAACTGCACATGTGAGGATCTAGGCTGAGTGCTCCTAAGGAGAGTCTAATGCTGGACCTGATCATCACGAAACTATTCCCCCACCCTCGTCTGTGGAAAAATTGTCTTTCATGAAACTAGTCTCCCAAAAGGTTGGGGATCACTGCCTTAAGTCACAGCAGCTATGAAAAGAAGAAAAATAGGGACACTGGAGGTGCCCACTCTGCCTTCTTCACAGTGAGTCTGGAGTGAAAAAGCGCTGGCCAAATGAGTGGTCCTTGCTTTTCTGTGAGCAGAGCAGAGTTTTAAGTAGACTGCAGCTTATACATAAATGAAATGCATAGGAAACGTGGACCTTTCCTCTTTTATAATCAATTATCAAAACCTAAGAACACTAAATCCCTGGGTCTTGGCTGATTGAAACGTACGTCATTTACACATGAGGCGCCCTGGTGGGATGCAAAGCGCATGGTGCTGCCGGCGGGAGAGCTGGGTGCAGTCTCCGCTCTGCGCTGTCCTGCTTAGAGGCTCTGAGCACGTCTCCTCACGTCTCCAGGACTGAGTGTCCTCATCAGCCAAGCGAGGGATGCTTCATGCGAGATTTTAAAGCCTCCCCTACCATCTTCCCATCTTCTTATCATTCTTGGTGTGGTCTGTCTTAGGAGGGGCTCCAGTGGAATTAGGAGGACGTTTTACAGGTGTGGTCTCTCTAGCATCCCAGGCTAGCCCAGTCCTGCTCCCTGAGCTCAGAGTCGTCCAGTGGAGGATGGTACTGGGCAGGTCCCTGTCTTAGCCCACTCTCTTCTGAGGGTGTCCTTGTCCCTGCAATCATATTTTGGAGGCTCCTCCCTTCTGGGTAGAGCGCAGCTTTGCACTGTCTGCATCTTTAATACTCTACAGTGAAAATTTACTATTCACAGTAATGACCCAGGGCACTGAAAATCCTTAGATGACAAGAGACTCCATGTTCTTCAGCATAGTATTTAATTGATGAGGCAGGAAAGTTGAATTATTCAACCAGAAAGATTTAAAAATGACAATGACTAAAAGAATGAAGAGTTGACTTATGTCATAAACTGAATAATGGCCCCCCACGATGTCCCCGTTCTAACCCCTGAAACCCACCAGTGCTGTCTTACATGACAAACGGGACTCTACAGCTGTGATTAAGGATTTTGAGATGGGGAGATTATTCTGTATTAATAATCCAGAATTAACGATCCAGATTATTCTGTATGAATAATCCAGGTGGGCCCTACTGTAATCACAGGATTTCTTATAAAAGGATTGTGGCAGGTGTAAGATCAGAGGACAAGGGATATAATGATCGGAAGCTGAGGTGGTGATGAGGTCGCCACAAACCAAAGAACGGCATCAGCCTCAGGAAACCAGAAGAAGCAATAAAGGAACTCTCTCCCAGAGTCTCCTGAGGAAACCAGTCCTCCCAATACCTTGAGTTTTCCCTTGTCAGAGTCATCTCAGACTTCTGCCCTCAAGACTGTAAGATAGTAAATTAATGTTCTTTTAAGCTGCTAAGCAGTAGTAACTTTATGAAACTAATACCACCTGTAAAAATGTAGTTATCCAAAAATTAAATTCAAAATGGACATTTGCTTTATAGTTTGGTTCACACAGATTTCACTTGAAAGCAGGTCTTTGGAAGAATTAATATTTTTCTATATACATCTCTTCCCAATTAATTCACTGTCTTTTTCTTTCAAATTCTTGCCAATCACCAGAGGTTTTTGGCCATAATTTTCCCCCACTCATGGCTAGCAGCTGCTGTGGCAGAGTAGGACCCCCTCAAACCAGGCCTGTTTCCCCCAGTTCAGAGCAGTCAGCAGTTACAGTCCTTAGTCAGTCAGCAACTTGTGAGAAGAACCCTCTCAACACATCTCTAAGTCTTTAATCTTCAAACTGCAGGTAGGAAAATTTGGCCTCTTCAAACTCCCAGAATCCCTCGGGAAATATAAGCATAAGGCATTGTTAGTTCCCTATTAAGAAGAGAAACTGGAAGCTTTGCTACCGAGCCAAGAGGAGCCAAGTTTCAGATGTCTGCTCATTCTGCATTCCTACATTACGCAGGCCTTTCTTTGTGTGCTATTTCTGACAACTCCCCCTTGACTACTTGACTCATCTCAATGTGACTAAATTGAGAGAGGGTGCTATGTGATTTAGGGTTGGATGTCCGAGGACGATATAAAGATCAATTTTAAAATAACTGGAGAGAAACAAATTTCAAAACCACCCTTCCTTAAAACTTCAAAAGGTCAGTATCCTTAATTGGAGAGGCAGGTGTTAGATAACAGTAGTTGCTGAAAATTCTTTGCAGATGTCAGCTTATAACTTCACCAGAGCAATTTTCAGTTAATATGGGGCTTGAGATGGAATAGTTATGTCCAAAAGTCTTGCTGTTGATTCTAAATTTGATGCTCTTTCGCTAAGTTGCACACAGATTTCACAGTTTATAATCTGCATGGGTGAATTTTCCACTGGGAGGCTGATTCTGGAATTTGCTATCTGTCAAGATGTATCCTGGATAGTGACAATATAATACTTTAAAAAATTATGTGTAAACCAAGGAAACTGTTAAGATCTGAAGAGTTCACAGCAAGCCTTGTTTTCTTGTTGGTTTGGTATATGAATTTGGATATATGGAACTGGATTTTGGTTTTCCCTTCTCCTATTTCCCTGTCCCTCTCCTCATCCTTCTCATCTTTATCCTCTTCTTTAAGATTTATTCAAGTTTTCTTGATGTTTTAGGTATCCGTTACTGTGTAAAAACTATCCCCAAACTTGATAGCTTAAAATAGCAACCTTTTCTCATGACTCTGTGAGCTAGCTGGAGCTCAGCAAGGTGGTTCTTCTGTTGGCCCATATAGGGTCTTTCACATGATTGCAGACAGAAGGCTTATGAGATTGGAACATCCTAGATAATGTAATTATGTATCTAGAGCCTTGGAGGGGATGTATGAAAGGTTGGAACCTCCCTCTCATTCTCTTTTTTTCTTTCCCTCTCCCTCTCTCTGTAAGACTAGCTTGGGCCTTTTTACATGGCAGCTGGATTCCAAGAGGACAAGCTGTGATAAGCAAGTACCCATCTTCTGTAGACAGTGGGTTTGTTAATATCTCATTGTCCAAGATCAGAGTCAGTGTAGGAGGGGGCCACACAGGGCATGACTATAGGAGGTATGTTACTGGGACTCACAGTCCAAGACACTTTGGGTCCCTGTGCCTTACCAGAAGCAAACCCTGTTTTGAGCTTTCTTTCAGGGACAGATCAAAAGCATCTGCTGGAAATGTGAATAGATCTTAGTTTCAGAGTCATTGTTCCACTGTGACAACAGGTAGATTGAGGTAATGAATTAATAATATATTGGTAATATTTCATATTTGGTTATGTTATTTTGATGCTGAAAAAAAGCACAAAGAAGAGTCAGGCATCCTAGGTTCATCCCTAAGTCACCACAAGATTCCCACTCAGTCGTCGTTGTTAACTCTAAGGTCCAAGTGGGTGGTAATAGGAGTTATTAAAACAGGAGTCCTGGTCAGGTGAATCGAAGTTTCATTGCCTCCAACCACTTCCTATCAGAAAATAAATTTATCTTTTGGTGTCTTAATTATTCCTGTCCATTCTTTATTTCTACGGATACAAATATTCTCAGACACTATCTATTCATCATTTCAGTGGGTGGCTTTTGACACGGCTTTTCTCTCAGCTGTCTCCCAGGGACAGGCCAACTTCCTGGCCACTTGCTCTCACTGTAACTTCTAATAGAGAGCTATGTTGTTATATAGCTATTTGGGCACATAATGCATGCTCAAGAAATAATTTTTGACTGAATACATGAAACATTGGCATAATACCTCAGCATACATTGGCTTTTCTCATTGGTCCAAAATACTGAGATTAAAAAAAAATTGTTTTGACCTAATTTGACAATATTATCTTCTGGGTTCAAATTTATTTTAAATTATAATAGGGCAGAACTTTGGAAAACTTCTAACCACACAAAATTTTTTCCTGAAGGAAAACTTTCCCTTTATCATCAGTTAAGGTTATTAAAAAATAATCAAGTAAAAATACTTGCTAAATTAAAAAAATGTCAACAAGCCAGAATCTGAAGAAAATGTGGTGACTTGGACCCTGCTATTAACAGCTCCCTATTCAAGAGCTTTGTAAGTGGTTACTATACAAAGAAATTGCTAACCATGGTTTTTACCTGTGACTCTGAAACATGTTGATAAAATACTCTCTCATTTCCCCCTCTTTCTTGGACTATTAGCATTATTCTGCTATATTTGGAGCTGAGCTCAAACCAAATCAATAAAGTCATTTATTATAAAGAAAACAGATTTAAGAAACAACAGACTTGACTCCAAGAAAAGCTAACAAGCTCAAAGTATGAATGCAGTGTTGAGTGAAGGATTTTATTTATAGGCTGTACAGAAAAATCCAGTAAGCAGAAATGAAAGTTTTTATTGTCTTGTCTATGAATGACTGTTCATAAATATAAAATTAGTATTTATTAAAATAAATTTAGCATTTTATTGTAAATATGGCCATTGTAAATAACCACCCTTTATTATCTTCCTCGTGCAATGCTGGCTTTTAAATTTTAATCACCTCTGTAAACTAGCTGCCTCAGTTTGCCAAGATTTACATAAAAATAAATATGCATTTATGATCCAATTTATGCTTTACAAATTACTCGCCATTTAAAAAGCTTTTGTTTGCGAGAGGGAGTAGTATTAAAGAAGCAAGGTGGGGGGAATCCCACGTCTCAAATACCATCTGGTGTCAGGAATGAGGAACGCTCCGCTGGTGTGAGATTATCAGTGTCTATGCCACACTGCGTGTGTCTTCTAAATGCTGAAGTTATTAGCATTTCAGTTTGGGAAGGGCAAGGTTTTTACATGCAAGGGGCTGGGCTATTTCCAGTGAATGGTGAGTCCAGGGATGATGGGAACATCTTCTTGCAAAGTATCTAAAGTATCTTCCCTATCCAGATACTAATGTATTTGGAATTTTCCTTTTGGATTTCTCTTCCTTCCCCCCCACCCCCCGCCCAGAAACAAAGGAAGCATGACCATAGTCCTGGGAAAGGAGATGTCAAATAACCTTAACAATAAATCAATGATAAGATTCCACCCCTCCTCCACCCACCACAAGTGGAGGATCAAGGCCAGGGCAGTTAAACAGAAGCCCAGGAAAGGAAGAAAGAAAGGAAGGCTCTGGAAGAGGCTCAGGAAGATCACAGCAGACTGACAAGGACATTGATGACAAGCTGGGGCTTCTGCATGGTGGACCCTGCGACCCCGGAGTGCTGGGATACCACTTTGTCAAGGGGTGACAACCAGACAAAGGGATGCAGCACACAAGAGTCAAAGAGAGGAAAGCATCCTCAGGTACAGGTACATTTTGCTGATACATAAAGGAGATGGAGTGGAGACTCAAAAACCCTGAGCTTTGAATTCAAAGTAACGGACCAACTCCGGCTTCACACCCAGCCCTGTGGTCACTTGTTACAAGGAAGGACACTGTTGGTGCTGGATTGGCCTGATCAGCCCCCATGAAAGGCCATCTGGTGAGGTGCAGCTAAGTGGGTTTTTCATAAATTGTAACTGTTAATCTTTATGAAGTCAATATGAGAAATTGCTAAGTTCCAAAAAGTTAATTCAGTAATAATTTCTCATTGCAACTTAACTTGCCTCCTTTTAGTCTTCTAATACATTTATACATACATATATACAGAGAGTACCCATAAATTTATATACATTTTAAGAAAGGAAAAAAACTATATTAAAATTGTAATACTCACTACATACTGATCACATTTGCTACCTTGTATATTGTATCTTGTATCTCTTATAATTGTAGAACTCAAACTTTGGTACTACAATTTTAATCCATTTGGCGCCCTCAAAACATACAATAACAAAAAGTGAGTGAGTCATGTGTGAACAACTCTTGTAATTGCAGAAGTCAAACATGACTTAAGCATTATAATTTTAATACAGTTTTTTCCTATCTTAAAATATGTATACTGTTTTGGCACCCTCTGTATAAGTATATTCAGTGTATGTCTGTTAATATAAACTAATATACTGATTTAACCACTTATTAATGCAACTAATAAAATAATTTACATTGATTGGAATTTCATTTTCTCTCTTAACATTGATAGTTATACCATTTAGACTTCGACTACAAAACCAGGGGATTTTAGTGCACAGAATTGGTGACTGGGATGATGGCAAAGCTCAGGTATACTGGGCAGGAATGGGTGTTGGCAACAGCAGAAGGCCCCCACCACTCTGTAACTATAGGACAAAAGGAGAGCCCTGGGGCTGGGAGCAGTGATGGAACCTGACCAGGAGGGGCTGTCTGCGGAGCTGGAGTGGAGGAGGAGCTGCCTCTGTGGTTGGAGACGTGACATGAAGTTGGGGAGTTGTGGAGATACCCTGACTTCTCTCTTCCTCCGACCTTATAATTTCCCACCATGCTTGCCACTGGCAGTGGGAGCCCTCTGACATGAAATTCTAGGAACAGCCTTCAAAGGTCAGCCTCCCACACCTTCTCTGCAGATGGCAGAATAGACTCAAGCGGAGGCAATTCTGGAGTTGGCAGGTGGATCTGGCTCAAGAGAAAAAAGCTGATCATTGTAGAGGGAACCAGATTTCAGGTAGACCTGTAGTACACACACCCATGCAACTGAACAGCAGTCTGTGTAGCGGCCAACCCACAGGCTATCACTATCGAGTCCTCCTATCTTCAGCATCAAAGCCCTGCCTGGGAAGGGAACTCTGGGAAGTTCAGAACCCTGCCTATGACTTGTAAGACAAGATTAATGTGCTGTGGTCACTGGGTTTGAACCCTGTTTTTAATCTCTGAAAGTGTTCCCCGCACTGTGCAGTTTTGGCCCTAACCCTACCTGTCACCACGGGCACTATTCCCTTTTCACTCCCCAACTATAATGGGTTGAATACTGTCCCCACCCCAAAATTCATGTCCACCCAGAACCTCAGAATTTGACTACATTTGGAAAAGGCCTTGCTGGCATAATTAAGGTAAGGATCAAGATGGGATGATAATGGATTAGGGCATGTCCTAATTCCAATGACAGGGTCCTTATACAAGACAGAAAAGGACACACAGAAACATAGGGGAGAAGGCCATGTGAAAGTAGAGGCAGAGATGAGAATGAGGTAGCTATAAACCAAAGAATCCAAGGGAGTGATTGTTAGGAGCTGCCAGAAGCTGGAACAGTCAAGAACAAATTCTTCTCCAGAGTCTTTATAAGGAGCATGACCCCGCCAATACCGTGATTTTGGACTCTTAGCCTCCAGAACTAGGAAAGAATAAATTTCTGTTAAGGCCCTCAGTGTATGGTAACTTGTTAGAGCAGCCCCAGGAAACTAACACAGTAATCGAGAGCTGCCACAAAGCTGTGTGCTGAACACCCCTTTGTTTGGGGGTACGGTGGTAACCAGGGGCGATTTACCAGCAAGCGCATGAGGGCTTCAGGGCTCTTTGCTGGTACGTGGCTCTTCCAAGGCCGTGGTACATAGTTGTATTTTTTAAACAAAATAACAATAATAAATTTTAATAATTAAATAATTTAAAATATTACAATATGACCTCTTCTTAGCAAATAATGAAGACTACTGATCCTTCCCCTCAAGCATACCTCTGAGTTGGGAGGTCTTGAAGGGCCTCTGTGCATTTTTGGATGCACCGAAGGGGAGTTAGGTGGAGGGCTTAGTGCATGTTTAGAGGAATTTAGTGTATGCAGATCACAAGGATTTCTGCATTTGGGTTAGTGACTACTGGAGGTCCCAGTGTTGGACTGGCTCCCAGGAGTCCTCTTACTGCTCAGTGAGGGAGGGAGAGTCACAGGCTATTCAGTAAAATGTGTCTATCCTATGTCACCTGCCACTGCAAGGATGTGGTTGATGACAGGGGAATAATAAAGAGTATGAAGCTTGAAGCTTAGTCTGTGTACTATTTTCTAATGACTAGATGTGAATAATTGGAAGTGGAGGATTCAGTTCTCACTGATGACTGATCGAAGAAGAAGTGATCTGTCAGGAGCGTGCTCGGTTTTTCAGCATATACAATTATGAACTCACTATTATTTTTTTCTTCCTTTCTCAATGGGAATTCTCCAGAATAGGCTATATTATAATTCTTGGGTTTGTAGGGCATCCACACATAGCAGTCCTACAAACAGGCAGTGGGGATGTCTATAATAGTCATCAAGAGACTTGGTGGAAGTTTTCTGAGACTTAACAACAATCCTAGAACAGGATTGTCAAGAACAGGTTGTGATCCTGAAAGAAACATTTTAAAATTATCAACAATAAAAACATATTTTAATCAACTATCCTAGACAAATAATTAAATGATCTTTTAAGTCTTTCTAGCAAAAATTGTATTATAAAACTCTTCTTATAAGAAATAGCCGTTGAGGTGGCTGCAGCCGAAAGAAAAACATGTACTATAGAAGTGATTCAGGCCATTACTCAATAAAAACGTTGTCTCATGACCTCTGGGGAATATTTTGCTTCTAAGTTATGTAATTTATTGTGATTCTTTTTCTTGTTCTAAAAAGAAAATCACTTTTGTGACTGCATTTGTACCCTTAAAGAAGGCATCTAAAATACAAGCATCAGCTGACCCCAGATCTACCTTTAGGGAGGCAGAGGAGGACTACTGGATACACAGAGTGAGGGGCATGAAAATTCATTTTCTTAAAGTTCCTATACTATCCCCTCCTTAGGAGAGCTCTTAAAGTCCATTATTTTGGTAGACCACCTTACCCACCCTGTTTCAGGGTCCCAACCCTCTCTTCACTCCCTGGCTCCCAATCTCCCTCTTTCCTCAATTGGCCAGTGGGAGAAGCTACTTCCCTATTATTAAACACTCTGTTTTGCCAACTAACTTTGATTTAAGCCCCAATTCTTATTGGGTCCAAAACCTAACTTTAATATCCAGGAACCACATTATAGAATTTTCTTATCAAAAGAGCTATCCTTCTCTGATCTGTACTCTCGGAATGAGTGAGGGTTCAACTCTTGCGCTCCCTCCTGGCATGACACAGAACCACTTGCAAGTGGTTCCCGATTCTGGGTGGGAACCAACATCCCACCTCCAGTGGTAGCGTTTCACTCTTTTGTTTGCAACTATAGCCTGGACCTATTCTCTGGACTTTAGATGCTTATATCTGACTGCTCATTTACCCCCTAGTTGGAGACATGTGTTTCTACTTGGTTCTATACAATGGAATGAAAGTGAAAATATCTAGGCTTGGTCTAGATATTAACCTTTTTCTCATGCATGTCTCCTTGATGCATTTATCCCACACACGCTCACTCATGCTCCTTCATGCATTTGTCTCCTTCTAAAATAGAAATGACCTTCAGGATGACCTTGAAAGCCTCATGTTGAAAGTGGCATCAGGCTGGGTCCTTGAACCACTGAGTGGAAAAGGGCTGCCAATCTGTTCACCTGCCTGGTGCTCCATAGTATTAAGAGATCAATAAATTATCCGGTTATAAGCCACTGAGTTTTGGGCTTTACTTCTTAGACTAGCTAGAATTACCATAACTAAAATGATTGTTTTCTATTAGGTGATACTAACTTTCGCAATAAGTTTCTTTTTTTCCCTGGTTAGAATGAGTCAGAAAAAATTTTTATTCTTTTATTTATTTACTCTTTTGTTCTACTCAAATAATGATAATGATAAAAATATTTTAACAAAAATTATTAATTAGTCCTTATAATGTACCAGGCTCCATGCTAAGTCTTCTACACATACCATGGCATTAAATTCTTGAGCTAGTTTAATGCATCGTCCGACAGCAGAAGCTGAAGCGTAAAGTAAATGGAGTGTTCCAGGTGAAGGCAGAGTGTGGAGCCAGGAGGCATTGCTAAGCCCTCACACAATCCAGTACTGATCCCTTATGCAAAGCTCAGGCCAGTATCCTGTTTCCGTACTTGGACTTAAATTGCATAGTTACACCTTCTTATCCTGTGCTCCTATTCAAATACCCACTAATGTGGCTCCTTTGCCTGGGTGAGCTCCTTAGCAATGGAGGGTGTCCAACAATGCTGAAAAATCCACGAACCTGAGGATGCTGTGGATCTTCAATTTTTCACATTACTTTATTCATACATAAAAAAGAGCTCAAGGAACCTGACTCCCTACCTCATAGCGAGGAGAAGAAATGAGCTAATGTCTCATTAATGTCTGTGGAGCTCCTTGGAATGTGGGGTTAGATAAATAGGAACTTTATTACTTATGCCGCTTACAAGCCCCTCCAGTCTTCTCTCTCCACCAGACCACATGACAGGCCGCAGGCTCCCTTTGCCTGTCTGTCTCTCCTGCTTCAGCTTGGCCTGTGCTTCTAAAACAAGAGCCAAGGGGCTGCTGGGGAAGGAGCTGGGAGCGGGACTTACCCGAGGCATTGACTTAATAAAAACAAGCTCCACCTGCTCCACCTGTTCCACACTTTAGTGGCTTGGACCGTGCTCATTTCTTGCTACTGCAGGAAACTGCAGGGTGTGTGTTCCCTGTGCTGCATCACCCAGGGCCTCTTCAGGGAGGAAGATAAGATAGTTTCTTCATTTTGTTCTGTCCTTCCAATGGCTCCATCATACTAGGCCAAAGAGTAAAACTTAAAGATGTCTCTACCAAAATTCACTTGCTTTCAAAACATCTCCCCGCCACCTTTCTCTTCTGAATCATCATAAGGCCCAAGGAACACTGACCTTTGCAGGCACCCATGGCTCCCACCTCCCAGGGCCAACAGCCAGTTCTCCGTCCTCTTCCCACTTCCGGGGCCAGCTGCTCTCAGCACACTCTGCCCACTTTGAGACACTTCTCTATTTCAGTCTTCTCATTGCTCTCTGCCAATGACCGATCTTTTGATTTGCTCTATACATTCTTCTCAGAACCCCAACCTCTAAACGTCACAGTGTTCTGAGGATCAAGGCCCACCCCTGTTTGCTTTTCTTTCTAAAATCCCACTCTAGGTGATCTCATCAACTACATGGCCTTAAACATCATCTGTAGACTGTTATATTTGCAGATCTGGCTGGGATGTGTTTTTGAACTCCACACTCCTACCCAGCTGTCTGATTGACATCTCTTTGGTTAAGAGATGCATCCTGACCATGTCCAAAACCGAACGTTGATTTCCCTGAATTGTTTTTCCCCACTGTTGTCTCCATCTCAATATTATTTAAGTTTCTCAGGTCCCAGGCCATGTGGTAAGTTGACTTCTTTTTCTTATACCCCATATGCAATTGCACTGGCTTTATCCTCAAAATATCTTTTGGAACACAAAAATTTCCTCCTATGTCTACAGCTAATTTCTCAGTCTGAGCCTGTCTCACCTGGAGCATTGCAATTGCCTCCTAGCCAGTCTCTCAGCATCTGCATCTGCACCCTTTACGTCTTTCCCAACATGGCAGCCAGACAGTTTCTTTGAAAATCTAAATCAGATCATATCATTCTTCTGCTAGAAATTCTCCAATGGCTTCCCAAATTATGCAGATTCACCTTTGTGATCTATGCTTACAATCTGCCCCTTTGCCATCTTCCTGATCTCACCTCCCACTCCGCACCCACTCATCTCTCTGCTCCCACTATAGTGGCCATCTCCGTGACTTTGACCATGTCCAGGGGGCTTTTGCTGCAGGGCCTATGACTTGCTTTTCCCTTGTGTCAAATGACCACCCATCAGATGACCACAAGGCTGGTCCGTTCTCTTCGTTCAGTTCCCTGCTGAAAAGTTAGCTTAGGAGAGAGGCCTTCCCTGGACAATACTGTCAGTATAGAGCATTTTTCCATCCATCCCTCAAGCTCCTGTGCTCCTGTTCTGCTTCAATTTTCCTCAGCATTTTATAATAACCAATATGTTAAATATTATTTATTTTGTTTATTACTTGTTTCTTTACTTGAAATGGAAAACATAAAGTTTTGTTTAAAAATTAGCTTTAAAAATATATATACATGAAAAATAAATAAATAAAAAATAGCTTCTTCTATTTCCTATACTACTGTGTTTACATGAGAATCATGACAAATACATGGTGAATGAATGAATGAATTTCTTCTGATTAGTAGAAGTTAAAATGTACATGTGTGTGCTTGTGTGCATGTGTGTGTTAAATGTGTTGAGTGTGTGTTATCTCTGACTCATGGAAGGCTGTGTGCATGGGATGTTAGATTTTTAGTCTCTTCTTAAAAAATCAGTGTGTTTTTTCCTATACCTCTTCACCACCATGAGCCCAAAGATAAGAGAAAAGTAAATGTTTTTCTGGAAATAGGATATGATTGGGGGGGGTGTTGCTTCATAGAAAAAAGAATGAAAAGCCTATCTATCTTGGTCTAGGATGATTATAGGGAAGAGAAGGAAGACAGACAAAGATCACACACAAACACGCTGGACTCAAACAAAGATCACACACAAACACCCTGCACAACCCTCCCACCCCGGTGGAAATCATGAAAATTCTGAGAGTACAGGAAGTTTCTTATTGTTTCTTATTTGCTGTTCTAAGAAATGACCATTGTATGGAGTAATCTATTACCCTCTGATTTATACCAATCTATAAATCAGAATAAAACTCCTGCTATGGTGGCATGTTTAGGAAGGCAACAGCTTGAAATCAGTACCCTAGAACATCACTTAGTTCCCTATGCATTCCCCCTCCCTTTTAAAAATATCCAGATGTTCCATCTTGCCCCTTGGAGGGACACAGAAAAAAAAATGATGGTGCTTCTGGCTGGTGAGATGACTGAAGAATCACTGCTGTGATGGAGAGGTGTACCTGTTGACATGGCCTGTTAAGGAGGTTGCCTGGGCTAAAGATCAAATGAAAATCACTTCCAGACCCCAGACACAAAAGGAATAAGCAAAAGTTGAGGTGCAGTGGGCTACCTGAGAGGACCAGTGGATCTTTGCTGTACCAAAAAAGAACCACAAACCTACCAGTTGCAGATTTCAGAAGCAGGTACCAGGAGGGCAAGAAGTGATCAGCAGAACAATTAGGCCATCAAAACAGAAGCCAACTACAACCCACATGCTGATCTGTGATTCCCTTTTCCTGCTGATACAAGGATGTGGTGGCCTGGACTGCCTCAAACAATCATTTACCCAGAGTTGGTATTTGAGACATTTTACAATGGTATGGCTCAGGTCATAACACTGACTAATGAATGGGTTCTTTTTTTTTTTCCCTGCCCTTAAGTCAGAAATATATTTTCCTGTGTTGCTTTTATATAACACAAACTTTATAGCTTTTCCTTTTGTCACCAGTTTGTTTAATATACCTGAAATTGATTTTTGTGTATGGTGTGAGGTAGGGATCTAATTTAATATTTTCCCCATTACTGACCCATAAAACTTAGGAAAGTTCCCAGGTTTCTTATCGGGATTGTCAGGAGCGTGGCAGGGGTAAGGTTTCCTGTAATAGAATCGGTTTGGTGGGCTATTTAGTGGTCTCTTGGATAAATGGTTTATTTGTTAGGCAAATGTTTGTTAGTTGGATGCTTTAATGCCTCTTTCTTGTATTTTTCATTAGTGCACCATGTTTTAACTTTTTAATCTCCAGGCTCTAGTTTTTAGAGATTGACAGACTGAGTCAAGTACATTGGTTTGTATTGGTACACCAGAACACATCATTTGTTCAAGTTCCTCAGTGGAACTAAAATAGAAAATAATTCTAGCTAAGTAAGTGACACATTTGCCTTCCCACATTACTTTGATAGAAGGGAAGCCCAAGGCAGAAAAACTGTGTATCAGCTAAGGTGAAATGAAATCTCTAAGAACCTGACACTCTTAGGAAATTCTTTCCACAAAAGCTATACATCTTGTGACTAAATAATAAGCATTTATTCAGCACTTATGAAATGAATTTCAAGTTTACAAAGCTCTAAAAAAATAGCAAAATCCTTAGTTCCCTGCAATAGGCAAACCAGAATTTCACTTAATTTGTTGCTCATCGTTTTGGCCTATAAACTCAAATAGTTATTAACGCTGTAAATATGCCTTTTTACTGGCTGGCTGACAGCTCCCATGCTTTCTGTGCTGTCTCCTTAAACATTTATGAGTGTTCATGAATATGCAAATACACAATCTAATGTCTGCAAATGGTTGCAAGTACAAATGCTATGTTAATATTTCATACAGTGATGGGAGCAAATCAACAATCATAAATTTTGAACAAATATGTTGCCTCATTAATAACTAATGAGACAGTGCATAGAGCTGAGGATTTGGCATTTAATACTAAATGTGGTGTTTAAACAGAGTCTATGAGGCAAGGCCACTGCTTCCAAAAATTTCACTAAGGTCTGCTCCTCTTAGGATACTTTTTTTTGGAAGAGAGGGGAGATATTTGAGAAGAGAGTAATCTATAATAGTTATTTTAAAAATGAAACTCCATTACATGGTAGAAATCAAAATAATTCTACTAATTGAATTCCCTTACAGTGGACCATTATGTATGAGGAGTGCATTGAATTTGGTGTTCCCACTTTCCTGAGAGCTGAGGAAGATGTGTAAGGCCAACTAGGGAGAGCTTACATATTTAATAGAAACATACAAATGTAGACATTAAAGGGGTTTGAAGGGTTAACTTATTTTGCCTCTTATGAGACTCTGGGAGTGGATGATTTGTCGTTAGTAGTAGGGCCAGTTATGGGACTCATAGCTTTTGGGTCATGGTCCCAGTCCTTCCACACTTTACCATGCTGCTACCTCTTTGTGGCACTAAAATTTTAGAGATCTAGTGACTTAATCAACCAATATTAAACCTAAAATTCAATATATATATATATATATATATATATCATGACATATATATTCACTATATATATTATATATAATCTTTCATATATATGTGAAAGATAATGTCAGAGATTTAAAATAGAGCAAATGTGAACAACAGGCTCAAAAATCCCTTTATATCTCTGAGTGTCAATATAGTTATTCATAAATTGAATTAAAGTCCTTTGCATCTTCAATTTTTGAAAATTCTCAGGGAATACTTCCTTGGATGAGATATAAGAGGTTTAGGTATTTTTCAGCATTGCAGAGTTATCATAAAGAGCATCAATGACCATTTTGTTGACCTGTGGAGTAGGATGTATAGTAGATTGGATAAGTTAAATGAACTATATGATATATTCTGTAAGATTCCCTTTAAAAATAACTTATTGATGTCAGCCTAATTATTTATCACCTGTTTTCTCTTCATGGAAAGCACTTTTGTGTTTCTTTCTTTCTTTTTTTTTTTTTTATTAAATCATAGCTGTTTACATTAGTGCAATCAAGGGGTACAATGTGCTGGTTTCATATACAATCTGAAATATTTTCATCAAACTGTTTAATATAGCCTTCATGGCATTTTCTTAGTTATTGTATGTAGACATTTGTATTCTTTATTTAGTAAGTTTTGCCTGTAGCCATTCTAAGATGAACCATAGGTATGACCCCACTAGTTACCCTCCGCCACCCCTCCCCTCCCTTGGCCCTTTCCCCATATTTTTGTGCTATAGTTGGGTTATAGCCTTCATATGAAAACTATAAATTAGCTTCATAGTAGGGCTGAGTACATTGGATACTTTTTCCTCCATTCTTGAGATACTTTGCTAAGAAGAATATGTTCTAGCTCCATCTATGTAAACATGAAAGAGGTAAAGTCTCCATCTTTCTTTAAGGCTGCATAATATTCCATGGTATACATGTACCACAATTTGCTAGTACATTCGTGGGTTGATGGGCACTTGGGCTTCTTCCATGACTTAGCAATTATGAATTGGGCTGCAATAAACATTCTGGTACAGATGTCTTTGTTATATTGTGATTTTTGGTCTTCTGGGTAAACACCTAGTAAAGGAATTATAGGATCGAATGGCATGCCTATTTTTAGATCTCTAAGTATTCTCCAAACATCCTTCCAAAAGGAACGAATTAGTGTACATTCCTACCAGCAGTGTAGAAGTGTGCCCTTTTCTCCACATCCACGCCAACATCTCTGGTTTGGGGATTTTGTTATGTGGGCTAATCTTATTGGGGTTAGGTCATATCTCAAAGTAGTTTTGATTTGCATTTCTCTGATGATTAAGGATGATGAGCATTTTTTCATGTGTCTGTAGGCCATGTGCCTGTATTTTTTAGAGAAGTTTCTCTCTAAGTCTTTTGCACACCCTGAAATGGGATCCCTTGTTCTTTTCTTGCTAAGATGTTTGAGTTCTCTGTGGATTTTGGTTATTAAACTTTGTAGGAAACATAACCTGCAAATATCTTCTCCCATTCTGAGGGACGTTTGCTTGCTTTACTTACTATGTTCTTGGTGGTGCAGAAGCTTTTTAGTTTGATCAGGTCCCAGTAGTGTATTTCTGATACTGCTTCAATTGCCTGGGGAGTCTTCCTCATAAAATATTCACCCCGGCCAATTCCTTCAAGAGTTTTCCCTGCACTTTCTTCTAGTATTTTTATAGTTTCATGTCTTAAGTTTAAATCTTTTATCCAGTGAGAGTCTATCTTAGTTAATGGTGAAAGGTATGGGTCCAGTTTCAGTCTTCTACAGGTTGCCAGCCAGTTCACCCAGCACCATTTGTTAAATAGGGAATCTTTTCCCCACTGAATGTTTTTAATTGGCTTGTCAAAGATCAAATAATGGTAAGTAGCTGGATTCATCTCTTGGTTCTCTATTCTGTTCCAGACATCTACCTCTCTGTTTTTGTGCCAGTACCATGCTGTTTTGATCACTATCAATTTATAGTGCAGTCTCAGGTCTAGTAGTGTGATTCCTTCTGCTTTGTTTTTATTTCTGAGTAATATCTAGGCTATTCGAGGTTTTTTCTGATTCCTTATAAACCGAAGTATTGCTTTTTTGAGATCTTTAAAATATGACAATGGAGCTTTAATAGGAATTGCATTAAAATTATATATTGCTTTGGGTAGTATAGACATTTGACAATGTTGATTCTTCCCAGCCATGAGCATGGTATGTTTTTCCATTTGTTAACATCTTCAGCTAGTTCTTTTCTCAGAGTTTCATAGTTCTCTTCATAGAGATCTTTCATGTCCGTTGTTAGGTTAACTCCCAAATATTTCATCTTCTTTGGCACTCCTGTGAAAGGAATAGAGTCCTTGACTGTTTTTTTGGCTTGGCTATTGTTGGTATATATAAAGGCTACAGATTTATGAGTGTTGATTTTGTAGTCTGAGACATTGCTGTATTCCTTGATCACTTCTAAAAGTTTTGTAATAGAATCCCTGGTGTTTTTCGGATATATGATCATATCATCTGTGAAGAATGAGAGTTTGATCTCTTCTGACCCTGTGTGGATGCCCTTGATCACCTCTTCTTCCCTAATTGCAATGGCTAAAACATTCATTACATTGTTAAAGAGCAAAGGAGACAATGGGCAACCTTGCCTGGTTCCTGATCTAAGTGGAAATGATTTTAGCTTTCTTTTTTTTTTTTTTGTAGAGACAGAGTCTCACTTTATGGCCCTTGGTAGAGTGCCGTGGCCTCACACAGCTCACAGCAACCTCCAACTCCTGGGCTTAAGCAATTCTCTTGCCTCCGCCTTCTGAGTAGCTGGGACTACAGGCGCCCGCCACAACGCCCGGCTATTTTTTGGTTGCAGTTTGGCTGGGGCTGGGTTTGAACCCGCCACCCTCGGTATATGGGGCCGGCGCCTTACCGACTGAAGCATAGGTGCCGCCCGGAAATGATTTTAATTTAACTCCATTCAATATGATATTGGCTGTGGGTTTGCTGTAGATGGCCTCTATTAGTTTAAGAAATGTCTTTTCTGTACCAATTTTCTTAAGTGTTCTGATCATGAAGGGATGCTGGATATTATTAAAAGCTTTTTCTGCATCAATTGAGAGAATCATGTGGTCTTTATTTTTTAGTTTGTTTTTGTGCTGCATTACATTTATAGATTTACGTATATTGAACCAGCCTTGAGACCCTGGGATAAATCCCACTTGGTCATGGTGTATAATTTTTTTTGATGTGTTGTTGGATTCTGTTTGTTAGGATCTTATTGAATGTTTTTGCATCAATATTCATTAGTGATATTGGTCTATAATTTTCTTTTCTTGTTGGGTCTTTCCTTGGTTTAGGGATCAAGGGGATGTTTGCTTCGTAGAATGTGTTGGGTAGTATTCCTTCTTTTTCTATATTTTTGAAGAGGATTACTAATATAGGCGCTAGTTCTTCTTTAAAGGTTTGGTAGAATTCTGACGTGAAGCCATCTAGTCCTGGGCTTTTCTTTTTAGGGAGATTTTGTATAGTTTATGCTGTTTTGAAACTTGATATAGGCCTGTTCAACATTTCCACTTTGTTCTGGCTAAGTCTTGGTAGGTGGCATGCTTCCAAGTATTGGTCAATTTCCTTCAGATTTTCATATTTCTGAGAGTAAAGTTTCTTGTAATATTAATTAATTAATAATAAGTAATTAATAATTAATATTAATTAATTAATATTCGTTAAGGATTTTTTGAATCTCTGAGGGGTCTGATGAAATTAGAGATTTTACTCTTTTTTTCCTGGTTAGGTTGGCCAAAGGTTTATCTATTTAATTGATCTTTTCAAAAAACCAACTTTTTCACTTATTGATTTGTTGTATAATTCTTTTGTTTTCAATTTTATTTAATTCTGCTCTAATTTTGGTTATTTCTTTTCTTCTGCTGGGTTTTGGGGTGGAATGCTCTTCCTTCTCCAGTTGCTTGAAATGTCCCATTAAGTTGTTAACTTCCTCTCTTACTGTTGTCTTGAGGAAGGCTTGCAGTGCTATAAATTTCCCTCTTAGGACTGCCTTTGCAGAATCCCAGAGGTTCTGATAATTCATGTCTTCATTGTCATTTTGTTCCAAAAATTTGGTAATTTCCTTCTTAATCTTGTCTGTGATCCATCTATCCTTCAGCATAAGGTTATTTAGCTTCCATGTTTTTGTAAGAGTATTCAGATCCCTGTTGTTATTGAGTTCAACTTTTATTCCATGATGGTCTGAGAAGATGCAAGGAATAATTTCTATTTTTTAAAATTTGCTGAGGTTAAACTTGTGACCTAGGATGTGATCGATTTTGGAGTATGTTTTATGGGCTGATGAGAAGAATGTGTATTCAGTTTTGTTGGGATGAAATGTTCTGTAGATGTCTGTTAAGTCCAGATGTTGAATTGTTGAGTTTAAATCTAAAATTTCTTTGCTCAGCTTCTTTTTGGAGGATCTATCCAACACTGCTAAAGGGGTGTTAAAATCTCTGACTATTATGGAACTGGAGGAAATCAAGTTGCTCATGTCTGTTAGAGTTTCTCTTATAAATTGAGGCCCATTCTGGTTGGGTGCATAAATATTAATAATTGAAATCTTATCATATTGAGTATTGCCTTTAAAAAACATGAAGTGTCCATCCTTATCCTTCCTTATTTTGGTTGGTTTAAAGCCTATTGTATCTGGAACAGAATTGCAACGCCTGCTTTTTCCTGTTTTCCATTTGCCTGGAATATAGATGACCATCCCTTCACTTTGAGTCTATATTTATCTTTTAAGTTAAGATGAGATTCTTGTATGCAGCAGATATCTGGCCTGAGTTTTTGTATCCAGTCAGCCAACCTGTGCCTCTTTAGAGGACAATTTAAACCATTCACATTAATTGATAATGTTGATAAGCCTGTTGAAAGTCCAGTGGACATTTTTAATCCTTTTGCTACTGTGGAAGTTGGAATTTGATCAAAAGTTTCTGGGTGAGTTTCCTTTTGTGATGGAGGATTACACTGGTCTTTATGGAGCATAGGTCGGTGAATATCCTGGAGAGCTGCTTTAGTTATGGCAAATTTCTTCAACATGTGAATTTCATTAAAGTATTTAACTTCTCCATCATGAATGAAACTCAGTTTAGCTGGATACAGGATCCTGGATTGAAAGTTATTTTGTTTTAGGAGATTAAAAGTCGACAACCATCCTCTTCTAGCTTGAAAGGTTTCAGCAGAGAGATCTGCAGTTATTCTAATATTCTTCCCCTTGTAGGTTATGGTTTCCTTACGTCTGGCTGCTTTCAGAATTTTCTCTTTCATATTAACTTTAGTGAAATTGATTATGATGTGTCTGTGAGATGTCTTATTTGGGTTGAGTCATGCTAGAGTTCTGAAACTTTCTGCTATCTGAATTTCAGAATCTTTTGGCATGTCTGGAAAGTTCTCTTTCATAATCACATGAAGAAAAGTCTCTGTGCCTTGTGAAGTCACTTTGTCACTTTCAGGGATCCCTATAAGGCAAATATTGGTTTTCTTTTAATTATCCCAGAGCTCTCTGAGAGAGTGATCTGTTTTTGCCCTCCATTTCTCTTCCTCTTTGAGAGTTTGGGAGTGTTCGAACGCTTTGTCTTCAATGTCTGGAATCCTTTCTTCTGCTTGCTCCATTCTGTTTCTGAGGGATTCTACTGTATTTCTCAGATCTTTGAGGGCTACACCTTCTTGTCTCAATGTGTCAAAATATTTGGTCATTTGGTCTTTGAATTCGTTGAATTCTTGAGACATCTTTTGGATTACTGCTTGGAATTCTAATTCGATCTATTTGCTATCCAGATTCTGAATTCAGTTTCTGAAATCTCAGCCATTTCTTTATACACTGTGATACAGAGGGTTCAGTACCCTTGACGTAACAATAATAATTACTGAGACTTCAGTGTCTGTGCTGTGTCTGCCTTGTTGTTCCTTGGGGGAGTTGATCTACTCTGATTATTCTTATTGCTGGAGTTTTTCTGTATATTCTGCCCCATTATTGTTTTTCACTGTTGCCTCTGGCCATCTTCAGAATTGGGAGGTGTCTCTCCAAGATTAGACCCTGGTGGGATCACTGTATTGTTGCTGGATCTTTGTAGGGAGTGACCCTTTGTAGCTCCTCTGGGAGCCCCAAACAGTGAGTTTTGGCTGTGGGAGCAACTCTGAGTGTGGCACACCTGGATCCAGCAACAGGGCGGGGGGTGATGCAAGTGGCTCTGGTAGTGCCTGGCACCTGGTGACTTTGGCACAGAAAGCCCAAGGCTCCAGCCATCTCTGGCCAGGGAAAGGGCTCTTTGCAGAGGCAGGGAGGGCTCTGGAGGGAGGGTGCAGGTTGCACAGTTGCCAAGTCCCTGCCAGATGGACGGGCCAGTGCAGAGGCAGTGAGGGTACAGGAGGGAGGACGTGAGTTGCGTGGCTCCAGCAGTTCCTGGCCGGGGCTTGCAGAGGCCTGGTGAGCACAGGGTGCGGGGTACGGGGCCGCATGTTTGCCAGCGGAATCCCTGGCCAGGGTGGGCGTGCAGAGGCCCAGTGGGCGCAGAGCACGAGGCCATGCAGTTGCAGGTAGACTCCTTGGCTGGGACAGGTGCAGGTATCTGGGCCGCTCGAAGCACTTTTGTATATATGATTTTATTTCATCTCCTGAGTAGGTATATCGCCCATATGTTATAGACAAAAAAAGTCTATCTTGGAGAAGTTACCTGTTTAAGGAGTAAAGAAATAAAATCTGATTATTTCAAAATATGAAGTTTGAAGTTTATCATATATATATAGGCATATATCTTTATAAAATAACTACCTTAAAAGTATTCTTGAATATTAAAAATAAGTTCTCAGGGAGGCAGAGCAAGATGGCAGCTGAGTAACACCTTCCTTGCATCTGGGCACCGTGAGTCTGGGGAGATAGGACTCCAGGCATCTCTGGCTGGTGGGATCTGCCTATCATCACCCCTGTGAGGATACAGGGAGTCATCAAGAGACTTCTGGACCCCAAGAGGAGGACTAAAACAGTGGAAAAATGGCAAGTGGTCACGTTTGCTCAATTGGTTTAAACCTGCCCGCAACTGTAAGTTCAGTAGCAGCGATACTGCAAACCAGAAAGGCCTTACCTGTGAACTGTTTTGGTGTTTTTGGACTTGGCACTCAGTTGAACTGCCTTGGGGAGAGCCTGAGCGGGAGTGTGGAGAACTTTGGCCATTGTCTAGGGCCCCAGTCTGAGCCGCTGACCCAGACGGAGCTAATAGTGTTTGGCTGTGGGTCACAGGGAACCATTGTGTCGGAAAGCTCCGCCCTCAGGGTCGCAGAGAATTGGGTGGGAGCTGGTAACCCAGCGACCGAGTAGCCTAAGGGTAGGGTCTGAGCCGCCTTGCAGCCCTAACCCTCAGAGGCAGAGTGAGACTGGTTTTGGCAAACTGGTCCACAGGCATGAGAACTTAAAGAGCAAGAGGAAGTGAAAGGAAAATTAGGGCAAGGAAACAGATAAAAGAAATCACTCATGAGGAAGAATCAGCAGAAAACTCCAGGCAACATGAAGAACCACTCCAGAACAACCCCGCCAAGGGACCATGAGGTAGCCACTGCAGAGGATTCCACCTATAAAGAAATGTTAGGAATGACAGAAAGGAAATTTAGAATACACATGTTGAAAACAATGAAAAGAAATGATGGAAACAATGAAGGAAACTGCTAATAAAGTGGAAAATAACCAAAAGGAAATCCGAAAACAGAATCAAATAAGAGATGAACGATATGAAGAATATAAAAAGGATATAGCAGAGCTGAAAGAAATGAAACAGTCAATTAGGGAACTTAAAGATGCAATGGAAAGTATCAGCAACAGGTTAGACCATGCAGAAGAAAGAATTTCAGAGGTAGAAGACAAAGTTCTTGAGATAACTCAGACAGTAAAAGAGGCAGAAAAGAAGAGAGAGAAAGCAGAACGTTCACTGTCAGAATTCTGGGACTTTATGAAGCGTTCCAACATACGAGTTATAGGAATTCCAGAAGGGGAAGAAGAATGCCCCAGAGGAATGGAAGCCATACTAGAGAATATTATAAAAGAAAATTTCCCAAATATCACCAAAGATTCTGAAACACTGCTTTCAGAGGGATATCGGACCCCAGGTCGCCTCAACTCTAACCGAGCTTCTCCAAGACACATTGTGATGAACCTGTCCAAAGTCAAGACAAAAGAAAAGATTCTGCAAGCTGCCAGGAGTAAGCTCCAGTTGACCTACAGGGGAAAATCCATCAGAGTGACTGCAGACTTCTCTAATGAAACTTTCCAAGCAAGAAGACAATGGTCATCTGCCTTTAATCTACTTAAACAGAACAATTTCCAGCCCAGAATTCTGTACCCTTCTAAGCTAAGCCTAAAAATTGACGGAGAAATCAAATCATTTACGGATATACAAACATTGAGGAAATTTGCCACAACAAGACCAGCTCTACAGGAAATACTTCAACCTGTTCTGCACACTGACCACCACAATGGATCAGCAGCAAAATAAGAACTCAGAAATTAAAGGACAGAACCTAACCTCCACACTGATGCAAAAGATAAAACTAAGCAATGGACTCTCACAAAATAAGATGAATAGAATACTACCACACTTATCAATTATCTCAATAAATGTTAATTTCTTTTATTCCCCACTGAAGAGACATAGATTGGCTGACTATGTACTCAATTTTGATATGAGGACAATTAATGACAATTAAGGTTATGAGGGGGGGAAGCAGAAAGAGGGAAGGAGGGAGGGGCGGTGGGGCCTTGGTGTGTGTCACACTTTATGGGGGCAAGACATGATTGCAAGAGGGACTTTACCTAACAATTGCAATCAGTGTAACCTGGCTTATTGTACCCTCAATGAATTCCCAACAATAAAAAAAAAAAAACACAAGCCATCCATTTGCTGTCTGCAAGAAACACACCTGGCTTCAAAAGACAAATTAAAGCTCCAAGTCAAGGGGTGGAAGACAATTTTTCAGGCAAATGGAATTCAGAAGAAAAGAGGAGTTGCGATCTTATTTTCAGATACATGTGGATTTAAAGCAACTAAAGTCAAAAAAGACAAAGATGGTCACTTTATATTGGTCAAGGGAAAACTACAACAAGAAGATGTTTCAATTCTAAATATTTATGCACCCAATTTAAATGCTCCCAGATTCTTGATACAGACCTTACTCGGTTTGAGCAATATAATATCTGATAATACCATCATAACAGGGGACTTTAACACTCCTCTTACAGAGCTGGACAGATCCTCTAAACAGAAATTAAACAAAGATATAAGAGATTTAAATGAGACCCTAGAACAACTGTGCTTGATAGACGCATATAGAACACTCCATCCCAAAGACAAAGAATATACATTCTTCTCATCACCCCATGGAACATTCTCTAAAATTGATCATATCCTGGGACACAAAACAAATATCAACAGAATCAAAAGAATTGAAATTTTACCTTGTATCTTCTCAGACCATAAGGCACTAAAGGTGGAACTCAACTCTAACAAAAATGCTCGACCCCACCCAAAGGCATGGAAATTAAACAATCTTCTGTTGAATAACAGATGGGTGCAGGAAGAAATAAAACAGGAAATCATTAACTTCCTTGAGCATAATAACAATGAAGACCCAAGCTACCAAAACCTGTGGGATACTGCAAAAGCAGTTTTGAGAGGAAAATTCATCACTTTAGATGCCTACATTTGAAAATAGAAAGAGAGCGCATCAACAATCTCACAAGCCATCTTATGGAATTGGAAAAAGAAGAACAATCTAAGCCTAAACTCAGTAGAAGAAAAGAAATATCCAAAATCAAATCAGAGATCAATGAAATTGACAACAAAAAATCATTCAGAAAATTAATGAAACAAGAGTTGGTTTTTTGAAAATATAAATAAAATAGATAAACCATTGGCCAGAAAAGTAAAATCTCTAGTAACCTCAATCAGAAATGATAAAGGGGAAATAACAACTGATCCCACAGAGATACAAGAGATCATCTCTGAATACTACCAGAAACTCTATGCCCAGAAATTTGACAATGTGAAGGAAATGGATCAATATTTGGAATCACACCCTCTCCCTACACTCAGCCAGGAAGAAATAGAGCTCCTGAACAGACCAATTTCAAGCACTGAGATCAAAGAAACAATAAAAAATCTTCCAACCAAAAAATGCCCTGGTCCAGATGGCTTCACTCTAGAAATCTAGCAAACCTTCAAGGAAGAGCTTATTCCTGTACTGCAGAAATTATTCCAAAAATTTGAGGAAGAAGGAATCTTCCCCAACACATTCTATGAAGCAAACATCAACCTGATACCAAAACCAGGAAAAGACCCAACCAAAAAGGAGAATTTCAGACCAATCTCACTCATGAATATAGATGCAAAAATTCTCAACAAAATCCTAGCCAATAGATTACAGCTTATCATCAAAAAAGTCATTCATCATGATCAAGTAGGCTTCATCCCAGGGATGCAAGGCTGGTTTAACATACGCAAGTCCATAAACATTATCCTCCATATTAACAGAGGCAAAAATAAAGATCACGTGATCCTCTCAATAGATGCAGAAAAAGCATTTGATAAAATCCAGCATCCTTTTCTAATTAGAATACTGAAGAGTATAGGCATAGGTGGCACATTTCTAAAACTGATTGAAGCTATCTATGACAAACCCACAGCCAATATTTTACTGAATGGAGTAAAACTGAAAGCTTTTCCTCTTAGAACTGGAACCAGACAAGGTTGTCCTCTGTCACCTTTACTATTCAACGTAGTGCTGGAAGTTCTAGCCAATACAATTAGGCAAGACAAGGAAATAAAGGGAATCCAGATGGAAGCAGAGGAGGTCAAACTCTCCCTCTTTGCTGACGACATGATCTTATACTTAGAGAATCCCAAAAACTCAACCACAAGACTCCTAGAAGTCATCAAAAAATACAGTAGGGCGGCGCCTGTGGCTCAGTCGGTAAGGCGCCGGCCCCATATACCGAGGGTGGTGGGTTTAAACTCAGTCCCGGCCAAACTGCAACCAAAAATATATATATATATACAGTAATGTTTCAGGATATAAAATCAATGTCCACAAGTCAGTAGCCTTTGTATACACCAATAACAGTCAAGATGAGAAGCTAATTAAGGACACAACTCCCTTCACCATAGTTTCAAAGAAAATGAAATACCTAGGAATATACCTAACGAAGGAGGTGAAGGACCTCTATAAAGAAAACTATGAAATCCTCAGAAAGAAAATAGCAGAGGATATTAACAAATGGAAGAACATATCATGCTCATGGATGGGAAGAATCAACTTTGTTAAAATGTCTATACTTCCCAAAGCAATCTACCTATTCAATGCCATTCCTATCAAAATACCAACATCGTACTTTCAAGATTTGGAAAAAATGATTCTGCGTTTTGTATGGAACCGCAAAAAACCCCGTATAGCTAAGGCAGTTCTTAGTAATAAAAATAAAGCTGGGGGCATCAGCATACCAGATTTTAGTCTGTACTACAAAGCCATAGTGGTCAAGACAGCATGGTACTAGCACAAAAACAGAGACATAGACACTTGGAATTGAATTGAAAACCAAGAAATAAAACTAACATCTTACAACCACCTAATCTTCGATAAACCAAACAAGAACATACCTTGGGGGAAAGACTCCCTATTCAATAAATCGTGTTGGGAGAACTGGATGTCTACATGTAAAAGACTGAAACTGGACCCACACCTTTCCCCACTCACAAAAATTGATTCAAGATGGATAAAGGACTTAAATTTAAGGCATGAAACAATAAAAATCCTCCAAGAAAGCATAGGAAAAACACTGGAAGATATTGGCCTGGGGAAAGACTTCATGAAGAAGACTGCCATCCCAATTGCAACAACAACAAAAATAAACAAATGGGACTTCATTAAACTGAAAAGCTTCTGTACAGCTAAGGAGACAATAACCAAAGCAAAGAGACAACCTACACAATGGGAAAGAATATTTGCATATTTTCAATCAGACAAAAGCTTGATAACTAGGATCTATAGAGAACTCAAATTAATCCACATGAAAAAAGCCAACAATCCCATATATCAAGGGGCCAGAGACATGAATAGAACTTTCTCTAAAGATGACAGACGAATGCCTAACAAACACATGAAAAAATGTTCATCATCTCTATCTATTACAGAAATGCAAATCAAAACAACCCTGAGATATCATCTAACCCCAGTGAGAATGGCCCACATCACAAAATCTCAAAACTGCAGATGCTGGCGTGGATGTGGAGAGAAGGGAACACTTCTACACCGCTGGTGGGACTGCAAACTAGTACAACCTTTCTGGAAGGAAGTATGGAGAAACCTCAAAGAACTCAAGCTAGACCTCCCATTTGATCCTGCAATCCCATTACTGGGCATCTACCCAGAAGGGAAAAAAATCCTTTTATCATAAGGACACTGTACTAGACTGTTTATTGCAACTCAATTTACAATCGCCAAAATGTGGAAACAGCCTAAATGCCCATCAACCCAGGAAAGGATTAACAAGCTGTGGTATATGTATACCATGGAATACTATTCAGCTATTAAAAAAAATGGAGACTTTACATCCTTCGTATTAACCTGGATGGAAGTGGAAGACATTATTCTTAGTAAAGCATCACAAGAATGGAGAAGCATGAATCCTATGTACTCAATTTTGATATGAGGACAATTAAGTTATGGGGGGGAGGAAAAGCAGAAAGAGAACGGAGGGAGGGGTGTAGGGCCTTGGTGTGTGTCACACTTTATGGGGGCAAGACATGATTGCAAGAGGGACTTTACCTAACAATTGCAATCAGTGTAACCTGGCTTATTGTACCCTCAATGAATCCCCAACAATAAAAAAAAAAAAAGAAAGAAAGTTGCAAGCATGTTACATAAAATAAAATAAAAATAAATTCTCTTTTTTTCTTAGAGATATGATCTTGCTGTGTTGCCCAACTTGGCCTTGAACTCCTAGACTCAAGCAATTCTCTCAACTCAGCCTTCCAAGTAGCTGGTACTAAAGGTGAGTGCCACCATGCCCACCCTAAAATGGATTCCATTGGCCCCGATGTACCTGGACCAAATTGCTTTCATCTTTTTTTTGGATTTCATTTTTGGTTAGCCTAATTCACTTTACTACTCAAATCCCTACTCAGGTAGAAAATTAAGTATTTAGGGGTCAGCAATAATTTCTCTAATTATGTATTTCGTCCTCAGTGGTAGTAATGCATTAAATGACCCTGTACTGAGGATCCTCATGATGATGGTACTATCTTGACTATGAGGTAACTGTAGAGATCTACGTCTGTGGTAAAATGGCATAGAACTAAATATACATACACATATACACTCAAGCACATTAGTGTGTGTAAAATAGGGACCTCCAAACGAGATTGGTGTATTGTATCAAAGTTATTTTCCTGGTTATGATATTCTACTGTGGTTTTGCAAAGTGTTACCATAGAGAGAAACTGAGTAAAAGGTACATTGCAGGTCTCTCTGCAATGTTTCTTACAACTATATGTGCATTTATAGTCAACTCAAAAATTAAACTATTAATACAACTCTATTTACAAAAACTAGAGTTAAAATACAATTAAACTACAGTATAACCTTTGTAAGTTGACCACCCAAGGCAAGGGACTGTAACAAACTGGTCAACACACAGAGGTGGTCAAATAAGAAACCATGTCTACTATACTGATGCGTACCTGTGGGGCATGTCTGGTCTGTGAAAATTAAGTCAGTTTAAGGAAGTGGCCAATGTAGGGAGATGGTCAGCTGTGGAGGTTAGCCAATATTTTTTAAAAAGCCCTTTGTGGTTAATTAACACTGAGTTATTTACATAATTTTTGAGGACATCTTGGACCCAGTAGAACATAAAGGATGTTGCAATACGCTTTGCGCTCTCTGAGTCATTACACCCATGAGTATGTGGGCGTGTATAGTGGGGAGGCTGCTGCATTTAGGAATCCAGACATTAAATGAACTCTTCTGTTCTCTAGCAATGTGATTCTGAGCAAGTCATTTTCTTCCCTGAGCCTATTTCTTTGTCTATAAAATACTTTCTCACTCACCACAGTTATGTAGATATTTCTTTTACTTTTATCTTAAAAATACTCTTGAGCTATCTTTTAAAAAAACTATTTGTTATGGAAAATTTACACATATATAAAAATTTCAATTTATATGAAATATATAAAAATTTCATATATATGAAATTTCAATTTCAACAACTACTCATTTTTCAGCCTCAATAATTATCAACTCACAGACAATCTTATACCCTCACTCACCTACTCCTTTTCCAGGGCAATATCCCATCTACCTCCAACATCTTCAATCTCTGTCATATTTGAACCATACTATTGACTTCATAGCATTTCATCTGTAAATATTTTAGAATGCATTTCAAGAAAAACATAATCATAAAAATACAATCCTAATGCCATTACATATCTAAAAAAAATTAACAGTTCCATATCACGAAATATTCAGTGCTCAAATTTCTCCCAAGGTCTCATGATTTTTTTCATGTAAAAAAATTGTTCAAATCATTATCCATATGAAGTCACAGCATACTTCCAATGCATCCTTTTTTCCTGCTGATACAGCAAGGGCTTCAGAATCTTTCTTAACACAGCACTCTAAAGGACCCCTGACCCATGCTCAGAGTTGCCGCTTAGGGGAATTGAAACTCTAGTCTTTCCCTGGACTAGAGATGCTATAAATCCACATAGGCCATTTGTTTCTGGATGATAGTTAAGTCATTACTGACAATATGACAAAAAAGCTATTAGTTCTTTCTCTGATGATTAACTTTTATTTTTTTCCAAGACTAGTCATGTTTTTGATGGAGGCTTCTATTGTATGCAATTGATTAAGACCAGGACGACTGGGGGTCCAGCTGATCTGAGTTTGAATCAAAACGTTATCATTTACCAGTTACAGGACTTAAAAATGATCTTGATCCTATTAAATTCAGCCACCTTATCTATTCAATGGAGATGAAAGAATACCTATCTCAAAGTACCATGGTGAAGATCAAATGAACTCATTTAAGTAATGGATAATTATCACAAGCAATTAATAATAATGAAAATAATTGGCACATTAACCAAAAAGGAGTTAGTATTTATGAGTTATATTTATTATTTTGTTATTACTATATTCCCTTAGACTATTACACTGTTTTTGGAAGCCACAATGATAAGATTATAAATCTCCACTTGTCTGGTTAAACCTCAACCATTCTGAACACTACTATCATCCTTAAAACTGCGAGAACTAAAGAAAAAAAAAGATGTTGACTTGCAAGGAAAGCAAGTTTATTAAGGTAAAATAGTGGTGCTACCTTTACCTGGAGAATTGGGTTTGAAAAGCAGAATAATATAGCCAAGGAGCTGGCAATAGGAGGAACCTTGGGAGCTCTGAGAAAGGAAGCGTCCTGGGGCCAGTTAGGGTGGAGAGGAAAATGGGATTGGGATGGTAATGTCCTCTGGGGACACCCCCATATTATAGAAGAACCCAGAGCATTATGTTCCCAGGGATGTCCAATGAGACATTAAAATGCACTGATCATGAAAAGAATTATGTAGACTATCACCCCTTATGCGCAAAAGACACATTCCAATACCTCAAGTGGGTGCCTGAAACCACAAAAGTTCCAAATCCTGCTTACTGTTTGTCCTATACACACCTATGATAAAGCTTAATTTGTAAAGTAGGAGCAATAAGAGATTAAAGACAATAACTAATAAAGTGGAATAATGACACCAATATATAGTAATAAAAGTTATGTGAATGTGGTCTCTCTCTCAAAGTATCTTCTATATGTAATGTTTTCTGACTGTAGTTGACTGAGGGTAACTGACACCAGGCAAAGCCAAGCCATGGTTAAAGGGGTGATCCTGTTACTTTTAAGCAAGATTTCTATGCCACTAGAGAGTAAGCTGTGAGATGCTTCTTCACATAAGATGACACCACACACCTGAGAGAGGGCAGCCCTTCTCATTTAGATAAATATTTTTCTCAGTGCTTCAAACACCATTTTGCCTCTATTTTTAGCTCTTCCTGGCACTTTGCCAATTGCAGGATCCGCAATAGATAGATGGAACTTGGTGCTATCATGGGGTCTGAAGAGGAAGAGTTTCTGCCCTCGGTCTGGAGCTTTGTGTCTTTATATGCTGATAAGAGGAGCCGCCTTTGTTTGTAGTTTTCCATTTCCAGAACTTTCTGGGGTAGAGTAGAATGGAGCCATCTTTGACACACTGACTGAACAAAGCTAGAAAGAAAAGAAATAACACGGAATCAGAAAGAGACAGAAGATTCTTCTAGAGCCAAGACCACAGCTTAGTCACATAAGCCAAAAATGAGTCTGAGCAAATGGGTCTCGCTCAGTAGAGTGAAACTGACAGAAAGGAGACTGAATTTGGTGAAGTCAAGACCAAACCTTCTCTTGGGCCTGAAATCATCCAGGAATCTTGAAAACATATTGTGTTTGGAAGTCAGGGTGTCTAAGCCAAGAGCTGCCTAACCAGCCCAGGCCAGGGAGCCAGCCAATCTGTACTGGATTTTTTTTTCTCCCCTTTAATGATGTTGTTTGTGACTCTGGACTGACATAAGGGCTGGTGGGTGGCCACAAGAGATGGAGGATGGGAGAGCTTTGGGAGTTTTCACATCTGAGTGAGAAAGAGAACGAACTGGCCACCAGGGACAGTGAACAATAACATTTTCATCAGGGAATGGACTGACCTTTTCCCTGGGTGTTGGGCTGGGGGAGCATGTTCAGAAGTAGCAAAGCCCTTTATGAAACAACAAGGTTGACTAACACTAGTGAAGACCTTTGTAACCCTGCACTTCAACCTGAAGTCTTATTATGAGGCTGCAGAGTTCATGACCCACACCCTATTCCTCCCTGAAGCTTTCTCAGCCTTCCTATTGTTCCTGAAGCTTTCTGTGTGCTCATGACTCTCCCAGGAGAGGCGAGAACTAAAAGCAAGAAGAGGAAACAACAACAAAAAAAGAGCATCTCTTTTCTCTTGGATTCTTCCTTCTGTTTCAAACCTTCTCTCTGCTTCCACTTGCATCTCCAATTAATCCGCTTTAAATTGTGATTTGGATTGCTCAATTCTTTCCTGAGCTGTGAAGCATCAACTTGTTCTTGCCCTTGAAGTCTAAGAAAGTTTCCCTGTTGCCTGACTAAACCTGGGTGTGTCTTATAAAAGTTATTTTTTCCCTTCCAAAACTAAACAAAATAAATCTAAAAACCACAGCACAAAATGATTAAAATAGAAAATACGGAAATTATTCTTAAGTTAGCAGCCAGGCAGCAGATAAGATGGAGTTTCCTAAGAGAAAATGAACCAGAGGGCATATACTGGTGTTTTATGAGCCAGATGGTGCCTTTTGAGTCCAAGAAGCCTCAATTTTTTTCTGCAGCAGCTGAACTTACTATGAAGTATGTTAGTGACCTAAACAAAAGTGGATGCAATTTCTGGAGGTCTCATTTTGATTAGATTAGCGGGGATTTAAAAAGGAAGGACTCAGAACTATGAGTGCAGGGTATATAAGCAAGTTTCATCCATCCACCTAGCATGCCTGATGCCCTGCTAGCTAGTAATGCCCTCTTGGTCCTCCCCACGCAGCCAGATCCTCTGAGCTCTCTCTGCTTAGCTTCCCACGCTGCCTCTCTGACCATTCCAGATTGGATAATAATGCCTTCTCCCTAACTTGGAGTCCCACTGACCAGGATGGGAGAATTGTCTCCTTTGCTTGCTAAGTGCTTTTCCTGGATTGAGTTATTTATATTCCCTGACCCTCTTGCTTCATTTATAAAATGGGACTAGTAATTATCCCCCCAATGATTACCCCAATGGGTAATTACAAATGTTAAATTGGAACAATTTTTAAGTAATAGTAGCCATTATTATTCATTGCAATGATAACAGTATGATAGACTATTTAGCACGTAGGATATACTCAAAAGCAATGTTCAAAATATTTAATAAGACTCTGGGCATAGTAGACACTATGCCATCAAAGAAAAGGTGGTCTTGTCCTAGGAGCAGAGGCTCCTACTGTGTCCTACATTGACCCCTCAGTTGCTGGATTGTGGGGAACAGGGATGGGTATCTGAGGAGGGTTTGGAGGGATCTGAGTAGCAGGTGCAGTGTTCAGCGGGCTTTGAGCACTGGTTATATACCACCCAAAGGAGAAGTACTGAAACATTTTAATTGGAAGTAGCTTTGTAGCAGTAAACATAGATTAAATATTAACCCTGCACCGAATGCCTTGCACCACTGCTTATCATGTTATCTGCACACGAAACAGTCTCAAGTAGATTACAAGCTAATAATTGAAAGTTGAAACTAAATCTTGTGCTTCTGACTTCTCCAAATAATTGAGTTGGTTATCACAGGTGTTCAAGAAACATTCGCTGTTTAGTTGTCAAATAGAAGATATTGTTACATATTATTTCTATGTATCACTCATGTTTTGACAACTTTCAGAAAAGGATTTGTGATGATTTAACACGCAGGACAATGAATGCCTTGGAATCACATTAGGTAAAGGGCAGCAACACAAGATCCCAGGAATGAAAAATGGCATGTCAAGTTGTGGCCTGTCTACCACAGAGCTTGGAGCTTGGTGACAACCAAAGCAAAAAGGGAAACTGGTTCATGGCACAGATTCAATTATTTAATAAAAGGAAACATATAGGATGCACACGTTTCACTCTAAGAAGAAATGTTTAACCTGATGATCACATGAGAGACCTTGTTCTCAAGAGCTGGCCTTCCTGTCACTCCCCATCTTTGCTCCTGAGCTCTGATCCCCCCTCATTCATGCACTCTACGTCCCAGCCATAGCAGAAGTCTGGTATAGCCTCATCAAGCCATAATCTTGCATCCTGTGAAGTTTGGGCAGAGGTGAACTCTCTACCTGGAGTTCTTTCTCCTCATTTCCGTCCTCTGTCACACGACATCATTGACACTTGTTCCCATAAGGCTACCTCCCATCTCATCCACAAACGGAAATGCCTATACCCATTATAGTCATCATAGCTCAGCGGTCACTTCAGGGGACTCACCCCTCTGCCTTTTATCCCCAGCTCCACCCTCTACACTCCTATCTGGGTTCAGTTTCAGGACCTGGTATTGGAAGCCTTTCTCTGTGACTTTTAGATGGGAAATTCATGTGAAGAGCTTGCTGTCCTTTTATTGGCTTTTACCCAAAGAGAAGGTACACTTTTAGATTATCCCTGTTTGTAATGGATACCATAACTCCCCCAAGGACATCAGTTTACCTTTGTGTGAATTAGAACGAGTTGCTCAGAAGGAATAGCCAAATTAGAAAAACTAGGGCTCTGTGGTTGCCTGGCTTTTTCTTCAGATGAGCAGCCCTTCCTGTCAGGGCAACATGACTAAAGGAGTGGGAAGTGCGCTGGTTTTCAGATTCTGTTCCCCTCCTCTGCCTCCTCCACCAGGCTCAGGTGCCTGAGCTTCCTGCTAACTTCACATCCCCGGATAAGGGCTCTAAGTCCCCGGTTCCCCAGGCAACTCCTCAGCCTAAGCTCTCAGTAGGAAACTAACTGTCTTCCTTGGCATTGCCAAGTGGAATCCAAGCCTCTTTCCTTTGAACCTAGCTGCACGCAGCTTCATATCATGACTCCGTGCTTGCATGCCTCACTTCCAAAGTTATGAGACCTGAGTCATCTGTGTATTTCTAGAGCCTTTCATCTACTTATTATGGCTCCAAAACTTTCTTTTAAATGATTCAGGCAATGAATGTACAGCAGAAAGTGTTAACGAGTTCCTGCCATTGTCTTAATCGCTCCCTTACTGACAATGGGCAATAGCACTGCTGTTGTGTTGAAAGTCTTTCTCTTCACCAGGCAAATATTAGGTTGAGAGGCTCAGGACAGGCTTTTCTGGAGGTAGGAGTCAGAGTCAAATCTAGACAGGATACTCAGCTTATTGTTGGGTCAAATTTTTGCCAAAAGAGAGAATATGTCTCTTAATGGGGAAGTTAATTAGAAATAAATGTTTCTATGAGACTGGGGGTCTGGGGTGTGAGACTTAGAAGAAGACTTGAAGACTTCTGAGTTAAATTCTCTCTCTCTTCCTGTGACTCATTACCTGTCTCTGCTTTTCTTTAAAACCATGGGGCTGTAAGATCAGAGAAATTGCTCACTCAGGGCCAAGCTTTGAACAAGAGCAACACCCAAGCCTGCAAGTGTTGTGTGTCGAAACTGTTAGGTGTAGGATTCGCTGAAATGTGTGTCCATTCTTCCATTGAGAAGAGGTTGTATGGATAACTCCTCCAGGCTTTCCCGGGAAAGGAAATGGGGAAGCCGGTCTTCCAGGGCACATTTCAATTTAACCCATCGAAAAGCGTCTTTCAGAAGACGACCTGACTTGAGTGTTTGAATTGTGGAGATCATAATGTATTCAGAGAGCTCTTCCCTCTGGTTCAATTCTTCTGACCTCCCAGTTCCTCGTCACAATTGTTTAAACGGCTAAACATCAAGAAAGTGCAAACTTATTGGGAAAAATATCACTTATAACCCTCATATTTTCATTTTTAAGAATGGCCAATAGAGAAGAGAGAATAACTAAATAAGGATTTAGAAACTTTCATTGAAAATTAAAGTAAAATTGCTCTTAAGCACTTCTCCATAACCCAAACAGTGTCTGGCACATAGTAAGAAATATAATATATATTTTATTATATATTATACATTTCACATATATCTTTATACATACAAAAGAATGAATCTAATGGACAATGATTAACAGTATTGAACAATATGATTATTAAATAATGAGACTCAATAGCTATTCTTAGAAAAATGGCCTATGAAATGAAATTCTCCATGTTAGTTCTTAAGACGAGTCTGAATCAGCAAATCCCTACATCTCTTTAAGATTTGTGAGTCTTATCAGTTGTATAAGTCTTATTCCTGGGTTCAAGACATCTCAAGTCCAAATTAGTCTTCTGATGATTTCTTAGGCTTTTATTGGTGATTTAAACAGAAAGGCAAATAATAATAATGATAATGAAAACTATCTTTGATTTCCTATCATACACATATCCCCTTATAACTCTGAAATATAGGTTTAAGTACCTACTTTATAAGTGAGGCTAATTCGTGGAGTTAGGGCACAATCTTAATTTGAATCTACATATATCTTAAATACAAAACCTGTGTTATTTCCTTTATATTTGTACCAGTCATCCAAATGACAGTAAAAAAAAACCCATCGTCAATAATATCCCACTGACATTAATTAAAATCACGGTGACCACCCTACCCTTGTGTCTACCAAAGTTAAATCATCCAGTCATTGAAGAGCAGTGATATTGTTGCCACCATTGCTACAACAATAAAAACCATTAATGCCTTTAAATTCTGAATCAGAGTAACTTAGTCTCCGAAAACACAAATCTCTTATGAACAAATAATGTTGAAGCTCTTAAGGAAGAGTATCAAACTAGGATATTTGTCTTTACCTCTTTATCCTGCCTCTCCTCCCCCACCAAAAGAAGCTTTTAATTGCTATAGAATCTCCTGTGTTCCAGTGATACCTCAGAATCCAAACCAAATGCAGTTATCTATCTTTGAAATGTGGAATTAAATGACTCTGTGGTTACCAACTGCTCAACACTGCTTGAATAAGACTGGCCTACATGATCATAGCTCACCAATTTCCTCATGATGCAAAAGTTGATAAAGAAATCAACGGACTTCAAAGAGGACTGGCTTCTATATCTAATGAGGATGGAATTTCAAGTGCCTACATCAACAGAATAGGGATTTTGATGCCATCATACTGTTTTAGAAAAAAGAAAAACAGAATTAGGCACAGTAAAAAGATAGAACTATATCATTAATGTCTTTATCTAAGTCAGAAATAATTAATGTAGTTTTATAATGAATAAATGACTAGTCCACGTTTTAGTGCCAGAGATATTTCCTTAGGATAATGAAGGGGAAAGGTTCTTATTCTTCAGCAGATGCCATGTTGAGTCATGGGTCATTTTTATGACCTCTGTAAAACAGACCAATCAGCTTGCCTGCAGCCATTGTCTAATACTGCTCCCAGGAAACCACAGTTATGATTTTTAGATATTCCTTTATCATTACTTGAAGTTGCAGTTTGGGGATAAAGTCCTTTGGAATCCATTTACACACTTCCCTATTCCTTATCAGGTTGGCTGTTTGACAGGCATCATTTTAGGATTTTGTCAAGGAAAGCATCTATGAACACCAGTCAAAACCATAAGTACCAAAGAATTGGTGATGGAAGAACCACATGTGTTCTTTGAACTTGTCTGTATCTAGCACTGAAGGACATTAATCTTTCTAACCTTCAAAATATTTGTTTTCACTGCCACATATTTTAATACAGATCATTTACTCCTTTGTAAATGTTATCTGGTTCTATCGAGTGAAGCCCTAAGCTCTATCACCATTCCCCCTCTGTAGTGTCCTTAGAGGAAGGAATGGGCTTAACAAGCAAGTTATGGAACCTCTACTGCCCACAACTTAACACCAAGGAAAGGACACCATTTAGACAAATGGGGATGATAGCCATCAGTGTGTTTCAGAAAAAGCCATCAAGAGAAGAAAAAGAGAAGAAGAGAAAGCATGAAGGTACAAGAAATTGTCAAGTGAAGCATGAAAATACAGGAGCAGGAAAAAATATTTAAATGCATATATTGAGATTCATATATCATAATGTTAAGAAGTATAACTTTGAAAGGTGCTGGGTACAAAAGAACCTTTTTAAAGGCTTGTAAAATGCTTCTGTAAAAGAATTTTGAAGAAAGTCTTGGGCACCACACATTTCTTCTAAAGTAAGAGAAGGCAACTTGTATATTTGTATTGCAAAACTCCTTATGGTAAAAAGTACCCCCAGGCATTTCATAAATTGGAAATGGCTAAAATACGATTGGCGTGCTTTTATGCTTTCAAAATGTGTGGATTTAAAGCAATATTGGTTTAAAACAAGACAGTTGCTCTAAGCAATTCTTGAGACCATGCTTCTATGCCAAATATCAAGTAGTGGATAAAAGCAATTATCTAGGAAATCACGCATCTTACATTAATAGAGTCTAAACCTGTAGGACAGAATTTTGTAGAGTCAGAGTATATAATCATCGCCTGTCCCAGCATCGTTTAGGAGGAGCCAGAAGACTTCATCTATTCCACATTATCTCCCTGACTGAATTAGAATTAACGCTCTTGAGACCACTCTTTTTAATCAAAACATATTTAGAAAACTCCTGCTAGAATGCACATCAGCTACTCAGAAGGGAAACACACAATACAAAACCCACCTATTATTGCATTAACTTGATTGGATAAAAATATTAGGTGGCCTTGAAATCCTGGTGCAGAATCCAGACAGTATAGTAACAAGATAGAGCCATTTTACAGAGAAAAATGATTTTTAAAGTTACAGACTTGAGAGAATTGCTCAGAGAGGAAAGAGCCAGACTTCTATGCTCCAGATAGGGTTTTGTTAGGGTACAGAGCATCTTGGTGGAAGAGCCCAGTAGAGGGATATGGAGTGATAGATCTAAATTTTGTCTTTTTTTAAAACCTTCTCCAGAGTTGTCCCTGCTAGACTTTCTGGAGCCTTATTCTAATCTTATTCACCATTAAACAAGACAGAATAATTTGGTTAGCTTTGATCTTCACCTAAAGGTACTCTACTACTGAGGTATCACACAGATCTTAAAAGTAAACATAGTAAATAGACACTGTCTTGTAGCCAGAAAATCTGGCCCATGCTCAGGATCTGAGATTCGGGTGGGAGGTCAAGCCTTGAACGATTCACCTTTACCATCACCTCCCTCTCCCACATGTCTATTTGCACAAGAAGAAATAAGAAAAAATGAATAGCTAAAAGGAGGTGGCCAACCAGGGCTCACTGCACTTACTGTCCCTTGCTGGATTCAAAGCAGAACAGCTTTCTAAGAGACTCCCAACATGTGCTCTCCCTGGTGACCTAAATACCGAATTCCAAATTATGATAGGGATCAAAGCATAGCCTTTTTTCCTTTCTGATAACTTCAGTGAGTGCTGTCTGGAACCTAGGATCACATCCTCAACAAGGCATTGTGTTTCCCCTTGGTTCTGTCTTGAATAGCCTTTCTACTCCCCTCCAATTCATGAAGAAATAACTGACATCTGCTCAGTGTGTGCTCCTGAACACTATATTTGGGGGAGAGTGGTGTGACCCTCCAAGGACAGACCGGGCAGGCTGCAAGTGCAGAGAAAATAAAATGTATATTCACTGTTATTGACATGGATTGGAAAATCTCCACGCAAAAAGAATGTGGCTAAGAATTTTGTGGATTCCTTGGTTTTCTCCAATACTTGTGTCCAGCAGCAATGCATGGTAGAGATCACAGAAATTTGGCATTTGTGACAAACCATTAATTTAAACATTTAAGCAAGAATGCATTTGATGTAGCTTGAACTTTGATCAATATTTATTATTTCAGTGGGATGTAGTAGAGATTTCTCTAATACAGTAACTGCAATGCAGATATCCTTGGCTTAGGTTAACATTTTGTCTTTAGGGACTGTTGATTCTGACATCGTTTCTTAGTAACCAGCAAAGTTACTAGAATCCCTAGAGGACGAGAAGGAGATAATTGAGACTGTGTCTGAGGTCATCACTTCCTTGAGTATCTCTTCACTGGGAAGCAATCTACTTACATTCTTTCATCAATAGGGAAGTAACCTACGTGCAAATCTATGCCCAACTCCCTGGACACTTTTTATTTTTCCCAATGGATTATTTAGAAAAATACAGACATACAGTTTCGTTTCAGATAACCAAAAAAAAAAATTTTTTTAAGGTGTGTTTTTTGAGGGTCTGCCATAGAATGAAACTTGTTAGAAGTGAATCTATTTATTTTATTTAACTTTGTTGGAAGCTCCATAATCCCATTGTGAAAGACTCTAACTCTTGAGAGGAAGGTTAAGCAAGAAAGAAAACTGTGGGTTTTTAATCTTATTTTTTCCCCCTCCCTTCCCTTCTGTTGTTGAATTCTATTTGTATTGCAGAGATTGAATTCTCAGTTCAAGTACATTCTTGTTAATAAAATAAACGTGGGTGAGTCTTCTAAATCCCTGCACATATTCCTCTCAGAGAAAAACCAGTCTGCCTACTAAATACCCATTCTCTTTCTTGTTGGGCCCCTCTCCAGAAAGGACAGTTCAGGGCAGGGTGTGCTGGGACAGTGGATATCAGAGGACACAGAAGGAGGGGTTCACTCATTTGAATCTATTGGTTAATTTTAAATTGACTGAAGCTACAGCAAACTATTTCATCAGGAATCTTGGGGAAAAGAAATGGTGAAAAACAACATGAGTTAGTTAAAAAAAAAAAAATATCCACACCTGTTAAAATGTCTCCCTTTTTGTGGTTGAGAAGTGATGGTTTTCAGGGAGTATGAACCTTCTTCAATTTCACAGAGCTGATTCTTTTTTATTTGCATTTATTTTTAAAGGAAACTTTTATCCTCAGCCTACCCTAATCAAGTTATGTGACTGCTAATGTACATTGTTTTTACCCCTGGACACAGTTTGTCACTTGACAACTGGACCTTCCTACCAGGAACTTTTAAATTTCTTTCTCTGGGCTGCCACTGGCTTTTGGCACTTCATCTAAGCATAGTTAGAAAAAAAAAGACAACAACAACAACAAAAAAAAGAAAGCGAAAGAAAAGATCATTCTTTTTCCTACCTTGGTGTAAAGATGAACTAGTCAATCATTCACGGAGTACCCTGCTCACATCTGATAGGACAATTTCAGATGTTGATAATTTACTTTTGATGCTAATTAATTACACGTAATCATAAAAACAAATTAAAAGCACTATACTTATTGCAAGTTTTCTTATGCTCCTGAAATAATGCATTTTTATGCATCTGTTTACTTGCTTTGTAAAAAAATGTAATAATCTATATTCATAGAAAAACAACTTTAGTGCTCTGCGTCAGAGCTGTAAACTGTTATTGGTTATTCAGTTTTTTTTCTACCTAAGATATTAAAATGGAAGAATGAAAGTGAGCCACATCAAGTGAAAGAGATTAATGCATTTCAAGACTAACCTAAAAGCAAGAATTAGGATTGTTTTTCATTCTTGTTTGCTTATTTGTGTATTTGTCTTTTTAAGAGACAAAAGTTAAGATTTTGCTCTTGGAAATTGGTAGGGGAGGGACTACCAGCTTTGGCCTACAGGCCAAGAAGGAACATAACTGACCCTTCTATATTTTCCTTTTCCCTGAAGGAGAAGGGGGGACTACTCTTTGGGTTCTGTTCTCACCAACAAAGAGGCCTTTTCAGCCCATTTTAGAGATGTGGGGAAGGGAACCACAGTGCATCCTCAGCACAGTCACTATCCATGCTCTGATTTCTCCTTCCACTCCCCCCCTTGCCTCTTTCAAAGCACCCCTGGGAGGCCACAGAGAGTAGAGAGAGACTGATGGGTGAGATTCAGGAGACCTGGGGTTGTAGGGTAGGCTCCTGACTCTACTGTTCCTTACTTAAGGAGAATCGCCACATCTCTGGAACTCTGTCTCCTCTGTGACAGGGAAGACACGCAGTCTGTGTCTTCACTTTTTCCACATCAGAGGACTGATGGATCCTTGTGAAAATGGAATGAGTCAATTGTGGAAATAAATGAGAACCCACCGAATGAGGAAGGTGAAGTCTTCGACTCCAAGATCACTATGGCAAAGGAGTTAGCCACTAGTATTTTGGCAGAAACTCAAAGGCAAGCAGGAGTGGAAAAGCTTTGGAGTGGAAAAAGGGAAGGCTTTGAGTCTTCCCTGATGGGAAACTATTGAAATGGGGAAGTTGGAAGTGGCTAATTGGAAGTGGGTTGTTCTGCATGATTAGCATGTATTTGGCTTCTTCTGGTTGGTGCTAAGTTGGAAGCAGGGGCAAAAATTGGGGAACTTGTCAGTTGTTAATCAAGTCCTGGACATTTGGGACTGATTGTTACAAAAGTTATTATGCAGCATCTTGGGTTATGGCCAGAGACAGCAGTCCAGCTTCCTCAAAGAAGGAAGTTGTGTACGGTAGATAAGATGTTGGTTTCTTGAGTAGGTTGCTGCAGGTTGTGGGTCATTGTTCTAATCTTACATATGGTCTAGTCATTGTCCATTTAATAACAGTAGAAGCTCTTTAAGTTGACCACTTAGGGAACTGCAGTAAACTGGTCAATATACGAGGTGGCCAACATAAGGAACGAGGCCTACTGTACATGTATGTGGTGCATGTACAGTCTATGAAAATTAGGACAACTTAAGGAGGGGGTCAATTTGAAAACTTACCTTCTAATGCAAATTTGGCCTCTGATTAGTTTTGTAACCTTGGGCCAAGTACCTAATCACTTTCTATTTCAGTTTTCTCCTCTGTTAAAAGAGAATTAATGCACACCCACTCATTACATCATCATCTATCTCACAGGGAGAAACACAAATATAATAAAATAATATACCTGGGAGTGCTTTGCAGGGTGCTATCGTCATATTGTCACCATTGTAACCATCATCATCACCATCATCACTCTGATGGCTCAAATGCACTCATGTCAAAGACAGGTGCCTTTATGTGGAGAATCTGACTCATTCCCACAGCCTTGCAAAGGAAGAGTCTATTTTCTGTGACTTTGGAAAAGTCTGCCCTATCTAACAAGGATGAAAAACCTCAGAGAATAGACTGATAGGGCCTGGTTTGCTGGTTTTAGTTCCTTCTAGGGGATTCTGTTATACAACATGCTTACAGGGATTGCGCATTCACCGGGGAAGAATTGGTGCAGAGCACTCTAGCTCTGTGGGGGTATGTAGAGCAACCTTTGAAGATTTTCATTCTGTCTCAACTTATAGCCATTGTCCACTTCTCTATCCAAATGCCTTTCAGATCCCATCATCTTATTATTTGGATATCTGCCACCTTTGGGGGCCCAGGTTACACTTGGAGATGGTATTAGATGAAGCTGGGACGTGCAGAACAATATACTTAAAATTTTTTTTTCTGAGTAAGTTAAGGCTGTTGAACTACAAAAACCACCTTCAGTGCAAGTCTGTTGGTACAATTTCTGTACATGCACCTTACCCATCCCCCATCCCAAGTGAAATCCTATCTCAAGACATATGTTATGTGTTAAGCATTGGGTATAAGTCTGCTTTGAACCTGAAGAGGTCTCTAAAACTCCGTCACTTGATTTGTAAATCTTAGGGCTACACTGGAGCTGTTGGAAGTCAGACAGATTTAGGGGCTTTCATTTATATAATCAATTTTTTAGGTAACTAAAGCTGTAGTCACTTAGAATTTTCCCTGATTGTCACAAAACTGTGTTTGGTTTATCCACATAAATAATTTGCATTTATGCAAATTTAGCTTACCCTTTATTAGTCCCAGAAAATTCTAAAGAACAACATGTCCAAGCATATGTTGCTAGCCCTATTTCTAGACCTGTAGAAATACCAGGGACGTTGCAGACACTGAGAGGCCAGGCGGTAGAGCGCTTTGCAGGCAGCCACATCTGGCAGGACCTGGCTGCAGTGTGTGTGACCTCAGGTGACTTAACCTCCATGGACCTTGCTTTTTTCATACAGAAGGAGGGGGTTAAAAAGTCTACTATGATTCCAATGAAGTTTAAATGAGGTGAAGTTAAAAGCGCGAGCAGAGTGTCTGGCACAGAGCTGGCACGTGGTATCTGTTCCTTCCCTTTCCTTCCGCCCCCTGACTTTTAGAACATGTAGCTAAAAGAAGGAAGGAATCTCTGTTCCTACAAATCATCTTTGGATTATCCCCCAATATTGTTTTAATCTATCCGCAAATGGATTTTCTTCTTTCTTTTCCTCGTTCCTCTTTACTCTGTGCTTTCAAAAGAGAGGAAATCGGTCAGGCCCACAAAACCCCTTCTGCTGCCTCTTACCCTGGAGCATCCACCAGACTCCACACTCTTCTCCTTGTGCCATCTCTGTCCCCCCATACTTGCCCTGCTTCGCTGGTATTCTAACCACCTGCAGGCCCAGTCATCTCCTTTTTGCTCCATGTTAGAGCCAAAGAGGCATGGGGGAGCAGAAGTTGGGAGGATGGGGTTGTAACTCCATCTGAGATCCATGTTTCTGGCGTAGGCTATTTCTTTTATAGCAAAGAAGTCCCTCCTTGCCAACGGGATGGCCTCAAGCTGGATTCCTTGTCCTGCTGTCTCCATCTTCAGCATAAGAGATGTGCTTCAAGATAGTTTGTAGCCGTAATCAAGCCATGTCTCATTTCAAGCCAAGGATGGAGGAGCACAGAGCAGGGTGAATGCATTGGGTTCCTCTCGCCAATAATGTTTCGCACATTTGAGATTTAATAATGCCCCAGAGGCAATCTACCCGGTGCCTCACTCTCAAAATCATCAAATGTGTTCATAAGGGAGATTTAATCAACATAGCTCTCCTCCATTGGCTGTTCACCCATTAAAGTGTTATTTTAAGAATTCACTGCCATCAATTTAAAAAAATTACATAAGAGTGACTAAAGGTATCTAGAAATGGATTCATGCCCAATGATTGGCAAGGAAACACCTTGGCTGTAGTGCAGAGAAGATAGCAGAATAACCCTCTTAATTCCCCCAAGCCCTCACCTCCCAGCTCCACCAATCTACACATTCAACCCCATTCACCTAGGCAAGGTCATTTCCTAGTCTGGATTCATCCTCTTATTGGCCTGACCAGTGAAGAGAAAATTCTCAGTAATTTTCTGAACTACTTTAAGCAGCCAACAAGAAACAGGGTTCACAATTAATATCTGAACATATATGCAATGTGTTTTTACTTACACAGCTTTTTTTCTTAAATAACAACTCAACTAATACATAAACAGCTTGTGTTGCCTCTATTATTATCCTAATTTCACTGATGAGGAAATTGAGGCTTAAAGGGGAAACATAACCTTTCCAGAAAAAAAGACGTTGGAAATTGATTGTAGTCCCCTCTGTATTGACCATGGCACTGACTATGGCAGGGGTCTGTTTGTTTTTGTTTTGGGACAAGCCATGAGCAAAATTTCCATGTAAAGGAATTTAGAGGCGAATTGGTCAAAAGGCCAGGAGCTAGGCAGGAATACTGAAAGGTTTACAGCTGAGGGCTCCTCTTTGGCATGAATAGCGGAAGCTGTTTAGAGGAAGTAAGAGGAAGGCCTAGAACAGAAGGGGTGTCATAGGAGTTTGTGTCTCTAGATTGGTGGTGATAGTAAGTGCTGAAATGATAACCAGGACTCTAGTGAAGAGGTTTCCTGGTCATACAGGACATCCTAACATAATCCATATCTTAGGCCAGAGTTACAAAACAGCCAAGTGAAAAGCTCCGTGGCTCAGTCATTCATTTAGTCTCCTTTTTTTGATGAGTAAGTATCTTCTGCCAGGTTCCATGCTAGATGGTGGGGATACACGTAAGAGGAACACATGATCTCTGTCCATGAGAAAGAGCCATGTATGCAGAAATTAAGGAATACTGTGATAATGGCAGGAGAAATGGCTGGACACTGTTAGCATGGACAGCAGAGGCCTGAAAAAGCCCGGGGTGTCTGGAAATGGATATGACTCTTTCCCAAAAGGACAAATGAGAAGACTCACTTTAGGGACAGTAAGTAACTATTTGGTGACAATGTAGTAACTCTTTATAAAAGTTAATTTTTTTTACTGAGATACAATATAGTAAATTTCATAAGTCTTAAGTGTTCAGCTAAACTTTTCTGTGTATATACCTGAGACATCTTTATTCCCATCAAGATACAGAATATTAACTCACCCTAGAAGGCTCCTTTACACTCTTAATCCACACTCTTCCCCGAGAGGTGACCACTGTTCTGACTCCTGGCTTCTTAGATTAGTTCTGACCAACTCGACCTACACAGAGATGGAATCATACACTGCGTGTTGTTTGTGGCTGTCTTTCTCCTTCTCATGATGAACTCGATGAGATTCACCCAGATCACGTAAATGTCTTTATACTAAAACGAGGTTGCAGTGGACATCATTCCTGGATTTTAGGATTTACTTGAGGGGAAACAGATGGTGGAGTGGAAAAACATAAAAGTTTAGATTCAAGGAGGGTGGGTTTCAGTTTTGAAGAGGCCACTTGCAGATTGTGTATCTTGAGAATATCACTCTGAACTTCAGAGTTCTTCATTGCACAGTGAAGACAACACCACTACCTGCTTTATGGAGCTGATAATATAATGTGTGTGAAAAACCACTTCTAAACCATAATGAGCTATTCTAATAGACTTTTAAAACTGTTTTTATTAATTTAATGTTTGCACACAAATTGACATATGTGCGTATTTATGAACGGCTGAAGATATATAAAAGATAATTTTTCTATTATGCATTTTATAAACATGCTCTTTAGCCATCCATTGGATTTTATTACTCAAAGGCAATTCAGTGAACATCCAACAATTGCCTTGTTAAATTCAAAATTGCATTCTAGTTGCATGTAATCTGAAGCTCAAACACGATTTGGTGTTCTAAGTCTTGGGATCTGGTTGCCAAATCAAACAATACTTTGAATTTACCAGACTTGCTAACACCTGTAATAATGCACATTAAAAAGTACCCTAACCTGAGCATCCATTTCCTTCTTTTACAAGTCTTGCACTGTAAAACAGCAAAAGCAAACATTGCACAGAAGGAAGGAAAGGTTTTAGATTTCTTCTTACTCCTTGCACCCCCCGTGTGCAGTTTTTGGCAGTTTCCCCACAAAGGGAAAAATGCAGAGATGGACTTCTTATTTCAAGAGACATCTTGAAATGGCTAAGGCAGGAAAGTTTCCATTTAAGTTAGAGAAGATGAAAGTTTGAGACTGACTTTTTAATTTCTTGAATTAATTGGTAAGTACCTTACTTGCTCTTCAGCAAGATTATAAATTCAAAATTAGAAAACAGATTCATTCCAATTCTCCACCAACTGTTGTAAATTTTCTTGCTGATGGGAAGAGGGGGAATTCATTTTCTCAATGGCTTCATTGCCAGCCATCATCTGGAGGGCTCTGTCTATAAACATGAAACCAGAAACATTGGTGGGAGGCGACATTAACCAATCCCCTACCAGGCTGTAAGTAATACCACATCCTCCACCTGGCACCATTAATAATCCTATTCAATGAACCCTTTATTATTAATATTACTGGTATAAAAAATGACCCCACACTTACAGGTGTAACTTAATGAGGCACATGTTGCGGCCAGATGTCTTACAAGGCCAATTCCACTACCACAGCACACATCTTTGTGCACATTTCATAAAAGGCAGCCATCTGAAAGCATTCATTTCAAGAGCATATTCATCACGTAGCGTGGTCAGTTTAGGAGTGACGCTCCTCTACTTAAGTTTAAACAGATGGGGAAAACCTGGGAATTATAGTCAGTGTACTTTTTTTTAAAGTAATTATCTGATTTAAACTGCCAAATACATTTTCTTCTTTTCAGTCCCTTCATGATAACGTTAAGGAGTTGGCAGTGTTGGCACAGCCCAGACTTAGGAGGGTGCCTGCCATTCAACAGCCCCCCACCTGCTGCCTTTAGAGACCAGACTTTGCGATTGAATTTCTTTTTCATTCCCTGCTAAAATATAGAGAAGAATTTTGTTAAAACTCAAGTGGCCATTCAGAAGTTGGTTTAAGGAATAAGGATAGCACCTAATTATAACAATGTAGACTTCTTGTTTGAACCTTCTGGCTTGAGTCTTCCAGAGGAAGTAAAGTGTCACAAGGACATAGGTTCTGCATCAGTATGGCATCTTACTACAAAGGAGACACACTTGCTGTCTGGTGCCAACTAACAACATGGGTGCCTTTGTTCCAACTAACCTTTTCAGGGATCATGTCTAAGCTATGGGCTTGTTGTGTATCTAGCACTCATGAATCCTTCTTCAAAGGGTCAAAATTGGGTGTCCAACCTGTGGCCCATGGGCCACATGCTGAATTTGTGAGGATTTTTTCTTTTTTTGGCTCATCTGTTTTGCTAATCAGCTTTCATTAGTGCTTGTGTATTTAATGTGTGGCCCCAGACAACCCTTGTTCTTCCAATGTTCAGCAGAAAAGAAAAAAGATTGTACACTTACACTATAGGTGGTAGTTTAGGTGGGACTACGTGGACTAAAATAGATAAAACATAAACTAGATCTTGACAAATAGTATTATGTAGATGTGGGAAAAGGCCTTAAGAAAATGTACAGAGAGGGAATAATAACACAAGGCCAGACATATGGGTGCCCTTCAGAAGCCAAAACAGGGGGGCTGTAGGCAGGCTTTTCATTCAGCTCTTACTCAAACTGAAGTTCTCTAGATATGGTCAGAAAAAAAAAAAAAAAAAAGAGTAAGATATTATGTGAAGGGAAGGGCAGAGAATAAGTTCATGGGTGGCAACACTCAAAGATTTTTATTCCCAAATAAATTCAGCTTTGGCCACAAACTCATATACCTCACTCAACCCAATGAGGGACTTGATTTTAAGATGACACAATCTTATTTGAAAGTTATAAAAAGATCATCTGTTGATCTTCCAGCATATTTCATTGAAGAAAGTGTCTTCCTTCCAAGCAGCCTGTCAAAGAACCTCTTCCCTTTAGCCAGGTGTTGTGATGGGCACCTGTAGCCCCAGCTTCTCTGGAGGCTGAGGCAGGTGGATCACTTGAGCCCAGGAATTTGAAGTTGCTGTGAGCTAGGCTGACCACCACAGCACTCTAGCCTGGGCAACAGAGCAAGACTCTGTCTCAGAAAAAAAAAAAAAAGAAATCCTTTCCTCCATATGTAGGCATTTCCCTGGGAAGAGTTTTAGAATTTGCTCCCTCTTGCTATGTTTCTCGCGTCATTGGAATAACCCTGGAGATATTCCAGTGTCAGTAAAAATATTCCTAAGGATATTTTAATGCACTATACATTAAGGTACCATGTACCTACTTGGATGGTCCACTTCATAATCCAACTGTGACCTTAGTGTGGCTGGACAGCCATAAAGAGACAAGCAGATGTAGTGTCCTAGTGCACTACTTCCCAGGGCTTGAATGTCCTCTCCTAAATCCCCGCTATTGGTCCACACTAAAATCTACCCAAGGAAGGGACAATTTGATTCTTCTTTTCATTCTCATCCCTTTTCATGTCTCTCTCTCTCCCCTTACTCTTTTCCCTCTGCAGATAAACTTCCTCCTGTTGCAGAATTCACATGGTGGAAGACATGGCTGCTTAGGCCAAGGTTTCCATATTACCACCACAGTCATCTAGAGAAAGAACATCTTTTGTGGTTTTCTCTTCCAAGACTTCCCAGGACTCTGGTGGACTCTCTCCTCCCCACTGATCTCTCCCTCCCTGAGGGAAAGTGGTTTGGATGCTAGGGCAGAAATCAGCTGGTAGTTGTAGCCAAATTTCAAGTAGCAGAGCCTTGAGAAATCACCAGGAGATCATGAAGAAACAGAAGATTAAAAGTATATTGTAGAAGCTCTGAGTACAGCCAGAATAGTTGACCCTCCTCTTTTCAGAAAAATGTTGTTTTCAGAAGAATAATCTGTCGAAGTCGGGGGGGATTAGATTAGGGCCAAGGGACAGTGGACTCAGGAAAACAAGTTTAAAGGATATTACTTATCTATAAGGATGTTCACTCCAGAGTTATCTATACTAGTGGAAAGATTATCAAGTATAAATTCCTAACTACAAGAGATTTGCTAAACAAATTATAATACTGATAAATTGAGACAGGGCCATATGATGGAACATTGCACTTAAAAATTCTGTTATGGAATATTATTTCAGACGTGTATTTCAAAGTTCATTATTAGTATCTAGCTTCTTGGGAGATTTAGGTATCACATAGCCCAAAATGAAATCACTGAGTCCACAAATATTTGGATTCTAAACTCGACTTTGCCTTTGCCAAACCCAAACCAACTTTTCTCATAAAGTTACTATCTGAGCCTCATTAGCTATGATTCTTAAATCTTTTATTTGTTCTTTTTCCAGCAGAATTTATGGGATCATTATATGATTTTCAAAGTATTTGGTCAAAATATCAGTCATTAATCTCTTACACAAAATATAATTTTTAATGATTCACGATGATCAATCAAAACATTAACTACCATTTGGCATGGGCCATTTTCAATTTGAAATGCAACCTTTGCTTCATTTGGAACCAAGTTTAGGATAACACACTGATGAGGAGATAGATAAAAATCACACTATCTCTGCCTGGGTTTTATCTTATCAGTGGAAAAACATAGCGTTTGAGATTGCAGTGCTATCAATTTAAGTGCTCTTTTATAAGTACTAAGCTGTTTCATGGATTATTAGCTGTTTGAAGGAAGTCATGCTTTAAATCATTTTTTAAAGCCAGTTCTTAAGAAAAGTGGGGAAAGCCTAGTAAATGAGTAAATAAAGTTCAAAGAAGGCTGTGGTGGCCAATGAAACAGTTAGCTACTTGCTGCTAGAGCCCTTAAAATACCCAAGCCTGGAACCTCTGCACGTCGTTATATCCTGCATGCAATTATCTTGGCAGAAGCAGCATCTTTTGTGAGATATCTTCAATCAGGGTTCATGGAACTGGCTTACAAAGAGGCATCGCTTTAATTGTGTTGCAAGAAAGAATGGCACTATGATCTCAAAAGGACAGAATACTTGTAAAATTTATGTAGCTCTTTAATACAATGCGCTGTGCTTTAAATAGGTGGGGGATTTACATGTGTTAAGTGCTCCTACAAATCTACTTTACCCTTTCCTGGAAAAGGGCAACACAATAATAATAGTTAAATTTATGTGTAAGACGTCTGTATGGTAGAGCTGCTGAAATCGGTAAATATTACACAGTAGACTAACTGCTTCTGCTTTTAATCTTTAAATATCTACAATGAAATGCTGTCTGCTGAGTGAGGGACACTTAGCCCACACTCTTTAAACCTTTGTGGTCTGGTTCTATATTATGAACAGAAGATTATAAAATCCAAACTCCAATGGGCTTCCTGCCCACTGTTGTTTCCAGATTCTGCCCACCCTGCATGTAGATGTCAGAATATTCTTTCTTAAATAACATTTACAAAAAGAGTCCTTCTCTATTGAATTTTTTTATCCTATCTATTTTCATCTCTCTGTCCTCACAAGTCTCCAACAACTTAATCTTGCTTTTATTTTTCTGTTGGGATAAAAACCTCATTTCTCATTTTTCTTTAGCATGAAATTTTTAAGCAAGAATTTTCAAAGTATTAACTTGCTCACTTGATCATTGCTCATTCTCTCTCTCCCCTCCTGTGTGATGACTATGGTTTTAAAAGAAAACAATCATGTATATCTGTCACTCTCTTTTGAACCACACTCATTCTGATTCCTTGCCATAGCTGAAAACCTGAGCCCTCCCTGCCTTGTCTTGTCAGGAGATTTTACTCCTCTTTGGCCTCAGTTGACAGGACCAGGGCTACACACCTGACCCGTGACCTGGGCCATTCAGATTCTTTCTCTTAAGAATTTGAACTATGAGAGAAGAGACTAGAGGTCACAGTGCTCTCTGGCCCATGAAAACTTGGTGCAGGGAGAGACCATCTGCTGAAAAAAGAAAGAGAATGGAGCAGATGGTAGATCATGTGGCCCCAGAGAGAAAAAAAGAGACTGAGAAAGTAGCTGCTTTAGCTCCTGATGGTTTTCCAGGTCCCAGTTCAGTCTTCTGAGGACTGGCTGTACTTCCTGCACTGAGGTTCTATGTGATATCCCTGGACCATTAGAACAAATCCCTGTGGTCTTAAATTAAGTGGAGTAGATTCCTCTTTCTTGAACTCAAACAAATAATAAGATAATGTCCATATGTTTGTGTGAATCATGCATCTATATTTATCCTACATGCATACACATGTAGATTATACACATGATGCATATTACATGCAAGAAATTGAGTTTAAAATAGTGACAAATATCACTTTCAAATGACTGCCAACTAACAAAACGAGCCGTCAAAGATTAGTGCTTAGTGAGAGGAAACCATTGCCTAGACTTTAAAGAATTTGGACGATACATCCAATACATTGGGTTGGTCAACTGAGATGGGAACTTATAAGAAGGAGGCTAAGAACTGGAGGTCACATTCCCATAATTGAATAGGTAGTCAATACTTAGACAAGCACCAAGAATGAGAAAGAGAAGGAAGTCAGAAACAAAGAGAGAAACCAAACAGATGAGAAGGTTATGCGGGTGTTTTGGGGGAGCTGGCAAGTGATTACAAAACCTTGCTGGGTAGAAGATTCAGACTGCAAGTTGCTGTGTACATGTTACTTAAGTCTTTTTCCTTGCAGTGAGGCACAATATCCATGAGTTGGAAGTTCTCTGTGAGCTAACATCTGAATTTTTAAATGTAGGATTTCAGACTAACTGGATTGATAAGGATCACTAACTGAGCTGATTAACTTTTCTTTACAGATATGGATCTTTTGATAATTTGTAGAAATAAGATTATAAAATCTACACTTTTTTATTTTTATATTTTGAAAAATCATGTTTGGATGTAAGTGATCAGCCATTATCTCCAATTACGGTAGGTCAGTACCTTAGATTTCTTTTCTCTAGAAAGAGATGCAAATTTATTTTGTCTTCAGTGAAAGTTCAATTTCACACATGTTCTCAAGCTTATGTGCACAACACATCATAGTACACTTCAGCAATAAAGGTCTCATTTGAGATAGGAGACAATAAAAGACAAGGGAGGGTGGAAATTAAAACTATTGAGATCCTGAGGTTGGCAAAGGACAAGTTCCTCTTCTAAATATGTGCCTTTGGGCAGGTGACCTCCATGGTATTAACTGTAAATGGAGTTAATAAGAGGACCTATTTTACAGTGGCATTGTTATGACTGAGGACACTCATGAGGCTTTCAGCGTAGAGTCTGCTTCACAGGAAACATTAGAAGCACTGTTTGTCTTAGTCTGTTTTGTGAAGCTATAACAGAATACCACAGACTGGAAGATTTGTAATGAACAGAAATTTATCTGGCTCTCAGTTCTAGAGGCTGTGAAATACAAGAGCATGGCACCAGCATCTGGTGAGGAACTTCATGCTGCATCATCCCATCTCAGGTAGAATGGCAAGAAAGTGCAACAATTGAGAGCAAGAGAGGGCTAGAGGGCCGAACCCATATTCCTATGACAACAGCATTAATATATTCATGAGGGCAGACTGTTTATGATCGATTCACCTCTTAAAAGTCCCATCTCTCAGTATTGTTGCATTGGGGATTAAATTCCAACATATAATTTTTGGTGAACACATTCCAACCATAGTCCTCTTGTCAGTAGGTCAAGAGATTTCCCCAAGGTCTGACAGCCACATGCTGACAGAGTTAAGACCCAAACCTCAGTCCCCTACCTTCAAATCAGAATTCTTTTCACAATTTGTCATATAAAGATATTTAGAAACTACTTTATAAGTAGAGACAAGAATAAAATAATTTGAAGATGAAGTAACCAGGCATTGTGCCAGACAAATCAATTGGACTAATTTTTCAGTTTAATTTTAATTCAAAACTTTTACTTTTTTCTCCATTGGTAAAATTCTTATATAATCTCAATTGAAATTAAAGGAAAATCAAACTGAAATTCATGGGGCCTTGATCAGAATGGACAGAAGTCTTGAATCCATGCATCTCCAAAATCTAGGCCTACGAGGCAGAAAACTGACCAAAGCCCAAGCATCAGAGGGTGGAGGAGAGAATAGTCCACATCTAAGCTCACAAAGTAGAAATCCTAATTGGCAGAAGCCAGTTTATCTGCAGAAATTGCCATTTCTTATTTGGGGCATTTTATTGTTCTAAGATCAGAATAAACCCTCATGCTTCATTCTGGTCCATGCCAGAGTCAGGAGAGGGGTATCTAAAACATGTCATCTGTATGTACCTTGAATCTGATCATTTGTATTTACCATTACAAGGGAGAACTCACACTTATTACCTCTTTAAATGTTGCTACTCCTCCAATTATTCTTATTCTTCCTTTTGAGAACCTATCATAGATGAATGCTTTCCTCTAAGTTGCGTAGCCTCTTTATCGTGTTTGTAATTTCATTTTTTCTATTATAATATTCGAGAAAATAAACCCAGCTCTATCTTCTAGTTTACTAATTCCCTCTTTAGCAATATCTAACCTGCTATTTGATTTATTTGGTTTTTAATGTCAATGATTAAAATTTTTAATCTAGAACTTTCGTTTGGTTTCTTACCAATGTTTCTTTTTTTCTCCCCGTAGTATCTTTTTATCCTTTTCTTTGTCTTCAATCATTTAAATATACAGGTATTTACTTTATACTCTCTATCAAATATTTGTTACCCAATGTTTTGGGGTTTTAGTGCCTCTATTTCCTGCGCCTTTTGACTCATTGTCATATAGGGTTATTTGCTCATTTTTAAAATTTTTTTTTATTTTTGGCCGGGGTTTGAACCCGCCACCTCCCGTATATGGGGCCGGCGCCCTATTCCTTTGAGCCACAGGTGCTGCCCGTATTTGCTCATTTTTAAAATTTTGAATCATGGGCTTTTCTTTCCCAAGGATTTACCTGTGGCCTGATTAGATGGTGTGTTCCTTTGGAATGGTTTTGAATTCACATCTGCTCCCTGGCCTGGATATATTACCAGTCAGCTTCTGCATTTTATGCTAATTCCTTAATTTGAGGGTTTCAAAGTTTAAGGTCACTAAGTTGAACATCCCTACCAGTTGCTCCCTTACTCTAGTTTTTAATTCTCTCTGGATTTCAGTATCTATAGGTTTCTTTTTCTCTTCTTTTCCCTCTCTTTCCCTCCCCTTTTCTTCTTTTTTCTCTTCCTTTTCTTTTCCTTTTCCCTCCTTCCTTTCTTCTATAACCCCTTCCTCCCTCCCTCCCTTTCTTCCTTCCTTCCTGTAAATTCAATTATACTTTAAAAGATATGTCTGGTGTAGAGGAATGTTTTTCATGTAATATACCTGAAGCAAATGTCCTATATGTGTGCCCAGTAACAATTTAGGTAAGTATTTCTCAAACTCTTACTGAACAACCATATTTCTGACCCTCCTTGAACATATCTACTTCTCTTGCACAATACTCTGGGCCACAGCCATCCCTCTCTCTGGATTTTTTTCTTGAACATGCCCCATGTTGTCCTGCTTCAGTGGCAATATTCTTGCTGCCCATGTTTGAGTTGGCCTCACCTGCTCGTCCTCACTTGTTAAAATTCTACACCCCCAAAGCCCACTTCAAATGTCTTCTTCATGAAGCCAACACTGACGCTCTGAAGCAGAGATAGAACCTTCTTCCTCTCTCTTCCCCAATATGTCTCACCTTGATTATAGCACTTAGAGTAGCCTGGCTATGCATTTGCATCATTTTCCAACTAACTTTTAAACATTGCTTGATGGAAGAAGATCATATCTCTGTATTTCCTATGGTGTCCTGAATACTGTTTGGTGTTAGGTGTTTAAACAGAATAAGTGTGGGTTTCATGTAATTGAATTTATCTGAGTAAAAGGAACAATATAGCAAAGACCTTACCTATAAGAGGTTGAATGCTCTTCTGAAGTATCTCCTTTATCTACTTGCTATGTTTGAATTCCTTCATGCTATAATGAGAGATACGAGTTTAAACCTGAAACATCCACTAATTTAAATCTACCACAAGGTAAAAGAGAGAGATTCCAATTCCTTTAAGATACATAGGAGGGGGGATGGAGTTGAGGAACCCTCTTTCCTATTGTTGTAATTCAATGAGAAGTTGGAGTTGGGTGGAGGAAATATCATTAATGTCAGAACAAGCACTGAAGTGAAATCTGAACTCAAGCTTCATATATTTTTCTGCACTCCTCACTTCTTCCTTGGACGTACTACAAGCCTGATCTCCAAGGAAATGTTTTCTGTTCCTAGATGATAACTTTGTCAACTTTCCTTTGGGAGAGAGAAGTTCTTTACTTTTGATTTTTTTTAAACTTCTTTAAATTCACCTTGTACGGTTGAAATTTTACCATTACTATTAACAGATTGACATGAATTCTTCTCGACTTACTTTTATACATAAATAGTATATATTTTACTCTAACAAAAACAGGATTATTATACTAGTATGCAGTGATGTACAGTGGGTTTCATTTTTAGTGTAGAATAATCAACTACTCGGAAATGATGCCATTGTTGCTATAGTATGTAATTTATTTTCATATTCTGAGATTCACTGTTTTAACTATTTTTCAACTACAGGGGTATGTGATTCTAAACTTACTAGCACAATTCCTTCTATCAAGGATATTGCTCAGAAATATGGAGAGAAGAGGCCCCCACTGACCCACCAATTTCTCTTGGGATTGCAAGGGAGACAGTGTGGAGCCAAAAGAGACACTGTGGTGTGTACAAGTCTACAGTCTTGGCATTTTCCAGGTGCATTTGCTATCCACCTGTGTAACTCCAAGTATGGGTTTCTGTGAGCACACACTTTATTGTGAAAGGAATTGGAAGGAAATTTGATCACTGCTGTCTGGTAAAAGTCATCGGACAGAAAGGTGGTATAGGACAGTTGCTGAAGTTAAACTACCCAGGTTTAAAATCCAGCTCTGTTATCTACCTGGTGTGTGATGTAGGAAAAAATAACTTTACTTTTCTCATCTCAAAATGAGCATAACAATAAGACCGACTTTTCAAAATTGTTACAAAGACTAAGTCATTTAAAACCAGTGAAGTGCTTATAAGGACCTGGCACATGATACCAAGGAAGGGTTTAATTAAATGTTAGCCAAGGTGGGTGATGTTGCACAGTGGAAGGGAAGGCTCAGCGGATGACTGGGAAGGGTGAGTGAGGGAACTTCTGACAATTCTGGTGGTGAAATGAGGGTGTTTCCTGGCCCACACAAGCACTAGGAACTTCAGTCCTCCCAGTCTTCAAGCCCCAGCTCAGATCTCCCTTTCTGGGGACAATAGTTTTGTGCTGAGTTTCTCTAGCCTAAAACAATGCCAGAGTAGTGTAGAGTGTGTATGGGTGGCCTCTGCCCTACACCCACTTGGGGTCACATAATTGTTTGCCATGAGTGTTGTACTGTGCTTTGCAGGATGTTCAGCAACCCTGGCTTCTACTCATTAGATGCCAGTAGCACACCCTTGACGGAAACAACCCCAAATGCCCCTAGATACTGCCAAATGCCCCTGACTGAGAATCACCAGTGTAACCTGATACTGGATATAGAAGTAGGACTTTCTAGCTGTTTCTGTACCTTACCTATTTTACTAGCCTGTAAGAATTTGCAGGCAGAGACAATCCTTGTATCCCACCCACCCACCAGCACAATGCTGGATACTCAGATTTCACTTTAAAACACTTAGTGCTTAGCTCAAAACAGACAATCAAGCTAGTTGGTTAACATTTTAATTTCTAATTTGTACTAAGATTGATTTAAATAGAGGTGACATCAAGACTAATTATTCCTGCAAAGTCTTGAAATGTCAATTACTTCAAAATACATCTTTTTCTTAAGATACGTATTACAACTCAGGCAGGGTTTTCTTTTTCTTTTTTTTTTTTTTTTGTCTTTTCTTTGATCACAATTCTGCACATACTTCACACAATAGCCAGGATATATAAAGTTTGGTTTTAATTGCCACCTATTCATTTCCTTCTTTACAATGAACTGGAAATATCTCAAATGCACTGAGGATTTCTAGAGATTCTTTTGTCACTGGTGTCACGATGTCTGAATTTTAAATCACTAGAGATGTTCAGCCAAAGAGGAGGCCCAGGGGAGTGTGCTCTGCCTCACACATGGCCTGGCAGTGTCTGTTCATAACGGCCCTGGCAGGGATGCTTGAGGAGACTGTTTGTTCCCTTGAGAGGCTATTATCCTGACATTTATCACATTCTGATAAATACAAATTCCGCGCTTCTAGTTTTGCTGCAATTTCCTATTTTATATTTCTTTTTGTCTTGCCAGTGGAGGTACACATGTGAATATAAACATCAATATGTATCCAGGGGAATACATATGCCTTACTAGACTCATCCCTTACCAAAAATGGCAGCTTTTTGCACTGAAGGCATGAGGCTGAGATTGAGAAACACACCTGTTAGAACTTTCCACTGGGAGTCATAGAAAACTTCATGACATGGGCAACGCATTTTAAAAGAATATATTGATGCAGTGTCCAAGACATGGAGACATGTCAATAAGAGATACCAAAGAAACTTTTGAATGATAACAAGAGGGAGTATTGGCATCAGAGACTTGCCATGGGGTCAACTATAGTCTTTCACATTGGGGCTCAGGAGATGAGCTTTGCAATCACACTGATAGGGAGTGGTGTGCAGGACAGACCCTCATGGTCACAGTGCCTAAGACCAGTCCAGTCAAAATGCCAATAACTGGTGTGTAAAAAGAAGGGGAAAGCTGGCAGGACAGCACTGTATCCCCCATAGGCATTGCGATGACAGGACAGGTGGTCATCAGGAGGAGTTTGATGGGCTTGGAAGAAGCACAGAGGGATATAGAGATGTGGTCTGAAGCTGGGCTGCTCGCAAGCCAAGAATCCTTGACAGGGACACACTTACCACCAGCAACAGCCAAATATTCTTCTGCCCCACAGGATTCTTCCTTCTGGCTTTGGTGCTGGTGACACATATATTTGGCTCAAGGACACACTTCCAACATTTCCCTCGTTAACCAAACCCTTTCTGATAGCTTTGTTTTTTCTTAAGATAAGGTATCCTTCAGACAGTTCATTCTCTTCCAGGATCTCACCCAGGAAGCAGAGCAAATGTGAGTGAGCCCAAAAGGCAAAGGAGCCTTCAGTCCAACATCAGACTGAAAAGTAGGAAAGTGATTTAAAAGACCAGGTTCACACCTTCTGGGGGCAAGACATGATTGCAAGAGGGACTTTACCTAACAAATGCAATCAGCGTAACCTGGCTTATTGTACCCTCAGTGAATCCCCAACAATAAAAAATAAATAAATAAATATTTTTTTTGAGAAAAAAAAAAAAAAAAAAAACAGGTTCACACAAGACCAAAGAGCAAATTAGGACGTCTTCTTTTTCTTGTTCTTTCAAATAACATTGAATAACTTGGTTTTGATTCTTTAAGTGTAGACTTATAGTTTAACTTGCAGAAGACAATTTCAGTTTCCTCTCTTTCCTCCTTATTTGAGGATGAAGTTTGGAACAGACTGCGTTTTTTACGCCTATGTTAATTAATGAATGTTTGAGGAAAAATGAGCGTTCTAAAGTGGCTGTCCCCTGGGGAAGCAGCATTGCAGGATGGGGAAGAGCATGAAGCCCTAAACTGGACTGCCTGGCTGTGAACCTGGCCCCAAAGTGTTAGCCAGTGATTTTAATCTGGTTCACTGAAAAATTTGACAATTTTTGATAATTTGGGGGGCAAAAAAATTCCATTGTTAAATTTTATTTTAGCCGTTTTATGTCCACTCCCTCAATTTCTCTCTCTCAAACATGGAAGCAGGTCTATAAAAGCAGAGATGCCAGAAGTCCTTGGAAACCCTCTTCACCATCCTCACTGTGTGCCCCAGTGAGGTGAGAACACATGGAGGGGTCAAGGTGGCGGGAGAGAAGGAACGAAGCTCAGGTCTCTTGATTCCCGACTTCCTACAGAAGCACTGTTTCCTACTCTACTGATGGCCATATCTGGTGGAGTTCACAGAGGCATTCTGCCAGAAAAGGCAAGGATTTTACCAATTTTCTCTCCTTTCTCTTAATTTGACTTACAGAAAGATAGATAGATGATAGATAGATAGATAATAGGTAGGTAGCTAGATAGACACATTGGTAGATAGAGGGATGATAGGTAGATAGATAATAGATAGATAGATGATAGACAGACAGATGATTAATAGATATGTAAAACTAACTTAAGTTATCCTTACTGCAACCATGCCACAAAATGTGCGAGTTGTCCATGAAATCCATTACTAAGAGGAGCAACAGGAAAATTTGTAATCAGTAAGAAGAGAAGGCTAAGGGATGTTGCTGTGACCTGTCTGTAAGCAGCACCTTATCACCTTAGAGTTAAGCATGTCCACTCATGTCAATACTTGATGAGAGAAAATATAGCAACATACACAGCCTGCTACCTTTCAACTTTGCATTTAAAATTTATTTGGTGCCAGGATCTTAGGAACATTGAGGAAAACTCTTTTATTTAAAGTCTCCAAAACTTTCTGTGAGAAAAAACAACTCTGAAAAGCCTCTCCTACCAGCAAGAACAGCAGCATCTGCTTAAGAACACATAGCAACCCTACATTCAGATCAGGACAGGAAATAAAAAAAAATAACACATCCAATTGAAACTGCAGGAGGACACAGTAGACAGAATGTAATTAGTTGGGTTGACTGTCAGCCAAAACCTCAGGCAACCACCCCCTTGCTCTTATGAAAACTGCCTGGAGATTTTTAATGATGATGAGCAGTTAGGATCCCGGTTTTAAATCTTCTCTGAAATGCAGGGCGCCATCATTCCCTCCAGCGACGCTGGGGATATTGGTTCTGGGTTGGCACCAAAGAGCTCTCAAAAAGGTGAACCCTAACTCCTTAAGATACAATGACTTCTGTCACCAAGGGTTTGGTTTCAACAATGCTTTAACCCCAAAGGGTCCTGCTGAATTTGTGATCACCTGGGCACATTTCACAATGAGGATGTTCTGGTATATGGAATTGGCGTTTGGAATGTTAGTGCTTTTCTCCAAAGGGTGTGATGGAGGAATCCTGGATTAGGAGTCACTAGGGTTGTAGTTACCTGTTCAGATTTAAAGATCCAGTGGCACGATGTGCATGGGTGAATACCACCAAATCCTGCCACTGCTCCTCCCCCAGGGTCCCTGAACAAGCCCCCGGAGGGGAGTGGGAAGAACATAGGCACAGACACCAGAATTGGTGCAGAATCCCAGCTCTGTCACTTACTAGACTGTGATCTTGGGCAAGCCCCTTGGCCAATCCAAACCTCACACCAAAGAAGGCAGAAAGAAAGAAGGTCTAGATTCTTTAATTTCTCAAATCTCTTTAAATTATAAAATATAATACTTTATGGTTGTTTTGTTTTTTTTTTTAAGTACACATACAAAAGGTACAGTTGATGGTGCTTTGCAATGCCTGAGGTTGAGGGTCCAAAAGACCGAGCCAGTTCAGGCCTCGCCTCCTTCCCTGCAGATTGTGTGTTTAGTCTGTCCAATGGCTAATGACTGCAGCTGCTTCCTGCAGAGACTGTTATAAGATCTATAAAAGGTGGAGATATTATGGTTTCAGAAGCAGGTAATGAGTGTACACAGAAACCACGTGGCTTTTCTTTTTTTCTTTCCATTTGGAGTTTTAATTTGTGGGCTTTCTACACAGGAGTTCGTGGGTATGATGCCAACTCTCACAGACAACAAGGATTTATTGTATTAATAATCTGCAAATCATGGATTGCAAAAACAAAGACATTTGGGGATTTCATTGAACTTCTACCAACAAAGATGCCTCCATGCTGAGGTTTTCTAAGTTTTTCACCATGCCCAGTTGAAATTAATTATAAACTATACATCTATTTGCATATTAAGTATAAAAACATACCATGGAATATATTTAGGATAAAAAACACAACAGAAAAAGATAGTAATTTATGAGTACTGAATACTAAATCAAATAGAACATCAAGTAATACTCACTATCTTTCAAAACTAGCCTTAAAAAACACATCTTTCTTCAGTGCAAGAGGAATTTAATCCATTCAAATGCATAATGGACAAACTCCTCCCATTTGTAAATTTTCTTGATTTCAGATTGTTTGCAATAATGTCTACTTGAACTATGATGGGAATTCAATTCCTAAATGAATTAAAAAAAATTTTCTTTTCATGATAACATCAGGATGGTCAGATTTGTTCTCAGGACACAGCTCTAAAAAATGTGGCTCAAAAAGATGTGGCTCCAAAAAATGCAGTCATGGTCAAATGCATCATGAAAATGCTTGGTTTAAAAAATGAATTTTCCTGTCGCATGTTACCTTTGACACAACAATGTGTACTGTAACTATTACACATAATGCTCCTTAAATTTCTCTGACCACAGAACACTTTTTCCACAGATCATTTTCCTAGATGAATGTTCCTTGGGAAATCCTACGTTTGTTCACCTGCTATTGCCTCTGCATGTCTCTGTTCTCTGGTTTCTTCTTAGCTTCCTGTGTTCTGCCCTTGTGACCATCACCTGGGATTGGAGCAAGGCTGATGGAGCAGACCTACGCAGAATTACAGTCCTTGTTTATTTCATCAGCGGCTGGCCTGCTACTCACATTAGCCCTTTCTGGCTAGAGCTTCACATTCCACCCACACAGTGTTCACTTATGACCTGAAACAGCAGGGTTATGGAGGGACCATGGGAGTATCTGGTGGCCCGGCTAATTCTGTGTAGCCCACAATGAGGATGCTTCCAATAGGAAGTTCATTGTCCTTAAATGGAATTCAAATGCCAACTTTTTGTTAAGCCCCCCTTTTTTTGCAGTCAACGTACAATGGCTATTTGATATGTTGGTCTAGTTCTGGGGTAGTGCATTCCCTTCGTGAGGAGAGGGAAAATGGAAAGGAAGAGTAGCCCATCCCACAGAGGGAAGAAAAGGAGAGACGAGTCAAACAAATTTCCATTAGGTAACCAGCACAGCTGCTTTGCACACAGATTACAAATTCCCACATTAGGGCTGAATCTTAAAAGACTAGAAAAGTTCAGGAAAAGAGAGGTGGAGAAAGAACAATGGGGATGCTAAATTGAATATTTCTGTTTCAGGGAAAGGGTTGCCCCACCTCTTGCAGCCCCAAACTCTACCTCTGTTCCTTCCGACTGGGATAGCAACTCCTGGCTTCATTCACATTCCAACCTCTCCTCTGAGCTCCTTTCTCTCCCTCTCAGACACTACAAACTCCACTTCATCATCAGTCCACCACAGCCTCTATCTCTTTTTTTATTTTCATCAAAACACTGTCACTGTCTCTAGTTCTTCAGCTGTCCTTTACACTCAACTTTCTGCAGTTGGACTTCACCATGCCCACTGAGTCCAGCCAGAAGGGTCATCAATGCCCTCCTGATAGCCAAATCTGATGGGAAACACTGAGTTCTCCTCTTACTTGAAGGGGGAGCAGCAATGTGCCTTCTTGACATTTTCTCTCACTTTATGATAATTGCTCTTTGTATTTCTCTTAACTTAAAACCTTTGATTCCTCCTGAACCTTCTTGCCTGGTTTATCTTTCTCCTCCTACCTGTTAAATGTTGGTTCCTCCAGAGTTTCTCTTCTTAGCCTGCTTCTCATTTTACTGTCTGCACGTGATCTCATCCACTACCCCATCTCTAATCTTCCCAGGCCTTGTGAGTTCTTGTCCCCAAGAGTTGATGCCTTCTGGGTTCTACACTACATTTTCAGGGGTTGTTGGATATTGCCATTAGGTTTCCAAACCAAACTCATTTTTTCCCCTCAAATCTGTTTCTCATTCTAGAATCTAGTCCTGGTTCAAATGGCACCTCATTTGCCCAGCTACATAAATCTGAAAACAGGAAGTCACTCCCAACTTCCATTCAACCTTCACTCTCTACCAAGCAAACCTGATCTGGTCCTTAACATGTCTGGGGCCCCTCCGATGTTTGCAGTGTAAGAAGCAGATGCCTTCCTTGGTGGACAAAGGCTCCCCGCTAAATTGGTCCTAACCTATACAATCACTCTCATCTTTGATCAATCTCATCCCCAAATTCATAACTTGCATTCTTCCATCACAGCACACTGCTTGCAGCTCCCTAAATGTTCTGGGTGGTTCTCTCTCATCTAGATGCATTTCCTTAGGTTTGCTTTCTTGACCATGACCCTTTGCTATATACTTTAAAGGACCTACCTACCGCCTCTCAGGGAAACTCTCCCACTCTTCTCCTTCCTCTCATTGCTGAGTCATATGCAACTCTGAATTCTTTCTGCACATTCTGGGGGTTGGTGTGGAGCTCCTCACATTCCACTAGAACCACCTGTCCAGGTGTCAGTCTTCCTTCCCAGGAAGTAGGCATTCTTTCCTGTGCTCCTACTGGCTGCCAGCATGGCTGACACAGTGCCTGGGCACACAAATAAGAGTTACTTCCCTAACTCTGTCTCACAAGGTCATCCCAAGGTCACACTGATGTGACAATAACACAGATGAAGCTCTCTCTTTGCACCTGTTCTGCTTCACCTCATTACTGCTTCTCCTTTGCAGTTAATACCTATAAAATGTGGGCAAATAACATAACTTCTCTATGCCTCACTTTCTGCCTCATTGAATGAGGATTCAATAAGAAAGTGTATGCCCCATTTTAGCATAGTGCCAGAATTATAATATCAATATATATGCTCAATAAATATTAGCTATTGGTTTTGTATTGTTTTAACTATTTAGGGTTATAATGTAGACTACAGCACATTAAAACTTATCCTTAACCTTGTTTTAGTTTATACTTTTTTCTATTACCCTTACTGGCTTTTTATGGGTAATGGCCAATTGGCATAGAAGTTTCCTTTTAGATGTTATTTCTCTCCATTGGTCAGTTTGTAACTCTACATTCTTTCTTTGGTAGAAGCAGGCTACCTGACTTTTGGGAAACTATTCTTTCTATATTTCATGTGATCCCCCTAAAAAACTGTCAATCAAAATGTCCTTATTAGGTACATCTTCCATCCACAAAGTAAGGGACATGACATGCCTAAGCTAGGATAATCTTTCTTCCAGGATTTTGTTGTAGGACAAAATCTCTGGCATTGACTCACCCATCACCAACACTATGTGCATCTCTGAAGCTAATTTTAGCTCTTTACTTCTTAATACTTGGTTGTTTCTTTAATTTTGTGAGATAGTGAATTTTGATTTCACTATCTTTCTAGGAAATTGATTTTTTCACTTAAATTGGACAGATTGTGATTCCACAGCTTGAAATAAAACAACCATAATAGGTAAGCTATTGCTCAGCTACGTCAGCACTGAATGAACAACTACCTTTTGAGCAAGTTAGAAGAGAAGGTAATTCCAAAAACATATAAGATACAGTCCAGTTTCAAAGAGATTGCAGTTCAAACATGAAGAGAAACAAAATACAAAAAGAAATAAAATAATATACAGCAGGTGCCTCTATATTAGGTTAAGTCATATGCAATTTCTTTATTTGTAAGGGAAAACTATCGGCAACTTTGTGTGGGTCAATGTAATAGAATTCTAATGGAAGATAAGAAAAGAAGGGGAAAAATCCAGAATCAAGAAGAACACTCTGAAATGGGAAAAGGTGTGTGTGGGAGGTGAAATTTAAGCTGGACCTGGAAGGATGGGCAGGATTTGAAGGAAAGGAAAAGGGCTTATCTAGAAAAAAGAAGCAAATTAGAAAAGACACAGAAATAGACAAAAGCATTTCCTTGAGGGTCAGCAAAGAGTTCAGCTTAATTTAAGCAAAAGGCACATTTGGGAGATCAGTAGAAAACGACTAGGGATTATTTCGTGAAGAGTTGCCATAGACAGAATAATGGTCCCAGTGTCCATTTCCTCATATCCAGGTTTTATGTTAGGACACGTAGCAAAGAATTAAGGTTGCAGATGGGATTAAGGTTATTAACTAGATGACCTTCAAACAGAGAGATTATCCTGGCTTGTCTTGCTGGGCCCAGTGTGTTGCAAAGATGCTTATAAATAGGCAAGGAAGGCAAAAGAGAAGTCTGGAGTGATGTGATGGGAGGAGGACTCTGTCTACTGTTGCTGGCTTTGACGATGGAGGAATGGAGCCTTGGGACCACAAGCCAAGAAAGGTGAAAAGGGCAAACCGTTACTTCTTCCCTTCAGCCTCTGCAAGGAGCCTAGCTCTGCTCAGACTGTAATGCTAACCCAAAGAGATCTGTGTTGGACTTCTAACCACCTACAGAACTGTAAAATAATTCATTTACATTGTTTTGACACACCAAGCTTGTGACAATGGTTTATTGCAGCAAAAGAGAACAAATTCAATGGTATTTAAAAGAATTAGTAAAAAAATCATAATAATCATAAGGTACAGAGACTGATCAATCAGAATAGATGCCCAATCAATCAAAAGTACACAGCCAACATCAGCTCAGAGAAGATGGGATATAGCCACTTTACAGAGGGCCTTAAAGTTGATACTAAGCATAATATGTAGCCTATTGACCTGTTAGGGAGGGCTGTATCCTGGTGAAAATACTGGGATCAGTGTGATAAACATACGAGGATTTTTTTAATTCTCTGATTCACCTGTGGACCTGCCAGATCATTTTGTTTGGTTATTTATGTTTAAATTATTAATGCAGCAGATACTGTTGATGTTTATTGCTCATACTAGGCCTAGTTCTTTGGCAGTCACTTTTCTCAGCAAGAGAATCAACTAAATGGAAAAAAATTAAAAATTTATAACATTTAGAGGCTTCTTTTTGGAAGACAAATTAAGGGAGTTTTTTCCTCCTTCCCCAAAACATACGATGAAATGGCAGAGACTACAACATCAACAAGGGACTATTTCTGAGTTTATAAGTCTAAAATGATATGATTCCTCTGGGGAGTTTTGTTGCTCATTTTTGAGGGTCAGCCTCAAATGAGGGGTTGTTTGGTTAACTTTCTCTTCTGTTTTCTATATACAGTCAGTAACACAATCATTTTTCCCCTAAACTGTTTAATTCCTTTTACACCATTAGTAATTAAAAAATGCCTTCCAAATTTAAAAAAAGCCACACCTATGAATAAGACTCTTATATATTAGAACTTATTTAGTCTGTGGGTTTTATGATGTGGTGCCTGTATTTCTGTATGTTTGATTATTAAAAGGGAAGCCACATGGCAGAACAGACGGGGTATAGACTTTAGAATCTACAGGATGTGGTTCAAAATCGCAGCTCTTTCATTTACCAGCCATGCTGAGGGAGCATGTTAGTTGATACCTTTAAGTTTTAGTTTCCCCTCTATAAAATTGTTATAAAAAATTACCTCAGAAGGCTATTAACAATCATACTTACAGAAATTTAGATTACTAAGTGCCACAAACTGTTCTATTTAAAAAAAAAATTTTTTTTCTTTTTTTAGAGATGAGATCTTGCTATGTTACCTAGGCTTGCTGTGAACTCCTAGGTTTAAGCAATCCTTTTGCCTCAGTCTCAGAATCTCACAGCTAGGAAGTGGCAGAGCTAGGATCCAAACCCAGGCAGTCTGACCCAAGAGTCTATGACCTTAACCATGTAGTCTAATGACTGGTTTCCTTCCCTGATTCTTATGTGAAGAATTAGCTAAGCAATACTTTGCTTAAAAATGGGCTCTATTTCACAATTCCTTTTGAAGTTGGTTATTTGCTACTTTGAATTTATTTTCTCTTAAACTTATGCTACAAAATCATAAATCTGTTTCTTGTTATTTAAGACAAACAAATCTATAAATAAAAATCATACCATTGATGTAAACAAAATGTTAGAGACTTGTAATGATAAGTCAAAGAATGATAAGTGCCATATAGATAGTGGAAATGTCACCAGAAGATGATTTCACATTTCTAGGCCTCCATGGTTCTATTTGCAGAAGATCCTCACTATATCTAAGCTCCTAATGAGATGAGAGCAAAGAAGTGAATGGACATTGTGGTAGAAAATGTGAAGGAGAGATTAGGGTGCACGAATACACTTGAAACTTGATCTCACAGACCCTGGTTTTGTTTCTCTTTAAAATTTGTAGATTTTCTTTCCATTGATACGGGTCCATCACTAGCACTATTCTTACTGTTTTTCTTCTTTAGAGAGAGAGGGAGAGGGGAAGGAAGGAGGAAGAGAAATGACTAAGGAGATGGTAAAATAGAAGAAATAAAACAAGACTAGGGTGGATTATCTTTGATTAAATTGAGGAACAAGACAGTACAGAGGTGGCAACTGGAAAAATTGGGAAATGGGAGTGGAGTTAGAAGAAAGTGGGCAATTACAACAAATCCAGAATCTCCATGAAGCTGATCCATATCACTAACTTCAGTCCAGTCCAATGTTATACTTCACAATCTTTGGCCTAATACCCAGAGAAATCATTCTGGCACATATGTTAGGTTTCCGTCCTTATAAATTAACAAAATATTAACTTTTTTTCCTGCTTGTTTAGTGTAAGCTAGCTCCTCCCAGATCAGATTTTGTACCCTTGGCACCTGCTAAGTTCTGATTCTGGTTCTGATTCTAGGGACAGTAAGTGGTAGTTGGGGGTAAAGTTAAGAAGAATAGACATTCTTTTGCAAGGCGGCTACCACAGACAAGGTTATTGCAGGGTCTTCAAGTAAAAGAAATGAATCTTTTCAAACCCAAGCAAAAGAGCTGCTTCTGCTGAAAAGAGAGGCTCACAGCTATCTGGGGATTCAAGGTTCTCAGCTTTGACGTGACTGTCCCAGCTACACCATTCAGTGTTTCAGGGTCACACTTCCAAGTCAATGTCTTGCATTTTATATAAGAAGTTTGGCAATCCCATGTGATTTTGTAATCCACACAATTAAATTCTGAGTCTGATTTTCAATAAAGTCAGCTCTGTGGTTCCAGGAAGAGAATCTTTAGGGGCTACCAAAGCCAATTCTCTCTAGTTCTCTTGCTGTAATTCGAGCTGAGAGTTTAAAGCTCTGAACTAGTCATTGTCCCCCTTAAGCCCCCCAATCCATTCAAAGCAGGTCTCACACCTCATCATCTTTGAAATTATCATTACTACCATCCCATCACTACCATGAAGGCCAAGTTCAGCAGTTATTTGGTCTCCTAAGACACTGGCTCAGTAGGCACTTTATCACAATTAGCTGTTCGTTATTTGAGATGCTGCTGCATGCCAAGAGATACTAGCATTTCATTAGCATTAGCCAGGGTGACTGCATTGCACTCAAGCCCAGAGATATCACAAAACCCGTATCAAACTCCATCTTGGAGAGGTTCTTTTCAGAGACTACATCTGGATTGAGTACTGTACAATCAGGGTCCATGAGAAAAACAAAATCACGTTAGGAATTTCTTTTCTTTTTTTTTTTGTCTTTGTGTGGTTTTTGGTCGGGGCTGGGTTTGAACCCGCCACCTCCGGCATATGGGACCGGCGCCCTACTCACTGAGACACAGGCGCTGCCCCACGTTAGGAATTTCATCTGGGAAATTTAACAAAGGACTTTAGAAACTTCAATAACAAAGGACAATCTTGCAGTTCAGAAGAGGGACATGTGGCTATAGGGTGCAGACCTCCGAGGTTAGGGGACCGCCTGTGTACTGCCATGCCTGGGGGTATGATGAACCTGTGTACAACTGTGCCTTGGGGTATGATGAACAACTGTGCCTGGGGGTATGATGAACCTGTGTACAACTGTGCCTAGGAGTATGATGAACAACTGTGCCTGGGGGTATGATGAACCTGTGTACAACTGTGCCTGGGGGTATGATGAACAACTGTGCCTGGGGGTATGATGAACCTGTGTACAACTGTGCCTGGGGGTATAATGAACCTGTGTACAACTGTGCCTGGGGGTATGATGAACCTGTGTACAACTGTGCCTGGGGGTATGATGAATCTGTGTACTGCCATGCCTGGGTGTATGATGAACCTGTGTACCACAGTGCTGGGTTATGATGAACCTGTGTACCGCCATGCCTAGGTTGTGATGAACCTGTGTACCACCGTGCCTGGGTTATGATGAACCTGTGTACTGCCATGCCTGGGGGTATGATGAACCTGTGTACCACCGCGCCTGGGTTATGATGAACCTGTGTACTGTCCTGCCTGGGTTATGATGAACCTGTGTGCCGTGCCTGGGTTATGATAAACCTGTGTACCACAGTGCCTGGGATGTGATGAACCTGTGTACCACCGTGCTTGGATTATGATGAACCTGTGTATCGCCGTGCCTGGGTTGTGATGAACCTGTGTACCACCGTGCTTGGATTATGATGAACCTGTGTATCGCCGTGCCTGGGTTATGATGAACCTATGTACCACCATGTTTGGATTATGATGAACCTGTGTACTGCCATGCCTGGGGGTATGATGAACCTGTGTACTGTCCTGCCTGGGTTATGATGAACCTGTGTACCGCCATGCCTGGGTTATGATAAACCTGTGTACCGCTGTGGCTGGGTTATGATGAACCTGTGTACTGCCGTGCCTGGGGGTATGATGAACCTGTGTACCGCCATGCCTGGGTTATGATGAACCTGTGTACCACCGTGCCTGGGTTATGATGAACCTGTGTACCACCGTGCCTGGGGGTATAATGAACCTGTGTACTGCCATGCCTGGGTTATGATGAACCTGTGTACTGCCATGCCTGGGTTATGATGAACCTGTGTACCGCCGTGCCTGGGTTATGATGAACCTGTGTACTGTCCTGCCTGGGTTATGATGAACCTGTGTACCGTCATGCCTGGGGGTATAATGAACCTGTGTACCGCCGTGCCTGGGTTATGATGAACCTGTGTACCGCCGCGCCTGGGTTATGATGAACCTGTGTACCGTCATACCTGGGGGTATAATGAACCTGTGTACCGCAGTGCCTGGGTTATGATGAACCTGTGTACCGTCATGCCTGGGGGTATAATGAACCTGTGTACCGCAGTGCCTGGGTTATGATGAACCTGGTCCCGAATGCTGAAGGAGCCTGAGACAGAAGGTGCCACTCCTGGAGCAATTCTGTTGAAACAGCATAGATCCAAAAGGAAGACACCCCTTCTTCTCCACCCCTATCGTCCTTCTTCTAGTGTCTCTTATTGGCTGAACCTAACTAGAAATAAAGAAAAAATGCAATTTTCAAGTCTCAGTCCCAGAATCACAGAACAGATTATAGGGATCAGGTTCGGAATGAGAAACCACCACTTTAGTCATGCACAGGGAGAGGGGAGAAAGGACTTGGCGGTATCATGCAAGCACTATTCACACAGTGCCTCTGCTGACATTCCTGTGGCTACTGTTTAAGATAATCAACCAGGTAGCGACTGGGGAAAAGAAACAGTTAAACCAATTTGGCTATTTTTACATTACTAGAACTCTAGAGTCTGACTGTCTAATCATGCCTGAAATGGAACATTCTGGGTATTGTAATTCATAACCGAATTGCTGTTATCTTCATTTGAAACTGTTCGGGAGATAGATGAGAACAGCAGCCTCAGACTTATAGCCAGTGATACAAAAACCTTCCAGCCTAGAATGAGATGAAGACAATACCTTCTGCTGTGATTCCTATGGACAGCTAATGTGTATTGTGAGCAGGAGAAGTATGATTTCTGGATCCTTGCTCTGTGGCAAAGTCATCCGATGTCCATCCCCAGGTGAACTCGAAATACCATATTCTAATCCCTGTCATCAGTATAAACCTGGATCTGAGTCACTGTTAAGTAAGTGAAGACTTCCACTTTACTACTAAATGAACTGTCTGATAATTCAGTCTATAGATGAATGAAGGATCTTGGTAGTGAATATCTGACTGGTTCTTGTAGCAGATTTCAGGTGCATCCGGATTTGGAGGTTATGTGACCCAGATTCTTTGCCCACGTTGATCCTATACATATCATCTGGCTGCTTAGGTTTCTTTACTTCTCTGTGGACCAGATTGTTGCCACTTTGAGGTCTGCTGATAGGTTTTTCAGAAAACCTTCTCTACCAGTTTTCTTCTTCATGAGAAAAAAAGCAAAGAAAATGGCTTCAAGTTAAGCAGGCCTTATGAGGTACAAATTGTTGTGATGAAGTGAGGTAGGATGGAAGTGGAGGGCTGTTTTGAAATCATCTCATGAATTTCACCATTCTAGACCATAAAGAAGTAAATAATCTGAGAGAAAATCATTGATTTCTGTAGGGAACAACCCACATAGGATTTGGGAGTAAAGGAAAACCCACATGTCCTTCGACCCCCTTCCTATGAGCAAGGAGCTTGTGTGGTTCACAGGACAGAGGAGGAAGGCCCTGAGGGTGCCAGTCAGAGAAGGGGAAGAGCTCAGTCAACCTCCGAGTGCTTTACAAAGAGCCCAAAGATAACGCCCGCTTAGCAGTCCTTCCTGGACGGGGCCTCGCCAAGCGACAGGTGCTGGGCAGAGATTCCAGTGCCTCCCATGGCTTCCTACAGTGGCTGCTGCTAATTTTGGTGTCATGAATTGGGCAAATCCTCCAACACTAAGGGACCCCAGACTGCGTTTCAGCCCTCCAGGGTTGCCTGTCACAGCAGCTTCCGGCTGTGAGTCGTGATGGTGCCACATGAGTCACTGGGGCCGGAATCTGGCCCCCAAGCACGGTGGTGGGAGGCCCAGTGAGTGATGGAGCCTGGGGCTGTGGGTGCGCACTCGCATTCAGCATCAGAGATGACTTGATGTGCTGGGCTTGAGCGTGTTTTGAGTTAGTCTGTATTGTATACACATGTAAAACAAATCTGGGAACCCACGAGTGTGGGACCAATTATTTTGCTCCTCTGCAAAGTGTTTATTAAATTTTGAAAAACGAGATGATACAAAGAGGCAAACAACAGAAGCAATCACAAACCCCAAACAGTTTTCAAATCTATAAACAATTTTTGAAAAACATTCAAGTAACTTTCCAACTGTGTTGCCAACGCAGGGAGAAAAACAGATCTTTCTTAAGGTTCAGGAAATGTTCGAGTGTGTCACCGTGACCCGTACACGTCTGTTTGGATAGTCTGAGTGGCAGGGAATCATGGAGAAGCCCTTTCTCCAGATTTCAGGACGTAAAAGCAGCAACAGTAAGGCCTGTGGCTTGGTGACCTTTTAGCAATTGTAGACGTCTCAGGATTGGGGGCCCAGGGACCTGAGTCCAGGGCCAAGCGCTGCACCTGGTCACACAAGGAATATTAGACAAATGACGTGAAGCCTTACTTCTTAATCTATAAAAAAAAAATTCCGTGTCAAACCATTAGCAGTGACTCATCAGGAGATTTTCTAAACAATTTAGTGGGTCACACCAACATACAAAACAGAGCAGACGGGAGCTGGTAAAAGCAGGTCTTGTTTCATAAAATTTCTGTTTCAGTCTGTAAGCATCTCTACATTATTCCTTTATACCATACTTCTTAAAATCAAAAAATAAACAATATAAAGGGGCAAACATCAGAAGAATGACAAACAAGCCCCAGTGTTTAGGGATTTCTGAAAAATATAAAAATAACTCTCCCCATTTTACTGGCAAGTAATATTTATTTTCATACTACGTTATGCAAAAAAAGGGTATTTCTTACTAAGGATTTTTTTCAAGAGGTTTGAAAGTCCTTCCTCTAAGTTTCTGTCCCGCTCTAACATTCTATGATTCTAGGAGCTAGATGGGACATCTCACTAAGCCATGATGATAATGCTGTTAGAACTTGTAACATTTTTCAGCACTGACAGAAATTCCAGGCACCGTGTCAATTGCTCTTCATGCATCATCTCACTGAACACTCCCCACAACTCCATGTGTTAGGTAATCATGATGTTGCTTTACAAGGACTGAGGAAATTAAGCAATCTTGGGAGAGGTTAAGAACATATAGTTGGCAGGAGAGCCAAGATTTGAAACTTATAGGCTGACGCCCAAGTCTTTAATTTTTCTTATGATTTGCTGCCAAACATGTGAGATTCTGAGCATCAGTGAGCAACTGGGTCCACGGTACAGATGGCCGCAGGACTTTTGCCTGAATTCTCAGGTGAGGGATAATGGCCCACCACCCTCCTTCCTTTTGATGAGGGGAAGGTGCAGTGCGCAGCCCTGGGAGATGAGGGGCCACTTCACTCCTTCGCATTTTATTGTACTCATCTGTGAATTGCATTTCATTCACCATCTCCCAGCGTTCTCGTGAGAATCAGTCACGGCAAAATCTGTAGATGAGCTTTCATATGAAACGAAAATATCAAGCCTTGCCATTTTCACAAGCGTCCCCACCCTACCTGAGACTACGAAGAGGAATATGTATAACTACGCACATTTCAGTGAGCAGAAAACTTTAGGCCAACTGAAGGATGTGCAATACAAGTCAGGCCTCAGCAGAAGCAGTTGTAAGTCTGCGTGATGTTTTCTTCTGTTTTGGTTAATACTCCCAGGAATGCATGAGTGGTGGCTTAACCTGACGGAGAGTCAGAACAGGTCTCTGTGAGTAACCCTGACTAGGAGAAAAGCAAACATGTCCCTTCTCAAGTTATTGAGTTCCATCAATCTGCATGAACTATCACCCTTAGACAGTCATTCCTTTTGCTTGAAGGCTTTGTATTTGTAGACATTCCTAATTAAAAATAAAACCATTCTATGGTTTACAAAGTAATTCAATAACCTAAGTAACCATTTGGTCATCCTATAATCTAACAAAATTCTAATGATACTCAAACAGTAGTTCAATTGGGCGTCGTGGGAAAGATTCGTAGTACAGGGAGCATTCTGAAGAGGCAGGCTTAGGTAGGGGGCTAATACTATGAAACGTAGTGTGTGTGGGGGGTCATATAAAAGTATTGAAGACAACTCTAGGCCACATTCCCAGTTTGGAAAAAGGTTGTCATAGTCCAGGTTAACCCAGACTTTTTTCACGCAGTGCTTTCCAGTTTATAAGGTCCTGTTCCATTTAACACTCACAGCATCTTTTCGAGGTAGATATTCCCTAAGAAGGAACTAAGACAGAAAGGAGGCGACTTGTCCAAGGTCACCCAGCTGTAAAGTTGCAAGTCTCGCAATCCCTGAGCCCTTCCAACTCAACAGTGTTCTCCCTGGGAGGAGGGGCTCACCTTCCCTGCCCACATCTGTGCTCAGCAATTCTCCTTCTGGGTAAAGGAGTTTCCACTTTGGACCTGTGTCAAGAAACCCAGGGGTGCATCAAAGAATACAGGAATCTGGCTTTAATCCCTATCACTGATGAAAACAGAAAAAGACTGGGATGTGTGTGTGGTCTGTGTGTGTGGTACAGACACACACACCATGACTCGTGCACACCACACCCACAGTGGGTGAAATACCCTGGGAAGAGCGTCTGTCCCAGGTTCCTGATTCAACCCAGAGTTATTGGTGGTGAAAGCCATCGAGCTTTGCTCTGATCCCTGATTTCACCCTGACTTTCAGTCCTCTGCTTCTCTCTCCTTTTCTCCCCACCCACTTTTGAGTGGCCTTTGTTCTTCGCTCCGAAGCCATCTGGTTGCGAAGTATGGTAGGAGCCCAGAGCAGCAGGCACATGAGAAAGGAGCACACAAAATAGTAGGAGTGAGAACAAAAGACACCGAGATCCTGAATTTAATTTCTCTTTTCAAATGGAAATATCACTGCTCCTAGTTCTGAGGCAAAACTGGAAAGGGTGCGTTAGGGCTTCAAATGGGAGACTGCCACGTGTAGAGGACACGAGGAGCCGGGCCGTTCTGTGGGGCGAGTCTGGAGCTGCGCGCGCCCGACAAGGCGGGGCGTGTGCTCTGGAGCCGGAACGTGCATCAGAGCAGGTCAGCACACCTGCTTCCGAGGGCCCGCACGCTGTGGGGCTCGGCCCCCTTGCACTGTGGCGCTCTCTCTTCCAGAAGCCAAAGCCTGGAGTGTCTCCTCCCATATAGAAAGTGTATATGTTTACGTCCGTGTCTTCCGCCCCGTGAATGCGTGCAGCCACTACCTCAAATACCATAAATCCTCTCTCTCCTCCTTTCTGTCTGCCTGTTTATCTACAATCTGTCTATTTAAATTCTTTTTAAACAAGAAGGGAATATCTTTATGCCTGTTTGTAGGAATATTCTACATCCATCTGTTATTTACATCATTCGTTTTCCTGAGGTGTCTCCAACAAATCCTGGCTGGATGCACTGTATGTGTTATTAATAAAACAGCTGTAAAAATATTAACTGTACGGCCTAATTGTCAGCCCTGATTGGGAGCCAAGTTTATCCCCGGACGGATGCGGAGACTCAGAATTTGGGCTTCCATCCAGATCTGACCCTTGCAGCTCACTTTACATTTGATTTTTTGACCATTTAAGCTGTTCTGGCTTCTTTTTCCTCCCAGGGATCTGTGCACATCCGGCCTGCTGGCCTCCTGGCTCCTTCAGGTGGCGCTGTTCCAACTTCCTGAACGTTCATGGCCAGGCCTCCATTCTCCTTCCCCCACTTTTGTTAAACTTAACAGCCATATGCTATAGAATCACCTTCCAGTAACTTAAAAGATGAGTAGAAATATTGTCAGCCTTGCCTCTCCCTGCACACTGGTAGGAAATAGCATTTGGAAAGTCTGCACTGGAAAGCACATCTCTATTAAAAGCATTGGGTTAGGATATCAGAAAACCCAGAGCGATTGGCTGCAAAGTGATACTTCCTTAGTATCTGGAATTAGATCAATCTTCCAGGCAAACCTTCTGGATAGGAAAGATAAATGAAGAGGTGATAATACATCTTATTTTTAATAAAGTGCTCAAAATAAACCAAATGAGGGCAGAAGTTGGCAAATGAGACACTTTTGTTACTACTCTCTTCCTGAGATGGTTGAATTTGCCCTGATAGGCTTAAGTGAGGCTGAAGTGTCTACTGAGCAGAAAGACTAGGAAGACAGACAAAGTAGAAAGCTCTGGGTTCTGCCAGCACCGAGGTCCCAGAAAGCACTGGGATCATCTGGTTCTCAGGTGATGGGAAAGCAATGAGACAATAGGTTGGTATGGTGGTTGCATCATTACCTATGAAATATATGAATTACCTCCCAATGTTTCTTAGAGCAAAGGATTAAGGACACTGCGCAAATTTATAATCCCAGTAACACTTCACAGGGCTGTGTTTAACTGATAAAAAGTTGAATAAGATTTGATATTTTACCTGGATAGAGTTGAAACACATTCTTCTTAGGAAAGTATCACAAGTATCCAATATACTCAATACTAATATGAAATCAATATATAAACAAATCCACACCCACTCAAAAGAAAAAACATGAGCATATTCTTGTGAAGGGAAGGGGAGAGGAGAGAAAAAGAAAAGGGAAGGAGGGAGGGTGACTGGCAAGTTTTTACCTACTGTGCACAATGTAAGGGTCTACAGCATACCCCCTGGGTAAAGGGCTCAACTGCAACTTGAACTTTACCTTAGAAATGAAAATAATGTAACCTAAACATTTGTACCCTCATATTAATCTGAAATTAAAAAAAAAAAGAAAGATTTGATGTTTTATGTTACCCCTCTATTGGGAGTAACAATTTTATAGTAAAAGCCTTTGATTTTGCCTATTTTTCAAAAAGATTCTGGGCAGGCTTTCCTGTCTTATAACATTACCTCTTAGATACTCTCAAAGCTCACAATTTCCAACCCATCTCTGCAAATGTTTCCAAAAAGACTGCCGGTGCTGGGATCACTATCCCAATTCTCTTGATGGTTAGTATTGACAATCTGGTAGGATGCTAATGGTTTGTTTGACGTTTACATTTTTAAATAATCACTTGTGAAGGGAAATCATATTTTTGTCTCTAACAGAGGTGATGAAAAGTGAAGAAAAAGAACAAAATCTTCTCATTACCCATTCTGTAAAAGAAATTGCAGAAGGATAGTAATGAATCATCAAATGTACGGTGGGGAACTCACCTCAACAGAAAATTCAACACTCCACTATCTTTGCTTTAAAAATACTCAGTATTTTTATATGTGGTCAATTGCTTCCCCCAAAATGTCTGCATCGTAAAACTTTTTTGCCTAACAATTGGACTAGATTAAAACAGTTCGACTTTGTAAAGACAGCCTGTGTTTAGCCTTGAAGGAATTATTAATTGCTAAATGTTCTAATGAAAGCAACTTTTTTCTTTTTGTTTATCATAAAGTTACCTGAGTTTAATGGGCTGGTGTTGATCTTTAATGACCCTTATCTTGCAAATGTATGACAAATAGGATGCCTTTTCAATGAAGCACAAGGCAAATAAAGATCTTAACTGCCATTAAAGCAGCACCAGGCCTTATCTTCTGTACTTATCACTCACAGTTCCTAACAGACAATCGTATGTGAATGGGGCTCAGTAGTCATTGACTAACAACCAGATTGACCAAATTCTCTGCTTAGCATAACAGAGAGAACTAAATGTCATCCTTCTTTCAGCTTCTGCATTTCACTTTCAAAGGATAAAATTCCTTTCATCAATTCTTCATTTTCCTTAGATGGTACACAGTATTTGCTGAGTAGGTATTTTCAATGGTGCAGCATTGTCCTGGGTACCCAGATAGATTCATGATAAACATGAGACGTGTTTCCTGCCGGTCAGAATTGTATAATTTGTTCGTGGAGCCAGAATATCACATCAGAGGCATATAGAAACTGATGATAGTAACTGGGTACGGGCAGATAGGAAATTCGCTTCCAACAGGAAAGTGTTACGGGATTAGTTACAAGACAAAGTTTCATATGAAAGACAATGTGGGAGCTGGACCTTGAAGAAAGCAGAAAATGGAAGAAAACAAATAAGTAGTTTAAGACTGAAGATTTGATAGACCCAACATGTACATTGTCAATCTTCTTGTCCTAAAGCCTTCGAGTTAAATAACATTTTTGTTTTAACAGATGGAGGCTAGCTGGTGAGCTCAAAGTTTGGTGATAATACAAGCTTTGCTTGAAATTAATGTTTGTGATGTGAAAAAAAAAGTCTACACTCAAATGTCTGGTATGCATTAATAACTTCTTAAATATGTTTAAGGGAGAGTAAACCTTATGTTATCATTAATTTCCATTAAAACTCAGCATTCCAAGAAGGTGGGACATTAACTTCTTGTGATGGCTTCTGGAGATGGATGAAATAAAATAATCCTTACGGTGTTTGATGACCAGAAAGAAGGCTACTGAGGAAGTTTAAGTCACACCATTCTGAAAATCTCAAGTGAAAGAAGTTTTAAAATGACAAATTCAGAAGATGTTTACTATTTGAAATGAAACACTGATTTTCTATTACTTTTGCCTGGCAGAGAAGTGGAATTATTAATTTCAGAGGAGGTAACATTTTGTTTAGGAAAATAGCCTGATGGGCCCCCTTTTTTTGTGTAAATGGTGCCGTTCCTATCTTAAAAGGGGGGATGAGAAAAAAAAAAGAGCTAAATTGCACTGCATCAAAAATTAACTGGAATTTGGGAATGGTCACTGCTGCCTTAGTGGTGGTTGGAAAGGGCTGAGCAACTTGGCAAGGACTGGTAAAGAGCCGAAGAGAAGAGAAGAGAGAAGAGACAGCCAGTGCAAAGATCCAGATGGAATGGATGGTGAGGGACTTTCAAAAATAGCTGTAATTGACATACAATTATCAATTTCTTCCTATTCTGTGCTGTGTTGGAACCATTCATTTTATCTTGAAAGTTGTAGTTGAGATCTGCCTAGGGATATGTTCCAGGTGTTGGGAAAGACGGGGCATCATTCAGTCTGGGCCAGTGGGAAAAAAAAAATGTTGGCTATAGGAGCTGAGAGAGCTAACCTGTAGGCTGCTTGCATAGAAACTGACCCTGGAGAACATAAGCCTCCCCTTGCAAATCCTCAGAGTATGGACTCCCTCAAGGAAGAGTATATGGGACTTCCCCCTGGACATGGGATAGACCCTTGAACCATTTCATTTGGACAGCAAAAAAAAAGTGACACGAGGCTTCTGACATCGAGATTACTTTCTTTCTTATGTATTTATTTATTTTTTGCAGTTTTTGGCCAGGGCCGGGTTTGGACCCACCACCTCTGTTATATGGGGCCAGAGCCCTACTCCTTTGAGCCACAGGTGCTCCCCCCATTGAGATTACTTTTAACCATATTGAATCACCTGGTGGAACAGAAAAATGACAGCATATTCACCTATTTATCCAACCATCCATCCATCCTTCTATTTAATCATCCATTCACTCATTAAGTACCAAGAGCTCACATGTGAAGTACTACATTACAGGAATCACAGTTTCTTTCTTCTAGATTTTGGTTTTAAGAATGAATGTATATACAAAGCACAAGAAAGAAACAAAAACCAAGAATTTGAGTAGTAGTGTGGGTACTGTATGACACATGCGGCCGAAATACAGAGGAAAAATATAACTGTTGGCAAAAGTGGTTATGAAAAGTTTCCAGGAAGTTAGACTTTATGTGGCCCATGATCAGTGACTTGAATTTGAACAGGAATTAAAGGAGTGAGAATAGGGCGGCGCCTGTGGCTCAGTCGGTAAGGTGCCGGCCCCATATACCGAGGGTGACGGGTTCAAACCCAGCCCCGGCCGAACTGCAACCAAAAAATAGCCGGGCGTTGTGGCGGGCGCCTGTCGTCCCAGCTACTCGGGAGGCTGAGGCAAGAGAATCGCTTGAGCCCAGGAGTTGGAGGTTGCTGTGAGCTGTGTGAGGCCACGGCACTCTACCGAGGGCCATAAAGTGAGACTCTGTCTCTACAAAAAAAAAAAAAAAAAAAAAAAAAAAAGGAGTGAGAATAATATTCACAGTAGTTCCTCACATTTACATACTATTTTATGATTTATCACGCCATTTCATATGTAATATCTGACTTATCGTCATAACTGCTCTGAGGTGGGAATTAGTATTCCCACCTCTCAGATGAAGAAGCTGAGGCTCATAGTTAAAGTGATATAATCCAAAAACATAATATTAGGAAGTATAGGCGATTAAATAATCAAGATAATTATTATTATTTCCCACAGATCCAAAAATATTTCTTGACTGTTTCATCATTTTTAATAGCTTGTAAAGAGTTCCATATAAAAGTATAGGTTATATAATGAAATTTAAGCTTACAGAAGATATAAGTGAGGAAAGAGTGCTTATGAAATAATTCGTTATTCATCTGAATAGCCGTTTCCCCATTTTATATGATAAAATTCTCAAAAATTTTACGGACATGTCACTTTTCTGAAATGCATCTAGAAATGGTTAATGGGAAGGAGGTTTGGAGAGAATTTGGGCCTTGCTAAATGTGTCTCCTGCGGACCACCTTCGCTTATTACTATCTTAATGTTATGAATAGTAACAGAGAAATAAAAAGTATCGTTACCCATCCCAAAGAAACTTCTAGTCTTCTCTGTAGACCATTTCCCCTTTCATAAAAGAACTCTGATGAATGGTGCTTCCACCTAAGAACTCAAGCATAGAAATTTTAGACCAGATTCAAACAAGCAATTCCTAGCATTAGGTTAACTGTAGCGGAATGAGTTATCAAGAAAAGGAGTACAAGCATTTCCTTTTCCTACTCCCATTCTGGGTAGAAAAGCCAGCATTATGTCCATGATTTCCAAATGTCCATGTTTCCTTCCTCCCACTTCTGTAGGGGATTGGAAAACTTACCCCTCACATCTTTGTCCTCCTGACCCCACCTTCCTTAGGCCCTTGAGGAAAGAAGAGCTTTGAGGATGGAGAGAAAAAGGGAGAAATAGCAGGATCCACAGGAAAGGCAGGGAACCCCTGGAAAGGACCCCTCTGCAGCCTCCCGGGGCAGAGGCCTGAGTGGGGCTGGAATATCAGCACTTGGCGCCAATTACATAAGGTGACTAAAGTGACAATGACCACAACAGTGACTAAGGAAGGAAACTTCCCGCAATTTTTCTCACAGCACGCACACACAAAGTCAACATTTTTTTTTAAAAAGCTAATGAAATTTCCCACTAGTCAGATAGGTGGGTGCTGAGGGCAGATTTAATTTCATGATTCCTGGAAACTATCTATGTGCTATTCCTTTTCTGTAAGTGTTGATATGTAAAAGTTACCCATGTTTACATACAGCCAGACCTCATGATCAACAGATTCCATATCTGGGAATTTGCATACTTACTAAAATTTATTTCTAAACCTCAAATCAACACCTGAGAGACCTTTGCAGTAATTCACAAACACACACAGAGCAGTGAAAAATTTGCCCGTGCTTGACATGTACCTTTCCAGCTGAGACAGAATGAAGGAACACTCTGCCTTCTTGTTTCAGCTTCCATATTGTGAACATGGCCTTTACATGGCCTATCTAGTGCCACGTTTTTCTACTTTTTGTTGGTGATTTTGCTGCTTAAAATGGCTCAGAAACATGATGCCAAAGTGCTATGTAGCCTTCCTATGTCCAAGAAGGCTGTGATGTGCCTTATGGAGAAAAGATGTATTAGATAAGCATCGTTTAGGCATCAGCCATAGTGCTCTTGGCCATGAACTCAATATCAACAGATCAATACTATATTGTACAAGGTGTCTTTAAACATAAACACACGTAACACAAGGTTGTATATTGATAGGTTGAAAAAAATATTGTGACCAGAAGCTTGTAGGAAACTAATCCTGTTTTTCCCCTAGGAGCAGGGGCTCAGTATTGGTTAATTCCATGTTTGTGATGACTTTATGGAATATAATTATCATGAATAATAAGCATCTATTATATTTATATATTCTTTGACTTGACTCATTATGATCAGAGCATTGCACTAGGAAACAACAAGAACGCAGGCAATGAGGTTCACAATTTCCGCCAGATCCCTTCGTACCACAACTGCACCATGTGCTGAGGGGTTTAGTGCAGATTCTCTCTCTCCTGGGAAGTGAGGCCTCATGTACAGTTATTTTTGGAAGGAAAAGAGACATTCATAAGGCAATCTTATGTATAGGAAAGTCTCTAATAAAAACCCAGAGCATAGCTCTGAGGACATTTATAGTGTGTTCTGTCTGTATTTGGGGTCATCGCTTCCTGCTATAAGAACTACCCTGATTTTCCAGGGGGGCTTCTGATCTTGAAGGAGACTTGGCAGGCTGCTTCCCAGCACTCGGATTTAGGCAAACAGGGTGGAAAATATCAACCTGACCCTTTTCAAATGTAGGCAACGTTGACAAACAAACAGACAAAAATGCACATAACCTATGTCTATGAGGATGCTGGTTCTGCACCTGTGTAAATGAAAACTGACATGTTTACAAAATTAAGGCAGCAAATGATTAGTGATCATTAATTTATATGAAGGAACAAAAATAACCAGTCATTTGTTATGGGGCCATCTTTTAAGTTCTGGAGTATTTTAATACAAATTTATTATTTTGTCACTGTTTTGTAACAGTGTCATCCAAGGAGCAATTGCAGTCCCTCAACTATGCCTTGTGGGTGATCGGTTGAGTTCTAGCTTATTTCTAAGGCTTGGTAGCAAAATAATAACTAAAGATGATAAAGAAGCTTGGAATGGAAGCACCAGAAGGACAAGAAATTTTGGTTGTGTTGCTCACCGCTATGTCCCAGAGCCTAGAATAGTGCTTGTCATCAGGAAGGCACTCTATAAATATTTGTTAAATTAGGTCCATTTAACATTGTAATATGTTTTAATACAACCAGTGCTAATGTCTCAGGTCATAGGGTGTCTGTGGCTATTTCCTGTACCTATGTTCTTTCCCTCCCCAGTCCGGTATGCCTCAATCACCACCCCATTCCCTGAGCAGTAAGTGATTTCAGCCCCAGAAGAAACAGGCAAAGGAAACAGAAGGGCCACTGCTGTGCAAAAGGTCCCCAAATGCCCATCCCGTCCATTAGCTGGACCTGCATTCTCAGCGGTCCTGGCCCTGTCCACTCCCAGAGGAGAGGCGATGTTTCCCAGCAAACACTCTTCTGCCATGGAAATGCTCAATTATTTACTGATAGGCATGTGGAAGTTCTTGTGCATAATGTTCTTGGCTTGTTTAAGTAAGAATATCTTTGAGATAGTGGAATTATTGATTTTAAATATAGGAATCTTTCTCGTTTATGTTTCCTTACCCATGCAGAGCCCAGCGTCTCTCTAGGATTTCTGAGAGGAATGAGTCTATTTGAGATCAGAACACATGCTCTTCCAGTAAGTTTTCCCCCCACCTCCTTTACATTTCAAGAACTCCTCTTACGACTAAGTTCCCTAAAGCTGTTTTTCATCATACTTCATTGAGACAAACTTTCTTGTCATCCAGGTCATATAACTTGGCCATGAATAAGTAAATATTTACTGCTTGTGCTCTTTATCCACTTGCTGTGCAAAGGTGCCATGGATGGAATCAAGTCCCACATTCCTATATTGAAGCCCTGATCTCTAATGGGACAATATTTGGAGACAGGCTTTTAGGAGGTAATTGAGGTTAAATATGATGGTCATTCCAGAAAAAGAGTTCCAAAATGTCTTTGAAGGGTGGACTAGGCCCTGGCATCAGTGCATAACTTCCCAGAAAGAATACTTTGCAGGGAACCGTAGTGATATTCATCAATGAGGCATGTTGCCCTTTTTCTAGGATGAGTTTGTGAACTTAATTGTCCAAACTTGTGTGTTTCACCTATACTTCTGTTTACGACCCCACCAGAAAATTAGACTTAAATCTACAACATTACACAATTTTATCATTACATGTATAATGTCATCATTACATATTTCAGTGTATGTTTCTAAAATACAAAGACACAAATCACTATCACAATTTTCAAAATGAATAAAATTTTAATTATATTATCCCATATCCAGTTGGTGTTCGAATTTCTTCAATTGTTTTGTAAGTTTTTGCAGTTTCTTTTCTTAATTCGGGATCCTAGTAATGTTTTTAGATTATAATTGTTTATATTTCTCTAAGTCTCATTCAATCTACAGGCTTTTGCATCTATTAATAGTTTCCCCTTACAATACATTTGTCAAAGAAACCAGATCATTAGTCTCTCATAGTTTCTTACAATTTGGATTTTGGTAAGGTAAATCCTCAGGGTATCATTCAACATATTTCATCATCCCTAATATTTCCAGTGAATTCTGTTCAAACCTAAACAGGAGTTTATCATCTATGACCTTGACCTGGTATGGAAAACATTACGTCTTTATTTTGCTATCTTCCAATTAAAATGTAGTATGTTCTTTTTTTGTTTTTTTTTAATTGTTGGGGATTCATTGAGGGTACAATAAGCCAGGTTACACTGATTGCAATTGTTAGGTAAAGTCCCTCTTGCAATCATGTCTTGCCCCCATAAAGTGTGACACACACCCAGGTCCCACCCAGTATGTTCTTTAATAAGATATTAGGCAACAAACCACAATAATGTTAATAGTGAATGTGACTTTGTCATCAGATATTTTTATATCATATTAAAGTTTTTACAGATGTATCTAATGTTATTTAAACCCATCACCAGTTCCACATTATTGCAGCTGGTGGGTCCGCCTCTAGATCTTAGTTTTGAGTGTGTTCATGAATAAGCCCCTATGTGTTGTGTAGATGTGTGTGTGTTTGTATACATACGTATTTATGTTGTCTATTATTTGATCAACTGTGTTCTATAAAAATTGGGTTTACTTATCAAATTTTGTATTTTATGTTATGTCTTTAAAACACAAATTATCAAAAGGGGTTCAACTGAATTCACCAGCCAGCCAAAGGCATCTGAAACATAAAAAGGTAAAGAATCCCTGAGGCTTGATCAGATGCGGTCCTGACTTTTTTCTAAAGCACTTCCCAGGTTGTATTGTGTACTTTCATGGAGAGGTGCACAATGTCTTGTTTTTCTTTTGTGTGTGTGTGTGATGTGTGTAATATTAGTGTCCACTAATGACTATTGCCCACATTCTTTTGTGATTTCAAGATGATAATATTCTAATTTTATACTTTCTTTTTTATATGTTAGGTGAAATACTTCTTTAAAGCAAAACATCCCTTATTTAACTACTTAGTTACTTTGAGATCAATTTTATTTATTTTTTATTTATTATTGGTGAATCATTGAGGGTACAAGCACTTCATTCTCTCCCTTTTCAGTTTTCAAAATAATAGGTTGAATTATTATTCAACCAATGAATTTTTGTTTTGTTTTTATGTTATTGCAAACTTAGGGATGTAGCATAATTTTATGTTTTTTAGTTGGTTGCACCTCATATCTTAGTGATGCCTAAATTGCTCCATGTTTGGCCAGGGGAACCTCATGAGGGTTGTTTCCTGAGTCCTTTTAATACATATATGACTATTGTCCTTGGTAACTTTCTCACTTTCCAAAAAATTCCAGGTCCACACTATTAATATTCTACCCCAGACACAGAATTGTGTTCTGTTTAGTTCAATGTGATATTTTAAAACCATAATCCATGTATTAAGGGTACCCATTGCTCTTGTATTGACATTACTTCTAGTATTTTCTACTGCATACAACTGGAAAAATAGTGTTAAGAGAAAATACATCACGAATTCATCCTGATAGCTTACAATTACGGTTAAAGACTATTGGTTTTTTTGTTTAACCTCACCAATTTTACATCTATACCTTCTTTCTCACGTGCTGAAAACTCGAGTTCTTGTCCACATTAGTGGAGTTAATGGCAGGCTTTATCCCACATTACACACGCAATGCAGTTGTAGAATAATAGCATCAATATTACCGCCCCTACTGTAGTTACAGAAAGCAGTTTAACAGTCTTTTTCTGTTCTTTTTGTTCTTTAACAATATCACCCTAGGGATGAACAAACACATTCTTAAGTCTGAACATCATTTGAAATATAATTTCTTTTTGTATAGCAGAGCTACCAACTCAAAACCTAGTTACTTTCATTTGTTTCTTTTTTGCTTGAGATACTTAATAATTACTGTTTAAGAACATTTTTATTCTCTAATTACATAAAGTATTTATAAGTTATATTACAATTAACAAAACAAGATATAGTCAGATAAGTGAAGTTTATATCCAAGTTACTTCAACCTTACAGATAAGTAAGCATCTTTGATAATTTTGATGTTTATTCCCCAATTAATTTTTAAATATATAATATTTAAATTATATTAGCATTTCCCCTTTCCTTTGTAAATGGCTGTATAACATGAACACTTTGCTCCTCTTTGCTTTCTTCCTTGAGATGATGCCAAAGCAGTTTATAGACATTCCTAAACCCTCTTTACAGCTGCATAGTACTTTATGGTGTGGCTTCACCAATTATTTAACCCGTTCCCTATTGATGGATATTTAATTTGTTTCTGATCTTTTACTGGTACAATTGGGCTGCAGTGAACATAGAACGCATCTGGGTGACATTTATCTTAGCCGTAGAAGTGAGTAAATGCAAGTTTGCTAGATATTGCCAAATTCCATTCCAGAGACGTGGTATCATTTTTCTTCCCATCAGCAGGGTATTAGAGTGTCTCTCTCCCATAACTTTGCCAACTGAGTATGTTTCCTCACTTTTGGATTTTTGCCAATTTGATATGTGAGAAACGATCAGGATATTATATTTTGCTTTTTCTCTTATTAGGAGCAAGCCTGAGCATATTATAATTAAGAGCCATTTGCTTTTCTTTTTTAAGAAACAGTCTGTTCATTCCTCTAGCCCATTTATCTACCAAGTTGCAGTCTTTTTTTTCTCTATTTTTAGCAGCTCTTTATATATTAGACATGCTCACCCTTTGTAATAGAAGTTGCAATTTTCCCCATTTGTCATTTTCCTTTACATTGCTTAGAGCATTATTTCCTTGCAAATGTATTTTTTAATGCCATCAAATTTAACTTTTTCCTTAATGCTTCTGGATTTTGATACATAGTTGAAATGATTTTCCTTATCCTGGCTATTGGAGAAAATTATCCATGTCTTCTCTTCAAACATGTATAGTTTCACTTATTGCACATTTAGATCTCCAAGCCTTTTGGAATTTATCCTGGCTTACAATGTGAGAAATGGATCCAATTTTATCTTTTTCCATATGGCTATCCACTTATCCCAACATCACTTATTTAAAAGTCCATCTTTTCGCCACCAATTTGAAATGTCACCTTTATTGTGTATTAAATTTCCATATGCAGTTGGGTCTATTTCTGGAGTTTCTATTCATCGAAGCCTCTGTTCATGGGCCTGTATCATTCTGCATTAATTAAAGAGGCTTTATAATATGTCTTAATATCTGGTCAAGCCAACTTTCTCCATCCTCATTGTTCTGATCACTCTAGCTTATTCTTTCCTTCTAAATGATATTTTTTGAATGACATTAAATTTATAAATCAACTAAAGGAGAACTGACTCCTGTCTATCTCCCAAACCAGCATGACATCCTATTTCTTCAAGTCAACTTCAGAAGTGTCTTTAGTTTTCTTCACACAGGTTTTGCATGACTTCTGTTTGTTTTTAGGCCTAGGTATGCTATCATTATTACTCTCTTAAGTAGGTTGTGCATGTATCTCCTCACTACTTTTAGTTTGTATACATGAGAGTTGTTTCTGTTGATTTTTTTCCAACCTATTACTTTATTAAATTCTTCTCCAAATTGTGGTACTTCTTTCGTCAAGTCTTTTGAGATTTCCAGACATATACATGTATTTTCTCCTACTTAATATGTTTTTACTCTTTCTTTCCAATTACTGTGTATGGAAGATCTTATCTTTTTTGGTTTTTATTAAGCATTTGACAAGCATCGTACAACAGCATGAAATGGGCTTTAAGGCATAATTTTAATGGTTGCACTTTTCAAAATATGGCTATGCCACAACATATTTACTCATTTTCAACTTGAAGTTCAGGTTCCCTCCTTTTTACTCTTCTAAACAAATTGCAATGAACACTTTTTGTCTACACACTGTGTGAATATGTACATGTGTGCATATTTCTGATTAAGTCCTTAGATTAAGTCCTTATAGTCATAGGAATGGAATCACTACATCAGATAGCATGCCATTTTTTAACACATTTAAGATACATAATTGATCAAATGCCATCCAGAAAACATAAACTAATGTACACTTGAGTCAGCAAGTTCGTCTCCTTCACCCACTCTCTCGAGAGTTACAGCAGCTCAGTAGGTGACCGGTATCTCATTGTTACATGACAGACTCATTGAGCAGTCTCATCTCAGCATGTGTTTACTCATGAGACAATTTTATCATCCAAGGGGAGTGTGAGGAGGAGGAAGCAGTGCCTTCTTCCTATGTGGACCCAGTGGTGATGTTCTCCCTGTGGAGTGTTACTGCTCTTATGACTTCCACTAACCAGACACAAGTATCTCCAGAGAGCAGGTGTTCAGGCACTACCCTCTCAAGCAATGGCTGTAAAGTCTTTTGAGCTTTTTAGGGCTCCCCTTTGTATACTTCTCTGCTTGGAGACGTAGAACTCCATCTCAATCTCTCCCTCCACTCTCAGTACCCACCACTGGAATTGCCTCCACCACTGGACAGGCTTTTTGAGCATCTTGACACCAGCTGCTGTCTCTGGTGTCCACTTGCCCCACCTTGGAGGTACCAGCTGGGAGAAGTGCAGGCTGCTTCTCTGCCACCAGCTCTGCCACCTGGTCCTGCAGGAGTCGCTGATGAGGTGATCACAGGAGCAGATCAGAAAGCCTGTCTACTCCAGAAGCAAAAGTCCGGCCAGGGCAGTGAATGCCAGTCTGCCTGTCTGTTAGCACCTTCAGTCTCCATGGGGGATTCTCTGCAGAGCTCCTCTGCTATTCAGGTAGAGTAGAACTACAGGGAAGGAGGGAGCTCAGCCACGGGGAGAGGAGGGCATGACCTCTGCGAAGTAACACTGCCACACTGCATGGCCCCTCCCAAGGCCGACTCCGGTCCCTCCTGCCTCTTCCCCTGTCCTCTGCTTATATAATGATGACGTGGGCAGGGGTCCGGCTGCTCTTTTACATGTTGAGCATTTAGCACCTGTTGTTTCTGGCTGTGGGCCTAGTGCTGGCTCCAGAGCAACAGCAGAAGCCCCACTCCACATCCTGGTATGCTTGCCTCTATTTGTATTTGCTTAGTAGTAAGAGTGAATATTTTTTCATGTGTTTATTAATAATCATATTTCTTCTTTTATGAATTGCCTATTTATGGCACGTGCTCTATTGTTTTAGGTCCCTCTCTACCTCGTGAAGCTTCCTCCTTGAGAAGCAGGCTGACTGAGCTCTTCTGGGTACATAACTTTATAGCCCACTGGCTTGGAATTTAACACGACTGCTTTCCAATTGTAGTTTCTGCCTTTAGGGTGTCAGTATTAATATTCAAGATGCAATGAGCTAAGAAACAGGATACACAGATCCACTATTTGATATTCAGCATCTGGTTTATAAATTTGTGCTAAATATACACAGCAATATACATATTTACATGTATGCATGAATACCTATTATATAAAGATATGACATGATGTTCAAAACCAGCTTTCACCTCCCATTTAATTTTTCTATAGCCTTCCAGTCATTCATTCAACCTAATAACAGCAATCTTAATCAGAGAATCGATTTATAACCCTACCAGGTGGCAAAAGGCTTTTCCAAGTGACCTCTGGGGGATCCCTTCTGGCTATCTTCTGGAAAATAGGAGATTAAAAACATATGTGTTCCCACAATACTGCATTCTGAAGACGCTTCATCTCCTGGTCCTGCTCGTGTAAATTATGTAAGACTACGGAAATCAACAAAGAGCAATTCATGCCTTGACTGGGATTATTGTTGTTTTAAGGACAGACCTAAAATCAGAAGAGTAACTCGGATGCAAGCAGTTTATACACATGGTCAAGCTCATACAAAATTCACTTCTGACTTTTCTGCAAAGGATATGAGTAGACAAAAATTCTTGGTATTTTGTGAATCTATTAACTCTCTGGGAAATAAAGTGGATTTAATTTAATATCCTAAAATCTTAAGCCATTAGCGCTTAACCTGGGAAGTCGAACCTGGTAGTGTGGGGAGGGCGAGGAGGAAGCTCCCAGGGCTGCAGCACCAGCCTGTGTGGTATTTCCATGTTACTATGGGGATTGCTATAGTAACAATTCTACTCACCCTTCATTTATTAAGTTATTTTGTTGTGGAACCGAAAGGTAAACCAAACATTCAAAGAAACAATAGCTTTAAAGAGATTTTGCTGTTTCTGCAGCCTAGGCCGAATGTTTCGATGAAAGTACTTGGAATGGAAAAGACAATATTGGCAGATAATTTAATACAATTGCAGGAATGAGATTCCTCAAGGTTTCCTCTGAGACTGAAAAAAAATAACAGTGGGTCCATGTCATAATACAGTGTCAAATCTGAGAATTTACCAGCCCTGATTCTCAACTCTCTGAGGCAACAATGAAATTATCCCCACCCTCCCGTACCCACCTTCATGCTTCCATTTTTTATCCTTCACTCCTTCAGAAAACAGCCTTTCGTTTTTCCCATAAACAGAGTGGGAAAAATTAAGTTGACCAGAAAAGTCAACTTAATCTCGATGGGTTCTAAGTGCAGTATCCCAGCCGCGTGGCCTGCAACCTACATAAGAAGATGTGCTGCAACCCATGTCACAAGATATGTAACAACCTATGTAACAACTTATGTAGCAACCCGTGTAGAAAGATAGATAGGAACCGGGACAGCAGGTGGTGCCTGTGGCTCAGTGAGCAGGACGCCGGCCCCATATACCGAGGGTGGCGGGTTCAAACCAGGCCCCGGCCAAACTGCAACCAAAAAATAGCCGGGCGTTGTGGCGGGTGCCTGTAGTCCCAGCTACTCAGGAGGCTGAGGCAAGAGAATCGCTTAAGCCCAGGAATTGGAGGTTGCTGTGAGCTGTGTGAGGCCACGGCGCTCTACCGAGGGCCATAAAGTGAGACTCTTGTCTCTACAAAAAAAAAGAGACGAAGTGGCAGTTGACCTGGACAGCGGGCTTGCAGAGACAAAGCGGCAGTTCCTGGACGTTAATGATCAGACTTTTGCAGTTGGAAATTGATCAGCTGTGGACTCCAGTGCAGGGGGCGGGCCTCGGGGAGGGGCGTGGAGGTTGCTTGGGGCCTTTCCGCTGACACTATGGGGAGGCCCACCTCCTGCAAGCTTCGAGCTTACAATCCTTTGTCCCGCCTGCTTCCTTGGTGACGCACCGACACTGCAGTCCATATTTGAAACAATAGACACAGAATAGGGAGGAGGAGGAAGAGGCCTTGGAAATGACATTCAGGTGGAATTTTTCTGTCTTCTGCTTGCATCCTTTCTTCTTGGTTCCTTGAGGGTCTCTGCCAGGTGGGCAAATTATCTTGAAAAATATTCACAGATTCTCTGAAAGCCAAAAGGAGGAGTTGGGAGAAATCAAGTGTTTTGGGGTCTGCCTTACTGTCATGGAACATTATGGTCAGAAACTCCTTGGAAGGTGGGGTTGCATAAATGAGAAGGAAGGAGAAAGTGTAGCTGGGAAAGGCAACTCTGCGAAACCAACCCACATCCAGCTGTGAAAACTTCAAGCGAGTGACCACTTGGTTTGATCCTTTTTTTTCAACCCCTAATCCTAAGAGAGATGGGGTCTCTGTTTTCATACTTGAATTATTACAATTTAATCAGTCCATGGATTGCTTTGGTGTAGTAAAGACAAAGCCTGTAAATAGAGGCATTCAACAAGATGGAAAGGGTACATTGATAAGATACATCAAGACATGGCAAAGTTAGCCTCAAAAAGAATTTCAGGAAACAAGAGTTAGTGCTGTCCTGGGTCTTCCAGGTATATTAATTCAACCAACTCACGTGATAAATAGCCCATGGAGGTAGTTCTTATCAGGACCCTCTATTTTCAGGTAGGGATACTCAGAGAGTATAAAGGGCTTGTCAGTTCAGTAAAGAAAAGAGTCTGGTTGTGAACCCAAGCAGCTGATTCTGGGGTCCATGTTCTTCTCCCTGGCCCCATCCTGCTCCTCCAAGCTGCCCATGAAAAATAGATGAGGCAAATTCCAAAGCTGCCTTCTCCAAAGTTGAAGGAAGAGAAGTACAGGGGTGAACAAAGATTTGGCTAACGAAGGTAAGTGTGCTCTGACTGTGGGCCAACAGAAGCAGACGGCCTCCCAGGGACAGGACAGGGAGCCAGGCAGAACTCCCTGAATCACGGACGAGAAGAAGCAGGCACAGGACTGCACCCTGAGGAAACTCTGAAACACACTGACGCCTAAGCCAGCTTTCTCCTGAACCAAACTAAACCCTCTTGGGCTCCCCTCGCGTACCGTGTTTATAGGACAGAACAAGACATTATTCTCTTGATTTCTCCTTGCAGGTCGGAAAAGTCAAGTCCTAGAGGAAGAAAGAAATCTGGCCTTTGAATTCTCTACTGCAGCTGTCAGAACCAGCGTGAGTAGCTGAGAAAAAAACCTCACATACAAATTCTTGGCACCTTCAAAGAGAAACAGAAGAACAGTTTTCGAGTCCCAGTCTCTTTTTCTTTTCTTTTTTTTTTTGGTTTTTGGCCGGGGCTAGGTTTGAACCCACCACCTCCGGCATATGGGACCAGCGCCCTACTCCTTGAGCCACAGGTGCCACCCTCAAGTCCCAGCCTCTATCAAACTACTATAAAAAGTAGGCTCCTGCCCTCCTCTTTAGCAAACTCCCAGTTATTTTATTTGGATTATCTTGTTATATTTGGTCTTTAAAAGTGTCAAAGCTTTCTCCACCAGTGGCTTAAAAAATTAAAACAAGGTCAGAACAGGCTTGTCTGGGGAGCTCAAGATGGGAAGGTTTCAAGTTGCCAGTGTTAGGAACTGCTAAAGACCGAGGGTGTAAGAGGAAGTAAACAGGCGTGAGCTTTTGAAAAGAATTCACACGTAGAGGATGCCCGAGGTGCTGTGCGTGTGCTCGCGTGCTCACATGCATGTGCACACACATGGGCAGAGGCAACTGCCGCACAGGAACCAATAGTTTCCCTGGACTATCATTAAGCTTCCTCTAGGCTGGGGAATTGGCTCACCAGGCATATTTCCCCAATTCTCAGAGCTCTACTAATCATGTGAAGTCTTTCGTGCCTCAGAGGCCCCAGTTCTCCTTCCCCCACAGCCAGAGCCTGGGAAGCTTCACATCGTGCTAAGTAGGAAGTTACTGATCTCCAAGGATGAGTTAATATGGAAAAAAATCACAGCACTTGGGAAGTCTCTCCAAGCCACAGAGCCCACTGCCTGGGAATGCAGCAGTGGAGGAGAGAACGGCCAGAAAGAGAAAGAAGACGACAGAGGATTAAACACGCTAAACGTCCTTGTGTTTTACAAAGTGCAAACACGAAGCAGGCTATACTTTGCCACCGCACAGTAAATATAAGATTACCAGGCAATTAGGTTTAAGCATTACAGAGCCTCCAAAAATAATTGCCATGTTCAGGGCAGCTTTTCAATCCCTCGATAACAGTAGATGGATAGAGGTAACTATGTCATTTATTCCTCTTACGTAAAAGGCCACCAAGCATGTAAGGACATGATCAACGATAGAGGTTTACAGTGAGCGCGCAGCCGTCTGAGGGTGGCAGTGTCGTGAGAAGAGTAAGATGAAATGAGAAGCAGCAGAGACGGGAAGGCGGCGCCTCAGCTGAGCAGGGACCCAGAGGCTTCTGGACACCTTCACTCTCACGGCGCACGAGGAACGGGGTCCCAGGTGAGCTTGTCACTCATGGGGGTTTGTAAGTTCGCTGCCAAAGGTGACCCCGGGATTGGATCTTTCCACCAAAGATGGTGGATATGGCAGAAATGTGGGATTTGAGGATGGGTGGGAGGAGAGGGGACGCTGGACATGAGAACATTTGTCTTTTAACTTCTGACCATTTCATTTTCCACATACCTGGGTATTAGGAGGAAAATTAAAGTACTGGTTTGGAGGCAGGCCTGGACTCTTTGCAAGTGTTAATTATACTGAAAAGGATATTCTCAGGTCAGCCATTATGTGCTCTGAGCAGCATTTCTAAAATTGATTCAATAATTGACTTCTTAAAAAAAAGCCTGTCGGGCTGCTAATGGGAGGTATTGGGTTGGGGTGTTCTGAAAGGGGTGAAGGAGGCAGAGGTGGGGACTTTGGCCTGCTCCCAGGTATCCACAATGCAACTTCCTTCTTAGAAAGGCACAAACCCCCTTCTGAGATCATCACTTCTCCAAGTATCTCACAAGCGGACAGCCTTTCCCACCTTAAAAATTGCTAACAGTTATTGGGGACTTACTATGTGCTAGGCATTGTGCTAGCTTCTTTCTTTATATCACCTCATTACATCTGAAGTATAATCCCACGAAGTGTGTCATTATTCCAGATTATAACAAAGAGGGAATTAGAGTTCTGGGAGGTAATGCTGTATAGCCCAGGACAGAGGAAGCGCTGGTGGTAGGGCTGGAGGGCTGCCGGGGCCTCTAAACTATCTCTTAGCCACAACTGCGTCTCCCTCTTTTTTGGAGACAGAGTCTCACAATGTCACCCTCGGTAGAGTGCTGTGGCATCACAGCTCACAGCAACCTCAAACTCTAGGGTTTAAGTGATTCTCTTGTCTCACCTCCCAAGTAGCAGTAGCAAGGTCTACAGCCACCCACCACAATGCCCGGCCATTTTTATTTATTTATTTATTTTTTTGCAGTTGTCATTGTTGTTCAGCTGGCCCAGGCTGGGTTTGAACACACCAGCCTCGGTGCACGTGGCCAGCACTGTACCTACTGTGATACGCGCACCGAGCCTATTACTTCTCTTTTTATCCAATCCAATAATGGATTCCAATTTGGTCAATAACAGGTAAGAGAGACCATAACGTACAATGATTATCCTAGGGTTAGCCTCTCCTGGTGTTTTTTGCTTTATGAGTTTATTAAAAAGTTAGAAATGATCTAGAGAAAACGCATTAACCCTACTACATAGAAGAGGAAACTAAAGCTCACAGTGATCAAGCTCACATCTAGAAACGAAGCTGAAGTTCTAAGCCAGCTCAGCCTGACTCCGTAAGGTCTGCTGCCACTGTAACAGGCTGCCTCCTGCAGGGCTGGAGTGGCCAGCTCAGCCAATCACCAAGGGCCAATTTGCAGTGATTCAGACTATCATTAAGGAAAATAAAAATCTGCCTTTTTGACTTGTATTTTGGCACATTAGTGAGATTCCAGGTATCTCAGAGAGCTCCATAGTGAAGGTTGATGCATCTCTCCTGTCTGGTCAAGCTAATATATTCATTGCTACTCCCAAAGAGCTTTTTTGCTCTTACTATTCCCTCTGTCCTCCAACGAATGCAAAGCCACCTCATGCTTCCAGGCTCAGCTCACACCTGCCTTGCTCCTTGAAGCTCTCCAGGAGTGCTCTGCCCATATCTCCACACATTTCCCATTATTCCCTTGACCTCCTGAAACATGCAGTGCCTGTGCTATCAGCACATGTCTGCTGTGATGCTCTGGGGTTGGTTTCCTGACTCCTCAAAGGCTCCAGGAACTCTGCCCTATTCTTTTTGCTTGTTGAGCTTTCTTTTAAAAAAATTGTTTTGAATTGATACATAATAATAGTACACATTTATGGGGGACTACAACCAAAATGTCTTGTCTAGAGTTGTACTACATCACTTTAGAGTATTGAATCAGATTTTTGTAATGGCATTATTTATATATGGCCCTGGTGCATGGGTGACGGGAAAGTGAAAGTCATTGATTCTCAAATATTTTTAAAGCACTTTCAAATACTTTCTGGATATCTATTATTATTGAGCACCCATTATATAGACACGTCCTGACTGTGTGCCACACAGTGTCAGGCGAGTTCTGTTCTGACCAAATCAGTACGATGGCCATCTCTACCCAAGGCTCAAATGACACCAAGTTCACACCTTAACTTGCGTCAGTTCTTTCATTGAAAGGGCATCTCTTAACCTTCCTACCAATCAGGTAAAGGTAGCACTTAGACTATGAATCAAAATCTCCTCCAGAAATCTCTTCCTAACAAGGCTGTCTCTTACCTCATTACTTTCCTGGGCACTTCCTTAGCAATTAGTATTGAGCTACAATTATTTCCTTTGCTCTTGGTATGTTGCTTTGTCCCCAAGATCTCCTCCTAGTTTTATAGATCCAATTTTCTAAATCATCCCTGTTTCTTCAGCAGCAGTGAATGCAGTGTGTTGTAGTTGTGCAGTAAATATTTGTTCATGAAGGGTCGCTGGTTGGGTATCCAGTGACTTTCCTACATTAAGTCATTACGAATGAGTCAATTAGAACCCTTGTATGGTCTTCAAAGTGCTCAAAGTAACTTCCTACCCACAATAGAGACGGGTCCTTTATTCTGAAATTCTCTCTGTTCCATTGTGATGTCTCTTCAACCATGGCTATTTCCCTTTTCGGGACTAATTCCTAGCACTTTTCATTCATGGACATATTTATTTTTCTCAAATCGTTAAGACATTGCTATTCAAGACCAGCAATCTTCAAAAGTAAAATTTTCTTTAACAAAGAACAGTACGTAATTTATATCTAATTGATAGCCCTGCTTTGATGTTTAACTTAAAATTACTTCTATAAAAATCTGCAACACATTTTTTTATTGGGTTCTATACTGACTGCTTTTGGCTAGAATCACACCCTAAAATTCTAATGGGTATGAGCCAAAGCTGCATGGTTTTGTAGCTAATAATAACAATAATAATGAGCACATTTCAAAAGTGCTAATTACAAATTCAATTGGATTATGTTCTTGTTATAAACGCTACAGGTTTTCTGCCAGGTTGGTACTTCACAACAGTATGTTTTCAAACACCTGTTTACCTTTATCATCGCTAGATATATTCAAAAAGAGAAACTTTAAAAAGTTGAGAGACATATTACATCTTATGCGTTTTTATAAAATTTGGAGTCCTTTACCCAGAGTCCTTTACTACACAAATTGAAGCAAAATGAATATATATGTGTGTGTGTGTGTATATATATTAATATGATATATATGTAATATATATATATAATATCAATAAAGAGTATGGAAATTTAAACATTTTTTATCCAGTAGACTCTAACTGGATTAGGAGAGAGGATAGAAAACAGAATTATCCTGGTGATTTTCTTGTACCACAGAAAACTTTCGGAAATGACAGTTACATTGAAATCTCTATGCCATGGAGTACAGGACAGTAACACTGTAAAAGTGAATACAGCCCCTCCATGTAATCTACTAAAGGGGCCTTTCCTGTCAATAAATGTCATAAAATGTTGGACAAAGTTTGGGGGAAGAAATCAAAGCCAAAGGGAAAGGCTGAGGCATCAGGGTTTGGGTAGGATGGTACCTGCAGTTTTTTAACTTAGTTCTGGAAATGTGGCTAATGGCAGAATCTTCCCTGAATCTGGAGACAAGAAAACACATTCACGAATAGGCAACCTTTCATCCTTGATGTGTGTGTGGTCAGTGTTAGAGGTTCTTACTTGCAGAAGGCAGATTGTAGAAGTCAGAAACTAGGGTTTGTGTTGTTGTGTTTTTCAACCCCATCTCAGAGGTACAATGGATGGGTTGGACTGTGGTTCTCATTAGAATCATTAGAATCATTAGAAACACTAGAATCATCTGGGGAGCTTTTAAGGCGTGTCAATGTCCTACTCTAAAGGAAAGAATTAGAACCTGTAAGGGTGGGAGCCCAGCAGAAGTCATTTTTAGGATTCTACTATGAAGTTAGGGTTGAATGTTACTATGTTAAAAGATGGGGAGGTGTCAGACTTAACTGTGTTCTTAGTTCTTTAATCTTGCCAATGCCTTGCAGGGAACTTTTTTTTTTAGAATGTGTGTGAGACTTATGCAAAAGAGACCAAGATGGAGATCAGCGTTTCACCGTCTATTGTTCCTCTTCAAGTCCACAGCACCCCGTACCTGCCTGGTCCCCACAGTTATTTGGCTTTTATGGAGCAGGTCAAGCTTGGAGGAGCTCCCATGGTTCTAAAATGGGACAGTTTGAACATCAAAAATGATCATTACTATCATGAATAGAAACTTATCAAATATATGAAAACCGATGAGTTCATAATGATACTTCAAAAATAAACAAACAAGACACCTCATTGATTACCTTAGTGGTTGCTAGGAAACCACCTCATTATTCTGAAAATGTGTAAATAATGGGAAAATCTCGAGCCTCTTTCTTGCCTTTCCCGATTTGGACTAGAACTCAGGCTAATCAATTAGTTGATGAGGAAAATAGTTATTCTTTATACAAAAGAATTATGTGTGAATAAATGCAGAAAATGACAGAATTAGAAAATCACTGTTTTGCACTTATTAATGAAATAATGAATCTGGGCAACAAGAATCAATGATAACTAAATTAGTGCAGCAGTTCCCACCTACTCACAGTTTTATATGCTGTGGTTTCAGTTACCTGCAGTCAACTGCAGTCTGCAATGAGTGAGTACAGTACAGTAAGACATGGAGAGAGAGAGAGTATGCGTGTGCATATAATCATTATTATTATTACCCTACATTGTTATAATTGTTCAATTTTATTATTGTTGTTTCTCACAATCTTACTGATGTCTAATTAAACTTTACCATAATTATGTGTGGATAGGAAGAAACACAGCACAGTATTAGAGGGTTCAGGAATATCTGTGGTTTCAGGCATCCCCTGCAGGTCTGGAAACTTAGTTCCCCCAAATAAGAGGGGATTGCTGTGTTGCAAAAGTTGGTGGGGACCTTGTCAGTGAATGGCTCAGGCAGGCCATGGATTCCAGTCAACTCTTCAACAGCACTTGCTGGGCTGCAGGGGTCCACTATGCACACAGCTTTTCCTCTGCATCTGCCACCCGGGAGACAGCAAGGTCAACCCTTCTTCCCTCTCCTCCTCCTAAGCCTACTCAGTGTGAAGACAGTGAGGGTAAACACCTCTATTTCCACTTAGGGAGTAGTAAATATGTTTTCTCTTTCTTATGATTTTTTAAATACCATTTTTCTAGGTTGCTTTATTGGAAGAATACAGTTAATAATGCATATAACATACAAAGCACATGTTCATCAACTGCTTACGCTATCGATAAGGCTTCCCATTAACAGTAGACTATTAGTAGTTAAATTCTGAGGAAGGCAAAAGTTACCAGGGATTTCCAACTGCATGGAGGTCAGTGCCCAGTCCCTGCATCATTCAAGGGTCAATGATAGCTTCCTACAGCTGCTAACACATTACTACAAACTTGGTGGCTTTATGTACTAACAATGCATTTTCTTCCTGTTTTGGAGGCCAGAATCCAAAATCAGTTTCCCTGGGTGGAAACTGAGGCACTGACAGGGCTGTGCTCCCCTTGCGCACTCTTCTTTGTCTCTCTGGAGGCTCAGCCTCCCTCGGTTCCCAGCTGCATCTCTCTGCCTCTGTGGCCACGCTGTCTCCTCCTCTTCTCTGTGTGCCTTTCTCTGTCACCTCCTCTGCCTCCCTCTCAGCAGGACATGCGTGATGGTGTTCAGGTCCCAAGCACGTAAATCTGGGGCAATTTCTCCATCCTAAGAAACCATTAATTTAGTCACAGCTACAGAGACCCACCCACCCCTTTTTCTCCATAATAGGTTTCAGGGATTCAGACCTGGATATCTTTTGGTTAAGGGACGTTTTATCAGGCTGGTCATGGTGGCTTATGCCAGCAATCCTAGCACTGTGGGAGGCTGAGGCAAGTGGATCACTTGAGCTCAGGAGTTCAAGCTCAGCCTGAGTAAGAGCAAGACCCCATCCCATCTCTACTAAAAATAGAAAAACTAGCTTGGCATGGTGGCAGGCACCTGTAGTCCCATCTACTCTGGAGGCTGAAGTAAGGGATTGATTAAGACCAAGAGTTTGAAATTGCTGTGAACCCTGATGATACTCTGGCACTCTACCCAGGGCAACAGAGTGAAACTGTCTGAAAAGAAAAAATAAAGGGGATGGGCCTTTGTCAGCCTCCCACAACACTGAATCACTGATAAATCTTAACATTAAGGAAAATTAGATAAATAACATTATTCCTGATATGACTTTATATGAAACAACTGGATATGAGGTAACACTACACCTTGAAATTGACTTTAACCTATTCAAACTATCAAGCCTCTAGCTCTAACTACTGATTTACTAGGGATGGAAAACATATTAAACAACACCAAAAAGACAACAGGCAATTCCAGAAGTTTCACAAGTCAATAGACCCATTTCTCACTTTCTTCAATAAATATATCAGAGAAGGGAAAATAGTTACACATCAAAAAAGATATAATGGTGTATTAATTACATGCAATATTCACAGACTTGTGTGTCTGAATTACACAAGGCAACTATACAGAAAGCATGTTTAGGGCCTGTGGCTCAAAGGAGTAGGGTGCTGGCCCCATATGCTAGACGTGGTGGGTGCGAACCCAGCCCTGGCCAAAAACTGCAAAAAAAAACAAAAGAAAAAAAAAAAAAAGAAGGCATGTTTAATACAATTAGGAAAAATTGAACACAAATTGATGATATGAAGAATTATTGAGTTTTAGGGAACTCTGATAATGATTTTATAGCTGTGTTAAAAAAAAATAATAGCTAGATATGTATACCAAATACAGAAGGTGCCAAAAATTGTATACATATTTTGAGAAAGGAAAACACTGTTTTGAAATTGGAATATTCAATATATATTGATAACTAAAGATAAATTCAAGTCACCTTGAAGACCTCTTTTAATTGCAGAAGTCAAACATGACTTGAATATAATAATTTTAGTATAGATTTTTCCTTTCTTAAAATGTGTATACAGTTTTTTGGCACCCTCTGTATATATGAGTGAAATAATACTATGTTTAGAATTAGCTTTAAAATGTCCCAGCAACAAGTAAATCAATAAAGAAGAAAAGATAAAAAAACAAACCATTTTTTTAAGGTGATGGTAGGAGAAGAGACAAAAATAAGAACAGCAGATGTCAATTGTTGAAGCTACGTGATAGATGTGTGGGAGTCTATTAAACTAGCCTTTCTATTTTTATGCATGTTTGCAAATTTTCAGAATACAACGTTACATAAATGACAGTGCAACACGTCTCCATCAGAGCAGGTTTAGTCGACCACCTTCACACCAAGCTTCACTCCCTGGAGGAAAGATCTAAGAAGTGGCAACACCCATGTCACTTTTTAGGACTGTTGTAGGGGTAGCATAGCAATAAAGTGCATGTGGGAGTCATTCCCGAACTCTTGGGCTTCAGTTGGCTTTTCCAGAGAGGGTCATCTTGGGCACAGATTGGTAAGTAGAGTTTCAGGAAGCACTTGAGGTCTGTTCACAGACAGCATTTTTAACCCTCAACTCTTCCACAAGTCTCCTCATCTAGGTAACTCTAGTACAAATGGGGAAGGGTAGAGTGGCTAAAGACAGAAGGGGCAAAACAGCCAGAAGGTGGAAGCACTGTCCATCAACACACAAATAGACAAAGAACATGTAGTATCATCATGCAAAGAAATATTCAGCCACAGCAAGAAATGAAGTACCGATGCTTGCTACAGTGTGGATGAGCTTTGAAGACACAGGCTAAAGGAAAGAAGCCAGCCTCAAAAGGGGACATATTGTATGACTGCATTTATGAAAAATACCCAGATAGATAACTTTATAGGGATGGCAAGCAGATTTGTGTTTGCGGGGGGCTGAAGGGAGTAACCGTCTAATAGGTCAGGTGTTTTCTTTTAGGGATAATGAAGATATTTGGGAAGGGAAAGGAGGTGATAATTGAACAACACTGTGAATATGCTGAAAGTCATTGCTTCATTCAAAACGGTTAATTTTATGTTAAATAAAATTAAAAATAAATTAATTTTTTAAGCAAAATAAATGTTGCTTCAAAAACAAAATTTTCTTCAAAAATAAATTAATAAAAATAAATTTTGCTCTCGACCCAAAGTTTTGGCAGGGGGGAAAGTGCCCGGGGAGTGGGGCGGCTTTGGACACACGGGGTTCCCCCAGTCTTCCTCAAGTCCACCCTATCAGCTGCCGCTGCCGCTGCCACTATTCCTGCCGCAGAGTCCTTGGGGCTGCAGTCCAGCGACTCGCAAATTTGTTGAACATTCTGTAGTCATGAATAATGGATGTATTGGTTTGAACATACTGAGCATATTATTTCAAAATGTAACATACTGGGGTGCAGACAAGATGGCTGACTGAAGCCAGCTTTCCACAGAGGCTCCTGTCCAGAAGGAAAGTTAAAGGACAGAAATTTGCGAAGTAACTGGGTGGATTTGAGCTGCACCAAGAGAGAAGGTTGAAGAATGCACATCAATCCCACTGAGGCAAGCTGCGACCCCAAGGATACAAACAAAAGGTACAAAATCCATCACCAAGTGGACAGGAGTCCCCTCCCCCATGAGAACAGCTCAGAGTGCCCCACAAACAAATGAGCAGAGTTCAAAGGTCGTCCCACTACACTACACGGGAGAGACCCTCTAAAAACTATAACTACCTCCCCTACTAGGGTGCCACGGCATTCTTCTGTCAGGCAGAAAACTGTATAAAACTGTACATATTCTCTACCTGCAACTCAGCTCGCAGCAATTCCCTCCACTCTCCCTCTGAGGTCTGGAGGCCTGTCCACCAGGAGTCCAGATTCTTGGGTGATTTCTCAAGGGATGTGGACAGTGCCTAAACTGCAGCTGGTCAGTGCTGACTCTGGGGCACAGAAGCGAGGAGAGGATGGTCAGCTGAGAGGGAACCACACCAGAGCAGCAGTGCCCTAAGCCACAGAGCAGCAGCCATCTTTTAGCAATAATACAGCTCATTCCCGGATATTCTGAAGCCACACCCCGTGCCTCCCTGGACAACCAGAGGTGGCTGAGCATTTACTCAGGTGACAACCACCACAGAACAGATCTGGGATGGAAACGCAGGCCCTGTGAATAAAGGGTTTGCCTGAGGCAGTACCAGTCTGGGTGGAACACAGGGACTAGAAACTAATGCTCAGAGCCGGGCAGTTCCCAGGGTGGGATTGACCCAGAGGACTGCTTTACTGAGCCTAAGATGCAACTGGCCCTCAGGGGATCGTCAGCCTATAGACAAAGGAAGACAGGAGGCTAGAACTGACAGGTAACTGAATACAAACATGCAGGACCAAAGACAGGGCCTGAGGTGCAGGCTCTGGGAACTCAAAACAGCTTCTCTTCTGCAGGGGAATTTAGCAGGGACAGAAACAAATTCCCGCAAAGTTGTTCTGTTCGGTTCTTTCAGTAACATCAATCAGGGGTGGTGCTAGAACTGAGTGAACACCCCCCCAGCCTCCATCAAGTGCCCAAGATTGTCAGGCCTCACCTCCCCCTGCTAGACAGAGGCAGAGCACAGCATCCTGGCTGAGCAGAAATAGATATCCTTGTGATTCAGGCAGGTGCAAACCCCTGGAGTATCTATTCACTACAGGCAACTGGGTCAAAGCCCTGCGGGACTATCAGTGACTGGGTGTGACAGAGGTGCAAGGTGGTGAAGGAGGCATCAACCTTCCCAGACTGATCTATTTGCTGGGTGGCTCATCCTGACTCCACGCAGCACCAGAGCAAGCCATATCAGAGTAGTCACCAGACCCCTGTGATACAGTTGCCAGAGACCTTTTAAACTCTCCCACCTGACACGGTGCTGACTGAGACAATTGATTTGGACCTTCTGAACTGAGCCAATTGCCCAAGGACTATTCAGGTGGTGCCCTGGATGTGTGGTTGTAGAAAGGTTTGATTTTCCTTTTCCATAGTTGCCTGTGGGGGGTGGGGTGACTTAATTGCTGCTATTTCTCCACAGCTGAGACTTCAACCAGAGTAACTGTTGCACTAGGGTTGAACAGAGACCAGCTGAAAACAAGACAGAACGACTTAGCCCCACCACACCAAACAGGTCCCCAGTTTTGCAGGCCATAGCACTGTATGGGTCCTCAACAAAGCTCCAAGGGAAAAATCAAACACTGCAAAACAATCATGGGCGGAATCAGTGGAAAAACTCTGGTAACATGAATAACCAGAACAGATCAACCCCCTAAGGAAAGATATGGCAGATGTAACTGAAGATCCCATTCATAAACAGCTGGCCGAGATGTCAGAAATCGAATTCAGAATTTCAATTGCAAACAAGATTAATAAAATGGAGGAAAATTTGGAATTAGAAATTCGAGCAGCAATTCAAAAGTCAGAATTAGAAATTCGAGGAGAAATTCAAAAGTTGTCTCAAGAATTTAACAAATTTAAAGACAAAACCACCAAAGATTTTGACACACTGAAGCAAGAATTTGCAGCCCTCAAAGATCTGAAAAATACAGTAGAATCCCTCAGCAACAGAGTGGAGCAAGCAGGAGAAAGAATTTCTGACATTGAAGACAAAGCCTTCGAACGCTCCCAAACTCTCAAAGAGGAAGAGAAATGGAGAGCAAAAACAGATCATTTGCTCAGAAAGCTCTGGAATAATTCGAAGAAGGCTAATATCTGCCTAATTGGAATCCCTGAAACTGATGAAGTGGCCTCACTAGGCACAGAGGCCCTTCTCAATGAAATTATGAAAGAGAATTATCCAGACATGCCAAGAGATTCTGAAATTCAGATAGCAGACAATTTCAGAACCCAGCACGACCGAATCTCAATAAGACATCCCCCAGGCATATCATAATTAACTTCACTAAAGTTAATATGAAGGAGAAAATTCTGATAGCAGCCAGATGTAAGAAATCCATTACTTACAAAGGGAAGAATATTAGAATGATTGCAGATCTCACTGCTGAAACTGTTCAAGCCAGAAGAGGGTGGTCATCGACTTTTAATCTCCTAAAGCAAAATAACTTTCAACCCTGGATCCTGTGTCCATCTAATCTGAGTTTCATTTATGATGGAGAAATTAAATACTTTAATGACATTCATATGTTGAAGAAATTTGCCATAACCAAACCAGCACTTCAGGTTATTCTCAGACCTATCCTCTATAATGACTAGCCCAATCCTCTACCACAAAAATAAACTCACTCAGATACTATTGATCAAACTCCAACTTCCATAGTGGCAAAAGGATTAAAAATGTTCACTGGACTTTCAAAAAACTCGATACCCAAAATTTTACCAGACTTATCAATGTTCTCCATTAATGTGAATGGCTTAAACTGTCCTCTAAAGAGGCACAGGTTAGCTGACTGGATACAAAAACTCAGGCCAGATATTTGCTGCATACAAGAGTCACATCTTACCTTAAAAGACAAATATAGATTCAGGGGTGAAAGGATGGTTATCCATATTTCGGGCAAATGGTAATCAGAAAAAAGCAGGTGTTGCAATATTATTTGCAGATACAATAGGCTTAAACAAACAAAAGTAAGGAAGGATAAGAAGGGTCACTTCATATTTGTTAAGGGTAATACTCAATATGATGTGATTTCAATCATTAATATTTATGCACCCAACCAGAATGCACCTCAATTTATAAGAGAAACTCTAACAGACATGAGCAACTTGATTTCCTCCAGCTCCATAATAGTCGGAGACTTCAACACTCCTTTGGCAGTGTTGGATCGATCCTCCAATAAGAAGCTGAGCAAAGAAATTTTAGATTTAAACCTAACCATCCAACATTTGGATTTAGCAGACATCTACAGAACATTTCATCCCGACAAAACTGAATACACATACTTCTCATCAGCCCACGGAACATACTCCAAAATTGATCATATCTTAGGTCACGAGTCTAACCTCGGTAAATTTAAAGGAATAGAAATTATTCCTTGCATCTTCTCAGACCTCCATGGAATAAAAGTTGAGCTCAGTTACAACAGGAATCTGCATACTCATACAACAACATGGAAGTTAAATAACCTTATGCTGAATGATAGCTAGGTCAGATGAGATTAAGAAGGAAATTGCCAAATTTTAGGAACAAAATGACAATGAAGACACGAATTATCAGAATCTCTGGGATACCACAAAGGCAGTCCTAAGAGGGAAATTTATAGCACCGCAAGCCTTCCTCAAGAGAACGGAAAGAGGGAAAGTTAACAACTTAATGGGACATCTCAAGCAACTGGAAAAGGAAGAACATTCCAACCCCAATCCCAGTAGAAGAAAAGAAATAACCAAAATTAGAGCAGAATTAAATGAAATTGAAAACAAAAGAATTATATAACTGATCAATAAATCAAAAAGTTAGTTTTTTGAAAAGGTCAATAAAATAGATAAACCTTTGGCCAACCTAATCAGGAAAAAAAGTAAAATCTCTAATCTCATCAATCAGAAACGACAAAGACGAAATAACAACAGACTCCTCAGAAATTCAAAAAATCCTTAATGAATATTACAGGAAACTTTATTCTCAGAAATATGAAAATCTGAAGGAAATTGACCAATACTTAGAAGCACATCACCTTCCAAGACTTAGCCAGAATCAAGTGGAAATGTTGAAAAGGCCCATATCAAGTTCTGAAATAGCATCAACCATACAAAACCTCCCTAAAAAGAAAAGCCCGGGACCAGAAGGCTTCATGTCAGAATTCTACCAAACCTTTAAAGAGGAATTAATGCCTATATTATTCAACTTGTTCCAAAACGTAGAAAAAGAAGGAAGACTACCCAATATGTTCTATGAACCAAACATCACCCTGATCCCCAAACCAGGAAAAGACCCAACAAGATATGAAAATTATAGACCAATATCACTAATGAATATAGATGCAAAATATTCAACAAGATCCTAACAAACAGAATCCAGCAACACATCAAACAAATTATACATCATGACCAAGTTGGTTTTATCCCAGGGTCTCAAGGCTCATTCAATATATGTAAATCTATAAGTATAATTCAGCACATAAAGCAAAGACCATATGATTCTCTCAATTGATGAAGAAAAAGCTTTTGATAATATACAGCATGCCTTCATAATCAGAACACTTAAGAAAATTTGTATAGAAGGGACATTTCTTAAACTGATAGAGGCCATCTATGGCAAACCCACAGGCAATATCGTATTGAATGGAGTTAAATTGAAATCATTTCCACTCAGATCAAGAACCAGACAAAGCTGCCCATTGTCTCCACTGCTCTTTAACATTGTAATGGAAGTTTTAGCCACCGCAATTAGGGAAGAAAAGGTGATCAAGGGTATCCATATAGGGTCAGAAGAGATCAAACTTTCGCTCTTCGCAGATGATATGATTGTGTATCTGGAAAACACTAGGGACTCTACTACAAAACTCTTGGAAGTGATCAAGGAATACAGCAGTGTCTCAGGTTACAAAATCAACATTCATAAATTGGTAGCCTTTATATATACCAACAATAGTCAAGCTGAAAAAACAGTTAAGGACTCTATTCCATTCACAGTAGTGCCAAAGAAGATGAAATATTTGGGAGTTTATCTAACAAAAAATGTGAAAGATCTCTATAAAGAGAACTATGAAACTCTAAGGAAAGAAATAGCTGAAGATGTTAACAAATGGAAAAACATACCAAGGTCATGGCTGGGAAGAATCAACATTGTTAAAATGTCCATACTACCGAAAGCAATATACAGTTTTAATGCAATCCCTATAAAAGCTCCACTGTCATACTTTAATGATCTTGAAAAAATAATACTTCATTTTATATGGAACAAGAAAAAACCTCAAATAGCCAAGACATTACTCAGCAATAAAAACAAAGCAGGAGGAATCATGCTACCAGACCTCAGACTATATTATAAATCGATAGTGATCAAAAGAGCATGGTACTGGCACAAAAACAGAGAGGTAAATGTATGGAACAGAATAGAGAACCAAGAGATGAACCCAGCTACTTACTGTTATTAGATGTTTGACAAGCCAATTAAAAACATTCAGTGGGGAAAAGATTTCCTATTTAACAAATGGTACTGGGTGAACTGGCTGGCAACCTGTAGAAGACTGAAAATGGACCCACACCTTTCACCATTAACTAAGATAGACTCTCACTGGATTCAAGATTTAAACTTAAGACATGAAACAATAAAAATACTAGAAGAAAGTGCAGGGAAAACTCTTAAAGAAATCAGCCTGGGTGAATATTTTATGAGGAGGACCCTCCAGGCCATTGAAGCAACATCAAAATACACTACGGGGATCTGATCAAACTAAAAAGCTTCTGCACAGCCAAGAACACAGTAAGTAAAGCAAGCAGACAGCCCTCAGAATGGGAGAAAATATTTGCAGGTTATACCTCTGACAAAGGTTTAATAACCAGAATCCACAGAGAACTCAAACGTATTAGCAAGAAAAGAACAAGTGATCCCATCTCAGTCTGGGCAAGGGACTGGAAGAGAAATTTCTCTGAAGAAGACAGGGACATAGCCTACAGACATGAAAAAATGCTGCTCAATCACCAGAGAAATGCAAATCAAAACTACTTTGAGATATCATTTAACTCCAGTAAGATTAGCCCATATCACAAGATCCCAAGAGCAGAGATGTTGGCGTGGATGTGGAGAAAAGGGAACACTTCTACACTGCTGGTGGGAATGCAAATTAATACATTCCTTTTGGAAGATGTTTGGAGAACCCTTAGAGATCTAAAAATAGACCTGCCATTCAATCCTATAATTCCTCTACTAGGCATATACCCAGAAGACCAAACATCACATCATAACAAAGATATTTATACCAGAATGTTTATTGCAGCCCAATTCATAATTGCTAAGTCATGGAAAAAGCCCAAGTGCCCATTGATCCACGAATGGATTAATTAAATGTGGTATATGTACACCATGGAATATTATGCAGCCTTAAAGAAACATGGAGACTTTCCCTCTTTCATGTTTACATGGATGGAGCAGGAACATATTCTTCTTAGTAAAGTATCTCAAGAATGGAAGAAAATGTATCCAATGTACTCAGCCCTACTATGAAACTAATTTATGGCTTTCATATGAAAGCTATAATCCACTTATAACCTAAGAATATGGGGAATGGGGAGAGAGACGGGAGGAAGGGGAGAGGATGAGGGAGGGTGGTTGGTGGGATTACACCTGCGGTGCATCTTACAAGGGTACATGTGAAACTTAGTAAATGTAGAATGTAAATGTCTTAACACAATAACTAAGAAAGTGCCAGGAAGGCTATGTTAACCAGTGTGATGAAAATGTGTCAAATGGTCTCTAAAACCAGTGTATGGTGCCCCATGATCGCATCAATGTACACAGCTATGATTTAATAAAAAAAAAAAGTAACATACTATTTAAAATAAATAAATAAATAAATTTTCCTTCAAAGACAAAAGAAGTAGGTGTTGGTGTTCCACTGTGCCTCCTAGGCAAGCCACAATGCTCTGATTATGAAGAGGAGAATTAATAAATCAACAGCTATTCCTGAACACCACCTTCTATGTGTAAGGTACTGGGATGGTACCGTGAGGAATTCAGAGGACAGAAAGGAAAGCGAGCTGTGACTTGTTATGTCAAGATGCTTACAGTTAAATTGAACACCCAAAGAAATTACCTGAAATGTAAACGAAATAAGACAAAACACCAATGGTGTTGTAAAGTACAATGTGGTGAATTGTCTGGGGTGACCTAGGCCAGCGTTTCTCAGGATTATTTAGGTAGAAGAACACAACTCTGTCACGATGTCTTCATGGAATGCTACAAAATAATTGTTTCTAAAAAATCTATTTATTTATTATACGTAAAATAAATATTATGTTAAATAAAGTATCATCTGATAATAGATTCCAGAATAGATAAGCATTAACAGGCAGCCTGGTTTATGAAAAGTTTGATAAACTCAGAATGAAAATCAGTTCACTTATTAACATTTAATGCTTGTGGAAATGTAGAAAGCATAATTTAAGCAGGAAAATGGCATGAATAAGTTGGTAAAAGAAGTAACTCTTCATAGTTATGCAGCAATAAAAATGGGCAAGATGAAATATAGAAAAGAATAAATTTGGGGCAAGCTGGGATTCAACCCCCTTCACTTGAGAGGCAAACCCCAAACAGCTGGCTCTAAGTGTCTCGACTCTGAACCCATCTTGGCCCTACTCAGTGTCCCAATTCCCACCCCACCCCCACCCTGAAAAATCTCACAAGCAATTAAGCTTCTGAAAGAATTCCAGGGATGGAAGTGATATTAAACTTAGGCATCTCAAACATGAAAATATCCCAGCAAACATGAAAGATGTAGTCTGAGTGATTTTTTGCTCCTCCATCCTTTGAAAGCAGGATTGATTCTTTCAATCCATCCGAGAAAGAAGAATCTGTCTACAAAGCGTGAAGACATGCTTAAGCTTCTGGGTTCCTGGACCTGAGTTTGAATCTGAGCATCTTGTGATACCATCCTATAAAACAGGTCATGAGAGGATTACATGCAAAGCATGTGCCCAGCATACAGTAGGCACTCATGAATATTCATTAGCATTATGAAGTCTTTGCTTGAGCCTGAGCTGGGATTAAATGTTGAGTAAGGTCTCCTCATGGAAGATGCAAAACCTCCAAGGAAATTGTTCTTTCTAAGATAAGAATACGATCAAAACAACACATTGGATTTCCTCAAGAGAAATGAAAAGGTTTCAGAACTGCAGGAAGAAATTATTTAAGGCACTCAAACTATTGTAGAACCATCCGGTGGAGTTGCTCCTTGGTTGTGGTGTAAGAGGAGGCTATAAATAAAACCAAAATAGCTGCTTTGCTAAAATAAAAATAAAAATCAAACAAAATAATAGCATTGCTTTGCTATTTCTCAGACTAGGGATGATTTTGAAATCTTTTACAAACCAAGACAAGGGTATCATCCAATCAGAATAGAACAAATACTAGCCAGGAACTATGAGGAGCTCAATGTCATCACTGTGGAAAAATACCTCTCACTTCACCAGCAGTCACAGACACCCTCTGCAAAGCAGATGAGAGCTTCCTTGTGATGAAACCACGTGGCCAGAGTGGGAGATGGCTTTGCCTTTCTGTTGGTTGGGTCCATAGTTTGCCCAGTTGCCTGTGAATTGGGAAAGGTTAGGCTAAGAGACCCCCTTGCTACTTACTCTAATTGAAGACCAAGGTTTTAAATTTAGGATTAAGGATTTTAAAATTGTTTTGAATCTACTAAGTGAGGTATTTTAAAATTTTCTTTTGCTCTTTATGAAATACAAAAAGATGATATTGATGTATGAAATAACTGCATTCCCAAATGTTGTAATTAATTAGCTTGCTTATCTCTGCAATGGATGAGCTGCTTTTAAAGGTAAATCCAAAATGAATATTGAATAACAGATTCAACTTTTTGTTTTCACTTTAACAGTTTTAAATCAGAATTCTAGACAGGGTCACCCATTTATCAGTCAAGGTCAAAGATAATTCTGAGAGTGCAAACAAAAGACCATCTACTCCTGGTATAATCTCTTTTCTAACCTGGCGTCCTGAGCTACTCACATGAGCTGGCGCTGAATTTAAGCTCCAAATCACTCAAGTCAAAAAGAGCTACTTTCAGTCTGTCATCAGGAAGCAAGCTCTCCAAGGTGTATTTTTATCCCAGCCTCATCTAAGTTATGACAACTCACCTGGTTGGTTTCTGCCATTTGAGTAAGGGGGAGGCATCAAAATGACAGGACATCACTCTCCCTGTTCCTCGTGAGGTATGATGGAGAGGAAAAACAAACCTGGGGAAACAGATTTCAGAGTGTTTCCAAGATGTCTCTAGGTTGGAAAGAGAGAGACAGGAAACTATGGATGCTTTTTCCTACACAGGGCTCTTCTGAAGCTTACACTGCTGTCTATTTAATAGGCACTTACTTTATTTATTTGACTGTTTATTTATTTTACTGCTTTTATCTTAATTCAACTCCCTATGCTTCCATTACTTAAACCTTGTAGCCCTAATATGCTGTCCTCTTAGTTATGGTTTCAAACTCTGGATTCTCACATTGAGGGCCCTCTTCCTACGGCTGAGCTAATTACTACTGGACTGATAATTTGTCTTTCTGTAGATGCGTGTCCTTAGTGATACTGACTTCCTCAGATTGAGAAATGGTGGTTCCTAATGTCTGCCTAATTCACAGGAAACATGCATATAACCAGATATATATATATATATATATATATACACATATAAATACATATAGTCACATATGTTACAGCTGTCAGGGACCTTCTAATCTACAAAGTAGTTGACTCTCTAACCTAACCAGGCCCTAATTTTCCAGATGAGGTATAATATTGCTGCCATTCTGGTATTATTTTACTCAGTTGAGATTTATTATATTTACATGGGTGTTTCAGCCTTTTCCATCTTATGTTTTGCTTTCTTACCATTCTTTTCCTATGATTCTTTTTTCTTCTTTTCTAACTTATTTTGAAGTGACTGAGTTTCCCTTATTTTATGTTTTCCTCTACTGGTTTAGAAGATACTCATTCTATTTTTATTCTTCAGTTGTTATTTCCAAATTTTTAATACCCTGTAGGTCTTATTTTCAGGGGACGTCTTATCTTTCCTGTAAATAGGTCTTATTTTCGGAGGATGTCTTATTTTCAGGGAAACAGGGTATGTCCTCTATAGTCACCTTCGAAGTACACCCCTTGGCCATCTGGTGACTACAGTGATATTCAGCAGTGAAGTAGGTAGCACTTTTTCTAGGATGATTTCTTGATGAACTTACTTGTCTGACCTCTGTATTGTTTAATTCTGTCTGTTTCCAGCCCATCATGTCGAAGAAGACCACGAGAATCCTGAGGGAAGAAAGCAGATATTTTAGTGAGTGTTGGGAATTGCAACACTACCTTGATTCTGCTAAAGATAAGATGATTTGCTTGTTCTGTGATGCTGCAATATCAACATTAAAAAATACAGTGCTCATCAGCCTTATAACACTAAAAGGACTACAATGTGTTGAATTAGAAGGAGAGGCATGAATGGTTGTATTGCAAAAATTAAAAGATCAAAATCAAAAGCAAAGGCAATTCTTTCAAGCAGCAAGAAGACCTAGAAATAATGCCACTGAAGCAACTTATGAAGTAGCTTATATACTTGGGGGAAAAGGGGAACCCATTCAGTGATGTAGATACTGTGAAAGAATGCATTGTCAAAGTTGTAGAATGTTCACACTCTGATGATGTTTCAATGTTCCAATGGCTGCCTCTGTCAAGGAGATCCATAACTGACCAGAAGCATGAATTAGCCCTCAACTTAAGAGAGCAACTTCATGCAACATTTCAGAAGGAAAATATATACTGTTCAATTGCTTTGGAAAAGTCAACTGATACGACTAACGCAGCGCTGATTTATACTTCATTTGTGTCTTAATAGAAGATTTTCTTTGCTGCAAAGTGTTACTTGCTTTGGGCACTCTTGCAAATAGAACACGAGGAACAGATATCTTCAACAACTTTCAGGATGTCATGAAGTTGGACTGAATGTGATCAATTTAGTGAGTGTAGGTACAGACAGTGCACCTTCCATGACAGGAAAACATGAAGGGTTTATTGCACAGATAAAAAAGGTATTAATGGGCCCAGACGCTGACCTTTCTTTTCACTGTACAGTATCATGCTTCAGCAAAATCTCTGTGCTAAAACTATTATTCTAAGTGACACTTTACAAAAAGTTATAAGGATTGTTAACTATATTCAAGCAAATACAATTGTTTGAATCTCCTTGTTAAACTGTTTTTATGTCAATATTTATATTTTTCAATTTTAGAAATTAAATTTAGTTATAACAAAACTCCTATTACTTATTCACATTTTATGCTTTTCTGCCATTTAATTTCCTTCTTTAATCATTTCTAACCTTTTAAATAATATTCTTCTAATAATCTATTACTTAAAGTTCTTGGGTTCTAATCCTTTTGCTTGTTGTGTGTGCCGTCACTCATCGTGGATTGTGACTTCCGTGTTTCATATTCCTGGGTTGGGCCCTCAATTTCAACTCCTCCTCACCCTGGGATAACAGCTACGTCAAGATTGCTTTTTTAGTACTTCTTATCTGACATGAGGATTCTCTTACCTTTCTTTCTCTAAGTACTTACTTATATATTTAGAAACATGTTTATAAATACTTCGTTTACTTTTTCTGGATAAACTTCAGATCATCTAATCCAAATTATTGCCAGAAACACCCATTACATCCTTAAAAATTAAAATTAAAAAATCAAGAAAACATGAATACAACTAAATAAGATAGATAGACAGATAGCTATAAATAGATGAGAGAAAGAAATAAAGAAAGAACAAAGAACACCATTTCTCCTTCCTAGAGCACTTCATCTGGATGACTTCTAATCCTCCTTCAGGCTTCTCAAGAAAACCAATTAGTTCTTCTTACTATTTCCATAACTCTCTCTACTCCCTCCATCATAACTCTCCCTAGGCTATATTGTAATCATTTGTTCCCTATCTTTCCTTCCAGGTAGAGTAGAAGGATGAGAGCAGGATGATTTCTTCATTTATTTAACTAATACTTATTGAGCCCTGCAGTTACAGTGCTATATAAAACACGCTAAGCCGCTGCTCTCATGAAACTTGCATTCTAGAGAGGGAAGGTAGAAAATAAATGCACACAAAGTGTGCGTAGTACACACAAGTGGTGATGAATCCTACAGAGAAAACTAAAGCATGGTGAGTGGATGGAGAGTGGTATAAGAAAGAAGGCCTGATGGGATAAGGTGGGCTGGGGAAGAATCAGCTCTGGTGACTAGATTGAAACCTGAGTGAGGTGAAAGAGAAGCCAGGGTGTTCCCAGGGGAAGGGCATGGACAGCTTCCGGGAAGCCTGGGTTGTGTTTGGGGAGCACAGGGGTGGGCATGAGGTCAGAGACAGAGCCAGGCAGGACAGTACAGGGCCTTTTGGGCCTATGGAAGGACTTGGGATTGTACCATGAGTGAGGTTTGATGCCACTGGTAGGTTTTGAATGGTCCCACTCACATTTCAGAAGACCACCTCTGGTTGCTCTGTTGTAACAGAGTGGAAATGGAGCAGGAAGCTAGGAAGCTAAGCTGCCTATTGTTTAGGCAGACAAAAAAGGGTAGGCAGGAATAGTAACTGCAGAGATGGTTAAAAGTGATTGTTTTCTGGATTTAATACTTTAGGGTAGAGTTGGGTGGATTTCTGACTGTATCCCTCTATTTCACGACTTTATAGCCAATTCTTGAATACAGGAATCTATTAGAGACTCTAGATTTGTCTTTGTGAAATAAATGAGTAAATGAGTGAATACATGGCTTTCAGGGCCTTCTTAGTGATGCCATTTCTACTAATAAAATGAAAATCCTTCCAAACTAAGAAAACTATGCATGTTTTGGCGCTACAGGTAAAGTAGATCTAATGGAAATACTTTTTATATTAACCATGTTTTATAAGCAATAGACTCAGCTTATTTACCAGGTCTCTTTCTTCCTGGCCCAATGCTTTTATTTTTTTACAAATTTTAGGCCTATTTTCCATCTTCTGCTAGAATTTGGAAATTCTCTCTATAAGCTCTCTGACACTCAAATAGGCTATCAATGAGTTTATCTCGGTTATTCATTTGTCTGAAATACTTATTTATGTTTCAAAGAAAAATCTGATTCAAGATTCATTGCTTTGCATATGGGCCATATAAGTTCCATTTCTTGGTTCAATTTTTTTAAAAAAAATTATGATAGTTATTTCCCCTAAAAAATGTAATTGACCAAATAAACCAGATTTTTATTTCCAGACAATGACCAGAGGGTTCACATTTTTTTGTCAGTTTATTTCAGGACAATGTTCCATGGATTTGATTGATAAAATTTACAACTCAGTGAAAGATATCAAGATACATATTAGATATTGTTTGCTTCTTGAAACAATATAGTAACTATTTAAACGTTACTGTGGACATACCATCATGTTTAACAGATTTCAATGAAATTTAAAAGTGACAGAGATAAATGTCTTAAATGAATCTGTAAATTCATTGATAATTTTCTAATCAATCCTGCTTTTATTAAATCATCTTATTAAAATTTAATTAAATTTTTAATTAATTCTATTTATGAAATTCAATAATGTCTTCTAATTATGTGACTACACACAGTGAAGTCTGCTTGTTCCTAGAGGAACTGGTTAAAATGTCTAAAATCACCAATACACATTGTCTTTTCTCTGTAATACACATAACCTAGAAAAGTGCCCTGTGATTATGTTCTTTATACTTCCTATAATGTGTTAACAGACTCAAAAGTGTTGGTACTATAACAAGTATACAACCATAAAGCAGTGCCAAAGGGAACGGGTGCCAGACACGTCCAGCTTTCATGGTGGCAACTTCACAGAGGACTCAGGCAGGTAAACAACGTCTATTGCAAGGAAAACTTCAAAAATCACATCTTGGGTTAGAAAGAACTTGAAAGAATGTGTCCTTCTAGCCCTGCGTCCCTCTCAGGTGTTATTTGATTTGAGCTCGCAGTCCCTTTGCATTGCTGATCTTGATAACACATTTCAATTCCAGGAGTCTGCCAGGCTCTGCCTTGGGGTGATTCTAGAGAAAAATAAGTAGGCTTCCTGCCCTGGGTGATCTCAGAATCTAGGAAAGTCACTGCGATTTTTCCATAGGTTACCTATATTTGGCAGTTTGCTCCCCAACAGAAGTTAAACAGGAGCTATAAGACTTTATCTCACTTAACAATAACAAGAAAAACCTATTGAAGACAGGGTCCAGGTTCTGCGCTGCACTCCCCCGAGGTTGGAGAGATAGAGAAGAGGCTGGTGAGACCATCACTCGCATACATTTACAGAACCGTCCATGGGGTAATGCCACATGAAAGCAAATGAGTCTGTGTTCAGCCCTTAAGAGGAATGGAGTGGCCTCTGCCAGTGTACACTTTCTGCCCTGTGTAAAACATTCTACTCCAGTACCGTGAGCACAGCCTGGCTCTGAAGCTTGTCTTCCCCCTGCCCTCCCCTCTGTCCATCACTGCTGTAATGTTGCCCACAATTTCACAGTGGTTAACTTTTCACCGAGAGAGAGGATGCCCTAAACCAGTCTTTCATTAGTGACAATAATCACTACATCAGTCTTTTATTAATGACAATAATAGCTAACATTTATTCCATGTAACTCATAGCATAATACTATGTCATTGAATTTCACGGTACCCCATGAGGTAGGTGACATTGATATGCCCTCCCTACAAATGATGGAATGGAGGTTCAGAGAGCTTAAGAGACTTGCCAGTCATCTCTGGAGCTAGAATTCGAGTCAGGTGTCTGATTCCTAAACCAGGCATTTAACCCCTAATGAAAGTGAATTTGGTTGTAGCAGGATGAGGATGGCTGGAATGGGACCACAACCACCTGCCCCAACACCTGGCCCAAGTTCTTGGAATTCCAAGACGCCCCTCAAAGCACAGGCTTATGTCAACAAGAGTTTTCTAGAGGAGCTGAGTTATCTGGGAATCTGGCTGCCAGCCTTTTTTCTCTGATCTGTCTGCTCCATCCAACAACATAGACCCAACTTTCTTGCCAGCAGCCAGCAGTGCAGGGCAGCCAAGACTAACAAGTATAGGCACTGTGCAGGGTGCAGGGCACATGAATAGCACCATTCTTTGCTGGCCAACACTGGCCCCATTGTTTCAGGCCATGAATAGAGCTGTGTGGAAAAAATTTACACACGAAGCAAAAGCAGCAAAATTTGTCTCTTTGTGATGGTTTCAAGACTGGGTGAAAAAGTGCTATTTTACATATTCTTTTACAAACAGAAAGCTCTTTAAGGCAAGGGAAGAGGCTTTCCCTCAAAATTAAAAAGTTATAGGTCACAGAGCAGGTGGGAGAATCGGAGTCAACCTTGACGTTTGATAGCACTCATTCATTACAACACTGGCGAGATAGAAGGATGATGGGTCCTTTTGACTCAGTGGAATTGAGCTTTAGTCCTGCAATCATCTTGCTCTATTCAGGACAGGAAGATTTTTGCCTCCATTTTCCCAAATAATAGAAGAAAAGTTAAGCACATGTTATTAACTGCTGTGTATGATCAGCCCCTCTTCAGGGCAAATGATTGCCAAACTTCTATTTCCCTTTGGTGGGGCTAGGCTGGCTCAGACCCAGGCCCGTTTCTGGGGTTACATTGCTGGATTGATGTAATTACAACCAAGGAGTCTATCCCTGTCTTTGTCCTGTGTGCACCATTAGATGAACTCAGAGTGCCACAAAATTATTACATTAATATAACTTCTACATGCGGACAATGAACTTTTCCCCTAAGAGCAGTCACTAACATGTAGTTCTGATAAAGGCCAACGTCCTCCAGACCAAATCTCCTTCTTATCACTTCTAAAATCACTGCTGGGGACTGGGATAGATGTCCTGTGATACAAATATTCCCAAAGTAGTGACCAAATTATGATTTTGTATGCCATACCATTTTTATTTTGTATATCATACCATTTATGGGTTCAGTTTCTCCCAAATGATGTCTTTTTATTTTTGTATTTAAATAGAGAAATAGAGAAACTTACAGAGGCAGATGAACACAAGGGACAAGAGCATGCGTGGGCTTTAGGTGCAATCTGATTTAAATTCTGCTCCACAAAGTAGTTCTCCAGGGTGATTCCATGTTTCAGGTTGTTCTAGAAAGACTCTGATACATCCGTTGTGCTGGTATAAGTGTTAATATTATCCTCTTTAACTTTAAAGAGTGTCCTGTTCAAATGGTAGTTGATAATATCACTGTACAGTTATGTCACCTCAGACAAGCAACTTAACTTCCATCAGCATTGCCTTTCTTATTGTTAAATTAAGATAATACTGTCTACTTCCTAGGATTAGGGTTAATGTTAGGGAGTCCATGTGGCTCTCTCTGCAGTCTGGCTAAAGCCTAGTAGGGACTTGACGGGGTGGTTATTGCTAATTTCCTCTGGAGACAGTGCCTTAGAACAGGGTTCTCTAAATGCCTTAGTCTGTTTTGTGCTGCTGTCACAGAATATCATCGACTGGATAATAAACAGAAATGTACGGCCTCACAGTGAAACCATAATATTAAAGGAAGGCCGTAAGGCAAGAACTGAGGTAGCAGTCTGATTTCCACAGAGCTGTGGCCATATCTAAGAGTTAACCAGTCATCGTTTCATAACTTGCCTTCCTATTCATGCTTACTGCTTAGGACTCACATATCCCCAGTTGTCATAAGATTTGTAACTTCCCCAATTGTTTCTATAGATACCTATTATTATAAAAACCTAAGACTGGTCTTTGGGAGGTTTTCCACATTCTGCATTCAGATGGACAAACTGATGTCAACCAACCTAGTGACCATACTTGGGAACTGACTGAACAGGTCCTGTGATCTCTACCAAGGAACTATCTCAGCACAAGAAGATAATTTCTGGCATACGTTATTGAGCCATAAAAAAAAACATGGAGACTTTACATCTTTATGTTTACCTAGATGGAGTTGAAGCACATTCTTCTTGGTAAAGTATAGCAAGAATAGAAAAATAAATATCTAATGTACTCAATACTAATATGAAACCAATATATAAACAATGACATGCTCATATGATCAATAAGACACAAACATAGTTTAGTACAGGGGCTGGGGGAGGAGAAGGTGGAGGGAGGATGAGCGGCAGAAGGAGGGAGGGCATGTGGAGGGGTCTCGCCTAATGGGCACAATGCATGGTATATATCGTGCCCCTAGGGTGAGGGGATCCTTTACCACTAAAACTTTACCTCGAATATGAGAACAATGTAGTCTCAAAATTTGTACCCTCATATTAATTTGAAAAAAAAAAAAGACAATTTCTATTTCCTAACCCCAAGATTTCATCCCCAGCCAATCAGCAATACTGATTCTCTAGGCCCTTGCCCACAAAACTATCCTTAAAAATCTTAGTCTAAAAATGCTGGAGAAGACCATTTGAGAAATCACCCCTGTCTCTTTGCTTGGTGCTCTTTAACTCCTTCTCCATGGTAACTCCTCCTGTCTCATTGTATTGGCTTCCTTTTGTGCAGCAAGTAATACAGTTCCTGAGTTACACATATCTGACTTACATACAACTCGCAATTATGAATGCAGGTCAGTAGAGTAAGTCCCCAAGTTACAAATATCCAACCAACATACAACTTGTACTTATGAACAGAGGTTATTACAGGTAGTGGGTAAATGTACCTGTTCCAACCTATATTCAAATTCCACTTAAGAACAAACCTACAGAATCTATCTGATTCTCAACCTGGGGGTTGCCTGTATAACCTGGTTGGACAGTAACAACAGTTCTGGAGGTTGAGAAGTTCAAGATCAAGGTTCCAGCATGCAGCCAGGGCCTTCCTGCTGCTGTGTCATATCATGACAGAAAGGTAAAAAGAGGGAGGGAGAGAGAGAGAGAGAAAGAGAGAGAGAGAGAGGCACTGGGGGCTGAACTCATCCTTTTATAAGAAACCCACTCCCAAGATAAAGAACCCATTCTCACAATAGAGGGATTAATCCATTCATGAGGGCAAAGCCCTTATGACCTAATTATCTCTTAAAGGTCCCTCCTCTTAATACTATGATAATGGTAATTAAATTTCAGCATGTGTTTGAGAGGGAACAAACATTCAAATCATAGCACCAAGTATTTGAGAAATCCTGGTCCACTAAAATAAAAAATAAAATAAAACATATCGAGAGAATAAATGACACAGAGTCACCAGAGTTTTGTTTTGCCAGGTAAAGACATTAGAGAAAAGTCATGCCACTGATAACAAATACTTTTTGTTTGTCTTGGAAGAAAGGTAATTTTAAAAGCCTAAAATATAAGAAAGAAAACCTTAGAATGAAAGACAGTGCATTTAACTGAAAGTATTTATTACTTTTTTTTTTTAACAAAGTATTACTTTTTGAAAGGAATCAGAATATCTCACCCCAAAATATGCCACTCTGGCATAAGGATTATTTTGAGCTATACGCAATTAAGTGTCAACAGATGCCAGCAGAGTTCTTTGCCCTCTTATTATCTGCTGAAAAAGCAGTACGTAAACTTCCTTTTGAGGAATGTTCTCTCTCACTGGAGAGAAAAGAACAACTCTTACCATCAAAGACAAGCTTCAACATTAAGGCATATTTGCATAAACAGACCTTACTAAAATAGCCCATCTCTTCCATTAGTTTTCCATATAGTCACGTCCGCACAACTTGTGGTCACTTGAAGCCTACATCTCTGTTAAAATGCTATATAACCTCCAAGTCTAAATACTCTATAACCTCGTAGTCTAATCACTTCTTTGAGTTTCATTTTTTTCTGTGAAACTCCTATGCATGTAAATATTATTAAAAAATGGTGTGCCTTTTCTTCTATTAATTTGTCCTTTGTAAATTTAATTCACAGGCCCCCAGGTATTCAGCTTAAGAGAGCGGAGGAAATGTTTTTTCCTTCTCTCTACTTCTTTTGTCTCTTTTAGCAACAGGCCAGTAAATGCTCATAAGGTGTTAGTGGTCCAAAGTCGGAGAGTTGGAGACACTGGTCTAGAGCCATGTAATCCAATCTGCCCCCTCTGCCCCCTTCTTCAGCACTGGCCTCCCCTTTTTCTTGCCATTTCATTTCCATAGTTCTCAAACATTAGTTTTATTTTTTATCATTTGACAACTTCATGATATTAAACATTTTTCAAACCCAGTACTCCACAGGTCATGGGTACATTAAAAATACATAACTATTTTCCAACTTCTTATCTTCCTGGGTAAAACTTTTAATTTTGCCGGCTTAGCTATACATGATTGCTACTCTAAATCACCTGTGATTTTCTGCAGATTTTACGCATTGTTGGCAATTCTAATCAACACAGAAGAAGTTTAGGCAATTCAATAAAGGGGGGAGAAAGGTTTTACATTATGCCCAGGTAGAAAGTAGACATGTCCTTCATAGATTGCTTTGCAGCATTTTGGCATTGTATGAGCTTAGTTTGACATTCGATTTGTACATAAGTCAGAAGCAAAAATTCCTTTTTTTCTTTAGCTTTCTAAAACATTCACCTTTTCTGAAAAAGTTGGGGAAAAGTGATCCAAATAAATGGCTTCCAGAAAGAAATGAAGAAGCGCTCCAAGAGGCCTCACTACCTCCATCTCATTTTTCCTCTGAATGCCATTTAATACCTAAATGACTTTCCTAGCATTTAACCTAACAAAGCTTTTAAAGATTTAATATTACCCTCTTTTCCCTCAAATGATATTTGCATAAGCCATAATTAAGTTTTTGGAGTCTCATAAAAAAACCTATTGAAAGAAATAAAGCAGTGAAGCAAACATTATAAATTGGAGGAGCTAATCACACAAAAAATGATAATAGCTTCCAAACTGTAAAGTCAAAATTTACTTATATTTCCTGAATATTATGACTATTAATATTTTAAGATCTATTTATACTAAGATATAGCATTGCTTTCTAATTTTCTCTTTCATTCAAAATCATCTTTAACAACTAAAATCTTGTAACCTAATATCATAATCAAGCTATTGAACTTTTAAATTGAAGCCAGGCTCTTTCTAAGCACCTCATTTTCAAACATCCGGAGATGCAAAAGCATTTGTTCTAAGATGAAAATTTTTAATTGTTTAGTAAAGCAGGAGCTTCTCTGGACCTGAAATGCCAATACAAAATGTCCTTAACAAATGTGAATTCCTTGAAAAGATGCAAATTCATCATTATTTAATTTGACTATTAATTTTCTCTTTAATGCAAAATAGAACATTTCATTGTGCTATCATATTATATTTTGCTTTATTAGAGTCTTTGCGACTTCAAAAATTCTTTAAGAAGTGAAAATGTCAGTGCATCTTACAAGGGTATATGTGAAACTTGGTAAACAGTCTGTGAAGCTAGTGAATGAGGCCCCATGAATATATCAATGTACACAGCTATGATTTAATAAAAAAAAAAGTGAAAATGTGTAATTTGAGTGCTGCTGGAAATAAAACTCAGTTTGTAATCATATAATTCATATCACATGTGGTTGATAAGCAACTGGCAAGAAACACTGTACATTTCAGTAACATTTACATGGATCTGTCCTCTGTGATTGGAATGCATTTTGCAGGGCTTACCCAGTTCCACTGGATGATTGAATCAAGATGGGGGTGGCAGGTGACTCGGATACATATAAAATATGTAAAACCCAAGGCAAACCAAGAAGTTGGGACAAGATGGCTGCCCTTGGGGTTGGTCTCATTAAAGTCATCCTCATACAATATTTTCTCAGAACTTTGGACAAAAATTACATTAGTGGGTTCTTTTTGAAGGTAACAGTCATTTTCAACATTTTATAGAACCAAATGATAAAATGACAAGAACATTAAATTAAATTGTAGCATGCTACCAAACTAAGCTTTGTGTTCAGAGCTACTGTTGGAAATAGACCGGCAGACATTTCTTTCTTTTACTCTTTTTTTTTTTTTTTTTTATCAATTTAGCAAATGTTTGTTTTCAATTTGTTTTTTGACAATGGACTTAATAAACTCTTGTACCCAGTTAAGATTATGAAAAGTGTTTCTCCCCTCACTTATCTCATTTATAGAATTTGTAATTTGCATAATGGTAAGGCAGGGGCATTTTCATTCCTGTCTTTCAAGGCCTTCATTCTAATTTTCATGGTAATAGTAAGTGCACTTAACAACAATGGTCCATTGATCCAGCAAGTCTCCTACCTGCCCCGGAGCAACTGGGCAATTGTTAACCATAGAAGCCGCAAAATAGATAACGGGAATCGACCATTAGTCCAAAGGCTGCTGCCTATAATGGTCTCAATAATAATTAATATGCAGGATAGCTAGTCCTGTCACACACCATTTCAGACTAGAATTGCATCTGTCAGTCCAAATCCTGACTCCATTTGAGGCATCCAGCCCCGAATCTAGTTAGACAGCTAACTGAATTAAAACAAAAATCTACAGATGCATGATAAATGCACAGGATGCTATGTCACACATGAATGACTCCTGCGCAGGCCAAATGACAGATGTATTTCCGCGACTCCAGGCCAGGCTCCAGCACAAACCACTCTTCATTTATCAATAATTGGGCCTTAATTTCATTTGGCAGTGGTGGAGCAGCATGCTCAGCTTCCTCTCCAATAGACGAACACTAATTAGACTTTTTCTGGGGGGAGTAGGGGGTGGGCACCAATCTTTTTATTTCATTTCAAATACTCAACTATAAGCAAAGTTAGAGCTTGTCCTTTGGAAGAGAAGGGTCTGTTTCACCCACAGCTCATTATTAGTAATAATATCTTTCAATGGGAGCTCCTCAAGTATTAATGTTTCGATAAAGATGAGAAACATGGGAGATGCCAAGTGGGAAAAGAAATATGAGGATGGATTTTGGTTATAAATGAAGTCTTTTAACTCGCGGACTCTTCTTACTCTTTGTTGAGTTTTGCTTTGCCTTTTAGGTCAATGTATGTGTGTGTGAGAGAGAGCAAGAGAGAGGCAGTGACAGAGAGATCGCACAGACAGATGGAGTGGTAAACAGGAAAATTGTAGAACAATTCTTAAAATTTTAATTGTAGAAGGAGAAAGCCATTGGGATTATTTTTTTAGGTTATTGTGTGATTTTCTAGACCAATTTTAATGTCGTTGCTTTTATGATAGGTCAATTCATTAGAATAATTAATAAGATGCCCCATCAACTCCTAAAAGGATCCCCACTACCATCCAAGTAGCAAAATCTCTCCCAAAGAATTTCCAGTCATGTGTACACTGAGCAAAGTCTACTGTGTATCATCCAAACCAGCCCCACAGTTACAAAAAATACATGAAAATAGCCACATATTGGCCACTTTCCTCCTTCTATCTACATTACCGGGATTAACATTCCCTCTCTTGGTGCCTGCAGAGTCCAATTGTTCATTTGTTCCTTTTTTTAAGTAAGAAGAAAATTGGCATGGCAGATTGTGTACTGTGATTTTCCCCAGATAGAATTTTCTCCTTTTAAAGCAGCGGTTCTCAACCGGTGGGTCGCGACCCCTTTTTAACAATGAAAATACATTGCAGCATTAGGCTAGTTGCTCAATGGGCCTTAGAACTGGCTGTGCTTGTCAGGTTCTCTTGAGCTTCTTGCCTCTCCTTCCAAGTTCTACCCCAGGATGAGTGACAAGGGGATACTCTGCTTTTCCTCCAACTTCCATGTACAAGCTTAGTGGAAGGAGGGTGCCCTACTGATCCTGTCTTGGGATGGTCCTATTCTCTGCCACTCAGACACCCTTCAATATCACATTTATTATTCTTCGTTGGCATAGGTGAAGGCAGTGATGTTGTCCTGAGGACTGACTGCTATGCCCAGATGATCTGTTGAAGTTGGCTGCCTGATCTAACATACAACATAATTGAAGAGGGCTAGGAACAGAATCCGTTCCCATTTCACCCCAGTAACTATGCCAAATTCAACAGAGAGTTCTCCATATGGTCTAACACAAGTGAGGTAATGTGTATATTATGCCATAATAAATGAAGTCTCATAGGTTTCAATGGCTCATAGTAGCTATCAGGAATCTTTCCTAGCAACTCATGGGAAACTGAGCAGCATGCCATAAATGGGAAAGCCATAAATAATTTTGCAACTCAGCCACCAGGGCTGCGGTGAAATGCTGTGTTTGCATTATTGACTCTAAACACTGATACACATGTGAGCATGTCTGCCATTTTGTAAGCAGGCTCCCCTGAAGAACACAGGAACACAGAGGGATTGGCAATTTACTTGGAAAAGATCGGGAAGCTTAAGGAGTTTTAAAGACCATGGTGTGGATATTGTAATTGGATATCCAGGTATTACTACTTGTAATTCCAGAGTAATAGGATTTGTAAAGACTGTTAACGCTTGTATTTCTTAGGAGATATTTAATAAACAAGATAAAAGAGAACTCCTGAGGTATATTGTATCATAATCTAAAATACTTACTGACCTCGCCCCACTGACATTAGGCTTGACCATATGATGTGGTTGGCCAACGAAACGTGAGTGAAAGTGTCACATGCCAATTCCCAGCTAAGCTTTGAAAGCCACTCTGCCGTTCTGTCATGTTCTCTTTCTCTCTGACACAAGACCAGTAACATTCCAGATAAGGCTGCTCCATCAATCTGGGTTCTGGAGTAAAGATGTGGAACAGAGCCGCAGCCAACCTGTAATGAACATGTAACATGACAAGCATTAAACTGTTGTTGTCAGCCACAAAGATTCGGGGTCACTTTGTTACTACAGAATAATTCAAGCTGGCTAATATAAATCATTGTACACATTTAAGATAATGTGGAATATTTAATTCTGATTGTTTTAACCTAGGCCTTGGACTAATATAGGCCTATTACTCTGAATAATGATGAGAGGATTGGTGACATACATGGTGATTTTTACTACCATTGACTTTTCCACTTGTACAACATTCCTCAGATTGGCCAACAAAAGTTTGCAACCAGCATGCATCTGCTGTTACTCTTGCATGTAAAAGCTAGTGGCATATGCATTTTCTCCTACCTGTGTGACCTCCTATTCATGCTTCCAGTCTTGTGTTAGCAGTCTTTTCCCCTCCTGACCCCCATAAGGATCCAATGCTTTAAGAGGAAGTATTTCGTGATTTGCTAACCTACAGCAACCCACAGAACATTAATACCACATGGTGATATAGTGGTCATTGCTATGGTTTGAATGTGTATTGCCCCCACCCCCCAAAAAAAAAATTAAGAGTGGGGTCTTTTGAAGGTAAGTCATGAGGATAGGACGCTAATCCTGTGTGGCTCCAGAAAGCCGCATTCTCCTTCTACCATGTGAGGACAGAGAAGCAACATACTCTCTGTGAAGGCATCACCAGACACTGAATCTGTCAGCATTTTGATCTTGGACTTCCCAGACTCCAGAACTATACGCAGTAAATGTCTATTATTTATAAATTACCCAGTCTATTTTATTATAGCAGTTGGGGTGGACTAAGATGACCATGTTGACCTCACAATCTGTCATGTCCAGAAGGGATCAAATTGGTTGTTCAAAATCCCTTCTGAAAAAGACAACGCTGGGGATACCAGACATGGGCAAAGGTTCCTAAAACTTAGGATGGGTTCAAGGATAATGCTAGCCTGGCTAAAGGTCTTTGGCAGGTAGAGGCATGGCTGATGTCTCTGTGTAGGGATAGAGCCAAGGAATCGGCACCTCTAAGAACACACTGAGCAGAGAGATGAAGTTCATTTACAAAAGAGACAGTGGAGACCAGACTTCTGAAGAAGACTGGGAAAGGGAGCAAAGTGCCGTTCCCAGGGGTTCTCCAGCCTTGCCCTGGGGCATTGTGTAATGTGCTCATGGTTTTGCCCTTGGGTGTGGGAGTTTCTGTTGAGAACACAAAGCCATTTAAGTCTCTAATCAGCCCAGTGTGTTTACATGTTTATATGAACACAATTTTTCTCAGCCCATAGACCAGTGTTTGTATTGTACTCAGTCTCCAGAAAAGGTGAGCCTGAAAAGCATGAACCTAAACCTCTGTGTATCCTCTGATTCTTCACCAGGTGAGGGATCCCTGCCTCAAGGATTCCCCTCAGAGACACGGAACTATTGGCTATTTCTTACACCAGTGTTTATTTTCATAGAGCAAATTTAAGAAAATAAGGACAATATAAATTGGGGTATTCCTAAAGCACATTTAATTGATTTTACGTGTGTGTGATTTTGTGTACTGCCTACCGTTTGTCTTTAAATTTACCTTTCTTTTTAACTATCAAGGATTACATAGTATTTGGTCATATCGTCTACTTTGATATTCTTATTTGAAATAACAAAAAAAGTGGCAACCCCTAGTCAGACTGATTTTTTAAAAACTTTACTGGCATATGAGATCTAAAGTCTGAGAAATGTTGATATGCGCTATTCCAAGGTTTTGACTGGATCATTTTCCTAGCCACAGGACAGCTAAGAGAGCTTCTGAGATTTACCATAGATTTATCATAGATACAAATGCAGCTACACTAGGAATGCCCAGGTGATGAGAATTCACTGAAAAGAAAAAGTTTATGATTTGGAAAGAGAGAGCTTTATTTCTCATAAAGATTTCACCTCATGGTGGCCATACTAGCAGGCTGGGAAACAGGGCTCCGGCCACAAGCCAGGAACATGTGCTTCAAAAGATGGACAAAGGGTACAGGATTTTATACTGAGCAGGGTGGCTAAATATACATGTCTAACAAGCTATAGGAGAGGACATGAATATTTATCAAAAGGGAACTAAGCACCTGCTCAGTGGGGCATTCTGGCACTGTATGGGGTCCATGTTTAAAAGTGGCCACTCTCCATGTCAAAAAGGTAAAACAAGGACACAAAACTTCTCTCCGGAGAGATACAAAATCATTAACAAACCCAAGGCCATAAAGACAAAGGTTAAACCACATCTGTAGCTCATCAGTTTAATTTACAGAGATCACTTGAATCTCAGTATATTTTTGGTATATATCTAGTGGTTTGTCTCTGATTAATAGATGTTTTATCTTAAATTAAAACATTCCAAGGCTTTAGACAACACTTCATTTCTTTAACCAATTACAAATCAAAGAGTCCTTAAAGCCACCTACAATCTGTAATTCCCCCAATTAAAGATCCCCTGCCTTTTCAGGCTAGACTGACGTATGACTTCCGCGTACTGATGTATGACTTTGTGTCATTCCTGTCTCCCTAAATTGTATAAAACCATACTGTAGCCCACGACCGTGAGACCACTTGCTCAAGGCTTCTTGGGTATGGCTTTCCCGGCCATGGTCACATATATTCAGCTCAGAATAAGCCTCTTTAAATTATTTTATAGAGTTTGAGGGTTTTTTTTTTTTTCTGTTAACAGCATTTTCTGTAGACTGTTAAGACCACTTCATGGTTGGTGGTATTTTATCAGGAGTGAATTCTGGTATAAAATAAAGCCTAGTGGCCATTAGCAAGAGATGGATAAAATGATGCATGTCCAACCTCCCATCCCATCATTACTGGAAACTCAGTTTTAAGGTTTCTCTGGGATTTCCTTGACATTTTTTTCTGCCTCTAGATCCTTGTGGTTGGGAGGATTCAGGATAAAGACACCAATTGATTTTATCTGGGCTTTCAAGGACTCTGAGGAAGCATATGTTGTATTTTCCCTTCTAGACTTTGAAAATGGTCTTATGGCTTTTCTAACTAGAAGATAAATTTATAGAGTGCACTGAACTCTGTGAAAAGCAGAAGTCTATAATTCTGAGGTGACTTTACCTCTATCAAAGTTAGGATAGTCTGTGCAAGGCTAAAGGCGTATACCACTATCTTCAGCCCCTTTACTGTGCACTGCTCACCTTTTTTTGGTAGAGTTTATTCTCAGGCTCCCAATGACTCGTACTGAATATATGTCCTTTGGAATATCTATGCTGGTTAGGATTCACTGTTGTTAGCAACAGAAAACAATTGTGACTACCTTTAAACAAAGGAGTGCATTGGAAGGATAGGATATGGAGTAGTTCTTAAAATCAGAAGATGCAGAGAGAAAACAGTGCTGGGAAAGGTAAGAGTAGCTCTAGGGATCTAAATGGCAGGAACTAAATGGCACCACTGGGATGAATCAATTCTAATCTCTCTCTCTTTTTTTTAAATTTTTGTTATGCTGGTCAATATTTAAATTCCAAAGAAAGTTTTATATGTTGGCTAGTACCATTTGCCCATTCCTGCCCTAAGACAGCAGAACATCTGAATTGACAGTTTCACCAGGAGTATATGCAGTGGAGGAGTGAAAGTTCCCAAAAAGGAAGCGAGGAGGTTGTTTCCAGAGGGCAAAGGAGCAATTCTGGATGGGCAGAACAACAGATGTTCACTTTTGTCTCCAAAGAGACCTTTCTTCTCTGCATTCCAGGCCTAAGCCTCCCACATACCCCCAAATAAAACATATCTCAGCAAGATATGTCACCTGTAAACTCATAAACCCACAGGTCTCAGTGGCACATGCCATTTTAGCAATGGTAACATCCTAAAATCATTTTATAGTAGCAAAAATGGACTCTCTCTAAGAGTGAGGACAATTCTGCATAGCAGGTGGCATTGCCTTGGGTTTTATCAGGAAGGAATTTAATAAACCAGATCAATAACCTTAGGGCAAACCTTTAGGTGTTAATATGACCAAAAATTCTGGCTTCTTGTCTTATTACTACTCAGAAATTATTTACTAAGTGGAATATTTTAAGTAGCCAAATCATTGCGACCGAGGCTCATTAGAGCTCTTACCATTTAACTTAGAAGTAGCTAGGGAGGAAAACTGTCCTTTTTGAAGACTCTCTGGTGAGATTTAATAGTTTAAGACAATCTTCTGAATGTTACAAGTTTTATTTGAAAGCTAACATAGCTTTTTATTTTTTATGACTGAACTAACACTCCACAAATTATCCTGTATGTCTTAGATCAACATATGCGGCAAATCTGGCCCTAAATGTAACTATAACAGAGAATTTCTGAAGGAAATATAACTCTGGTACCCAAAGAGTTTATTTCATCTCATTCAGTTTTTGATTATTTAAGAATATTTGGAATTCACATTAATTTATTAAATTTAATGCACTGACACCAAAAAAAAATCTTAATGAGTTTTTAGTGACATGAGCCTTTATTGTCTCTTTTTATTATACACATGGCCAATTTAATTTTCAGCATAGTAGAAAAAAAATTTTTTTTCACATTGGAAGGGGAAAAACAGCTTGTTAGAATTGGATGCATGACTTTTACAAAAGGGAGTAGGTGCCTTGTGTAAATGTATTATAATGGAATTTGGCAATAGATTAATTAGTTCTGGATTTTCCAGCAAATTATTCTATACTCACCATTCCCAAGCAGGTCCCATAAAATTTAAATGGAAGTTAAAACACATAATGATAACCCATGCCTTCTGTGCCCTTAATAATCATCTTCTTTCTCTCCTATTGATTATTTCACCAACCTGTCAGATCTTAGACACCTTGCACAGATGACAAACATGCTGTCAGCCAGCAAGCAGGTGGGAAGGTAGGGGAGAGGGGCTGTTAGCAGGAGGGCTACCCTTTCCCCTATAATCAATTGAATTCCTCTTAGTACTGTTCTCAGGGTGCGTGGTTTGAGCTTGGAATGAGTCATTTACAGTCTGCTCAGAAATATGGAGTCATATGGAAAAGCGGATGCACATTGGATGAACAAAGATTTCCAAAGTATTCTATCTTGGAATCACAAAGGAATGGGGGGAGATATTGAATCTTTGCAAAGCTGAAGGCCAGTAGACTTTCTCTACCCTCCCTCCCCATCCCATCCTCTTAGCCATTCCAGTGTTTCAAAAGAGTAATACAATTACCTGAGGTTTGAGGGTCAGGCCAATCTTCATTTAGTCCCAGCTAATGATTATGTTCTGGCTCTGTCGGAAGCTCTGGGCCAATGGCCCAAATTCTCTCAATCTGAATTTCTTTGCAGTAGAACTGTGAAGATTAAGTGAAATAACATATCAGAAACATTTGCCTGCAGAAAGTGTTCCTTTAGCTTAAAAATTAGCTATCATTTAAAGGGAGATTATATTCAGGCACTTCGCATGTAGAGATTTCAGATACTTGGTAAAGAAAAAGTTATTATTACTCTTTAGCACTGAGGACAGTAAAGTTCAGAGAAGCTGAACAATTTGAAGTTTAAAGTCAAAATTTTTGACTCTAAAGCCTATATGCTTTCATACTAGGTATTGGCTAGTTTTGCTTATAAAGAATAAAAACCAGCCTGTTTGTTCAAGTTCTGCGCACCCATACCCAAACTGGAAGTGTGTGAAAGAAAGCGTGCACATTCAATATTCCTTGATGAGAAGGAAGGACACATCCAGCCATACTGTATTATGGCTGAATTCCACTTGCGTTCAAAGGGCCCCTCTATGAAGCTATTGGAAGGACCATGCTGCTTTTTAGTAGCACTTGGGCTGTTCTCAGTCGTGAAAGTAGATATCATTCAATAGTTAAATAAATGACAATATATTTAGTAATAAAATTTGAGACCCCAAAATTTAATCAAATTTGAATCGCAGTAAATTATATCAATTATTAAATTTTCAGAAATATTCTCTTTGTCTCCTTATGTTTATATCACAAATAAATTATTGTAAGAACTAGAAAACCATTTCTTAACTCATTTAAATCCCTTCCTATTTGTTCTTTGCTCTTATTTATCAATTCCAGAAAATATTTGTCATGAATCTTGTCAAATGAAATAAATGACTTTTATAAATGACTTTTATTTCATTTGATCTGACCCTCGATGAATATTATTTCATTATATTCATTTATTTGCTGCTAAATTGCTTTGCCTAGTTACCTATAGCAAGAGCAGTTTCTGTGGTTTGGAGGTAAACTATATTTATAGTAAAAACACTATGCATTTTTAAAATAATTGTCCTATAATTCATTGTCAGGTCAATTGTCAATGTCCTCACAGATATTAAGACAATGACAGCATAATTTTGTTTGCAAGTATAGTTTATTAGCAAGTCTCTAGTCTCTCAGATCTTTTAAAAATAAGAAAACAATAACCAATCATCTAATTAATGAATGAATAAGATTTGTCCAAAAACCAAGTCTCTTAAATTTCCAGTTCTGGAGAAGATGACCACTTAAGTAATATATTCAGAAGATTTCTCTTAACAAATACATTAAAGACATTAATTATAAAAATGCTCATTAGAATTTGTGGTAACAGCAATATTGCCTGGGATACAAAAGTTTAATCTATTGCCCTCTAAATGGTAGCCCTCTATTCTGGTTAGGAAAATACGTCTTTACCTTATTGGTTCCTAATTACTTATTAATGCTGAGAGGATGTTCACTCTTTACATAACCATTAGTTAGCATACTCAATGTAATGACATTTGAAAATTCTCCTTTATTCACAGGGTTTCCTCTGGATAGCTAATTTCCCAACATGACTGCAAATGAAAAATGTTTTCAAGACCATCTTTCCATACATTAAAAGCATTTAAAGAAAAGAAGAATCAACATTTATTGAGCAACTACAATGTGCCAGGCACTGTGTTGTGTAGATAATGTTCTAACTGATTACCCTCCTTGAATAAAAGATCCATGGCATCAGAGAACAAGTGTGACGTGCAATGATCTGAATGCTTTTATTCTCCACGGTATCTGCTTTGAAGTGCCTCAGGCTGGTAACTAGATCTGAGATTATTTTGAGCTTATACTCTGTAGATTGTAAGTGCAAATGAAAACCTGAACTTACAACCAAAGTTTTTAGCCCTAAGCCCAAACATGTTATAACAAATGTATCTTCAAGAAAGAGTCTCTGAAAAAGGATTTTCTCCTCAAAATGGGAAAATAGGTCTTTGTATCCAGACTCATTCAAGGCTAATGGTTCTTATACTGAAGTGGGAGAATTTCAACATAGAACCTGGATTTGTTGACGTGATCTTGTTGTATTTTTAAGAGGGCTATAGAAGAAGCTCATAAAGGTTCTTTTTTTTTTTGCAGTTTTTGGCCAGGGCTGGGTTCGAACCCGCCACCTCCGGCATATGGGGCCGGCGCCCTACTCCTTTGAGCCACAGGCACTGCCCAGCTCATAAAGGTTCTTAGATATCAACAATATGGTTTAGACAGAGTTTTTGATGAATTCTGTGTAAGTTAATCAAACCCATATTGAATAAATCTCTAAAAAAAATACACACAAGATTAAATAACTGATTTGAACCAACTTAAAATACTTGAAGAAAAATTCATGACAATTTTTTCCAGGTCATCTATCTAGCATTGAGAATTTAAAATCAGATTTGAAATTTTATAAAAGTTCTTAAAGTTAGTTCATCATCCTGCCAAAAATCCTTTAACACAGTTGTACCCCTCCATCATCTTGAACAGAACTTCACTCAGTAGTGATCAATCAAGTTATATTTGCCATAGAAGTTGCTTTTTATAATGAGGGCTTCCAGGAAACCTACAGATTTCTGGCTTCAAACTTGAAGCTGATGTGCATCAGGAGAGAGTAATTAACAAGGCCCCCTCTATTCTATGTCAGTACTATAGACAAACATTAACTTGAAATAGACCTTCAACCTAAATACAAAAGCGAAAACCATAAAATTCTTAGGGAAGAACATAAGAATAATCCTTTTTGACCTTGAATTAGATAATGGTATCTTAGATTTGACACCAAAAGTGTAAATGACCAAAAAAAAAAAGATAAATTGAATTTTTCAAAATTAAAAACTTTTATACTATCAAAAGCTTTTTCTGTATCAATTGAGAGAATCATATGGTCTTTGTTTTTTAATTTGTTTATGTCCTGAATTATATTTATAGATTTATGTATACTAAACCAACCTTGAGACCCTGGGATAAAACCCACTTGGTCATGGTATATCCTTTGTTTGATATATTGCTGGATTCTGTTTGTTAGGATCTTGTTGAATATTTTTGCATCAATATTCATTAGTGATATTGGTCTATAATTTTCTTTTCTTGTTGGGTCTTTTCCTGGTTGGGGGATCAAAGTGATATTTGCTTCATAGAATGTGTTGGGTAGTATTCCTTCTTTTTCTATATTTTGGAAAAGGTTGAGTAATATAGGTACTAGTTCCTCGTTAAAGGTTTGGTAGAATTCTGACATGAAGCCATCTGGTCCTGGGCTTTTCTTTTTAGGAGATTTTGTATAGTTGATGCTATTTCAGAACTTGATATAGGCCTGTTCAACATTTCCACTTGATTCTGGCTAAGTCTTAGAAGGTGATGTGCTTCCAAGTATTGGTCAATTTCCTTCAGATTTTCATATTTCTGAGAATAAAGTTTCTTGTAATATTCATTAAGGATTTTTTGAATTTCTGAGGAGTCTGTTGTTATTTCGTCTTTGCCATTTATAATTGATGAAATTTGAGATTTTACTCTTTTTTTCCTGGTTAGATTAGCCAAAGGTTTATCTATTTTATTGACCTTTACAAAAAAACAACTTTTTGATTTATTAATCTGTTTGATAATATCCAGCATCCCCTCATGATCAGAACACTTAAGAAAATTGGTATAGAAGTGTTCTGAAATAGCATCAACTATACAAAATCTCCCTAAAAAGAAAAGCCCAGGACCACCTGGCTTTATGTCAGAATTCTACCAAACTTTAAAGAAGAACTAGTACCTATATTACTAAACCTCTTCCAAAATATAGAAAAAGAAGGAATATTACCCAACACCTTCTACAAAGCAAACATCACCTTGATCCCCAAACCAGGGAAAGACCCAACAAGAAAAAAAATTATAGACCAATATCACTAATGAATATTGATGCTAAAATACTCAATAAGATCCTAACAAACAGAATCCAACAACACATCAAAAAATTATACCCTGGGATTTATCCCAGGGTCTCAAGGCTGGTTCAAAATACGTAAATCTATAAATGTAATTCAGCACACAAACAAACTAAAAAATAAGGACCATATGATTCTTTCAATTGATACAGAAAAAGCTTTTGATAATATCCAGCATCCCTTCATGATCAGAACACTTAAGAAAATTGGTATAGAAGGGATATTTCTTAAACTAATACAGGCCATCTACAGCAAACCCCCATATCATATTGAATGGAGTTAAATTGAAATCATTTCCACTTAGATCAGGAACCAGGCAAGGTTGCCCCTGGTCTCCATTGCTCTTTAACATTGTATGGAAGTTTTAGCCATTGCAATTAGGGAAGAAAAGGCGATCAAGCGTATCCACATAGGGTCAGAAGAGATCAAACTTTCACTCTTCGCAGATGTTATGATCGTTTATCTGGAAAACACTAGGAATTCTACTACAAAACTTTTAGAAGTGATCAAGGAATACAGCAATGTCCCAGGCTACAAAATCAACACACATAAATCTGTAGCCTTTATATATACCAACAATAGCCAAGCCGAAAAAACAGTCAAGGACTCTATTCCTTTCACAGTAGTGCCAAAGAAGATGAAATATTTGGGAGTATACCTAACAAAGGACGTGAAAGATCTCTACAAAGAGAACCATGTAACTTTAAGAAAAGAAATAGCTGAAGAAGTTAACAAATGGAAAAACATGCCATGCTCATGGCTGGGAAGAATCAACATTGTTAAAATGTCTATACTACCCAAAGCAATATATAATTTTAATGCAATTCCTATTAAAGCTCCATTGTCATATTTTAAAGATCTTGAGAAAATAAAACTTCGTTTTATATGGAATCAGAAAAAAAACCTCTAATAGCCAAAACATTACTCAGCAATAAAAACACAGCAGGAGGAATCACGCTACCAGACCTGAGACTGTACTATAAATCGATAGTGATCAAAACAGCATGGTATTGGCACAAAAACAGAGAAGTAGATGTCTGGAACAGAATAGAGAACCAAGAGATGAATCCAGCTATTTACCATTATTTGATCTTTGACAAGCCAATTAAAAACAATCAGGAGGGAAAAGATTCCCTGTTTAACAAATAGTGCTGGGTGAACTGGCTGGCAACCTGTACAAGATTGAAACTGGACCCACACCTTTCACCATTAACTAAGATAGACTCTCACTGGATAAAAGATTTAAACTTAAAATACGAAACTATAAAAATACTTGAAGAAAATTCTTGAAGGAATCAGCCTGGGTGAATATTTTATGAGGAGGACTCCCCAGGCAATTGAAGCAGTATCAAAAATACATGACTGAGACCTGATCAAACTAAAAAGCTTCTGTACAGCCAAGAACATAGTAAGTAAAGCAAGCAGACAGCCCTCAGATGGGAGAAAATATTTGCAGGTTATACCTCTGATAAAGGTCTAATAACCAGAATCCACAGAGAACTCAAACGTATTAGCAAGAAAAGAACACGTGATCCCATCTCAGGGTGGACAAAGGACTTGAAGAGAAACTTCTCTAAAGAAGACAGATGCACAATCTACAAACACATGAAAAAAAGCTCATCATCCTCAATCATCAGAGAAATGCAAATCAAAACTACTTTGAGATATTACCTAATCCCGGTAAGAGTAGTCCACATAACAAAATCCCAAAACCAGAGATGTTGGCGTGGATGTGAAGAAAAGGGCACATTTCTACACTGCTGGTGGGAATACACATAATACATTCCTTCTGGAAGGATGTTTGGAGAATACTTAGAGACCTAAAAATAGACCTGCCATTCAATCCTATAACTCCTTTACTAGGTTTATACCCAAAGACCAAAAATCATAATATAACAAAGACATCTGTACCGGAATGTTTATTGCAGCCCAATTCATAATTGCTAAGTTATGGAAGAAGCCCAAGTGCCCATCGACCCATGAATGTACTAGCAAATTGTGGTACATGTATACCATGGAATATTATGCAGCCTTAAAGAAAGATGGAGACTTTACCTCTTTCATGTTTACATGGATGGAGCTGGAACATATTCTTCTTAGCAAAGTATCTCAGGAATGGAAGAAAAAGTATCCAATGTACTCAGCCCTACTATGAAGCTAAATTATAGCTTTCACATGAAGGCTATAACACAACTATAGCACAAGACTATGAGGAAAGGGCCAAGGGAGGGGAAGAGAGGGGGGAGTTTAGGGCAGAGGGAGGGTAATGGGTGGGACCACACCTATGGTGCAACTTAGAAAGGGTACAGGCAAAACTTACTAAAGGCAGAATGCAAATGTCTACATACAATAACTAAGAAAATGCCACGAAGGCTATGTTGAACAGTTTGATGAGAATATTTCAGATTGTATGAAACCAGCACATTGTACCCCTTGATTGCACTAATGTACACAGGTATGATTTAACAATAAAAAAAAAATTGACAAAGGCTATCTACAGCAAACCCACAGCCAATATTGTACTGAATGGAGTTAAATTGAAATCATTTCCCCTCAGATCAGGAACCAGGAAAGGTTGTCCATTGTCTCCACTGCTCTTTAGCATTGTAATGGAAGTTTTAGCCATTGCAATTAGGGAAGAAAAGGGTATCCATATAGGGTCAGAAGATATCAAACTTTCACTCTTCACAGATGATATGATTGTATATCTGGAAAACACCAGGGATTCTACTACAAAACTCTTAGAAGTGATCAAGGAATACAGCAGTGTCTCAGGTTACAAAATCAGCACTCATAAATCAGTAGCCTTTATATATACCAACAATAGTCAAGCTGAAAAAACAGTCAAGGACTCTTCCAGTCACAGTAGTGCCAAAGAAGATGAAATATTTGGGAGTTTATCTAACAAAAAAATGTGAAAGATCTCTATAAAGAGAACTATGAAATTCTAAGGAAAGAAATAGCTGAAAATGTTAACAAATGGAAAAACATACCATGCTTATGACTGGGAAGAATCAACATTGTTAAAATGTCCATACTACCCAAAGCAATATACAGTTTTAATGCAATCCCTATTAAAGCTCCACTGTCATACTTTAAAGATCTTGAAAAAATAATACTTCGTTTTATATGGAATCAGAAAAAACCTCAAATAGCCAAGACATTACTCAGCAATAAAAACAAAGCAGGAGGAATCATGCTACCAGACCTCCAGACTATACTATAAATTGATAGTGATCAAAACAGCATGGTACTGGCACAAAAACAGAGAAGTAAATGTATGGAACAGAATAGAGAACCAAGAGATAAACCCAGCTATTTACTGTTATTAGATGTTTGACAAGCCAATTAAAAACATTCAGTGGGGAAAAGATTCCCTATTTAACAAATGGTGCTGGGTGAACTGGTTGGCGACTATAGAAGACTGAAAATGGACCCACACCTTTCACCATTAACTAAGATAGACTCTCACTGGATTCAAGATTTTTTTTTTTTTTTTTTTATTGTTGGGGATTCATTGAGGGTACAATAAGCCAGTTACACTGATTACAATTGTTAGGTAAAGTCTCTCTTGCAATCATGTCTTGCCCCCATAAAGTGTGACACACACTAAGGCCCCACCCCCCTCCCTCCATCCCTCTTTCTGCTTCCCCCCCCCCATAACCTTAATTGTCATTAATTGTCCTCATATCAAGATTGAGTACATAGGATTCATGCTTCTCCATTCTTGTGATGCTTTACTAAGAATAATGTCTTCCACTTCCATCCAGGTGGATTCAAGATTTAAACTTAAGACATGAAACAATAAAAATAGTAGAATAAAGTGCAGGGAAAACTCTTGAAGAAATCAGCCTGGGTGAATATCTTATGAGGAGGACCCTCGGGGCAATTAAAGCAACATCAAAAATACACTACGAGGATTTGATCAAACTAAAAAGCTTCTGCACAGCCAAGAGCACAGTAAGTAAAGCAAGCAGACAGCCCTCAGAATGGGAGAAAATATTTGCAGGTTATACCTCTGACAAAGGTTTAATAACCAGAATCCACAGAGAACTCAAATGTATTAGCAAGAAAAGAACAAGTGATCCCATCTCAGTGTGGGCAAGGGACTTGAAGAGAAACTTCTCTGAAGAAGACAGGGGCATGGCCTACAGACATATGAAAAAATGCTCCTCATGTTAATCACCAGAGAAATGCAAATTAAAACTACTTTGAGATATCATTTAACTCCAGTAAGATTAGCCCATATCACAAAATCCCAAGACCAGAGATGTTGGCGTGGATGTAGAGAAAAGGGAACACTTCTACACTGCTGGTGGGAATGCAAACTAATACGTTCCTTTTGGAAAGATGTTTGGAGAACACTTAGAGATCTAAAAATAGACCTGCCATTTGATCCTATAATTCCTCTACTAGGTATATATCCGGAAGACTAAAAATCACATTACAACAAAGATATTTGTACCAGAATGTTTATTGCAGCCCAATTCATAATTGCTAAATCATGGTAGAAGCCCAAGTGCCCGTTGACCCATGAATGGATTAATAAATTGTGGTATATGTACACTATGGAATATTATACAGCCTTAAAGCTGGAGAGTTTACCTCTTTCATGTTTACATGGATGGAGCTGGAACATATTTTTCTTCGCAAAGTATCTCAAGAATGGCAGAAAAATCTTAGACTGCACTATTATTAATAGTAATGCACTACTCCACTCTAGGTATTGTTATTTTCAGAGTCGTCAAATAAAATTCAATTTGCATTTAAAAGAAAAGAATGGAAGAAAAGGTATGCAATGTACTCAGACCTACTATGAAACTAATTTATAGCTTTCATATGAAAGCTATAGCCTAAGAATATGGGGAACGTGTAAAGGGAGGGGAGGGGAGATGGGAAGATGGGTGGAGGGAAAGTAATTGGTGGGACCACACCTACAGTGCATCTTACAAGGGTATATGTGAAACTTAGTAAATGTAGAATATAAATGTCTTAACACAATAACTAAGAAAATGCCAGGAAGTCTATGTTAACCAGTTTGATGAAAATATTTCAAATTGTATATAAAACCAGCACATTGTACCCCATGATTGCATTAATGTACACAGCTATGATTTAATTTAAAAAAAAAAAAAAACTTCTATACTTCAAAGGATACCATCAAGAAGGTGAAAGGCTAATTCAAAGAGTGAGAGAAAATATTTCCAAAGTATATAGCATTAGGGACTTGTGTCCAGAATATGTAAACAACTTTTACTATACTAAATAAAAAGACAACTCAATTTACAAATTGGCAAAAAATTTGAATAGACATATACAAATGGCCAATAAGCACATGAAAATATGTTCAACATCATTAGTCATTAGAGAAATGGAAACCAAAACCATGAGGTATCACTTTACACTCACGAGAAGGTCTAGAATCAGAAAGACAACAAATTGGAGAAAATTTGTTGTGGAAAAATTGGATCCCTCGTGTACTGCTGGTGGGAATGTGAATGATGCGGCTACTTTGGAAAGTAATTTGGTAGTTTCTTAAGAAGTCAAACATAGAGCTCCCATGACCTAGCAATTCCAGTCCTCCATATATACCCAAGAGAATAGAGAATTAAAGACATATGTTCACACAAAACGCATGTCTTTGTGTGAACGCATGTATGTGAATGTTCACAGCAGGACTATTTATAATAGCCCCGAAGTGGAAACAACTCAAATGTTTTTCAGTTGATAAGTCGATAAATAAAATGTGATATATCCCTACAATGTAATATTATTTAGTAGTGAAAAGGGATGAAGAATAAGATACACTACAACATGGCTGGACCTTGGTACAGTAAGCTAAGTGAAAGAAGCCTGTCACAAAAGGTCACATGTTGGATGATTCCATTTATATGAAATGCTCAGAACTGGCAAAACCATAGAAATAGAAAAAAACATTAGTGGTTTCCAGGGACTAGGGATAGGAGAAGAACGAGGAGTGACTATTAATGGGTAATGGATTTATATTAGTCATTCCAGCTGCTGTAACAAAATACCATATACAAGGTGGCTTAAACAGTAAAAATTTGTCACAGTTTTGGAGGCTGGAAAGCTCTAGATCAGGGTGCCAGCTGACTTAGTTCCTCATGAGGGCTTCCTGCCTGGCTTGCAGATGGCTGCCTGCTCACACAGCCTTTCCTTGGTGAAACGTAGGCACAGAGAGAGAAAGATCCCTCTCTTCCTCTTCTTATCAGGCTACCAGTGCTATCTGATTAGGGCCCCACAGTTATGACCCCAGTTAACCTTAATTATCTTCTAAAAGCTATAGCTCCAATATCCATCACATTGGAAAAGGGCTTCAATATATGAAATCTGGTGGGGGAGGGAGGGGCAAATGTTCAGTTTACAACAGGATTTGTTTTGGGAGGGGCTAAGTATCTTTTGAAATTAGCTAGTGGTAATGGTTGTGCAACATAGTGAATACACTAAAAAGTCACTGAATTGTATACTTTAAATGATGAATTTTGTTGTGTATGAATGTATTACAATAAAGCTATTATTAAAGAAAGAGAAACCAAACAAGACCTGCTTGAAACAAATAGTTCCTTGTATATGGTACATCATCGTGCGTGGTGGGTCCATAGGATTACAGAAAGAGCAGCTTTTCACAAAATTGCTCCTTTCTTTCCCAAAGCATGGGACATGAGGCAGTTGTCCTGCTTTTTTGGCATTCACAAAGCACAAGATTCTGATGAGTGGACAGCTGTTTAGCTCATCTTATTTTAATCCTTTTGACATTTCTGCTAAAGAATACTTGCTCCAGGGCAAGAGTGAAGGTTCAATATTTTTAGTTTCTAATGACCTCAGATGTGTTCCGTGTGCTGCCCAGTTTTGTGCATGTGTATGTGTTAGCCATGGAGACTGGACATATACACCCACATTCAAGGAATTACCTCAGAAGGAAACCTTTGAGCAGCCACCAGCAGCAGGGAGTGGGGGATCATTTAATATGTTGCTTTGGGGATAAAAATAGTATTCTTCATTACTGCACATCCTCCTTGAACAGTTAGAATTCTTCCCCTATGGGTGGTAAACTTGAACCTTGAAAATGTATTTGGTTATTTTGGAACTTATTCTATAGGTCATCAGTAGATCAAACATTGGTTCCTAAGCAGAAATTCAGGTGCATTATGTTAATAGAACCCAGCCAAATTACTATACATCTGCACTCCTGACTCATAAAGATGACCTAAGTGTGCAAAGACTTCTTTTAACACTCAAATCCCTGCTTTGATGAGTTGTATACCCCCACATTTGGAAAGATGATGTCTTCATAGATAATGAAGAACTTATTTATCCTTCTACCTATAATACCCAAAGTTTCCAAAGAAATTTGGGCAGAATTGATCATTTCAGCATCTAGTTTCAGAGTATACTAGGGTGTCACACACTATAGTTTTGTCTCACACTACTCTGGGTTAAGGTCTTCCTAGATGGAATAATGTGTGAATGGAGTTTTGAAGGAGAATCTTCTTGGTGATTACCAGGCAGAACTGTAAGGGGGTACACTCCAGGAAAAGGAAATTTCGTGTGCATGTGAAGTTTAGAGGCAAGAAAGGGCATGAATGGGATCAAAGATTGCATGGTGGGAATAATGTGGATTAGATTAAGAAGGCAAATAAGACTTAGACTAAAAAGTGTCTTGACTTTATGAAAAGAATTAAAATTTTGATTTTTTTTAATCAAAAGAATTGATTTTTTTAACAGGAAAATGACATAAATAAGGGATTTCCCCAGCCCCTTCATTAAATGTCATTTTGTTTTTAGAGTTCACCCAGTGGATGTGAGGGGTGGGTGAGGATTACATTGAAGGTGAGTGAATAAAAAGGCAAGAGACATTACAAAGAAAGTTCTGGTAATTAGGGGAAAGGTAGTGAGAACATTACACACAGGAAGTGAATGTGTTCAAGAAATAAGAGTAGAATCAACTGACCCTCAGAAGTAAAGAAAAGAGAAGATAGAATTAAATATAATTCCCAGAGTTTCTGTAATGAAGAAGGTCGATAAAGGATAATACTTTGAGGAGAAAATAAGTTTTGTCCTTGACATGTTGCATTTGAGGTATGTAATGGATAGCTGGAAACATGATTCTGAACTTCAGAAATGTGTCTATTACAAATGCATATATGAGGCCTCATAGTACATTTAAGATATTACAGAAAATATAGAATTCCAGGGAATATTAATAGGTGAGCCCTAGAAAAGGAGAAGACAGGTGAAAGAACAGCAAATAAAGGAGCTTGGAAAGGTGTTGTCAGAAAGGTTGAAAAGAAGCAAGAGCATTGAGCAGAAGCAAGAGGAAGTGGTGCCTTCTAAGCCAATAGAACTGAGAGCACCAGGAAGGGACAATGAGTGTAACCTGCTCTTAGAGGAAGTGGGAGGCTCAGCCAGATGAAGAACTACAGCAGTCAGGAAGTTAAGGGAATGGTTTTGTTTGTTTAGTTGGTTTGTTCTATCAACAGACTTTTATATATTTATGGACTGGAAGGAAGAGATGGAAGAGGTCAAAAATATCTCATTGAGAAGAAAAAGATGCACAAATTGCATAGCCTTAAAGAGCAATACAAGTCAATACACAGCAAATGTCACATCACTTGTATCGATGAGATAGAAGATTATGATAGCCTCCAATGATTAGAGATTTCAGAAAGGCACAAAACAGCCCTACTACACACCTCTATCCCCAAGTTAAGAGGCTTTGGGGGTAGTCATGCTTTGTCTTACTTGGGTTGATCCTCCCTTCATATTTGCAATCATTTCTACATGATAATAATATTACTTCTGAAGAAACTTTCTTGTAAAGAGTGAAAATAACTAGAAGAGTGCCCATTGGTATTTAAAGTACATTTCCCTGCCATTTTTATTTCCAGGCCTCCTATAAGTGTCCCTTCTGCAAGACAATCAAATTCACAACAAGACCACCAACTACCTTACATTCTCCATAAGTGTTTCCATGATGGATTGCATGTCTTGGGAAATGTAGAGATGCTTTCCTTAAGGCTATTTTAAGAATTGTTCTTGTAGCATGGTTCATCAGGTATTAAACTAGGTAGAATAAATATAAGGAATTTTTCTTGCATGCAGTTTTTTCTCCACTGGCTGTCACCTTGGTGAACAACACCATAAATCACCCTGACAGCTCTAGTGGCTGGTCCAGAGTTGTTCTGCCAAAATGGAGAGTTGGAAATTTGTTTGAAATTCACAAAATATTGTCTCACTTCTACTCCTTCCAGAAATTATTTCCAGATTTGCTAATGACGTATATCCAAGGAATGGAGAAATGAGGAAGATCAAGGTTATGTTGACAAGGATACAGAATCATTTTCTGAAAGTGGAAGGAGCTAAGAAATTTAATGGAATAGGAGATTCCAACATAATCAAAACAACCTAATGACCAAAATGATCAGATACATTCCCCACTAAATGATATTGGTATAACACATTATAGTACATTCGCATAGATTGCAACTCATGATTCTCATATCAAATTTGCATTAGGTATTTTTTCCTAATAATACAAAAACAAAAACTGAGACTACCCAAGGTTCTAAAGCCAGGGAGTGGTCATGCACTTATATAGCAGTCTTCTGTCCCAAGACCACCTCTACTCTTTGTGCTATGTCATAGTTATTGCCTCTTTGATTGTGTGCAAAAAGAATACTCTTATCTGGTGGTTGCTGGCAGTGTGAATGCTGTAGGCCTTACTGCACCTGAATAATAATAATAGCTCACAATTACTGAAAACTTAAGATGTGTCATGCTCTGCTCTAAGGTCTTTATATTGAATCTATGAGGCAAGTACTATTATAATTCCAATATTGGGGATGATAAATCCAAGGCATTGAGAGGTTAAGGACTTGTCACATATCTAGTAAGTGGAGGAAGTGATGGTTGCCAGGCCCTGTGTCAAATGATTTTACATGGATTATTTCATTTAATTTGGATCATAATCCATATTAGTACCCTATTAGATATAAACCTCCTCCCCATTTTTCACAGATGCAAAAGATAAAGTTTGGAGATATGTAATAGAGCCAGATTCAAATCAGTTATGAGTTAGTATAAAACAAAGTTCTGTTCACAAGGAGTGAATAATGATACCTCAATAGGTAACTTATATAGAGTTAACTAGGACATTGGGGGTTCCACTTAATGAATGACTTGAATCATTGAATATTATACATATAATTTCCCAAATATTTATTTGAAATTTTATTGTAGAAGCATTTTTTCTGTGAAGAACATATAATTTCTTGATTACTAACATACTCTGGATTATTCTTGATATATGAGTTAGTTTTGTAACCTTTAATTGTATTGATGAGGCCCTTACAGATGACCTGTCCTGGATTTTTGCTGCTATATCCACCAGATTCGTTTGTTTTTTTTTTTAACTTTCTGTCTCTTCTGTGCAGACTGCTGGTTATTGTTCATAGTCTGCTATGGACTTGAAAATCAGTCAAACATTTTGTAAATTATGATTAGAGTATGAATAAGTGCTTATAAATCTTAGGAACATACACACAAATAGAATATATTTTTAAAACCTACAATTAACTACTAGTAAAATTGTCAATAAGATGTCTAAAGAAGACAAGAGCGAATTTTAAAAATGTTTTATTCTGATAGGAAAAAGTAGGTAAAGTTTGAAAATGTATCTAGTTTCCTTAGGAAACACAAAATATTCATATTGTAATAAAAACAAAATGAAATGATATTCTCTCCACCAAAGACACATATATAGGAGAGTAGCTTATATGCATTGAAAATTAAAGGAAGACTGATAAATTCCAAGCAAAAGCCAACAACAAGAAAGTCAGAGTAGAAATGTCAATGTTATACAAAGCAGAAAAGTAGGAGTAATAAGGTAAATTTATATTGCTAAATAGAATTTGTATATCAAGTGTAAAATTATATAACCATTATATATCAAACCAAACATAACGATATCCCACCACTTTACCTTAGGCTAACCAACATATGAAAAAATGCTTATTGTCCCTAATCATCAGAGAAATGCAAATCAAAACTACCCTGAGATATCACCCAACCCCAGTGAGAATGGCCCACATCACAAAGTCTCAAAGCTGCAGATGCTGGTGTGAATGGGGAGAGAAGGGAACACTTTTACAGGGCTGGTGGGACTGCAAACTAATACAACATTTTTGGTAGGAAGTATAGAAAATCCTCAAAGAACTCGAATTAGATCTCCCATTTGATCCTGCGATCCCATTACTAGGTATCTACCTAGAAGAAAAAAATATCCTTTCATCATAGGACATTTGTACTAGACTGCTTATCACAGCTCAATTTACAATTGCCAAAATGTGGAAAGAGCCTAAATGTCCCCCAACCCAGGAATGGATTAACAAGCTGTGGTATATGTAGACCATGGAATATTATTCAGCCACTAAAAAAGATGGAGACTTTACATCTTTTGCATTCACCTGGATGGAGGAGGAACACATTCTTCTTAGTAAAGAGTCACAAGAGTGGAGAAGCAAGTGTCCAATGTACTCAATCTAATATGAAGGTAGGAGATGCTAATATAAAAAGGAGGGGGTAGAGGAATGGGCAAGGAGGGAGGAGGAGGGGGTCACAGTGTATGGCACACCTCTTGAGGGGCAGGACACAATTATAAGAGGGACTTTATTTAACAAATGCAATCAGTGTAACCTAATTCTTTGTACCCTCAATGAATCCCAAACAAACAAACATAAAAGACTGTAAAGAGCTGAAAACATTATAGCCACTGGAATGTGATGGCTGAAAGCATTGCAGCCAATCATATGATTATGGGAATGCTCATGTAAATAAGCCTACTGTGTTGCCAGTTGTATAAAAATATAGCAAATAAAATTGTATGCCATACAGAATACTTGATAATGATAATAAACAACTATGTCACTGGTTTATGTATTTACTATATTATACTTTCATTGTTATTTTTGAGATCCCCCCATTTGTTATTTCTATTAAAGGAAAGACACGGAGGTGCAACACAGTGATATTGATGATTCTGAACCTGTGTAGGAAGGCCTAGGCTGATGTGTATGCTTGTGCTCTAGTTTTTAACAAACAACTCTAGTGAAAAAAAAAAAAAAACAGAAAGCTAGGTACAGTGGCTCATGCCTGTAATCCTAGAGCTCTGGGAGGCAGAGGTGGCTGGAATGGCTGAGCTCAGGAGTTTGAGACCAGCCTGAGCAAGAGCAAGACACCATCACTAAAAATAGCTGGGTGTTGTGGTGGGCACCTGTAGTCCCAGTTACTCAGGAGGCTGAGGCAAAAGGATCACTTGAGCCCAAGAGTCTGAGGTTACTGTGAGCCCTGATGCCAGGGCACTCTACTGAGGGTGACAAAGTAAAACTCTGAAAAAAAAGAAAAAATTAATATAGTAATAGCTATAGAAGGATATAAAGAAGGAAAATTTTTTGTATAGCCTTACGATGTGTTTGTGTTTTGAAGTCAGTGTTATTACTGAGTGGAAAAGTCTGTAATGTAAACAGTTCCAGTAAGCTAAGGTTAATTTATTACTTAAGAAAGAAAATTCTTGAAATTAATTTAGTGTAGCTTGTAAGCATAGTGTTTGGAAAGCCCACAGCAAAGTATAGCAATGTCCTGGGCCTTCATACCCACTCACACCCTTGCTCACTGACTTGCCCAGAGAAACCCCCCATCCTACAAGCTCCTTTCATGGTAAGTGCTCTACACAGATGCACCATTTTTTGTCCTTTGTAACATAATTTTACTGTACCTTTTCTATGTCTAGATATGTTTAGATACAGAAATACCTGCCACTGTGTTACAATTGCCTACAGTCTTCAGAACAGTAACATGCTGGACAGGTTTGTAGCCTAAGAGCAACAGGCTGTACAGTGTGACCTGGGAGTGTCATAGGCCGTACCACCCAGGTCTACGTAAGTGCACTCCATGGTCACACAACAATGTAATCACGTAAGGAGGCATGTCTCTGCAGGGAGGCATGACTGTAGTAGTAAGAGGGAAATCTGTGTTTGGGCAAAATCAGTGAGTGAGGTATTACTGGGACAGAGTTCTGTGTGACTGAAAAATTTCATGAAGAATCACTAACATCCATCCTCTAAGTCAGGTTGCCTAACTGTTCCCAATCTTACTTTAAACAAGCAGTGTTTAAAGTAAGGCATGAAGAGTCCTATCTCTTTCCAAAATAGGCTATAAAAAAGAACAGTCTTTAGGAATTCTTTTTTTTTTTTTTAATTTTTATTGTTGGGGATTCATTGAGGGTACAATAAGCCAGGTTACACTGATTGCAATTATTAGGTAAAGTCTCTCTTGCATTCATGTCTTGCCCCCAACTACAAAGGTGAATGTGCATCCGAGAATCATTAAACACTTGGAAAGGTAACAAAAAGAAAGAGAGATGCACCAAACACAACACATGGAAGAAATTACACCTGAGGAAATGAAAGGAACAGAACAGTCTTTGACAGTTATAAAGTCTGCACAAATTAAAAAAAATTATATCCTTAGAAGGGTATAAGAAAGCATTGCATTTATAAAAAAGAATCATCTAGATAATACAGGAGTTATTAATAGAAGCTGTTTATTGAAATTAAGCTCAATAAATTGGACATTTCAGAATAAATAAATTTAAGCTCAATAAATTGGACATCATAGAATAAAGTATACCAGAAATGAATTAGGGAGGTTACAAATAAAAATGGGGACTTCTCTAAACATAGTATGAGAGGAAAAAAATTAAGATGAGGCAATAATTAAGAGACACACATAAAATATCCAGAAACTTTAAGGTTTATCTAACAGGAAATCTAGAGAGAGAAAATAGAGAAAAAGAAAAGGTGTATTACATAAGCAAACAAAAATATATCATTTCCCAGAACTGAAGAAAGACATGAGTTACTATTAGACTGAAAGTCTCTCCCAAACTTATTTAAATAAGTTAAAAACAAACAAAACTCCCAAACCTAGTCACAAGTGAGTTCAGAACAATGAAGAGAAAATCTAAAAAGTTTCCTCAAGAGAAAAAAAGATGATCTACAGCACAAGAATCTGATTTTTTTCTGTAATCCCAGATGCCCCAAAGGAAGCCCAGGATGGTTTTTCTAGAAAAGTGAAGTAAGACCATTCAAAAATTCACTTCACAATAAAGCCGTTGAGAATACTGAAGAAAATTGTCCAACTCAGCTTTTTCAGAAATCTAGATATTTACCAAACTTTTGAATCATTGAGGTGCATTTTTGTTTCTAAATGGCTGAAGCTCAGGAGTGATGGTATACATGCATATTAGTTTTTCTGTTGCTCATGAAGCACCATAATTTAGTGGCTTTAAGCAGCATAAATTTATTATCTTATAGTTCTGCAGGTTGCAAGTCCAACACAAGATGTTGGCAAGGTTGCATTCCTTTTTAGAGGCTCTAGAGAGAATCATATGTAGCTTTGCTTTTTTAGCTTCTCACAGCTGCCCACTTGCCTGGCTTCAAGGCCCCTTATTTCATTTTCAAAGCCATGGTTCAACTTTCTGTCCTTTCTTCTGTGACTAATTTAAGGGAGGGTTTCTCTCTCAGAATGAGATAGTAAAGTCAGATAATAATGGAAATGTTGGTATATTTTACTACAAGAAAATAGAAAATATGAATTATTTAATTAAATAAAGTGAGGTAAAATACTATTAAACAGAGAAGGACATCAATTTGATTCATCATCTTCTTTATCCTCCTCCTCCTCTTCATCTTTCCATTTTTTTCTTGCTTTATCCAGATTTGACAACTCCCTTTTTTGTTGCATGGAACTTTCCTTTAACTTGGTGTGCTGCATTATCTTTTCTGTATTTTTCCTTCAGCTTTGCAGCCTTATTTATATAAGGCTTCCCGTCACCTGCAACTATGTTACTTCCCATCTCTCCCAGTTTCTCTGCAACATCACCAATGGATGGGCCAAAATGGTCTCCTATGATTTGGGAGCAAAACTCAAAAAAGAACAAGAAAGAGACTGAAGGAAGCTGTGGGTGCAATGGGATCCTTAAACTTCTTTTTTGTTTCCTCTTTAGGTGAGATATAGGTTTTCATTTCTGTTTTATAACGGGCTTTGTCATCTTTGCCGTATATTCAAATCTTCCTTTCTCTTTAGCAGTCCTGGTCTCCCACCTCTCTGAGCACTTCTTAGAAACCTCAGTGAAGTTGACTGCAGTATCTGGGCGCTTCTTGTCCTCCTCTGGACAAGTTTGCACAAAGCAGCATGTGATGACATCTTGCCTCTCAGATTCTTTGGGCCTCCTTTGCCTGTGTTTAGTTGTTTTTCCTCAGCAAGGCACAGAGTCGCCCAGTACCTGTCTGGCTCTCACTTGCCTTGGCTCTATCTCTGTATGTTGGTTCTGGGAAGTTTAAAAAATTTTTCTTGTCTCTGAAGCATTTAACAATTCTCCCCTCCCCCCACTCCCAACCCACAGCACTCACTCTTTTGTTTTTTTTTTTTATATTTATTTTTATTAAATCATAGCTGTGTACATTAGTATGATCATGGGGCACCATACACTTGGTTCATAGACCGTTTGACACATTTTCATCACACTAGTTAACATAGCTTTCATAGCATTTTCTTAGTTATTTTGCTAAGACCTTTACATTCCACATTTACTAGGATTCACATATACCCTTGTAAGATGCACCGCAGGTGTAATCCCATTAATCCCCCTCCCTCCACCTACCTCCCCCCTCCCTCCCCTCCCTTTCTCCCTTCTCCCTATTCTTAGGTTGTAACTGGGTTATAGTTTTTATGTGAAGGTTCTTACCTCTTTCATGTTTACATGGATGGAGCTGGAACATATTCTTCTTAGTAAAGTGTCTCAAGAATGGAAGAAAAAGTACCCAATGTACTCACCCTTATTATGAAACTAGTGCACTCACTCTTTTGAAAGAAAAAAATTGAAAGGGAGGCTGGGCACCATGGCTCACGCCTTTAATTCTAACTTGATTTCTTTCTCTCCCTCTCTCCTCCCTTCCTTTCTCCCTCCCTCCCTTCCTTTCTCTCTCTCTCCCTCTCTCTCTTGAGACAGACTCTCATTTTGTTGCCCTCGGTAGAGTGCTGTAGCATCACAACTCACAGCAACCTCAAGCTTATGGCCTTAAGAGACTCTCTTGCCTCAGCCTCCTGAGTAGGACTACAGGTGCCCTCCACAACATCTGGCAGCTATTTTTAGAGTCGGGGTCTCTCTCTTGCTCAGGCTGGTCTCAAACTCCTGACCTCAAGTAATCTGCCACTATTATTTGGGATCTTTTTATTATAGCAATTAAACCTATACCTTTCCTAATACAGATAAGTACCAGAAATCTAAAGCAAGCATCACCACATTATTTGTTAATAATCCTTCCCAAGGCATCCTCAATAAAGGCAAGGATGCCTGTTATTACTGTTACAAATCAACTAGAAAAATCGATTTTTCACTGCTACAAATTATACTAGAAAACTAGCCAATGCAATAAGGAAATAAAATGAATGAAGAAGGAGTAAAAGGAACTAAATTGATTTTGCTTTCGAATGCATGATGATTTATCAAAACAATGAAAAGAATCAGCTGGAAAATTATTAGATGTTGCTCCTACAAATCCAACGTAAGGTCCCTATGAAAGTGACTATACAGATATAATATACAGTTTAAAAATGACATGTTAAAAAAAAGATGGAATTTGTTTTCACTATACAATTTTAAATACCTATAAATAAATCTAATAATAAATATGCGAGACCTACATGAACAGAAATATAAAATTACATTGAGGAAACTTGAAGATGACCTCACTAAATGAAGACAAATCCTCTGTGCCTTGATTAAAAGACAATATTATAAAGAGGTCAATCTCCCCAAACTAACCAAAAATACAAAACAACTGCAATCCAAATCCCCAAAGAAATACCTTTATTTTTTTTTGAGAAAATATATAAAATATAAGGAAGTAGTAAGAACAATATTACAAAAACCTTTATTCCCACCATCTAGAAATACTAACTTTTTAAATTTTGTTGTATTTGCTTGCAGTACTTTTCTTTTTTTTTATATTTATTTATTTTTATTAAACCATAGCTGTGTACATTAGTATGATCATGGGGCACCATACAGTTGGTTCATAGATCATTTGACACATTTTCATCACATTAGTTAACATAGCTTTCGTAGCATTTTCTTAGTTATTTTGCTAAGCCCTTTACATTCCACATTTACTAGGATTGCAGCGACCCACAGGAACTGTATTAAAGGATTGCAGCATTAGGAAGGTTGAGAACCAGTACTTTAGAGGATTCCTATGAGTTGATTTTAGAGTTCATTTGAAATAGAAAATACAAAAGATTGTCTGTGAAATATTTTTAAAATAACAGTTAAAATAGATTTTTCTTACGTGTTGTCAAAATGTCATGTAGAATAATTAATACAACGTTACATTAGATCTTAGAAAAAGTAAAGTCCAAGGATATATGTGTGTGCTGGACACAGATACATACACACAGTTTTAGAATATGGTAACGGAGACATTTCCAAACATGGCAATAAATTAGTCAGTTACTGGAACTGGGACAACTGGATACTCGGAAGGAAAAATACAAACTTATGTTTTTTCCTCCCATAATACTTAAAAGTTAAATTCTACTTAGATTAAAATTGTAAACATTTTTTAATCTATAGTCCTGCAGAATAGAAAATTAGAAGAAAATCAGAAGACAAAAATGAAAACTACGATATTGCCTCATGAAAATGAATAACCTGTTAAAAAGAAAGGTGAGAAAACAATGTTAAAAAGAGAAGAAAGAGCATGAGGGAAAACTTTCCAAAGTATATAGCAGACAAAGATTTAATATATGTATATACAAAGAGATAAAGTAAAATAAGCCCAACTTAACATTAAGAAATGAATATGAAGAGGCAATTCAGAGACAAAATGCACATGGTCACAGACATTGGAAAATATGTTCCACTTCACTGTAATTAGGGGAATACACATTAAAACAGCACTGAAATTGTATTTTTGACCAGATTGGCAAATATTTTAAATTTTCATAACATCCAGTGTGAGAAAACAATTTCTCATTCACTGTTAATAGGAGTGTAAATTGGTGCAGCCTTATTCAAGGACAACTTGGCAGGCACTATCAAAATTAAAATTATGAATACACTTTTACCCACATTCCAGGAGCTTATCCTAGAGAAATACTTGCAAATAAGCACACAGATTTCTTCACAAATTTGTTTTGGCATCATTTTTTATCATAATAAAATTTTTAAATTGACCTCAATACCTTCCCAGAGGAGTATTTCCTGACATAAACAGTTTTTATCCTTTCCATCCTATTTTTTTAAAATGAGAATATATTCACATACCTATGCAGGTAAAAACAACAAGTAGTATAAGGTGATAATGTTAATGGGAAAAAAAAATCTATGCTGTTACATAGTAAGTCTATATTGATGAGATTAATTACCAATGTTAAACACCTACATTGAATGAAGGTGAATTAAAATGCTACTAGGAATTTTAGAAATTTAAAATCATTCTGATGTTTACCTTGAATAGAAGCAGTAATGATAAGTAAATCATAGTGCTTTTACTAAGTAAGTGCAATGTGCAGGTATCATCAGTAATAGTTAAAAAAAATGTGTACTAAAATGTAAAATGCTTAAAGAAGATGTTAATTAAAAAATACTGAAATGCCCTCTTTGTGTGATACAATCTCAGACAATGCAAAAGTTAAAATATATATAGACAGAAAATAAATACACCAGAGTCATTAAGTGATTTTATATGAATGATGTTGCACCTTTTTTTTTTTTTTACATTTTTCTTTATTTTCCAAACTTTCTACAATAGCTGTTTATGAAAACAAAACTTTATTTTATTAAACTGTTTGGAAAAGCTTGATGGCACATTCTGCAACATAAGCTGCCCATGGACGGGGCTCTGGGGATGCTAATTAGAAAATGATGAGTTAATTAAAGTTGCTCGGTCTCTATGGCAAGGATTTCTTTTAATCCAATGGTGATTTTCTCTCCATTTGCAGAATGTGGTTTCTGGATGAAAAACTGAGAACAGACTGACCCTCTGGCCACAGCTACTCACGTCAGGGATGCGCAGTTGCAGGTGCATGCTGTCTGGTGTGGTGTGCCAAGTCGAAATAGTTGTGCTTCCCACTGGCGAGAGTTTCCAACTTCAGACAGGGCAACAGAAACTCTAAACTGTTTGCCCTTTGCAGATGTATTGAAATACTACTGAAATTTACTGGTTTTCCCTGACGTTTTTTTTCCATGCTTTTATCACTACCCTGAAAATAAACAAGGAGGAAAAGGCTAGCATACCAAATGTGCTCTCCATTACTGAGCAAAAGAGATGTTTTCCTAAGTAGGGCTGCTGCTCCAGCGCTCCTGGCTTGACATGAGAGCAAACAGAGAGAAATATAAAAGCCATGCCTTCCCCCAGCAGAACACGACTTTGTTATAGAGACTTAAATGAGACAGTGGGACTTGTACCAAAGCCACCACCATAGAGGGAGTAGGGACACTGTCTCACAGGGAACAGCGGGCAGCCCAGAAACCTTGGGACATAATCCCATCCCAGCTCGGTCAGGGGCTTTAGGCAACCACTTTGTTCTCTAGTTCAGCTTTCTCTCTCCCAATCCCCACCAAGGTGTGTGAGCCTTAATTAGCCACTGCTAATTAGGGCCACAAAGCTGAAATACACCATTGTATGTGGGAGTAGAGAGATAAACCCCTTCATTATCTTTCAACTAGGCTTCCATTCAAGATCGCAGAACACATCCCGGGGCCTATCTCCTCACTGGCACAGCATTCTCGAATCAGTACCCTCCACAGTCATGTGCACCCCAGCGCCTCTCCCTGCACTGAGGCTTGTGTCACCCATAGAGACCCAGAAGAGTCTGGTACACAGAGGTAAGGAAGAGGATCTCCAAAGCATTCCGAAATAACCTGGAGGAATGAATTCTAAATGAGCACACAGTGTGACCTTGGGCTGTAGCCCTTAATAAAACTTTCTCAACAGCCTTTTGTTCTTGGACTGGGGCTGATTGGGGCCATTTTGGGCGTAGAAAGGAGCAGGAGAAAGACTCCAGTAACCTCAGTGTCAGGATTTAGCTGGGGCACTGAAGAGCTGTCTGTTGCAAGATGCCTGGTCATGGTATTTCCTTCGCACCCAAAGAGGCAGCCAACATGGACAGAATATTTTGTAAATATTTTGTAAGATTATTTGTGATGAATATTTTGTAAATAAGATTTCATTTAGCTACCATTTCCCATTTTTGCTATGTATGGTGACACTAGGAAAGTGCCAGGATGGCTATGTTAACTATTGTGATGAAAATATGTCAAACAGTCTATGAAGCTAGTGTATGATGCCCCATGATCATATCTATGTACACAGCTATGATTTAATAAAAAAAGAAGAATGACTTTAGGAATACCCTGTGATAACTAACTTAGCCAGCTCCACAGTCCTCAGAGCAATGCATCAAGTAGGTCTCTGGACCCAGAGCAATATGTAAACTTCAGTGTTAGCATCATGTGGTGGAAACTTAAAAAGTGCTCACTAGAAGCAGCCCTAAGGTCAGTATAAATTCCTGTAATTTGTTCCACCGTCAGACTGGCAGTCTTTCAGGAGTCTGTGGTGGGAATAAAAATCATGCCATAATAGTAGTCGTGGGTCAACTAACTAGTAACCTAGACCCTGGGGAAATAGTGAGCTGGTGGGTGCAAAGACCTGAGCTGGGGGCTGGTGCAGGGCTGGGTACTAGAACAAGTGGAACGAACAGATGGATGTCAGCTCCTGCTTTTAAATAATCTCTAGCCATGCTAGAAAGATGCACTTCACAGGTTCATCCATGCTGTAGCATTAAGCGATACTTCATTTTTTTTTTATTAGGGAGTAAGAGTCCATTGCATGGGTACATCACATTTTGTTTACCCATTTCATCCATTATTGGTCATGTGGTTTGCTCCCACTTTTCAGCTATCATGAATAATGCTTTGAGTATTTGTGTACAAGTTCGTGTGTGAACACACATGTTTTTAATTCTCCTGGATATGGACCTAGGAGTGGAATTGCTGGATCATATGGTGACTCAGTTTAACTTTTTGAGGGAGAGCAATATTTGAAAAGGTCACTGTCCGTGTTTTAAACTTCTTTTTTGCACATAAATCGTAACCCAAACTTGGATATTTAGAGTTATTTTTAAATGAGTTGCTAAACATTATACAGTGCTTGCTGTGCACAGGTTCAAAGAAGAAAAGGCCCACAGGAGAAGAGAATAGTCAAAGAGAAATGTTCCTGTGATGGTTGTTAATTCCTCAGCAGAAGAGCTGGCGTGCAGATGCACAGAACTGAGCAGAAACAGCTGCTGGTTGTGTCCTTTCTCTGGTAAAGAATACCAAAGAGGCTGGAATATCTGAACCGACTTGTTGTTAGACAGCTTTGTAAAAAGCCACTGCAGATTCCACAGCACCCTAAGGAGTTGTGCTTTCCATCTTTTTATCTTGATTTAAATTGAAGAAAAAAGAGAGGCAAAAGGAGTGTGGGGGCCTGGAGTCTTTCTATTGTCGGGATGTTTTTTTCCCATTGTTGGTGTTTGTTGAAAGGTGGATTTCCTTTCCCTAGGCGAGTGTAGACAGTTTCTTGTTCTAAGTTTTGGAATTGCATAAAAATAAAACAGCGGCTTCTCTGCCCTTACAAAAAAAAAAAACGGTGTGAATAATCAGATATCTTTCTAAAACAATCACAGATGGTTTTATCAATAGCACAAGCTGAGCACAGAGGAGGGAGGTGGCAGCTGAGGAACTCACACTCATCCAGGATGACAATAACGCTCTCCTTGCCCCTCCTTCCTTCTTTCTTTAAATACGGTCAGTCCTTAAAAGGACCAACTCAAGAATCCCTTGGTGTATTTATCCCACTGCGGTGACAAGGGCTGAATTTACCATTGTCAGGTTATTTGTTTTTAGCAAACTCTGCTACTTCCAGAATCTGCATCACATTATCAAAGAGAAGGGAAGATTCCTCGTGCAATATGCCTTCCTTATTAGCTGTCTGCCAGGGCTACATGGAGAGAGAGAACGGAAAACCTCAATCTGGGACCAGATGCCCACAAACGTCCCTCTCTTTGGCTCCCAGCAAATATTCTCTTCTTAATTTCCACACTTAGTGACTTTGATACATTCTACATTTTGGGGCCATCAGAACTATGGTTTATTCATGTGCCAAGTCTTCTAAAGTATCTGCTTTGGAAATGAGAGGCTAACTAGTAAAAGTGGGTAAGATTTGGACTTCAAGTCAGGGAGAACTGGATTTGGACTCTGTCACTCAATAGCTACACTCATGCACATGCTGACACACACACATTTACACTTCTATACAGAGGGTGCCAAAACCACACTAGATCAGACAATTAAGTTTGCAAACTCATCCTAGACAAAGTGCTATATACTGCATTGCTGAATATCACCAATTATACAGTCACCTTCCACATACTCCCCTGGGCCATCTGTGACTGTAGCGATACTCAGCAATGAGGTATGTAGCGCTTTTTCTAGGATGAGTTCCCAAACTTAATCGTCAGACCTCATATACACATTTTTATACACTTTTAATACTCAAGTCATGTGTGACTTCTGCAACTACAAGAGGAGCTCAAGGTGACTTGTATTTATCTTTTATTATTGGTATATATTGTGTATTGCAATTTTAATACAGTTTTTTTCCTTTCTTCAAATGTGTATGCATTTTTGGCTACTCTCTGTATAGACGGAAAATCACTCAACTTCACTGAGTTTGGGCTAAAGAGGAGGATGAACGTCAAAGTCCTGTAACTGTGGCTGGCTCGTGAAAAAAGTTCAGTAAATGAGAGATATTCTTTTTATTATCTGTATGATAAATGCTCTAACAATGATAAGGACAAGTTGCTAAGGTAACCCAGACGAGGGTCAGCCAACCAGCGGCTTTTACTTTCTCATGACCTTTTCCTTCCCTTTCTTCTCCCGAGATCAGGCTTTCATGCCTACCCACCGCAGGCGAGGTTCTAAGTACTGTCACCCCCCTCCTCTAATGTGTCAGGTCTGATTTTAACAACTCTCTAGCCTCACAATTAGCACCCCCAACTCGCCCAGCGGTGAGGAGAATGAAACCACAGCTGTTGAAGGCTGAGTTGACTCTGGGCTATTCTCAGTGTTGAGGAAGAGCCCCCTTCGCCTCTCCCTCCTGGCATCCGGGGTCGGCTCCGCAGGCTCACCGTCTCCCACTGCCGGCCCCAGTGCCCGTGGCGCTGGCGTGCTGGGGAGAGCCCGTATTAGCTCATGGTCTGTAGCAAGAGCTGCAGTTACAGCTCATCTGATTGATTTGCTTCTGAGCACTAGAAAGCTCAACTAGCTCAGCAGCACTTTATGACATCTGGCACAGACAGCAAATTCCTTCCAGCTCAGCTCGTGGAGCTGGGCTCCGTCCTGCCTTAAAACCAGCCCCGGCTCCTCAATTACCTTCTGCCCTTATTCATGCCCTGCCAATTTCTCTTTGCTGGAATCTGAATGAAGCCACTGCATATGCCAAGGCTGAGAATGGTTTGTGAAGACTTTCGGGCCTCTTCTGTGAAGGCAAAGATGGCGCTTGGAACTTGACCTGTGGAGGCATCGTTTAGATACTATTCTTTACAGGTAAAAGGAGGAAGATAGAAAGCTTCCCAAGAAATCTTCCTATAAGTATGATTATTCTGGAAAAATTCAGAGCTTTCTGTTCTCTACAACTTAGGCTGGGCCAGTGCCCAAATCAAAAGCCCACAGAGTACATCTGAAGGATGGTTGTTCTCAATGTACCAACTGGGAAAATAATGCACTCAACCCTCAAATGACTAAGGCCTTTGCTTTCTTGCCTTTTAAGATCATCTTTTCCAGGAAGGAGCATTTTCTCTCCTTCAGTCCTGAGCTCAGAGCATTGTGCTTCTTAGAGAAGCCACCCCATTAAGACAACTCATTTCCCCTCCTGGATAGCACAAGGGACTGGCACAAGTTGAACACAGCAAAAAATAAACTGTAAACTTGAAGGAGGAGGGTAGGTGGAGATGTTTACCTTCAGCTTGAGAGAACTTCTGTGGAAGGCATTTCTGAGTTTGCCCAGCTTCATTTCTTTAATCCCTGTTTCTCTGTGGTTTTGCTGCATGTTTGCCTAGACACGTCACACACAACAGACTTGCGACTAGAAAAGTCTCTGGCCTCACAAGAAGAGGGAGATCTCCCTGAGAAAAATCTCCTAAGGGTTGGTCAGAAGCAGGAAATGGGAGTCAAAGGCCACATCTGCAGGACTAATTCCTTTGTTCACACTAGGACTGTCTTCTTGCTCTCTCCTCTTCGCTTTGATGATAGGATGTGCACACTCTCCAGGCTCCATTTCCTTATACTCTGAGGTAAAATTATCCAGATGATTGGTATCCCTGTAAAAAGGGAGAAGCTAAATTATTAAAAGATGCGTGCTTGTTTGCACATCCAAACAATATTCAGCACAATTAGGTCTCTGGACACCTGAACCATAATGGACTATGAGATTTGGAAGGCACTGGGAAATTGTATTGCCCAAGGAACCGTCTATCAGCACAAATTCTACAGGCTCAGACATCTCTCAGAGTATGGCCCTACTGATCTACCCATTAGGGCCACTCCTCTGGAAATCCACTCACAGTTTGCTCTCCTAAGTTCTGCACTAGAAGTGAAAACATCTTGTAGGATGTCATAGAAATTGGCCTGGGTCATCAGCACAAGTTCTTGTATATTCATTAGCACAATTACTTACGATGGCCTTGTTAGTATGATTCAATGGGACAAAAATCAAATAATTTGATTAGAAACATTTTGTTCTCAAGTCTAAGGCAAGGAAGATATCTAGGATGTTTACTCCATCAGTTTTACTCAAGTGATTTTTAAATCCAAATGGATGTCATAAGTGGCTCAAAGGATGAAGAAATACAGTTGTGGGACTTGAGAGAAAGGTGTGGTAGTTGAAGAAATTCAGTCCAATAGGAGTTCTAGAGACTAGAGCCTCTAAACTATGAAATTGTCCCTGTCTCTGAGACGTTGACAGTCCAATGGGTGGAGTAGACAAATTACCCAACAATTATTATAGAGTGTGACATGCATGGGTCTGAACAGCCGGATGAGTACTAAAATGAATGGGAGGTTAATTCTTTCCCAAGAAGACACAGTTAGAGAGAATAACCTAGAAGAGGTGACTTTGATGAGGCAGGAATAATTGTCACTCTCATTTTAAAAAGGTAGAAATTGAGTATCAGTAAAATTAGATGATATCCCTAAGGTAACACCGCAATTAAAAGCATGACCAAGGTCTTCCAACTTCTAGCCCAGTTCTCTTCTCATGGCATTCTTGGGGTGGGACTGGGTGGTTGTTAAAAAGAGAGATACATAGATTTTCTCGGGGTGGCTGGCTGGTCTTGTCATAGAAAGTACAGATCAGTCTGTATGTCCTGATCTCAGCAGGAGAAAGCTTAAAAGTCTCAAATAGGGCATCCTGCATATAAGCAGTGGAGGGAATCACCTATAAAGCATGAATATACATAATATATCATGTTTAAAATTTCTTTACCAGGGGATATATCATCTTTATTCTACTGTCAGTAGTAAATTTTTTAATAAGACACAATTAACTTTACAGAAATGTTATCTATCATCATCATTGTCATCATCATGATTGTGAGGGTATCAGATTATTTCCTAAGAAAGAAAACAGTGAGTATTCAAAGGATGAGAGTTGAGGAAGGTAAATACCACCTTGAGGACAAAAAGGACTCAGGGGAAGAAAGCCGGAAGAGGACGCTACAACACCCTGACCATTGTGCCTCCTTTAAGAGGTACAAATGGGCAGGCAGGGTCAAGAGAATCTTCCCAAACTCCCCACCCCCATTCTAACTTCCATGTAGCAGACATTTATCAGACAAACAGGGCATCCATACACAGCCTGGAAGGGAAAGTGGGCTCTGGAGTCAGAATGTCTGAGTTCAAATCCCAGCTCTGTCACTTAGCAATTGCACCTTATCTTCCCATATTCAAGATGAGAATGACAATAACAGTAACATACCTAAGGTAGGTGTGAGAGTTAAATTGAATCACTTAATAAGTTAAATTAAATTCAGGGTGTCCATAAAGTTTGTGTGTGATTTTAAATCGCACACTAGTTTAAATTGCACACAAAATTTATGGCCTCCCTGTATAAAGAGGCAGCTATGCAGCCATTCCTTTCATGTTGTAAGTGCTAAGTAATCATTATAATTAGTGTTATTAATACAAGTTAGGCAATAAAACATAATCCCTGCTTACACTCTAAGAAGAAAAGAATAGTTACGAAGATACGTGCAACAGTGGCACAGATGAGAGTAAGGTGGGAAATGCGTTCTGGAAGAGCTATTAGCCAAGGAAATTTCAACCAATTAGGAAAGGTGGTGTGGAGGTGGAGCATTCTAGAAAAACCAAAGTGTTTGAAAACAAGGAGGCCTGATGCTGCCTGGTGCATTTAGTAAGCAAAGATGGCAGGGAAACAGAATGGGAGGGAGGTGAACTGGAAGTGTCCACAGGGGCTGGACCACAAGGTGCCTTAAAGACTGAGTCCAGATCACTTGCTGAACACAGGATGGACTCAGACATGGACTTTAAGAAGGAAGTGCTGTGGTAAGACCTGTATTCTTACAAGATTGCTGAAAGATGGGAGATTATCAGTAGGGGCACCTGTGAGGAGACTGTGCTAGGCATTCAGAGAAGAATGCATGAAAGAATAAGATGAGGTGTCGAGGATGTAGAAAAAAATTAGTAAGTGAAACAGAAGCATAGGAACTTTTTAACTGATTAAATGGGAGGCATAGAGAGAAAAGAACATCTGGGAAAGATGCCAAAGATTCAGGTTTGGGCATTTGAGAGGGTAGTGGTGCATTTACGGAGGCTAAATAGGAAGCTCTGGGAGGAAATATGTTCAAAACTCAAGTTCTCTTTTCAGCCCAAGTTGCTTTAGGATAAGTGGATGTGCAGGTTGATTGTATGCAATATGTAATGATTATGCAAATCTTTGCAAACAGATCATCCATTCATAACACAAGGAGGCACATCAAAACTAAGGCTACTCCCTACTACTTCCTAGAGGTAGTGAGAGCACTGCCCTGAAGCTTGGCATGGTAGGACCAGATATGGCAGCAATGAACCGCTCCCCCTGCGGGGGGAAGATCTGGAAACTCCCTATCTTCAGCAAGTAAACAGCTCCCTATATTTTTATCTTCTGGCCCTTTTTAGAGACATTCAAACTGCTTTGTCTGAAACTGGAAGTGGACTGATCCTCCTTATTGAGCTATGAAGAAAAGCAACCAAGTGCCTGGACGAAGGCCATGATTGGAGACTTGCAGGAAGCCACTGCAGAAATTATATGTAAGCACCATGTGCAGCGGCCTGGGAAACATGGGGCAGGAGCAACTTGACTAGAGGGACAATGGAGAAGAACATCCCAGCAGAGGAGTCTTCCTTGGGATTCCAAGCCAGGCTTCCTATAAATATAGGGAAAATGGCCCATCACCTCAGCCTGGACTAACAGTGCTGGGCCCACTCGGGAGAACTGGGCAGGGAGAACCGCTCCATATGGCAGTAAAGGGAGCCAATCATAATCCTGAAAGACACAATCTTGAAGCCCTTAACCCCAAATATTGAAATACTCCAAGATAAAAATCCCTAAAATATAATTTCAGGAAAAAAAATAATAAATAATAATAATAATAAAAATAAATAATAAAAAATTATTTTTAAAATATTTATTTACAATTTAAAAGGGGACCGATAAAATGGTCTGTTGCGTTTATATGCTGCTTTATACAATAAAATAGAGAATGACATATATATCTTTTCAAGTATAAACACTCAGGTATACTAACGACAGTCATCACACATAACAGTTATGAGCAGATGAACCATCTTCATAAAGACATTGGTCAAAAAAGGAAATGCATAAATGCATATAAGTGTGGTCAGTAATTATGTGCACAAGCTTTATAACTCCTGTCATCTTAAATACTGCGTCAGACCACCTAAGTCTTTAGGTCAGATCCATCAATGACTGAGATGGGTCACCACTGCATATGCAGTTACCCGAAGAGGTGTGATCTCCAGAAATTTTATCTTTCACAAATGCAGATGTATAGTACAGGCCATCTCTTCGTTCACAGGGGAAGTTTCGACTGTTATAATGCACAATACTTACACACAAAGTCTGCATTGTGAAAATGTCCTTTTGTGGGGTCAAATTTGCAAAAACATATACAAAGCGAACCAGAATTCTTGATAAGACTTTGCACAATTTTTTACCTCCAGTCTTGGAAATGATGTGAAGATGAAATACGTAGAAAAGAAAATTGTAAAAAAATAATGCTGATAATTTAAAACACCAAAAAAAAAAAAAAACCCAAAAAAGAAAGAAAAAAGCTAAAAAAAAATTCTACATATAAGTAAGTGTATTACAGATTGTGGATAATTGCACAGAGATAGTCCCTAGGAGCTGGCCTAACGTGATACGACTATCTTGTGATTGTTATTTCAGAGATCATTGAAGTTAATTATTTTAGAGTTTCTGGATTTTGATCTTTTGGGATTTTAGTTTTAGGATTATGTTGTATGGGGTTATATCTTTTGGGATATGATCCAAACCCAGAAACAAAAAGGATGGTAGCCACTCCCTGGAGCCAGGGCTCTTTCCTCTTCAATGGGAGAAGGTTGACATGTCTCTTTGGGTAGCATTTAAGGCCTCCAATGTGCTTAAGCCTATCTGTCTGGACTAGGAAGCCTCAAACCAGGTTAACTGGATTTGGAAAAAGATAGGAAGTAGGAAATAGTGAATCCTAAGTATTGCAAAGAATCTTATAACTTTAGCATGATTGGACAAGATAATTCTCTCTTCCTCAAAGCAGGTAGCCTCCAATGGCCAGGTATGACTCTGTTACTTCTCATTCCATCTCTTCATTATACTTTGAGTTTGGAAACATTGATTGTACTATTTGTCTTTTACTCAAGTGTTATAGGTGTACTTTAATATCCATTAGAGCAGTGGTTCTCAACCTTCCTAATGCCACAACCCTTTAATACAGTTCCTGCAGGTCACAACCCACAGGTTGAGAACCACTGCATTAGAGTGTTTAATGTATTTAACTATCCATGAAGGTGTTTTGTACCACAAGCAATAAAGAACATAAAATAACAAAAATATTTTACCTATTTATATTTTTTTATTTTTTCCTAGAAGGATAGAAGCATTTTAAGTTCTATTACATTTACTTTCTCTCTGAGGTCTGAAAGCCTGTCCCCCAGGAGTTCGGATTCTTGGGTGACTCCTAAAGGGGAGAGGATAGTCCCCGAACTGCGACTGGTCAGCGCTGATTCTGGGGCATGGGAGAGAGGTGAGGACAGTCAGCAGAGAGAGACCCTCACCAGGGCAGCACTTCCCCAAGGCGAGGTGCAGCAGCCCTCCTTGGGCAACAATACAACCAGGCATATAACTGAGTCGAACTGTGTGGACCTCGCTACCAGCTGCTCTGAGCTTCCTGCTGCTCTGAGCTCCTGGCGCTCCCCCCGCCCTCGCTCTGTGGTCCAGAGACCTGATCGCCTGCCGTGTGGCCAGGCAAGGAACTGGGTGGAGCCGAGTCTGTTTGCTGCATGGCGGTTCTGGGCTCCAGCCGCTCCCCTCACCCCACCCCCACTCTGAAGCCTGAAGGCTTGAGCTGCGGCAGTACAACTGGGCGAGAGACTGGGAGAAACTGAATTTGCTGGTTGTGGACCGGGCTCCCTATGGCTCGGAGCCCCTGCTGGCTCTGGGCTCCAGGTGCTTCCCCCGCCCTCCCTCTGTGCTCTGGAGACCTGAGTGCCTGCCGTGTGGCTGGGCAGGGAACTGGGGGGAGCCGAGTCTGTTCGCTGCCCAGCGGTTCTGGGCTCCAGCCGCTCCCCCCGTCCTGCCCCCACTCTGAAGCCTGAAGGCTTGAGCTGCAGTGGTACAACCGGGCAAGAGACTGGGAGAAACTGAATTTGCTCGCTGGCAACTGGGCTCCCTGCAGCTTGGAGCCCCTGCTGGCTCTGGGTTCCCGGCATTCCCCCCACCCTCGCTCTGTGCTCTGGAGACCTGAGCGCCTGCCGTGTGGCCCGGCAGGGAACTGGGTGGAGCTGAGTCTGTTCACTGCCCAGCAGTTCTGGGCTCCAGCCGCTCCCCCCACCCCGCCCCCACTCTGAAGCCTGAAGGCTTGAGCTGCGGCAGTACAACCGGGCAAGAGACTGTGAGGAACTGAATTTGCTTGCCGTCGACTGGGCTCCCTGCAACTCGGAGCCCTTGCTGGCTCTGAGCTCCTGGCGCTCCCCCCCACCCTCGCTCTGTGGTCTGGGGACCTGAGCACATGCCGTGTGGCTGGGCAAGGAACTGGGTGGAGCTGAGTCTGTTCACTGCCCAGCGGTTCTGGGCTCCAGCTGCTCTGAAGCCTGGAGGCTTGGGCTGTGGCCTGCGGTGGAGCCAAAGATTGGGAGGAATTGAGTGAGCTTGCTGCCGGCGGCTCTGAGCTCCCAGCGCCCCACCCCACCCTCACTCTGGGATCTGGAGGCCTGTCCCCCGGGAGTCCAGATTCTTGAGGGATTTGTTGGGGCATGGACAGTGCCCGAACTGCAGCTGGTCGGTCCTGACTCTGGGACACAGGAATGAGGCTGGGGGAGACCCACATCAGAGCAGCAGTTCCCTGAGGCGGCTGAAGCCATACCCCCTGCCTCCCTGGGCAAGCAAAGGAGGCCACCCCTGAGTATAGGATTTGCCTGAGGTGACTCACAGAACCCAGAAACATCCAGGGAAGGGCTGACTCAGAGAACTGAGACTTCAACCCAGAGTAAGTGCTTCACTGGGGTCAAACAGAAGCCAGCTGACAATAGGTCAGAACCACTCAGCCCCACCACACCAGACAGGGCCCCAGTCTCTCAGGCTACAACACTGAACGGGCCCTCAATGAAACCCTAGGGGAAAAATCAAAGGGAGTAAAACAACCATGGGGCGGAATCAGCAGAAAATCTCCGGTAACATGAATAACCAGAATAGATCAACCCCCCCCCAAGGAAAGAAATGGCAGATGTAATTGAAGATCCCATTCATAAACAACTGGCAGACATGTCAGAAATCGAATTCAGAATTTGGATTGCATACAAAATTGATAAAATGGAATTAGGAATCCGAGGAGAAATTCAAAAGTTGTCTCAAGAATTTAACTAATTTAAAGACAAAACCACCAAAGACTTAAACACACTGAAACAAGAATTTGCAGCCCTTAAAGATATGAATACAGTAGAATCCCTCAGCAACAGAATGGACCAAGCAGAAGAAAGGATTTCTGACATCGAAGATAAAGCCTTCGAACGCTCCCAAACTCTCAAAGAGGAAGAGAAATGGAGAGCAAAAACGGATCATTCTCTTAGAGAGCTCTGGGATAATTCGAAGAAGGCAAATATACGAATAATAGGAGTTCCGGAAAACGATGAAGTGGCATCGATGGGCACAGAGGCCCTTCTGCATGAAATTATGAAAGAGAATTTTCCAGACATGCCTAGAGATTCTGAAATTCAGATAGCACACAGTTTCAGAACTCCAGCATGTTTCAACCCCAATAAGTCATCCCCCAGACATATCATAATTAGCTTCAGTAAAGTCAACATGAAGGAGAAAATTCTCAGGGTTATCAGGTGAAAGAAAGCCATTACCTACAAAGGTAAGAACGTTAGAATGACTGCAGATCTCTCTGCTGAAACTTTTCAAGCCAGAAGAGGGTGGTCATTGACTTTGAATCTCCTGAAGCAAAATAACTTTCAACCCTGGATCTTGTACCCAGCTAAACTGAGTTTCCTTTATGATGGAGAAATTAATACTTTAACAACATTCATATGTTGAAGAAATTTGCCACAACCAAACCAGCTCTTCAGGATATTCTCAGACCTATCCTCCATAATGACCAACCCAATCCTCTACTACAAACGTAAACTCACTCAGAAACTTCTGATCAAACTCCAACTTCTACAATGGTGAAAAGATTAAAATTGTCCACTGGACTTTTGAAAAACTCGATACCCAAAATTTCACCAAACTTATCAATAATCTCTATTAATGTGAATGGCTTAAACTGTCCTCTAAAGAGACATAGGTTAGCTGACTGGATACAAAAACTCAGACCAGATATCTGTTGCTTACAAGAGTCACATCTTAACTTAAAAGACAAATACAGACTCAGGGTGAAAGGATGGTCATCCATATTTCAGGCAAATGGTAACCAGAAAAAAGCAGGTGTTGCAATTTTATTTGCAGATACAATAGGCTTTAAACCAACAAAAGTAAGGAAGGACAAGAATGGTCACTTCATATTTGTTAAGGGTAATACTCAATATGATGAGATCTCAATTATTAATATCTATGCACCCAATCAGAATGCACCTCAATTCATAAGAGAAACTCTAACAGACATGAGCAACTTGATTTCCTCCAGCTCCATAATAGTCGGAGATTTTAACACTCCTTTGGCAGTAAGGGATCGCTCCTCCAACAAAAAGCTGAGTAAAGAAATTTTAGATTTAAATCTAACCATCCAGCATTTAGATCTAGCAGACATCTACAGAACATTTCATCCTAACAAAACTGAATACACATACTTCTCATCAGCCCACGGAACTTACTCCAAAATTGATCACATCTTAGGTCACAAATCTAACCTCAGTAAATTTAAAGGAATAGAAGTTATTCCATGCATGTTCTCGGACCATCATGGAATAAAACTTGAGCTGAGTAACAACAGGAATCTACATACTCATACAAAAACATAGAAGTTAAATAACCTCATGCTGAACGATAGCTGGGTCAGAGGTGAGATCAAGAAGGAAATTGCCAAATTTTTGGAACAAAATGACAATGAAGTGGCATGAATGAACTATCAGAACTTCTGGGACACCACAAAGGCAGTTCTAAGAGGGAAATTTATAGCGCTGCAAGCCTTCCTCAGGAGAACGGAAAGAGAGGAAGTTAGCAACTTAATGGGACATCTCAAGCAACTGGAAAAGGAAGAACACTCCAACCCCAAACCCAGTAGAAGAAAAGAAATAACCAAAATCAGAGCAGAACTAAATGAAATTGAAAACAAAAGAACAATACAACAGATCAATAAATCAAAAAGCTGGTTTTTTGAAAAGGTCAACAAAATAGATAAACCATTGGCCAACCTAATCAGGAAAAAAAGAGTAAAATCTCTAATCTCATCAATCAGGAATGACAAAGATGAAATAACAACAGACTCCTCAGAAATCCTTAATGAATATTACAAGAAACTTTACTCTCAGAAATATGAAAATCTGAAGGAAATGGACTGATACTTGGAAGCTCATCACCTTCCAAGACTTAACCAGAATCAAGTGGAAATGTTGAACAGGCCCATTTCAAGTTCGGAAATAACATCAACCATACAAAACCTCCCCAAAAAGAGAAGTCCAGGACCTACCAAACCTTTAAAGAGGAATTAGTACCTATATTACTCAAACTGTTCTAAAATGTAGAAAAGAAGGAAGACTCCCCAACACGTTCTATGAAGCAAACATCACCCTGATCCCCAAACCAGGAAAAGACCCAACAAGAAAAGAAAATTATAGACCAATATCACTAATGAATATAGATGCAAAATATTCAACAAGATCCTAACAAACAGAATCCAGCAACATATCAAACAAATCATACATCATGATCAAGTTGGCTTTATCCCAGGGTCTCAAGGCTGGTTCAATATACATAAATCTATAAATGTAATTCAGCACATAAACAAAGTAAAAAACAAAGATCATATGATTCTCTCAATCGATGCAGAAAAAGCTTTTGATAACATCCAACATTCCTTCATGATCAGAACACTTAAGAAAATCGGTATAGAAGGGACATTTCTTAAACTGATAGAGGCCATCTACTGCAAACCCACAGCCAATATCATATTGAATGGAGTTAAATTGGAATCATTTCCACTCTGATCAGGAACCGGACAAGGCTGCCCATTGTCTCCATTGCTTTTTAACATTGTAATGGAAGTTTTAGCCACCGCAATTAGGTAAGAAAAGGCAATCAAGGGCATTCACATAGGGTCAGAAGAGATCAAACTTTTGCTCTTCGCAGATGATATGATTGTATATCTGGAAAACACTAGGGACTCTACTACAAAACTCTTAGAAGTGATCAAGGAATACAGCAACGTCTCAGGTTACAAAATCAACATTCATAAATTGGTAGCCTTTATATATACCAATAATAGTCAAGCTGAAAAAACAATTAAGGACTCTATCCCATTCACAGTAATGCCAAAGAAGATGAAATATTTGGGAGTTTATCTAACAAAGGATGTGAAAGATCTATATAAAGAGAACTATGAAACTCTAAGAAAAGAGATAGCCGAGAATGTTAATAAATGGAAAAACATATAATGCTCATGGCTGGGAAGAATCAACATTGTTAAAATGCCTATACTACCCAAAGCAATATATAACTTCAACACAATCCCTATTAAAGTTCCACTGTCATACTTTAAAGATCTTGAAAAAACAATACTTTGTTTTATATGGAATCAGAAAAAACCTTGAATAGCCAAGACATTACTCAAAAATAAAAACAAACAGGAGGAATTACGCACCAGACCTCAGACTATACTACAAATCGATAGTGATCAAAACAGCATGGTATTGGCACAAAAACAGAGAAGTAGATGTCTGGAACAGAATAGAGAACCAAGAGATGAACCCAGCTACTTACTGTTATTTAATCTTTGACAAGCCAATTAAAAACGTCCAGTGGGGAAAAGATTCCCTATTTAACAAATGGTGCTGGGTGAACTGGCTGGCAACCTGTAGAAGACTGAAACTGGATCCACACCTTTCACCACTAACCAAGATAGACTCTTACTGGATTAAAGACCTAAACTTAAGACATGAAACTATAAAAATACTAGAAGAGAGTGCAGGGAAAACCCTTGAAGAAATTGGGTTGGGTGAGTTTTTTTATGAGAAGGACCCCCCAGGCGATTGAAGCAGCTTCAAAAATACACTTTTGGGACTTGCTCAAACTAAAAAGCTTCTGCACAGCCAAGAACACAGTAAGTAAAGCAAGCAAACATCCCACAGAACGGGAGAAGATATTTGCTGGTGTCTCTGACAAAGGTTTAATAACCAGAATCCACAGAGAACTCAAATGCATTAGCAAGAAAAGAACAAGGGATCCCATCACAGGCTGGGCAAGAGACTTGAAAAGAAAATTCTCTGAAGAAGACAGGCGCGGGGCCTTCAGACATATGAAAAAATGATCATCATCTTTAATCATCAGAGAAATGCAAATCAAAACTACTTTGAGATATCATCTAACTCCAGTGAGACTAGCCTATATCATAAAATCTCAAGACCAGAGATGTTGGCATGGATATGGAGAAAAGGGAACACTTTTGCACTGCTGGTGGGAATGCAAACTAATACATTCCTTTTGGAAAGATATATGGAGAACACTTAGAGATCTAAAAATAGATCTGCCATTCAATCCTGTAATTCCTCTGCTGGGCATATACCCCAAAGACCAAAAACCACACCATAACAAAGATATTTGTACCAGAATATTTATTGCAGCCCTGTTCATAATTGCTAAGTCATGGAAAAAACCCAAGTGCCCATCGATCCACGAATGGATTAACAAATTGTGGTATGTGTACACCATGGAATACTATGCAGCCTTGAAGAAAGATAGAGACTTTACCTCTTTCATGTTTACATGGATGGAGTTGGAACATATTCTTCTCAGTAAAGTGTCTCAAGAATGGAAGAAAAAATATCCAATGTATTCACCCCTACTATGAAAATAACTTAAGACCTTCACATGAAAGCTATAACCATGTTACAACCTAAGAACAGGGGGAAGGGGGAAAGCGTGGGGAGGGAGGGGGGAGGTGAGTAGAGGGAGGGGGATTGAAAGGATCACACCTGTGGTGCATCTTACAAGGGTACATGTGAGGCTTGGCAAATGTGGAATGTAAATGTCTTGGCAAAGTAACTAAGAAAATGCCAGGAGGGCTATGTCAACTAATGAGATGAAAATGTGTCAAATATTCTATGAACCAAGTGTGTGGTGCCCCATGATCATATTGATGTACACAGCTATGATTTAATAAAAAAATAATAATAATTAAAAGTTGGACAGCTGTATTAGTACCATGAATCTTTTAATAAAAGGGATTCTTATTTCAATTTGTCATATTCCTCTTATCTTACCTCTGATAAGATTACTCAAATCTTTGCAAATAGTGCAAATAACCCATTCATACAGCAGCACATCAGAAACAACTCTGTTCCCTAGTGGTAGTAAGTGCATTGCATCTTTAAACCTAACATTAGCATACAACTTTGGTTTGAACCCAGAAATACAGAAAGATAATAAAAAGCTAATATTTTAAATTTACCCAATTTAATTTAGCAAAATTTAAATATATATTCCATCATTTTATATACATATATATGTACATATGTTTGTATGTCTATTTACACCAATGAAACTGATGTATCATCACATTGCTGATAAAAGAATTATTATAACCTCTGAAAACTAATTACACTGTAAGATTAATAATTTTGAAAGTTTATAGTTAAACATAGTGAAAAGAACAACTCAAATGACTTAAACAAATAAACAAAAAAAAACCTCTGTAATTTCAGATGGAAACAATTCTAGAGAGAAAGAAGTTCAAGAGTTGGTTGATTTAGAACCACCAGTGGGTTCTGAGGACTGAGTTTTGTTCTGTGTTCTTCTGGGGCCTGTTTCTGTGAGTTGGTTCTTTCCATCCTCACATGATGACTGTTCTAGTTCCAGGCATCCAGCCTTACCCAGCAATGACCAGGATTAAAAAAAGGGATAATCTTATCCTTGAACCTGTTTTAAAAATCTAAGAAACAATGTCCTGAAATCATCCCTTCAGACTTTCTGTCACCTATTACTGGACAGACCTGAGTCACATGCTCTTTTCTAATCTAATCACCGACAAAGGAACCAAGAATGCTGATGAGGCTTTTCCTAACTATTGGGCTTGAAGATGGGGCCACTTTTCCCTGAAGTATATGGTTAAGAACAAAATGATAGACACCTAGAGTAAAAATAGGGTTCTCCGCAAGAAGAAAAAGAAGAAAATTGATGTTGGGTATATGCCAAGTGTTTGCATATGTGTCAAGAATTATAGCCATGCCCTTTGTCCCAGTAATTGTCCTTGTGAGAATTTGTTTTTAGAAAATAATGTAAATGCATTTATATAAATATTCATGAGAGGATTCTCTACTTTTTAAACTATAAAATAATGTCTCATAATATAAAAATTATTTATTTAGATTTCAATTAGATAAAATATTCTAGAATTATTGGAATAATAATTACAAAACCTTACAGCAGCAAGAAAATGCTTATTATATAATGCTAAGTGAAAAAAAGTCAAAATTATAGTATGATGACAACGCTACAAAATATGGGTTTTATTTTTCTTTTTTTTATGGGTTTTATTTTTAAAAGATATGAAGAAGATTACAAGTGATAGTTTCCTTTTCCTTTTTAACATTTTGTTAGCTTATTTTTAAGTTAACAAAATATATAATGTATTATCTACAGATAACACATTATCTCTAGGATCTGCAGGATCATTGTATAACAGTCTGACTAGAGGTAGTTGGCTAAAACATGATCAGACAATAAAACTGGGAATTTCTACCAGCCTATTGTGTAAAATAGAAAATTTAGAAGTTAATTATTTAACTGGAAGTAAGTAACTCCAAAACTGGGTTGAACTCAAGACATTTAAAAGTATATATCTCAAATTTGTAAGATAATATTGAAAATGCTTGTATAATTTTCCACATTAATTGGATTTAAAAGTGCCCTTTTACTGGTAGTTTTTTAGCACCTGTGGCTCAAAGGAGTATGACACTGGCCCCATATGCTGAAGGTCGTGGGTTCAAACCTAGCCCCAGCCAAAAAAAACTGCAAAAATAAATAAATAAAAATAAAAGTGCCCTTTTACTGGTAGCTTTTTGTTGTTGTTGTGTGTTTGTTTTTCAGATTTCTACATGACCTAATCAGAGAAAGTTTGTCTTTTTTTCCTGCTTCCAGTAAGCCTTGTCGATCTCTTTGGCACATTTATTTTTCCTTGACTTCGTTGGGGAAAAAAATTAACTAATCCAGCTTTTTATGCCTGAGGTCCAGAAAACATACACCTGGGAAAGGTCACTGAACTTTAATTAGTTTTTCCTGTTTCTGAATCTCCTTGCACTACCGTCTTCCTCTTGTGCATGACCCTGTCATCCGGAAATGTTTATAAATAAAACGTGGAAAAAAGGATGAGATCACAGCCCAGGATTAGCCTTAAGCCATCTCTTTAGGATTGTTGCCACAGCAGAAATGTATCCAGGATCAAAAACCACTCTGGGATCACAGGACTCTGACACGGCTCCTAAGCTGCAGAGCAGCTGGTGTGGAATGCATACATCACAGCAGGAGGGACTGTCCTCAGCCGCAAGGCCTTCAGAAGGGGAGAAGATCTCTTTTGAGTGATCTTCCTATGTCACTCACCTTGTCCTCGTGAAGGAACATGCGCAAGGAGGACAGATAAATTTGGTAAAGAGCCAATGAGACAGTAGAAATGCCAAGATGTATTACTCTTAATATTCATTTTTTAAAATAGTAGAGAGTTAATGCCTCAGTGTAGGACAGAATAAGGTTGTTGATACTCTTTCTTCTTTTTACTTCTGTTCCTCAAGTGCTTATCTACAGACATCTGAGGAGCACTGGACTGGTTGAGGAAAGGGGCTGTCCAAGGGGAACAGGGAATGGTTTTTTGCCTTTTTGTACCCTCCTGGGTCCCTCTCTCACTTGGGTTGAATGTATTCTGTCTGAGGAATTCCCCTGGTTTCACAGCAGTGGCCTTTATTCCCTTCTGGAAGACAGACACTTCTGATCATCTGGTGAGAGGATGGAAATTCTCTCCAGATAAGTGCCTATGTAGTATAGAAACACATTGTATATACATTTGTGTCGGCATATACAATATATAAAAGACATACTATTTTGTACGTGTTTCTAAGGCCCCGACACAGTACATTGGAAGCCTAGTTCATGGAAGCCCAGGTAGAGATTCCATTTCCTAGAAAAGGATTTGAGGGTGATGCCCTCAGTTAAAAAAGCAAAGAACAAGCTAGTTAGGATTTGATCTTGTTTCAAAAGGTATTTAAAGAAAACTTTAGTTTCTTTCCTGTTGTGTCTCTATACTACCTCCCCCTCCCCCCAACAAAGAAACATAAACTCAACCCAAGAGACATCTGGCATCTTCCCTTTCCAACCATTGGTCAGCACATACACTAATTGTTTTATTACTCCACTGGGCTTTAAAGTTTACACACTATTCATGTGTCCAAATGTGTAATATTTCCCCATATTTCATTGATTCTAAGCCACCTATTTTTTACATTTTCACATCCCTGCAATAGGAATGAATCTTAAAATAGAAATAGGCTAATCCATATATAGAGGAAGTTTTTGCCTATCTTTTCTCAATAACATAAAACAAGCAGACACGGTAATGAGTAAGTACAGAAAACCACGAGATTAACAAATTGGATGTATTTCATATAGACAAAACAGCAGAACAAATGACTACAGAGTATATCTTGTTTGCAAGTATACCTGCAGTAACCACCAAAATTTACCAAATGTTGCATGATAAAAGCAAATTTCAACAGATTTCATAATATTGACATCACTGTGTGTTCTATGGCCACAGTAGGATTAAGCTAAAAAAAAAAAATTGAATGATAAATAAAAAATTTCAAAAATAAATTTTTGAACAATGCATGATTCAAAGAAGAAATCACAACAGAAATTGAACTGAAAGATCATGAATAGAACACATCCAAAAAAAAAAAAAAAAAACTTGTAACATGCAGATAAAGTCATGCTTTGAGGGAAATGCATAGCCTTAAAATGTATATGTTTGAAAATGAGAAGGTTGAGAATCAATGATGTAAGCATCTCTCCCAAGAATTTAGAAAAGGAATTTAAAATTAAATCTAAATAAAGTAAAAGGAAAGAAGTAATAAAGAGTTGAAATTAAGGAAATAGATAACAAACATTTAATAAATAAGCAAGACCTAAAGTTAATTCTTTGAAAATATTAATAAAATTGGGCGGCACCTGTGGCTCAAGGAGTAGGGCACTGGTCCCATATGCCGGAGGTGGCGGGTTCAAACCCAGCCCCAGCCAAAAATCACAAAAAAAAAAAAAATTAATAAAATTAATAACCTTTTGACATGACAGGTCAAGAGAAAAAAGGGAAAAGCCACTTACGTTAGGAACTTCAAAAGGACATTTATAGATCCTACAGATAAAAGATCAGAAAATTTAATTTATGAACAATTTTGTACCAAAATCTTTGAAATTTTAAAGTAAAAATTTTCTTAAAAATCACAACTTACAAAAATTAAAGTTATAAAATAAAAAATCTAAATGCAAAATAAATTATAATTTAAAATCTCCTTACAAAGAAAACTCTAGGCCCAGCTGGCTTCACAGGGGAATTCTTCTAAGCATGGACAACAACACAATACCAATTTTATTATAACATGTTACAAAGTGGTGTATGACACATAGAGAATATTTTGTAACTATCTTGTAAAGAACTTTGTAATGAATATTTTATAAATAAAAGCACAGTTAGCTACAATTTCCCATTTTCCCTAGTATGGCAACCTTTGGAACATCCTGTGCATTGAATGTGACCTAGGAATGGAAAGTTTGTTAAACACTAAAACATTAGTTATGGGGCAGCACTTGTGGCTCAAAGGAGTAGGGCGCTGGCTCCATATGCTGGAGGTGGCAGGTTCAAACCTGGCCCCAGCTAAAAACTGCAAAAAAAAATTAGTTAGTATAATTGACCACAACAACTGAATAAATGAGAAAAATTATCAGGCAGGAAAAACATTTGATAAAATTTAATATGATAATAACTCCATGGTCTTAGTATTTATACATTTGAATTTTTACATGACAACATTTTTGAATCCAGGAAAACTGTTTTTGCTCTGAAGTGATCTGGTTCTTGAAATTGAAAAGCAGGATTTTATTGATCTTTTTCTTTACTTCTTCATTTCTTAAAAGTTTATTTTAAAATCAAAAGGTCGAACATTATCTTTGTTGCAGTCAGTTGGCTTACAATACTCCCTGCCCCTTAAGTGATGTATGCCTCAGTCTTTATGGTGGAGGATCATTGGCAGTAGAAATTAATAGGGATGAAGTTAAATTAGATAATATTTTAAAACATTACCTAATTGTTTTCATAACAACAAATTCTATAGGCAGCTGTGATGAAAGTCCATGGTTCTTCCCCTGGAATTGCTGATAGCTTTTGTTCCATGGAGATTTCTCCTTCACTGATTCCTCACTGATCTGTGGCACAGTCTGTTTAATCCTTAATCGTGTGTTGCATTTGCTACTTCTATCTGACAAAATGTCTCTTACTTTGTTAGTGGCATTCTACCCGGGGCAACAGAGTGAGACTCTGTCTCAAAAAAAAACAAAAAAAAAACTTGTTAATGGTCTACATACCATATACTCCAAAGTGTGCTGTCCTTGATGTGTCGTGGGTCCAAGCATCAACTGGGAAGCTTGTCACTTTTGGTATTGGGAGCTCTTTCAGTATCCAATATTTTTCAGGTCATCCAAGAGTCTTTCGTCTCTGCCATGCCAGGCTTTACCTGAAGATAAGGTTTAGAATCTTCCTCTCATCTGCTCCTTTCTGCTATGTTAACTTCAAATCTGACTCTATGTTAACCTGCCCCAGTAAGGGGTCCTCAAAATCAGCCCCAGATTTCAGGGCTCTCAGTTCTATTGTGTTGTCAAGATCTAGAAATTGGATCTTGTAGGCTTTTGTAATTTTAGTCATCTTAGTGGGTGTGAGATGATATCTCATTGTGATTTTGATTTGCATTTTCCTAATGACTAATGATGTTGAGCACTTATTCATGAGCTTATTGACTATTTAAATGCCTTCTATGGAGAAATTTCTATTCAAATCCTGTTCATTTTTAAATTGGGTTTCTGTCTTTTCATCATAAGTGGCAAGAGTTCTTTTTATATCCTGGATACACATCCTTTATCACATATGGGATTTATAATATTTTTCCCTGTTCTATAGGTTGTCACTTTACTTTCTTGATGGTATGTATCGTTTGCAGCACAAATTTTTTCTAATTTTGGTGAAGGCTTCTTTATTTCTTTCTGGTACTTTTGGAGTCATTTCTAAATTGAGGTCACAAGGATTTATGCCTATGTCATCTTCTAAGAGTTTTATAGTTTTAACTTTAACATTTAGATTGATAATCTATCAGGAACTAATTTTTGTGTATACAGTGAGTTGTTTATTTTATTTTTTGTCCGTAGATGTTGTTTCAGCATCCTTTGTTGAAAAAAATATATGGTTTCTCCATTGAATTTTCTTGGCATCCTTGTCAAAAGCAATTCCCCAGAAATATAAGACTTATTTCTGAACTCTGAATTCCTGTTGCATTGATCGATATATCTATTCTCATGCAGTATCATACTGTCTTGATTGCTAAAGCATTATAGCGAGCTTTGAGATCTGGAAACTAGTTCTCACATGCCCACCCATTTGGAATAAAGCTTTTACAATATGAGGCTGGAGGACAGGGGATGAGCAATGCCAACAGCCTGCCCTTTCCTGAATGAAACCATAGCCCAGACTTGGAGAGCAGAGGGAGGAGGAGTACCTGTTTCCTTGGCTGTTTATGCCTCGGGCAAAGCTGTTGTAACAGGGAGCTAAGGGTGGAGGTAATGGACTGGATCATAGCTCAAATGCCATAGACTCTCACAGCTTTTAGTGAGATTTAGTAGATTTTCTTAAATGAATGTATCTGCCCTTAGGACAATTTTCAGACACTTTAAACATTTGCTTTCTTTTTTTCCCACCAGTTAAACTGTTTGCTTTTTTTTTTTTCAGGAAAAAGGTGCACTTGAGTCCCTTACTTTATCCAACAATTATTTAAGTAAAACTTGAAGGGATGATTGAAACAGTTCTTAGGAAGGTGGTAGTGAGAGGTAATCTGTCTCCAGATGCAGCTGAACTTCTCCAGAGGTGCCGAAGAGTGGTATCATTTTAGTTTATATAACTCTAGTCAAGGGAATGAGAGAGACCTGAAGACAAAGATGGTTTGAAACTCTGGGAATGACTCCTGGGGCAGAAGACCATACCTGCTCCGTGTGTGTGTGTCTACACACATATGTAAACAACATTTGTGTACACACATATGTATATCTTAAAGTTCCTAGTTATAATTCATTCACCTTGCACATGGAAGGCCCTCACAGATATCCTGCTGGGTAGCTTGAAAAGGAAAGATGGAGTGATCACTACTCCCGGGCTTGTTTGTTTTGTTTCCCAGGACCTCTTTGTGGTTGGAAGGCAAATCTTTCCACCTGTTTCAGTCCATCTTTGCTATGTTATGATTTTAAATAGAGAAATCCATTTAATCCAATTTATCCAATCACGAGGATTGTGCTCCACAGCATATATTTCATATGAGGCTCCTTTTCAAGCATATGAGTATGTATAAATTTCCTTTAAAATGTTAAGTCTTTATAGCTTTTAAACACATGTGATACACTTAATGATTTTTTAAAAATGCAATTTTTTGGCAAGCACACTGAAAGCTACGCTGTCAACTTTTCCACAGCAACATGGTCTTCATGCTCACAACCGAGATGATGTGTATTTCGAATAAGAGTTGGATGTGTCATCAAAACGAGCATTCATGTAAATACATAGGTTACCCTGATAATTAATGTTGCCTCTAACCTCTATTCAACATCGTGGTAATTGTCAATTTCCAAAGCAAATGGAAAAAAATAATATTGTATCAAAAATATGGTAAGAAATACTGCTTATGAAATATACTCAACTGCCAGCCAGGTGTTATGGCAGGCGCCTGTAGTCCCAGCTACTCGGGAGGCTGAGGCAAGAGAATCGCTTAAGCCCAGGAGTTGGAGGTTGCTGTGAGCTGTGTGAGGCCACGGCACTCTACCGAGGGCCATAAAGTAAGACTCTGTCTCTACAAAAAAAAAGAAATATACTCAACTGCCATCTACCTCCAAAAACATTATACAAAGACAAAAGAATAGTAAGTACTATGTATTTGGGGGCTTTAGCAACAAGAGAGAAGAAAGAAAAGACTCACAGTCTCAGAGACTGGGAACTAAAAATGGAAATAACCTTTCTACTGCCCTGAAGAATTGGCTTGAATGAGGTGCTTTATTTTACTATGTCTCATTTTTAGGTTTCTGTCACAATAATGAGGCAATTTTGAGTGTCTCATAGAAAGAGATAACACCTCTTAGAAGCCCTTTCTCTTTCTAGAACCTCCCTCCTCCTCCCTCCCTAGTCAGAGATGAATGTCTTGGCAACAACCTTCCATCTTAGTGTTTATGACATTTGAGTAATGTTTAGAGACCTTTTAAAGAAAAAAGGTTGGAAACTCAGTGCTATACGAAATGAGCGTATAGTAGGCATAGGAAGGGACAAAACCAGGACCTAAAATCCAAAGACTTTAGGAATATGGAATGCTAAACAAGAGGTACTAATAGCATTCCATACACATGACCTAAAATAAAACTTGCTATACATTTTCCACAAAATAACAACAGCTACCCCTTACTGACCATGCATCAGGGAATTTGCCAAGTACTCTACATGCATTAGTACATTTATCCTGATACAACCATATCATACTACCAAAAGCACATAACCACTAAAATTTAATTTAACAATATGAATTTTAAACATGGTGGATTATGTTCTTTTTTTTTTTTTTTTTTTTTTTTTTGTAGAGACAGAGTCTCACTGTACCGCCCTCGGGTAGAGTGCCGTGGCGTCACACGACTCACAGCAACCTCTAACTCTTGGGCTTAGGCGATTCTCTTGCCTCAGCCTCCTGAGTAGCTGGGACTACAGGTGCCCACCACAACGCCCGGCTATTTTTTGGTTGCAGTTTGGCCGGGGCTGGGTTTGAACCCGCCACCCTCGGCATATGGGGCCGACGCCCTACTTACTGAGCCACAGGCGCCGCCCGGTGGATTATGTTCTTTTGTGGAAACTAAACCTCTGATATTGGGTTTAATCAGGGAAAATATGTAGTCTTACTTTAACCTTAACCTGCCTTTACTAATATTAATACAGAGAATGCTTATTTAATTATATCCAACTAAACTGGCATTGGTAATATCAAAGCTTTATCTGATAATGATTTGATAATTAAAATAATCAAGGCCCAAACTGAACTTTAATGCAGCGTCCCTTGATCTCTCTGTAATGCTAACTTGTTCCTCTGCAGACAAGGTTGCGGAAGTGTGCATATTCGTGGTACCTAATGCAATGATTACTGGAGTCAGTAATGGGACGTCCTCAGATGATTTGGGCTCTATGGAAGATGTGGTTCAGCTATGGATCAAGTCTTTTCTGTCCTCATGACAATATCATCATGTACATTTCATGTCTCAATTTTTCCATTAGTTTTCTCTATTTAGACTTTGGTGAAATCTGCATTTAGACAGTTAGTTCTGCTGTTTGTTGACCTTCACTTGGGGGGTGCATTTATAAACAAAAATTTGCATTTGTGCACATAAATTTAGATTCAGGTACTGGAATGGCTGAACAAAATTCTAAATTTCTCAAAGAAATTGTGGGTGCTCAGGATTTCTTAGGTTCCCATTTGAAAAACATGGTCTGTACCATTCACTTGGCATTTCATCATATTCTGCCTGGTGCTGTTATTTAACCTTTTATGCATATTTCCACCTCTTATTTTACATAGAATTAATTTACACATTTTTTGAATAATGCAAAAAAAGCATATGAAACCTTTTTAAATTATAGCTATGCTTATTTTAAAATACCTTGTTTTATAGTATCCTACCAACTGCTGAAGGTCTTGTGTTATATACTTCAGAATGCCACGGTGGAGAGGGGGCAGCATGTGAGGTGGGTTCCAAGACAGCCTCCACCTGCCCAGTTACCTCTTGATGCCATACAGTTCCAATTTCCTGATAAATCAAAGTCTGGACCTGGAGATGTATGTTTGTAATGGTTACAAACATACATGATTATCCTAACCATTACAAACACATTTGGTGAAACCAGGATTATAAGATACTTATTTTTATGATAACACTTAAATAAAGCAATAGGAACAGGCCTGGCACAGTGGCTCACACCTATAATCCTAGCACTCTGGGAGGCCAAGTTGGGTGGATCTCCTGAGCTCAGGAGTTTGAGACCAGCCTGAGCAAAAGCAAGACCCTATTTCTAAAAATAGCTGGGCGTTGTGGCTGATGCCTGTAGTCTCAGCTACTTGGGAGGCTGAGGCAAGAGGATCACTTGAGCCCAAGAGTCTGAAGTTGCTGTGAGCTATGACACCATAACACTCTACCCAGGGTGACAAAGTGAGACTCTGTGAAAAGAAAGAAAGAAAGAAAGAGAGAGAGAGAGAGAGAGAGAGAGAGAGAGAGAGAGAGAGAGAGAGAGAGAGAGAGAGAAAGAAAGAAAGAAAGAAAGAAAGAAAGAAAGAAAGAAAGAAAGAAAGAAAGAAAGAAAGAAAGAAAGAAAGAAAGAAAGAAAGAAAGAAAGAAAGAATCTTTGCATTTGCATGGTACTTTTACTTTATTATCTCATTCTTTTCATAGTCTCTCACATTTTCCCTCCCTCATTTCCTCTCTAGACTTTTTTCCTTCTCATTATTTCAAGGTAGGATGTGACAGATCAGAAAGCAAATTAATTAATTAATTAAGGAAAGAAAAAAATGCACATTTTTATTTTGCATTTCAAAAGCAATGGGGATTTAAGATGCTTAAAAATATATTGAGAACAGTTATACCACCTCTCAACCCATGCACATATAAATTTCTCTCTCTCTCTTTCTGTCTCTCTTATTTTCTCAAAAAAAACTCTGGAGGCAGAAAATTAGAAGACAGAGAGAGGAACATGATACAAATAAGACATCAGTCAGCATTGTTTGGGTTACTTTCCATGAAGGACCCTGAGAAGCTGACCACTGAGGTTTGTGATCTCTTAGAACTTGGCAACTTGTTCTCCGTTCCTATGCTAGACCTCTAAAAAAAAGCAGCAAATCACAAGGATAAAATGGTTACTTGGTGGATTCAGGACAGTGGAGCCACAGACAACTGAATTTTTTGTCCTACTTCTTGCTTAGGACAGGCCATGATGTCCATGGCCCTGAGTATGGCACATGTGTAGTATCAAGAAATATCCTTGTTGGGCAGTGCCTGTGGCTTATGGAGTAGGGCGTCGTCCCCATAGACCAGAGGTGGCAGGTTCAGGCCTGGCCCTGGCCAAAACTGCAAAAAAAAAAAAAAGAAAGAAAGAAAGAAAGATCCTTGTTTAAAGGGACAGGCAAACAGGAAAGAGAGATTCCCTCCCTTTACAAGCAACCTACATGGACAGAGAACCAGGGCCCACAGAAACTGATAGGCTCCTTGATAGACAGATGCAATTGACGATTAGAGAACTGGACCCCATACACAGTGGTACTCTATAAGCATCAGCAGCCTAGATACACAATACCAGGAAACAAGACTTCAAATCAAATTGATAGAGATTATTCTGACACATAGCCATAAAATGAGTGTGAGTATATATATATGAATAGGTTCACATAAAGATTGAAAAGTCTCATGATCTGTCTGGAAGCTGGCAAGCTGGAGACCCAGGAAAGCCAGTGGTGTAGTTTGAAAGCCTGACAGATGGACAGCTGATGGTGTATATTCATGTTCTAGTTTGAAGGCCTTAGAAACAGGAGTACAAAGGCAACAGAAGATTGCTGTCCCAGCTCAAGTGATCAGACAGAATGAATCCAGACTTTCTCTACCTTCTTATTCTATCCAGGTCCTCAACAGATTGAATAATGCTCATCTTCATTGGGCAGAACCATCTGCTTTACTCAGTTCACCAATTCAAATACTAATCTATTCCAAAAATGCTCTCACAGGCACACCCAGAAATAATGTTTAACCAGATATATGAGCAAGCTGTGACTCAGTCAAGTTGGCATACAAAGTTAACCATCACCTGTAATATATGGATTGCTATGTCTTCCCGAGAAATTAGCCCTTTTGTTATAATTAAATAACTGTCATTATCCCTAGTAAAATTCTTTTTTTTCTTTTTTGAGACAGAGTCTCACTTTGTCATCCTCTGTAGAATGCATGGTGTCATAGCTCACAGCAGCCTCAAACTCTTGGGATCGAGCAATTTCCTTGCCTCAGCCTCCCACGTAGCTGGGACTACAGGTGCCCCCCACAATGCCCAGCTATTTTTAGAGATGGACTCTTGCTTTTGCTCAGGCTTGTCTCCAACCTGTGAGCTCAAGCAATCCACTCACCTCAGCCTCCCAGAGTGCTAGGATTACAGGCGTGAGCCGTCGCATCCGGCCCTAGTAAAATTCTTTGCTCTGAAATCCATTTTGTCCTTTGGTAAGTTGATAAATAGATTCCAGCTTTATTTTGATAAGTATTAGTATGGTATATCATTTTCTCTTTTCAGTATTATGTTATTTGTGTTTTTAAATCTAAAGTGCTTTTCTGATAGATAGCACATAGTTGAGTCATGTTTTCAACCGAATTTGCAACCTCTGCATTTTTAACCGGCGTATTTAGACCTTTTACATTTAATATGATTATTTATATGATTGAGTTTAAATCTATGATCTGTGATTTGTTTTCAGTTTAATCTGTCCCCTTGTTTTTTGCTTACTTTTCATTCTTTTTGGACTTCTTTGGATTAACTAGAATTAGAGGATATTTTGTTTGTTTGGTGTTTTTGTTTTGTTTTGTTTTTACTGTTATGTCCTTATTGGTCCCTTAGCTATAATTCTTTGTTGTGTTAGTGGTTGCTTTAAGCTTTATAAATCTGGTATCCATCTTTAACTTAACAAGTGATGTTATACAAGTTCAAAAACTCAAATGATTTTATGCCACTTCACACATCGTACCAGAACCTTACCAGAGTATCCTTTCATTTCTTCCTTCCCAAACTTTGTTCCTCTATTGTAACACATTTTACTTTTAGATATGTTATAACCTTCACGCAAATTATTTTTCTTTAGGCAGTTATCTTTAAAAATGATTTGAATATTAGTTTAGACATTTATATATTTACTTACGTAGATGGCATTTTCAGTGAACCCCATTCCATTGCTAGTATTTCTACCTGACATTATTTTCCTTCTATTTCTAGGACTAACTTTCTATTAGTGCATGTCTTATAGTGATGAATTCTTTCTGCTTTTAAATGTGTAAAATATATTTCTTTTGTCTTTAATTTGGAAAGATATTTTTGCTGCATATAAAGTCTAGGTTGGCAATTTTGTTTTCTTTTAAATCTTTAAATATTTTATTCCATTACCTTTTCACTTACATTGCTTTAAATAAGAAGTTTTCTGTCATTCTTTGTTCCTTAGCTTGTGATGTGTTTCCTCTCCCTCTGGCTGCATTTAAAATTTTTTTCATTGTCACTGTTTTTAAGCAATCTGATCATGATGTGTGTTGGCGTGGTTTCCTTTCCTTGTGTTTGAGATTCATTGATCTTCTCAGATCTTGGGGATAATAGTTTTCCTCAAATTTGGAAAATTTTCAGTCATTATTTAAATATTTTTTCTCTTCTCCTTTGGAAACTCCACTTATATCTGTATTATCCCAGTTAAGACTGCCCCACAGTTCACTGGTGCTCTGTTCACTTTAAACTGCTGAGGACTTGGAACAATAGCAGCAGTAAAACAACAAGGAAGGAGTGAACTAGTTTGGAAAGGCAGATATGATAGGCTTGGTTTGGAATTAAGAGAATGATATTGTTTAAGCATTCCATGGAGTTTGGGGGATGATGACCAAATTTCTACTCACAGAGAACTGAAAATGTCATAAAAGATCCTGGCAATTAGTGCTTAATGGTAAAACCAAAATGAATAAGTCAATAAGTACTTTGAGGAGAGGAAATATTGTAAACTGAGTGATCAGAGAACTCTTCATAAAATGCCTGGAATTGACTTGGGCCATAAATACCATTTGGATGGTTAGTAAAGGGTTTGGGCTGGTTAGTAAAGAGAGATGGGCACTTACAAAACTTGCCAATGCTCAGTGGCATCAATATGATAAAAGGTAGTAGTTTTAATTTTGCAAATGTGTTAGGATGAATTCATTTTCTGCCATTAACATAAGAAAACGTAGAAGGACATTATTCTAAAACCACTGAAACCACCATGGACCCTAAGAACTCAGATGATGAAAGTTGGACTTTAGAGGGTACTCGTGGCAGCAACACAACCGTCACCCAGGGGCAGAGTGCTTATCCTTCCACCATGTCAAGTGATGAGGCCAACTCTAGGCCAACCCAGACAGTCAGTGGGAGCTTCTAGCTTCATGAACGTCTTCACAATATCACTAACAGAATCAAGTAGGAATTAACCTCTTCTAGGAAAAGGCAAAAGGAGAGCGACAGCAGGAACTACAAAAGAGAAGAGTCATAACAAAATCAGAGGCTAAAAAAAAAGATGTCACAATTTAGTGTCTGTTCTCAGTCCTGGGTAGTAAATGAAAAATGGCTTCATTTGCAGGCTCTTTATTTACCAGACACGAATGGGGGTTCTTCTCAAGCCAGTTTTTTTGTGTGTGTGGGATTTCAGTTTGTCCTCTTGTCCATAAGATACTATTTAAAAGACTCTGGAGAAATCAAACAAACAAACCCCAGCAAAAATGCAAATGTGCCCACAAAACATGTAACTTTGCCTCCCAAAAGCACATTAGCTCAGAATTCAGCCTGAACAAAGAACCCTAAAACACTTCCTTTTCCATTGTTCAGAAAGATTGTAAAAGTTTTCTAAATATAATTATCACCTTCCTTTTCTTTCTTTCGTTTTTTTTTTTTTACCATTTATGAACATATGTGTTTTTTATGATATTCACAACATGCTTGTGTCACAAGATTCAAATTTAATTTCCTGCAATTACTGCACAATATGCATGGCAAAAAAATGATATAAAAATGACAGAAAATAATGAACAGTTACTCCGTTTCTGCTAAGTTACCTTTTGGAAATAAAACTCAAGCATAACCCAGCTGAGGCTTTCGATTGGCTGCCTCCAACCCATGTTGTTTGGAGGCATTGGTAATAATCGTTAGAAATGTTCTAATCTTTTGATAGTAGCAGGATTTAGTTTATTGGGAAATTATCATCCTGAACACCAGAGATTTAAAATAGGTTGTAACTTCCTTTGTATTCCTCAGGAAATGTAGAGTTAGGGTGGTTGCTGGTGGTTTATCAACAATGCTCTGTACCTTCCAATTTGGAGTTGAATGTACTTGAGCTAATTTATTCATGTTAGTATGTACTTCATTTCTTATAGGGAGCAATATATGCTTGTAGACACAAACTTATTATGACAGAGGTGGAGAGAAATTGGTCCTACTATTGTTTCTGTGGAGACCCTAAAAAACACAAGGATGAAAAACTCTGGATCTGGGACTAGTAGACCTGGTTTTAAAATTCCTCTCTCAATAACTGTGATATTTGAACAAGATTCTAAACCATGCTAACCCTTAGTGTGCTCATCACTAAAATGGACACATGAAAAGTTTCTACCTCACAAGTGGTTGGAGATTAAGTGATGTGATACATGTTAACATGCCTGGTCTCATGTAAGCCCTCAACACACGTTGGCTACTGTTGTAATGATGATGATGATACCATGATGGTGGTATCAGTGGTGAAGATGATTAGCCAGGAGCTTTTTCAACTTAGGAAATAATAGCTATAGTATATTGAGGTACATGTTGGAACATAGTAAGCTCTGTTGCATGAGTGACACCTCCCACCTGTGTTTATTTGCTTAGTTTTAATTCAGGCATCCAAAAAAGGGACAGAACATGTTTTGTCTTACTAGGTGTAATTTTCATGAAATGTCATCTCTGAATTGGCTTAACTTCTCCCAAATGTTCATGAGTGGGAGAAAATTCTCAAGTAAATAGGAAAAGGAAGGGAGGGAGGAAGAGAAAAGGAAAGAAAAGAAAGAAATAAGAAAGAATGAATTGCAAAAGTTTACTGAACTTCAAAGATAATAAATATTCTTTGGGAAACAAAGAGTAGGAAAAAAGATTAACTGACGTCATCTTCTGCAGAGTAAGGTACACTGACATGGATCATTCTGGAATCTGATAGGCTAAAGATCTGCAAAGATGAGCCATGCATTAGTTGTTTTTGCTCCATTAGAGCACACACACACAAAAAACAAAACAAAACAACTTTTCCTGAATGGGAATAGAGTTTCCTGTTGCAACTATTTACTTATGATCAAACAAACTCACCAACAACAAAAATTCACTTTATTGAGGTATAAAATGACATAAAAGAAGATATTGAGGATTGCTTATGACTCTTCCATGTTGCTTTCATTTTCTGGTTGCCCACTGATTCTTTATATTTCACCTACTATCCAAGTTTCACCTGGTCCTCAGACCCCCAGCTAGGAGCTAAATGGAACACACTATTCTAAGATAAATAAAATATCTTCAAGTGTCTGCCAAAAAGAGGGTAAAAGTGGGGAGGGAGAGTGCCAAGAGAAGATTGGTTCTCTGAATGGGATTAAACAAGAATGGCAAATTCTTGGAGCGATTCTACATGTTGATTGTCCATAGCGCCATGTTAAGAGTGACTGTGACTTTGTGTATAGTGTAGGTGGGAACAGGACCACTCAAGATTGATTCCTGAGGTCTGCCATGAGCCCAGCATAAGAGCCATGTTTATGTCATTTTTGGCCCATCTTAAATTGTTAAGGCAGCCCAGCGTACAGGGGCAGTGGTAACAAAGGATGTGAGGGCAGTGAGGTCCTAGAATCCTACTATTCACAGAGAGGTCATTTCTGTTGGTGACTCATGGGATCAGCTAGTGTCACATCTCTTCTTTCCAGTAGACACAGTTCAATAACCCACTGTGATTATTTGATGCCTATAGTTTAAATGACTATGGGTCTACTGACTGATTCACAACAGTCCCCCTACTTCCCCCCCCCACACACACACATACTCTCTCCTTTTATTAACTTGAATAAAAATTGTTCAATGGAAATTTAAAAAAAAAAATTTGGCATAGAGGCTCAGGTTACCTTGCTTAATTGACAGGAATTTTGAATACATGTTTAGTACCTAAATTTTTTCATGTTTTTAAGGTCATGTGTTTCACATTGGTTCCGTACTAAAACATTTTAGTTAAACAACAGCCATAATAGTTTCTAAACCCTTGTTTGTGATGGAACATGCATATGTCTTGCCTCGCATGGAGTACATTTTAAAATATGAGTAATCAGCCAGTAGCATGAAAACAGCAGGTTTTCCCCCAAAAGCCATCTTGAAATCACATTTTGCACAGACCAATTTCACCATAAACAGAAGTCTCTTGTCACCGGAATTTCTACTTGGATTAACAACATTGCAATAATCCGCCAGTGTCTGCTTTAGTCCCAGGTCTTTCTCTGGGCAAACACCCCCAAGTCATTCCCCTCAATGAATTCATGTTTGGGAAACATGTATGGCCCTGTTGAACTACATATATATGTGTATATATATATATATATACACATATATATGTGTATATATATATCAGAGAGCTGGTTTACTGTGACCCTTGTCTTCTTTTGAGTTAATTCCAAATGTAAAAGAAAATGCTTTACAATTGAATGTTTCATAACAGTCATTCATTGAAAACAGTACTGGCAGACATGGCCTGAGTATTGTGATGCTAATTCACAGCTGTCAAAAGTAAAATAAGTGACTTCTTTGCAGCAATAGAGATTTAAGTCTAGAAGAATGCTTACCATAGACTGACTTAATGCAAATGGAGTGTCCGGATCATGCTCTCTGCTCTTCCCAACACGTATGTTATATTTGTTTTCAGTTTTGGTTCCCTAGACATAAGAAGGTACAGTGGCAAATTAGGATAGAATTCTCCAGAAAAGGACAAACACACTGGAGAGGGGAGTTTGGAAACCATATCCTACGAGAAAATGTTGAAGGAAGTGGATGTGATTTTTTAAGAGGCTAAGTTGTCTTCATATGAGCTCAGAATCATCTGGGGAAGAGGGGAAGTGTGTCCTATGTTGTTCCCCAGAGCAGAGAAAGGGATGGGGTGGAGATATTCAAAATGCAAATTTGCCAAAATATAAAATAGATGTTTGTAAAGATCAGAGTTTTGATTTGCATTATGAGACTTGTTTCAGAAAAGACTGATCTCTGCGGTTTGGTTTCTGTAAAGGGACTTCCTAGCCCGGAGAAGAAAAGGAAATGAGCCTCCGAGGAAGAGTCTCAAATTCTCTCACATCTCCCATCATTCTTTGGTTGACCAGTTTGCTTGGTCTTCAGAATACACAAACGCACACGTGCGCAAATATGTTCTAACAATAAATAGATACATTTGGAGATTGCATCAATGAGATCTTTTTGTAGATAAATCATATTATAAATTCATTTACATTAGCTCACTATTTAGAGCAATGTTTTTCAACCTTTTTTTAATCTTGTGGCACCCTTGAACCTATTAAACTTCCATGGAACACTTAAATTACGTTGAGCAAAAAAAAAAAAAAAAGAGTATACTTGCTGTGCTTTCAACTTTCTTTGAAAACAATTTTATTAATGATTATTTAAAAAATTTTTGTGGCACGATTTAAAAAAATATTTTGCGGCACACCTAAGATCCCCTCCTGGCACACCATTGTGCCACTGCACACCAGTTGAAAATCACTGATTTAGAAGAAACAGAACGTAAATCTTTTGAGAATCTCATTACTTCCAATAAGAAACATTTTTTTTTATTTCCTTGAATGTGTCTTTTCTTACACAGAGAATATCTGTATATCCTAGGAGTGCAGGGTGCCTCACAAGTCATTAAATATAAGAAATTCTGATTCTTTGGGTGTTACGGCTGAAACATGGAGGCTCCACCCCACTCCTCCTCTCATTGAATAAACACTTCATTTGCATGTTTCACACTGGAAATATTAACACCAAATTAATGAAATTCAGTGCCATCAGAGAGCAACTACATTAACTTCTGTGCCCTGTGTGGAGTTAAAGTCCTCTTCGCTGGATTTCTTTCTAGCAAAGGAAAGCATAGCATTAACAAGCTAAGGGCTCTGTTTCACCTGCTTGGACGTCAGTGTTTTCATCTGTAAAACAGTGGTGACAGAACTATATGCCCTTGGCCTTGATGATTACATCTAAATATACTACCAAGCTACAAGGTGCCTCAAAGGAGCAGCTTCTGTTCTGCCCAGGTTGGCCAACACAGAAGTATTTGAAGACAGAAGAAATCTTTAAAGAAATTTTTCATCCAGTATTGGGCAGTCTCACAGTTGCCAAAGTATTAACCAGCCATGTACTTTGAGGCAGCCTTTTCTCCAAGTTTCTCTAAAAGTATTAGGAATTAGAGAAATATCCCTTCTAAATTAAAGAACAACAATGTGCTCTCATGATTCGTGCAAGAATAAACGTTTCACAATACACATTAGGTAAGAATAATATTTAGAAGACTTAACTTAAAAATAGAGGAAATTACATAAAGCCACATTTCATAATTTATGAGATCTTATTTTTAGGATGCAAAGTCTATGGTTTTGCTTAGGAGCAGAATCACATTTTGTGTGTTCTTGGCACTATTTTTTTTTTTAATCTATCTATCTCTCTGCTAACATGTTTGCGTTTTCTTAAATGAAGTGATATCAACGTTATAATATGGTAAAATCAAGCATGTTTTTCTTATCTCTTCCGGAACATTTTTCTGTCTGAACCTCTGTCCCCTCCTCTTTAACCTTCCTTGTTTGGGCTTCCAAGGTCACCTCTCATACGTCTCCCCTTCTGTATTGCGATGATAATAGACCCTTAGATTAATAGAATGTCAAACAAGGAAAGGAAAGATTACCTTATTTTGCAAATACATATGTAAGAAAAAATTCCAATGGGATCAGAATTGAAAGGGTAATCTTGGGTTCCCAGTCTGAAGCTGTTATTCCTGTCTGCCCTGTCAGCAACCCCTTCCTGCATTTCAAATGACCATTGCTAGCTTTGTTGTTAGCATTATTAAATGGAGAGATGGTCTTGAACTTGGAAAGTAGCAGTCTTGGAGCTGATCACAGTCACAACCAGACAACCTTTAACCTCATCACGTTTAAGCCCTTTGCTGTTAGCTTTGCTTTTCAAAGCAGCTGTATTTTAATTGCAGAAATGTGTAATCAAACATAAATTATTGCCTAGAATCTTTTATTTTCTATTACATATAAAATACCCTTAAAATGCTTACATTTATAGACTTTTCCTTCTGAAAAATAAGATTTCAAAAAATTATCAAAAGGGTTTAGGTAAATTCACCTAAATATCAACTCTTACTAGGGTGTGTTAAACATCTCTAGTATTCTTGCCTTAGCCAGCATCGTTTGCAGTCTGGTGTAGATCCTCTCCCATGTTCATCTTCTTAACTGACCAACTAAATTGTTTTGCTGATGTATCAAGGGACAAAAGTTTAAATCTCATTGAAAATTTAATTTTGATCTTAGTTAATGAAAAAAGAGTAATCTCCTACAAGCCATAAGAGTAAACTTGGAGGACACTAGCAATAAGAGTTTTGTTAGTCATTGATAAATTCAGAAAATGTTTATTTGTGCCTTTCAGGCTTGGCATGCTAGGCCAGGTACTATGGAATCTTTAAAACAGCAAAAAAAAAAAAAAATCGAAGCATAACTGTAAGGGACGCATCATATTTAGGGGCCCATTTTGGCGGGTGAACATGGAAACCTTCTTCATATGACCCAAGCCTGCAAAGTTGGAAAGATTTCACTGGGAACAATAAACTAACTAAAATGTGCTTCTGAGAATTCATCTAACAGAAAATTTTTCTGGGTTTAATACCCATGCCCCTTGCCCCCCAGAAAGGAAAATTAATAAAGTATAGTTTTGAAGTCAGGAGTTTTCAGCTTTCTACATTGCTATCTTTAAAGTTCAAGTCCCCTTTGAAGACACAGTTCTGAAGAGTTTACAGATTAACCTGAGGATATTTGTACCTAATTTATCCAGAGATGGTAGATTCCTGTACTGTACCTCATGGTCTGAATATTCTGGATTACTAATGCCATATTGATTGATTTTATGATAGTGGTTTTAAAAAGTGCATTGCATTTGCAAAGTTTATAAAACATTATTTACATCTAGGATATCTGGTTGCATGTTCTTAAATAACAAAAATAAATAGATTTGTCCAAATTTGTAATTTAATATGAGAGTAATCGAAGAACTTTTATCTGTCATCATAAGGAGTGCTAGGGCAAGAGGATTAGGGAAAAAGTCTGTGAAAATCAGAGTTCTTGTTAGTGCCTCTTAATGAACTAACAATTTAAATCTAATTGATCACAGCATTAATGCCTATAATCTCTATATGCTAGGGTAATCTTGTGGGATATTACTAATCAAATTAAAACTAATTTAAAGCAGTCTGCAATTACAGGATGTTTTGTCTCTCTTTCAGGCTTGGAGAGTCAGGAGAAATGTTGTGGTGATGACAGGCTGATTTGTGTGTCTGCAGAGCATAAGTGGCCTTTCTTGGATTCATTTTTATAGAGTTGTGCTGCCTAGTGGCCTTATACAACACGTTTGACCAAATAAAAAATCATGCCACGGTTATGCTTCTAGTTCAAATGTATGTATTTGCCCAACTCTTCACATTGGGTTTCTGTAGTGGCCTCGTTCATAACAACACTGAGTCAAGGAGTAAGAAAATCCTCACCAACCCTAGGAGGCGGTAGTCTTGTTCCTGGTCAGGATTGAATTATGCGATTTTTTGTGTGTTGGATTATAAAGAAAGAAGGAGACTTTTTTAGGACTTTTTCATGGGTCAAACTTGAGTTTGACTACCACTGCGAGAAACAAAAGGAAAACAAGCCAGGCTTTCAAGCACAAGCTCATGGTTGAGTCCATCCATATACCCTCTCTTGGCATAGGAAAAATTCCTCTCTAGTAAAGCTTTCTTTCGTCTTTGCTCTCACACTCTCTTTCCCTGCCACTTTCTACCACAAGATGACACAGCAAGAAGGCCCATGCCAAACAACAATACCTTGATGTTGGACTTCCCAGCCTCCAGAACTGTGAGAAATGAATTTCATTTGTTTATTAAAAAAACACACACACATATATTTTTAACCAAGAAGAGGTAGGGGCAGCATTTTATAAATCTACTCTGTGATTGCTAGAAGACTGATAAAAATGTTAGAAAAGAATTCAATTTTGTTCTCCATGATGGAAAATTTAAAACTTCACTAGAGCCCCCTGAACCCATCGCCAACCTCTTAGTCTCCAGAGAGTTTTCCCACGTAGGATACAATCTCTCTCACACCTTTCTGCTACCACTGTTCACATTTCTTGCGTCTACTATGTTGTTATGGGTAGTGGCATTCTCCTCTGATGTTCTCAAGTACTCAGGTTTACCTACCTCCTTATACACAAACAAGGAGACAAGTGGGTTTTCGGGACCCTTTCATGGGTCAAACTTGAGTTTGGTTACCACTTCGTTCTTAAACCTTCATATGCTATATTAGATTTGCCTACTTACATGCCTGTCTTCCTCACACGGGCTGTAAATTTCCTGGGGACAGAAACAATGTTTTTTTTTTGTTTTTTTTTTTTTACAAACTATCCCCAGTATCTAGTACAGACCATGGTATTTGATAAATACACTGAATGAATGTATGACAGCTGTGTGTATGGCAGAATTCCAACAACCTCTGTTCTCAGCCTGCACCCAGCTTACAGCGTAGTTTTTCATACGATGGTGTTCTAAAAGCTCTGTCTCCATGACATATGGGACAAAATGTTTTACTTAACATCTCATGAGAAGTGGGAAGAAGATTCACATGCAACACAATTCAGAAAATAGAATTCTAATTTGTTGCTCTTTCTCCTTTCCTCAGAAAGGTCCAGGTGTCTCTGCTTCAGCCTCTGTAAGCTGTAAGCTGCAGTCCTCAAGTCTGCAGGGAAGATGCCGGGACAACACAGAAGCCAGGAAATGCATTTGATTAGGAGGCGCTCCAAGATGGCAGACTAGAGACATCTCCTTGCCAGCCATTCTTGCTAAGAACAGGGTCAGGGGACTCCAGACACCTCTTATGGGATTGCCCAGCACAGAAGCATATCTTCAAGGGCATGGTTAAACAGCAAGGGACTCCAGGAGCCCAAAAGGCCTCTCCAACACCCAAGCATAAAGACAAGGAAAATTAAGAGGAAAGAAGAAGAGAGAGGGGAATGAAGTAAACAAGAAGAAAAACACATGAGGAGGAACCAACAAAAATATTTTGGCAACATGAAAAACTGAAACAGATCAACCCCCCTAAGGGATCACAAGGCAGCTATCACAGAGGATAGTGGTGGGGGTAAGGAGGAAGAATTGGAAGAGGTCTGAGTTGGTCACAGATAATGTATTAATGAATGAGCAGTGCTGAAAGCTAATCTAAGAATACATTATTTAGCTATTCAAACTATTTCACTTCGTTTTCTTCGAATAAAAGTTTTATTTCTAGCCTGTTCTATGTCTCCCTGTTGTAAGTTTTCTTGATCTGCAGCAAATACCTTGAGAAATTCATTAATAATTCCTTCAATTGAAACCTTATAATAATTTTAATGCCTTATATAAATACATGTAACTTCTAAGCTTGAGGCCCATTCTGTTATCTCAAATATTTTGCTCCTTAATGAGAACAACAAGATGTTTATAAGAGACCCAGACAAGGCATTCCCACTGGAATTTCTGACCACAGTGACGATAATACCATCTATCTTAGACTAACTGTGAGGAAAAAATGAGATACTATAGTTTGTAGAAAATGGCAAATAATTAATATCAGTAATATTAGTTTATATTAATTAATGCCAAAGGTGATCCATTAATTCTATCATTATAATGTTGAAGAAATGTCTAAGAATTTTGGAAAATGACCTTATAAAAATGCCACAGAAAATATCCTTATAAATAATTAGCATGTTATACCAATAATGTACCTTAAATTTATAGCTATTTTATGGTACTTTCTTTTTTTTTTTGTAGAGACAGAGTCTCACTTTATCGCCCTCGGTAGAGTGCCATGTCCTCACACAGCTCACAGCAACCTCCAACTTCTGGGCTTAAGCGATTCTCTTGCCTCAACCTCCCGAGTAGCTGGGACTACAGGTGCCTGCCACAACGCCCGGATATTTTTTGGTTGCAGTTTGGCCAGGGGCCGGGCTTGAACCCACCACCCTCGGTATATGGGGCCGGCGCCTTACCGACTGAGCCACAGGCGCCGCCCATTTATAGCTATTTTAATACAAATATTATTAATAACACTGCTACATGCAGAGGCATCTTGCCTTAGACCTTCTGAACATGCTTGATTATGAAAGATGTCAAACTCTTAATTTTCTTTTTTTTTTTTTTTTTATTGTTGGGGATTCATTGAGGGTACAATAAGCCAGGTTACACTGATTGCATTTGTTAGGTAAAGTCCCTCTTGCAATCGTGTCTTGCCCCCAAAAGGTGTGGCACACACCAAGGCCCCAGCCCCCTCCCTCCTTTCCTCTCTCTGCTCTTCCGTTCCCCACCGCTCCCTTCTTCTTTCTCTCTCTGCTCTCCCCTTCCCCGACCCTCACCATGACCTTAATTGTCATTAATTGTCCTCATAACAAAATTGAGTACATAGGATTCATGCTTCTCCATTCTTGTGATGCTTTACTAATAATAATGTCTTCCACTTCCATCCAGATTAATACAAAGGATGTAAAGTCTCCATTTTTTTTAATAGCTGAATAGTATTCCATGGTGAACATATACCACAGCTTGTTAATCCATTCCTGGGTTGGTGGGCATTTAGGCTGTTTGCACATTTTGGCGATCATAAATTGAGCTGGTTGTCTCTTTATGGGATTAGACTGATGGAACACGCGTAACCACTTGCCAGTTTTCCACTGTTTTTGTCCTCCTCTTGGGATCCAGAAGTCTCTTGCTGACTCCCTGTATCCTCAAAGGGATGATTATAGGCAGATACCACCAGCCAGAGATGCCTGGAGTCTTATCTCCCCAGACTCACGGTGTCCAGTTGCAGGGAAGCTGTTACTTGGCTGCCATCTTGCTCTTATTCTCCAAACTCTTAATTTTCTAACAAAAAAATCAGTTGTCATTTCTCTAGCAAAATCACGTGGTTTTCTTTTTCTTTCTCCCTTTTATGGAATTTTAGTTTAGGCTCAAAAGAAAGAATGAAAATTTTAGAAGGAACCAATTTGTCAATAGCCAGTTATGTTGAGTGTCAACATGTCTAGCTTTGTTTAGGAAACTGTGGGAAAGAAAATTAGGAAGCCTTTTGAAACCAGCCTTAGCAAGAAGGATACCCAGTCTCTACTACAGATAAAAAAATTAGACAGGTGTTGTGGTGGGCAAATGTTGTCCCTGCTATTCAGGAGGCTGAGGCTGGAGGATTGTCTGAATCCAGGAGTCTCAGGTTGTTGTGACCTAGGATACCATGGCATTGTAGCCTGGGCAACAGAGTGAGATTCTGCCTCTGGAAAAAAAAAAAAAATTTAGGAAGACTGTTGAAGAAATGGAGAATTGATTTCAAGAAGATGTTTTATATTTAGTTCTAAAAAGGCAAGGAAGTCAATCTTTAACTGAGATTGTCTGCATCTACAGCAAAAATGACAAGTCTAGATGGAAGGATAGAATTCTATTTTTGTGATATTGCATTATAGCATGAAAGCCAAGTAAAGAATAACCTTTAAAGAATCCTCTGGGAGATGTTCCCTAGGAAATCCAGGATTAGGGATCCTGAGTTTGGGCCATTTGTGGCTTAAATTCAGTGGAGAAACAAGATGAGACTTCCTAGTTCAAGGAAAGAAGGGCTTTAAAATCCTATGAAGAAAAGTGTCCTGAGGCTTCTGAGAAACCAAATAGCTTTTACCAAATAACATTTGATAAATTAAGTGCAAATGACTTAGAAACATGTGGATTATATTTCCTTTAAAGTGCACATGGGTTTAAAAGTTAAAAGGGAAAAATTTGTTCTGTCAAAGTCATTTTGAGTTTTGTTAAGCCCAATAAAAAAGAGGCAAAGTTGTGTTTCCTCACATCAGTGTATCTTATATTAAATGCTCCAGTAATTATCACTTACTATTCAAATTCTATGATACTCCTTGGCTGAGAATGAAATTACATATTATGTGATTGCATAAGGCAGTACCTAAAGGGACATCTAAGCTGACCACAGGAAGATGTGAGTTTCTCTTAGATATGAAGGAAGGAATTGCAATAAAAAGCCCCAATGGGAAATTTCAGGGCAGGTTCTGAAAAGCCTAAGGGCTTGACGTTTTCTTGTTTAACCTTATGAAGAATGACTGGAATGGAAAGAATATAAAATATGTTGTAAAATGTCCCAGGATTAGGTTTTGGCCTCTTCGCTTATAAGCTGTGTAATCTTTGGAGAATAACTGGTGATTTCTAAATCATAGTTTAGTAATAACTACGTGATAAAATTGTTGTGAGGATACCAAATGAGAGAGTGTGTGCAAAGGCATTTGATGAACTGTGAAACATTTCACAAATGTGATTTTTTTCTTTAGATTTCAGTGATACATAACAGAACCCCAATGCACATATTTCCATAATTTCTAATTCATTGGGAACATTTAGAATGTTCTTATAGAGAGTCAGAGCTCTCTGTAGCATATCAAAGTCCCTAAAAAAGAATCCCAAAAGAAGGAATCATGGAATCCACTTTTAAATTCAAGAGTTATTAGCACCATAAGACAGATTTTGACAAATACTTGAGAAAAGTAAGCTTTTTAACACATAGGTTGATTTGTATACACAAGAGTTTCTTTTTTATTTTCCCTGGCACAATTTTTTCAAGCTTAAAAAAAATTTTAAAAAACGTTACTTTTCTATTCCAGGATTCAATGTAAAAATTGATGTTCCCCTCTCCATATTTTTAGGATTTTATTTTATCACAGGGCCCTGGATAGAGTGTTGGGGCTCAGAGACTGATACTCCAAAGTATGGTACATTAGCAGGCGGAGCACTTTTAAATTAAAAGAAATCAGAAGGCTTCAGAAGCTGCCTCTGAGCCTAGGACATTCTAACCTTCTCTTGCCCTCTCGCACCCCCTGAGGAGTACCAAGGGGCTCTCTCTAGAAGGTCCCATATTTGACTGAGAAAAACTTTTTCCAAAAGTATGCAATAGTCTTAAAATCCTCCTCTCTAAGAATGTCATCAAATAAACATGAAATATTAACTACCAGAGAAGAGAAGAGAGTCAAAGTCATCATCACACCCAAAGAGACTTTTCATCTACTTTTTTTTTTTTTTTTTAGAAAGTTTCTCACTCTGTCACCCTGGATAGAGTGTCATGGTGTCATAGCTCACAGCAACCTTAAACTCCTTGGCTCAAACAATCATCTTCCCTCAGATTCCTGAATGGCTAGGACTATAGGTGCCCCCACAATGCCCAGCTACTTTTTCTATTTTTAGTAGAGGCAGAGGTCTTGCTTTTCTCAGGCTGGTCTTAAACTCCTGAGATCAGGCGATCCACCCACCTCAGCCTCTCATAGTACTACGATTGCAGGCATGCACCAAAATGCACAACATCATCTACTTTTCTGAGGGCAACTCCAAGATATTACCTGAGAGACTTTATCTGTATAATAATGTCACTGGACAAGAACCCACACTCTATAAATTAAAGAGGTTTATTCTGAGCCCAGTATGTGCGACCATGGCTTAGAGAGCCACAGCAAAGAAGCCTTGAGTAAGTGAACTCATTGTGCTTGGGTTACAATTTGGTGTTATATGTTTCAGACAGACACATAAAGTCAAAATCAGTACATAAAAGGTATACATTGGTTTGGCCCCCAAAAAGCAGGACATCTTGAAGCAGGGGATTACAGGTTATAGGTAGGTTTAAAAATTCTTTCATTTGTCATTGGTTAAAGAAATGAAGCTTTGTCTGAAGATTAGAATATTTTAAGTTAAGATAAGGAAGTCTGTTAATCAGAGACAAGTTATTGCACACATACTAGGACTCAAGTGATCTATTAAGTAAATTGATGACCTGCAGGTATGGTTCAAGCATTCTCTTGTATTGCCTTAGGCCTATTAACGAGCTACAAAGGATATTGCCAAGTAGAGTAGTGGAGCATGGTGAGGCATGTCCAACCTCCCCTATGAGCAACTCAATTTGAAGGTATTTCTGGAGTCCCCTGGAAGGGGTTTAAGGTTTTATTTTAGTTCACAGTAAGACAAGCTTTACTGACTTTCTGCTTTCTGTCACTACCCCCTGCAGAGCTTCAGAGATACTTTGTCCAAGTCCATTGTCTGGGTTTTGTGCTTATTCAATTCCCCTGATAATCACTTAATACTCCTCAAAATTACCTACCTTCCCGCATTTCCCTCTTCTCTGTGAAGAGCATGCTTTTTAAGCTTTAGTTATCTTGCCCTTTTTCAAGTCTCGGATTTTGTATAGTTCCCATGCTTATGCATGTTAATAAATTGGTGAATTGGTGTGTGTTTTTCTGTTAAGCTGTTGTGAGTTCATTTCAGCAGATTCAATTCCTCATGGAGGAGGGAAAATTCCCTTTGCACCTACAGATTTGGCATTACTGGTAGAACACCAAAACTGCTCTTCTCTTCTGGAAGCTGCAATCAAAAGAAACTAGAACTCATGAACCAGCAAAGGTTAAGAAATTCATACATGTATTAGTCAGCCTCGTGGATCTCTGTTTATGGACTGTGTTCAGGTAAACAGTAAAAAATCAGTATCTATCTCTTTTTTCCTTTCCAAATTTAGTTTAATAAGAGAAGCACATTTGTATAGACTTATCTTCAGGTATAGCAACTTTGATTTTTTTTTTTGTATGAGTGCTAATATTCACTGATCTCTTTCCTACTAGAAATAATATTTGCTTTCCTATGTCATTTTTCACAAAATAATCTCTGTGGGTTTTTTGTGGTTTTACACGCACACACACACACACACACATACACACAAACTATAGGGCAAAAACAAGAGCCTAAAACCCTTCTAAGCCTTTTGTTCAAGCCAGCCCTCAGATAAGGTTCTCCTATCATCTTATTTCATATTCTAAAAGGCTGGCTTTGTGACTGAGGATTTATTTATCTTGTTCAAGTCATTCCAAGTGGCCAGCCTGAAAAGATTAGTAACCCAAAACACAAAAAATTATTATTCAGCATTCTCTTTAGCTAAACATGCCAAGCACTCAGGAAAGTTTGTCTTAATAAAGAGTCTCATCCATAAGGGTCTTTTGTTACCTTAATCTCTGTCGCCTAGTTAGTGCTAGGAAAGTCCAATCCCACTTCCGCCTGTCTGGTGTCACAGGTTGCCAGGTCTGTGACTAGAAGCAACCAGTGTGCTCATGTCTTTGTGGAGAAACCAGAGAAACTATTCACATGTAAATATGTATATATATGTATGTGTGTGTGGTATAGTGTATCCACATATGTGTTTATGTCTATGTGTTCATATATTGTCTACATGGTGACAAATTAACTTAGAAATAAATGAGCATTCATAAATTAAATACATAATACCAAATACTTTTCAAATTCACACTTCAGTAATCTTTGGTAAATAAGAATAATATTTGTTTAATTAAAATTGGCATTTCTGTCAATATTAAATCTAGTCAAGACACATACTTTTGTCTCTATTATGTGTTTAAGATAATAAAAAAAAGTTAAAATAGCTATAATATTGAATTTATAGGTCATTTCCAAATAAGGTAAAATGCTAAAACATGAGATTTAAATTTACCTACTTTTAGTTCCTTCTTATAAGAAAACTAAATACATGTGGGATCCATTAGTAAATGTGTCTTGTTCCACATTTTAAAGATTGTTTGAAGAAGAAACATGTTTCTAGAAATTAGAAAACATATATGCATAAAATATTGGTGCATGTTGGTCAAAATTGCTTACTTCTAGGTTTTCACTGAAAATTTAGCCTATTAAGAGCTTAAAAGTCCAATTAATATATGCAATTAAAAATACTATTTAAAATAAGAAAACAAAAAAATAAGGGAAACATTTCTCTGTACAAAGTATAGAGATAAAAGCAAAATGAATTTTTGGGTGAGAAATTTATTTTAAAAAAGACAAAAGGATGTATTGTTTCATTTGGGAAAAAAGTAACTTTGACTAGTTTAGTGGAACTTTAAAGATTATTTTAAAATGAATGAATGGAAAAGAAATGTTATAGATGAAATATAAAAACTATAAAAAGAGAAAAGGTTAAAAAATTCTTGCATGGTTTAAACTGACTAAAAGAAACTCATTATAAAGGTTTCTAAATTGATCCTTAATATCAAAAGTATACTGATATAAAAGTATAATTTAATCTTCTCTTTTAAATCAGGTTTTCATGTCATATTGATATGAGATAGTAAAAGATTTTATTCACCTTTTTAAGTAAAGTGCAAAAAATGAAGAAGAGAAAAAAACATTGTGTTTGTCTCATGTTGTCTTTGTTAAATCTTTTGATTACTTGGAAAAACTGAGTATCTTCTTTTTCAAAGAGTAAAGTTTTATTTTTGCAATTATGTGGCTTTTTGTATTTAATATTTATATGGACATGTTATTGATGGGTGTTTAAAAATTGTATGAGATTCCTAAAAGTTAGATATGTTATCTGTCATAATTTTGGTTATCATGTTAAATTGTTGTAGGTCACAGAAATAACAAATTTTTCTGGTCAATTGCATCATTATGAGCAAAATATTCCCATCAGATTTTTTTGTTTGTTTGTTTGCAGTTTTTGGCAGGTCTGGGTTTGAACCCACCACCTTCGGCACATGGCCAGCACCCTACGCCTTTGAGCCACAGGTGCCACCCAGATCTTTAACAATGGCCATTTTAAGCCTCATTGTCCACAGTAATTATTTTATTCTGATGCCTTTTCTGAAAGCTCTTTGCAAGCATTTATAATCCTAAAGTGTCATGTCTTCAAGGAGATATACAAAAATGGAAATATAGTTATTTACATAAGGTCAAATCAGTACCTGTTCTTGTAATCATTTGAAACATTTTTTGTATCACCACGGCTTTAACTTGGAATGTCATATTTTCAGATATTACCAGACAATTTTAAGGAACTGAGATGGACTCCGGGGACCAATAAAGCTTCACTTGGAAAAACGGCTTTGAATACACAGTTTGCTTACAACTAGGTTCCTAGCCTTGCAATAAGGAAAGAATGTTACTTCCTCTCAGATTCAGAAACCTCACAATATCTTGGATACCTTGAGACAAGAGGTCTTCATCTAAGTACACAGGTATTGCAGGCATAATTTAAGGGCAAATCATTAGCTTAGCTTTCTAGACTTAAAAGGCTTTTAAAAGTCAAAGCTGAGATACCTTATGAAAAGTTACAGCAAAATAGATGTAAAATAAGCCTAGATGATCAATTACTATTTTTGCTAAACTTATATAAATGACCAGGCCAAGCTTAGTAAAACTAAACATATTTTGAAAATACATAAGGCTTGGAGAATTCATGTGGAGGTCAGAGTGGAAACAGGTGTGAGTGGGTCCAACAGAAGGAAACATGGCTGCCAAAGTGTTTGAGGCCGTCGGCAAGTTCAGCCTGGCCTTAGCCGTTGCAGGAGGCATGGTGAACTCTGCTTTGTATAATGTGGATGCTGGACACAGAGCTGTCATCTTTGACCGATTCCGTGGAGTGCAGGCATTGTGTTGTCATCTTTGACCGATTCCGTGGAGTGCAGGACTCACTTTCTCATCCCATGGGTACAGAAACCAATTATCTTTGACTGTCTTTCTCGACCACGTAACGTGCCAGTCATCCCTGGTAGCAAAGATTGACAGAATGTCAACATCCCGCTGCGCATCCTCTTCCCGCCTGTGCCGAGACAGCATCCTCGAATCTTCACCAGCATTGGAGAAGACTATGATGAGTGTGTGCTGCCATGTATTACCACAGAGATCCTCAAGTCCGTGGTAGCTCGCTTTGATGCTGGAGAGCTAATCACCCAGAGAGAGCTCGTCTCCAGGCAGGTGAGCGATGACCTTACGGAGCTAGCAGCAACCTTTGGACTCATCCTGGATGATGTTGCCTTGAGGCATCTGACCTTCAGGAAGGAGTTCACAGAAGCGGTGGACGCCTAACAGGTGGCTCAGCAGGAAGCAGAGAGGGCCAGATTTGTGGTGGGAAAGGCTGAGCAGCAGAAAAAGGCAGCCATCATCTCTGCCGAGGGCGACTCCAAGACAGCAGAGCAGATTGCCAACTCACTGGCCACGGCGGGTGATGGCCTGGTGGAGCTCTGCAAGCTGGAGGCTGCAGAGGACATTGCATTCCAGCCGTCCCGCTCTCGGAACATCACCTACCTGGCAGTGGGGAAGTCTGTGCTCCTCCAGCTGCCCCAGTGAGGCCTGCCTATTCTCCTTAGGCCAACTGGGCCACAACCCTGATGATGATTAACACCACCCCCTTCTGCCCCCACCCAGAAATCACTGTGAAATCTCGTGATTGGCTTAAAGTGAAGGAAATAAAAGTAAAATCACTTCAAAAAAAAAGAAAAGAAAGAAAGAAAATACATAAGGCTCAACTACAACTTGAATTTTACCTTAGAATTGAAAACAATGTAACCTAAACATTTGTATCCTCATATTAATTTGAAATTAAAAAAAAAATTTTTTTAAAGAAAATATATTGGACTAACTGTGATTATCATTGGTAGAAATGTAGGTGAATGTAGAGAAAAGAATGTTATAGTGTACCTGTTATTAAATTCAAATTTGTCTTTTTCAAGACTTATTTACGTGCAAATTGGACTAGATCTTGAATTCTGTTCTGGCTACAAGTCTCAAAATAACATTTTTAAATTTTCTTACATTTTTCTGACTCTGAATCACTGAAGTTAAAACTGACTTTTTGAAACCTTACAGGGGGAAACTGGTCAACTTGATAAATGGACATCAGAGGAATCACCTTATACTCAAATTAAAATCCAGTAAAATCTATCAGATTTCCACTGCCTGCTTCTACCCCAACTGAAGATGTTTCAAACTCAAATCTAGGAATCTGCTCAATTAACTACAATCAAGGCTCTAAAGAAACAGGTTTATAAACTTTTCCAGACATTAACCTTTGTTTTTTTACTACTTCCAGAGATTTTTTCTTATTAAAGATGTGTTTGCCTGCACCATATAGAGGCTGAGCATTGATGGGAGCTCTGCAAACAACACTTTCTGAAATGAGACTTGGCTGTTTAATTGAACCTACAGTTCCCCCAAGCAGGCTGGTTTAATGAGATTGTTTGCCACTCACATACTAACTACTCCTTTCTTTACAACCACCAACTCAGCATTTAGTGTATGAAGCTTATATGAGAGTTTCAGACAGGGAAATGTTAGGACTCAAAGAATAATATCCCAAACTATGGGTGCTTTGGCACACTGAGCACTTTTGAATTTAAGAAAATTAGAAGACCATCAAAGTTGCCTCAGAACCAAGGATTTTCTGAACTTCTCCTCCTTCACCCACAACAAGTACAGGGAGGGATTGTTTCTGGAGGTCCCCTTATCTGATTAAGAAAAACTTCTTCCCCCCAAAATGAGTTTATCTCAAAACTCCTCCCATAGGAATGTCATTAAATAACCAGGAAAGATTAAACATCAGAGAAGAGAAAAGACTAAAAGTCATCACCATGCCCAGACTTTCTTCTATTCTTCTGAAGACAACTCCAAAGAGATTACTTGGGAGATTTTATCTGTGTTAGACAATCTTTATTGACACTGAATTTTAACCCCTCACCTTTCTGTTACCTGTGACCTCCTACAGAGCTGAAGAGGAACTTTGTCCCACGTTGTTGTCTTTTTTGTGTGTATTCATTTTAATTCCCCTATAAATCATTTAGTACCCCTCAAAATTGCCTGAATTTCCCCCATTTCCCTCCCTCCTATGAGGAGGTTGCTATTTAAGGTTTAGCCATTTGGCCCTTCTTTGAGTCTCAGATTTTGTATGGTTCCCAGGCTTCCCATGCTTCTGCATGTTAATAAATTTATATGTATTTTCTGTTGTTAAATCTGTCCATTGTGAATTCACTGCAACAAACTTGAACCTTTGGGGGGAAAGGAAAATTCTCTTTACCCCTACAATTGCAAGTGCTTTATAAATACTGACATATAAATTTTCTTTCCTCTCTAAATTTTTTTTGTACCTCATATGAAGTTGCTCTACGCTCTTGACAATTCTATTTACCTTCTTTATAGTCTTTCTCATTTTTTAAAAAATCTCTTCCTTGACATAGCCAAATTGCAAATAGTCTATGATAACTCAATTGTAAATGCACTACATGTAGGACAAAACTTGCAATTTTGTTTCTAACAATGATCAGCACCTATAGACTTTCTTGGTTGGAGGCAAGTGATTTCTATTCTGGAACTTATTATGTAACTTTAAGCCATTTCTTATGTCTATTTTATTGAATATTGTGTTAAAAATGAGGTATATTGAGATCCTAATATGCTATAATGTAAAAACTGTAATATCTATAAGATTTCTTTTGTGAAAAGGTTTGCTACATATTGCATGTGACAATGATTTGAAATATCTTTTTAAAAACTTTGGGATAGCCAAGAACACAGTACGTAAATCAAGGTTTTTTGTTTTTTTTTTTTTTTTTTGCAGGTTATGTCTCTGTCAAAGGTTTAATAACCAGAATCCACAGAGAATTCAAACACATTAGCAAGAAAAGAACAAGTGATCCCATTTCAGTGTGGGTGAGGGACATGAAGAGAAACTTCTCTGAAGAAGACAGGCACATGGCCTACAGACACATGAAAAAATGCTCATCATCCTTAATCACCAGAGAAATGCAAATCAAAACCACTTTGAGATATCATCTAACTCCAATGAGATTAGCCCACTTCACAAAAATCCCAAAATCATAGATATTGGCGCGGATGTGGAGAAAAGGGAACACTTCTGCACTGCTGGTGGGAATGCGAACTAATACACTCCTTTTGGAAAGATGTTTGGAGATCACTTAGGGATCTACAAATAGACTTGCCATTCGATCCTTCAATTCCTCTACTAGGTATACATCCAGAAGACCAAAAATCACTTTATAACAAAGATACTTGCAGCAGAATATTTACTGCAGTCCAATTCATAATTGCTAAGTCATAGAAGAAGCCCAAGTGCCCATCAACCCATAAATGGATTAATAAATTGTGGTATGTGTACACCATGGAATATTACGCAGTCTTAAAAAAGACGGAGACTTTACCTCTTTTATGTTTACATGGATGGAGCTGGAACATGTTCTTCTTAGTAAAGTATCTCAAGAATGGAAGAAAAAGTATCCAATGTACTCAGCCCTACTATGAAACCAATTTATAAACACCCACACTTCCATATGAAAGCTATAACCCAACTACAGCCCAAGATGAAGAGGAAAGAGTAGGGAGGAGAGGGGTAGAGGGAGGGTAATTGGTGGGACCACACCTCTGGTGCATTTTACAAGGGTACATGTTAAATCTACTAAGCATAGAATATAAATGTCTTAACACAATAACTAATTAATAAGAAAATGTGGTGAAGGCTATGTTAACCAGTTTCATGAAAGTATTTCAAATTGTATATAAAACCAGCACATTGTACCCCATAATTTCACTATTGTACACAGCTATGATTTAATGAAAAAAAAATTCAATAAAATAAAAAACTAAACCACCCTGAGATGCCACATCACCAAAAAAACAAAGAAACAAAAAAAACTTGGGCTTTCCTGATCTGCCTTCTCAGAGTTCAACTCAATCCCCATTGCCTTCTACCTATTGCACTTATCCATTTAAATTCCTATCATGTTTATTTAAATTCCTACTGCCTTTATCAGATTTTCTCAAATTATTTTTCCCTTCTTTTTCCTTCAGTTTCCATTGTTATTCCAGAATTCCCTAATATGTTTGGTTAGACATTATCCACATAAGTATTCTCCAAAATAGTTTTCATGTCATATAAATTTTGAAATTCCTACATATTACCTTTCTCTTTAAAGATTCCCAATGCACATTAACATATAAAAGATATAATATCCTGAAAAAGAAAATACTAGTGGGCAAGTATTAGTTAGTGCTTTTAAAATACTTGATCACTGCTACATCCTTGCTTCTTCATTAATATCCAGTTTAGGAGGGGAACGGTTGGAAATACACATGTTAATAACTTTGTGATTCCCATAGAGCATAGCATAGTGCCTGGCACTCAATAAACATATGTGGAATTGTCTTAAGTATTTCTAGGATTCAGGAAAGCTGGAAGTAGAGGACATAATCCATGATTTCAGGATGCTAAGAAGCAAATAATAGAAACCAATCTTGCCAAATTTAAGTAAAAAAGAAATTTTTTATGAGTAGTACTACGGACTGAATGTTGGTCCCTTCCCCACACCCAAAATTGTATGTTGAGATCCAAACCCCTAATGTAGTAGTATAAGAAATTGGGGCCTTTGGGAGGCAATTAGATCATGTACATGGAGCTCTCATGAATGGGATCAGTGTCCTTATAATAGAGACCCCAGAGAGCTTTATAGCTTTTTCAATGACCCCAGAGAGCTTTGTACCTTTTGCAATGTGAAGGTACAGTAATAAGTTGGCAATCTACAATCCAAAAGAAAACCCTCAATAGAACCAGGCCATGATAGCATCCTGTATCTGCCCTCTAGACTCCAGAATGCTGAGAAATAAATTTCTGTTGTTTGTAAGCCATCTAGCTTATGGTACTTTGTTATACCAGCCTCAACTGACTAAAACAGATAGTGACAATCTTCCAGCACCTCCGGGATAAGAGTTAGGACACCACACGGCCAGAAACATCCTAAAATGACAATGATAGGCTATGATGTTAAGAGTAGATTTTTGAAAATTTCTAACCTTATTATTTTCTTTTTTTCTTTCCTTCCTTTCTTTCTTCCTTCTTTCCCATTCCTTCCTTCCTTTGCTCCCTCTCTCTTTCTTATTTCTCTCTTCTATTTTTTTTTTTAATCATGACAATATGGTATTGTGGCAGAGAGAACTGAGTTCAAAACTCTGCTCTTTCTAAGCCTCCTGACATGTGAAAGTCAACCATCCCATCCAGGTTTCATCAAACAATGATCATAAAACTTATTTTGGAGGACTTTTATGAGGTTGAAATAAAGAAATATGTATTAAGCTTTTAGCATAAAGTAAGTGATTCCTAAAAGGTAGCTATATTATATCCTAAAAAGAAATGTGTTTCTAATTACAGGAACAAATCTTTAATACCTCCAGGTATTGAAAGGCCATGAAAAGGGAGCAGATTAAGAAGGCACAGGCATTGGCTGGGGAGTGGGCTCGCAGATACCTTGGTAACAGAGGTCTCTCCTTATATCCAAACCAGGGGAGTCTATGATCATTTCTTTTCTTTCAGGGAATTGGCTGCATGTTTGGACTAGAACATTTTGGAGACTTCAATTTTTAAGGAAAATGGTTTATTTATTCTAATTAATATTTTTAAAAGAATATATGGCAGAAACTAGTTAAGTTTAATTTAGGACTGACATTTACATGCTGTCTAAGAAGTGGGAATCCAAGGTGGACAATTCATTTTTATTTTGGTGAAAAGCATCATTTAAATGTCAGAAAACTGCATATTTAACATTTGCAGTAATTAAAAGGCTTTAATTTAATAATAAATCTCTCTGTCTTTATCTATTTACACTCTTTCCTCTGTCCTGGTCTGCCACTTTCCTTAGTGAATCAACCACCACTAATTGCTTCTTTTTGAAGTGTAAATATATTTAATTCTTCTTATAGGCCAAGTAGCACGTTTACTGTTTAATTGGTAATTACCTTCGCCGTGAAATACTTCCTTCTGGGGGCTTCCCTCAGCAGAGCAAAGAATTTTGTTTACATTTTGCCACTGTGGAAATCAATCTCCCTGTAATTCTGCTGGAGGCAGCTCCCTGACATCCACTGAGAACAGGGCTCCTCTTGGTTTTGTGTCCCAACTCAGGGGAGACCTTATTCTGAGAGCTACACTTGTCTCAACTCCACATAGGGACAGCACACCATCCCACAGGAACACATTGTAAATTAGGATTGCAAGACTATGAAAATACTTTGAGGTTTTAATTTGTCTTACTGTACAGGTTTAATACTAAGGAATATTTTGTGAAATATCAATTGATTTACATATAACGGTTTAGATGGTTGAGATCTGTTTGTCCTAAGAAAAACTAGCCAAAGTACTGATTTCTATAACTTACTGTTAGCAGCTTCATTAAGGTTAATGGAGTCATGGAAGATATAAGAGGTCAGATGCTCTTTGGAAAATGAAGGTTAGCTTAGATGTCCAGAATAGAGCGTGATGTGATCATTTATAGTAAAACTAATAAAATATCAAGGCAGTTTATACATATATAGCTTTCTGATATTCTGGGATAAACAATAAATGAGAAGCAATATAATTTAGCCTAATGGATTCATTTAGCCTATAAATTTAAATAGTGTTTTTTAAACTTAGATAATACATGTATATGACACAAAATTCAGGAGAAACAGATGAATGTTCTATGATAAATTAATTTCCAGCTGAAGTCCTTTGACCACCCAGTTCTCTGTACCAGTAACTATTATTCCCTGTTTTTTTTTTTTTTTCCTATTCTTCCAGGGATAATATTCATATATCAGCATACAGCCATGCAAATTATTTCATTTTTCACAAATGATAGCATATTGTGCATAATGCCTTATTCTTTACTTTTTTGTATACTTTACTAGATAAAGTATCTCAGACGAAATGGCCTCCTTGTTTTTAATGGGTGCTTAGAATTCTATCACACGAATTTACAATAAATTAATTAACCAGTTCACCATCATTAAAATGTACACCATCTTGAGTCCATTACTACTTAAAAATTTTATCATGAACTGTCTTGATTTTAAACTATTTCACACTTATAGAAATGTATTTGTAAGATAAATGTATATCAGTAGAGTTTCTGGGGCAAAAGATATGCAGTTTCAAAATTTTGATTGGCATTGCTATATTGCCCTTTATGAAAGTTACAGACACTATTCCCACTAGTAGTTTGTGTGTGTCTTTCTCTACAAGGCAGCCTCACTAATACCTATGTGTCAGTACAGACCAGGTTGAGGGTTTTGTTGTTGTTGTTGTTTTGTTTTGGAGACAGAGTTTCACTCCGTCATTCTGGGCAGAGTACCATACAGTTTTAATCATTTTAATTTTACAATGTGATTTGATGACTGTTAAATCTCGTCTTCTCTAATTACTCCTCTTCTTATTATATCCCTTCAAAATTTCACTGATTATTCTTATCTATTTATTTTTTCACATACATTTTTATCTTCTCTCTGACTTTAGTTGGAATTATTTATCATTACAAATGATGTTGGCTTTGAGGTTAAGATATGTGAGGGCGTGTTTATCATGTCACCACAATATCCATTTACTCCTACTTCAGTTTGGTTGTTTTAATCAGGAATTAATATTTAATTTTATCAAATGTATTTTCAGCATCTCTTGAAGGATAATATAGCTTTTCTCATTTAATCCACTTGTTCATGCCATGTTATTCTTTTAATGTGCTGCTAGGTATACTATTAAACAATATAGATGAACACTGGCTCCAGAAGTCCCAGAAAAATCAATCATGAAGATTATGTTGCCAACAACAGCACCCCAAAGGTACCGCAGGGCTAACCTAGTGAAGGCCTTACTACTGCTACTGATGGGCATAGCCACTGACACTCATTCCAGGAGTGCGTGCCCTATGGAATGAACACTTTGGGTTGGGCAATTTTTACAGGGTGCATAGAGCTGATGCCTTTGTTTCTTATATTTGCTTCTGTTGCATACAACTAACCAATTTAACTGATAATTTTTTTAACCTTTGAAAATTAAAATAATTCCCCCAAACCCCAAAATATCTGGGATTTATTTTTAACATTGTATTTGGCAATATTGGGCTTAAATATATCTGTAAGGCAACATTTGGCGGGATTCCTCATACTAGGCACATGGCATTCATTTTATGTGTTTACTACCAGTAGATATTCCACTGTTAGCCCCTGTGCTGGATCCCTGCAGAACCTGCAGTCACAAACACTTCTCAGATCACATCTTTATAGTACCTAATACTTGGACCAACTCATAATACAATATTTATATTTATTTTTTTAGTTAATATTATGCAGGTGGAACCTGGGTCAATAAGTAATCTTTAAGAATTTTAAGTTATTTGAAAAAAGATGACCACAGATGAAACAAAATAAAGTTTCATAAATTGTTCACATTTCCATGCAGCTAACAAATATGTTGTATATATCACATGTGAATACACAAATATCCATCCACTTATTTATTCACTCAGCAAACATATTTTTACTACCTGGGTACAGCGCTAAAGTTCTTATAGTGACCCCACAGTTTCTGAATTCCTTGCCATGCCTACCTTGTTACCCTAAGCACAATTTTTGAGGAATAGCTGAAATGGGAGGGGGGGGGGCGTAGAATAAAGATGGAAAGAAGAAAAACAAAAAAGAACAGGTGAGGGGGGAATTAAAACTATAGTCACAGTGTGAGTGGCTGAAGGCTACTAGTTGTCTTCATGAGGAACTGTGGGCTGCAATTGACTCCTTTGACCCATACTTCTCTTTCATACTACTCACGCTACCATATTACTCCATTAGAAGCGCTTAAGTGTTAGTTACATATTGACTATAGAAGTATGCACAGTAAACTGGTCTGATCATATTTAACTGTCTCTTCATTGTAAATTGCCCTCTATAATGTACGATGGTGTCTATATTCAAAAAGGCAAAACCTATTGTTATAAAAATCTTAGTACAAAGGATGAGAATCCAAATAACAGATGGTGGAAAGTTGAGTGTAAGGAAACTATAAAGAGTGACGCTTCACAAATCAGGCTGTTGGTGGATGAAGCTGATTTATTATTAACAGACACACTTGTTGTCTTCTTAAGTAATTAATCATTATCCATTAAAGGAGTTTATACTGTGCATTTGTTTTGGAGCCAGATACTAGCTCTGCACCTTGAAATGATTTTGTTGCCGTGGTTTTAGTAACTTACCAACTCTGAGTTTCAGTTTCTTTCTCTGTAAAGCACAGACTGTAATATCTACTGTGAAAGAATTGATAAGAAATTGAAAGAAAGGAGTAAATATGGCCAAACTGAATTGATATGGAAGGACGGACCCAACCCTTCTCCTCCACATACTTACACACCACCCTCCACAACTCATAGAAATTCTGACCAAGACTTTAGCAACAATAAAAGTAAATTATTAGAACACAGCCAAGGGACTTCTGGTGAAATAAAGCATTGTATCCTGTTGAACATGTGCATTTAGTATCAATCCTTCCCCAAATCCATCGAATAAAAGAATAAAGTTATATAAACCTTTAAAGACAAATTGAATAAGAGAAGGTTCACCAAGCAACAGAACACTCAACACATATTAGCTGATAGGAAGTAGACACTATGATGACAATGGACTCAGTACAGAGGAGAAAATTGTCACATAAATGTGAGAGAATGATGTCATGTAAAGCAAGATCATTTGTGAGGCAGAAATCTAAAATGCACCAACAAATATAAACATCTGATTTGGTGGAACATAATAGAAATCAAATGAGGCAAGACCTAAAAATAGGGAGATTGGTTGAAAATTTGTATGTCCAACAAAATCCCCTGTACACCCCAGCCAGCCAAAGACTCTGTTTGAAATTTTATACTACTAATCTCTACTCAGAAGATAAAAAGGAAGTTAGATACAAGGAATTAAGAGTCAGATGATATTAGATTTTCAGGAACAACACTGGAAGCTAGAAGATAAGAAGAATTTGAAATTCAAAGGGAAAATAATTTCTATACCCAACCAAACTATCAATCCAACATGAAGCCAAAATAAATATTTCTAAATATATAAAGTATCACATATCTTGCCACCTATATGAGTGCTTTTAGGAAGAATTTATAGCTTATTAAAGTCATATATTTCCACAAAATAAGGGAATAAATTCAGAAATAAATATGACGTCCAACAATAAATCTCAGGACAATATTTGTGTACCAGAACCAAAGAAAACTAAACACAGACTATAATTGTAAAAGGAGTCCATAAAGTAGTAAGTTTAACAGAATTTTTTTTAAAAAATGGGGCAGATAAATTTTTTCAGCTTAGGATTTAGAATCCCCAAACAAAAACAAACATACCAACAAAAACACTTTTGTTTTTTGAAAACTGTATGTTGTTCAAAGAGATACTGTTAAAAAGAAATAATACAAACTTTGAAAATAAAGGACATTAAAGATAGTTCACACAATTCTAAAGAAAGCTACAAATTGCTATCAGATAAAAATATAATTATGGCAAAAAATAAACAAGATACGGACATTGCTAAAAATAAAAGATGCAGTTCACTAAGGAGCTACATCAGTCATGTTTGTCTTCACTTAAAACCTTAGCCTAAAGAATTAAAGTAAAAACCGACAGAGTCTAAGCATAGAACAATACATGTGTAATCACAGTGGGCTATTTTAACACATAGACCTCTCAGAAATTTAGTTCTTAGTGATAACAAAAATTAGTAAGACTGAAGAAAGTTAACGAGCTTAATAGAAGTCACGGATTTGGGGTTTTATTGGGGGGAGGGTTGTTTGTTTTATTCATTGTTATTATCCCTATTGCCTAGACGAATGCTTGGCATGTGTAGAAACCTGCACCCCAAAACCAGCCAATACGCATTCCTACATACACACAGCACATTTACTTGAAAGTTTACCAGGTAGCAGGCTTCATGGAAACATCTGAAAAAAAGTTACAAATGAGAGAGTGTGCGTCTTATGAAAATTCAGGACGTATAGTTAGTGGTTTGTAAACACCATCCCATTTTTTTTTAGACAGAATTTAAATCAACCCTTTAGAATTTTTAAAAGAAGTCTGTATTCATAGAATGAAATATTAAAATTATAGACAAGAAAAATGTTGACGTTACTAGTTAAAACTTCCTGCTCTGTTATGGACCCAAAGGAAGCAAGACACTTAACTCTAAGCTTCTGTGATCTGTTTTATAAAATTTGGAAGTTGGACTACTCATATTTGTAGTCCCTTCCAATGCTATGTTTACTACTTATTAGCATGGAAGTCCTGTCTTCCTTCCCTTCCTCTCCAAATGTGTCAAGTGAAAAATGTAATGTGATGTAGTTTTCAAAAATAAAAAGCATCTTGACCCATTCTAAAGTAAGTTAAAAAGGAAAGAAGAAATAGGGAAGTTGCCACATAAAGAATGAAGCCAAAATAATAGACAACTGGAGGCATCCACCTAGGAGATTCAATGGCACACACATGGTCAAACAGAATACAGAGTTAAAGAAGATACTTTCCGAAAATGCCACTCTTTTTTTTTTTTTTTTTGAGACAGAGCCTCAAGCTGTCGCCCTGGGTAAAGTGCCATAGCATCATAGCTCACAGCAACTTCCAACTCCTGGGCTCAAGCAAGTCTCCTGCCTCCGCCTCCCAAGTAGCTGGGACTACAGGCACCTACCACAATGCCCGGCTATTTTTTGGTTACAGCCATTGTTGTTTGGCGGACCCAGGCTGGATTCAAACCCGCCAGCTCAGGTGTATGTGGCTGGCGCCTTAGCCACTTGAGCCACAGGTGGCAAGCCTGAAAATGCCACTCTTAATCATTAAAGATGGTCTCTTGGGGTCAGTGATTTGGACCTTGATTTGGAATGATCTTGGCATTCTCCTATGCTCCCTTCCCAAGTTTAAAGCCTTAATACCCATTCAAACTGTCATAGTGCTCCAGTGATCTCTGGTATGAAATACCCAATGGTTCAGTACTGTAAGGCATTGTGTGACTTATAAATGACTAAATTTTGCCCTGAATGATAACACTTTCCCAAAGTCAAACAGACTCTGCCTTTGTCTGTCTGCTTTTCTCAATATAACTGCACTTTATTTCAATACTTCTCTTGTAATTGAGCAATTCCATAAAATCAAATAAAATGATTTATAATGGAATGATTACTCCAGGGTAACATTTCAAGTGAAATTAAGATTGAAATCTAATTTAAAAGCTTTAATGTAAATGGGTCATTAGTGAAGGCTCTCCAGGGAATTTGCAATTAAACTAAAGTGACAAGGGTTTTGTAGGGGTGATAGGCCTAAAGGTGTTACAATACTGATACATGCTCATTTCAGATGCAGCTAGCCTTATCACAACTGCTCAACAAGATCAGAGTTGCCAAGTGAAAGGAGCAATCAAAGTCTCACGAAAACATTTCATCCCATTACAAGAATTTCTCACAGAAAAAAAAAAAAAAAGCCCTGATTTATGTAAAACCTTTAGTGAATTCAGTACATTTAATTGGCATTAATTAATCTAATTAACTGCTGTTAATCATCTCCATAGTATTTGTTATCAAAATATTACTTTTATCAACTCTAACTATTCATTTAACAATAACTGTTGTCTATTAATAAAATCTTTAATGTACAATTCACAGCTGTGTGGTCTTAAACATAGGTTATAGAATATTCTGACTTTTCTTCTAATCTTTTCGAATCCTCCAACTCTCTACTTTCAGAGATGTCCTTTTTGGTTCTATGGCTCTTTGACAAATAGTTGTCTACTTTCTGTCTAAATTCCTTTTATTTTTGTTCTCAGATTCTCTAGTTCTAGTTAATCTTCCCTGTGAATAGTTCCCAGTTCTCCGGAAAGAAACTATGTTGAATACTTTTTTGGGTTCTTACAGTGTTTAGAATACTACATTGAACATAATAGGAGCAATAAATATTTGATCTTATTAACAATAGTAATTATATTAATAGTTAATTCTGTTATTCAAAATGGAAGAGGCATGTGTTATCCCTTGATGTAAATTATCTCATCTAATCATCACAGTCCTTCTAGATAGTAGAAATATTATTATCTCCATTTAAAAAATCTACAAACTAAAGATTAAAAACGTTTCAGCAACTTATCCAACATCACAGACCTAATAAATAGCAGAAACAGGGCTTCTAACCAGGATTACCTAGCTCTAAAGCCCACGGTTGGACCTACTGTGCTATGCAGTTAAAGGTTGATGGTGCAAATGATCAAGAGCAGAACCGTCCTTGTGAGGGTCCCTTCCTGTCGTGTATACATTGTATCTGTACATTTGATTGATTTAGTACATTGCCACATTTAATAGGTCCCAGATCTTCAAAGTTGGACTCATTCTAAAACAATAAAAATACAATTCCTGGGCCATCCAACAGATGTTTCTAAACGTCTAGATTTATTTTTATGAAGGCTTTATAAAAATCAATTCCAATTTATACGCTTTATTTTTGTGGATGACAGAAGATTTGAAGAGCTCTATTGAGTGAAGTGGCTGAAGTTTTACTTATTGCTTTTGAAACTTGACAGCTTTTGCAGAAGAAGCAACATGGACGGCTCGCAAACCACATTATTTTGTTGGCTATCACATATGAGGCAAGCATCCAGGGACTGGAGAGGCGTTCAGATTCATGAACTATATAGCTCAGTAGCAGAAAAGCAAGAGATTGCACAAACCATGTTAGGGAAGAGAATTTGGAGAGAAAATAAAGGTTCCGAGAGTATATACTTTCTTATTCTCCTCTTACAAGAGATGCAGTATTTCCTTCAGATCATCAAAATATATCATTCACTTTAATGTTGTCGTATTTGGTGACTTGCATAGATTTGACTGGCAGGCCAGGGGAGGTGGAGGTAGATTGAGGTGGAGTAATCGTTTCCAGGGGGAAGGAGAGTTGCAACAGCTAATACATCATCAAGCACCTGGCGAGCTAACAAACACTGGTAACTGCTTTTAGCTTGTTTAGACAGGGCTGCATTTGGAAAAGCAGATATTGTTGGACAGTCTCAAAGGGCAGCTGGGGATCTGCCTGAACACTCAAGAGCACAGTCCTGGTGGTCAGAGAAACGTCTGGATAGTCACAGTTTGCTTACATCCAGGGATGACTTTTGGAGACTTATTTTTTGTGTTATAAAAGACACAAAGGAAATCTTGAAGAAAAGATATTACATTTGTAATCATGGCCTCCCAGTCATGCAAGGCCTGGCCCACCTACCTCAATCTCTTTCCCCCACTCCAGCCATGACCCTCCAGCCTCTTGGCTCCTTGCACACATCAAACTTCTTCCTGCCTTCTTGCCTGGGGGGTCTTGTGTTTGCCACACCGTCTTTTTTTTTTTTTTTTTTTTGCGGTTTTTGGCTGGGACTGGGCTTGAACCCCCCCACCCCACCTCCAGCATATGGATTTGCCACACCTTCTACCTAGAATTCTTCCCAAAGATCTTTTCCTCCTTTGGTTCTTCTCATCTTTTAAGTTTAGGTTTCTGCTTAAATATTACCTTCAGAGAAGCTTCCCTGACAATTCTGTGTGTACACATACGCTTACACGCTCTCTTACAAGCTCTCCTACACACACGCAAAATGTTTTTGTGCACAAAGAATGCCTATTCTCTTAAAAGTCAACTGCAAAGGATAAATAAGAAAAGATGGAGGAAATGTCACAGATCAGAGAAGCCTGGAAGACAGGGCAACAAGGTACAGTGTGGTCCTGTTCAGACCACAGAACAGAAGGGGATATCAGTGGAAACACTGGTGAAATCTGAACAAAGCCTGTAGTTCAATTCATAGTATTTGTCCAAGTTTACCGTGTGTTGCTGTAAAGGAATACCCGAGACTATGTAATTCATACAGAAAAAAGTTTATATGGCTCACACTTCTGATGTCTTGAAAAGTCCAAAAATAGTTATTAGGTGAGGGCCTCAGTCTGCTTCCACTCCTGGTGAAAAGCAAAGGGAACCAGTGGATAGAGACCACATGGGGAGAGAGGCAGCAGGGGGAGGGCAGTCTCTGTAACGACTGGGAATTAACAGACTGAGAACTCATTCACCACCCTGGGATGACAGGCATTAGTCCGTTCATGAGGGATCCACCCCCAAGGCTCAAATACTTCCCATCAGACTCCACCTTCAACTTGGGGGGACAAATTTCAACTTTAGGTTGAGAGGGGACAAATATCCAAGCCATAGCACTAGTTTAACCAATGTCAATGTACTTAGACAGATGTACCAACCGTGGTTATGTAAGATTCTAGCATTAGGGGCAGCTCCGTAAGGGCCTGTAGGAACTTCCTATAACATCTTTTCAACATTTTGGTACATCAGAAAATATTCAAAATGAAAAGTTTAACAACAACAACATAAAAACACTGGGTAAAATATAAAGTTTTCTGTCATGGAGCATGACAATTACCTAGTCTTCCTGTGGCCTAAGTTTTCTTTCTCTTGCCTCGCTTTTTATCATATCTGGAGTTTAATTTTTGACACAGTAGAGAGATTTTTCTGGATAGGGTTTATATCCTTGGTTTGCCTGGATAGAAGGATGATGGGAGGGTCCATGAAAAGCTACAGCACCACATAATTCAAGGCTATGGGATCATTTGTCTCCAAAGCACAAACGGGCACAAACGGTGGAAGACATCCTTGCTGTCCCTGTTGGCTGACATTGGCCAGGTGTTCTGAACAAGAGACACATTTTCATTTGAAATAAAAGAAAGTATGATTTGACATATACTAAGTAGCAACTGCAGGCAAGGCACTTTCTTAGCCCTTTGGGGATACAAAAATCAATCAAACACAGACAACACCCCAGAGAGTTGGCTAGAAAGCACAGTAAATTTATGCAGGGCCGGGCTGTATGAGAGAGAAAAGTGATGTTAATAACAAAGGTCATAGGCACTGTGAGAGCCAAGGCAGGTGACTTACTTGAGTTCATGAGTTCGAGACCAGCCTAAGCAAGAGTGAGACCCCATCTCTACTAAAAATAGAAAAACTAGCAGTGCATCATGGCAGATGTCTGTAGTCCTAGTTACTCAGAGGCTGAGGCAAGAGGATCTCCCGAGCCTAAGAATTTGAATTTACTGTGAGCTATGATACCACCATACTCTACCCAGGGTGAGAGTGAGACTCTGTCCCTCCTCCCCCAAAATAAATAAATAAAAGGAAATAAAATAAAATAATAAAAAACCCAAACATCATAGAATGGGTGAATCTTGTAAATAACGTATATTTTCAGTAAAAGCTTTGCATTCTAGATTCTGCCACATACCAGCTGAATAATCTTGGCCAAGTTGTTTGATCTGTTTAGGATTTAGTGAGTTAATTTCTGTACAGACAAGAACAGTACCTGATACACTCTGAGGGCTCAATAAGTGTTAGCTATTATTATTTAAATCAATATGTAAATAGAAAATAATACCAACAGGGTAAAAATTAGGTTGACAAACTACTGTGTACAATATTCCTTGCCCATAATTTATTGTAAGTTATTCTTCCACATTATAGTTCAGGGAACCTACAATTAAAACAACAATATCATTTCATTTACTGATTTGTGCAGTTTAAGAATGCAACATGAGGATATATTATGTCCCAATAAAACACAAGGCCCTTACTTTGCCAAAAAAAAAAAAAAAAGTTTCTCAAAGTACAGTGCAGATTCATAATCTTGCAGTTTGAGAAAAAAATTCTCATTAATGTAACACTATTAATTTTATATCTGGTTGATCTTTTATTGGCCATGGTTCTTGAGATGTGAAATGTTGGTATTTCCTGCTCTGTTTAGCTTTCCCATCAGGTAGCTAATGATCACTTGATGTGTATTTGTTCATTTCCACTATAATTCCAGTCTCCTGCATCAGTGAAATGAAGACGCTGATGATTTGTGATAACCTCTAGGGACTGTAAGATAAAACTTCTGTCATTTTAATTGAGGGTTAATTCTGATGATGGTGATAATAGAATGGGTGAAGCTAATGATTTCATGTGAGATGTATGGAACTGCTCACCTTCGCCTTATTGAAGATATAATAAGATCTCTCCAATAGTAGTATCTTTCTAGCCTTCTTGCCCTGCTGTTACGTTCTAACATCTAACTTCAAATACAGACTTTGCAGAGGAGAGAGCAAATGAAGAGAACAAGAAAAGGAGATGAATGGGCTTTGTGCCCTGGCTTGTCTGGACTCAGAACTGGCAAAATGGAGATCATGTCACCAGAAAATTGGCTTTTATAAACACAGCTCCTTTCTATGCTTCAACATGCTCTGACTCTAGAGAGATTTTTCACATGGCAGAGAGATGATTCTCAAAGAAAGAAGTAATAGCAGGTCTTAACTTAAGGTATATCTCCTCCTCACAATCTTTACAAAACTATCAATGTTTCTACTTCTTGGCCTTTGTTTTTATCTTTAAGATTTGCAGACTGTGTTCTTAAAAATCAGAAGAAAGAACACCAACTATTTAGTCAGAGGAACTGAATTCAAATTCTCGTTCAATTATTCACACTTTTATGACTTTGGGCAGGCTACCTCTCCAACTAAAGCAGGTGCTATTTCATGTATTAACATGAGCAAGACCCCAAGACCCCTAGCTGTTTCGTGATGTTTACACAATCCTCACAATAATTCGGAGAGGACCTCTGAGAGAAGAGGAATCCTGGGTTGAGGAGACAAGGGCCTTCTCTGAGGTCATGGAAATCCCTGGAACCAAATCCAGAGTTAGTCTGTGAATAGTAAAATTAACTCCACCTGCTGAATACCAACAAGGTTCCAGGCACAGCCTTGAGTTCCCTCTAGACCAGTGTCTTCCAATCTTTTATATCTCTCAGCACATTTGAACCTATAGTTAAGCTTCCACAGCACTCTTAAATTATGTTGATCAAAAAATAAAAATAAAAAAAGGAGTACAAAAAGAATATACTTATGGTGCTTTGTACTTCTTTCAACAATAATTTAATTAGTCCTCTTTAAAAATTTCTATGGCACATCTAAGATTCTATCACGGCACACCAGTCTCCTATGGCTCATGGGTTGAAAATCGCTGCTTGATGCATTAACTAATTAAAGTTCCCAGACATTCTAGAAGGCAAGTACTATTGTTAGCCTTATTTCCCAGACTATAAAATCTGCCACAGTACCTTTCTCTGTCAACACACTTATTATTTATCCTAGATTTGTATGTATATCTGAGACATTTTCCCAATTTCTTTGTATCACATGGAAACATTAAAACATAAATGCTTATAAAAGACATGTGCTCGTTTCCCAGCATCAAGAAAACTCAGCCCTATTTTGAGTGGATCTTTCCTGTTGCTGTGACCCTTTCTCCAGGTCCTCTTGTAACATATAGAGCCGGCCTCAGTTCACAGAGCTCCTTTTAGCAGACATACTCAGGTTAAAGTACTGCCCTCCTTGATGAAATGTCGCCCCTAATTTAAAAGCCCTTTGTAATTTTTTTCCACTTAGGAATTTTTATCTAAAGAAAAATATAACTTTATATTTTATGCTAAAAACCACTAAGAAACAACAAATCTAACAAGAAATTCATGACCAGGAGAATTATTTCAGTCAAATTCTGAACCAAATAGAGCCCTAGAGTTTTAAAACATTCGATCAAACACTATCGTATTATGTGGGAGTTTATTTTTTTTCTTGGCATCATGCAACTTCCTGTTTCTAAGAAAAAAGGATTAAAGTGTCCCATAAAAAAAAAAAAAAAAAGAACTCCAAAAGCTTTGTGGACATCAAAGAGACCTTACACAACAACATTTTGATGAGTTAAGTGTAAAGGAATCAAAAACACATGGATTAAATTTCCCATAAAACCCACATGTGTTTAAAAATCAAGGGAAAACGTGCTTGGCCAAATGCATTTGGGGTTTTGTCAAACCCCAAACATTTGAGGAATCGTGTAAGATGTTTAAGGAACCCCAAACACAGCTGGATCAGCCTATATCATTCCCAAAGCATCTGCCAGTGGGAGATGATTAAGGAGATAAACCCACGAAACAATGGAGTTTCTGCTTAAAAAACACAACTGATTATTGATTAAAAAATTGCAGTTGTCAAATATATATATTCATAATTGCCACCGAACTTAGGAAATTATAATTGATATAACCTCTTAGAAGTCATTTATTAAAAAGCTCTTCTATTTCTTTAAAAAGCAGAAGGAATCATCATTTCCAGCCTTCAGATTTTCCAAGTTAACCACATTGGATCTTTTCCACCGCCTTCAAACCTTGATCAAGTTACCCCCTGTTTTTTATTAGACTTGATTTAGCTTTGCTAGACTAAGCACATTATTAATTGGCTCTCCTTTTATTTACAGTACTATTGCTTGAAAAATATACTAGAGTGTATAATTGAATTTTGGGTTTACTGTAATTAAAAAAAGTCAAAAGAGCAATAAACACAAGCGTTAGTAAACAACTGCCTCTGAGAAGTAGCATAAATCATCAAGATTAAATAATTTTATATTATATTCAGACTCTTTAACTTTAATTGACGATCACCAACCTATTTTTCAGTCATTGTTGACTAGAATCTCTTGTCAGCACTCTGTATCTTCAGAGGGGATGGCCGGGGACTCCCGAACATTCCCTTTTTTACAGCGGAACCATGTCTTTTCTTGTTTATTACTTTCCTATTCCATTCTATTTATTAAAAAGTTAGCCAAGTAGGAGGGAGGGCAATTTGACTGTGGATTTAAGTACTCTTCTATATCTGTTTTCTCATTCAATAAGTGAGACTTTGGTCCTTAAGGAAGATATCGTTTTTAGTTTTTAGAGGTGTAAGTAAGTAAATGTTTCTTTTAGCTAAATGATGATGTATGTCACTTTTTGGTTTATGGGTAGCATACTGTCATGATTTCCTGGGGGTGCAGAGGTTAATGAAAGCTTCACTGTGCCTTCTTAACACCCCAAATAGTTAAACAGCAAAATTGCAAAGTTCTCTTTCACCTTTAGAATATAAACAACATAAAATATTCTCCAACAAAGTAATACAATGAAAATATGAATAAATATAAAATATGAATAACAAAGTACTTTCTCTAATGAAAGCACCACTGATAAGGGAACGGTATATCTATATATATATTTTTTTTCCACCCTCAGCCTCAAGTACCGCAATATGAATTAATAGTTTCTACACATTTAAATCTAACTTCTGTGATCCAAGGGATAATTTCCAGTGCATAACCAGGTCACAGTTCAAGAGCTGACCCTGTATATTAATAAAAACTGCGTTTGAAACCAGAATACCATTTTTTGGAGCCCACTGTTTGCTAAAATCTGAACCAAACATTTTAGACATTACCTTTAATATTCACAACCCCCTGGCCAGGTAGATTTCTACTGTTTCCATTCTACTGTTACGGATGTTAAGTCTTGAAGAGATTAAGTTATTTGCCCAGGGATATGTAGCTGGATCATTTTGGTCACAAAGCCCATACTCTTGCCTCAACGCTGTTGACTCTTATATATTTAAGGTGAATAAAAAAAAAGAAAAAACAGTGACTGTCTCTTAAGAGTTTAACTAAAGGAGAGAGAATAATATGACCCTATCTTTGGAGGTTGGCAGACTGTCATACCAATTTGGTTTGCAGTCCTTGAAGTCATAGATCCTGTTCTGTTACCCACCCTAATGGTTATTCTATATCACTCTGTGGTACATCTTTCACTCCAGACATGACTTGGAACAGTTTGCCACATTTATACTGTTTTAAATTTCCTTTGCACATGCTAGGGGCATCGTTTTGGAGGGCAGGCAATTGCTCAGGGAACTGAGTCCTTGATGCTGTCAAGGCCATCACCTGTTTCTGATTATGTCTTTCCAGAGCTTAGCTAGCAGACATGAGTGTTATACCCTGAGAATGAAAAGTCTGTGACCAAGAAAACAAAATCATATCTACCACCGTTGCACTTTTCTTATGTGCTCATTCCATCAGTCGATAGGATGCTTTGTGGGATGAAGAGAAAGTCTACAAAAGAAGATTTTGTAGGCCTTTCCTTTAATGCCTGGGTCAGTAATTAGGCTGGCTGGTCACTCTAGGTTGGCAGTACATGGTAAAATAATTAGGAGGCAATCCTAAACTTGAGCAGTTACCATCCCATGGATGTGCTACAGAAAGTCTACAGCAGGACTAGTTTCTGAAGAATAAAGCCCAAATCCAAAATCGCTACATGAAAACAAATCAGCAAACTGAAATCATGAAAGACACAAAATTTCTCAAATTAAAAAAAAAAGGACAAGAAGATTGTACTGTCTTGAAAAATCAAGAGTATTTTGAATTAAGTCATAATATTAGGGGATATGGTTTAGAAAGATGTATAAAACAGGTACATTCAATTTACAAAACACTGAATATATTAAAAAACTTGAAGCAAATATTTTTAAATCTCTAATATTAGTCATCAATAGATAAGCAGACCAATATAGAAAAGAGATAATTTACAAACGAGAAGAAATATAAAGAAAAATAATCCGGGCTCGGTGCCCATAGCAGAGTGGTTACAGCACCAGCCACATACATGGAGGGTGGTGGGTTCGAACTCAGCCCAAGCCAGCTAAACAACAATGACAACTGCAACAAAAAATAGCCAGACGTTGTAGTGCTACTTGAGAGGCTGAGGCAAGAGAATCGCTTAAGCCCAAGAGTTTGAGGTTGCTGTGAGCTGTGATGCCACGGTACTCTAACAAGGGCAACATAGTGAGACTCTGTCTCAAAAATAATAATAATAATAATAATAATAAAGGAAGAAAGAAAGAAAAAGAAAAGGAAAAATATTCCTTTCTATTAGAAATAAAAGAAATCTAAATATTTTACAATGATGCATTATTTTTGCCTTTTAATTTTATAATCTTAAAACTGTCCAATCACCACTGATCGTGAGTATCAGAGAAATGGATACTTCTCAACATCTCTGATGGTATTCTGCATTGGTGAAAATCTTTTACAAAGAAATTTAGCTATCTATATGCAGATGCTCAAGTATTATGCATTTTAGTCTCTTTAGAAATTGATTCTAAGAAAAATAATGTATTTTAAGGAAATAATTCTTAAAGATGTTCATTATAGCATTGTATATAATCACAGAATGTAGGAACAACCCCTAAATGTCATAAAATAGAGTGGTATAGCCATTCGATGAAATAATTAAAAAACTGGTGACTAGGAAGACTATTAAAAACTTGAAAATGCTTTTGCTATAATAATGATGGGATAAGAGCAAGAAAAAATTCTACTATAACTACAGACAAAGAAAATTTTGTATTGGTATAAAGATCTGAAAGAAATACATTGAAATATAGCGAGGATTGCCCTGGAATGGAGGGACTCTTGCTGTTTTCATTTTTCTCCTCAATTTGCCATTACTTGCTAAATGTGATTGTATTACTTCTATATATATTTATTTTTAAGAATAGAGATAATATTTCAAAATCATTATTTTTAAAATAACTCATTGAAAGAGAAGACTATAAATTGGACAAGTGCAAATATACAGAGTGTGTATATTTAAGAGAAAAGTAGCAGAAAGGCATTTTAAAAGATCCTATACTTTATAAAGAAAAAACTTTATCTAGAAGATAAGACTATATTGAAATATTTATAACATCCAAAAACTTCATAAAAAGGATTTCATGGCAAATGAAATAAATTTCCTTCTAAAACAGGTTGAAATATACAGTTAGGAGGAGGAAAGAATAGATACCTGTGAGTTGGTGTGGGCTGGAGTATCGTGTTCTTGCCACTTTAGCCCACAGAGAATCTCACCAACAATTAATTGTCCTCCTACATTTGACAGTATTTCTGAGTGTCTTTCCCGAGGCCGGAGGGCTTCTTTAGACTTCTCAAACTCTGTTTCACCTCCATAATCCTATGAGATGTATCAAATAATAAATAAACAATAAACTAAGGCAAGCAAGTTGCCCTTATATTTGATTTCAGTTCAGGAATTTACTGAGACTTAATCACTTCTTAAGGGAGAATTTTTTTTTAATTCTTGATATTGTAGGATCACCTTTCGTTGACGTAATCTTTTCACAGAATATTCACTGCCCGATCAATTAAGAAATGGGAAAGAGGAATAACTGACACTTTTATTAGCAAATTAAAAAATGATCTTATTATTTTTTCTGCACTTTATTATTCCCAAATATTACAGGAGTACAAATGTTTTGTTTGCATGAGTTGTTTTTATACAGTTTGAGTCAAAGTTACAAGCATGCCCCTTACCCAGTGAGTGTGCATTACACCCATTAGGTGTGAATTTACTTCTCCCCTTCTGCCCCTCCCCCTGTGCTTTCTGTTGCGTTTTACTACCAAATGCACACAAGTGTTGATCAATTAGCTTCAATTTAATAGTGTGTACTATGGTGTTTGTTTTTTCCGTTCTTGCAAAACTTCACTTAGAAGAATGTTCTCCAATTCAATCCAGGTTAATACAAAAGATATTAGTTCACCATTTCTTTTATGGCTGAGTAGTACTCCGTGGTATCATATATATACCACATTTTATTAACCCACTCACGTGTGGATGGGCACCTGGGTTGGTCCCACATCTTAAGTTGTAAATTGTGCCGCAATAAACATTCGATTGCACATGTCTTTTTGACAAAATGACTTTTTTTCCCTTTGGTTAAATACCTTACAGTGTGATTGCCAGGTCAAATGATAGGTCTACTTTTATTTCCTTGAGGTGTCTCCATATGACTTTCCATAGAGTCTGTACAAGTTGGCAGTCCCACTAACAGTGTCTAAGTGTTCCTTTCAGCATCCATGCCAGCATCTGTTGTTTGCGGATTTGTTGATAAAAGCCATTCTCGCTAGAGTTAGGTGATATCTCATTGTGGTTTTGATTTGCAGTTCTCTGATGATGAAAGACATTGACACATTTTCATCACATTAGTTAACATAGCTTTTGTAGCATTTTCTTAGTTATTTTGCTATGTGTCAAACGATCTATGAACCAAGTGTATGGTGCCCTACGATCATACTAATGTACACAGCTATGGTTTAATAAAAATAAATAAAGAAAGAAAGACATTGAGCACTTTTTCATATGTTTATTGGCCATTAGTCTTTCTTCTTTTGAAAAGTTTCTGTTCATGTCTTTTGCCCACTTTTTTATGGGGTTGTTTGATTTTTTTCTTGCTGACTTGCTTAAGTCCATTATTATCAACCCTTTATCAGATGTATATCATGCAAGTATTTTCTCCCATTCTATAGGTTGTCTGTTCTGTCTGTTGATTGCTTCTTTGGCTATGCAGGAGTTTTTCCATTTAATCAGGTCTCGTTTGTTAATTTTTGTTGTTGCTGTGATTGTCTTTGGGGACTTCCACATAAATTCTGAGCCTAAACCAATGCTGATAAGAATTTTTCCAACATTGTCTTCTAGAATTCTTAAAGTTTGATGTCTTAGGTTTACGTCTGTTACCTATCATGACTAATTTTGGTAAGTGGTGAGAAGGGCAGATCCTGTTTCCATCTTCTACATGTGGCTGTCTAGTTTTCCCAGAACCATTTATTAAACAGGGACTCTTTTTCCCCCAGTGTTACTGTCTACTCTACAAAAGATCAGATGGCAATATGAGGATGTTTTTATATCTGGGCTTTCTGTTCTGATCCATTGGTCTATGTCTCTGCTATTAACTGAAATAATTTCTACTCAGAGATGTAGCATTGCTCAGATGGCTGGGAGGATCAAGGAAATGCAATCTAATGTAATAGGGATAGATGTCCCACAAGATGGTCTAAATCTTTTTTTCTTTATAGTTTCTGCATTGAAGAAAAATTAGCATTTTCTAGGGAACATAAAATATGATTTTTTTACACATTCTTTTAAAAAATATTAAAAGGGTACAAGTGTTTTCATTATCCTGGTGAATCGTGTAATGTTAAAGACAGGGCTTTTAGTGTGCTTGTCACAAGAAGAGTGTACATCGTCCCAATAGGTAAGTTTCATTTTGTATACAACCATATTCCCTATTCTATTATCTATCTAGTTTTTACACATTTTGTTATTCCCCCAAGGGAGATGTCAGATTGTGTCACATGGGGTAACTGTGATGGGGGCTAGTGGAAGCAGGCAGGACACTCTCTCTCTACCACTCTCAGAAATACCTTCCTCTTAGATCTGTAGAGATCTTTACCAGTGAACATTGAGTCTGACTCCAGAAATGAGAAGTGAAACTGAGGTGTTTCCAATTTAAGTGGGGAAGACAAGAGAAAGAATCAATTTTATGGAGTGCTTGCTCTCTGCAGACCACGTCATTGCCATAAATGAAAGTCAATAAGAGTTAGACATTGTCTGTTTTCTTCTGAAGAGTTAATGATCTAGTTGAGAAGACAAGCATGCAGGAGAAAGGAAGAGAGGTTTAATTTCTGTTAAAAAAATGAAAAGGAACAAATAAGAAGGAAAGAAACGTAATACAATAAAGCCCTTAGTTGGTATAAAGTTTAACCCTTATGTCTAAGTCTACGGTTTTCATACTGTACAAGGAAAACATAGACTTTAACGGGAACAGCAATTCTTGAGGATGAAGAGGTTGTTTGCCTCTCTGGTTGTAGGCATTTTTTCATGAAATACATACCAAATAATAAGACATTTTATTTTTTTAAGTATATTCATGCAACCATCATAATGTGTTACATTTACATCACTAGTGGTATTTTGTCAATTACATTGGTAAGATTTCATATGTATTTAAGTGATTGTCTTTTGCAGAAACAACTTCAGTGCTAGTGTCAATAATTTCTTTCTGGCCAATTATGGATCCAATCACGGGATGATAGAGCCCTGAGGTTCGATACAGTAAAGTGCTAGGCACTTCTCAAATTCACAAGAAGACTCCTTAAACTTTGCTGTCCAGCCTTGACTGAATCTCAAATAATTTAGATGGGTTGGAAAGATGCTATATAGAAGAAGAAAGGTTGACTTTTAGACTATTTCTTTACATGCTTGCCTATTTGTTTTGCTTTCTTGCTCTTAAATTTCAATATCTAGCAGTAACTAGAATGTGCTTAACCACGTGCTGCCCAGGTCAAGGGTGTAATAAAAGGACAATGAAATTCAGCCTTGAAGAATGGCTGCATATGCATATCACAAGTAGTTGTTTTATGAAGATATGTACAACTTCCCTGGTTTAAAAACTGTGTGCTTTACTAAGATGGTAAATGTGCCACCTTTTTTATGTGGACCTGCTGTTCCTTTGCTTTAGCACATTGACAAAGAAGACAAGTCTACTTTCATCCCAAGAATGAAGTCCCAAATTGATAGGACTGTGCAAAGAAGGCAGTCTTTTAGAAATGTTCCTCTTTATCTAGACTCACACACATCAATTGTCTCCAAATGACCCTTACTGACCTGGCATCTGCAGATTTTGAAGCTAGTGATTTAATGTACTGAAGTTTTGTATAAAATGAAAGTAATATTTTCAACCAAATAATAATATGCTTCAATCATTCACTCAGCCTTCTTCTACAGAAGAATCCTCCTTAGACAAGAGAATTTACTATTCAAAAAACTTAGTTAATTAAATATATCCTAGAATGATATGTCTATGTTTAAACTGGTCACTTACCTTCCCACCAGTATTGCCCTAATCCAAAAAATATGATAAATGAACGTGAAACTTTGGTCAGAGTGATCTATATGACTATGTTTATAGATAGTATGATAACTTTGGCCTTTATTTAGTTTATATCAATCATTTTTTCTTAAAAATCTAAGTGGCCAGAACTAGCATTTATTGGGAACTGACTTGTGACAGAGACCATGTCATGTAATTAAGGTCTATCATCTCAGTTCATCTTCATGACTTACCTATGAGATAAGTGTCATTATCCCTATTGTACAGATGAGGAAACTAAGACAGAGAAAATTTAAGTACACTTCCTAAGGCCATTCAGCTGGTAAGTATGGAATTCAATATTAAACCCCAAATTTATATACTACTTACTGTATCACTGCTAGACAATCACCATGTAACTACTGGTAGCTTGTGGAATTCATTCATTTGCATCTATGAGCACAACATCAGGAACTTCTAAGAGAAATGATGTGCATCCAGCACAGTAAGATGGGGAGAAAGAATTAAGCCACTACAAAAACAAAACAAAACAAAACTCTCAACACATGAGAGGACATCTTTATATTAAGGGAGATATACATGTTTAAAAGAAAAGTAATAGAACAAGATGAGGGCACTGAGGAAAAGAAGGTTAGTTGGAGGACAAAGAAGAGGAATATGAAGATAGCTGAAGCCCAAGAAATTGTTAGGTATGGAGAGAAGGAAAGGAACGGGATCTTGGTAGAGAGCCTGGGAATTATTTAACACAACAGAAGATGTGTTGACTGTCCAGAGTGAAGTGTGAAATTTGGAGTTTAAAGATGGAAAACCACCCATCCATTTGGTCCAATAAATTTGGGGGCTAGTCTATATAAGGTGAAAAGGAAGGATGAAGAAGAGCAGTAAGGATCCAGAAACTTTTCAATAGCCAGGTTAGCAGAGTTCCACTAATCTCTACAGAGAAGTTGTCCACCAGCCAGACAGACTGGCATCTCAGTGTACTCAGCGTAGCACCCATGCATGTCACTACTACCATAGTAGGGTTAGCTGTTTCTGAGCTTTTCTTACCCCACAGTCTTTGATGGTGGGTGCTAGATGTCGTTCAACTCTATGTCCTCAGTTCCTGTATGTAGTAGTTACTCAGTTGACATTAGGCTAATGAATATTGGCTGACATGGAAGATCGCATGGGAAACACTCTTAGACACAATGCCACTACACATGGTGTGCCATGTCAAGTTTGGGAATGGCTTGCCTCTTAAAATGCCACAGCCTATAATTTAAGCACATCAGGGTGAATTGCAGTACATGTGATTGCTGTCTTTGGTGGATATCATTTGTGGGTGGGGCTCTATGATACAAGGGTCTCCAGTGTCTGGTGAGGGAAGGCAGAAGGTATGCGCAGTTATAGACAGGTTAAAAAATATGGGTAACAAATAAGGTCAGAGAAGAGCCTGAAGAGGCAACAGGCAGGTTTAGAAGGGGTTAAAGAAAGGTGCAATGAAGACATACAGCATGATGAGTGCCAAACATTTCATTTTTTGAAACATTTAAGGAAATGGTTCATCTAGGTTAAGATCTTAAGAAGAAAATTATTTGTGAGATGAGTTATGGTGGAATTTCATTTTAAGGTCTTTCGAGAAAATCACATGAAAGGTGCATTGTAATGGGTTTTATTGGAACAGACTTTTACCATCCCTGAATGTATTATAAGAACATTCTGCTGCCCTAGAGTGGTCACTGCCAGAAGGCCAAGCAAACACTTCCTGTTGAGAATGATACAACCTCTGACAGCCTCTGCGGAGCATAAGGAGAAAGTACTTTGGAGCTGGGATTTGGTCACAGAAAAGTTAGAACCTAAAGACCCAAGCTGGAATTATACTGCTTCCTATCTTAAAGGTATGAGAGGTGCACAGAGAGTACCTTGCCCACAAGGTCAAAGCCGGCTTCTCTTTTTTGCACTTTGCTGGCTGCTACTGAGTCCTCCTGGCCTTGGCCTGAAGCAAGACTACACCTATTGGGTGAGTTCTGGGTCCAACTTACCCCCATCTTACTCCTATCCCAATATTCTCTACATTTCCCTGAGTATCCCCAGTCCTACCAAGATGGACAACATATGCCAAAAGAAGCACACAACCCAGAGATATTTTATAGTATTTCTCTGCCCAGATTGATGTCCAATTCATAGCAGGTGGGTTTGAGGAGGGGGGAGTGACAGGGGACAGCATTCCCTTCATCCTCTTTCTAAAGCACCTTCTAGAATTTGGTGTTGGTGAGAGAGTTGTCATTTCACATCGTCATGAGTGCTTATAAATAAGAAAGCATTCCGAATTGTTTTTAGTTTTTACTTGCATTCTCAACACATCCAATGCCAGATTTTTCTTTTACTGATAACTTTGCCCCTTTCTCTAAATCACAGATAATCACAAGCAGAGTTGATGGTTTTTTTCAAACGGTTGCAAATCTCCAACCCATGTGATAAAAGATGCTGACATTAATATTCTGGCGTGCTAGCTAATTCCTTCAGCCCAGCTGTGAGGCAGAGGCTCTGTGACCGAGGTGAGATCGTGGCAATGTGCAGCGTGTGCAAGGTCCCACAAAAGGCTGATCTGTTACTTGCACCTTGTGCAAATTGTGGCAGCTTGACTGTTTCCTTGGGTGAGCAGAAGAGGCTCTGTTTTCTTGCCACTGCATTCAATTTACTGGCTGCCTTGAAAAGTTCAGAAAGGGCTCAAGGTTTGACTGTTAACTATTTATGTCCTATCAGCTCCTAGACTTCATTTATCCCTGAACCCTCTGGCATCAGCGTGTGGTGACTTGCTTATATAGGACAGACAAGTAAACATAATCAAGATCATTTAGCTCCTGTGTCTGCAGCATGTTCATTAAGCAAATCTCCACGTTGCTTAGGGCTCGGAAGAGCAGCTCAGGGTGTTAGGGAGTAACACTATGCTAAGTTGCAAAGACTTGGTCTTGCGGAGGCAAAGTACCCTATCTACCTTGTTACTTTCAGGATGCAGCAGTGATTGACCTCTGTACTTGATATCAGTATCTAGTTATTTCTTACTTGTCTTCTGGTTTCACACATAGCTTTTCAAGTCCTGGAGTTGAAAAAGTAACATCACCTGTTCTGAATCTGTCCTAGCTTCTATCTGAAGATTTGGTTTCAACACAACCCTTACTGCCTGTGAAGACCTAAGCGCAGTATCCAACACACAGCAAATGCTTCATAGATTAAGAAAAAAAAGAAAAGGCATCAAGTTGTGACATGAGGAAAGAGTATAATTGGATAATTTTGGTGAAGTCTTCCTTTTCCGCCTGCTCCTCTGGCCTAGCAGATTGACATGCGGAGCCCCACAAATACCTTGAGCCCAATCTTTGGCATCGCCACCGCCACCAGCACATTTTACTCCGGCTGAAACCATCTGTGACTCCCCGATGCCCTGTGCCAGCGGCCTCCTGGGTCCAGCTTCCCCTGCGCCCTCCACCCTGTCCGGGCGACGACCTCAGCCCCCTCCCCGCAAGGCCTTCCTGGTGCTCCCGGAAACTGCGCCTGCCTCCACGTCTCCATGGTGACCTGGAAGTTCTTTCATTGACCTTATTTGTTTAGCTCTCTCTCTTCTTTACCAGACGTAAGCTCTCACACAAGAGGGTTGTTTCTTATTTATCCTTGTAGCTCAGTGCTTGCCGCAGAAGGTGTGGAAAACAAATGCATTTAACTAAATCCGTGAACGTCTCTCCCCACGCGTCCATTTCGAGGGTTACAGTTCTCCCGTCCCCCTCGCAACCCGGCGTCCAAGCTGTGATTTGTTCCGGCATCTGTCCAGCCTCAGAGGTCTCCCCTTCCCCTTCCTGGTCATTTCCTAAGAGCTCTGACTTTTCTTTTCTTTTCTTTTGATATTTTGCATTTGCTTTGCTCATTCTTGACGGAGTCTACTAATTATCATGGTTTATCGCCAAATACCTTCATTTATTTTAGAAGAAAACATGCTACTGACAGGCATTGGGGGATGGTATAAAAGATAACAACCATCTTGAGACAATTCAGTTCAGTCCAACTCCCCAGCCCTAGACACTGCTGCAGATCTCACAAGAAGCAGTTCCTGGCTGAAGGAGCTTAGAGTCATAGGAGACAGAATCTAAGAAAATGAAGAGGCTGAGCATGCAAAGTCACAAGAGTGAGCTGGAAAATGTGAAGAATAGAAGCAACATGGAATGATGAACCAAACTGGTCCAGGGGTTCAGAGATGGTCCCAAAGCTCATACCGGAGGTCCAGCTTTTCCCAGAAACAATGTCTCAGGTGGCCCTCAAAAGACTTGTCCTGTAAGCATCTAGTCAGGATGAAAACATTCTGTGCTGACAAGCATGACCAGCTTTGGGGGCAGAGACATAGTTATTATGTTTATTCCTTAGTAAACCTGAGTAGTAACATTGCCCCTTGTGGGTGGAAAGCAAATGATGGAGAAGCTTTAAGTTTGTTTGCTATTAATGAATAAAAGAAACAGGACGGCTAAAAGAGAAATTCTCAAGCTGTGCTGTCTGAGTTTGAGCCCTGGCTTATCCTCCTTTTAGATGTATGAACTGCTGTAGCTTACCAACAGCAGTCTCCCCATTTGAAACACATGGATGATTGTCATACCTACCTTCTAGGCTTGTTAACCAAGGTAACACCTACAAGCTGGGTCACTCCTGTAATCCCAGCACTTTGGGAGGTCAAAGTAGAAAGATGGCTTGAGGCCAGATATTTGAGACCAGCCTAAGCAGGATAGAAAGTCTCCATCTCTATATAATAACAGAAAAAATAGCTGGGCATGGTGATGTTGTGCTTGTAGTCCCAGTTACTTGGGTTAGGTTGAGGCAGGAGGATAACTGAATTCATGAGTCTGAGGTTGCAGTGAGCTCTGATCACGTCACCATGCTCTAGTCTGGGCAATAGAACAAGACCCTGTCTCAAAACAATAATAATTGTTATTATAATGCCTATGATGCCAACAGCTGGCATGTAGTAAGTGCTCAACAAATGTTATCTATTAACCATTATAATATTTAATTTGTTTTCCACATACGAATGGCTCTATCAGATGACTTGGTATCTCCACTGACTATATGAGATTATTTACAAGGCACTACAAGAAACTAAGCTAATGTATCAGATTTATTCACTTCTGTAAATCTACATGCATCCTACTTTCAACACAGACATCTTTTATATTATGCATTTTAGATATAGATGATATATACAGAAAGACAGAAAAATTAACATCTGAGGGCGACGATGAACACCAGTGTCTCCAGTAGCCATAGATGAAACAAGATACAGGGAAAGTGATAGTAACTGGAAAAGAATGGTAATGCCGCTGGACATAAGAACAAAGTACTGTAAGTAAAAAGCAGTCAAACAGGGGACTAATCTGCCCCTTGTCACTGCCCTGTTCATCTAGCATTAGTCCATCGAGCTGAGGGGGAGTCCCGTTAGGTGCGTCTCCTTCTAGAATAAGATAATGCCCGTTCTACTGCAGAGACCCTTTGGGAGAGGATACTTCTGGGTGATCTCTTCACTTCTCATAGTCGCTTACAGCAGTGTCATGAACAGGATAGATATGTAATTCACGTGTGTCTGATGGACTGGTGGGTGAGTAGATGGGAGGAATGAAGGCAGCAAAGATCAAAGATGTAAGGAGAAGCCCCAAGGCCAGAATAACAGGAGGGAGAAGTATCCATATAGTTACTTCCACCAAGTTCTGCAAACAAAAATTCTTAGCTGTGTGGCAGAGAATTTCCTGCAGATATTCCACATAAACTTGGTAGCTGGAATCATGAGGATATTAAAAAGAAAACAAGAACAAAAACCTACCTAGCCTCCAACATTTTTAAATCAGGAGGGGGCCAGAGACAGGAAAACATTTTTCCTATTTCGATCTTCTTCGAACCACTCCAAAACTAACCATGATAAGGCAAAGTTTAGTGCCAAGTAGGTCTTTACACTTAACCTTTCTTTTTTTCTTTTTTTAAATGTGAGGAGCAAGGAATCAGGTCCTCACAGGACAAACAGCAGAGCTGTGTTGTCGTTTTTTTGTTTGTTTGCTTGTTTTTGTACTTTCATGATATCTTGAGTTGAAAGAACATTTTGTTCAGTAGCCCAGTCTAGAAGCTCTCATAAAGAAGTGGAGACTCAAGGAATATAGAGCCAAAGAGACCTTTGGGTTCCTCTGCAGATGTGTATGTAACAGGTGGCAAATCTGTAACAGGTGGCAAATCAAGGTCACAAAAGTCACCTATGGACAAGCCAATACCCAGGTCTACATCTGCACCTCCCAAGTGAAGATTCTGAAAGCTGTCTGGCTCCCTTATCACTGGAAAGGCAGCTATTATTATTTATTAAATAGTAAAAAGATACATTGAACGAGGACTACTTGTTATGCTGTTAGAATTTTAATTGACATAAGCTGATTTATTTTTGTCACTATTTATGTCACTATTCTACAAAAAAGAATTGAGTGTAAATTTTCCTATAACTATAACAATATATGCTTAACATATAATTACTTTACGATGCCCTTTGTTAGGTACTGGAAGGTTGTGGTTTAGTTTCAACACAGGAAATATTTTACTTCATGTTAAAAGCAATGACTGAAGCATAGAGCAAAGATTTTTGAAAATTTTATTTTTATTGGCACAGTTATAAAGGATGTAAGTAAGGTATGTTTATCAGTGATATTTTAGAAGACTAATACTTTAAACTGCACTAAGATTTTTGTTGTGTTTTTATGCCATTTCTTTTAAGTCAAGGTACAATGAATTGCCATAATCAAGACAAAATTACCCTATTAGCAGAAAATGGGTGTGCTTCTATTCCTACCCTAACCCCAGGAAGGTGAGTTAAAATCATAATTGAAGAAATAGACAACAGTTGAAAATAAGTGACTATTCTTTTTTTTTTTTTTTTTTTTTGAGAAACAAATGACTAACACAGTTAAAAGAGATTCTTTCTATATAGAACTCAGTTGAATTTTTGCTGCATGAGATTCACCTTTCCAAAGGACATACGTGGTCATTTTTCTCATCTTCTAAAAATCCTCTCAATGGCTTTCCACTACCTATAGGAAAAGGGTAGACCACATTGGCCTCATTCTTGACACATGGCCTGGCTCCCATGTACCTGTGCCAGAGCCGCTCTCTCTACTCTTCTACAAAAACCTTATGCTCCACTAAGCCAATTTGCTAGGATTGACATTTCTTGACAAATAAGTAACAGAAGGCTCCAGAAAATGTGCAAATGACTAGGATCCAACAGAACTTTCTATCATGATGGAAATGTTCTATATGTGCTATCCAAAACACTGGCTATTGGGCATTTCATATGTGGCTAGTGATACTGAGACATTGCATTTTTACATTTATTTAATTTTAATTAATTTAAATTTAAGCAACCACATTTGGCTATTGCATATTGGATCACACAGCTCTAGAATACCAGAGTGGATTATGAGTACAAGTTTTAAGCAACTGTTTCAATTATCTATTGCTGCATAACAAAACACTCCAAAACTTAGTGATTTAAAACAACAACAAAAAATTATTTCTCAATTTTTCAATCTAGTCTGGGTTAAGCTGAGTGGTATCTTTGCTCCATGTGGGAGATCCAAGATGGTGCCTTCATTCTCCCATCGGGTTCCTCGGTTGTTATGGACTGAAACAGCAGGGTTTGGCTGAATCTCTTTCTCTCTTCTCACAAGGTCTCTCCAAGTGGCTAGCCAGGACTTTCTCACAACATGGAGGTCTCAGGATAGTTGAAATTTTTCTATGAGGGGAAGTAGAAACTTCCAGACCTCCTAATGGCTGGGATCAAAACCAGAACGGTATTACTTCTTTCACATTCTATTGGCTAAAGCAAGTCGAAGGTCAGCCCAGACTCCAGGGAAAGGGAACTAGGCCTTTCTTTGTTATGGCCAGAGTGACATGTCTGTAGAAGGAGAGGAGGAACTGTGGCAGCAAGCTTAGTTAAGGGACTACCACCACAAGTCTAACAGAGTTGATAGGCAGTACAGAGCTTGCAGATGAAAAAAGGAAAGACAGCTTAGAGCATAAACAAAGGTCACTTTGTAAGGATCAGAAAAGGGAGAAAGGAAAATGGAAATCAAGTCAACTCTAAGGAGACCTATGAAAGAAAAACATTATCAGAACAACCAGAAACCAAGAGGTGACCACCAGCCAAACCAGAGGGACACAGCTACCCACAACAGGTCTGATGAATGGCCACTGAGAGTATCGCTGATCATCCAACACAAAGTATACCCCAAACTATCTCTCTGGTTCAGCTCTGCCTGCTGAAGCTTCACATGCAAACTCTTCATTAGTGATCACCCTGACCCACTCTAGGACACTTGTCTTGACATCCCATGCCTTCAGTCTCAAGGATTCCTCAAATGGAACCACAGGATCAATCAATTTCTTCAGCATGGAGCTGTAAGCTCTGGAGAGGACTGTGAGGGCTCATCCTACTAAACTGACCAAACCACACTTACCTTGCTGCAGAAATGCTGCTACTTCCAAATCTGTAGAAATGGCATGGCACCACACATGGGGGAAAGTGCTGGCAAAGTTCCAAGTATAAAGAAACAAGGAGTGTTGACAAGTTACTGACCCTGTTATCCAAAAAGCCCATGCTTTCTTATTGCCACAGTGATGGTAGACAGCCAGAGATATACAAAATAGAGCAGTCTCTATGTAACTTCTGACAATTAATTTAACATCTCTGAACTTTTGCTTGCTCATGCACACAATGGAGATAATTTCATTCACCTTGTAGAGTTGTCATGGAGAATTAAATGCAAAACATCATGGATTCAATGAATGTTAATTTCATTCCATTATCCTCATCCCGAGTTGCCCTGCTTTCTTTTTTAGGGCACTGAGTGGAAATCAACTGCTAACAGAGTTCTTGAAATATTCCCCATGAGAGGGATGACCTGAGAAATTTAATGGTATTTCTAAAATAAATAAAACTTTATTAGACTTTAAGTTGCTTTCCATTGTATTCCACACTTTAGAGAAGTTTAAATTTAGTTGTATTTTTATTATTTAGAGAAAAATAATGCTGCATCAGTTAGTAGCTGAAAGGGTCTTATCTAAGTTAGATGAATTTGATCCAACACAGATCTGCACAGGTTAACCGCCATGGAATGCACCATTTAACTCATCCAGTGTCACAGATTTTCATGCACGCTTTCATCACTAAATCAGCCAAATAGCCTTGAGCGCCTACTATGCATTCAGGCCAAAGGGTACAAAAAGGCATGATAATTTCTCAGAGAACACATGATCTCGGCAGAGAGAAAAATAATACAGATTACAAGAAAGCTAACAATGCAGGCTACGGATGATTCATTCCAAGTAAATGGTAGAGACCATACGTGCCGTATGAAGTCAGAGAGGAGGGCGGCCCCTCTTTAAAGCACCATAAGCATGGTTCCACCAAGGATGGGAGCTTTATAATAGGCCCAAAATGACAGAGCATGTAAAAAATGGGAAAGAAGAATAAACTGCATTACTAAAAAGGCAAGAGGCATGACAGTGGTCTTACATGTGGGTGTGCAAGGACTTCATGCAGACACAGTAAAAATATATGTCTGACCAGGCATGCAGGATCCTCGAGCATTGTGAGAGAGACAGAGACCAGGCCACAAATCCCTGAGCAGCAGGCCCCAGATAGACTTCATCAGGATGAAAAGATTTTGAGATCAGGAGAATAATGTGCCCTAAAGATTCTGGGTGATTCTGGGTTTATTGCTCCCCTTCCTCCCATTTATATTTCTCTAAATTTTCATTTAAAAAGGACAGCTCCTGCTACAAGCAGATCACAGAGCACCTAGTATAAAACCTTATGCATTGGTGATCTGTAATTTCCTGTTGAGCTAAATTGAAAAATAATGTGACTCAAACACTTTTCTGTAACTCGTCTTGCTGAGCCTTATCAAAGAAGTTTCCGACAGTTGCTATCACCTGAGTCCCCTTCCTAGAAATGTGATTACTTATCCCTGTTGCCCAATATGGAGACCACAGAGTGTGGCCTGAAGTCATGAGTGAACAGGACAGAAAAAAACCTGAAGTTAGTAAATGAAATTTTAATCTATTTTTCTTCATTCATAAGTGTAGCAAAATGTATATAGCATACCCAGAAATAGCGAGGGCCTGTGAGAAGATTCATATTCTGGGTGTGACCTGAGGCAATTGGAAAGCCCTCTCCCTGGCAGGCTTATTACCATTCTAGAACCTACTTTTAGAGCTGCGGACTCCTGTGCTCTCAATCTGAGCAGACGAATTGACTAAATGTTTACTCTTGAACTTCTCTGAACACTAACTTCTGCTTTTCAGTTTGTCGTGTCAATTTGTCTGAGCACTGAAATGGAAAACTGAATAGTTATTTCAAAAGTACAGATGGAGCCCCTTGTTTATAGTATAATTCTTTACACCAAATGGAACTGCAGGAGGTTCAAAATTTGTAAAGGTCTTCCAAAAATCCAAACACATTATTCATTTCAACAAATCTGACAATTTTTGAACTACATAAATTTTTGAACAATTTTTTTAGTCCATTCGTGTTAAGTGAGGTTAATTTGAAGATATTGCTACTTCCCAAAAGAAGCAGTGGGTTTCCAGAAGGCAATTTATGCCAGAACATAATTCAGTTGGACTCTCGTATCTTGGGTGAACAAAGAAATCACCTATTAGTGAGGACATCAAAATTTTTGAAAAATATCTAGTCTAGCTCATTTTATAGTTACCAGACAAATGCTTTTTAACAAAGTGGTAATGTGTTTCAATCCACTCACATGAAAATAAAACATAGATATTAGCTTTTCCCATATCTCATTAATTATTATGCTATAAGAATTACATTCGTTACAAGCATTTACCTCTGCACAGATTTTTATTTTTTTTTGGTAAGGTGGGGTGTTATCCCATGAAATTTAATGGGATAACAGAATAATTTTAGTTTATTTCAGCAAATTATGTTGGCCGGAGAGACTATGGCCTAAACTCGCTGATATTTTGACGATTCTCCAATGACAGGGTGGGTGCTCCTGTTAAAGGTGATTTGCAAAGCATGCTTTCCGAGAGAGAGCTGCCTGTGTGTGTCCTTCTGGCATATTTTAAAATTTCAAATGCTAAAACTGCTACCTGTGAAGGAAGACGAACAGAGGACAGTGAAGGCTGGAAGTGCGGCCTATTGTCAGACTATTAGACTTTCCTCCCCATCACCCACAGAGAAATACAAATTGCTTTTTGAACTAAAATTCGTTCCTGTCTTTGGACATTTTCAATGAGACATTAGTGTTCCATCTGATTTAGAGAGGGGAGACATCCAACCCTGATTTTTCTAAGTCACCTTTGCATTTTACTATCTTTGCATTGACACAATCAAATAAGAGAGCTAGGCCTCAGAAAGCAGGTTCCCAAAGAAAACCCACGTGATTTGCAAAGTGACTTGCATAATTAGGCTAAGGCCCCTCCACATGTACCTTTCTGATGGCATCAAAGATAACTCTGCAGAGGAGAAAATCGAACACCCTTTACTTTTAAAAATGAATCTCCTTCAGAACAACAAAAGAAAAACTTGGAATTTCATGAGGATTACTCAGAATCCTCCAAAATAGTCCTAGCTTTGTTAAATCTGGATTTAAATGTCAGTAATTTAAGGCCAGCTTTATGAATACAATGTCTATCTCTTGCAGCTGGGCCATATTATTTCAGTGACTTTTTTTTTATGCTGAAGTTGGCTATAAGTTCTATGCTTGATTTATGAAGCAAAACACTCTATTTACTGTACAATGCCATAGTGCTGACATGCGGGGTCACTCCATAATGCATTTAGAGTGGAGCGTGGGAACAAGGTTAAATGAGCAACATGCAATGGTTTATGAATGCAAAATGTGGCTTTTACAAAAAGAAAGCAAGACTCGAAGGACCCAAATGAAAATTGTGACAAACAGTAGCAAGCTGTTTGAATTTATTTGTAAGCACAAAGATTACATTTGACTAGGCAACTTTGGGTTGCGCTGTGAAGTGCAAAGTGTAAAAAAAATCAAGGAAAAATGAAAGTACAGACTTTCCAACCATCGTCAGGGTGTAGGGTTCCAAACGCTTAGGATCTTCTCATGCTCACAGGGGTTCTCCATTTAACAACTGCTTCTGGCTCAGGGACTCAGGAATGTGGGCTATAGACAGGGAAATGATCAATACACATATTTTTGGAATTGATCACAATTGTCAAATTGGAATGATTCAGAGCCTGAAAAATCTCAGACACCTGTGTTAATATGACACAAATAATTTCATCATATTCTGAACTTTAATTCCAAAATTAAAGCTAAGTTCTCATGTAGATTCTTTCTTACATAATCAACAAAAGATGATTTGAAAAGATAAATGGTACAGAGAGCTGCTGATTTTTCTCTGCTGGTAGTTTTCTTGCAGAGAGTCAGTGGAGGGGGGTTCTAAATTTTATTAAATGGCCATGAAAACCATGTGGCGTTCAGGTGGGAGATGGAGAAAACAAACTTGGAAAGGGGCAATGAAGTGATCAGCTGGTTCTTTAGTCCATCTATGATCTTTACTCAAATTCTTCTAAAATCCTTTACCCAGCGGACTAGAGACAGCAGAACTTCAGAATGAAACAGTCTAAGTTTGTACCAGGTGGAAATTGTAAGATACTTTTCTTGATGTGTTGAGATGCCAAGGAAACATACGGAAAGAGTGGCTAAGTCGTTTGGGGACTAATGCCACTGGAAGATGTAAAGTCCCAGAGATGCAACAGCATAGGAAGAAAAACAGGCGAAAACTATTCCAGGCCTAAGGAACGGCTGGAAAGTCATTGGTGGAAAGAAAGAAAAAGTGAATCAGAAAAACACCTTTGTAGAAAGCAACCATTTTAGAAGAAGATTTATTTCGTTTCTCCAATTTCAGATCAGGCTGTTACTACCACTTAACACCTGTCAGGGTGGATGCTGTTTTACAGTTAAAACAATGCCTACTTGAAGAAATAAAACTGATTACTTTTGAGAAAATATTCTCAGACTATTTTCCAGATTCTCTGCTGCCATGATGGGAGACTTACCAAGGTTATCACCTGATCACAGTGATGCTGGTCCTGAAACCGGAACAGCTGTGTAAAATATTAACGCTGCCTTAAACATGTTCACTGCATGAGAAAAGTAATCAGAGGGTAATGTCCCAAAGCAAAAGAATACTGTACACTTACCTTACAAGGAGATCATTCTTAGATACTAAGGGTGTGACCCAAATGCTTCAGTTGACACTTAATTTCCTGCTAGCTAGGGAATGAATGACAAATACTTTCTAAATTGAGTAAGTCAGGAAGAAAGCTGGTGGCTTCTGCCACAGTTTGTGGCTGATAAGATTTCAGTAAAAGCTATATTAATTAGTTTGATGTAAGCTCTCCAAATTATATAAAAAATCAACACACTGTACCCCACAAATGCATAAATGTATTCATGATCTATGTGTATATGACTTAATAAAAGGGGAAAAAAAGATTTCAGTTAATAATTGCAGTCAGGAACTAGCCCCTTCTTTAATGGGGACACTTTTACTATCAAACGGATGGAGCATTTTATTAGTCTAAGAGAAGGAGGAAAATAAAAGCATTTGTGATCCCCCAGCCTCTTGGAATGCTTCCACTTTTTTTTTTTTTTTTTTTTTTGCAGTCTCACTTTGTCACCCTTGGTAGAGTGCTATAGCGTCACAGCTCACAGCAACCTCAAACTCCTGGGCTCACGCAATTCTCTTGCCTTAGCCTCCCAAGTAGCTGGGACTACAGGCACCCACCACAATGCCCGAGTATTTTTAGAGATGAGGTCTCGCTCTGGCTCAGGCTGGTCTGGAACCCGTAAGCTCAGGTGATCCATCCGCCTCTGCCTCCCAAATGTGAGCCACCATGCCCAGCCTAATGCCTCCACATTTGGATTTGAAGTAGAGGTTTTGATTTGGCAGGATCTGTGGCACCGAGCTCAATAAATAGCCCAATACCAGCGAGGCTGATGCTAATTCAATGCAAAGCACCAACAGGTAACGGTTCTTTCTATTAAAACAAAGTTGGGAGACTCAAGTTGATTTGTAATATGAAAACCTGTGATTGCTGTTCTTCCCCTTGACTACGCTTATGGACATTCTGAAAAGCTATTTACTATTTTGCTTGCAGTAAAAGAAAGATTGAATGAGCTCACAAATTAGTATAATTTAGTACCATGCAAGTCTTGACCTTGTTCTTAGTTTGTATTACCAAGTGTCAGTGCCATGCAGAGGAGTGAGAGAAGGAGTCACAATAAAACTCCACCTTCCAACCGCTGATGATATATTAGGAGTTTAAAAGAGAAGAAAGGGCTGGGTACGGTGGCTGGCTCAGACCTGTAATCCCAGCACTCTGGGAGGCCAAGGCAAGTGGATCACCTGAAACCAGGAGTTCAGAAACTGGCTTGAACAAGAGAGAGACCCTGCCTCTACTAAAAATAGAAAAACTAACCAGGTATTGGGGCTGATGCCTGTAGTCCCAGCTACTCAGGAAGCTGAGGCAGGAAGATCACTTGAGCCCAGGAGCTTGAGGTGGCTGTGAGCTATGACGCCATAGCACTCTACCAAGGGTAACAGAGTGAGACTTTTGATTACTAAATAAGTACATATATATATACATATATGAAAAAAAGAAAAGAAAGAAAAGAAAACCTTTAAAAATTAGAGATGAAATAATAGTAGAGTAGACAGGAAAAAATGTAAAGGAGAGCATCAACTACAAGTAATACAAATGGAAATAACTAACTTTTCAGAAGTTTGATCTGCTTGGAATTGTCCCAGTTTTAGCGATGCAACTTCCATACCCCAGAAAACTCCTCAGTCCCAGGTGAGTCTGATGACCCTCTTGTTAACAGCAGTGCCTATAGGAGAGCGTCTCTTCATTGTATACCCTTTTGTAATTCTGAATGTTATTGCACATGTAGTATTCATTCAAAAATTTTTAGCTAAAATTATAAAATGATTAGAGGGAGCCTAACAACCTGCTTAGGGGAGAAAAAGAGACAGAAACATGCTAGATAATCCCAAAAAGTAAAATCTTGATTGATTCCAACTTAGTCCCCAGAGAAAAGGCCACCCTAGAGCAGCCATGTGCATCCCAGGCCCTTTTAGAATGATGGAGTCACCACAAGGAACCTGGAGATCCTCATAGTCACCAAACAGTATCTACAGGCAGAGTAATATGACTCCTAGCTATATATTATCTTTGCTCTTCAGATATTATTAGGAACTACTGTCATTAAAAAAAAACTAGGAATTCGTTTACAATTTTTAAAAATTCAGTGCATGAGTCTTAGATTTACAGACTTACAGAGGCGAATGGGGCCGTGGAGATTGCCACATCCAACCCCATTCTTTCACAAACGTATCAGTGGCACTGCACAGCTAGTTAATGGCATGTGTGCTCTGTGAACGAATCTACCTCATGGTGCTAAGCTAATTACAGTAGGGTTTATACAGCTCTCATAGAATTGTGATTAAGTCCTGTGGGGATATGCGATCACCAATTTGCTATCTATCTTCAATGGCATTAAACAGTGACTCTCCCCACCAGAACTCTTGATTTATCAGAAAATGACAGCCTGAAGTACAGTAGCAAGAAAACAGAGACCTGTATCCCAGGCCTGGTTTTGCCACCAACTAGTTGAACAATCTTGGGCAAGTCATTCACTATCTGTTAACTTTACTGTTCTCATCCAAAAAAAGAAAGGACTGGTGAGATGTCTGAGGTCCCTTTTTTTTTTTTTTTTGATAACATTTTATGAGGCTATAAACCATTAGGAAAACTTTTTTGGTCAAAGCTTATAGAAAATTGACTCCTGGAGCTTTAACAGAAGCCAGGATTACACAGTTAGTCAATGGCAGAGTTACAATTAGGATCTAATTCTCTGGACTCCCTGTCTTTTTTCTACCTTCTCCCCCCATAGCTTAACACATAATTAAGCTTTCAGTGATTGCCATCTGCCCCTAGGAAGTGTGAAATCACAGATCTACACAGTTATGGAGAAGAGAAAAGAGGAAGACTATTCTAGTCATGGCCAAGCTCAGTAACTTGAGATTTTCTATTTTGCGGACGTGTAAGCAGGGATCATGACTGATATCATTATTATAATTATTGTTAGTATTATTATTAATGACATAGCTGAGGGATGTCCCCCAGGGGTATCCAACCTGCGGCCTGTGGGCCACACATGAATTAGATGAGGACATTTTTGCTTATCTGTGGTGTTGGGTATCACAAAAATTTATTTTTTTATTAAGTCTTGTGTACATAGATCATAAATACATTTATGCCATTTTCAATGTGTTGATTCTTTGTACAAATTGGAGTGCTTACATCATACTAATCAGCATAGCTTTCACCTTATTACAGCATTAGGACATTTGTGTTCCTCACATGATAGATCCAACTTGTACTTGCAATGTGCTCCATAGGTGTGGTCCCCCTACTAACTCCTACTATTCCTCCCACCACATCCCTTCCCCTCTCACTCCCCGGATATCACAAAATTTATGCACAGACTTTTTTTTGCCCCTGGCTTTCACTAGTGTTTGTTTGTTTAATGTGCAGCCTAAGACAACTCTTCTTCTTTCAATGTATGGCAGAGAAGGAAAAAGATTGGACACCCCTGAAAGTTTACAAATCACATTATGTCCACTTATGTGATTTTATTTAAGCTGATAATAACTTTAGGCTAGAATAGATAGAGAGCATTTTTACTACTATGGAGAGTTCGATGGGACAGCACTGCTTTAAAGAGATTGTGACTTGTCCAAATTTAGTAGCCACTAAATGACAGTGCTCGTATCTTAGTCTTCTGACCCAGGACTATTGGCTTTACCCCAGGCCCCAGAGCAGCTTCAGCTCACCAGCTAGTCTACATTTAGTCCCCTTAACAATTAATTAGTAGTGCCCCCTAAAAAAGGCAAACCGATTTTGATAGCACCTTTAGAGATGCACAAGAGGACAGCATGACCCTAATTTACAGAATGGACAAGACCATTGGGTCGTAGCAAAATCTGAGCAGAGAACTAATTTCTAACACTTTCACAACCTGAAAATTAAGTATTTCAGGTTCTGTGTCTATTAAACTCCAAAGAATTTTCAAATATTATCCGCATCAGGCCTCTCCTTCTCAAAGATTATCAATGACTACTGCCGAATCTTGAGTCTGCCAGGAGAAAAAAAAAGAAGCACTGGAATTCATACCACTTGGAATTCTAGGCAGAGCTATTTCGCTCACATTTAACACCCTACTTTTTCTTTCAAAAGGAAATAGGCATATTAAAGGGGAACTCTGAACATCATATTTTTTGGCCTGCACTGATTTTTACAGCATTGTCATAGAGAACAGTCTAGTCATTGCCTAGTTCCACATCTATACTTAATTAAAAGTGGGGAGAGCACACTGAGGGGCTACCAAAAGGGCAACAGAGCCTAAAGAATTTTTTGTAGCTCTTGAATAAAACAAAGGTATGTATCCTAAAAGAGAAACAGCATGGCCCCTGTGAAGTCTGAACTTTGAAGCCATAATAGGTCTTGATTAGAATCCTCCCTGACTTTTTCCTAAACCTGGCCTCTGCAAATCCCTTAAACTTTCTGACCCCCAGTTTCCTCATCTAGAAAACAGATAAAATCTTGCTTACCTTACAGGGCTGCCTTGAGGATTGATGATAATGCACATATAGCACCCACCTTTTCTGGATCCAATGTATTGTTATCCACTCAATGAGAGGTTTAGTACAATTACAGGGAAGATGAGACAGGATAGAAGATGGCAAGCAGGTGAGGATTTGGATTGATAACCTAGAATTTTCTTAGGTGAAAATGTCCATTGATTCATGGCTTAAATTTTTCAACTGAAGAAATGATATAAGTGGATAAACTGTGCCAGGTGAAACATGAGTATTTAATAAGTAGGAGGTGTTATTATTAATGTCTCTCAAGGGAAAATACTAAGGTACCATGAAGTTTAGCCATAGCCAATATTTATTAAATTGAAAAAAGAGTCAGGCTATTAATAAGCAGAAATTTTCACCAAAGAGAAATCTATATTGCCAGTCTAAATTATCACTTAATTGCCATTTCATATCCCACCTCACCTTAATTGTGTTTATTTGTAATAAACCGCTCATCTAGTAGAAAACAATACGTTGGATACAGAAAAGTTTGTTGTTAGATATCAATTACACACTTTGTATGTTTATAGATTTCACCCTGGGGGGAAAAAATACAAAACTCATACCTATGTTTTCTAAGAACAAGTTCTGTGGTAACTTCTAAATTCATTATTAGCAAAGGTTGTATTTAAGATTCCTGTGTCTACTGCTTAATAACACCCAAATTAGTCTCGATGGAATTAGCTATAATTAAGGACATTGTGAAATATGGTGGGGCAAACAGAATTACACTGTATTACTTTATTAATAATATTCTTTAACTACACTGTAAATTGCTATTAGGCCTGCATATTACTGCCTGGATATGGAAATAGTCTTTTGCTATGCTAATCTAACACAATTTTCTTTTAAATGTAAACAAATTATACTCTATTAATATGCTGTTCTACTTGCATAGTTAATTATTGTAACAGTAAGGAATAAAATTGTTCTGCTTTCTCTGTTTCTGATGGAAAAGGGGCTACATAAATAGTTTAATAGGGAACTAATTATGCAAAAAAATTAGATGCCTAAAATGTGTTTGTAATTACATTAAAATGGTCTTCTGTTCAAATATTGGAAAGCCTGCTAATTGGAGGCTAGCTGAAAATTTAAATATTGTGAATCAATGATTTTAATACAGTACATGTTTAGTTGTGTTTCTGTTCATATTTGTCTTGAAAATGAAGAGAATATTTAACAGTGTTTAATAAGAGGGGATCTGAGTTTCATACCAATGAAGTTAGTCTGTGGCAGACTCGAATTTTAAGCATGTATTTTACAGCATTATCTGCAATTTACTCAAGAGGTATGGGCAAGTTTTGGCTCAGTAACAAGAAAAACAAAGGTATACCGCTTCCAGGATAAGTTGATGTGAAAAGAAAATCTGATGTAGACCAAATCAAAGAGTTCTGGAAAATGTCCCGTGACAGGCAAACCAGAGTTAACATGGTTGAAAATTGCTAAATTGTTTTAGATAAATAAACACATGTAGCAGATCACCTGCCTATTCTCCAAGGATTTCCAAGTGCCTCCCCTTATCCAGTCGTAATTAGAGAGTGTTAAAGATGCGGTGCCTTGTCCGAAATGATTCTCTGTGTCATCCAAGCTTTTTATTTGGACGGAACCGAGCTTCTTAATCTGAGAAAAATGCAATGCTAAAATAAGCCCACTCTTTTGGAGAGAATTTCAACAACCTGTCCTGAATTTTAAACTATTTTGGAAAAAAAGGAAGGGCAAACTGTTCATTATAATTTTTTTTTTACAACAATACAAATGAGAGGACTGCATATGTAACCAGGATTAATTACACAGATAATTGGGAATCCAGAAATAACTTTATAATTTAAAATTCTTGCCTACTTAACAGAAAGAAAAGATCTTCCTGTTGTGAGGATCAAGAGATATAATGCATTTGAAAGTCTGTTGAAAACTAGAAAGCTCCCAGGAAGGGAGCAGGACAATCACCATGGTTCTTAATAAGAATGAAAAGATGAAATGTAATTTATCCTGTAACATAATCCCTACCATAGCTCCTTCCACTCGAACTTCTATAGCTTTCATACCCTGATGGTACAAGGCAGTGATTAAGTTTGAGCTCTGCAAGTAACAGACCAGACTGTGGATCTTGGCTCTACCTCTTAGGGCCTGACAATCTGATAGACGATACTCAGAGGATCTGTTTTAAGATTTAGTACAGGGAACAGACACAACCAGTCAATTGACTGATTTCTCATAAACCACTGCCACATTTTTTGACCTAAAGGATATCTTTTGCTGATTTTGAAAGACAAGAAAAAAAAAAAAAGACCTCCAAATATAGCAGAACGTTTGTAATCTGACCACCCAAGGGATGGTAACAAACTGGTCAACATATGAAGGAGATCAACATAAGGAACTAGGTCTACTGTACTATTGTATATATGTGGTGCATGTTCCATCTATGAAAATTAGGTCAACTTATGGAGGTGGCCACTGTAGGAAGGTGGTCAACTATTTTCAAACACATTTAAACATATTTACTATGTCTTAGGCAGAGCCCAACTCTTCAGCCCACTGGTCTAGCTCTTCTGCCCTCTTCTCTTTCCTACCAACTGTCTCTGCGAGCTCTCTACTGAGCATAGGGATTCCTTCTTTCCCAAAACAGCCATCCCCCTTCCCACATTGGGGCCTTGTGACTGCCATTTTTCTCACTTGGAATGCGTGCTTCTTGTTCCATTACTCTTCTTTTCAGACCTAACTCCAATTCTTTATCTTCCTCTAAGGTCTTCATAGAAAACTTTAACACTCTTCAATTCCTCCCTCTCTTTTGAACTCACTAGCACATAAACTCTGTACCATTCTCTTGGCACATGGCCTGATATCTTATTTGTTATTCAACTTTCTTAGTATTGTATATTTTTCACTGTAACTGGAAAACAGGTTCTTCCAGGAATTTTATACTTCTTTGTGTTTCTAATATATGCAATGGCCAATATATAGTAGGTTTTGTACGCATTCTTGATCTTATATAGGGCAGAAGTACATGAGGCCCAAAGAATTTGTGGGAATAGTCTCAAGTTAGCCAGCTCATCCTAAATAATCCACTTAAATAGATGAGATGGAGCCTTGTGACAGTCATGTTATCCACATAGTATGTTTGAGAAAGCATCTTTGATTATGGTAGAACCTGAACATTTCATGACAAATATTTTGGTGAGGTGGCGCTATGCCTAATTCAATCCATCTGTCCACACGGTGAGTGTTCTGTTGTGCCCTGGAGCTGGACAGGAGAGACACATACCTGGAAACTCACAATCCTGTTTCACTCTACTAAAATGATTTCTCATGTATCTTTTTGAAATAGAAATGTCAAAGATATATGATCGCTATTTCCTGTAAGTTTTTATTTGGGGTATTTTGAAAGCCAGATGACTATCTTGTTCTCTGATGATACAGAAGACTCACCACCCACTCGCAAGCTCCCACTGGTATTTTAGCCAATGATACCTACCTTTTAAAAAATGCCACCAGGATTTTTATACTAGTGGAATGTGGTGTATTGATCAATGCAATTATCAATTAATGCATTCCCTTTTTGCTTCCCACAATTATTAATGAGCAGTGAAATGCCAACATGGTGGAAACAGAAGGGAGAAGAAAGAACAACAAAGACATTGATCATCCGAAACTGAAGACGCAGCTCATGAATAATGGAGAGCTGTCTGCATACAACTTGCCAGGAGTAGCAATTTCTATTTTTCCGTAATACCATTCTTAGTTGCCTCTACTCCGGTCAAAAGGGTTCTGTCCTCCAGGCCAATACAATGTGCATTTTCCAAGGATCCTCATGTGAATGAAAAATGGCTACTAAATTCTCTTTATTAAGTAGAAGAATCAAGCCAGCAAGGTACATTCCCTAAATTAAAATTCTCATTACAGAGAAGAGACACATTCTTACCAACCCACAGCTTTTATTCTTTGCCTTCTCCTTTGTTCCTAGCTGCAAAAATCTGAAGAACCTTGTTTAATATACTGTCACAGAGACAACCCAAAGCCACGTCCAATGGAAAGTAGGTCATACGGAGATGCTGAACTCACTAATTTCTTTTTCCTTTTCCAATATGGTGCTTTCCTGATCTTTTACTCTCTTGTTTGCTAGTTATGTTATATATACATATAAATGACCATTAAAGATACCATATACTTCATGTCAGACCTAGTCCATTTTTACTGATCTTCTGATCTCTGAGCTATTCTTTCTGAGCATCTGACTTACACACAGAATATTAAAATCCAAGAAGGATTTAGCTCTGTGCACATGCTGCCACTGGTAACCCATGGTAATAAGGTAACCCTATATATTCACAAGTGCCATATGTTACATGCATAGATACATATGCAGACAGAGAGACTGTTTTTAGAAAACTCATGCCTTCCAATTAAAAAAAAAAAAGAAAAAAAAGTATTCCCTGGAGTACATCACCAGAGTTTTGGGCTATTGATCCAATTCAATTTACTCTCCAACTTTCAGAGCTTTATTTCTGGTTTTACAGGAAAACTAAGTTATAAAAGTTCTCAAGAAACAAAGAATGAGTAGTTACTGACAAGTCCCAGTGAAATGAAATCCTATCAGTGGAAGCCCAATGTAAGCCACTTAAAAGATTTACATTCAAGCCAGATAGAAAGGTTATTTTAATGATGTATATTTTTGTGTTTACTTTTGAACAAAATAATATTCCCTACTGTCTACTGTTAATATATAAATATAACCAGTAAAAAAAAAAAAATCATACACACACACACACAGGGATTCCTTAATAGGCTGTGGTTTTTCCACCTGCTCCTCAAAAGGGAAAGCCTCAGGATCTGGAAAATATGGTAGAGGATGAAGTGCACTCAGATTTTCTTAGCAAGATGATACCCAAGTCTAACAAAAGCTCCACTTAGTTTATCAGAGGAATATGTAACATTCTTTTCAAAACAGAAATCTACATTTTCACAAGACCTTATAGGCTTCTTAACACCTTAGTTTGCTCCAGGATGGAAAGAGAACATACTCAAACTCTCTGGAAACATTTGATCTGAAAGAAGAGTCATGTTTGTTTTGATTTTTACAAAAAAATTTGGTGAAAGGCTCTAGAAAGATTACATCAGAGCAACGGAATGAAGACCTGGAAGGCCCTAAATCAGAGATTCGGAAGCTTCTAGATGTGACCTCTCAGTGGAATTTTATTTGCTGTCTTGAACATAGAAGGTTGCGTCAATTTCCTCCATGGGACTGGGACTAGACAGTCTGAGAAAAAGAGATTCTGCTGTTATGCATGTTTATTTGATCCCAATTTCAAAGGGTACAGTACAAAGAAATAACAGCATATGTGCTGCTATTAATTAAATAATTCTTCAATACAGTAGACCCTCCATAGTTGACCACCTCCCTAGGGTGATCCCCTCAAGTTGACATAAATTTCACAGCCCAGACATGCACATGCACATATCAGCACAGTAGGCCTAGTTCCCTACATTGACCACTTCCATATGTGACCAGTTACAGTCCCCTTGTTGGTCGACTCACAGAGGTTCTACTGTATTCCTAAGAACGTTTCTATACTAGTGTTAACGTCTTTGTTTCCTCTGATGGTTGCATCAGCTTGATGGCCAGAATAACAATTTTCTTTAAGAAGAACAAGAATAAAATCTGACTCAAGCCCCCTCTTCTTCCATCCTATGTCACAGACGAGATGATTCCTCCCTCTTTTCAGACACTTCCACTGTGCCTGCTGGCTTCTTTTCCCCTTTTCTGTCAGAGTCTCTTGCTCCCCTGGGAACCCACAGCATGCCCACAGGCCCTGCCTCACGTCCTCCTCCATTTACACAGGGCCTCTCCTCCTCTCCAGAGGCCCCTTCTTTTCTCTCTTCTTCCTCACTTTTATATACTTTCACATCATGGTAGCCTCAAGGAATTGTAGTCACCAGACCCAAAGTGCCATGAAAAAAATCTGTTCTCTTTACCCACATTACACAGCAGCAAGAATGAGGAAGGCTCATTGCAGGCCAAGAAAGACCAAAAAGTCAGTTTATATTAGCTGTGATAATTCACAAAACAATGTGCATCCTGGTAATCTGGCTGTAATTAATACCTCCATTCTCCTGTTACAAATAGATAAAAACCTAGATCTAAATATCAGAATATCTTTTTTAAACTCGAGCTACCTACAGCAAAGTGATGTCTCATAAATGTTCCAGAAGTAAATAAATTCACAATAGCATAGAGAAACTAAATGAAAAAAAGAAAAACAGATTACATTACTTTCTTCTTTATTCTAAGTTTTCTCTGCATCCATGCATGGTGATATATTCTTAGGTTCTTATCGCCAACCTCTTTTGAACACATCACTTATGTTTTTGATAGCTGTATGAAGGGAACTTACAGACTTGCTTTGAGCAGCTGAAGAATCTATAAACTATTACACTTAACAAAAATAAATAACCACTTGAACATTGTCTCTTATTCCTTCCTTCTTCAGAGGCTTCTCATTCTCTGCTGAGCCTTGTAAGCTCTTTCAAGTCTGCTACATTCAAAAAAAAAGCAAGTATGAGGTGCTGGGGGGATAGAAGTCATTTCTCATTTCAGAGAAATGAAGGTAAACCCAGTTGTTGCATAAGGCCTGGATTTGCTATAAATGCAAACAATATAGACGTACAGCTCAGGAACAAAGACTACAGGAGAATTTAAGACTAAGTTGGTTTTATTGATTTTAAAGTATATAAACAAGTTAATTACAACATGCTATTTAAAATAAAATGCAATGTATAGTGCCTTTCAAAGAGGCAAACATACAGCAAATAGGCTATGGTAATAATCTCTCTACGTGATTTCTATAAATTTATACAATATTTCTTCTTAATTCTGAAGCGAAGAATCAGCCCTAAAGCATTGAAAAAAAAATAGAATTCATGCAAACATCTTCTCCAACTTTTGTTTTTCACAGAATCCCTGAATAATCTAAGGGATTTGTCGTAATTCTCTTTATTCTGGGAAATCTAATGGAACCTTGACAATTAAGAAAAAAAACACAGTAATAAGCAAACAAGAAGGCTTGCAAGGGAAAGCAGGTGAGAGAAATATTCTGAGGGAGGCCAAACTGTAGCTGACCCCAAATGTCAATAGAGTTTTTGTAAGAAAGCATCTATTAAAAGTAAAAAAGCAAATATATTGGAGAGGATTTTTTCATTTTGGATGAAGCTTCTTTGCCATCTCCATGTAGATTGTTTATGTAATAGAGCTTTCCATGAAGTGTTAAAATGTACTGTGTGATTTCAGTTTAATAAGAATACACCAAAAGTCTAGCAGCTGAGATTTTCCTCTAAATATCACCCTTCGTACTTTACCACTTCTTTTTCTTTCACTTCGTTCTCTACCTTCCATACTATCTTTTTCAAGCTAAGTGCTACTTACTGTCATTTTCCATTTAGCGCTACTATCCTAGCAAGGACTTCCCCACACCTCTATTATTACTGTAGGGTAGGTACTCAAGCTACACGCTCCCACATCTCTCTGGAATTTTTTCTACAACATTCATTCCAGCTTATGTTGCTTGTTTAACTGTCATTCCCAAGAGAACTAATTCCAAGGGCAAGAAACACGTCTATCTCATGAGTAGTATCTCCAGAACACTCAGTAACATTGCCGAGCACTCAGAGACTTTTGTTAAAGCAAATTTTTATCAGGATTCTTAAATTAGGCCAAACACATTTACAACAATTTGGTCATTAAAAGTAGAAGGGAGAACCAATTTTTAAACTACCAAAAAAAAAAAAAAATCCACCAAGTAAATAGCTGCAACAAACTTGAATTCTTAATTCATTCAATATCCTTCTAAGTGTTTGCTATCACTACCAACCGTTTGCGCTATCTCCCATAGTTTTCTCCTCTTCCTTTTCTTCCTTCTGGAACTCTGTTTTTACAGCAGTCCTCTTACTCCAAGACACCACCATCAAAGAGGAAAACAAGATGTTCACAGTGACAGCAGCAGTCGTTCAAAAACATTATCGTACTTTCTACTCAGCAACAGATATTAGCATTCCCAAGGTTGTTTACCTGAAATGAAATCATGTTATTTCTTTTAACTACAAAGCATACATCCAGGTAAATCGCTGCTATGTTTTGGAAGTCACCAGAGCATCATGTAATCCCTTGACATCCCAGGAAGTAAAGGTTTCCCGATGGATCCAGTGTTTGTGCTCCTGGTGCCATGGTCACTATGCCAGCTAATGTCTCTCCAATTCACAGATGTTACAAGAGAAACTAGCTAAATTTCTGAGCATTAATTTTCAAAAAGAGTGGAAAAAAATTCTGGAAGGATGATTTCTGAAATGGCTGAGATAATCCCATCATCATTAAGCATGAGGGGGAATTCATCAATGATTCAAATGATCAATCAACTAAAAACAAACAGGCAAAAGACTTTTCATGATAATATCGCATTTTCTAGAATCAAGATCACCTAGAAAATAAATGTGCAATACATAAAATGTGGAGTAAAATTTCATAATTAGACAAAATCTACCAGAAATAATCACTGTTAATCTTACCATGTATCTTAGTAGGTAATATGGAAAAATTATGTTTACAGATTACCTAATAGGTTGGGTACTATGACAGTTTTTTAATTCTAAACTTTTTTTTAATTGAAAAATAATGAAAAAGTAAGCCACAGTCTAGGGGAAAGAACATATATATATATAAGTGTGTGTGTGTATATATACACACATACATATATATATAAAAGAAAGAATTCATATCCAGAATGTATAAATAACTCAGAAACTGATACTTATAAGATTACTGATACTAAACAAATTAAAAAGCAAATTTTAAAAATGAACAAGATACTTGAACAGGCACTTCACTAGAGAAGACACATTAGCGGCCAGTAAATCCATATAAAGACACTCCAAATTACTAGTAATCAAGGATTATAAAGTAAACTCACAATGAGGCCCTGCCACATACTTAATAGAATGCTAAATTGCAAAGATTAACAGCACCAGTACTGGTGTGTCTGGAACTCTTGTGTATTCTCAGTAAGGGTATAAAATGGTGCAACCACTTTGGAAAATTGCTCTGCAGTTTCAAATAAAGTCAAACACTGTTGAAGCCAGGACACTAGGTCGCTGGCCCCGACCTTGAAACTGCCAGGACGCGGATGGCTGTACATTTCGCTAGGGGTATGGCTCCCTATAAGTGCTGGGGAGCCGGTTGTCTCTGGTCAGAGGAGCTGGAGCACCTCAAAGGTGCAGCAGTCAGTCTTAGTAGGAGTCTGGACTAGCTTCTCCCGGGGTTATTTTTACCACAAGTGCCGAGACTGCCAAGCAATGAAGTACGTTTCCTCATGCTCTTCTGTACTCTGGTGCTGTTTACTGAGAGATCAATCTCTTCCCTTATTCCCAAGGTGTTTCCTTTCAGGTGTCTCCTACAAAACACATACACACATTCCTACAAACACATGTGTTCAAGATAAATAAATACATATGACCAGAAAAAGCTTGAACAAGAACGTTCTGAGCAGCTTAATTCATCACAGCTAAAAAGTAGAAACATTACAGATGTCCCTCAATGGGAGAGTAGATATTAATGAACATCCATGTTGTTGACTGCATCAATAGCTCATCCTATTTTGTTTCTGAGTAGTACCCTAGTGCATGAATATAATAAAAATTTCTTTATTTCCCAGTAAGTAACCAAATGTATATTAGAATGCTACAGCTGCTACCAGAATCTGTGAATTACTTTTCAAATAAAATACAGTATTAATAATAATACCAATACTCTACATAATATAAAATTCCTTAGAATAGATCGAAAGCATTCTATGTCCTTTTCATTAGTGGCATTATTATAATGAGTTAACACAGTTGTTATATTTTAATATCTAAAATTTCAAGGATCCCTGACCCAGGTAAGACATGACAGAATGCACAAAGCTAAGAAACTATGAATTATTTATCTCTTAATGATAAATTTTAATAATAAATACCCCCTTTTAAGAATCTAAAAATATTGTCAGGCAGATTAAGAACCCAAAATGACCCCTTGACAATTAAGAACAGAGCTGTTAAAATGTCACTGCAAAGTCAAGTCCGTTTGTCTGGCAGATGTCCACATTCCACTACGGACCAATTTTATATCCAGAATGTAGATAAGAATACAGTCCCTTTCAGTATCCTTATTAAATTGTATTTACTAAGAAATCTTTGATTTATTTTTGCATTTCAGGTAGCAAGCAGGATGCATCATGGTAAATTGTACTGCTGCTCATTTTCACATCTAGAAATAGTCACTAAGCAGCTCAGTCACTGAAACATGGCGACTGGGATGTTTCAGGTCTGTTAATTATGAACATACGTAACCTATTCTTTTTCTACATTTATTACCTTGTTATCTCATTTTAATTACAAAAATCTATGAGTGCTTGGTTGTATTTTCTTTGTTTTGCTAGAAAACAAATAACTTGTCACGTGAAATGGGAGTTTGATAAGGAAAAATGATCCTCTTGATCATAACCTCAACATCATGAAAATTGCTTTGAGTGATCAATGTAATCATAGGTTGACAGCTCCAATCAAACCTATTGATTAGGACTGACCTCACCTATAAAACAGATTAAGTAGCCACTCATAAAGCAAACAGTAAGGATTATTTTTAGCAGTTTGGAAAACAATCAATGGTATGAATACAGGGTATCTCACAAGTTGCCCCTAAAGTCGCCACACATAGGTAAAATAAGAAATTACAGCTAAATCTACCCTTATCGACAAAATAGTCATTACAGGATTTTATGAAATATTTACAAAATAGTCTTTATGTGTAGGCTCCCTCTTCGTAAAATTTTGCAATGACTGTTTTGTAGATAAAGGTACATTTAGCTACAAATTCCCATTTTCCCTATGTATGGTGACTTTTGCAGTGACTTGTGGGACACCCTATAAATATTTCAAAATACTTATAAGCAAAGCTTTGTTGGATAGCTAGGACTTGGTATCTAAAATTAAGACTTAGAAGTCTTCCTTTAAAAAGAGTACCTACCATGTCAGATTGTATAAAAAAAATCAATACATTGTACCCCACATATGCATAAATGTATTCATGATCTATGTGTATTTGACTTAATAAAAAAAAAAAAAGAAGAAGAAAAATTAAAAAAGTACCTATTGAAATGACCCGTTCCCAGGATTACAGCCTGTTGGGAAACTTAACCCTTAAATTAAGCTTTTAAATTAACAATACCAAGTGCTGGTATGTATGTGAAACTCTTGCATATTCTCAGTGAGAGTATAAAATGGTACAACCACTTTGGAAAATGTAAGCTATCCTTTAAATTAACCTTTTAAGTTATCTGAAATTCACAGTTTTGTATATAATAAATGCCCCTATAAAGTCTAGGTGAGATCAACCACCACCATGGGACATTAAAGAAAAAGGTAGAGAAGAGTAACAGCCAAAATAATTTCTGAGTATCCAGAGGATCTGAGTGCACAGGTCTGTGGAAGCCTCTGAGTGGAGAGTAGCCTGAGGGCTTAGGGGCTGAAGGAGAAGCAGACACTGAGCAAACAGTAAGGAATATATCAGAGGAATTAGGACATCTTGAGATATATTCTAATACTGCAGTCCCTAACCACCAGCCTACAACTGGTTACTGGCCTGTGGCCTGTTAGGAACCAGGCTGCACAGCAGCAGGTGGGTGGTGGGCAAGTGAGTGAAACTTCATCAGTATTTACAGCCACTCTCCATCACTCACATCACCTCTGAGCTCTGCCTCTTGTGAGATCAGTGGGGGCATTAGATTCTCATGGGAGCCTGAACTCTATGGTAAACTGCACATGGGAGGGATCTAGATTGTGACTTCATATGAGAATCTAATACTTCTCCCCACCCTGGTCCATGGTAAACTGTCTTCCATGAATCTAGTCCTTGGTGCCAAAAAGATTGGCCATAAAGACCAGAGCAAACAACCCTGTTCAGGACACTAATTGCTTTTTCATTTGTTCATGTACCAAGGATTTTTTAAAACAGCAATAAATACTTAGACTTATTGGAGAATAAAAAGGTAAAAATATTTCTAGAGTTAATAAGTCACTCTGAATAAAAAATAAAACCCTTAAAAATTGAGCATATTTTGATGCAAAAATGCAAATATTAGGATTTTCTCCTGAGGAAAAAAACAACCAAATATGCCAAAGATCTGTATATGTAAAAAAAAAATATATTGCAGTATTATTTATAATACTTAAAATATTAAATCACCTAAATGTTTGTCAACAGAGAATTGGTTGAATGGATTAATCAAATATCCAAACAGTGAAATCCTCTTACGCACTAGAAATGGTTGTGTTGTTCTATATTTATTGACTTGCAAAAATGTCAATGATATTTTGAGTGGAAAAAAACCATATTTACAAAGCGGTATGTAGAATGTGGTCAGATGATTATGTAAGTATAGAAGACAAAGGATTAAAAAATATTCACCCATGTGCAATTATCACTGAAGTGGGATTATGGCCAATATTATTTCATTTTTTGTGTGCCTTTCATCCTTTTCTCTATAAGTTGGGAAATAGATATTGAAGTCAATAGTAATTGCTGGAAATAAATACACAAAAATCAGGAGCATCTTAACTCCATGCCCTAAACGTAGTAGGTTTTGAATAGCTATGGATTATTTGGTTTATTTTTATTGATTGGTTGAAACTGTGTCACTAAAGGGAAGCAAGCAAGAAGATTAAGGAATTTCAGAGAAAGAGTGGTGCAGTTAAATGCTAAAGTTGATTCTATTTTTCTGGCTGCTGCAAAAAGATTCCTATTCTGACTTCTATAATTGCTATGAGGCTATTTAAATTATGGAGCTCTAAGTGGCTGCCCTCAATTTGCTTCAGAGATAATAATAACACCACCTTACAGTTTATAAAGCACCTTCTTACATTCCATTGGAAACCTACAACAATCCACAGTGAACCCAGGGATTATTTTCCTTTCAAAAAAGGAAACTGAAGCACAGAGGAGGGAGGGATATGTAAAAACTCATAGAACTTGTACACTATTTAAGGTAATGCTGGCAGCTGTCAAATTTTCAGCAACTGTATGCAATAAATCTTACTTTTTGGTTATCTTACAGCACTGTACAAGTGTATAGGTATTTCTGATTTATGAAGAGTCATTCTTGAGGTGTTTCAGGAATCTAGGGTCCTTGGACCTGTGGTCCCACCTACCTCAAGTCTTCAAATCTTCTGGATTCAGCAAGCAGATGGGGAAAGAAGGAACATAATGGACATTCATGTGTTTAAGCTCCTCAGTCCAGAAGTGATATACCTAACTTCTGTTGATATTCTATGACCAGGACAATCACATGGCTCCCATGTGGAAGCAAGAGGATGGTCCTGAGAAGTAGTTCCTGCCTGAATGCATGATCTTCTATGGAAGAGGATGACAGAATGTTCCAAGCCAGTAGACTCTTTAGGTCTCAGATTTGTCACCTTAAATCCCATGCTCTTGCTATGACAATACACTGCCTCTGCATCCAGTTTCCTCAGTCCACCACCCAGACTTGAAGTAAGTTAAAACCAAACTCTAACCAAGGGGATTATCACCATGGTTAGTTCAAAGGAAGAACCATGAAAAGAACCAGGTTTAAGACCAGGACCTGCCGGATATGCCTGAATGAGTCTGAGTAAATCATGAAATCACTCCATATCTCCTTTTTCAGAGTCATTGATACAAACTTCTATTTCTCAACCCTTCCCATTCAAGGTAGTGGACCCTTTTATTATTTTTCCTTAATATTCTCAGACATTCCTACAAAAATCCATGTTATAGGAGCCCCTTAAATGGTAGCTAGTAAAACCCAATGCCAGTAAATAATTCCATGCAAAAGAGAAAAAAAAAAAGAAAGAAAGAAAATAAAAACATTACTTGGCCTCAGCAGACCTTGCTTGGGGAACTTCAATTTCTGTAAAGCTATTGGAAATATTGGGGGGTGGGGGGAGAATTGCCCAGTCCTCTAACTACCTCTATAGATCTTCAGTTGGGAACCACAGCGTTGCATGACCTCCTAAAGCCCCAGTCAGTTACTACCTGAAAATGTCTTATGTTTCTATAACCTGGATAAAGTGAATTCTAGTCACACTTCCCTTAAAGAGAGTATACCTGAAAATATTGGTTTTTCTCCTTCTCTGCTTGTCTGAATCCAGAAGTGTATATTAAGCTGGAAGTGGTGGAGGTGACAGAAAAGAAGAGGATATTGGAAAAAGCACACTTTTTAAAGTAAGGCAAAAACTTTATCAGAAGTCTCCTTCGGTTCATAACATTGTTTTTTGTTTTGTTTTTTTTACTCGTAAATCCATAATCATCACTCCACCTTGAAAAATCTCACTATTTTACTCATGTCTCTATTCTTCTCCTTCATATGTATCAGAGAGGAAAACAGAGAATTAATGTAAGGAATTTTTCACCAGCTTTGTCAAATCTTAACCCTTTTGTGCACTTGTTTCTGATAATTTTAAGAAGTTATATAAATAATCTTTAAAATGTTAATCACTGCCCAGATTCTGTGCCCCATACCATTTTCCTATTTTCTTTCCCAGAGGTAATCTCTAATCAAAATTTGAATAACCTGAAAATCTGACAACCACAGCATTTTTGAATGGTATTTTATGTTATATAAATGACATCAAACTATATATATTATCCCATACTTGTTTCTTGTATTGTTTAAAGTATTTTTGAAATTTGTTTATTAAATGCATGGGACTCTTGCACATTCTTTCTAAAAGCTGTAGAGCCTTCTATTGTACAAGTACACCAAATTTTAAAACCCATTCTCCATATGGCTGAACAAAAATGACATAGTGTTGCACTAACATTATTGTATTTATTTTCTTGTGTACAAGTGTGAGAGTTTCTGTGATAGACATATGTAAGAAAAGTTAAGTATAGCATTCTCTTCAACTTGACTGGATATTTTCAAGTTTTTCTTAAAAACAGTTTGACAAGTCCTAAAAATTCCTATACTCATTTGCTAAACTCATTTTCTGCAATAATTCCTGGTGTGATTAGAATGTTTTCATGTATATATTGGCCATTTGTGTTACTTACTCCGGGAATGCCTTGTTCATATCCTTTGCCCATTTTCATATTGGATTATCTCTTTTTAATCATTTATATAATTTGGTTATATGTCCTAGATAATACTCCTATGCTAGTTGTTGAGGTGCATATATCTTCTTATGATATTTGTTCATGCAATTTTTGTTGTTGTCTTTAACTTTATTTTTGGTGGCTTTTGTTGATAATAATTTGATATTTTAGTACAAGTCCTAAATCTTTTCATCTGTGATTTATATTTTCTTTATGTTGTTTAAGGAAGAAATCCATAGCCACAAAGGTATTTTTCTGATTTGTTCTGAAAGCATTTATTTTCCTTAACATTTACATATTTAATTCACCTTGGAATTTATTTTTAAGCATTATTATGATTATGAATCTAATTTCATGGCAAACCAATTGTTCCCTCTTATTTATCAAACTAATAGTAAAGTTCTATTCTTCTTCAGAATTTATTAATATTTCTTGGCTCTTTATGTTATAGTAATAATTCTAGAATCTTCTGATAAGATTTTTTAATTAAAATAGCATTAGATTCATAGATCATTGTGAAGGTAGGGATTAGTGTCATCACAATATAAACTTTTATTTCTAAGATTTTGGTTTACTTTCTCATTCTGGTATTCTTTTGTCTTTCAATAATATTTATAAGGTTCTCCACAAAGAGTATTCATCTTTAGTTGAATTTATTGTCACTCACTTGAACGATATTGAATTTTTTAATTATAACTGGTTATTTCATGTGGAGAGAAGCATTATTCAATTTTGGTATATTGGTGTTTTATCCAATACCTTTCTGAATTCTCTAATTGATTCTAATAATTTGTAGAGTTTCTTGGGGTTTTTCTTCTGTAGAACAATTGTATTACTTAAAATGGTAACAGTTTTGCCTTTTCCTTTCTAACATACTCTTATCTCTTTTTCTTATCTTATTGTGCTGGCTAGAACTAACAGTAAAATAATGAAGGATGTTAATAATGGGCATCCATTCTTGTCTTTTTCCTAACCAAAATGGAATACTTCTAATGGTTCACAGATGTAAGATAGTTGCTCAAGGATTTTATAGTCCATTTTTTAGGTTTTGAACATCTTCTTTGATTCCTAATTTGCCCCATTCTCTCTTTCGCTCACTAAATGGTAATGAAGAAGCAAGTTATCTTAGTTGCTGATAATAGATGTTCTGCACTCTGGTGGGGAGAGAGGCAGAGCTCAGAGAATCACAGAGAGATAGAATTGCAGTTCTGGTAGTCCTATCAGAGAATGGCTTCCCACAATTCTCTCATAAGTAGGAAACATTCTTAGAAGACTGCAATAACTCTAACTCTTTAGCTGGGTCTCATTGGATAAAAGCACATTACACACTCATTCCCAGTAAAAAAACTAGCAAAGGAGGTGGGATTATCCTTATATCAACTTGACCCATCCTTTAATTAGAGGTCAAATTCTCTAACTTCACTGCTGCCCTTTCCAGAAGGGAGTGCTGAAAAGTTAACCACAATATTCACTGTAGCAGGTCACTGCTAATCTTCTTTAATGCCAATATGTAAGTTTTTTGATTAGCTATGGATAAGATTATAGGTATAAGTTAAATGTCATTATCCAGACTAGGTAAAAGAACCAGGTAAACGAACCAAACCAAGTTTGGTCTACTCACAAAGAAGTAACTGTGGTTGGGAGAATATAGCTTAAAATAATTAAAATTCACTTGATGTATTTTGTTTTTAAGCTCCTTTTAAAAGAGCTTAAGCAATCCTGAAATAATCCCATGAGACAGGTATCATTACTGTATTCTCCTCTGATAAACACTGATTTATTAAGTAGTAGATGCCAACTATTTGGGAAAGATAAGTTTATAAAGACTGTGGTTAATTAGAAAATTGTTTGGCAAATACAGTGTTTACTTTCTCCTTCCATGACAGAGCACATGGGCCATGTGACTGGATGTATCCAATGAGATCCTAGCAGACAACAAAGGACCAGGGGGTTGAAACATTCTTGTGCAATCTGGCATGTTCTTCTGCAGTTCCACCATCACATGAATATGACATGCCCAAGCTGGCCCCAGGTACCAGGAACAGGAAAACACATGAGAGCTAATCCAGACTAATAGGAGCAGATCCGGACTAATTTGCAGCAAGGTGCCAGTGTCAGAGGAGCCTGGCCCAAATCTGCAAACTTCCTGCAGTTTGATCAAACTTAGGTGCATGAACAAGAGGAGATGATTATTGTTTTACACCACTGAGTTTTGAGGTGGTTCATTATGTAGCGTTATTGGGGTCATAGCTAACTGTTGCAGAGAGGAAGAGAAACTGGAAAACAAACTGACCATAAATTTAAAAAAAGAAGGAACTAACTGAAAAATCAACTAAATACTTTAATTGTTTAAGGTCACTGAGAAAACCATGGCGCCAAATTCAAATCAAATTCCTCTGCCTCCAGATCCTTTGGCTTTTCTAAGACATGGCTCTCTACAATGACAGAAATGTACAAGTGGTTTCACTATTTTTCTGTAACACCGTAATTTCAATGAGTAATTCACTCAGCCATATTATCACATGGATTATCATTATTTAGTCCATCATAGTGGTTTTATCAAAGAGGAAATATAACAGTTCTTGAACATGAAAAAATGGGTAATAAATAATTATGCATTGTTTATAACACTCTTGTCCCATCACATGTCAATCACATACTTATTATAATCCTGCTCTGTCCAATATAGCAGTCGGTAATCGTACATGACTATTTAAATGTAAAAGAAATAAAATTTAAAATTGAGTTCCTCAGTCACCCTAACCACATTTCAAGTACTCCAGCAGCCACACAATGCTAGCGGTTACTATATTGAACAGCACCAATAGGGAATGTTTCCATCATTACCGAAACTTCTATTGGACAGCAATGTTAGAGAGAAAATGGAAAGTAACACCCTCTTTTGAATTGAATCAAGTTGACTCATTTATAGGGCTTTGGAATACTTTCAACATGCTGCACTTCACTGGGAATCCCTTGCTAAATAAGTCTCTCTTGAATTAGGGCATGTGGAGCCACACAATTCTGTCAGCAAAGCTGGCTGGTGATGTTAAGAAAATGTGTACAGGTAGTCCTGACCCCTGGTCTCCTGATTCAGCTGGAGCTTACAGGATAAAAGAGCTTCTGTCTCCATCTGAAAGCATCTGGAGCACGCTCAGCAGTCATGCAGCTGTGCTTACCTCCAACTCACTGCCAAGCTCAGAGGGGAACAAAATCAATTAAAGGGATAGATCACAGTGTTTACCAAGGAGGAAACCCCCACATCTGTAACAGTGAGAGCAATGTGCTGGTGATTAAAAACACTGGGCATTGAGAAAATTACACTCTTGGTCCAGATCAGCCTCTAACTAGAAAAGTCATTTTCATCCTCCAGATTTTGTATTCCTATCTGTAAGATGAACTGAGCACATTTCCAGGCTGCCAAATGCCATAGGGCAGAATGGCCAGGATTCTCAAGCTATGATAATCCCTACCGTCATCTTCACGGTCATCACAGAGCTCTGTTTCATCTACAGGCTAACAGACAATGTTCAATGGCCCTTTGTAGAAAGCTGCCATTAGACATGTGCTAGAATATCTCCCTAGGGAATTGCAAAAAATAAGTGAGACTTCATGTAAAAGCACTTGGGGGTCTTGCATCTTGAGAAGGAGCTACCCATCTCACAGTTCAGATTCTTAGCCTTAGAAAAAGGCATTTAAAGCATTTAAAGATGGAGTGTTTAAAATATTAGAGTTGCAATCCCAACTTTTAGAATGCATGAAATATAAAAATGAATCAATGCCTGGTGTGAGCAGGGTTTTACAATTTCTCTTCCAAATGAAAGAGACCCCCTGTTTCTTTTCATTTGGTGGCTTGGTTTATGCTTTCATTTTTACAGTCCAGACAACTGGCAAAGTTAAATTCAAGCCTACTTTTGTTCTTGACAAAAGGAGCTTGTTTTAAAATAAAAAGGTTAATAAAAAAATAAATAAAGGAGCTTATTGACCTTTCCTGAAATTACCATGGAGAATGACGCAATCATTTATTCAATAGGTATTTCACTCCACCTGAGTTTCCAAACTTAAATAAAACCACCAACACCACAGGTATTATTATACTTACCAAAATACTGACTATTCCATTTCAAACCACCCTAAATTCCAAAAGAAGAATGCAGAAGTTAAAAATCAAAGTTGGGAGGAGAGATCAAACTTTTTTTCCCCCATTAATCAATTTTTTATGTAGGAAAACAATGACTCAGAGATAATTCACTCAAATTTGCCCACCATTCATTCAATTTTCATCAATTATAAGCTCATGATTAACTGATGATTGTTAATCAGCATTTTCTGAATGTATTTATTTATCTATTCTAAGATGACAATTCTCATTAAAGTATATTACACAGCCAAAAGTGGTGGTTGAATGCATTACAAGTTAATTAAGTACTCTGTAGAAAGCTATATGAGAAGGCACTACTCAAAGAGATAAAAATATAACCTGTTTTCAAGAAGTAGAGATCTGGTAGGGTTGAAAATATAAGCTACTCTCCCCAGGGCTAGCTATAGTGGAATATAAATACCTATAAAGATACAAGTGAAATGAAATATATTCTGACTGGCAGGATCAGAGAAGACTTAGCAGAGAAGGGAGCATTGGAGCTGAACCCCTGAAACCGTAGAAGTCCTCCCACATGCAGAAAGTGAGGAGGTGCTCCAGGCCATTGGAAGGATGAATAATGCATTTCAAGGTGAGGTGAAGTTAGCTGTGGAGCGAAGGGTGTGCGACAGAGGTGACAGGAAATGCATCTAGGGAGGCACATTAAAAGCAGATGACCGAAGCACCAGATGACACCTTAAGGGATTTGAACTTTACTTGTAGACTGTTTGAAGTTGACTTTGGGAGTCATCAAAGCTTTCCAAGCAGAGTATTGACTTAGTCTTATCTGCCTATTAGGTTCATTCTGATAACCCATGAAGTACAGCTGCCTCTGGAATCAAAGGAACTTTTAGGAAATGTCTTGTTGTCAAGAGACAGTCCAGGCCTGATGTGGGGAAGGAGTATGCAGAGGACAGATGCGTATGACATTGCAGACGTATCACGATGGAAAGGGCTTTGAGACTGAAGGGAGGGCTAATAATCTACATTGATGAATGGCAGGAAGGTGATCTTCTAAAGCAAATCAATTTTGCTTCTGTTATACTTTTATTTAAAATGTTTACTTTTAGGTCTGCTAAGATCTCCTAAGGCTGTAGTGTTAACATACAATCTCTGTGTCTACATTAACATATTTATGTCATACTTCATTATTTATCTGTTTCCTGTTCCTAACAGAAAACATAAATCCAAAGGTAGATAAGTCTTCAATAGCAGATATTTACTCATGCATCCACTTCTGTAATCAACAAACCTGCCTTGAGAAGTTTTCTGTATATACGTTGTAAATAAAATAAACATAAATAACCATTGCATAACCTAAATATTTTTATGTTCAGGGAAGAGAAATGATTCCTAGAGAAAGGATCAAGAAAATATTTTTGGAAATGCAAGTACTTGAACCGAGTCTAGGAGAACAGGAAAGATTTGGACAGAGACAGGAGGAGAGAAAAGGCGAGAGGTAGATAAGTCAGGTGTGTCTGAGAAAGGGGAGGGATTCTAGGTCAGCTGTGGAACAGGACTCATCAGAACTGGTGAAAGGGGAGGTGGGAAAGGTAAACTGGCAAGAGATTTTAGAAAACCTTAAAAATTAGGATTTTGGTTTTAGAAGACAACATTCAGTTCTGAGAATTTTAATCAAGGTCTCCACATGCTTAGAATATTTTCAAGTCATGGAAACAGCCCAAATGCCCTTCAACCCATGAATGGATTAACAAATTGTGGTATATGTATACCATGGAATACTATTCAGCTGTAAAAAAAAAAAAAAAGAAGAAGAAGAAGGAGATGGAGACTTTACATCTTTTATGTTTACCTGGATGAAGTTGGGACATGTTCTTCTTAGTTAAGTATCTCAAGAATGGAAAAACAAGCATCCAATGTACTCAGTACTATTATGAAACCAATATATAATTACTTACCCATTCATACGAATGATAAAATGCAAGTATAGTCCAGCATGAGGGAGGAGAGAGAAGGGAGAGAGGAGGAGGAGGGATAGGGGAGGGGTGGGGGAGGGGAGGGGAGGACAGGGTGAGTGGAGGGAAAAGAGAGGGCATTTGGTGGGATCTCACCTAATGTGCACAATGCAAGGGTATATTTCAAAACAACTAAGAGTAAATTATAAACGTCTTGCCACAAAAAATAAGTAACTGAGGTAATGGTTATGTTGATCAGTTTATTTAAACATTCCACATTGTATATCAAATCATCACATTGTACCCCATAAATGTATACACTTATGATTTAATAAAAATTAAATTTAAAAAATAAAAAAGAAAGAAAGAAAGAATATTATTCAGAAATAGGACTAGAGTCAAATTCAAACAAATTCTAGACAAATTCTAGAAAGTTTGTCTTCATTTATTTTGTGTTTAAAGCTATCATAAAAATAAGAAAATTTTTCTCTCTCTAATTTGAGTAATAATTAGCATAGGGAGAATTAAAGTGTTTGGGGTGTCATCAATCCTAGGTTCCATCTCTGCCACAGAAACATCATCATGCGTCATGGATAAAGGGCAAATGAAAATACATTACCAGGAAATTAACTAGGGTTTCTAAGGCATCTGTGAAATAGCCAAATTTTATTTAACAAAAGAAACTTTCACCACTCTTGCTATTAGTTTTCATTCACCCTGAATATTTAAATGCTCTCTCTTAATTTAATAGAAGTAAATTAAAAAAATCTGGTTTGGGAGCCAAGTCTTAGAATTTCATAAATGATCCCGTCTAAAAATTGTTATGGCTGAGCAATAAATCCCTGGAAAATGATGCTTATATTTGTAATGGAAATGTCACCAGAGCCTTAAATATAGCAGCTCGACGTGTCTCAATTACTGTGCAGCAAAGTCAAATTTGTAATTGATTCTGACTTGTACCTTCTACCATGTGTGCTGAGTGTGGTGGCCCTGGACGGCATTATTTTATAAATTTAATATCCTAATTTTATCTAATGAGATTAATCTATAAATCACTTGTCTACACTTATATTTTTTACACACCTATCCTTCTCCCCTCAGGAATGGATGATTTTGTTCTTGGAGCATTTTATTAGTAAATAATGGATTTCAGCAGTTTTTAAAGTGGTTCTTGGCACTCTCACATCTCACAGTTACACTTAAAGGATGAGAGGTAAAAATAGAGAAGTCTCGGCTGGGTGCCCATAGCACAGTGGTTACGGTGCCAGCCACATACACCAAAGTTGGCAAGTCCAGACCCAGCCTGGGCCTGCTAACCAACAATGACAACTGCAACAAAAAGTGGTCAGGTGTTGTGGCGGGCGCCTATAGTTCCAGCTACTTGGGAGGCTGAGGCAAGAGAATCACTTGAGCCCAAGAGTTTGAGGTTGCAGTGAGCTGTGACCCCACAGTACTCTACCAAGGGCAACATAGTGAGACTCTGTCTCAAAAAAAAAAAAAGGAAAAGTCTCTAAGTCAAAATTTTGTTTGTTTATACAGAAGTGAACTTCCGATTGTAAGGGCATGGACGGACATGCTTCAGCTATTAGGAAACTTTGTGAACGTTATCAAAGTGATGTGATGGTAATGGTGATCTCTATTGTGATAGAGTGGTAAGCAAGCCAAATGGATACACATTACTTAAGGACATTCACATCCAACACTCATAAGCCAGTTGTTTGTTGCTGGACCCGTGCAGAAGCAACAATGCAAGCTGTCTGTGCAGACTTCAATGATAACTATATGTGGCAATGAATTTAAAGTTTCAAAAATTAATTAATTAATTTACAAATGGTTTTCAGAGATTCCACCAGATGGGAGAGCAACAGAGTTACATTTAACCCCTGGGCTGGCTGTCTATGGTAGGAACATTGCCAGCTATAAAAAATAATAATCAGAGGCCCATGAACTGCTCTTTTTAAATGGCTACATTAAAAACCAGACACCTGTAGTTTTACTAGTTGCTAAAACGGCTTGTAACTGCACATGCATGAAACAGATGTGTAATCAGAGCTGCATAACTGGTTTCCATTATACAAACACAGGTGAATGAACGGCGGGCAGAAGGAAGAATGGAAAACTGAGATTTGTACATGTGAAAATTTAACACTGGAGATTCACATGAAACTTTGAAAGCAGTTTTTATTAAATACATATTTAATAAAATATTAAAGCCTGTCTCTCCACCGCTTTTAAGTCATGGATATTTACATTTCCAAAAATAATCTGCTTAAATTTAGACAAGATGATAATGACTAATCTGCATGTCCTAAGACACGTGTTCTTCACGAGTCTGACTGAAATGGTTGCCAATCTATGTAGAAGATTTAACCGACTTGAACAATTTAGGGTTGGTTTTGTTTTTGTTTTTTTTTTTTGAGGTTTTTTAGAAAAACAACATAGCTTAAGAGTCTTATAAAAACCAACATTAAAGGAGGTTTCCAGAACTTCAGTCTCTCTAAAAGCATGACCCAGGGCCTCATTTCCAGCATCCTGGAGATTGGTTGTTATGAAATTTACAGTACCGTGAGTCAGTTCACTGGGGACTGACACACACAGCCCAGGACACAATGCACTGAAAATGTTATGTGAATCATTGCACAAATACATTTTTGTCAGTGTTTGGTTTGAGAACTGGGACTCAGCTGAACTTCAGGGGATTGATTTTAATTCAAATGTTCCAAAATTCTGGTTTCTAACATCTGGGATGTAGAGAGTAGATCACTCGTTTTGGAATTCTTTAGAAAGTAAAAAAAGTGAAATGCAGACAATTATAACATTCAACAAGAACCGTCCTTCCAGAAATCCTCATCACACCTGGGATGGAACCTCGGAGCCAAAGATTCCTTTCAGATGTCTTAGCAAAAGGATTGCAAGCAGAATGAATGAGTTGGAGCAAACAGGCAGCTTGTGAAAATCTCTCTGAACTGAGAAGGAAAACAGGATATGTGTTCATGCTCCCATAACTCATCAGGAAAACTCATTCCAAGTCATTCCCAGGGATGATGAGCTTCCCCAGAAGACTTTATCTGTCCACATTTTTTCCATTCTGAAAACATTTTAAAAAATCAGAAGTCCTTGGAATGAAAATACAGCCTCTTGCAGAATGCGAATGGAAGACATTTTGACCTGGAGGTGCATACAGTATTTTTAAAGGGCTATGTGGTTGCTCATTCTGTAGCTCCAGCCGTTCTCCAGATTCAAATGATTCCTGCAGGACTGTAGCACCGTTCACAACGAGGAAGGTGAGGAGCAGACAGCACCTGCTAAGTCTTCAAACCAGGGCCAAAAACCAGCAAATGGAACCAACAGGGCAAAGCTGTTTGGACATATTGCAAAGTCATTTTAGATATTCCCACTATATCTGTTAAATATTCATGTGTATTCTGACAACTATGCCCTTGTTCCAGGAGCTTGAAATTATTGGGTCTTTAAGTTATTCTCAGAGTATAAACTGAGCACTCCTTGAAGTGTATTAATTCCCTCAGACCAGTGGGATACCGTTTACTGCATGAAAATGTTCCATGCTCAATTGGTGAGTAAGAGCACCAAAAAAATGTAGCCCGCCCATACTTTAAGATTGGGAATACGTTCTGGTTCATGAGACTACATAGACTGGTAGGTCTCAAACCCGGCTGTGCATTGGAATGACCAATGGAGCTTTAGTAAAATGCAAAAGTCTGGGTTCCATCCATAGATATTCACACAGTTGGTTTGAGGTGCCTGCATCTGAATATTTTCTTTCTTTCTTTATATTTTTGTAGACAGAGTCTCACTCTGTGGCCCTGGGTAGAGTGCTATGGCATCATAGCTCATAGCAACCTCAAACTTTTAGGCTCAAGAGATCTTCTTGCCTCAGTCTCCCATGTAGCTGGGACTACAGTTGCCCACCACAATGACTGGTTAGTTTTTCTATTTTTAGCAGAGATGAGGGTCTCACTATTGCTCAGGTTGTTCTCAAACTTGTGAGCTCATGCAATCCACCTGCCTCAGTCTCCCAGAGAGCTAGGATTACAGGTGTGAGTCACCATGCCTAGCCTGAATATTTTCTAAAATGTAAATCCACTGGTAATTTTTACTGCGTTACCAGGACTAGAAAATACTAATGAAGAGCTAAATGTTGATCAAACTCTACTCAAGTATACTTGAAGGTAGAACTTACAAACCCATGAAAACCCAGGATAATTGAGCCCACAAAGCTATGTAAGTCTTTAGCATGTTAAAAATGCATGAATTGGGGGGCCACAAAGAGCAGGGGACATATGCAGCAATGTAGAGATGGCTTTTTAGGTTCACTTGTGTCAGTGGCTCTTTTCCTACCCCACGGATAACACTGTGACAGCAGCAAATCTGCAGATTATGATGGCAGTTGGTTCTCAGGAATGTTCCTGGGGAGGTTTCTCCTTTCATGGTCAAGAGGCATATTTCTAGCACCTCTAGCAAAGACTGGGAGATAGCACTCAACAAAATCAGAGACCACAGATAAAATCAGAGCAATAGATATAATTATTGCCAAAAGACAATGCAATAAATCTCCTTCTCTAATATAATCACAAAATCAAGGTCACCCAAATTGAAAATATTACTTACCTTGCATCAACAGATGTCCATTTCAAGTCTGTATCAAGGATCAAAAGAAACGCTAAAGTACCTGACTTTACTTGAAGAGCGAAAATTTAACTTGTCCTGGTAATGTTCTCAGATAAGGTGTAAGTTTTAAGTGTTTTGTGGAGAACTTTGCTATAAGGCAGTTGTCCCTCATTCTAAAGTTTTGAGGAACAGACTTCTCACAGCTTCTTAGTTGTGAATAAAAGAATCTCGATTAGATCTACACCAGACGCCAAAAGTTTCATACAGCGAGGAAAACATTCGGTTGTATCCTGTTCAGAGACCCTCATCATTGTCTGACTTTTTTTTCCCACCTTTTCATGAGATAATCTGACAACTTATAAAAGCATCAGTTTTATAACTTCAGTAAAATCACTTAATCAGGACTTTTTAAACCCACATTAAAGAAAAAAAGACAGAATACATAGACCACATCTTGAAAATCAAAGATTCCAGTGCTGCAAAACTAAACCTCAAATTATTTTTATATTTTCCTTTGTCCCATTAAACGACAGAATGAGACATGTGTGCTTTTAATTTGTGCTTTGTTCTTTTATTAATACAAAATGTTTACATTGAAGGCAAATTGTCTCAAAGTCTTTTGCTTCTTGATAAAAACTTTGACTTCAAACCTGGAGTTTATAATATTTAAGTACAGTTAAATTGGAAATATAGGTATTGCAATCTTGCATCAAACTCATCTTATATTTATTGATTTATTGGTATTAAATATTTTCCATATATTCCAGAGAACACAATCTTATTAAAGCATCTTACTTTATTCAGGCGGTAAGGTGATGAACATCTTTATATAAATTCTGTAAATGTAAGAGAAATAAATGAAAGCAAAAGGGATCTTTGCTTGATCACAACTGCTTTCCCTTTGAGCATTATTCTCTGGCCTTACAACGTGACCTGTTCCATACATAGCGGCTCTTTTGTTATTGTCTCACCCTGAATTCATTTTTAAATGCCAATTTCCATAATAATTTAATGCAGCTGTTAAGACATTCTCTTTCTTTTGATCATTGTTATTAATGATGTGCCACAACATATGCAAGGCCAGCAATCCTAGCTACTCTTCCCTACACAGACCATTGTGCATTCTCTTTGAGACCCTGATCTTCTGCCCAATTCTTCCAACCTCAGCCAGCGCCAGCCCCTCACAGCCTTTGAGGAGGATCATCTGCTGCTGATGGAAGCTCTTCTCAGAGTTATTAGCCCAGGACTTGGGAACTATGTGGACAGTTCTTCTGTGATACACACAGTCAGAAAAGAAATTGTTCTCCACTATTCCCCAGACAAGCAGCTTGGCCATAATTGTAGATTTCTGTTTGCTATTGAATGGTTTACAGCAAAATCTTAAAGCCATTTTTTTTTTTTTTGGTAAGTGTTATTCTCCTTAATATTTTGAAATAGCTGCATCATATATGTGTTTTCCTTCCCAAAATCTATTGTGTCAAAATCCAGTGGTAAAACCTTTAAGGTTCCAAAAGAAAAAAAAATGTATTACCCATAAATAAAATGAGATATAGAGGGTCAGAGATAAAATGTTTCTGTTATAAACAATTTTGTAAGAAAAAGAATACGGTACAGGGTTTGTATATAATACCAGAAAATCAGATTTTCTCTCTACTACCTAGCCTCTAACACCTCTTCTCTTTCAAATAGGTAAAAAGTTTTGAAATTTATAACCACTTTTGTGATTTTTAATACTTTCTCCAGCAGCTGCTCATGGAAGCGGGCTTTAGTGCTTTATAAAGATGGGAGGGCTGCTCTTTTGACATAAAAAAAAATCTGTCCTTTGAACAAACCAAGTTTTTTAATAGGTCAATGTAGAAAAGTATTGTATCTGTGGCAACAGAGTTGTTGATATTGCAGTTCCTTAAAAGTTTACAAACATATTTATGTGGTTTTTGTTTAAAGGTTTCTTCTTGAGTTTTAGTAAATTATTTGATTTGGTGCACTCAAATGATTGCTGGAAAGATTTATTATTTGGGAAATCTTTTTCAATGAGCTGAAAGGTTTTATACTCCACAGTGAATTCTGATGAGGAATATACTAAAGAATTTTAAGCTCTGAAATAAGAAAGTTCTTGGAATTGTTTTTTCCGGTTAAAGCCAGTCCAAAAATTGTGTCATGTTTTAATCGAAAAGCATTTAGATAAACGACATAAGGTAAACGTCTCTGTAGCAGCCAAAACATTATCTTAGTTCTTGATTTACGAAATATTAATGTCATTTTCGTGGCAGGAAACCTTTTTTTGCTTTAAGCATCTCCTTAGAAAAAGAATGTCAGAAAACAGAAAACGTTCAATGTGTTGTAAAAGTGTTTTCAAAGGAGCAGAAACAGCCACGTCTTTGAACTTCTGTTTCTACAATAAGTCAGACCAGGACACAGAAGTAGGTTGGCGAGGCTCTGGAATCTGCGCAGAAGGTCACCGCTGAGCTCGCTTCTCTTTGGCATTTTTTATTTGACAATGACATTAACTCCAGGCAAACTGCATGTAAATAAATAGGTTCATGGAGGAAACTAGGGGAAAAGGAAAGAGAAGGAATGAAGCTCAAATATTCAGAAAAAATGATTATCAGGAGGAGATGGTAATGACATTGGGACAGAGACCCATGATTAGAAAACCTTTTTGTCTTTCTTTTTATTTTAACATGGCTATTTCAACAGGCCTCATTCCCTTAATATAAAGAATGGAGGTGATGATCAGACGCATATCAGATGACATAGTGGGTGATTTCTGGCCTTGATTTCCACAATCCCTTTCATGGCAAACAAGGAAAGGAAACCAATGGATTATTTAGGAGCACTTGCCAAAAAGTGTCTTGTCCTATGAATTGCTGGTATATACTAGTGAATAAAGTTATTTTTAAAAAATAAAAATTCCCACTAAAAGAGTGAAAACATGATTGAGAGACTTTCCAAGTACCTTTTAATGCCTTAAGAAATTGCCCACTGCATATTCATGGAGTCCTACATACACAATGCCTCACGCTAGGAGTCATAAACAGGTCGACCCGGATACTAAATACACGAGGCAGGAAGAAAAACATTTTACAGTTAAGATTAAGGGTAGCTTCCCAAAGTAAAAATGAGTTGCCAGCTCCAAGCACACGGCACATTTAGGACTGCAGTTTCGAGATTAATCCTGAGTCTGGCTGTAGGCAATTTTATTCTGATATTCCTCCCTGCTGGTGTCTCATTCCTGAAGTCAGTACAGTTGTAATTTAGCAATCTCATTTCAGGTCTTGAACACACACTTGTTTGTGTATAGGTGTTTGCATATATATGTGTGTATGTTTATGTGTATGCACACAATGTGGGTGTGAGTGTTGGACTATCAAGTGCATTTTAGTTAAACCATAATGCCTCGGGCATAGAGCATTTCCTAGGGTTTGATGACTGGCTAATAGCAAATGATGGGTTTTGCACCATTAATTCCAGGATTGTGTTAATCTCTGGGATACGCCCTTTCCTGAGAATTTCACTGCCGTTATAAACAAAAATGTAAATCCAACCTCTTCAAGTCCAAAAGGCACAGATTAGTTTTATGGGAAGTACAGTTTCAGATGAGGCCCTTTCACCCTCTTGATGGCTTTTTCCAATTAAATGACATGGATTCCCTCTCAGGAGATGAATCAATTTGTACTATTGCTACTACAATTGCTATTGCTACTACATATTTTGCTTAAACTGCTATGAATCAACCTAGTCAGCGAGGTCTTATAGGCAAAAGTTTCTTCTCCATTTTCTCCTCCAAGCTCCAAAAGCTAAGGAATGGTACATGAATGAAAAGAAATATTTCATGCTGCAATTTTTTTTTTAATTGCTATATGAGCAGAACAGGTGCTGAAATGTGAAACCCTTTGGAGGAATTTTCTCGGCAGAACAAATCAGTACTAACACTACGTAAAGTGAAGCTGACTTTCATGTGGAATGTTGTACTAAAGCAGTGTCTATTGACAGAAGATCCATAGATGACTGTCCCCAAAAAGACCAAAAAAAAAAAAAAAGTATACTGTCACTTTAAGAAAAAATAAACTAAAATATGAACTACCAAAAACCCTGCCATTTCCAGCCTGGGCTTGATTAATGATTTTTCTATCTAATAAAAGGTTCACAAACCATCTGTTTTTCTCCCTAATGCCTTGCCCAAAGGTTTTTCGTTCCTATTTCAGGCTCGGGGCCAACTGACATTCCACTCTTTTTTTTTTTCCCAGCCTTGTAAACAAACCCTTCTCTCTTTTTAATCTTCCAGTGCTGTTTCCTACCCATCGTTATGCATATTCATTGCGAGTAAACATTTTTAGTGTCTACACTTAATCTCCTCCACTGGCAATTACTGTTCTATGCTGTTTTGTAATGCAGAAGGGCCAACGCTTTCCGTTCTAATAACAGCTGGGCCGCAGATGGGGCCTGCAGTCATTGTAGAAAATAAAAATTTACAAGATGCCAGTGGAATTTATTTCAGTTTTATGGAGTCACAGGAGGAACCTTTCTGTTATCCGCCTTCAGTGAAATCTGCAGGCACAAGGCAAGCTTTTGACATTTAATCAAAGGGGGGTTCAGGTAGGGTCTGGAACAACGCAAGGAAGAAAGCAGGTGGATCATATTAGGCAGTGCCATGGTTAATTTATTTAGAAGTGATTGGCTTAGATGTGTGCAGCCAATATTTGACATCATGTATATATCTTGTTTAGCATCCTGCCTCTAAATTGTTACCACTGGAGAGACAGTGAGCCGGCACCGTGGGCCGAACCAGGTGTTCGGTCGCCTTGCTACTTCGAGGTGCTGGTGGAGACGGCACCGTGCTCTCCAAAGACGCTGCCTTTGTGTGGTTTCTGAAAGTTGATTGTTTTTACTTCTCTGCGCGGTCTCTGAACTCCCGTAAGTGCTTCTCTAGCAGAACCCCGGAGTGTGTGAATGGGCTTTCGAAGACGGGCTGCAACCTTCAATTTAACAATGTGGTTTAACTGGAAATTTTCTGTTCTATGACTCGAGTATGTGAAAATGGATTTATTTGAAAAGCTGAAGTTTCCAGCGTATGCTGTTAGGCTGATCCAGGGTGGGGTTAGAGTGGTGCTGTGACGCACTGAGCAGCCCCAACGCGGTGAGTGAAAGCTAAGTACCACTCCGGAAAGGAAGGACCAATTGTCACATTGTCACACGCACACACTGTGAAAATGCCACCCCGTTCAGACACAACGCGCTCCCGGGCGAGTCGCCTGGTTCCTGAGCCCATCCGGCTCCATCCTTCCTTCTGTCCTTCCTTACCCCAAACCTTCCCTCCAAAATATACAAAGGGAACCCAAAAAAGCCACCCAAGGAGACCCCGTAAGTAATTAAAGAAATGAACACGGACTTCTAGACTGGGTGAGACCTGTGCCAAAGGTGCTCGTGTTTTTACATTTGGGGCCCTCTACACATCTGCAGGTGGTTGCCTAGCAACCACGAGAGCCCCACTGAGCATGCGCACTGAGAAGTCTATTTGCCATCACAATTTACTGGTGGTGGTGGTGGTGGTGGTAGTGGTGGTGTTGGTGTTGTGGTGGTGGTTGTTGTTTTACGCCCACTAACCCCAACAGGATGCTTTCCTTTCTGAAGGACAAGTAAGGTCTACATGAATTTGAAAGGCGATAGAGTCTATTTTGATACCTATTCTGTAACAATGCCAAACATATAGGCGGGTACACATAACACACATAAAAATTGGAGCAGATTGATGTTAAATAAAGTATAAATTCCCATTTATTTAGGTTTTTATAGACTCATTTCTTTTATTCTCCGTATCTTTTCTGATTATCTTTTCTTAGTGAAAAGGAGGCCATAATCATTGAATAAGAGGGAAAGTAGAATTTAGTATCATATGATCAAGCATATTCAGAAACTTTATTAAGGAATTGAAATTGGTTTATGCATTAGATAGCATTTTTTCTCCCATAGCTTTCTTTTTTACCTTCCTTCTTCTTTTTTTTTTTAATTTCCTAGTGATTTTGATTCTGCAGCTAAAATTTAGCTTCTTAATCTTTTCATAAAGGACTAGAAATAGTTTTGTGTACTTCAGAGGGAAAGGCAGTTTCTCCTAACTTTGAGACAGGCACACATTCTATGTAAGATTTACCTAATCTATTCATTTATTGAAATCTTATTAGAGTTGCTTGATTTTTTCCTAACATCTAGATTTGTTTACAAAATAAAATATGCTTAGAACATTAAGTATCTGCTTAACCAGTTTTATTACTAAACAGAATGCCTTTTCAAGTGAAATTCTATGTATGGTTTAAAACTACATTCCCATGATGTTCCCTATGTTTTGTTTTTCAAATCTTCTCATTTTGAAAAATTAACTCTTATTCTTTTAACATTATATATTTTATACAAACTACCTTATAATGGTAGAATCTAGGGATTCTACTAAGGAGACAGGCTTTTCAAATAATTCGATAACCCTGTCTCACGTCCAGTTAGTCCTATGGAACCAAATGTGACACATTTATTTGGATCAAATTGCTTTCATGCCAGGAAAGCCTTTCAGGATAACACTCTCCCACCCTGCTTTAGGAACTTAGATTTCAACAAGGAATGAAAATGAAACAAGTTCTGCGATGTGCTTGCCTAAGCCTCAGATATACCACAATTCCTATCTCCAACTCCAGCCTCCCCTGTCCCCAGTGCAACTTTTTTTTTCCTTCAGCACCCAAGTCATTCTGGGTACAAAATGTGCCGATGATGCTTCTGGTGTCAACACCAAAAGAGTACAGGGCTCACTCACAATGCAGTGGTACTGTTGCCCTGAGGATATATATATATATATATATATATATATTGTGTGTGTGTGTGTGTTTTCCTAAACTATAATCGTTCTTATGTGTGAATGAACCAGAGATTTTAGCATTTATCCCTCAGAGATAACCAGCAGAGGGAGCAAACTTTGGCACACAAACAGTATTCCCTGATGTCCTAGCACTGGGAAGAATTCTGGAAGACATACTGTATAAGAAATTAATAAAATCAAATGATTTCATTTCATTTTGATTAACCTTATTATATACCAAGGCAGGCTGAGCAATGTGGGTAATGAAGAACTAAACAAGGCTAATTGGTGCAGTTAGGAGACCTGGGCTTGGTGGTTGTGAATATGATGATGTAGCTAGTAAAATGGCACTTGCTTCCTTTTTCCTTCCAAAAAAAACTACTAACAAAAAAATTGTTAAAAAACACATACACATATACACACAATATGTGTGTGTTTTTAATTCCATGGCTGGAAATACTTATGTTCCATTTATATAGTTTCACATATGCTCTTTAATATGTGAATATATATGCTCCTTAAGGAAATCTTCCTTCAATTTCATTCATGTTGACAACTCTCTTTTCTCTCTTCCCTCACCCTGTTCCCTGTTTCATTGGTGTCTGTCTCTCACACACAAAGGGACACACACACAACACACACACCATCACAGACACACGTACAGGCGTGTAAGCCTGCACAGGGAAACAGACCCTACGAAAATGTTAAGAGCTATTAAAAGGTTTTTAGAGCAGAGTAATTTTTCGATTTCTGTTTTTTTCCCCAAACCTAACACAGGTGATTGGCCTAAAGGGACTGTGTTCCCCATCCACTGCTTAATGTCGCTAGTTCACCACAGCTCTCGTATCTCAGAATGTAAATCGAATATGAACATTTCAGAGTTAAAGTAGGGAGTGATGAGAGCTTTTATGAACAGAAAGAACTGAAGCAATTGTTTGGGCTCGCTCTCTCTTTCTCTGCTAAAGTAGGATCAGGATTGATTATTTCCTCTCACCTGTGGTCATTTTCCTATTTTCGTGCATTGATGATATCTGGACCCATGTTGTTTTCAAGTTTCCCAAAGCTTAATCTCTAGAAATCCTGCAGAGTGTGTCAAATTAGAGCTGCATTCCATCAAATACATCTTTACATTTCTGTGCACTTAATTCAATGCATTCATTAGAATGTAAGGCTCTTAAACATTTTCACTAAGTATGTGGATTGTTCTCCTCACCCCCCATTTCTATTATTTTCCGTTTCTTCCCTCCCACCCTATTCTCCTGCTATATTTGAAGCATTTATACTTTATACATCCCCCCCAAAAAAAAATTCTAAGGGTTTTAACTCATAAAAATCTCTATAATACATCTATAGCTCTTTTTATAAAACCTGACATTCTAGCTTTTGATGGCAGCAAAAATAGTATACCAAATTCATGTGCAGAAATCCAAAGTTTAAGGGAAAATACCATTAGATTCTAATATGTAGTGTGTTCTTCTCTTGGTTACAAAAGGAAAGATTTTCCTTCTCTTTTCAGATTCTTTATAAAATATTGCAAAGATAGCAAATAAGACTAAATGATCAAATTTCCATATATATCTACACACGTCATAAATGTATATATGATATGTATGTATGTTTCAGACTGCAGGAAGGCAAATTAAAAATTCCTGATACAGTAGATGTTTCTAAAATCTCTAAGAATTGCAAAACAGCCTTCCTCACCAAAGTGCCTCTGAGCCACTCCTAGGATTGTGCAGAACCCTTATTCACAGAAACCAAACAAAAATTCCCCCAAATTGGCAAACATTCTTTTTATTAAAAAAGGGGAAAATGCATGCATGCCTACTGGTTTATTGCAATTGAAATTCCTTTAGGATACAGAGTGTATGTCATCAATACAATTGTATAGTCACCCAAACCCACAGACAGAGGAATCACCTACTGTCTTAATGGATGACAGAGATTTTTCAAAGATTTTCGTTACAATTGTGTATGTTTTCCTCCTACAAAAACACGCATCTATATGCAAATCTGATTAAAATAGAGAAAGGAGTGCTTAAACTGGGAGAGACAGTCAGATGTTGTTTTTATTATGGGTTTAAATGTTACAGAATTGGTTACAGGATGGGGTTTTTTATTTTTTTTCCGTAGGGGGAAAAATGGCGAAATATTTTAATAATGCATACCTAATGTTTACTTTCTTATTAGTAATTGTTATAAAACTAGAATGCTTTGCCAGCCTATCTGACTGCACCTGTTACTAGATATTTCCAAGAGACTCACACACCAATTTTGCTTGAGTGCACTGGGTGTATTTCCCGTTGTTTTGATTATACAGTCAGGGCACAGGCAGTTTGCATTCAAAAAAGAAGGCACATTTTATTCAAAGAGGGAAAGTGATGTCCTTGGAACTTCAACCTTAATGAAACACTTTTTAAAAGGACACACTGATTGGAACGGGAAGAGATCCAAAGAGAGGCATCCAAAGAGAGAAGGGTGGGTGTGTGACAGAGAAGAAAGGGAAATGGATTAGATGAGCAAACCAAGACTATAGTCTCCCAAGAGACTTCTAAAAACTCCGTATGAAGCCATTACAGGCACACAGTATAATCTTGTGGGGTGGATCATGTTCCAGGGCGCAAAGGAAGTTTGCCCTCTAAGCTGAGTTTTTGTGGAATGAATTTTAAATATTCCCTCCAGGCATGAGAGTTTTCAGTCCCCAATTGCTGAAAGGATGATTCGTTGAAATTCCTCTCATTTCGGCAGAAGTAACATTTCTAGCTAGTTGATTTGGGCATCAAAACGAACTAGTGTCTTCGGACATCTGTATTATAGAGACACCCTTATGCTAAAACCCGACTCCAGAACTCCCCTTACAAAAATAGCACATTTCCGTTCATGCAGAACGGTGATTAGACTTTCCCAACACAACTCATACTTTTTAAAAGGCGCGTCAGAATTTTAAAGTGCATTAAATAAAGGGCATTGGCACATTAATGCAGCTCTCTTTGAGGAAAGATGCCGCATAATTTCCGCTGAACCGTTGCACAAACCTTCAACAAAGAAAGTTCTCAAAGAAAAAAAATATACCCGTGCACACATTCTCGATGTTGAGAGCAGTGTCCTTGGGAATTAAATAACTTTATATGTATATTAAACTAAGCCTTTAAGGTGCTTTGTTTCCAATACTTAAGGAGTAGAGAAAGTCCCCAGGGAACTGTTGTTTTCCTAACTCATTTTAAATACTCTATTTCTCTGCAGCTGTCTGCCTGCATGGTAGGGTCATACAGGGTATTGTAGCTGAGCGATAATTTTTTTTTAGATAGGTGCTACTTTCTTCTCCATCTAAACATGCATTTGTAAGAAACAAATGGCTTTGTGTATTAAGGCTTTTGCAATGCCCATGATGTTGTAAACGTGCTGGAGGAGTTACAGGGACAGGGTGACAGGTGGATTGGCTCCCTCTTAGCTTGGGCTCTTCCCTGCTCATCTGTGGCAGATGTGCAGATGTAGTTTATGCCACAAAAGATAAGGGCTGTGTCCATATAGACAACCAGCATTACGTCGAGCACCGACTTTGTAGCTCTGTGTCATGGTCTTCATGCCTGCTCAAAGTGACATTGAAAATACAAAATGGGATGGCACACCAAACCCAACCCCAAATTAGGCAGTGTTTCAAGACTGGAAGAGATTGAACTGAACAGCTGCAAAATTGATAGTAGCTAGAGAGGCTTATTTGGATTTTACTCCATGGTGGAGCATATTTCAAAGTTTAAATTCTTAGCAAAAGAAAACTAGGAAGATAGAAAAAAAACTTCTCACAAGAAAAAACAGTGACAATCAAATACCTTAACAGCCTGTTTGGGCTAGAAAGTGATGCCTGTTTCAGTTCGACATCCTTTTACTATTTACTAAGCCTCTACCAGACCCACTGACTGTCAGGTTGGAACACACAGAAAACCAAAACAAACCAAAGAATTTTGCTGTGAGCAACATGAAGAACAGTACAGGACTTCTGAATGGTGGGTCTGCTCCCACTGAACAGACTGGTAGCTGAGTCTGCCCCCAGGATGACCCTGGACCATCACTGGAGTTCATGGTTTTAGTAATGGCTTTCACCTGTAGGCTTCCAGCTACAATCAATTTGGCCAAGAGAAATCCACAGAGTTCTCAGTGGCAGGTGAGTAAACTGGCTTTCCAAAATACGTCAGACAGGCCTGGTCATTGGTAGTTTTTATGCCAAATAATTTCACTGGCTTCTTGCTCTTAAAAGCTGCCATTTCTTGATTCTTCACAACTTTACTCCACATCTTTTGCCCACTGTAACTAATTCAGATTTCCTCCACTAAAATTGTAAACCACCCAAAACTGATCCAACCAAGAGAGGGTGAGAACAAACGAGGTCACCAGAAGTATTTACCAGGAACTAATGGTTTCCAGTCTTGGTCTAAGATACAAAAAAAGTTAAAAAAAAAAAAAATGTTTCAGGCATCAAAGACCAAAACTGTTGTATCCCTAGAAGAGGTATCTCTGCACATCACTGAGGCACATCCCGGAAGCAACATGGAAGAGTTTTTCTTGTTATAAAAACATGGCAAGTGGGTGGTGCCTGTGGCTCAAAAGAGTAGGGCACTGGCCCCATAAGCCAGAGATGGCGGGTTCAAACCCAGCCCCATCCAAAAACTGCAATTAAAAAAAAAAATGGCAAGTTATAAATAAACAGAGGGTATCACTTCCTCATGTGCTGAGGTGATGTGCAGAATCTGGTCAATAATGAATTTACCAAATTACAAACGAAAGTGCTGTGAGCGTTTTCTAGCATATTCTAAGGATGTGGGTATAGTATGAAAAATAAAACATAAGACTCAAACACTTACCACTAGAAAGAGATTCTTTTGAGCAAACCCTTTGAGAATCAGAGACCAAGGCTCAGTTTTCCTTCCATGAAAAAAGTGAATTGCACATTTATCCCCAGGGACAGATTACAGATTTTTAAATTCCGATAGTACAACCTAGCAAGCTTCAAGCCTCCCACGTGTGTATATGTTACTGGGTAGGAGAGAAATGAGATGCATGAGTCCCATTAATAATAGCAGTTGCATGCTTAATTTCATGTGCACCGCACTGAAAAATTACTTCTTACTGTCTAAAATAAGATTCAGGCTGAGCCTGGGAAATCAGGAGCTCTTCCAACATACCTTCCCAGTTCCAACATGAACTAGGAGCTGGTGACTCATTTAGCAGACAGATACGAAGGGCATTGTTAGTGGATACCCTCGGGGAAGATTTGATAAGAATAACTCCCAGATCAAGGATCTGCCTACCACAAAGGAGAAACAGTATTGTCAAAAGCTTGCAATTCTTTTTTACATCAGAGCAAGAGGAACAAGGTGATTTTTCTGAAACTTCTTTTTTTTTTTTATTTTATTTTTTTTATTTATTTTTTTTTTTTTGTAGAGACAGAGTCTCACTGTACCGCCCTCGGTAGAGTGCCGTGGCATCACCCAGCTCACAGCAACCTCTAACTCTTGGGCTTACGCGATTCTCTTGCCTCAGCCTCCCGAGCAGCTGGGACTACAGGCGCCCGCCACAACGCCCGGCTATTTTTTGGTTGCAGTTTGGCCGGGGCTGGGTTTGAACCCGCCACCCTCGGCATATGGGGCTGGCGCCCTACTCACTGAGCCACAGGCGCCACCCTATGTTAAATCCTTTAGCAAATGGAAGAGCAGAGGAGACCTGAACTGGGGGCTCCAGGGTTCTACCAGTATGCTTACCTCCGAAACAAACTCTGTCATTGCTGATTTCACCCTTCTTACACACTGTTGATAAGGTCATTCATGAAGAATTTTAAAGTGGAAAGAAGCCTTTGAGATTCTTGTCTTACGCTTGTGTTTCATAAGTCTAGTATTAATGAGCTCCATAAAAAGAAAATAATAGCAAAAACTTTTCTCTCCTCCGAGATGACCAACTCAGCCCAGGACTTTTGACTGGGACTTTCATAATTTAGCACTGAAAGGCCCACCAGGTAGGATACCCCTCCATCCAGGCAAATCAGCAGGGTTGATCACCCTTGATAATCCCTTAAATTCTCCATTTCTGTTAATGGCATTGCCATTATCTCCAGGGCCCCAAATCTCACTTTCTGGCTGTTTCATATCTTAATATTCTTCTTTTTTCCTTCTTGTTTTCACTTCCACTGCTAGAGCCTACCCAATCCCTGTCATCTCCATTCTGAATTTCTGCCAGCCACTGCCCATTTTGTCCAGGCCCCATTTTCATTCAGCACCCGGTGTACCCACAGGCCTTTGGAGATGACTTCTTCTTTGAACCTTGTCATTCTGGACCTCAGTTTAATGACCTTTAGCCTGCTATTCAAAAGCCCATGATATCTCCCTGATGTATTGTGCTAACTTTACGATATAGAAAAAACAGAAAGCTTCATCAGACAATAAAAATATGTGTCCCCAGTTCCTCATTCTCCATTATTAACTGGTGATGCTACCAAAGGCAAGCCATTTAACCCTTCTGGGTTTCAGTAACCCCCATTTTTGCAATATATTGCCCTCCTACAGGAAAAAGCCAGTCTAGTTGATCTCATGAAATTATGATTTTTGAGCCCAGGATCATTTTGTGTAGACTCTCTGTGGGTAGCTGCTCATCCTAGGAACAGGGCCTCAGTTTCCCCAGCTGTGCATATCATATATGCTGAGATTTCTAATCAGGTATGCTAATGAATGTAAACCATTTAACCGACCCTCTTCTTTTCTTTTTTTGCAACAGAGTCTCACTCTGTCGCCCCAGGGTAGAGTGCTGTGGTGTCATACCTCACAGCAACCTCAAACTCTTGCCACAGTCTCCCAAGTAACTAGCACCCCACCCCCACCCCACCCACCCCCGCCAATGGTTGGCAAATTTTTTCTATTTTTAGTATAGATAGGGTCTCGCTCTTGCTCAGGCTGGACTCCAACTCCTAACCTTATCCTTCAATGCTATTCATATATTTGGTATTCAATGTTTATTGAATCAGGCAATGTATAAGTTCCTGGGAGGGAACTTATAAGCTTCAGCCTCCCAACTAGCTAGGACTATAGGTGCACACCACCATACCCGGCTAACTTTTTAATTTTTTTGTAGACAGGGGTCTCACTCTGATGCCCAGACTGGTCTTGAACTGCTGGACTCAAGTGAGCCTCCTGGCTTGGCCTCCAAAAGTGCTGGGATTATAAGCAGAAGCCACTGTGCCCAGCCTAGTTTCTTCAACTTGAAAATAGAAGAATCTTGTTCCAAAGGGTTTTAACTAAAGATTAAGTAAGATGATGCCTAATAATCTTGACTTTCATAAGTATCAGCTAATACCACCAGTTCATTTTTATTTATTTTAAAGCATTTTCTTTTAATGTTTTCCCAAGTTACAAATCAGTGTTTTTGTTAAATGACTTACATTTACTGTATGTATAACACCATAGAGAAGGATTCTGACTCTAGCTGGCTAGGTTTCATTTTCTTGACCACTAAAACAGTCCTTCTCAACTGGGAGCCCATTTCCCCTCCCACCCCCAGGGGGACATTTGGCAATGTCTTGAGACACTTTTGATTATCATGATTGGAGGTGGCAGGAGCTCAGGATTGCTCTTACTCATCGTACAATACACAGAACAGTCCTCACAACAAAGAATTAACCAGCCCAAAATACCAACAGTCTGAAGACTGGGAAGCTCTGCTCTGAAATGAGGGGGTTAGGCCAGGTGATGAGATGAGGTGGACTTTCCCATTCTTTCCAGCTCTGAAATGTTACAAGTCTCCGATTTCCATAATGCATTGTAAAGGCCATTCTCTTAAGCTGCTCAATTAATTATTAATTATTTTTATCACTCTCTATTTTTTTAAGCTGTTTTTATCCTGAGTGTCAAAAAAGTAATTATTTCAAACAATCTAAGTTCTCACAGATTTCAGCCCAATTCTCACTGTTGTACCTTCTGGACTGTTTGACCCAAGTGTTCCTACTAAAGCTTTTCCATTCACTGTTTTAGTTAAGATAGAGGCTCAGGGTGTGGGATAGAAACTCAAAGTAGCAGTGGCTTGAGCAAGATGAAAGATTTTTCTTTGACATTCATTTCTCTCTTATCCCTGCTAGGAAGTGGCTCAGCTCTGGGAGGTCATGAGGACCCGCAGCCCATTGAGTCAGAGGCCCAGGTTCCTTCTCTCTTCTCCATTCTCAAAGCTTTGCCCTCATCTGCATCATCCAAGATGGGGCACTACTCTGCCCATGTTCCAGGCTGTGGAACAGGTAAAAGAAAGGGGAAGCATGCTCCTTCCCAAAGGGCATGACCCACAGGTACCAACAGGATTCTACTGGTATCCCAGAGACCAGAACTTACAAGGCCACACTTACCAGCCAAGAAACCTTGACTATACAATCTTTATTCTGTATGGCCATGTGTATAGCAAAAAAAAAAAAAAAAAAACTAAAAAATTTATACCAGGGGCAGGTGTTAGGAAGAATGAGACAGTGCAAGGGTCAGGATATAACAATGCCCTGGCAGTGGGGCTCTTCTTCTAGGATTCCCAGAGCCCTCTCCTCCTTGTAGAAACAGGATCTTGATTTCCTCCTGGAATACGCCTCTTTCTTGCCCTGCATGTTTCCTTGTTCTTCAAGTTTGCCCCACACATCACAGAAGTGAACAATGGCCCAAGAATAGAAGAATATCCATGTTTACAAAGGATGTAAGAGACGGGTAACTATAGGGAGGTTAAGCGTGTTGATAGGGAAAAGGTTTTAATCATGGATCATAAAATCTACATTCACTCTCTGAGCCTGGAAAGGGCTCAGATTGGGCCGGCTTGATCGTGTCGCTTCCTCCCATTCCCTGCCTGTGACCCTGGACATCCACACTGCCACCTCACCCCATAAGCTGCACCTCTAACCCCAGTCATATAACCAAGCAGTAGGAGTGATGGAAGCTGGAGCGGCCATCCTTGCCAACAGGTTGGGAGAAACCATCTAAGAAAAATCGACCACAGAAGAAAACAGATTTCAGAGTAGAAGGGAGAGAACCCAAGACTTAACAGGATTGTTTGCGCATCCTGAGCCAGAAAAACACAGCAACTATTCATCTATTATACTTCCCCGTTGAGCCAATAAATTCCTTATTTTGCTCAAGCAAAATTTTATTTCTGCCTCTTGCACCAGAACACGTCCCACTAATAAAATCTTCAAGAAATGCTCATTCTAGTGAAGACAGAAAACACTCAAATTATTAAAGTTCAATGAATTCCACAAAGGGACAGTCCTCTCTTTTTTACCACTAAGCTGCAAAATATACATTTCCAGGGGGAAAATGGTAGAATTTATAGTGTTCAACTTTGCATCACCCATTTAGATTGGACAGTAATATTAGAATCAGAAACACTGATCCTGGCATCTATCACAGCATCAGCTAATTGTAACATTTTTTTAAAGTCTTTAAAATGACCATTTTTAAGGAAATGTTCAAGCCAGCTCTCCTTCTGTTTAAAAATTGATTGGTTTTTTTAAAAGAAAATATTTCCTTTGCGGGTAACACACATGAAACAATGTTGTCCATTATGTTCTTAGGTAGCCTTGAACAGGGTGGCTACTGCAATGGCGGGCTCAATGTATCTAGCATGTAAGGTCCTGCTGAATGCTTCGATTAAGGCTTCCACGTTCATGCCAAGGGCAGAATTCCACAGCCTCGGGCCTTTGCTCGAGAATGTCTTCTTTTCAGGCTGAGCCAAGGCTAAGCTAGGTGCCTCAAGTCAATTTAGCTGAAAACAGACACTATACTTCAGGCTTAGGATCTGGGACTACTCAAGGCCTGGTTCACACTTGAAAGTGGGCTTGGTGCTCAGCCTCTAAATTGTTTGAAAGGAATTATCAAAGCCAATGAGACGCGTTTTGGAACCAGGACAAATGCTAAATTTTGGGCCCATGAGCATGGAAGATTGCCTTGGCCCATGGAAAATCACCAGACCACTCTCGCCAACTCAAAAATACTCAAGGGCAGCATCAGAACTTCTGGGCTGGCAAGAACGTCTCTGGCCGTTCCCTTCTGTTGGCCGCCCCAGAAGAAAGAGTGCCATGATGGTAACGTTCAGCTGTGAACCTGCAGGCCGCCTGATGGGATGGGCACAAGCTGGGGCCTACATAAATATTTCCCTTTCCGGGCCTGGACACAGAGAGCCACAGCAGCCGAATGAACACCCCTCCAAGCCAGGACCTCAGGGCCTCCCCTAGCGTTTTGCTCTCTTTTTTCTCTCTCCATCCAGTTTGTCATCACCCCACACATACATACCCTGCCCCAGCAAAGCTCCTCAGATTTGAGCTCCTTCTCTCTTTCCTCTGTCAATCTCCAGCCACCTGCTGGGACAGTGGTGACAGCTTCTTTGTTGTATTTTCACTGCCAGAACTAGTTTTATGCATAGATGGAGCTGAAAGCAACCCATGGGGCCAGATTTCAAGGACGCATGAATGTTTGCAGAGACCCAGGTTCACTGTCATTCCCACTGCATGATGTCTGCCATTTTCACATAGAATATTAACAACTTGCATAAACATTTATTGTGTGCCTGGTGCTAGTCAAAGAGCTGCACATATTTTAACTTGTTTAATCCTTCATTGCAAAAATAAAACTGAGGTTTCAAGTGGCAAAATATTTGGCAGAGGTTATATAAGCTAAAATTCATACTAGAGTGTGCATGGCTGATGAAAGATCTGGTCCTGTTATGAGCTTTTATAAATGCGCAGAGGAATCTTAAAGAGACGTTGTGTCCCAGTAGACAGAAGAGGGCCAAGAAAGGGAGCTGGGGTACAAACATTAGTGACTTAACATTATTTCTTACCTCTTCACTTACCTCCACCTGTTCAAATCAACCATACATAGTTCTGCAGAGGTGTCAGAACCCTCTTACCATGTCCCTTTGTCCTGCTCTTATAATAGTTCTCTATGAACCTTAGAAAGAAATTAAACTTTCACAACAAGCAGCCCCCACATGAATTCCTTTATATTTCCCTGAACACCACAGCTCAAATTCTCCAGCAGTCCTGCTTGTCAGGTTTTGTAATACAATAATAAGAACGTGTTTTTTGGCAGCAAACCCCAGGCCTGCTCTAGAGTTCACAGAAAACAATATCAATATGATAGGTAAGTATAAAACACATAAGCTCTATGTACAAGACAAATATTAACTTAATATTATACTACTGGCTTCATGATGCTTTATAGGGATTAATTACATGATGTCTGCAAAGCAGTTTGAGAACCTCCGGGAAAAGTGCTATATAAATACAAGGTATGATTATTTTTAGGTGCTTCTACTACTGACATTCAGCATAGCATGAAAGAATGAAAAATTATCTCCATGTTCCCCGTTGTGGTAACAACTTCAGCTTAAGGTTTAGAAAACCCATTTATAGAAAGTGCTAAAATTAAAAAACTGCATTCCTTACACGAGCTGCTCCATGTAGCTTGATCTGTGGAAGAACAGACCTTTCTAACCACCAAGTTTTTTGAAACATGATGACTCTGTAGGCCAAAGTAAGAAATTCAGAATCTTCAAACCTTTTCAGTGAAGTTCTCAGGCCCTTGGCTCTAGTCCAACTCCCTGCCTCCAGGAGAGACTGTGTGTCTGGATAGATGTTGCTATCTCATTCGGAAACTTCCCCAGAGGGAGAGAGTCCTCAATCTCAGCACCAGTTTCTGTTAAACAACCCTGCTGTGCGGAAGTCCTTCCTGGTACCTGACTTAAACCCCTCTCCCGAGCTCAGTGGACCCGGAGCTCAGCCAGGGAGTGATTTTTCAGGGTAGTTAATAGGTAGCTTTGCTGTTATAATCCTTGAGTTTTCCTAAAAATGCTACCACTTTTTTCAACTTTTTGAAGAAGTGATTCTGTCCCCAGCATCACTTCCTCCAAATGCCGTTCTTTGATTCCACTTCTTCCACGTGTTTTATCGTAAGCCTACCAATTTACTAGAATAAAGCTTGGAGCAGAGCTCACGTGCGTGCCTGTATATAGCATAAATGAATGGCGCTGGTAGGATGATTCACTGACGTCTCAGAGTGCTTAGCAGTTTAGTGAGGAAGGAGGAAGACACTCCTGGCTGGATGTGCTGTCACCGTTGACGTGTCCCTGAACCGTATCATTGCCTTCCTCAGATCTGGACTCTGAGAACAGTGTCCAGAGACCACACCAGAGTGACTCTTAACCCAGTCCTTATACTTGAATTTTTTAGTTGTCCTAATTTCTTAAAATTGGAAATAGTTGGCCAAAATTTAAAAATTGGAATATTTTATGTAGCATGGATTCCTACCTTCTCCTGAAATATCAGAAAACCTGGCAATAAGGAAACTTCATTCCCACAGGACACCAGTGGCCTGGAGCTGAGCAACAGTCTGTTTTTTACACAGGACCTTTGCTCTCTCATGAGCGCCCATCTCCGCCAGGTCTGTTGCACTCATGTGCTCAGCCACCTGCTGCAGGCAGATGAGGTAGGCGCCCTGCTGGGGATGAAACATCCAAATGGTCGGCTGTGCTGTCCCCTACTCAGACAGGTATGGTACCCTTTAGATGCACCCACAATCAGATGCTTAATCTCCACAACAACTCTGTAAGCTAGACACCATCTTCATCATCACTGTTGTCATTTTGTCCATGATATGCAGCAAGAATAAAACTGAAGTTCATACAGGTCCTTGGTAGGGAACCATCCCCATCTTCTAGTCCCCTTTACAGTTAAAAATTCCCTGTGCCAGAGGTCTGCAAACTAAGCTAACAGGTCAAATCTCTCTCCACCCTCCTCTGGAATGGACACACGTATTCATCTTATCTACTGCCGGGCTACAGCTGCCTTTGAGCTCCAATGGTAGAGTTGAGTGGTTGTGCTATACATACGGCCTGCAAAGCCTAAAATATTTACTATCTATCTCTTCACAAGAAAAAGCTTGCCAACCCCTAGCCTATTCCTCTGTATCTTTGCATTCTCGAAAGGGCCCTTAAAATACCATTTATCGTCTCTTCTCAACCAGGTAGGATAAAATACAAAGCATACCACACCGATCCTTATTCAACTGTCATCAAAAACTTGACTTTCGCATATTGCCTGATACAGTTGTAATTCTAGTAATTTCATAAAGAATTGGCTATTTCTTATAGAATTAAAAACAAATTAGAATTAAGTTTAAAAACTCAGAATAGATGCAGAATTTACCCAACACAGCTTTATCTAAATTGAGACACAGAAAAACAGTAACAGAAAGATGTATATATATATTTGCATATATATATAAATATATATAGTGTGTATACATTACATGAATACATAATTTAGACTGAATATAGTTAAAGGAGCAGAAAAAGATTGGCAGAGAAAGAATAGTATCAAGTAAACCCTCAAGAATGGGGTGTCTTTTATAGTGTTTGTGTGTGTAAGTTAAATATCTCTTGGTATAAACGTGGAATAACAAGACAAGAAAGACGGGTTGCAGAGCCTGATCAGAGCTTCAGAATCCTGCTTAACACAGAGCTCCAGACAGCCACATCAACTGAGCAGAGTTGGCTCACTAAATGAATCCTTTGACATCTTTTAAGAAAAGATACTAGTTAGCAGTGGAAGGCAAGAGATTTTGGTTCTCATTACAATCTTATTTTTAGAAATTAAGTCACACTATCTGGATCTCAAGCTTTTTCTATATAAAGTAGGGCTAATTATATTTTTTATCGCTTGCCAGGGTGTTGGTAAAATGAGAACAAAAAAGTTAATGAGCTCCTGATAACTTAAACAGGCTGAACAATTGTAATGTATTATTTTTGTGGTGTCGGCACTTAATGAACATAAAAATAGGAGGAACAGAATAACGGAAGCTACCAAATGAAGGCTATCCTGAAATAAAGAGTTTAGCTGGATGTTTCCTATGATGAATTTCATTTGGAGAAATGAACCAAAAAAATGTTGTACTTAAAAGAAATAGAAGTGATTACTTGAGTTCAAGAAAATGATACAGGTAAGGTGTTGGAGAAAGATAATGTTATTGATAAGGTTGAGCTTAATTTCCTTTAAAGTTCATTCAACACACATTTATAGAATACCTACCACTGGGAAGTTACAGACCATTCATTGCTTTTGAAAACACAATGATGTATGAAAAGGGGTTGGTTTTCCCCCTCAAATTCTCTTTGAAATAAACTGGTATGGTGGTGTGAGCTCAAAATTGTGTTCAGCTACTGGCTATAGATAGAAAAATAGTAGATTAAACAGACAGGGCTTATTTTCTCATGTAACTAAAAGTCTGAGTCAGTAATTGTGTCAGCATGTAAGGGCCAAAGTCCCTCCAATTTTCTTGGCCTTCCTCTCATGGTTCCAAAGTAGCTTCTGGAGCTCCAGTCAACACATTCAAATCTCAGGAAAGAAGACGGGGGGTGGGGGGGTGGGGGGGGGTGGGAAGAGGAATTTTAAAAATGAAACTCTACCCAATAACTTCTACTTATTTTTTAATGGATCTCTATTTGCAAGAAAAGCTGGGAAATATGACTTTTTGTTTTTGTTTTTAACTAGACTCATTGTTATTCAAGAGAATTCTTTGTCCAGGAGGAAGGAGAGAACAGATATTCAGTACCAATTAGCAATCTCTGCTACTTGAATAAATTAAATAAAGTATAATATTAGTTGTAGGAAAGTTACCTTTCTTTCAAAGAGCTTTACTGTAATAGGAAAAATGAGATATATACACAACTAAAAATAAATTGGATTAGAAAGCAATTTATCGTCTAGACCAGGGGTCCTCAAATTTTTTAAACAGGGGGCCAGTTCACTGTCCCTCAGACCGTTGGAGGGCCGGACTATAGTTTAAAAAAAAAAACAACTATGAACAAATTCCTACGCACACTGCACATACCTTATTTTGAAGTAAAAAAAAAAAAAAAAAAAAACGGGAACAAATACAATCACACTGCCTCATGTGGCCCGCGGGCTGCAGTTTGAGGACCCCTGGTCTAGACACAAACTATCCAAAAGATACAAAACTGTGTTATATATACATCGAAATGTTGCTGCACTTTCTAATAGGTGACGGGCCAATGGTTAATTACTATGTCTTTCGTGGTGATGTTTTTATTTCCAAACGTCCTCCCAAAAGGCAGAGAAAGAAAGCATGCTGGGTGACAGGAGTTGGTTCCCCCTCCAGCGTTTCCTTTTCTCTTTGTAACAGTGACTGTTAGAAGGTGGTGAGGGCAGAATTAAACATAAGAAACATTTTAATCATGAACCCGGATGAACCCAGCTTTGGGGGGAAAAAGGTGAAAAAAGGTGTCCTACACTGGACACTGAAATCACCAAATACCTGGAATCCTAGGGGGGGCTGTGAAAACCCAGGGCAACCTGGGCTGTCATTTATGTTTCTGAGTCCAACTCATTTTCCATTTTCTACAGAAAGCCATTAGTGGAAGAATGCCAGGGCATGAATAACACACAGTAAGGCAGGGAGATGGCACAGTGCGCACCTGGGCTCCCCCAGTCCAGGATCCAGGCAGCAGCATCTTCCCAGTGTCCCCTGACGTGTGAATTCTATGGTCCCCCCACACAGTAAGGCAGGGAGATGGCACAGTGCGCACCTGGGCTCCCCCAGTCCAGGATCCAGGCAGCAGCACCTTCCCAGTGTCCCCTGACGTGTGAACTCAATGGTGCCCTTATGGAGCAACTCTTAATACTGCTGTCTGACCTGTCAAAATGATCATACTAACTTCTGTTAACTCACATATTAATACATTAAGGTTCTCCTGGGCCTATGAATGGTTTAAGAAAATGTAAGGAAAAGCAAGAACAGGTTTAGGGCCAAAGGCCAGCTGAGACTCCGCACCCTGGGTCTCTTAGCTTCCTGATCTTACTGGGACAATTGTTCAGGTGGCCGAGGAGTACCCCTATTGTGTGGAAATGTGACCCAAATAGCCTTCTTCTAAGGACATGTCTGGATAACTGAGTCACTCCTGTTTCTTTTTCCTGGTGAGGTTGTCTTTACCCTTTGATTTGTGGGTTCTCTTCTGGCACACAGTGTCCTAGCTCTATGCAGCTATAAAACATTGCCCTCCTGACAATTCTATAAACAATGTGCCAGACTATTTCCTTATCACAAATGTTTGTGTCTGGGACTTCACATTTATGGCAAAAAAAAAAAACCCTGACTTCACAAAAGTGACTCGACTCACCACTCATCCAATCTGAAAGGAATTTTCCAGAGATCTCCTTGCCTTGAGGACACACGGAAATGCCAGGAAGGGAAGAACAGTGCAGTTTATTTTAAGAAATCCACAAAATATCCAGAGAGAAAATAATGAGTCTGCCTTGCTTATTTTACTGTTTATTGAATTAGCTCTCAGTTTTCAGTGGTCTTTCACAATCCCTGTGAAATAGTTCAGCACTTTAGATCATTTACTTGCCCTAAATGTGAGCCTTGGACTTCACATTTGTGGGTTGGTAAACTCATTGTCTTTTCCAACAGAGCTTTCTCCTTGGTGGGTGACAGATGATACACTGGGACTCTGACTGCCACAGGTGCTGGGGAGGGCTGAGTCAGGCAGAGCCTTCAGCTCCTGCCAACCCAGAACAGAGCCTCGTCCTTCCCCAGAATGTCCTGTCATAATTTAACCTGCCCTGCTTGCTTAAGAAGACCCACCATGGTGTACATACTACATTTTCATCCCAACTCTGGATCAACCAATGGAGAAAAGCGGGTATGGATTATCCATATCTAACAAACATTTATTAGTTGCCTACGGAATAGAGTTTTAATAGCCAAACTAGCTAATGGTTTGTGCTATTTGGGCATTAACTTCATCATCTCCTAAACTAGTGTTAATATTAGCAACTATCTCTGGATTATTATGAGGGTTAAATGAGTTGGTTCAAAGAAAGATGGCATAGGATCACAAGAATGGAGAAGCAAGAATCCTATGTACTCAATTTTGATATGAGGACAATTAATGACAATTAAGGTTATGGGGGGACAAGCAGAAAGAGGGACGGAGGGAGGGGGTGGGGCCTTGGTGTGTGTCACACTTTATGGGGGCAAGACATGATTGCAAGAGGGACTTTACCTAACAATTGCAATCAGTGCAACCTGGTTTATTGTACCCTCAATGAATCCCCAACAATAAAAAAAAAAGAAAGATGGCATAGGAGGCATTACAAATCTGTGTTTGATAGATACCCTGTTTCCCCGAAAATAAGACCTACTCACAGGAAAGATAAGACATCCCCTGAAAATAAGACCTAGCACATCTTTGGGAGCACACCTTAATATAAGACACTGTCTTATTTTCGGGGAAACAGGGTATATAGTCAGGAGGGCAATGTTTTATAGCTGCATAGAGCTAGGATGGATATATATATATATATATATTTAAATTTCTGGGGTCCAGACATTATATAGCTCTGGAGATAAAAATATGTCAAGAAATAAGAAAAGACTAAGAAACTGTCACAGAGCAGAGGAGACCAGATGATAAAATGTAATGTGGTATCTCACACCGGATCCTGGAAGAGGAAAAGATTACGAGTAGAAAGATGAGTGAAATCCAAATCAAGTCCGGTGTTTAGTTAATACTCATGTACCAGTGTTGGCTACTTAGTCCAAACAAAGTAATGTAAAATGTGAACCTTCATGAGGCGAGCTGGGTGAAGGGCATAATGGAAACGCACTCTACTATATTCGCAATTTCACAATTTTTTTATAAATGTAAAATTATTCCAAAATTAAAAGGTTGTTTCTTAAAAAAAAAGATAAAAATTCCCAACATAAAAAAAAATAACCTAACAGGATGCAAATAAGAAAACAGCCAAAGACAGCCATGTATGTGTTATAACAAAAGTTATGCAAGCAGGAAGGCTAGGCCATTAGCTCAGCCTGGAGATGGCTGCTAACTGCAAAGGGATGTCCAAGTTGAATGCACTAAGCAGAAAAGGAATTGCACACACCGAAAACATTTGCAAAGGCTTGGCTAGTCAGTACGAGAGAATTTGCAATATTCAAATAACTGCAAAAAGGAGAGGCCGATCCCTGAAAAGGAATGTAAAGGTGAGATCATAACAGGCATGTGTCCTAAGGACAGCTTTGTTGATGTTTAAATGATTTACAATAGGCCGTGCATATTTGTATTTAAAGTGTGCACTGAGTTTTGATATATGCATATTCCCAATAAACCATCACCACATATTAGACAATGAATATATCTCTCAGACCTCCACCTTCTCCCCACTCCTCACACCATCCCAGGCAACCACTGATTTGGTTTCTATCACTATAGATTGGATTTCATTTTCTAGAACTTTATATGAATGGAATCATGCAGGGTTATAAGATTAATTATGTCTTCCAAACTTCCTATGTTGAATTTCTAACCCCTAGTGCCTCAGAAGGGGAGTGTACTTGAAGATAGGGTCTTAAAACAGGTAATTAAGTTAATGTGAGGTCACAAGAGTGGGCCCCAATCCAATCTGACTAGTGTTCTTACAAGAGGAGGAGTTTGGACGCAGATGGGTACGGAAGAAAGACCACATGAAAACACAGGGCCATCTGCAAGCCAAGGAGAGAGACCTCAGAAGAACCCAACCCTACCTACACCTTGATTTCAGCATCCAGCCTCCAGAACTGTGAGAAAATAAACTTCTGTTGTTTAAACCAGGCAGTCTGGGGTACTTGGTTATGAGTCCTAGCAAACTAATACATGTAGTAATATTCTTTTTTGTCTTCTTTCACTCGGTATAACTAGAGTGTGTGTATACACACAGCTTATTCTTTTTTTCTTTTTTTGCTCTACTTAATCACATAAATATAATTTGTTTATTCATTCTTTTTTTTTTTTATTGTTGGGGATTCATTGAGGGTACAATAAGCCAGGTTACACTGATTGCAATTGTTAGGTAAAGTCCCTCTTGCAATCATGTCTTGCCCTCATAAAGTGTGACACACACCAAGGCCCCACCCCCCTCCCTCCATCCCTCTTTCTGCTTTTCCTCCCCCCCCATAACCTTAATTGTCATAATTGTCCTCATATCAAAATTGAGTACATAGGATTCATGCTTCTCCATTGTTGTGATGCTTTACTAAGAATAATGTCTTCCACTTCCATCCAGGTTAATACGAAGGATGTAACGTCCTTAATGTTATACATCCTTCGTATTCATTCATTTTTAATGATCCCAAAATTTTGTCTGAGTCAAAACAAGGGCATGTGAAGGAGGCTAAAAGAGATTCATTTCTTGGTCTTTGTGAAATGAAGAGTTACCTAACCTTTCTTAGCATCAGCTGAATCCACTACCCTCTGCTCACCACCTGCTGACTTCATGAATCCCTGCCCACCTACTATGCTGGCCTCCAAGTCCAGGATCCTCAGACAAGCCCCCATCCCTCTCATTAAAAGTTTATATCAGTGGGCGGTGCCTGCGGCTCAAAGGAGTATGGGCGCCGGCCCTATATGCCGGAGGTGGTGGGTTCAAACCCAGACCCGGCCAAAAATTGCAAAAAAAAAAAAAAGTTTATATTGAAATCATTGGTTCCCCACACTAGGCAGTGAATGGCTCAAGGTCAAGACCAGGTGCTGCTCATCACTATCAATGTCTATAATGGGAGGTGCTCAATATAGTACGTCAAAGTAAACCGGTAAAAAGGACACACAGTGAGGGGGCCGTGCAGTGGGGTGGTGACAAACTTCCACCATAACTAATACTGTGTGGTCGGTGGAGGTCAAACCATTTTTCCACTTGCTCATTGCTTAGGGTCAGTTTTGAAGAGATAGTGAACCGCTTTAGCTTTTCTCCAAGTGGGCACTCTGGGTTTGCTCCACACCTAAGAGAAAACCAGAAGCCCATCCTCTGCCTGTAGATCTGACTCACAATCCTTCTGTCCTGCTCTGCATGGAGGTCCCATGGTGTTTCCACTGCCTGTAGGCCGTGGTAACCCCAACATCAGCTGCAGCTCAGCTTACATCTTCTCACCTCTCGGCAGAGTTCTTGATCTTTTAGCAGTTGGTTCAGAGGCAGCCAAGAGACACTGGCTGGGGCCTCTGCAGTATTTCTGCTTCCCCTGCTGGCATCCAGTCACCGGCACCATCCTGTTCTTTGGGAGGTGATCTTTTCTTGGAGAGCTCCCAGGGTCTGTTGTTATGTTTCAGTCTGACTTTTGTTCCAGACTGGTGGGCCTGGGAGCAAGACTGCACAAAGTGATGCAACGTGAACTGAATGCTTCTAACATCTCCCAGTCTTTTCCTCCCCCTTCTCTGCAGAGCTCTCAGAAAACTCCCTCTTCCTGTCTCCTCCCACCATATCCTGACCCATGTGGGAATGCTCAGGAGTTCTGCCTTGTGTTAGGAATCGTAGTCTGTGGAGCAATGTCAACCTAGTGGCCGCGACTGTGTGTGTCTTCATGCGTCCTCGTCCACCTGCCCACCTCCTCATGCTCCCCATGTCCTTCTAAAGTTTCCATCTGGCCTCCCATCTCAAGTCGTAAAGCACATATTCCATTTTATCCATCCGGACCACATTCTTCCCCCTATCACAGAGGGATGGCACGCTTACTGACATCAGTAGGAATTGTTCCATTTGGGACCCACATCTCTGTTTTTCTGGGAAGAGAAAGTCAAAATTAAAAATTTAAATTTTATCAGGTAAAAAAAACACGGACAATGTGGGCACATTGCTTCCAGTAGTGATGGCACCACAGTCCCTGCTCCCTAATGAAGCCAACAACTAGTGCTCTATTTGGGCCTAATTTCTATCCCTTCTTGTGTTGTCAGGGGAAAAATATCCTCCAACAGCTCCTAATGTACCGACAATAATTAGGCTTTACTCTCAAGCCAAAAAAAAAATTATTTTGGAAAGTTTGACTCAAATTTTCTGAGTTACTCATGAAAGAAAAGGTCAAGAAAATGCCGTATTTCTAACTTGATTTAATTAAAAAAATAAGTTACTCAGCTTTTGGAATTCCCTCCATTCAAAAATCACTTTTTTTTGTTTTTTTAAGGAAAAACTAAATCTGAACTTTTTATGGCCTGAGATTCCCATAAGTTATACTTGACTGAATATAGTTAAAATGTTAAAGTACATGAAGAGACTCTCTGGTTAGGTATCTGTTAATTCATAATACTAACTGATCATCTCTTCAACATGCGTTTTATTGGCTTAGAGTATAGGTAATATAAATAGTGGTCAATTCCAGAGTAATGTATACCTATAATCAAGGAGTCTTACGTCGTGGAAATGTATAATTCCTCAAATAAATATAAACCCACATTATAAAACTGAACTGAATGATGCATTTCATTGTTTCCTGAATTTGCTATTGAAAATTCATTAATGAATCTTATTTTAAAAGACTCATGCCCTGTTGTTAAAAGTATTCCCTTACTCTCCTCAAGTTTCCTTACCCTAAACTATTCCGATGCACAATGCAGATGAGCGGAAGATACAAATTATGAACCAAACATGTGCTTTAGCAGTCTAGCTGTATTTGCAATTTCACGTTCCCTTAGGTTATAGGAAATAATTAAGTGCTTTCCCTTAAAAGGCCACCTGGGGTTGCATGGAGTCCAGAAGTAAACTGTGAATAGAGCCATCAAATGACATTATCGGACTGTTTAATTCTATCAAAAAGAAATTAAAATATGAATCACTAAAGGTAACCCACAATGAGAAAAATCTACTTATGGAAAATCAAGACCAGGTTTGCACAGCTCCTTATCTGTCTAAATCTTAACGTCTGCATAGCCTGATCTTGACTTTAAGAACTGTCTCAGATACCAGAAGGGCGCATAGCTCAGTTGAAAAAGCTTCAGAATCAGGACTGCTCCTTCCCAGCACCCAGCTCAGAGGCTATGGCAAAGGCAGCGGTCTCAGTTTCAGCCAGCTGACACCTTGCAGAAATATAAGCCCAGTTCTGCCAGATTCTTTTTTTCAAGAGCACTAAAAAGTCTAGATTTTTTATGTGACTACTCCCAATTTTTAAATGTTGATAGCTATTAAGAATTTTTTTGAATAATGGGTAGACCAAACAAAACACAACTGGGTACCAGATGTAGCTCAAAGGCCAACAGTTTGCAAAGTCCAGTTGATATAATTCAGTGTAGCTAAATATAGCCACTGTACCCAAAGACATCAAATATTATTTTAAACATGCTTTCATACGACAGCTTACATTTTACTGCCTCCACTGAAAATTGTTTGTGTTTTTCTTCTTGTTACCATCTCAAGTATAATTCAAAGTTTTTAATTTGTGGATTTTAGTCCTCCACTCCTGCTCACATTTCCTTAGCAATTTGGAAGGGTGATTCTTACTGTTTTGTAAAACACAGTTTTCCACTCTTAACAACAACAAAGATATATTTTTCCCTTATTTTTCCTGGCTTTTAAGAGGGGGAAGAAAGTCCTCCCTTTTTTCTTTCCTAACGACTATCATCATCATTGGTGTTAATAGAACCATGAAGGGTAACAAGGGGTTAAATTAAATTCCTTTTGGTGTATAGTTTTTCCACAGAATGAGATGTGAATATTCTGAAAAAGTGGTTAGACTCATTTAAAAAATACAGAAAGAATGCTGTTGTTGGTTCAACAACAGGCGCCTTGGTGAAGTGATAAGATTTTGAGAAAGCAAAGCTTTTCACCAGGTGTATGACACCATTTCCCATAACCATTTGGGTTTAAATGGAATGAAACTGGGAAAAGAATGCATTTTGCATTTGTAATTCAGTTAAATGGCTGCAACACATGAATTGGTCTGCTGGTAGTTCCCCATATGTTCCTTCAGTCATTTTAACATTTTCTCCACAAACACTAAAAATGATCACATTTCTATGAGGTTTAACCTCTTATTCTTAAATCTAATAGTTAAATCTTTTTTGCTTTTAGATCTATAATTACTATTATCCCTGTAATTACAAACAACACCCGGGAAATTATTCATGAACTGCTTGTCATCATCAAATAATATTCATGGTGCACCTGGGGACATACCACTCTTCTGTGGCAGTGCACAAAACCTTCAGTGCCATGCTAAGCCTCATTTAAGAAAAGGAAAAACAACTTCCCCTTTCTGGTATGTGTGCTAGACTCTACGATGTGACCGCTTACATCATCAAGCCAGGAGAGAAAAAATGAGTGCATATGATTCCTGGAGGGAATTACTTCTATTTTGTATTGCAATTACTTGTGTCTTTATTTGAAAAACTCAACAATTGACGTCATAAAGAGTATATCCCAATTATTACCTAGATGTTAGAATTTTTCAGCTGCTATATTTATGTGTTGTATACAGTATCATAAATGTTAACATCAGACTCTTGGACCTGCCTTCTCAGAACATGTGAAACTGATCACATCCGTTCATCATTAGCAAGGCTATAACTAATATTTGGGCTCCAGGCTTCAGGAGTAGATCCAACCAGGAAGACAGCATTTGAACTTCTGGTTTTCCCAGTCCCTAGGTTCAATGCCTTGGAGTCACATTTGAGTCTTCTCTTCCTTGACACCTACATCGAATCAGTGGTCAAGCCTACATCTACTTCCACAGTATTTGATGCATTTATCTCTCTCTACTGACGTTTCTGCCACACTAGTTCAGAATCCCAGTTACCAGTTGAATAAGGCCATTTGATATGTCTGAACACACATGCCTGGAGCCTGATTCCAACCTCGAGTCATGACTAAGTGATGGTTAGTGGACTCACTACGCAGGAATCTCCAGGCCCACAGTGGTGATGACAATTGAGAGGATCCCAGGGACATTTCTGGAATGAGTCAGTCTTAATAAGAAATGTCTCTGGGAGAGAAATCTCTTTTCTCCTGGGGCCTGTCCCACATGATCTCATCCTTTAAAAGGATCCAAGGGACTGAGACCCTTTGCAGGGGAAAATGGGGGCAATTTTCAGCTGCTATCACTGGGGAAAAGGAAGAATATGTTAGGTAAGTTGAAAAGAGCACCAAGGGCAAGGGGATTTGCCCCGTTTCTTGTTTCAAAGCTATCTATGGTGTAGCCACCTTGAAATTAGCCTGCAGTCTCAGCACAGATGGAACTCAGAAGTTCCAAAGGTGCCTGAAGGATTGAAAAGCTTATTGAAAAAGTGTAAAATGCCAATGACCAGCCATAATAGGGTGAGGATGCACCTTGCCGTGTAGGGTGGGGGTGACGGCCCAACCAAAGACCAGAGAGAAGGTATGGCAGAAAGCAATGGGTCGGAAGCACCAGGAAAGCCAACAACATTCCACGCAGCCAGAAATTGCTACAGAGCCTGAATTATGCTGAGACTCACTAAGCCACAGGTCAGATCAAGTGCCAATCCAGGGACATCACCTCCAAGACCAGATGAGCTGAAGTGCTCTGATACTTCTCCCCACCAGGAAGCTGAGTGAGTCATACACTTCCCCAGCAGACTCCAGTGTCATTTTGAAGAGGGGTTGAGAACAATAAAGAAATAATATTAATGAGAGGCAATAACAACACCATGTTGGTGAGAACTTAACAACACCATGTCCCATGCAAGACACTTACATCAGTTCATCTCTCAACAGCTTTTGAGGGATGTTACCCTATTAAATATTATTATTATCATTTTATTTATTTAGCAACTGAGACACAGAAAGACTGAATAATTTGCCTAAGATCATATAGCTACCAAGAGGCAGAACTGAGATTCAAAACAGGCAGTCTGGCTGCAGAGACCTTATATTCACAGCCATTCTGCTGTGCTGTCCTTCTTTTAAAAATAAGAAATCCCTGACAGATGAGAACTTACAACAGCGCAAAGGAAATAAAGTGTCAATACAATAGGAACCAGGAAGTGGAGTAACCTTACGCTTCTCCAGGAGACCCAGCCACCACCTGGAAGGGAAGAGAGGATATAGACGAAGATGACCACGATCGTAATAAACAGCAAATTTCTACTGTTTAAATGATGCAATTGAACATTTAGTTTCTCCCCCACCCCCGCCCCCAACAGTTGGGGATTCTGAGAAAAGCCAAATCTGTAACTGACAAAACAAAGACACTATATTTTCTCTTTAGAGTTTCTGAACTGCACTGTCTGCTCTGTGGGCAATAGGATGGGTTTCAAACAGCATGGCTGAACCGGTCCCAACTGGCCTGGTTGCTCTTGATCACCCCAGATCTCGAGAGCTGCCAAATTATTGTTACCCTAAAAGGTCTGAACTGGGAAGGGACTGCTCAGTATGGGGTGCAGCCAAGCCTGTCTAATCAAGGCTGCTAGAAATTGCCACTCACAGGTGCAAGGACCTTGAGGTCATGCTGAAGGCATGAGATGGGGGGTCATTGTCGGAAGTAATGACTGAGTGATTAGAGTGTGCCAGGGAAATCTGAAAGAGGACTTCAAGCCCAAACAGACATGCAAAATTTGGGTAGTCAAATTGGAAGAATTTTCTTAAACCAAGGGCATATCTTAACTATGGCAGAATTCTCAAAACAGATACCCCAACCACAAAAATAAAGCCTGGTTAACACACACTAACATCTTGTCTGACCTTAAGCAAAAGCTTACCTTCTGCACAATTTAATGTCATCTGTGACCCAGTGACAATAATTTCTGTCCCCTCATTCTAAAGTATTTGATTTGTTTATAAAATATCTTCAGCTACCCATGAAGGAAAAAAGCACCAAAGCACACTGAGATTTTTATGGAGATTAAGCACTGTTGTTATAGTGTCTTAGGTGCTTTAATTCCCACACAAAAAGAATTTAATTTGCCCAGTTTTTCTCTGAATTCAACTCCCAGGTGTGTTTCTCTGGGTTCACGAGAGAGAACCGAAAGGTCGGTTTCTGTGGGTTAAATCTTGAAGAATGGTTTTCGGTAGGAATCAAATCAGGGATCTTTGCCTGAGAAAACAGTTGGACTTGAAATAAAGCTCTTTTCTCTTTGGAATAAAGATCATATTAAATTTTTGAGAAAGGGAAAACAGTAAGTCCACCCTGGAAACCAAGGACTTTTTAACTGCAAGTTTCATCAAAGCCAAAGCAAGTGGACTCGCTAAAGAGCTCCTGTAGGGCTGAAGATGGTTAAAGATTTATTATGAAGAACAAAAACCTGGGGGAAATTGCGTGCCAAGGGGGAGAATTTTGCAATTTAAAATGTATGTGTGTGCGGGTGTGCGCGACATTTGTCAAATTTCACAAAATGTTTCCGTTTTGCCAGGCAGCATTTACAAAGCCAAACCTTGGAGCTCTGCACAGCACCTAGGCCAAAAGCAATCAACAACCCGAGCCCACACAACAGCACATTGGAAAATATGCCAGCTTCCCTCACATCACGCAGGCAAAGCAATGAAAACCGCCATGCCGAATTGCACAACTACTAGAACACAAGAAAGAAACAAAACTGAAAGAAGAAAACCATTTAAAGGGCAAGTTACTATTGATAATCATAAATGACAGAGACATAAGCTTCAATTTCTTTTAATATAAAATATAGGCAAATAAATAAATAAATAAAATAAAATACAGGCAAACTCGTTTCCTGAAATTGTATCAATATAATCATCAGACATCCCAAGGGAGTCGAGATTCGCCGTTATATCCCACCTTCACTGGCTCATAGGGAGTCTGACATGAGCCTTGGTCACCTATCCCCCCACCTCCTGAGGAATATCTTAGAATCAACAAACTATCTTATAAAAAGCCAGATAAAAAATATTTTAGACTTTGTGAGCCATGCAATCTCTGTTGTAACTGCTCAAATCTTTCACTGTGTAATATACAGACGAATAAGAATAACAGTTCCAATAAAACTTTATCTATACAAATAAGAGGTGGACCTTAGTTTCCCAAGTTCGGCCCTAGAAAATCTGATAAGATACTTAGATACCAGAGCAAGATTTATTGATATTTGGGGGAAAAATAGAATTATTTCAAATCTAGGTCATTTTAATCTAGTATAAGTTTATCTCATCTAATTCTACTTAATATTTTAATAGCAGAACTATATGTGGAGTAGATAAGATTATAAATTCTCGAATATATTTCTACTTTTGTTTCACCGTCTGACTTACATGATTTCTTTGCAAAGGACACTAGCCTAAGCAAATGAAGTCACTCTCTTCTTCTTCCAACAGACATTCATTTATACATCAGTGTCAACCTTCTCTGAATTACTGAAACCTAATACTGTACATGACTATCGTAGCTCCATAACTACATAGGTGACTGCAGGCCTGTTTCATTCTTTTTTTTTTCTTCTGTTTCATTCTTTCACTTAAGAAATAACCAGAATTGGAATCATAAAATTTAGTGAGCAATTGCTTCAAAGTTTAGAAGAAAAAAGATGTCGGTTCTCCATTTCTACCCCCAATGACTCAATAAAGCCATCTATGTACATTCAAGGACTCAGAAAATATGCTGTCCACAAAGCCTTTCTAAAATCTTACTGAAGAATATGTGAGAGAAAAATTAAAAAGGAATCCAAGGAAAAGGAAAGATATGAAAGGAAGAAGCAATGATAACAGTGTGTGAACCGTAGGATTAGATCAAAATGATGGCTCACATAGTGGTACTTTTGAGCTTAGTCCAGTTATTAAGAAATAATTCCTTGTAAAACAGAGGCAAGATGTAAAAGGGAGTCAATACAAGGTTGAAATAAAGTTTCTGCCTATGTCAACACAGCAGAGATAGTGGAGTAGAAAAGGAAGCGGTGACATTTCACCGTCTTATTTAAGAAGGAGGTGAAAGATACTAATGTTAGAAATTGATAAAAAGGAACATGTTCAAATATGTTATTAAAAAATAAGCATTAAGCCCTGCATGAATACTAGTAGTATATATACCCTTCAAACTAGTAAATAAAAAAGAAAATAATAATAACAATAAAGAAAACCCAATCACACCAGGAAAGAGTCAAAACTAATTTACATAAAAATAGGAAACCAAACAGGGATGTCAGAATGAGACCAAATGTTTCCATTTTTCTAGTAAATGGCAACAGATAAATTTCCCAATTTAAAGACAGAGAATTTCAGATTAGGTTTTTCTTTAAGCAAAACCCAGGTGTATCTGTTTCCAAGAGATACGTCCAGAACAAAATGATTTTGAAAGATCAAATATAAAGGATGGACAAAGATGGAGCAGGCAAATGTGAATAACAGAAAGCAGGAACGGCAGCATTAGAGTTAGTGAGAGCAAGAAGCATTAATTAGACAAAACCCACAGAATTCAAAAAGAAGACATAAACTCAGTGGATTTAATATTCAACTGCCAAACAATATTTTTCCGAAAACCTGTTTGAAATATAAAAAGCAATTGACAAATTTAATATCATAATGAAAATTTTTAATATTCCTCTCTCAGAAATTGAGAGAATTACACCCCCAAAAGGGAGGATTTGACTAGCACAGTTAACATCTTTGATTTAATAAATATGTGCAGAAATTCATGCAAGAAAAAGCAGAATAAACACTCTTTTCAAATACCCATAGCACAGTCATAAAACTGATGGTATATTACACCGAAAAAATATGAGACCTTGACATGAGACATATCAAGAACAGTCATGACATATTTGAAAAATAAAATAAGATATTTTAACAGTTGAAATCATGCAAACCACATTCTACAACTATAACGCAGTGAAACAAAACATTAGCAACAGAAAATGGCAAAATTAAAATGTATCCATTGGAAATATGAAAATTCTCCTAACTTAGTTTTGGGTTAAAAAGACATGTTTAATTGATAGCACAGGCTATTTGTAAAGTAATAATACTGAGAACACTACACATGTAAAATTTGGGGGCATTTGAGATTTCATGGAAAGCAAGAAAGGACTGGAAATAAGTGAACAAAGTGCACATTCTAGAAGCTGGAGAAAAACAAAGGAGTCTTCTAACCAAAAATCAATAAACAGAACAGGGTAACTCCAAATGTGGGTACAGAGATAGAGACCTAGAATATAAAAGGAAATTCTTAGTGTACTTGATTGATAAAAACAAAAGATAATGAGTTGAAGAGAAATTAATAATACAATGTAGCATCTTAATAAATGAATGGTAACAATAAAAATTATCTCAATTTATGCTGATGCATTATGGGATAAAGTTCAATATATTTTACTACCACACTTGCTGGTGAGCATTAGACATACTCTCACTCAAGAAAAAGACAAGAGTGCCTGTTACAACTACTACTAAGGAATATTAGTAGTTTTGGCATCAGCCAAGACCATAAGACATGAGCAATAAATGACATAAATACCCACATTAAAAAGATGGCAGTTTCATTTGTTGCAGGCAAAATAATTATCTGACACAAGTAAAAATCCAAGAGAAGCAATGGGACAATATTAAAACATACAGAAAGTTCAGCTAGATTATCAATAAAACACCAAAATTCAAAAATATTCTTTTCTCAACTCCAAAAATTATAAGAAAATGTAGTAAGACAAAACCTTTTTAAAAGACCAAGACAACTATTTAAAAACTGGCAAGAACTAATAAACTAATAAGAAATGTGTAAGACATTGATGAAAATTATAAAATTTCAATCATGACCATAAAGAAATTTTTGAATGAAAAGAGCGACGAGTCATGATCATAGACGTAAAAACCATACCATAAAGGTACCAGATATTGCCAAATTAGTCTATACCTTTATTGCTCAAAATCTCAATTGACAAGTTTATTCTAAAAATCAACTGGAATAGAAAATGAGCAAGAATAGTCATGACATATTTGAAAAATAAACAAATTTTGAAAATAAGATGAAAACTTATTTTCATGATAATAAAAACAATATGGCACTGGCATAAAGACAGATATATACACTAATAAAACACAATAGAAAACCCAGAATTAAACTCTCATAAATATGGTCAAATGAATTTCAGCAAAGCTGCCAAGACTATTCAATGGGGAGTAGATAGTCTTTTAACAAATAGTGCTGGGAAAACCGGATATCCCCAGGCAAAAACATTAAGCTGAACCCTTACCTTAACTGTACACAAATATTAACTTAAAATTTATCAAAGACCTAAACAGAAGAGCCAAAACATGGCCCAATGGAGTAGGTCTTCAGTCTCCCACTGTCAGATTCTAACATGGTACCCTGGAAGCATTCTCTTTGTTGGCTGATGATGGGCAAGGAGCTGATATTTGAAGAGGGCAATCTTCAAAGTTATCTCTTAGGCCCACTTTAAACTCAACCCTACATTCAACATCACTTTTTCCCATAGGATTTCTTAGTCTTGGCACTACTGACATTTCAATGGGATGGCTCTTTATTGGGGGGTGGAGGAGAGGAATTGAAAATAGCTACCCTGTGCATTGTGGGATTTTTTTTTTTTTAGAGACAGCGTCTCACTTTGTCACCCTTGGTAGAGTGCCGTAGCGTCACAGCTCACAGCAACCTCCAGCTCTTGGGCTTAGGCCATTCTCTTGCCTCAGCCTCCCAAGTAGCTGGGACCACAGGCATTGTGGGATTTTTATAAACATCCATGCACTCTGTCCACTAGATGCTAGTAGCACTTTTCCCACAGATGTAATAACCAAAAATGTCTCCAGGCATTACCAAGTGTCCCCAGGGGAGCAAAACTGCCCTAGTTGAAAACCACTGGGCCGAATACATCAGGATGAGAGATTTTGACCAAGGTAAACTGGTTATCTGCACAAACATTCACTCAACTACTTAATCCAGCAGCTATTAAGAGTCTTTATACACCCCCCACACACACACACAAAATCACATAGTGTGCGAATGTGTTCTGGATTATTTTTGATACATGGTTCACATTTTATCTTTAGAGACAAAAATCTTCAAAGAGGTACATTTTTTTATTAAAAAGGAGAACAGTACCCTATTGTCTCTGGGTTGATACCAATCTGCCCCTAAGATGTGAGAAGAGTCTTCTGTTACATGGAAGGGAAACCTTTCTCAGCCTTTGAATCCACCGGAATTGTGAAAAAGAAAATCCTGTATGGTTAAGAAAGAAAACACATATAAATGCCTGGAAACCCAAAAGTAGTGTGTATGACATATGTAGGCTTTCCAGGTTCCTTCTTTGACCTAGGTTAAATCTTCAGGATTCATAGAAGAATTTAGAAGATAAAGTCCTAGCAGTCATGGCTTACAACATAACAAACAACATACAAAAGAGAAGTTACACTCATTTTTAAAAGGCCCTCTGAATACTAGAGTTTTTAGGGTTTGTTTAACTTATAAGGCATCGGATATAGTTACTAAGATAGGGGCAAATGCTCCAGCCTCAAGCAGGTCCTTCAAAAATCTAGAACAAATGGTTTATTTGTTCCTTAAAGCTATTGCTCTATATTTATAAAAAAAAAAAAAAAAAACAGAGTCGAGAGCTAGGAGCTTTATAGGACTGTAGACTAAAGATATTTGTGAGAGGAGGGGTAACATTTTTAAATGGAGAATGGTGATAAGGTCATCTCAGACTTACAGGAAGTCACAAGTTGTTTTTAAGCCCCCGCATGGCAGCTGTTTCAATTTTAAAAGTTTATTGAAAGTGGACATTATTTACAACATGTTCATACATAAATACAAGCAGTGTTTCCCCAGCACCTGTGGCAGATGTTTAAGGGGAAAAACTGAGTTCACATAACCTCAAGTATCATAAACATGCCAACCTTTCCCAAAAGAAAACCCCCCTTTATGGTAAATCCAGCTTCCCATTTCATGTCAGATCCCTTATCATGATTTGAACTTTGATGAACAGACTCTTAACCCACCTTTGGCTATGAAACTGTCAGGTCTTATAAACTAAATAAGTTCAATCCTGGTCAGTGCCTGAATGGACATGCTCCAAGGAAAATCAGAGTGTTGTGTTAGAAAGCAGTGACTCAGAAAGAGGCTGGTGAGCCTCTGAACTTGTTCAGAATTCAAGTTCCTGGCTACTGTGAAGGGAAAAAAAAAAAAAAATAAATAAATAAATAAGAGCTGTAGATTATCCCAGTTCAAGGGGAGAGTTCTCAAAGTGTGTTCCCCAGAGTCCTCCAGACAACATGTGGTCCCTTGAAATCTCAGGGTTTGTAAGATGCCAGTGCTTATTTTTTGTGCTTCCTGACATAAAATGATGATTTACCTGTTGTAGTCTTCCTTGGTCTCTCATTTAAAACCTCTTTTTGTTCCTTTTATTTAAATAAATTTGGCCTTGATCTAATTAGCTTGTTTGTCCAATTTTGCTCTAGTAATTAGCAGTCAAGAGTGAAAATAGGGGGCGGCACCTGTGGCTCAGTGAGTAGGACACGGGTCCCATATACTGAGGGTGGTGGGTTCAAACCCAGCCTCAGCAAACTGCAACAACAACAACAACAAAAAAAGAAAATAGCCAGGTGTTGTGGCGGGCACCTATAGTCCCAGCTATTTGGGAGGCTGAGGCAAGAGAATCGCCTAAGCCCAAGAGCTAGAGGTTGCTGTGAGCTGTGATGCCACGGCACTCTACCGAGGGCAAGAAAGTGAGATTCTGTCTCTAAAAAAAAAAAAGAGTGAAAATAGGGAGTTATATGAGTTTGTCATTCATGGCTGGGAGGAGAGCAAAGAGGTACAAGGGTGGGTTGGCAAGCTAAAGTGGCTACAGGTCAATGCCATCAAAGGTCATTTCTCCAGTGCAGTGGAACCCACAGGGAGAAAGCGTCAGGGTTCTTTCTGTGGTCTTTGAAACCCTTCTGGTATAACACAGTGTGACTTGACATATGATGCGGTATCACCGTGATAATATAGTGATACACATACTGATATCTTTACAGAGTTTGAGGCAGTAATGGAACTAGCCACAGGTCTTCTAGGGTGCATCAAAGAATGTATTATTAAAATACATCAAAGATGGCACACTAGTTGATAATGGAGAATCCCAAGCTAATGGACTTTTTCTTTTTCCAGGCTTTGTTCCTGAAGTCCCCCTTCCTGGACCTCTCTCCTCAAAATCCTTTCTCCCATTAAGGAAAAAACAGTACTCAATCGTACTTGCCAAAGCTTGGGAAGGAGGGCTTTATAAAAACCATCATGAGAGGTATAAGATACAAGTATCATGGCAATGGGATTTGAATGAGAGGAAGAGATTAGACTCCACTTCAAATACAGCATGGGCAAGTGGGAATTTATAACTAGAGAGCTAGGCAGGGGCAAGGGTCAGTGGATGGAAAACGCTTAAGAGGAAATATCAGGGGTCAGGAGGATTCTGACTAAGTCAACCTAATAGGACATCACTGGGAATTGATAGAGGCTGATGGATCCGATCAGACAGGGAAGGTAATTAGGTACCAGATACCCTAAACTGACTTAGCAATTTGGTCAAGCAAAGAACCTTTGTCAGTCCTCAGCAAGCTCACACCCAGTGGAGAGGATGCTTCTTTTGTTCATATTACCAGGACCACAACTTTCTTCCATGGAACCTGGTAGTTCAACTCTGGCTCAGCTCTGATATGTCTCAGACTGAAACTCAGAAAACACTCAGCTTGAATAAGAGGAGATTAGAGCTGGAAAGAATTTTAGAATCACTTATTACCAGCTCCATGCATAAGGAAGCTTATGAATAAGAAAACTGAAGGGGAAATGGTCCAAATTCACCAGCTAATTAGTGCTGAAGCCAAGACTAGAATTCACATCTTCTGGCTCACAGAGCTTTTGAAAATGCTTCACATCTATAGGGTGTTCATTGAAGAAACACACTTTTCCTCATACCCTTCTCTGCTCACACATACAGAGACAGATAAGAAGGGATTCTCGCAGCATTCTCTTTTTATTTTAAATTTTAGTTGTCTTGATATAGACATCTCCCTAAACAATTGCTTCTGCTCTCATCTGAAGTTTTGTGTCAATCAATTGAGGCTATTTCCTTCCTGTAGCTTTGGGAACTGTTTCTCCTTCCTTCCATCTGTGTGTGTGTAAGAGAGAGAGAGAGAGAGAGAGAGAGAGACGTTGAGGGTGCGGGGAGAAAGAATAGAGCAGTCCCTCTCTCAGAATCTTATTTCACATAACTCATACTTAAGACAAAAAACATATTATAACTCAAATTACCCTTAGTCGATGGGTAGACAATTTTAAAAATAGTGTTTGTCTTGCTGCATTCTGAAGAAATACCAATAATGACTCAAAGAAGGAAAATAACCAATAACTTCATTATAGTTTCACAATCACTAAAAATGGAAATACATATTAGATTCCTAACAAGTAAACAGGAAATTTTCCAGGAATTGTTTAAAAAGGACATTGGTGGGTGAGTGGAAGATAGCCTTGGCAACTATATAGCTTTTTAAAGCCCTCAGTATCACTAAGAAAACCATTTGACTTTCCCTTCACATTTTTCCATGTTTCTCTTTCAAGGCTTCTCAAGATATTCTTTGGAACCTGATTGCTTTAACATAATTGCTGGAAGAAAGGGCAAAGAGAAAGGCCCTGAGAATCATGGTTTGAATTAATAATGTACGGCTAGTCCTATGCCATGGTGACATTAAGTCATTAGATTTTTTTTTTTTTTTGTCTTGCATTAAACCTCTGGCCTAGTTACATTTGGTTTGTCGGAGGGAGAAGTCAGAGGTGTTAAAAGAAAAACTTTAGATAAATTTTGCAGAGTTCACTTGAGGAAAGAACAATTTATGAGTTGGACAGCGCTGAGAACCTCCACCCAGCAACAAGTCTCTTTATATAACTTCCCTTTTCTGTCTATGAACAGATACATAGGAGACAGTTTGATTAGACTAAGTTTGATGACTTAGCAGCCTGTAATTGGCTGAAGCTCAGCTGCTATGACTGGCTGACCCTATTAGAAGTTAGGTTGTGTTTTGTTTACAAGCTTAGTCAAGTTGCTGTTTGCTGCATACAGAGGCAAAATTAATTTAATTTAGTAATTCTCCTCCTTTTTGGCCAGCCTCTCAATTTGGAGAGATTCACCAAAACCTTGGGATTTAATACCACTCTCTGTCACCATCATAATAGACTTGTTTGGTCCCAGTATGAAACTGACAATTCATGACATCAAGTCAGTTGGATGATTCTTTATGGTGGTTTCATGTTTTTGTTATTTTAACCCTAGTGAGACCATTTGACATTTAACAGATGGCTACCTGTGAGCATTTAAGGATATGGCACACCAGGGAGACTACTCTTATGGCTCTCCAGAACATAATACTAAGAGACTAAAGTATGTACCCACAAATTCAACCTATCAAAGTCAAATACATCAAAAATGAACCAGAAAAGGAATCTACTTGTTTTAATCAAGTAGCTTGTTTGTTGATTTCTTGCATCTGAGTTTCTACCATACCAGATGTATTTATCCAAGTGCAGCAGGAGGTGTTAGCTATCACACATACTCCCCCCTGTTCAGCCAACAGATAGTCCAAAGCAATTATGTTATCTAAAACAACTTTAGCAAGAAAATTTAGAGAAGTTTGGTGGGCAACTATTGCCTTTACAGTAGAGTAAAGCTATCATAGCTAATGTTTGAGATAGATTCTAATCATAACTTTACTTACATTTATGCCAAGCCAGTAAAGGAGTACTCTACCAAAACATACCCATTTAGAGAGATTTATGCCTTTTAACAAATTCTTCTTTATTCCATAGTGTAAATTAAGAGGGAGAGATCAATGTTCATTTTCCAGGTAGTTACGAAATGACAGTGGTACCATTAGAACCCCTAATCTACATTGGCCCCTGATTTTCCACTTATTAAAACATGAAGTTGCCCTCACATATGGTTGTTGTTAAAGCAAAAATATACCCTACACAGGCACAATAGGTAGTTGCCTGTGGGATGCCTTATGCATTAAGGGTCACTGTAGGGAAATATTAGTAACATTTGTCTCAGGCTCCATCATTGAATCATTGCATGGTTGGAGGCTACTCGCCATTAAGGGATCAAGGCTCTAAGTTTTTTTACAAAATGTCAAGTTTTTTTCTTTGGGTTGTCTTATTCAATTTCTAGAATAATTTAACTGCAAACACTCACAATAGATTTTGCCTGTTCTTAGATTTAAACAAGGAATCTGAATATGTGAATCTAAATACCTAGCCCTGTAGATAGGGATAGATGTGCAATTTGAACAGTAGTCACACTTGGAATATCAGTGAAAATTGTTAGAGGGTGAACCTGAGAATCTCTAAGATCATGTACATAACATGTCCAACATTCAGTTAAGCTCCCTGAAGAAGCTATTAATTATTAAATCTTAATTATTGTATTATCTTGCCATGTATAAACAGAAAAGAAACACAAGAGAAAGAGAAAAGTGGGCAAAGGTTTCATGGTGATGGAGGAAGAAGCCTTGATCTGTGATCTTGGGAAACCTGTTCCCATTTGAGATACTTCTGAGGGTAAACATCCCTGCTTAGTTTTACCTGGAGGTTTCCAATGAGTCTTCAAGAGTCTGGAGGGGCTCTTTTGGTTGAACTGAGTGACAAATGTAGATTCAAGACTCGAGGCCCTGATGTTTTGCTACAGAGAACTCAGTATGATCCCTTCCAAAAGAGTTCCAGGGTGTTCTTTCTCTCATGTCATTTCCAAAAGACCCAGTGTCTGCATTCTAGATTATAAAAGGTCCAGTTGTCATCACTTGGTGAGTTGCAAAGGTTTTCTTTTACCTGATGAAAATATACTTTGGCATAATGCATTAAAGCCTTGAAATACTGAGTCATGTCAGAGTTTGTAAAAGCAGGAAATGTATGAGGTTCTTATTAGGGGCACAGGCCTTCCAATAAGGAAGGTTATCTACCAGGGGTAGATCTGATTACCATCAATTGGAAAATACCTTGATCAAGGCAATCCAATTAATTCAGTTGGTTATGCCTAATGCCATTGTGTTGGTAATACTTTATTTAATTGTTTTACAACTTGTCTAGTGAAATGAGTACTTCTTTCACTGGAGATTTCTGCACAAATGCCCTATAAGGGAAACACATTTCTAATAACCATTTAGCTCCTGTTATGGCATTGGTCTTCCTGCCTGGGAAAGCTTCTATACGACCAGAAATTCATTGAAGGTAGGAATGAAGGAAATCCATCTGTTAATGTTCAAATGATTTAGCAGGTGCTAAAAATGTATCCCTTCAGGTTTATATTGTCTTACCAGAATTAGGGGTTTAACAAATCAAACATTAGTTATAAATCATTTTAGCAATTTTAGAACAGTTAATGTACCAATTGTTTTTTATAATTTTTACCATTTTATCTACTCCACAATGAGCCATAAAATGTAGAGATTTTAATAATGGAAGCTTTAAGGACTCAGGAAGACCCAGGCAGATATCCAGGTTCTCCATGGGTCCATGCTTAACATTAGATTTGTATCTTAAAATATTAAATTTGTTTCTCTAATTCAAGAGGATAGCACTGTTTATTAAATAGGTTATCACAGGTAATTTGACTTGCATCAATCTTATGGAGTTCATTCAAACTGCATATAACAACTTCAGTATTGGCTGACTTAGCATGAACATATGCCAAAGCATTTCCTTGGTATTCAATTAATTCTTGTTCTGCCTGACATTGGGTAAGCAGTTTGATGAAACCAACCAGGTTTTTCATTAAAGTTTTCAAAATTCTTATCCAGCCCAATTGTTTGATCAGAGTTCACAACCATAAAAATATAATTCAAAGAAGGTGTGGCATTTATTATTTGATAATACTCCCCACATAATTTAACATATCAAATAAGTCAAATTAGTTTATCAAGTCTTTTTGTGTGAAGAGAAATATCCTTTTGAGATGCTCCAGGGGTCCATCTGGAAAATCCCAAATTCAATTAGAGGTCAAGAAAAAGACCTCATTTAGAATTTAATTTTGGTGAAGTTTGTCAAAAATATGAAAAGTTTAAAACACTTGATCAAATTGAGAACACAGGTCACTATGGAAATAACAGTCATTCATTTAGTCATTGATAATTGATTTAAACTGATAATCTTAAAATGTCAAAGGTAAACACAAAAAGTTACATAGTTACAGAAAAACTTTAGCTATTTAATGGTGAAGATGGTTTTCTTAAGTGATCTAAAACCTAGTAAAGACAATAAAAAACAGGAAATTGTCCTGTTAAAGCATAGAATCTTTATTTCCTAGGACAATTACCTAAAAGGTAAGGAAAATGTTCATAAGGTTCTTAGGCTATTGGTATGCTTCTAATAAGAGCACTGTTGTTTTAACACAAATGACGAATTCTAGTTTTGAATCAGTGTGCTGTTGATATTAATACTCAATTTTTAGAAGAACTTACAAATACAGTAAAACCTCAGTGAGTTGACCACCCAAAGGGCTGTAACAAACTAGTCAACATAAGAAACAAGACCTACTGTACTGATTATATACATGTGTGCATGTCTGGTCAATGTAGAGAGGTGGTCAACAATGGAGGTTCTACTGTAATTCCATTCTTATTTTAGCCAGCTTGATCCCAATAAATTTCCTTCCATAAGATTCATCTTCCACAAACCTTTGCAACTTTCTTATCTATTCATTATTTTGTCCTATACTTTTCCTCATTCTCATTTTGAAACAACTTTAGGACACATATTACTCTCTCAACAAAACAAAATATTCTTATGCCTTATATCTTTTTCTTATCAAAAACACATATTAATGTCCTTGTATACTTGCATATGGAGTTGTTTCCCTTATTATTTTTAGAAATTTTATTAATTAGAATTTTTAACCCTTAGTGGCCTTAATTTCCAACCAACACTAGGGGGCAAAGAGTTGTGAATTGTCATACCAGCAATCTGTAGACTGACAGATCCATGAATTATAATTTCTAGAAGCATGTGTTCTCTTGTAGTACAGTTTATCAGTGTGGCACAGAACATGTTCACTAATGATCTCAAATATCTTTAGAGTCTTCACAATATGAAATTTTGAAGAAAGCAGTTTATCTCTATTCTCTTATGTCCTTGTTGTTTGTGATATTTCCCTTGGCCTCAACTTTCCATTCTTGATTACATGAATGTTAAAATCTCCTAGTATAGGGAGGACATCTTTGATATAAGAATTTTATCTCATTTATATCTATTTAACTCACTTGATTTTAACAATTACACTTGGATTCCTCATGAAAATGAGACATAAAATAGCTAGCCATTATGTAAGTTATTTTTCTTGCTAGAAAATTGTGGAATATAGAGATAAAATAAGCTTGTATTACCAGTAAAACTAGGTAGGAAAAGTCATGTTTCTGTATTATATTTGATGATGGCAGCTCAGAAGCTATGCCTGTTTTAATTAAACCAACAATATTCTTATTTACCAAAGATTACCCAAGTCACGTGAACTTGAAAATCATTTGGGTTAGTTCTTATTTTTCTAAGAGGACACTAAATTTATATAAGCCCTTCTTTTTCTTTAAGCCAATTAAACAGGGCTCTCTATAATTTCGTTTTGGCAATATCATTAGAAGATAGAAAAAGATCACACATGTATATCATACATACATAAACATATAGATAGAAACAGATCCTATAGCTTTCATTCTAAAATTTTAGCCATCTGCCAAGTACAAAAATACAAGCATGTTGTATGCCTGGATTCAACATGGATACTTCTAATCTTGCCTTATAGCCAGAGACCGGTTCATCGTTTGTTTGTTTTCAAGATTGAATGATAGATGAATCAGTTGTGGGTTTTTCCCCAAAAAAAGGTTTGGGGCACAGCAAAGATCATGACCATGAGAGAAAGATGGAAAGTGTTGGCAGAGCATATAGTCAGCAGGGGTTTAAGAAGAGGAGTTTCAGACAAGTGAGAGGCTCCCACAGGAGAAGCAAGGTGGAAGAGAGAAAACACAGAGGACTAATTCTTTTTTTTTTTTTTAACTGATGTTTATTTTCCTCCTTTATTTCCATCTTGTTTAAGAGCTTGTGGAAGAACCGCTTAAGACCACTCAGTGGTTGTTCCTACCCATTCAGTGGCCTGAGCAGTGGGAGCTGCAGACCAGTCTTCAGTGGCAGGCTGGGCACTCCAGTCTTCAGTGGGGAACTGCTGAATAGGCACAGAGGGCACTTGCACGCCTTCTGACCAGTCTGCAACCTCTGGTTGCGTAGCAGTAAACTCAGGAGCTGGAGCAGTCCATTCACCCTGAAATTCCTCCTTGGTCACAGCTTTCTCAGCAGCAGCCTGCTCTTCCTTTTCAATCTCTTCAGGATCTCTGTAGAAATAGAGATCTGGCATGACCTCCCACGGATGTTCACGGGAGATGGTGCCACGCATGCGGAGAACTTCCCAGGCCAGCATCCACCACATCAAACCTACTGAGTGAGCTCCCTTGTTGTTGCAAGGGATGGCGATGTCCACATAACGCAGAGGAGAATCTGTGTTACACAGAGCAATGGTAGGCAGGTTAACATAAGATGCCTCTGTGAGAGGTTGGTGGTCAGCCCTGGGATCAGTAACCACTAGAAGACGAGGCTCCCGGAAGGCTGCCTGGATCTGGTTAGTGAAGGTTCCAGGAGTGAAGCGGCCAGCAATAGGAGTGGCTCCAGTGGCAGCAGCAAACTTCAGCACAGCTCGCTGGCCAGTATTCCTGGAGGATATGACCCTGACATCGGCAGGGTTTTCAATGGCAACAATGGCCCGAGCTGCCAACAGAAGTTTTCCCCAGGTCCTCTTCAGATTTATGATGTAGATACCATCACTTTTCCTTTTGTAGATGTACTGTTCCATTTGGAAGTCAAGATTGGTGCCACCTAAGTGGGTTCCTGCTGCAAGGAATTTGAGGACATCCTCCTCCTTCATTTGCAGGACATCAAGGGCTCCAGACATTGTGAAAATTTCCCTTTAAGTTACGGTGGGAATCCAGAACAACGCCGTATGGGCCCTCCCTGAGCGGCGCCGAAAAGCAGGACTAATTCTTACGAATGTTTTTCTAAAAATGGTCCAAGTGTCGATCAGCAAAGTTCAGACACAGAGACCTTTTGGATTTGATTTGAAACTGCCACCACAGAAATATAAATTTTTCTCGCTGAGAGATTTATTAATTATTGTCCTAGGAAGAAAGTCTTTGAGGGATTCTTTTAGTGGGAAAACATCCTAGGCCAAAGGGAATAGGTCCATCAGATGGCTGTTGTGAAAGCGGGCACTTTCTTTTCCAATGGCCTGGTTGATAACAATAAAGGCAGACATCTCAGGGCATATGGGTCTTCAGTTTGGGGCCCCTTAGGATGGGTTCAAAGTATATACAGGGAGGTCTTGTTAATCTTTGTAAAGACATTGCACTGGTTTACCTTTTGAATAAAGCTCCTCATTGTGGCTACTGTAACTCTAAGTTACCTTTGGTAAGGTCCACCCATTTGTCTAGAAAAGCACAGGTTCTGGTATGTAGTTCTTGTACAAGAAATTAGTTTCCATTAGAAGAGTTCTGGCCTTCTTGGATCCAGGTGAATCCATGATTCCTATTTTTTAGTAACTTTATCTACCTACTGACCCCAGCCCATAACTGATCAGTCTGACAATTGAGGCCTCTCTAGAGGACCAAGTCCCATTTCTGTCACAGCTTCTGAACCCAGTCCAGATCAAATATGTCCAAACAAATTTAAAGAGTTCAAAACACAGTTTGTGTAACTTGAATCCATGATTCATCCACGACTCTGGTTGCTCCAAGAGATTAATGAGCATGGCTGGACCCAGTGGGTCCTGATTCACTAGGTCACCCCATGCTCCTGAGAGTCACTAGAGGTCCATTTCTAATCCCATTTTTGATGCAAAACTGTTTACGGAAATAACTTCAGGCAAATTAATTTTAGCAGTATTTATTAAGCAAAGAACAATTCAAAATTTTTGTCAGAACCTCCACCCAGCAATAGTCGCCAGGTAGTATTTACAGATAGAAAATGGAAGTGACATACAGCAACAGCTTGATTAGTTCCCGTTTGGCATTTGGCAGCCTGTGATTGGCCAAAGCTCTGCTGCTGTGATTGGCTGAAATTCAGCTACTTGTAAGAACATACTCTCGTTATTACAGACTGCATTTTGTTTGAGTACTTAAACTGCAGTTTGCTGTATCTGGAGGCTGCTTTAATTTAACAGAGGCAAAGACCTTTACCGCGGGTGAACGGACACCTTCAGCGCTGTTTTAGTTCAGCCCTCCTTACCTGTCTTCTTTTGCATTATCTTTCTCAAAGGAAGTGGCGCGTGTTGGATTTGAAAACCTTCCACATTGAATAAGGAAGAAAACACAGAGTCTTTTGCTCTAACACATACAATTTCCATCCGTTAATCTTTTGAACTTATTTTCAAATTGACCCCACAGGTGAATTACAAACTGAAAGGAATTGCAACCTGAAAAAAAGACCAAAGTTGGGGGGGACGGGGAAGAAGCGGGTCCACATGCCTCTTAGGCCAGGAAAAATACTGAGTCAAATTACACCCCATGAATTGTTTACACTATTTCTCTTCACTAAATCTAAGCAAACATTCCACTTGCATCAAATCTCCTCCAGGAGTTTTAACTGTTTATTGTAAAATCAAGTGCACAATAACTCTTTCATGAAACATTTAGCTATATGTTTAGCGCTAACAAATATCACACATGTATTATGAATGCTTCCTTATTATAAAGCTAAACATTCAGCACATGAAACTTTAAGCTCTGTATTCCAAATCATTATGAACAAGATGTTTCCTCTCAGGCAATTTATTCTGGTGATGTGGAACCTTTGAATAAATAGTGACGCTAGTATTTTTAATAGCTATTTCCCACCACGTATTGCAAAGGAAACATTAACAAGGGCTGAATTCATAACTCATCATTGTACAGGCCCCAGATTTAACAACATTTATGGAGAACTATAAATTATCTTACATGCGAATGTTCTACCACTTGGATAATTCCATTTGGCTACATGTTCTCCACCTTATCATTTTGAACAGAAGAAATATCCTGTTTATGAAACATCCTCAATAATGATGGAATATTCTAACAGAACCACTTCAGAAGATGGGATGGCACATGTCGGTAATAATTCAACCAAGCTTTTCTTTTTCTGTTTGATAAAATGTGTTTCTGAGATAACAGTGATAATAATCCTGTAATAAATATCACTTTTCCACCTTCTTCTCTCTAGAGTCCCATTGATCTTCTTGGTTTCCCATATAGCCATAACACAATCTTGCTTCTTATTAGTCTCCAAATCATTAGAAATATCATGAACAGCTATTTGTTCTTTTGGTTAAAAGAGGGACTATACTTACCCTATTCTGATCTCAATAAAATCCTCCAACAAGAGAGGCCATTATATTTTACTGGTTTCCTCTAAAATAAATAATGGGAATAAATTGTACTTTATACATCTTTATATGTTACAAAGTCCTGAATGGGGAACATAACTTTTTTTAAAAAAATTAAAGCCTGTGATGCATTTCTGTCCTCACAAAAAGATTGCTCATTTCCTATTTGTGAAGTATCACTTACAGTCCTAACCTGTCAAACGTGGAAGACACAGCAGAGACTATTAGGTTCGGTAAGTCTTGACCAGGGAAAGCTTTCAAGTTCTATGTGCTAAGCTACTTTCCTGGTGGATTCAGGCTTAACAGGCATATGAGTCTATGAATGGAGGGAGAGGAGTGAGGAATCTTTGTTTTTTTCAGCTTCTGAATTTTTTTTAATCTAGGACTAAGAATAACCTTGCTAAATAAGTCACAAAACTCAAAAGTATAAGGGAAAAACATCATTTGACTTCATAAAATTTGGAAATTAATATGAACATACTAAAAGTGTTATCATCAGAGACAAATGAAAAATGACAAACTGGGGGAATGTTTACAAAAGGTACTTCCCATAGTAGATAAAGAGTTCTTAGAAAGCCAAAAGAAAATGAATTTCTATCTATCCTCTTTCATAAGAACTGTACATCAAAAAATAATCAAACAACATTGTTATACAGTATACCTGATTGGCAAAGATTTCAAACCTTGGTAGTTTGGGTTTACACCATCTCTTTTGGTGGAACGTGCAATGGGGCCACCACGTTGGAGGATACACATAATTCTCAGCATTGACAAGGGAGAGTATTTCTATGTAAAAGGCAATGCCAGATTAAAACACCTCCCCACCCAGGTCTAAGAACATAAGGAGTAACAATTCTCAAAACAAAGTTTTTTTAAAACGTCAGCAGCCAACAGTCTAAGAAAGGAATAACAACCTGATACTGTGATCTTTAAAATATTGTGGCCAGTGGAATAAATATGGTAATGTTCATTGCTCATCAACAAACTTCTACTGCTCAGAAATGGAATAGGGAAAACACATGAGACAAAATTTTTGAAAATACCCTGGATATTCCCCAATTTAGACAGAAGCATACTGAGCCAAGGGGGTAAGAGGCTTGGGGAAAGGATAGAGGCTCCCACACCTCCCCGTAGAATTTCTGTAATGAAAGAAGACAGCCGTCCTCTCTACTCTACTAGTAGAGTGAACTGGGAATTTAAATTTAATGAAAGACATTTAAAACCCTATGGGGGAAAAAACTGAATGAAAGAAGAGAACCTAATAATAACATGAATTCATTTAAGAGGAAACAGATAATGAAACATACAATGTAAAACATAAAGGAAACAAACAGTAGAGGAAATCAAGTGAGAACCAAAAAATAGCATTGTAGATATAATAGCAATGTTAAAAATAACAAGGGAAAACTAACTACACACACCTGAGAATTAAATTTCTGATAGGAAAAACTGCAGTCAAATTGCAGAGGAAATGGAGATCAAAGCATTAGAGAGAAGAAAGCAGAGATGAAATACCAAAAGAAGATTCAGTATAAAATAATTCATGTTGAGTTGGACATTTTTTAGAAGTGAAAGAGAAAAGTATTATAAAACATAAAAAAAAGGCCATGGAATGAAGGAAAAAGTAACCACACAGATCCCAAATGTATACTGTCTTCCAAGAAAAGTAGACTTAGAAGAAAAATTACATTAAGGCATATTCAGATTAAATTCTTGAGTTTTAATATGAAAAAGCAAATAAAGCACTCATAAAACAAAAGCAAGTCATTTACAAGGTGCAGGGGCAAAACTAGAATCAATTTCCACTGTAAATCTCTCTCCTAAAAGATAGTAATACAGGCTGGGTGCCCATAGCTCACTGGTTAGGGCACCGGCCACATGCATCAGGGCCAGTGGGTTTGAAACTGGCCTGGGCTGCTAAAACAAAAATAGCCGGGCATTGTGCAGGCATCTATAGTCCTAGCTACTAGGGAGACTGAGGCAAGAGAGTTGCTTGAGCCCAAAGAATTTGAGGTTGCTGCGAGCTGTGATGCCAGAGCACTCTACCCAGGGCAACAGCGTGAGACTCCGCCTAAAAAAAAAAGGAATATTGTACTTGGTCAAGTTATCCCTAGTCTATAAAATAGCTGAATATGTCCTCAAGCATTCAAACACTAGAATAATAATAATAATATGATTCTTTCTTGAAAAACAAAAATTGCACATGAATTTTATGGCCACCTTCTATATCAATTAAAGCAGCTAGAAAACTGAGAGATAAGTCAAAATAATGAAATAAAAAAATATGAAACTGTGGTTTTTAAAAATGTAATGAGTCCTATATGAATTAAGTACAGAAATACAATTTTTAAATTGAGGGACTAATCATTGAAGACTAGATTGTAAAGTGACAGATCTTAAGACAAAAAAAAAAAAATTAACAAAAACTCTTTGGGGAGAAACAAAGTAAAATATTGTGTAAGAGTGGATTTCATTCTCAATATTTTTAGAATATTTCTTTGTAATTTTAGAGGGGACATCTAGAAATTAATAGCTCTTATAAAAATGAAATGTTCATCTCAAGTTTAGAGATTCCAGCAGTTTCACCTTAGTTTTTTTAATCCTGCTAAATCCAAATAAAAATTAAATATAATATATTTTTTAAATAAGCATATGTGCTATGATCCTTTTTGAAAAAAAATTATTTATCTAGTTGGCTTCCTTTCTACATAAGCATCAATAAATAGATGTTATGATAGTTATTTAATGTAAAAATTTGATGATTTCTTGATAGCTGTGAATTAGAGAAAGTAATACTTTCTTCTATTATTCTTCATTGCTTGGATTTTTATAAGCATACATAATTTTTGCCAAAATAATTTATTGTGCTAAAAATGGTAGATGTGTATTTTTCTAAACTTATTTTAAAATTAATTTAGAACAATAATTTCACTTTTAAGAATTTATTCTCCATATCTTTTTACCTCTGTGTGTTTGCAATCTCATATATATAAGTGTGGTCATTGTGGCAAACTTAAATGTTCCTCAATAGAAAAATGGCTAAATAAATTATGGTATCTTTATGCAATGAAAGAAAAATATTTTCTTAAAAATAATAAAGTAGGGATTGGGAGAGCAAGATGGCGGCCGAGTAACAGCTTCCTTGCATCTGGGCACTGTGAGTCTGGGGAGATAGGACTCCAGGCATCTCTGGCTGTGGGATTGGCCTATCATCACCCCTGTGAGGATACAGGGAGTCAGCGAGAGACTTCTGGACCACAAGAGGAGGACTAAAACAGTGGAAAACCGGCAAGTGGTCGTGTGTATTCAATTGGTCTAAACCCGCCCGCAACTGTAAGTTCAGTAGCAGCGAGGCCTTACCTGTGAACTGTTTTGGTGTCTTTGGACTTGGCACTCAGTTGAACTGCCTTGGGGAGAGCCTGAGCGGGAGTGCGGAGAACTTTGGCCGATGTCTAGGCCCCCAGTCTGAGCCTCTGAGCCAGACGGAGCTAATGGTGTTTGGCTGTGGGCCACAGGGAGCCAGTGTAAGTGATCTGCCCCGGCAAGCTCCACTCTCAGGGTCGCAGAGCTAGAATCCGGGTGGGAGCTGGTAACCAAGCAACTGAGTAGCCTAAGGGTGGGGTCTGAGCCACCTTGCACCTCTAACCCTCAGGGGCAGAGTGAGACCGGTTTTGGCACACTGGGTAAGTGGATAGTCACTTCAGCAGTGATTCCAGCGACAAGCACTTTCCTGGGAAAGCTTCTGTTCAGCAAGTTTACAAGTTCAAAGTGTCTTTTAAGTGGGCTGAAGAAAAATTTAGGGTGTCTACCTGCTGGGGTTTGAGAAATCAGCAGCCTCCAGTCATATCAGAACTGTGATTAACATCTCATACCCCAGAAGACCACGTGTTGTCCAGACAATATTCAACAACATATACATACTGCTTTGTTTTTGGTTGTGTTTTTTTTGGGGGGTTTGGTTTTTTTTTTTTTGTTTATTTTGATGTTATTGATGTTGTTTTCTTTTTTAATTTCAACGTTTTCCATACAGATCCTTTTCCTTTCTCAATTTTTCTAGTTTAATTATAATTTCCCCATTGCTGCCTTTTTCAATAACTAGAACATTTTTGCTAGTGTTTCTACCGCTATTATTTGTTTTTTCACCCAGTTTTATCCCAAAAAGTTTTCTGTTTCCTTGTTTTGGTTTGATTTATAACATTTTTGTCTTTCTTCTCTACTTGGTGGAGGTGGGGTACTGTGTCTGATCAGGTTAGCAAAGAGCTGCTGACCTCCAGGGAACCACCCAATTGGGCACCCCCAGAAGGTGGGGGTTTTTTTAATTGTCTCAAAGTACACTACTGTACATCTATATTGCTCTGTCTCCCTCTTTCTGTGCCTCTCTTCTTTTTGTCAATATTACTTTTACCCACCCCCTCTCCTTTCGATATTTTTTTCTTTTTTTTTTTTTTTTGTAGAGACAGAGTCTCACTGTACTGCCCTCGGTAGAGTGCCATGGCGTCACACAGCTCACAGCAACCTCTAACTCTTGGGCTTAAGCGATTCTCCTGTCTCAGCCTCCCGAGTAGCTGGGACTACAGGTGCCCACCACAATGCCCGGCTATTTTTCTGTTGCAGTTTGGCCAGGGCTGGGTCCAAACCCGCCACCCTCGGCATATGGGGCCGGCGCCCTGCTCACTGAGCCACAGGCACCGCCCGATATTTTCTTTTTTTCTTATCACTTGGTCCTCCTTTCTTTCATCCCTTTCTTGCTCTTCAACCTTCTCACTCTTCTGGTCCTGTCCAAAAGAACTCATCGAAACCTTAGTCCACAGGCATGAGAACTTAAAGGGCAAGAAGAAGTGAAAGGAAAATTAGGGCAAGGAAACAGATAAAAGAAATCACTCATGAGGAAGAATCAGCAGAAAACTCCAGGCAACATGAAGAACCAGTCCAGAACAACCCCGCCAAGGGACCATGAGGTAGTTCCTGCAGAGGATTCCACCTATACAGAAATGTTAGGAATGACAGAAAGGGAATTTAGAATACACATGTTGAAAACAATGAAAGAAATGATGGAAACAATGAAGGAAACTACTAATAAACTGTAAAATAACCAAAAGGAAATCCAAAAACAGAATCGAATAAGAGATGAACAATATGAAGAATATAAAAAGGATATACAGAGCTGAAGGAACTGAAACAGTCAATTAGGGAACTTAAAGATGCAATCGACAGTATCAGCAACAGGTTAGACCATGCAGAAGAAAGAATTTCAGAGGTAGAAGACAAAGTTCTTGAGATACCTCAGATAGTAAAAGAGGCAGAAAAGAAGAGAGAGAAAGCAGAACGTTCACTGTCAGAATTATGGGACTTTATGAAGCGTTCCAACATATGAGTTATAGGAATCCCAGAAGGGGAACAAGAATGCCCCAGAGGAATGGAAGCCATACTAGAGAATATTATAAAAGAAAATTTCCCAAATATCACCAAAGATTCTGACACACTGCTTTCAGAGAGATATCGGACCCCAGGTCGCCTCAACTCTAACCGACCTTCTCCAAGACACATTGTGATGAACCTGTTCAAAGTCAAGACAAAAGAAAAGATTCTGCAAGCTGCCAGGAGTAAGCGCCAGTTGACCTACAGGGGCAAATCCATCAGAGTTACCGCAGACTTCTCTAATGAAACTTTCCAAGCAAGAAGACAATGGTCAGCTACCTTTAATCTACTTAAACAGAACAATTTCCTGCCCAGAATTCTGTACCCTGCTAAGCTAAGCTTAAAAATTGACGGAGAAATCAAATCATTTACAGATATACAAACATTGAGGAAATTCACCACAAGACCAGCTCTACAGGAAATACTTCAACCAGTTCTGCACACTGACCACCACAATGGATCAGCAGCAAGGTAATAACTCAGAAATTAAAGGACAGAACCTAACCTCCACACTGATGCAAAAGATAAAACTAAGCAATGGACTCTCACAAAATAAGATGAATAGAATACTACCACACTTATCAATTATCTCAATAAATGTTAATGGCTTGAATTCCCCACTGAAGAGACATAGATTGGCTGACTGGATTAAAAAACACAAGCCATCCATTTGCTGTCTGCAAGAAACACACCTGGCTTCAAAAGACAAATTAAAGCTCCGAGTCAAGAGTTGGAAGACAATTTTTCAGGCAAATGGGAGTCAGAGAAAAAAGGAGTTGCAATCTTATTTTCAGATACATGTGGATTTAAAGCAACTAAAGTCAAAAAAGACAAAGATGGTTGCTTTATATTGGTCAAGGGAAAAATACAACAAGAAGACGTTTCAATTCTAAATATTTATGCACCCAATTTAAATGCTCCCAGATTCTTGAAACAGACCTTACTCAGTCTGAGCAATATGATATCTGATAATACCATAATAACAGGGGACTTCAACACTCCTCTTACAGAGCTGGACAGATCCTCTAAACAGAAATTAAACAAAGATATAAGAGATTTAAATGAGACCCTAGAACAACTGTGCTTGATAGATGCATATAGAACACTCCATCCCAAAGATAAAGAATATACATTCTTCTCATCACCCATGAAACATTCTCCAAAATTGATCATATCCTGGGACACAAAACAAATATCAACAGAATCATAAGAATTGAAACCTTACCTTGTATCTTCTCAGACCATAAGGCACTAAAGGTGGAACTCAACTCTAACAAAAACGCTTGACCCCACACAAAGGCATGGAAATTAAAGAACCTTCTGTTGAATAACAAATGGGTGCAGGAAGAAATAAAACAGGAAATCATTAACTTCCTTGAGCATAACAATAATGAAGACCCAAGCTACCAAAACCTGTGGGATACTGCAAAAGCAGTTTTGAGAGGAAAATTCATCACTTTAGATTGCCTACATTCGAAAAACAGAAAGAGAGCACATCAACAATCTCACAAGAGATCTTATGGAATTGGAAAAAGAAGAACAATCTAAGCCTAAACTCAGTAGAAGAAAAGAAATATCCAAAATCAAATCAGAGATCAATGAAATTGAAAACAAAAGAATCATTCAGAAAATTAATGAAACAAGGAGTTGGTTTTTTGAAAAAATAAATAAAATAGATAAACCAATGGCCAGACTAATGAGGAATAGAAAAGTAAAATCTCTAGTAACCTCAATCAGAAATGATAAAGGGGAAATAACAACTGATCCCACAGAGATACAAGAGATCATCTCTGAATACTACCAGAAACTCTATGCCCAGAAATTTGACAATGTGAAGGAAATGGATCAATATTTGGAATCACACCCTCTCCCTAGACTCAGCCAGGAAGAAATAGAGCTACTGAACAGACCAATTTCAAGCACTGAGATCAAAGAAACAATAAAAAATCTTCCAACCAAAAAATGCCCTGGTCCAGATGGCTTCACTCCAGAAATCTAGCAAACCTTCAAGGAAGAGCTTATTCCTGTACTGCAGAAATTATTCCAAAAATTTGAGGAAGAAGGAATCTTCCCCAACACATTCTATGAAGCAAACATCACTCTGATACCAAAACCAGGAAAAGACCCAAACAAAAAGGAGAATTTCAGACCAATCTCACTCATGAATATAGATGCAAAAATTCTCAACAAAATCCTAGCCAGTAGATTATAACTTATCATCAAAAAAGTCATTCATCATGATCAAGTAGGCTTCATCCCAGGGATGCAAGGCTGGTTTAACATACGCAAGTCCATAAACGTTATCCACCATATTAACAGAGGCAAAAATAAAGATCACATGATCCTCTCAACAGATGCAGAAAAAGCATTTGATAAAATCCAGCATCCTTTTCTAATTAGAACACTGAAGAGTATAGGCATAGGTGGCACATTTCTAAAACTGATTGAAGCTATCTATGACAAACCCACAGCTAATATTTTACTGAATGGAGTAAAATTGAAAGCTTTTCCTCTTAGAACTGGAACCAGATAAGGTTGTCCTCTGTCACCTTTACTATTCAACATAGTGCTGGAAGTTCTAGCCAATACAATTAGGCAAGACAAGGAAATAAAGGGAATCCAAATGGGAGCAGAGGAGGTCAAACTCTCCCTCTTTGCTGACGACATGATCTTATACTTAGAGAACCCCAAAGACTCAACCACAAGACTCCTAGAAGTCATCAAAAAATACAGTAATGTTTCAGGATATAAAATCAATGTCCACAAGTCAGTAGCCTTTGTATACACCAATAACAGTCAAGATGAGAAGCTAATTAAGGACACAACTCCCTTCACCATAGTTTCAAAGAAAATGAAATACCTAGGAATATACCTAACGAAGGAGGTGAAGGACCTCTATAAAGAAAACTATGAAATCCTCAGAAAGGAAATAGCAGAGGATATTAACAAATGGAAGAACATACCATGCTCATGGATGGGAAGAATCAACATTGTTAAAATGTCTATACTTCCCAAAGCAATCTACCTATTCAGTGCCATTCCTATTAAAATACCAACATGGTACTTTCAAGATTTGGAAAAAATGATTCTGCGTTTTGTATGGAAACAGAAAAAAACCCCGTATAGCTGAGGCAGTTCTTAGTAATAAAAATAAAGCTGGGGGCATCAGCTTACCAGATTTTAGTCTGTACTACAAAGCCATAGTGGTCAAGACAACACGGTACTGGCACAAAAACAGAGACATAGACACTTGGAATCGAACTGAAAACCAAGAAATGAAACTAACATCTTACAACCTCCTAATCTTCAATAAACCAAACAAAAACATACCTTGGGGGAAAGACTCCCTATTCAATAAATGGTGTTGGGAGAACTGGATGTCTACATGTAAAAGACTGAAACTGGACCCATACCTTTCCCCACTCACAAAAATTGATTCAAGATGAATAAAGGACTTAAATTTAAGGCATGAAACAATAAAAATCCTTAAAGAAAGTCTAGGAAAAACACTGGAAGATATTGGCCTGGGGAAAGACTTCATGAAGAAGACTGCCATGGCAATTGCAACAACAACAAAAATAAACAAATGGGACTTCTTTAAACTGAAAAGCTTCTGTACAGCTAAGGAGACAATAACCAAAGCAAAGAGACAACCTACATAATGGGAAAGGATATTTGCATATTTTCAATCAGACAAAAGCTTGATAACTAGGATCTATAGAGAACTCAAATTAATCCACATGAAAAAAGCCAACAATCCTATATATCAATGGACAAGAGACATGAATAGAACCTTCTCTAAAGATGACAGACGAATGGCTAACAAACACATGAAAAAATGTTCATCATCTCTATATATTAGAGAAATGCAAATCAAAACAACCCTGAGATATCATCTAACCCCAGTGAGAATGGCCCACATCACAAAATCTCAAAACTGCAGATGCTGGCGTGGATGTGGAGAGAAGGGAACACTTTTACACTGCTGGTGGGACTGCAAACTAGTACAACCTTTCTGGAAGGAAGTATGGAGAAACCTCAAAGCACTCAAGCTAGACCTCCCATTTGATCCTGCAATCCCATTACTGGGCATCTACCCAGAAGGAAAGAAATCCTTTTATCATAAGGACACTTGTACTAGACTGTTGATTGCAGCTCAATTTACAATCGCCAAAATGTGGAAACAGCCTAAATGCCCACCAACCCAGGAATGGATTAACAAGCTGTGGTATATGTATACCATGGAATACTATTCAGCCATTAAAAAAAAAATGGAGACTTTACATCCTTCGTATTAACCTGGATGGAAGTGGAAGACATTATTCTTAGTAAAGCATCACAAGAATGGAGAAGCATGAATCCTATGTACTCAATTTTGATATGAGGACAATTAATGACAATTAAGGTTATGGTGGGGGAGGAAAAGCAGAAAGAGGGACTGAGGGAGGGATTGGGGCCTTGGTGTGTGTCACACTTTATGGGGGCAAGACATGATTGCAAGAGGGATTTTACCTAACAATTGCAATCAGTGTAACCTGGCTTATTGTACCCTCAATGAATCCCCAATAATAAAAATAATAATAATAATAATAATAAAGTAGATGTAAATATGGGGTGACATGGAAAAATCTCTAAGATATGTGTTATTTTATAAAATTCAACTGAACAGCAAATTCAGTATTTTCTCATTTGAGTTAAAAGGAAAAGGAAAATTTTACACACACACACACACATACACACCCCTACAACACCTAATTGTAGGGGCATAGAAAATGTGAAAATGTGTGTCAATGAACAAAATTTGTCAATACCAATTTCATTGAAAAAGAACTAGGCATCAGGAATGGGAGGATTATATTTTATTGTATTTCCTTTTGTACCATTTACATTTTTTATTGTATTCTTTTACTGCTTTTTTCCTTTGGGGGAAAATAGTTTTGAAAAAAAAACCTCACTGAGAAAGCAATGACTAGGAACCAGTTCACAAAAGACTTGACCTAAATCACATAGTGGACTTGAGTTTATAATTCATATTTTCTGGAGAAATTCCAATTCATTCAATATCCGACCTCACATTTACAACATTGTTGTTACTAAAAAAGAAGTATTCTCGTAGTACACAATTTACAGTCTCTCATTGGCATGCTTAAAGTTTTAATCACTCCAAAAGGGGTAAGTTACAGCTTCATTAAGCAAGACTTGTGGGGAAACCTGTGACATGTGAAATGAAACCAAATTCCTGGGAGTGGAAAGGAGTGTGCTTACATCCTCCCATTATTATCAAACAGAACCTAACACACTCGTGATTGATGGTAATTGCACTGACGGTTTTTCCCTAGTTTAATCTCAATTCAGTGAACTCTTTAAGATCAATTTATTACTGTCTTAAAAACAACACAAAAATGAGAGCCCATATATAGAGAGAAATGACTTAATAATGGGGTTTTTTTCAATGCTCCTCTCACACTTCCACAAATTCTAAGACATCCCAAAATTCTAACATGGAGCATGTTCAAGTGTGATAATCTGATAAGCATTTTCACACATGGACTTTGCACATACATCATAGATGTGTAAACATGATTTTTAAAAATTATTAACTGTCAGCAGCATCCATAGCTCAGTTGGTAGGGCTCTGGCCACATACACCCAGGCTGGCGGGTTGGAATCCAACCCGGGCCAGCTAAACAACAATGACAACCACAACAAAGAAATAGCCGGGTGTTGTAGTGGGCACCTGTAGTCCCAGTAACGTGAGAGGCTGAGGCAAGAGAATAGCTTAGGCACAGGAGTTTGAGGTTGCTGTGAGCTGTGATGCCACAACACTCTACTGAGGGTGACAGCTTGAGACTCTGTCTCAAAAAAAAAAAATTATTAACTGTCTAAACTCCAGTGAGTTTTCTGCAAATTCATGGCTTGAAAACAAACAATATCGTGCCATTTATGAAAATAAAAAGAAAAGAAAGAGAATGATTTTGGGTGTTTTGTTTTGGGGGAGGGGTTTGGAGACAAAGTCTTACTTTGTCTCCCTTGATAGAGTGCTGTAGCATCATAGCTCACAGCAACTTCAAACTCTTGGGCTCAAGCAATTCTCTTGCCTCAGCCTCCCACATAGCTGGGACTATAGGCACCTGCCACATCACCCTGCTATTTGGCTTTTTTTAGAAATGAAGTCTTGCTCTGGCTCAGGCTGGTCTCGAACCTGTGAGCTCAGGCATTCCACCTGCCTCAGCCTCCCAGAGTGCTAGGATTACAGGTGTGAGCCCCCAAGCCTGGCCCAAAAGAATGATCTTGTGTGAAATCTGACTCCACCATGTGGGCATGTTAGTTTCTAATCATCAGATTTTCATCTTTAAAATGAGAATAATAAGGTCAGTTTTCTCAGGATTGCAGAGACAATCATATGAGATGGTATGTGACAAGTACCCAAACCAGGTTGTGTCAAAAGGAGATACAAAATAAATGTTAATTTCCTTCTCTCTCATTCCCTGGATGGAAACAAGTTTAAAGGATTACAGACATGTAAGCTTAAGTAAAAATTATGCATATCAAATCAGGTTTGAAAGAAATCAGCCTAAAATGTAAATGAACTCCAATTATGAATGTGGTCATTTAGTGAATTGAAATTAAATATACTTCATCTCAATGAACTCAGTGCTATCAACAGAAAGAAGGGGAAATGCATGACTGCGTTCTCGTGTATTTCTTGTTCTTATATTTGCTTCTTTGCTTATAATTATCAAATACTAATGAGGAAAAGCGATTTGGAGTTGTATAATTAAAATGAAGAAAAGGTAATTTTAGGCAAAGCATGTGGAAAGTGTTTTGATAATGAGTTTGAGACATAAGTATTTTCTACAGAAAATAATTGAATCCCTATAATTTGAGACTCTGAGTATCTCTGACTATCAGATGTATGCTATACCTTTTAAAGCTAATATGATAGTGTAATTTTCTAATATGAAACAGTTAATATTCAATAAAATCCCAGTATTTTTACATTTAATTTTTGTATATAATTCACACATATTGAGGTTATTTAAAGCTATACATTATGGAGAGATATATGCATGCATATTTATGTTAAGTTCTTAATATGTGAGGTCTTATGCTTAATAAGCCAAAGTCGGTATGTGTGTGTGTGTATGACCCAAAACACAGAGTGTTGTGATTATATTATACTTCCTCCATTTGTGTATGCAAAACATTATACTAAAGGACTAATCAAAGCCTCATTTGGGTGGAGCTGATAATCTTGTGAGAAAGAAATTTTTAAAATGGACATACATGGGGTGGCACCTGTGGCTCAAAGGAGTTGGGCACCAGCCCCATATACCAGAGGTGGTGGGTTCAAACCTGGCCACAGCCAAAAACTGCAAAAAAAAAAAAAAATGGACATCTATAATATAAAAGTAGAAAGACGAGAAGCACAGAGTATGAATTGAAAACAGAATTATTTGTCTCTAATGTATGAAATTAGTTATGTGATATGTAATATCAAACAGTGATAATGGTGGTATGATACAGAACAACATAAAGAAAAGGACTTTTAAGTCCTAGCTCGGTTGAGAGTTCAGCGTCAGCTTCCTCTAGGAATCCCTTTGGGCTTGAGGCAGCGGACTAGAAGGAAAGATGATGTCAAGATGTCAATACAGGCAATAATTTTCAGCAAAGTTTTATTAGGCACCGAACCAATGAAATTCACTGCCAATATTTGTTGTAAGAGATAAAATGTAGGGTGGTGCCTGTGGCTCAAAGGAGTAGGGCGCGGGCCCCATATAACAGAGGTGGTGGGTTCAAACCCAGCCCCAGCCAAACACTGCAAAAAAAAAAGAGAGAGAGAGATAAAACATAGAACAAAAAATCACAGCATATAACTATCAATATTTGATGTCAATAATATTTGTTCATAAAGAACTATAATTAAAGCATAGATAATAAAATGTGTCATAAAAAGTGTCAACAAAGTACTTTCAGAATTCAGACAGGAGGAAATTCTTTAAAAAATGATACTCCAGAAGGAATTGCGAAAGACGTGTAATTTTATCTTGGTCACAAAATATGAAGAAGTTTTGCTACACAGGGAAAAGAAGACACAGAAAGGATAAGATAGGAAAGAAAGTGGAAAGAATTAATGGTAGATAATATGAGAAATGAAAGCTAAAGAGAAAATTATAAACTTGCCTTACTACCAATATTAAAATATTAAAAAGTGTTTCCTAGCATTCTGGGAGGCCGAGATGGATACATTGTCTGAGCTCAGGAGTTTAAGACCAGCCTGAGCAAGAATGAGACTCTGTCACTAAAAATAGCTAGGCATTGTGGGGGGCACCTGTAGTCCCAGCTACTTGAGAGGCTGAGGCAAGAGGATCACTTGAGCCCAGGAATTTGAGGTTTCCATGAGTTATAATACTATGGCACTCTACCAAGGGCAACAAAGTGAGACTCTGTCTCTAAACAAATAAATGAATATTTTTAAAAGTGCTTAATTGTTCTTCTACCAAAGTGGAGTCATTAAAGATTTGAAGGAAATTTTTAATTGTTAACAATTGCAAGAATTTTATGAATATCATTTTGATAATAGAATGAGGATTTGACTGGGGGAATAGAGTCTAGAAGTAGAAGAAGAATTAGATAAAGACTTTTGTGATTATTGAGAAGGCAAATAACTATAGACTGAAGTAAGGCCATGGCAAAGAGAAGGAGGTGACTAGTTTGAGAGATGTTTCAGTGATAGAATCTTAGAAAGAAGAAAAATAACTTGAATGTGAAGGCATAGATAAAAAGCAGAAATAAAAGGTGACAAAAGGACTTTAAATTCTAGCCATGAGGGAGTAACAGGGTCCAGATTTATGTTCCTACCATAAACAACCAGAACACTGAATAAAATATATGAAACAACTGTCGTCAGACATCATATAATTGGCAACATAGGACTGTAATCTCCAAAAGAAAAGGGTTGAGGAAAAATAAGGTGAGTATTTCAATTGTACTGGCATTTTGCCTGGAAGCAATTTACAAACCTCCAGCTCTAGGAGGGAAGCTCAAGAAGATCTTCAAAGCACTGCTGAATTGAAGAGACAGACATAACAGTTCAGAGTGGCAGATGTAGCTAAAAATTGCAAGACAGAATATCAGAGAAGAGAGAGTTACATGGAGAAAAATTTGAATAGGGGTCTTCTTGAGTCTTTGGCCAAATACTGACCTGTGTATGTATAGGATAAAACTTTCACAAGGAAAGCTTCTGGGGAAAAGACAAGTACAATGAAGTTATAAGATTTTTTAAAATTACAAGAGTTCACATAGGGCTAGGAACAATTTTATTTTCCAGTGGTTAGAATGGAAAGAGATCCTGGAACATATAATTCAGCAGAGTGCCAAGATAGACTATGTCTTAGAAATAAGCCTAATTACTTCCAAAGTACAGACTAATCTTGAAGCCTTGAAATAATCCAACTGATCTACAAGAAGCTTAGCTACTTGCCAGAACAAAGTCTAATATTCTTTAAGGGAATACAACAAAATCCAGTACTCCAAAGTATAAATTCACAATGTCCCTAATCAAACCAAATATTATGATATATGAAGAAATCAGAAAACACAGCCCATTCCAGAAGATTAACTAGCCACTAGAAACAGATATATAAATGACAGAAATAATGTAATTAACATACAGGGACATTAAAAAAGCTATTAAAAATATGCATAATATACTCAAGGATTTAAAGAAAAACATGAACATAAGAGGTAAAGTAGATTATACAAAAAAGAACTAAATGAAACTTCCGGAGATAAGAAGTATCAAATCTGAAATGAAGAACTTACTAGATAACATTGACTTAATATTAGACACTAAAGAACAAAAATAAATAAATGAACTAACAATACAACAATATAAACAATTATTTTAAAAAAAAAAACCCTGAGAAAAGAAATAAGAAAAGTGAAAAGATCCTCATAGACCTTAAAGAAAATATCAAACTGTTTAACTGTTGGAGTCCCAGAAAGCAAGTAAAATGAGAGGTCAGAAAAAGTATATACATATTTAAATTGCCAAAATATTTCCAAATTTAGTGAAAGCTATAAACAGTTCCAAGAAGTTCAAAAAACCTCAAGCAAAATGGCTGGGGGCTGAGGGGAGCCAAGATACATCACAATCAGATTGCTGAAAATGACACAAAGAGAAATATCTTAAAGGCAGAGAAAGAAAAAAACTTCCCATTATGAAAAAGGAACAAATGATATAACTATCAATAGATTTCTTATCAAATACTGTGTAAGATGGAAACAAGTTTAGAAGGCGAAAGAAAAAACTGTCAACTTAGTATTTTGTACATAGCACAACATAGTTCAGAAATAATGGTGAAACAAAGACTTCAAAAAGGCAAAAACAACTAAGAGAATATTTTAACAGGACACTTTCACTCCCAAAGAAATATTAAAGAAGATTCTCCAGGCAGAAGTAAAAGATACCAGATAGAAACTGACATCACTAAAATGAATGAAGAGCCATTTGAATAATAAATTTATAAAGAAATCTAAAAGACAATTTTGTTCCTTTGTTATACATTTCTTTTAAATTAATTGGCTATTTAAAAGTAAAACAACAGCAACTCATTATGGAGTTTAAGGTGAGTATTTCAATTGTATTAAAAATACTGTACTATAGTACACGAAGATGTAAAATGTATGACCATAATAGCACAAAAGATGTGATGGTTCAACAAACTGAAATCTATGAATATGATTCCCCAGATAAACAGAAGCAAAAACAAAGACCACATGACCATCTCAATAGATACAGAAAATGCATTTGACAAAATGCAGCACCCTTTTATGATAAGAACTCTTAACAAAATAGAAAGATATGGTACATACTTCCAAATTATATAAGCTTTATATGACAAACCCACAGTCAACACAAAGCTGAGTGGAGAAAAATTGAAAGCATTCCTGCTTAGATCTGGAACTGGACAAGGTAACAAACTGTCACCGTTTCTACTCAATGTATGTAGTGCTGGGAGTCCTGGCCAGAGCAATCAGACAAGAAAAAGAAAGGAATTTTATCTTAACAAAATATATGCTTGAAAGACTTTTACAGATCTCTTGATCACAATTCTCTGCAATAAAAATATGTATAGAAATGTAAAAGTTTAAACTGCTTACATTTTATGTGAGTTCATGAAATAAAAATGAATAATACACCAAGTACTATCAAAATTTTTTTCTGGATTGAGTTATCATTGCAGCTATTAATCCACAATTTCTCAAAAATAAATATAACTTTCGATTTAAAAATGATTGAATGTAATAAATAACTTTTTATTGGAAATGCATCTCTTAATGAGAAGGATAAGGCTTTTTCTCCCACTAGTTTACAGTTCTATGGATAAATACAACTTCGGGCTATAAGGATACAGGTTTCAGAGTAAATCAACAACATTCACAAAAGGGATTGAGCCACAGGACGTTCAGATCTTATAAAAGGTATAAAATGGTGGTGTTAAATGAATTTTTTAGCGGTGGAAGCTGCAGGACATTTCTGTTATTAGTACATGGCAAAAAGCAAATAAATGAGCAGAAAAGAGGTTAGTAGAGGGCAAGATATTTGTAAAATGAAATAGAGGCTGACAGAACATAATCACCTGGCAAAAGTTCATGAAAAGGTGACCCTGAATAAATGTTCAAGAAAATATAAATGCAAACTTAACTCCAGTATGTAGTCCTTTTTCCAGAAAATGCAATATTGCTACTAGGGAAGTAAATATGGAATTTTTACCTTCTCCTCTTTGAAATGATCCAAAACAGGCAGCAGACTGAGGACTTGGTTTTAGCAAGCTTCAAAGACCTCAGCAGTTGCTTTGTTTACTGCGCCAGAGGTTCTGTAATTTACTGGAGCAACAGGCCCCAGTAAGATCCAGAGTGGGTAAAGGGAGGTTTTCTTTTACAAGTGGAAGAAGGGACTAAGAAGAGGGTGATATGAAAGGAGAACTAGACCAATTCTTACATCAGGAAGCTTTAAGGAAGAGTGTGCTGGGACGTTAAGGATCTGGAGAGTCTTTTAACGCTCTGGGTGCCCCTATCCCAGCACCCCGTGCCCCATGGGGAACCTTTCCTAGCTCTGAGGGGATGATCTTACAGTGTGACAGAATTAAGTACCATATGGCCCAGAGAAAGGGAAGAAAGGTCACTACTTGGACAAATCATTCGGATTTACACTGCTCTACTTTCGTCAGACACGTTTTCTTTTCCAAAGCTGCTAATACCAAACAGTCAAGGAAGTGTGAGACTTCCAGTTATGAATGTGAAACTGGATCTTTTGTGTATTCTAAGGCTGAGTCTACACAATAGCAAAGCTTCGGATGTTTTGTCTCCATGTTGCCAAACATCTGGATTGAATGAAGATCTGACTAAATGGACTTGATGTTCATCTTGTTTCTCTTCCTCAGGGTGTCACTGACTCTTTCTGGCTGTGAAACACCCTTTGATATCAGTAGCAGATCTGAGCATGAAATTAACTGTCTACACAGAGAAAAAGAAAGCTGGGCTCAATTTTTCCATGAATGTCTTTTTTTTTTTCCTTTCCATTCTTTTTCCTAATCTCTCTGAGGGACTTCAAGGTTCAGGCCATGACACTCTTCATTATCCATCAGAAAAGGGCAAAGTAGATGCCCCTGGGATCTGCCACCACAACATTGCATTTCAGCCTCCATTTGAGGTCTACCTGTCCCACTCTCTTCCCTGGTCAAGGCAGGCAAACCCCTGCTCCACAGCAATTCCTTCACCCTCTGGTCTCACACTAAGGAGAAGAGAAGCAGCCCCCGCCTATCTCAAAGCTGCACATTAAACAAAGCAACATAACAAGCTGCATTTTGTTGAGGGCTCTCCAGGTCCCCCAAATCTTTCTCAAATGTGATTGTTTATAAAATGTTTGATAAAAATAAATGATGCTTTCAATTTAAACAAAATTTCACACTGTTACTGGTTTTAATAACAGTTTTGACAGATGAGATTTTCATCATCTGTTTTTTCTTTGTGAAGCCTTCTTCAATAAACTAAAAATGCTTTAAACTAACAGATGTGACTATAAAGTAAGGCTTGAGTGTGAGACATCAGGAACTAAGGCCTGTCAAATGCTTCAGCAGAAAAATTTAGACCTAGTGAATCTCCTGGGGATTAGGAAAGTCACCAACACGATGGTTGCTGGCTAACGTGTGAAGCTTGTTTTACCAGCAAGATGCCATTTTTCCACCAACCCAGACTCTATCTCTGCCTGCCTCTCTGAATTTGCACTCTGAATCTCAAGATTTCTGCTGCTCCAGCTATCAAGAAATCTAATACAAAGCCAATACCCAAATTTGTTGGAGCTGATGCTGATGTTTGACAAACTGATGATTCACAATTATTTTTTCCATCAGCTCAAAAATTTGAATTTTCAATGATACGCAATAAAAGTTATTTTTGCCTACTTTAAAAATATCCAGATTTATTTTTTAACAGTGTTGAAGGCTTGAAACTAAGTACTTTGATTTTGAAATAGTTTACTTGCCTGCAAGATATAACGGTTTGAAGTTGTGCGTCCTTGTCCTTCCTGGTGTCTTTATACATTTCATCTATTCTTGCACAAAGAAATACAACATTGGGAGGCATATTGGCAAATTAGTTTAACAATAAAAGTAATCCTGAAGCTTAGATAAATCAGGGGGTAATATTATGTGAAAAATATCTTTCTAAAACCTTGTCATACTCTACATAGAAGAGCCTCTTACACCAAAAAGTACATGGTGAAATTTATTGACATAACCTAACAAATAAGAGGCTAAGAAATACTGACTTCCATCTTTCCCATTAACATATATATGCATAGTGCAGAATAGTTTCCATTACTCTGTGGGTGTTTGTGTGTATATATATTTCATCAAGTTATTTCATTTACAGTTTCACATTTTCCCTTGAAATAGAAAAGCACATGACTTCCACAACTTAGAGTTGATGAGTGAGTCATTTGTCACTTTTGTCCCACTGGTCTTCCAGTAGTTTTTGTGGTGAAATCTATTAATGACTTTATTTGGAGGCCAGGAGGCCCCAGAACCTGGCCACCCCAATAGGAGCCAAAACTCATTCCTCCCTTCTAAAGGGCATCCGAGGGAGTTTCTCTGCCAAAGAGATACAGCAAAACCTCCATAGTTGACCACATCCCTACATTGACCACCTCCTAGTTTTCATATATCTACTGGACATGCACCACATGTAAATTATTAGGCCTGCAGGCCTAGTTCCTTATGTTGACACCCGCAGTGTGTTGCCCAGCTTGTAACAATTCCTTGGGTGGTCAATTTACAGAGGTAACTTTACTATACCTCTGTATAGTATATACCCTACTATACTTGCAAGGACCATGACAGTGATGGGGTTCTGGCTGAGCTTGGGGGCAGAAGCTGTCTTGGACAGATTTTGGCCTGAAGCAAGCTGGAAGTCCTCAAGTCAAGGCATCGCATGAAGGAGGAGAGAGCTCCAACGAAAAGGCAGAAGAAGACCTGGCTGAAATACCAAGAAATGTTTTAAACAAGAGTAGCCAGGTAGTCCAAACCCATAATCCAAAGGTCATGGCTAGATCAGACTTGCATTGGGCAATTGTTGGAGCAAAGTGGTAGCAGGGAAGAGGCCAAGTCAGAACATAGGGTCTAGCTGTGTACATTGGGGAGGAGGGAAGGTCTAAGCTTCTAGGAGACAGACTGGGAAGAACTAACAGAGCTTTCAAGCTCCAGGCCTTGATAGAGTCCAGGGTTCTAGAAGGAGTGTCCAGGCTGAAAGCAGCCTGGGGGTTGAGGGCTTGAAGCAGGTAATGAATAGGATGGTTTGGGTTGTGATATGTCAAGACTGGGCAGGGAAGGTCAGAAATGCTATGACCCTGACCTCGTGCTCTTGGGCTCAGAGCTGCTGCAGATCACTGATTCATAACTTTGCATGCACTTATCTGTCTCCCCTACTAGCTGGTGACCTCCTTCAAGGTGGTGCCTCTAAATCAGGTGGTACCTCTGAACAAATGAACCAGAGAGAAATATTAGTGAACAAAGAAATACGGAACCACTCCAAAGTGTAAGAGCACAGAATCCTCTTTGGCATTTTGAACATACTCATATAGCACAACTGTGTTTTCACATCATAGAGTTATCTGATGGTGACAGGGACATGCTTTTCTAAATATGAATACCAAATGTCTGATAACCCTTTATCTCTTATGGAGTCTCAGACCATCTCGATTATTTCTTACCTGGCATCTCCACCAGACATAAATTAAGGTCAGAAATGACACTACAAAGAAGTTTAGTGTTAACTACAATGGAAGGCCATGATTTCTTTTCATACCAACATATCAGAGATTAACAAGCATCTATCATCTCATCCACTTTTCCAGATCTTGAAAGAACTTGGATCTACCCTTCGACTTTCTTCTCCCTCTCAGCTGCATTCAAATAATCACTTTTCCTTCTACTAACATCCTGAACTCTCCTCTGCCTCTCTCTTTGGGCTCCTTCTGCTTTCTACTTCCAAACACTTTCCTTTTATTTATTCATCAATCGGGCATTCTCCCCTTTATTCATGCGAGAAACTTTAATTAAGCTGTGTGTCAAGTACTGTCCAGCCATTGAATATACAAAGGTAAAAACAAGATGATCTTTGCCTTCAAGGATATCCCAGTACAATGGGGAAGACACATTTATAAAGAAATTAATAACTACTAGGTCTGGCAATTAAGTTCAAGAACTCATCCTAGCAAAAGGGCTACATAATTCTTTGCTTAACAGCACTACAGTCACTTGAAGCACTCCCCTTGAGAAGCTGTGCACTAACTCAGTGCCTAGTCCACCCTTCAAAGCAATTTTGAAACTCTCTTTTTGGAATGATCATCAGAGCTGTTGTTGTGTGAGGTCTGATAATTAAACTTCTCAAACTTGTCACCCTGTGCGTACTTACATTGGCAGCACTGTACAAGCAACTCAGTAAGGTTTTGTGACCTTGGTATACATGCATCAATGTCTCACAGCTCTGTTCATGTTGACATGGGGCAATGTCTTGCTGAGTGACGTTCATTATTGTTCTTGCATGTGGTAGGGTACCATACAACAACAGCTCTAATGGTCATTCCAGAAAAAGAGTTACAAAATTGCTTTGAAGGGTAGACTAGGCTTTGACATTGGTACACAACTTCCCACGGGAGTACTTAGAAGGGAGCCATAGTGATATTCAGCAGTGAGCTATGTTGCACTTTTTCTATGGTGAGTTCATGAACTTAATTTATCAGACCTCATAGATAGTATATTCCACCACTTTTCTCTTCCCATGGAAGATTTTAGTTTTGCTCCATTTAATGTCACCTTGGAAAGGAGCAAGGGCTTCCTTTTTTTGTTATTACCACCTTAAGTTCCACACCCCAGGATTATTGTAAATCAGAAAAAGGCCAGGCAGCGTCTTGGGGATACAAAAACTGAGCTCCAGGGCACTATATTGAATGCTACTCAGAAATGGCTCTCAGCAGTTGACAATGAAAGGAGGACTGGATGCTAAGTGGGTTTTGTACCCAGCTGGCTGAAGGGACAGAGAGTGTCTTCTCTGGGTATCTTCTCCCACTCCTCTTACCCTGCCCTCGGGGATCTGCTATCTATCCTTAAACTAGCTTAGTCTCTACAGGCAGCAAAACTTGCTCAACAAGTATGCACTCAAATCTTCCTGACTTACACTAAGACCAGAGGATTTTCGAATACTTTTAGCCTTTGTTTTGGGTGATTCACTGTCTAGCTATCTAGTCCTGGGGTGAGGGAGAGGGAGGGCTGCCGAGAGTAAGCAGGGGATGTCCTCAGGACCCAAGAAAAGAAATGCAATCATCTGAGGACAGGAAAAAAAACTATTAATATTAAATATGTTAATGTGTTTAAATAGAACCCTCTACCTTTTAAATGAAAACTGCTAGGTAGCATATTGCACTAGATGAGAAAAGAAGGATTTGAGTGAGGGGAGCCCCATCCAGTCTGCTGGGAAGCAGAGCTTTGATCCTGCCAGAGGTTCTACTTCAATTTCTTTCCATATTTTACTTCTGTGTTTCATCCAAGCCAGCACTTTCTCCTTATATGTTCTTTTCTTAATCCCTGCAACCTGGCTTCCATTTTCATTGTGGTACTGAAGGTAGGCTCTTAAAGGTTACCAACTGCTTTCTACCTGGCAAATCATGGGGACATTTCTCAGCCTTCACTTTACTCTGTGTCTCTGAAGCCCTGGGCCCCGTGTCACGTGGTTATTAATACCAAACCACATCTCCTGCTCCCTGAATTTTGAACAGCAAGGCTTTGGCAGCTTGGTCATTAAAAAAATAGGCGCACAGGGTGGCGCCTATGGCTCAGTGAGTAGGGCGCCGGCCCCATATACCGAGGATGGTGGGTTCAAACCCAGCCCTGGCTGAACTGCAACCAAAAAATAGCTGGGCGTTGTGACCGGCGCCTGCAGTCCCAGCTGCTCGGGAGGCTGAGGCAGGAGACTTGCTGAAGCCCAAGAGTTGGAGGTTGCTGTGAGTCCTGTGACATCATGGCACTCTACTGAAGGCAATAAAGTGAGACTCTCTCTACAAAAAAATAAATAAATAAATAAAATAGGCGCACAGAATGATTTTTCAATGTTTTTTTCAAACTACCTAAGGTCAGACAATGAAGTTTGCAAACTCATCCTAGAAAAAGTGCTACATACCTCACTGTTGAAGGTCACCCTTGAGGTACTCCTCTTGGGATGCTATGCACCAATGCCAGCACCAAGTCCACCCTTCAAAGCAATTTTGTAACTCTTTTTCTGGAATGGCCATCAAAGCTGTCTTCATACAAGGTCTGACAATTAAGTTCGCAAACTCATTTTAGAAAAAGTGCTACATACCTCATTGTTAAATACTACTATGGTCACCTTCCAAGTACTCCCCTTTGGCCATCTGGTGACCATAGTGATATTCAGCAATGAGGTATATACCACTTTTTCGAGGGCGAGTTTGTGAATTTAATTGTCTGACCCTGTACTCTCCAGAGTATAGGCTGGATTACGCCATCCTTGTGGGAATGAAAGGGTGGAGCAGTCGCCTCTCCTGTCTGCTGATGATCACTGATCTATAGAAGAATCTCCTGGAGCCCAGAGACCTCTATTCTAAGCCCAGGTCTATAATCTGCCTTTCCTTGCTACTTTGACAAATCACTCAGCAGTGGCTTCATTCTAAAGACAGAAGTGATTGCTTGTGGGCAGAGGCAAGCAAAGCTGGTGGCTCACAGATCAGGCAAACAAAGCTTACGTCCCAGTGCACTGAGCTGCTCTGGGCCAGAGGAACTTGTGCAGCTCTTTCTAGGAGAAGACCACAGCAGCCGAGAACGAACCCATGCTCAGCGCACCTGCGGGCTGGGAGCTGCTGCAACAACTCACTCGCCTCTCAGCACAACTTCTGTATCCAGGAAAAGAAGCCTGCAGTAAAAAGGTGGTCTCTGTGGCACAAAAGCCTGTACTTAGACTTCAGTCACCATTCTTTTTTGTTTGTTTGTTTCCATGTTAATTTAATTTCAACCTCTTTTTTTTTTTTTTTTTATTGTTGGGGATTCATTGAGGGTACAATAAGCCAGGTTACACTGATTGCAATTGTTAGGCAAAGTCCCTCTTGCAATCATGTCTTGCCCCCATAAAGTGTCTTCTGTTGCCTAAGAGAACAGCCTGTTGGCACTGAATGGAAGCTCCTTTGGGAAATCCCCAGGCCTCACAGACCTCTTACAGTACAGAAGCTTCAACCTTCAATCCTTTGGTAAGTTTGTTTCTACCAGTGCAAAAATGAAAACCTGCCCAAAGTTTTTCTAGTCCTAAACAGATTCCTTTTCTTGTTTACAGGAGGAATAAAAGAAAACTCTTTTTTTAGTTAAACAGAGCTAGCTCATTTTCAGCTTTTGTTAATACCCATTTCACTAGTTGACACATCAGTATACAATAAAATAACTTTATAAAAATTAGAAGCATTTATATGGTATTACCAACTAACAATAACGAATGCTCTCTTTTTCTTTCCATTGCATATAAATTACTGATTTATTTTCATTTTTATTTTACTACTGGCTTCTTTGCTTTTCCATTTCCAGCACTCACAGGGGATATTCGTCAGGGCTCAGAGCTTTCTCAGAGCCCCTTGTGCTCAGGCGAGCATCCTGCCCTCCACAGTGATGATGTTTATTCTCTGATGCTTATTCTTTGATGGGGCTCCAGTCTTATAGTCCAAGACCTTTAGGGTACCCTGGTTTTACCCGAGCCCAAGCTCTCATTCAATTCTACTCTACAGGAGGAGAAAGAAAACTTAAATAAACATCTGTGGATTGTCTGCCTGTTCCAGAGTCTGTGCTAATGTTTTATACAGCATCTCTATTTATCAAGTTACAGGATGGAGGCACAGAACACTGACATCACCAAAGGTCACCCAGCTAATAATGTACAAATAACTGGTGTGGCCAAGTTCATTACTGACATCTGTCTGATTCCAATGCCCATGAGTTTTTTCACCATGCTACTTCCCTTGAAAATAAAGCCTACAATCATTTCTTTATTTCACTCCAGAAAAGGGATAATTTCTTTGCATTAAATTTGGAGTCCACAATCTTTGAAGTACCGAGGGCCTAAAAGCTTATTAATTGATGCCTAAAACTAATTGGTTGAATTTACCTAATATATCTTGATTGCTTACCTAGTATTGATAGCTATTACAGGTTCTGACTGGCAAAAACTGTCAAGACACACTTCTGGTCATCAAAGAGATTACCATCTTTTTGTCCTGATTTCAATCTTTCCAATGTATGCTCTGCACCACACACTAATCTTCCTAAAATTTCATTTGCATACTAAATACACTTTCTTAAGCACCTCATGTGTTCCATGATGTGTGCCCTATACCTGAATTACCAAGAATATTAAGGTACCTTTAACCTCAAGGAACTCACCTTCAGGTCATTCCTTCCTACAAAACCACCAGTAGCTTCCTGATCAACTGCTTTGCACCCAACCTCTGCAAAACACTCCAGTGCTCATTCTAAACTCATAGACCACAGCTGCCATACTGTTCAGTTGTTCTTATTGTCTCTTATATGTTAATTTTATCTCACCAATGACACTATCAGCTACCTAAGAGCAGGGATCACTGCTTATACTTATTCCTTTTGGTCACACAGAAAACAACCTTAAAAGACTTTAAAAGATTTGTTGATTGATTTTAAGGATTAAACCCAACACCATAGTATGTTCCTCCTACTTAATAAAAAGAAAATCACTGAAATTTGTGATAAAAAATTGAATTTTAGAAAAGATGCTTTCATGGGATGAGGAGAGAAAGCATCATTAGTAATATTACAGGTAAGATTTCATCTTGGTCCTTTTAAATTATCAGCTATAATTTTGGTTGTTCTTTTTTTTTGGACAGAGTCTCACTATGTCACCCTCTGTAGAGTGCTATGAAATCACAGCTCACAGCAACCTCAAACTCTTGGGGTTAAGCGATTCCCTTGCCTCAGCCTCCCAGGTAGCTGGACTACAAGTGCCCACTACAACACCTGGCTATTTTTTGGTTGCAGTTGTCATTGTTGTTTAGTAGGCCCGGGTCAGGTTCAAACCCGCCACCTCAGTGTATGAGGCTGGCGCTGTAACCACTGTACTATGGGCACTGAGCCAATTTTGGTTGTTCTTTCACCTAATTGCAACTGTAATTTTACCAATCAGGAAAAACTGTATTCCCATATCTTGCTATTTCAGAGAAATGTCAGGCCAAATCCTTGTGTAGCTTTCTTGCACTAACTATACTTTTATGGTCATACTGCTTAGTTTTTGAGTATAAAAGAAAGGAAATGGCTCTTTTTAGGCAAAGCTATAAAGTAAGGGAGTTGTTTTCTGTGTCCCACCCCATGTTGCTATCTGTGCCCCACAGCCAATGGACAGAGCCTGCTAAAAGGATCCAGCACTAAGCCTCTATCTGTGCACGGTGGTGGACTGGCAGTCTCTGGTAAGTTTCAGGGACTGAGAAGTTCAATTTGTCCTAAAGAATACACGATCTGATGGGGAGCATGATACATCTGCCACTGGCCCAGGGAAATGGTAACTACTTTCTGAACACACGATCAGGCACTGTAGTAACAGAGGACCTCGGAGCAGGAATTCCAGAGAGATAGCCAACACCAAGGAAGTTACTGGCCAATAGGTGCTGAGACCTAATCCTCAGGCTATTTGTTTTAAAGACTTGGAAATGTAAAAGACATCTTCAGGCCTGAGTAGACCAGAAAACCCAGTGAGTCAACCAGCCAGCCACACAAACCGAGGGGAACAGGTTGAAAATCCAATTAAACAAAACAGGGTCATACTCAGGGTAACTTGGGGCTCCAGTAGTTCTTAAAGAGTAAAGCAAGATCATCTTGCAAGTAAAGCTAATTTCAGGGCTCGAGAAATTTAGGCCAAGTGGGACTCATATCTAATAATAGTACTAGCAAATTGTAATGCAATAATAATGAGGAATCATAAGTTAATTCAAAACCCCACCTTTATAAGTGCATTTCTCAGCAGAGCCCTCCAAAATCTCCAGCAGCAGAGTTTAGAGTCAGGTGCCTGAGAAGGGAGGATTGCTGGAGCCCAGGAGTTGGAGGCTATGGTGAGCTATGTTCATAGCCCTGCATTCTAGCCTGGGTAGCAGAGGGAGACCTCCATCTCTAAAAAAAATTATTATTATTATTTTTTTTTTGTAGAGACAGGGTCTCACTTTATGGCCCTTGGTAGAGTGCCATGGCCTCACACAGCTCACAGCAACCTCCAACTCCTGGGCTTAAGCGATTCTCCTGCCTCAGCCTCCTGAGTAGCTGGGACTACAGGCGCCCGCCACAACGCCCGGCTATTTTTTGGTTGCAGTTTGGCCGGGGCCGGGTTTGAACCCGTCACCCTCGGTATATGGGGCCGGCACCTTACGGACTGAGCCACAGGCGCCGCCCTAAAAAAAAAATTATTTATTTAGTTCATTAAAGCATTCAAGAGGATGTGTGTAGGTTATACATGTACATAAACACTATGCCATTTTATATCAGGGACTTGAGCATGTATAAATTTTGGTATCCATGAGGGTCCTGAAACTAATCACCCACAGATACCAAGAAAACTAAATTGACAAAAACTTAAATTGGTTGGGCGGCGCCTGTGGCTCAGCGGGTAGGGCGCCGGTCCCATATGCCAGAGGTGGCGGGTTCAAACCCAGTCCCGGCCAAAAAAAACAACTTGAATTGGTGGTATACACGTGTATGGAACGTGGCTAGTACAGTGTCTGGCAAGTAATAAGTGTCATATAATAATTAACAAGTATTACAATTCACCAGGTAATGACAGTTTCAGAATTGTATTCCAATAGAATTTGTTCCTAACACAAAGCCTGTAAAATAAATGTTCACTCTTGATAAAGGTACTAACACAGACACGTGCCCGAACCAGTTGAATCTGCATAAGGCACTTGGTTTTAATATTGTCAATATAAAAATTTTTAAGAAGACCATTCATCATTCTTTACTGCTGGGAATCTCTACAATATCTTGTAAATTGCTTTAAACTGGTGCTTAAAGTTTTCTGTAGGACTCTGTCAAATGTAGATAAGGGTCGTGAAGGAAAATTTACATTTCATCAGTATTAAAAATTTATTAAAACCCATGAAAATATACTTTATTGTGCTTTTTTTATTTATGCTGTTTTATATTACAATCCCTGGGACATACTTTGAAAAAAAAATTGTTTCACTGTTGCAGCTTAAATCTTAAAACATCTCAAATTCTCTCTTCAACTCAGAATGCCATTCATTAAATTTCTTCTTCTAAGGAACCATAAATGCAGTAATCTGGACCCTGATAAAGGCTTTAAAGGTGTCCCAGAGGATACTTGGGGTAGAGAAAGATGGAACATTAGTGTCAGAGAAGCATATTATTTGATTCTCAATATAATTAATAAACTCTTTCTCTCCCCCACAGGAATCTGCTAAATCTCCAATTCTTATTTGTATTGAAGCAAAAGATTTAGTTACCTACCTAACAGAAAAGGGGGGAAAGAGCTGAAAAAGGCTTTAAGTACTTAGTAGTTTAAACCCTGCATAAATTGGAGATTTGAATAAAAAATCAGCCCTGGTATTTTTCTATGAAAATGGTGAACAGAAGGAATATATGTGCTCAGAGGAATAGAGTTTTATGCCAAACATCAATCAACCCAGCTTTAGAAGACTATTTATAATACTGTGGGGGTTCTGGACAGTTGCACTTCACACTGTGAGGACCAATCCATGACATTAGATAGTGAACAATTGAAATCTTTACAAATAATTAAAACTCTGTTTGAAAACGGAGATGTTTTCCACAGCTTTCCTGTGTATGCATGATGTCATCGATATTCAAGAGTGTAAATATTGACTAGTTATTGCTGGTAGCCAGAAGGAGCAAAATCCCCTTTGAAATAATAATGTGGAGTGTGTGTATATAACATATACATATGTATGCACACACATATGCATAGAGATGTTAAATATATAGTCATATAGGAAGAGAGAAAATATAGATTTCACTTTATATGACAGTTGAATAGCTATACTTTAAACAACCTACGTTCACTGCCAGTACGGTTCTAGTGTGACTGTGTATGTATGTATGTGTGTGCATGTGTGTGTGCGTGTATGGTATGCAAAGGAGACGCAAAAATATTTCTGAAATTTTTTTATCTGCGTTTTTGTGGTTTTTTTGCTTAACATGATAAGGAGAAATATTACAAAGTATGCCTTTTATCTTTAAAAAAAAACTCTCTACTGTTTAAACTGGGATCTAGAAATATGTGATTTTGGAGTTTGTAGGCACAGAATTAATAATCTTGTCTAGTTTTCCTAATATTTTAAGTCCACCTTAAATCCTTTTGGGGTGCAGGAAAAGTACAACTAATACATAAATTAAAATCCTGGAAATGGCTCTTTCATTTGACAATTTTTCATTTAAGAGACATGGGACTTAGAAAAGTTTTGAGATTACAAAATTCCCTCAGGATTATTATTTCAATTTACTGCTTCAAGGGAGAACTATTAAAGATATCAGCACACTTTGGAAGGTACAGAAGAAGCCAAAGCCATTACCTTTCTCCATGGAGCTTCCAATTCAGGTAACTTACATACCTGCCTGAGTTCTATCTGTTAGAGAAGAGCTGCTTGGGTGGTGAAACAATAAGTGCAAAAAAAAAAAAGCTAGAAAAACGAGCAATCTGTACAGATGAGCATTATTTAGGAAAGAGGCGAGCCTCACACTGGACAAAATGAGCTGCAGACACTAAATCACCCAGGGTGGGAGCGAGGATCACAGTGTAGATCAGAAGAATGACATTTAGCAAAGAGGTAAAAAGGGGAAATACACACAGGATGCTGGAAGAAATATAAAAGAGAAAGTAGAATGAATTTGAGACTATGAACTAAATTAACTAAAACCTGTGGTCTTATGAGTGGGCTTGAGTTCCACTTTTGGCTTTGCAAGATTCCCACTCAGCCCAAATGACACACACAAGATGAAATGAAGAAAAGCTCCGCTTTACTTAGGAGGTGAGAGAACCGTGACAACGCTGGCCCATCCATTTTTAACTGTGTTAATGAACATGGAACTTTCTCCCTGAAGTGATTTTCCCAGGTGTAGGCAGGGATTATCTTTCATACATCTTGTATACTTTCTATTGTCTGGGCCAAGAGCAGGGCTAACTAAACACGTGTTGATAACTTGTTGAATATATCCAGTGACTAAGAGGAATTTCCCCCATCAGCTTTACAGAGTCCACAGAGGTCCCCAACCCCTGGTGTTGAAGAAGCCATTATGAAAACAGTGTATTACTGGGATGTGGTCTCCAATTAAAGCCATCCCTGGTCAAATTGGCTGACAGTAGACTCCTGTTAAATCTTTGTGGTGTCTACAGGTGCAAAGAGAAGTGTGCGAAAATTAGTCAAATGAATAACTAGACTAACAAAGGGATCAGTTCTACACAAAATGTAATCTAGTTTGATTCCAAGAGTAATCCCATCAGCAAGGGCAGCTGCCAAGGCACCCACTTCAAATTTTGTTCTATAAACATGTTCTCTGACAAGGCAAGAATTTCCCCCGAAGTGACATGCAGAATTCAGACCCAAAGCCCAGCCTCCTTGATCTGAGGCATCAGCATAAAAACAAGCCCATCGAAAGGAAATAATCCAGGGAATTTCTTTTTCCTGGTGACTGTGTAGACGTTGCCTGGCAGCTCAGTTCAGTCAGCCTGAACACAGTAGGACACCAGGGGGAGCTCACACGTCTTCCTTCTTCTCCCCTCTGAAAGAAGGTTGACTCTTGTATCCCAGCAAAAGGGTGTGTCAGAAACAACAACACATATATGCAATGATTCACTAAGGTAAACAAAGGTCATTCATTCTGTAAAAATAGTATAGATTCTTTTTGAAGACTCTGCATGATATCCCTCATGCTGGGCACACCTAAAGTCAGAGTTCAGCCCACTCAGCTGGCTTTAAGACCTGGCCTCTGTAGCCTCTTAAAATCCTGGATGCTAAGATTGTCCTGAGTCTCCTTTTGAGTAAGAGAAGGAGAGAGAGAGAGAAAAGGAGAGGAAGACAGACAGAGGCGGGGTCTGCCTCCTTACAACTTGAAACAGCATTTCCAGAACACTCCAGTTTTAATCACAGAAGAGGGTGATGGGAGGGATTTGGCACAGAGGAGGGCTGGGTGTTTGGTTTCCCATATTGATCTAAGCCGGGATTGATTATTCTGTTTTTTAAAAAAGGCAATTAGTTGCGTTTTCTCTCTCTCTCTCTGACACTCTGTCCCCTTCTCTCTCTGGTTTTCTCTCTCTCTCTCTCTCTCTCTCTCTCTTTCCAAGACTGTAAACATAAAGGCAAGGAAGAGAATCTTAAAATATAAAATTAACTTTGGGTTATCATTATTAGTGGAGAGAACCAATGACACAAAGACTCCTGAAGAACCAGATAACCCCCATATTTGACAGACCCATCAGCTCATGCGTTTTTAACACATTTCAAAGTGGGAGACCCTCCCCACCTGGGCAGCAGGGGAGAAAGAGACCCCCCACTTCTGTCCTTGATTCACACACCCTGTGCTCACTCATTGCTTGTAAGAACTGGTAGATTCCTAATCCTAAATTGCAAGCAACAGATCACAAAATCGTGGAGGTCCTAACCCTGGAAGAGACTTCATCAGGCCCTGTGATTAGCTAAGACAACTCCATTGCCTTGTCTGAGATATTATATAATTGTTTTACACTTTATTTGTAGATGAGATATTTTAGATTCAAAGAGGAAAATTAAGAGTCTGGGTCTCACAGTTGAATGATTTTTCTCTGTAGATTAAAAACCCATTCAGTACCCAGTACCTAGCCCGACCTCCCTCTCTGCACCGAGGCTGTGAATCGCGTTTTTTACATTCCAAGTCTAAACTTTGAGCCACTGGCCACCCCGGAGAGGAAAGCGATGACTCACAGGGCCTGGGGAGTCGTTGGGGAGCTGAGCACCCGGGGGAAAGGCGGGGCTAGATACAAATCTCTCACCAAATGTGCATTTGTCTTGGGTGTGGGCAGGAGGCAGTGGCCTCTCAGGTCCCGGCATCGCGCCGCAGCCGAGAGGGGCGACCGCTCGGTGCCAGGGGCGGCTCTGGCGGGGCTGGGCGCGGGGGGAAGCGCGCTGAGAGGACAGGACTGGGCGCGGGGAGGGGACGGGGTTGGGCGCACCGAGGGGACGCGGTTGGGCGCGGGGAGGGGACGCGGCTGGTTGCGGGGGCCTGCGCTTGGAGGGGACCGGCCCGGCACCGCGCGCGGGTAGCGCCCACACCTGGCCGAGCGCTGCGGGAACCGGCGGCCACCGCCAAGCGCTCCCGACCCCACTGGACGCGCCAGGCGAGGGTTGGGCCGCCAGGTGGAAATCCGAGCCTCCTCGCTGTCGTGAAGGGAAGGCCGGCCGCGCTGGGACGGGGCACTTCATCGTGACAATAGCCCTGTATGTGGTTCGGATGTTTTAATGCCCACAGGATTAGAACATCCAAGATTAAAGTGCCCAGGTCTCACACGTCAGGGCAGCAGAATCTGCCTGTGACTTCGGTGGCGGGAGACCGAGCACCTCCCAGGGACAGCTGTGCACGTCCCCCGGTGCCCCTGACCGCACCACCTGACGTGCGGGACACGAACCTTGAGCCCCGGAATGCGAAGGGTCTAGTGCACGTTCATGCTCAGATGACGCTCCCGGGAGAGGGTCGGCGTCTTCCACTGCAGATTGTTTAGGGAAATGTCCTGGCTGGGACAGGTAGGCAGCTGACAGTCCAAGGAAGGCGCAGGAAACTTTAAACTGTGGACACTTGAGCACCAACTGTCCAGGACCCTGAGACCCGGGAGGGAGGGGGTATCTTCAAGAAACATGACGCATCGGGCCCCTGGCATTTTCTGAGACACTTAAGGTATGAATAGGAGAGTGTGGGCACATTTTCTGAACACAGAAATCATATTCCTGAAACTTTAAGTCATAAAGTAGGGTCTTCAGTTTTCCTCCAGCTATAGAATTTTTAATCCCCCTAATTCTCTGCTTTTAACCACCAAGAATAATTCCTTATAATCAAATCAGCCAAAGCGTTTCCACTACATATTACCAGGTGGAAAACCTCGTGTTCCCCCAGCTCGATGTCTTAATTTCGCCTTAAGGATTTCTGAGATCAGAGATGACAGGCGCCGCCCGGCTTGCACAGGAGATTGGGCCAGGTGTCACCAGCCCTGTGCACCTTGCCCGGTCCAGACAGGGGACTCCAGGGACTGCTGCTTGTGAGTGACCAATAGAAAGCTGGTTAGGAAAAGCCTCTTTTTCTTCTAACTTGCAAGCTACCCTCTTGGCATTTTTCCTTTGACACTGAATGACAGTTATTGAATTGACAACATTTGGGAATATTTTTCTCTCTCTCATTCTTTTTCTTTTTTTCTGTTTGCTTGGGGTTTGGGGGGCAGGGGAAGCCATACGTGAAAAGGGAGATGGAAAAGAGATTTGTTCCTGACTTTTTCCAAACCTTGTTGGGTCTTGTTCTTTTGTGTAATGTAGAATGGAGAAGTTGCATAAGTACATGATTTAAAAAAAAAAAAAAAAAAACAGGTCGCTTAGAAAAGAGTTAAGGAATAGGAAATAAAAAGTGTCCCGGAGAAAAAGAAAGCCTTAGTATAACACGACAACCTTCAAAACAGAGAACATGTGAAAACACCAAGTGGTAGGAGTGGAAAAATCAAGTGTACCTGGCTGATTCCCCACTCCCGTGGATCAAGACTCTATTTACATTACCTCATTTAATTCTCCCCACAACCCGAGGCGAAGGTGATGTTTTTAATTCCAGTTTTTACAGATGAGAAACTAGCATCTCAGAGGCCCACAGTAAATTGCCTGAGGGCATACAGCTAGTTAGGAGCAGAATTAGAATTGATTAAGGAGTAAAGAAGAATTCCTTGAGAATTAGTGTTTTAAAATCAAGATTAGTAACAAAAGGAAGCAAGGAAATTAATTACCTTCTAGGGGGATCTTCAGATTAGTGGAGAAATTATGTTAAGCCTGCAGAAAGACAAGCCTGTGAATTTTCTTGTTATCTATTATGTGATTTGGGGGAAAGTATGACAATCTGAGAAATTGAATGGTGCCCAAATTCATTTCGTAAGGTTTTATACCTTAGAACGACTAGACATAACTTGGTAGATGTCTGTATTCTTCAGGAAACTTCTATGATTTGAAGAGAAAACTGAAAAACTTTAAACTGTTTCAAATTTAAGAACAATTTGAATTTTAGTTGGAAAACAGACAAACCGTCTGTATGATAGAGTTGAAAAGGTATGGAAAGGGTATACCAAAGAGAAAATAAACACAGCCTTCAAATCAGACAGACTTGGCTGTGAATATGAGAGGCTTCTATGCCTCGCTGTGTGACCGTGGGTGACTTACTCTACCTCTCTGGACTTCAGCTCTCTCATCTGTAAAATGAGTCAAATAGACCCCTGCAAGGTTATTGGGATGATAAAATAAAATAGTATAGGTGAAAGCCCTTAACAGAATGCTTGATGTGTAGGAGATGGTCCTGAAATGTTAGCAATGCTAAGTTAGAGCATGTGAAAGCAGATTGGGAGAGGGTGAGAAGGTGCCAAAAGCTGGACTAGAGAGAGGAAACCACTAACTTCAGTTCTTTGATGATTTTGCCTAGGGCTGGCTCTGGGGGACTCAGATTCCCACTAGTGTGTGAATCTAAAGTGACTCTGCTCAAAGGAAAGACAGTTATAAAAGCAAGCAATAAAGTCTGGTGAGGTGGAGGAGAAGGATTATAGAAAGTTAGCCCCATTATGTTGACCAAAAAAAGAGAGAAAAAAAAACTGTGCTTGAACTTCTTTTGAAAATAATTTAATTAATCATCTTTAAAATTTTTTATGGCACATCTAAGATCCTCTCCTGGTTCATCAGTTGAAAATCACTGCAGATGGATGGATAGACAGACAGATAGATAGACAGAGATGGACAGATAATCTCTCTGTGTGTCTCCCTCAAGTATTGTCAACAAATGCTGGGGGAGGACATAATTATAAGGTGGACTCTACTTAACAAATGCAAACATTGTAACCTAATTCTTTCCCTTAAACTAAACCTGAAACAATAAGGAAGGAAGGAAAGGAAAAAAGTGCTACTAAATCCAGTGAAATTCGTATTAAGTAGTAGTATTAATTTCTCATTTTCTCATGCCACACCTTTATTCCTCCACTTGCGACTTTTCTTTGGGATACCTTTCTGGTCAACTCACCCTTTCCTAATATGATACAAATCACATCTGCTAGTGATTGATTCACTTGTTTGAAAAGTTGATAGCCTTGGTAAGTCTTCAGTTTGCTTTTCTGTTCTCATAGTTTGATCCTTAAGGAATTTGGTATTTGCTACCCTTTTGAGGTTGGCTTTATTTTGCACGTATTTCTGGATTTTCTTTTCCATAATAACAATACCAGAAAGATGTCTCAATTGTGCATTCTACTTTTCCTATTACTTAAAAATCATTTAAGTCACTTCAAGAGTGATCAATATATTTTACTTCTACCAAATTCTTTATGCAGTTAGGTTTATTGAACCTTTGAAATCAAGGGAGGAAATCAGATTTTGTGGTTTTGCCCAGTATAATACAGAATGGCAATGTTGTTCTATTATATAACAATAAAACAGCAATAGGCCAATTGTTGCAATTAAGGAAAACTTGTTGATTCACTAGTGCCCACCCAGAGCAGGCAGCAGTTGAAGGAATCAATACTTAGCTGGGACCTGATATCTGGGAAATTCCCAAGGGTCCAGTATTGGATTTGGATGGGCATCCAGAGCAGAGTAATCCATCACCGGGTGGGGAAAAAAGGGAACTCAGGGAACAGTCATGATTGCAGAACCTGGCAAATGAACACCAACCATGAGACTGCTAATAGGGCTAGACTCTATCCCAGGGAAAAGGATTGGACAGAACCAAGCAAGTCCTCACCACAGACAATGGGAAAGAAGAACTCGAAGGTTTTTAAGAATAGACACAAAATAAGTAAAAAAAAAATTGAAATGGATGGAATACAGTGGCTCATGCCTATAATCTCAGCACTTTGGGACGCTGAGACAGAAGGATAACTTGAGACCAGGAGTTCAAGACCAGCCTGGGCAACACAGTAAGACACCCATCTCTACAGAAGATTAATAAGCCAGCCAAGCATGATGATGCATGCCTATGGTCCCAGCTGCTCAGGAGGCTGAGGTGGAGAATTACTTGAGCCCAGAAGTTCAGGGTTACAGTGAGCTATGATTGAGTCACTGTACTCTAGCCTGAGTGACATGTTGTTTCTGTACAGGCATTGGGAGAGGACTCCATTCCCCAAGAACAAGTTAACATTTCAGGGAAGAGCAAGCATCCAGTGTCATAGTCACAATATTGAACACAGCAAGGTTTACAGTCCATAAAAAATAAATTCCTTTGCCCAAGGCTCATCCTAATGTTACTGTCATGACTCAAGTGATCAAGAAATCCAAACTATTTATATTTTTCCAGGAGACTAAATTTGTATCTTGAGTCACCAAAAGCTGGTGCCACTTATATGAACACTCCAAATCATGTCTACATATGTAGTATGGAATTTGCAGTTCCTCAGACACAGACTGTGGAGGGACTAATATTTTGCTTTGCTCCAAACAATGTAATCTGGCATTTTATTCTTAAATACCTTGTTGTATTTATTCTTTAATACATCTTGTTGACTTTTGAGCTTGTGGTTCACTAAGACCCCCAGGTCTTTCTCGCAAGGACACTTATGTAGTTACTATTAACTAGACCCTGGTACTTGAGAAGTTTTTCCATATTTCTTCAGTTATTTTAAAAATTATTATTTTGCTTCTGATCCATAAGGTAACACATACATACTGGCTGTAGAAAAATTGGACAATAAAGAAAAGCTTAGAGATACAAATAAAAGTGGTCCGCTATCCCCCCGTGGAGATCCTTATTAACATTAGATATACAGCATCCTTTCACCCTCTTTACTTCACATCCGTCTTTTAACATTTTCAAATATACTGTATATATTGTTTTGTATTCTTACAAATATATATGGTCACTAAATATTCCCCAAAGACTGATTGTTTGGGGTTAGAATTTTAAGCCCCCAATTTCCATTTCTAAGAATTTGCCTCATAAATGAGTATTGTCATATACCAAATATTTAACTACAAATTTACTGCAGTTTCATGTATAACAAAAAAGTAAAATAATACCAGTGTTACCTGGCTTATTGTAGCCTCAGTGAATCCCCAACAATAAAAAAAAATTAAAATAATACAAAAATATAGAATGAAATCTACATATACAATGAAATACAATGTAGGTATTAAATTATTTATTATTTCAAGATAAGGTCTTGCTCTGTCACCAAGGCTGGAGTACAGTGGTACAATGGCAGCTCAGTGCAGCCCAAACCTGGGGTCAAGTGATCCTCCCACCTCCATCTCCTGAATAGTTGGGACTACAAGTGTGCGCCACCATTTACATCTAATTTTTTTGCATGTTTTTAGAGACAGGGTCTTGCTATGTTGCCCAGGATGTTCTCCAACTCCTGGCCCCAAGGGATCCTACCTCTGCCTTCTGAATAGCTTGGATTACAGGCACAAACCACCATGCCTGGCTTTAAATAATTTTTAAAAGAATATTTTATAACATGAAAAAGTTTTATTGACAAATTGTTAAGAGAAAAGGCTAATTACAAAACTATATACATAGTATGACTTAATTTTGTAACAATATGTAACTATATCTATTAAAAAAGATTAGATGGAATGACAGACATTACAACAAAAGCTATCATGGTCACATCTGGTTGGAGGAATTATGGGTGATTTTATAGTTTTGTTTTGAGACTGTTTTTTTAAACATCCAATAACCTGTATGTATTCTGTGTGTAATAATAAAAATAATAAAAAATAAATATTTAATTCATTCATAAATGATATCTCACTACTCCAAATACCATAAATTCATCAATTTCCTTAAGCTTGAACTTACAGGAAGTTTGTAATTAAAATAATGCCACGTTGTAAGTATAACACCACATTCATCTCTAAGCAAAGAGAGATAAAGGCATTGAGGGAGAGATGACTAAAAGGTATCAACTCTATCAATAATGATTGATCTCTTATTCTGCATATTGGGTACGTGAGTGTTCACTGCATTAATTTTCATGCTTTTTGTATATGTTGGATACTTCATAATAAATTTAAAAAATAATACTATAGTGAGCAGTTCATACATAACATTCTGAATGTGTATTTAATTATTTCTTTAAAATGACTTGCTAAATGTAGAAGTACTGGGTAGAAATGGAAAAAAATGTTGAAATCTTTTCCTATATGTATTATATCACCCTTCAGGAAGCTGAAAACAATTTACCTCTGTGGGGTTTTTCTATCTCACCTTGCAAACGATGGCTGTTATTATTTCTTAGTCTTTGCAAAATTGGAGGAAATGTTAATCTGAATTCTGTGTTGAATAGTGAGGAATTTTTGTCTTTATTGGTCATTTACATTTCTATTTTGTATGTTTTTTGCCACTTCTTTTGTCCATTTTTCTGCTGATTTGGGATTGCTTCGTTATTAGTCTTTTTATACTAAGAATATTTTGTAGGCCATGTGCAGTGTCTTATAGCTGTAATCCTAGTACTTTTGAAGGCCAAGGCAGGAGAATTGCTTGATACTAAGAGTTCAAGACCAGCCTGGGCAACATAGTGAGACCCCTGTCTCTACAAAGAATTAAAAATTTAGCTTAGCATAGTATGGCATGCCTGTAGTCTCTGCTTTTGACTGAGGCAGAAATATCACTTGAGCCCAGGTATTGGAGATTGCCATAAGCTATGATGATGGCACTGCATTCTAGCCTAGACAACAGAGTAAAGGGAATCCAAATGGAAGCAGAGGAGGTCAAACTCTCCCTCTTTGCTGACGACATGATCTTATACTTAGAGAACCCCAAAGACTCAACCACAAGACTCCTAGAAGTCATCAAAAAATACAGTAATGTTTCAGGATATAAAATCAATGTCCACAAGTCAGTAGCCTTTGTATACACCAATAACAGTCAAGATGAGAAGCTAATTAAGGACACAACTCCCTTCACCAGAGTTTCAAAGAAAATGAAATACCTAGGAATATACCTAATGAAGGAGGTGAAGGACCTCTATAAAGAAAACTATGAAATCCTCAGAAAGGAAATAGCAGAGGATATTAACAAATGGAAGAACATACCATGCTCATGGATGGGAAGAATCAACATTGTTAAAATGTCTATACTTCCCAAAGCAATCTACCTATTCAATGCCATCCCTATCAAAATACCAACATTGTAAATTCAAGATTTGGAAAAAAATGATTCTGCGTTTTGTATGGAACCAGAAAAAACCCCATATAACTAAGGCAGTTCTTAGTAATAAAAATAAAGCTGGGGGCATCAGCATACCAGATTTTAGTCTGTACATAGTGCTCAAGACAGCATGGTACTGGCACAAAAACAGAGACATAGACACTTGGAATCGAATTGAAAACCAAGAAATGAAACTAACATCTTACAACCACCTAATCTTCGATAAACCAAACAAGAACATACCTTGGACGAAAGACTCCCTATTCAATAAATGGTGTTGGGAGAACTGGATGTCTACATGTAGAAGACTGAAACTGGACCCACACCTTTCCCCACTCACAAAAATTGATTCAAGATGGATAAAGGACTTAAATTTAAGGCATGAAACAATAAAAATCCTCCAAGAAAGCATAGGAAAAACACTGGAAGATATTGGCCTGGGGAAAGACTTCATGAAGAAGACTGCCATGGCAATTGCAACAACAACAAAAATAAACAAATGGGACTTCATTAAACTGAAAAGCTTCTGTACAGCTAAGGAGACAATAACCAAAGCAAAGAGACAACCTACACAATGGGAAAGGATATTTGCATATTTCAATCAGACAAAAGCTTGATAACTAGGATCTATAGAGAACTCAAATTAATCCACATGAAAAAAGCCAACAATCCTATATATCAATGGACAAGAGACATGAATAGAACCTTCTCTAAATATGACAGATGAATGGCTAACAAACACATGAAAAAATGTTCATCATCTCTATATATTAGAGAAATGCAAATCAAAACAACCCTGAGATATCATCTAACCCCAGTGACAATGGCCCACATCACAAAATCTCAAAACTGCAGATGCTGGCGTGGATGTGGAGAGAAGGGAACACTTTTACACTGCTGGTGGGACTGCAAACTAGTACAACCTTTCTGGAAGGAAGTATGGAGAAACCTCAAAGCACTCAAGCTAGACCTCCCATTTGATCCTGCAATCCCATTACTGGGCATCTACCCAGAAGGAAAAAAATCCTTTTATCGTAAGGACACTTGTACTAGACTGTTTATTGCAGCTCAATTTACAATCAACAGAATGTGGAAACAGCCTAAATGCCCACCAACCCAGGAATGGATTAACAAGCTGTGGTATATGTATACCATGGAATACTATTCAGCCATTAAAAAAAAATGGTGACTTTACATCCTTCGTATTAACCTGGATGGAAGTGGAAGACATTATTCTTAGTAAAGCATCACAAGAATGGAGAAGCATGAATCCTATGTACTCAATTTTGATATGAGGACAATTAATGACAATTAAGGTTATGGGGGGGGGAGCAGAAAGAGGGATGGAGGGAGGGGGGTGGGACCTTGGTGTGTGTCACACTTTATGGGGGCAAGACATGATTGCAAGAGGGACTTTACCTAACAATTGCAATCAGTGTAACCTGGCTTATTGTACCCTAAATGAATCCCCAACAATAAGAAAAAAAAAAAGAAATTTAAAGGTGAAGAGAAACAAAAAAATAAAGAAAGAAAGAAAAGAAAAGAAAAAGGGGGGGGCAGCGCCTGTGCCTCAGCGGGTTGGGTGCTGGCCCCGTATACTGAGGGTGGCAAGTTCAAACCTGGCCCCAGCCAGCTGATAAAACAGCAGTGATAATGGCAACAAAAAATAGCAGGGCATTGTGGTGGACATCTATAGTCCTAGCTAGTCAGGAGGCTGAGGCAAGAGACTCACTTAAGCCCAAGAGTTGGAGGTTGCTGTGAGCTGTGATGCCAAAGCACTCTACCAAGGGCGACACAATGAAATTATGTCTCAAAAAAAAAAGAAAGAAAAAGAAAAAAATGTTTTTGTTGCATGATACTAAGACAAGTAGCCAAAAAGAAGGAAAAAATGGATGAATTTAAATACTAAAATTTTTCTTAATTTCCTAAGGTGGGGGAAACTGTATGTACGTTAAAAAGTAAATAACTAACTGGGAAAAATGTTTTTAATGTAAAAAGTATTTCTCCAAATCAACAAGAGAAAGATGGTACAGGTGGGAGGGGTGAGGTGGGGAGGGGCACAGAGAAGTTGCAGTCTATAAAAGAAAAAAAAAGCCAAAAGGAATTTGAAAGATGATAATTTTACTTATACAAAAATACTAAATAAAACCACAGTGAACTACTACTTTTCCCTACTTTTCCTCTATTACCTCATTAACAAAGCTTTAAAAAAAAAAAAAAAGATAGTAATTAGTGTTAGGCAAAGTTATAAAAAAAAAAAGGCATTCCCACACAGTGCTGCGAGTTTGTGAATTAACACTATCTTTTTGAAGGGCAAATTGTCAGATTTAACAAAATGTATAATGTGCCTGGTGTACTTTGACCTACCGGTCCTATTTTTCAAGAATTTTAACTATAAATGGTCCCAAAAATGTACAAAGATGTTTATCACAGCATTGTTTGTATTTTCATTCCAGTATTGCTTATAACTTTGAAGAATGAGAAGAAAACATTTTTCTGTGTTCTAGGCCAGGCAGGGGCCTCCTGCCTGTCATCCTAGCACTCTGGGAGGCGGAGGCAGGAGGAACTCTGGAGCTCAGGAGTTCGAGACCAGCCTGAGAAAGAGCCAAACTCCTCATTTCTACTTAAAATTTAAAAATTAGCTGGGCATTATGGGGGGCACCTGTAGTCTCAGCAACTCCAGAGGCTGGGGCAGGAGGATGGTGTAAACCTAGGAGTTTGAGGTTGCTGTGAGCTAGGCTGATGCCATGCACTCTAGCCTGGGCAACAGAGCAATACTCTGTCTCAAAAACAAACAAACAAACAAAAAATGGTGGAGTAGAAAGGTAGATAGAGCCTGAATCTTTGGTGGCTATGGAGATACCTACCTTTGTACATCTTTTAAGTGTGAGATGCTTTTGATTTTTATTTGGTTTGCTGTAGCATTAGCTATCCCTCAATGTAATTTGTATTCTTCCAAGTTAATCCATTAATTAAAAAACTTTGGATATAATTATTAAAATAACTGGGAATTCTAATGAACCCACCATCATCTAGTCAATTTTCTATTTTCCATCAGAGTAGAAAGACACTTTATGGACTGTCTTACTAAAGTAAAAATAACCTAGATTTTTTAAATTCTCCTTAAATCTACCTACGATATAACAAAGAATTTGTCTGGTCTTCATCTCAGGTTCCTGGCAGGGAGCTTCAAAAACCCTTGGAATTTCCTGAGTGATAGGAATATCTCTGTTATGCTAATGAGGGGACTTATGGTGGAACCCCGGATAACTTCAGGATGAAGGCTGATCACCAGAAAGACTCACTACATGACCAGAAGTTCAGGATTCTGCTTAGCCTGACTTTCAGAGAGGAGAGGGGGGCTGGAGAATTACATTCAGTCACACGGCCAGTGATTTAATCAATCATTCTTATGTAATGAAACCTCAATAAAAACCAAAGCTCAGTGAACACACGGATGTGTCAGGAGAATGACTGTCCCTACTCCATGGGTAGTGGAGACGGATGCTCTGCATTCCCTCTCAGACTTCACCCTACGCGTGTCCTTTGTAATGAAACTGTAATCATAAGTAGAGTACATTCCTGAGTTCTGTGAGTCATTCTATTGAACTATCAAATCTGAGTAGGGTCACAGTAACCTCCTGGATTGGAAGCCAGTTTATTAGAAGTATGGGTGGCCTGGGGGACTCGTATGTGGTATCTGAAGAGAAGATGCTCTTATTGGGGACTGAACACTTAACCTATATCTGATGCTAACTGCAGGTGGTTCACATAAGAATTTTATTGCAGTATGCACCGTTGGTATCTGAGTGCTACCCCAATTACCAATCTATGCAAAAAAATTTTTTAAATGAAAAAGGAATTAAATTGTTTGGCTTGCCTGGTTCTTATAAACTCATCATAGTTCCCACAATTACACTTTCTTTTCTAAATTAAGTCACTTGTTTACTGATGTACTATGTAATTTTGCCAGGAATAGTCATCAATCCTACCATTCCATGGCTTGCAAAATTCTCTGTCATTTTACCAAGATTGTCAGCTGATATGGGGCTTTCATGTAAAGTTCTTTAATTTTAATAAGAAACTTGAAATGATTTAATGTGATTGAGTGACCTTCTCTGAATTCGGAGTGTTAGTTCCCTGGTAACAATGTTTTCTCTAGTTGGAAGCATGATTATTTGTAGAATAGTTCTACTTAAAAATAAATGAGTATTTGTTTAAAGTAATGGTTCTCAACCAGGTGATTCAGCCCACCAAGAGACACTGGGCAATGTTTAGAGACGTTTTTGCTCGTCAAGTTGGACCAGCGGTGCTATTGGCCTGTAGTGGATACAGGCCCAAGACGCTCCTAAACATCCCCCTGAGGCATAGGAAGCCCACCCACAACAAAGAATTATCTGATCCAAAATGTCAATAGGACTTTGGTTGAGAAACCCAGCACGAAGGGTACCTCAGAAGGAGAGGAAGCCAAGCCTCCAGCAGGTCTTCATGCCTCTAAACGCTGACCTCAGAGGGACCTCACCAGCTGTCTTTAAATGCTCTCAACTTTCCATTGGAGGCGCTTTTTACTTTATAAAGTAATGGATTTCCCCTTTGAGATCCATTCACCTGTTAATAGTCCCTCTTTTAGAAATTTTGACCAAGGCATACTATTTATTGTTTCTTTAACTTTTTTACATTTTTTTCCTGAAGTGTAAGATGCCCAGCCTCTTTGTGATTATGCCCAATATGTTATGATATTTTCTCCAAGGTTTCCAACACTTTCACATCTCTCATACTTTGTCAGTAGTGAGAATGCAGTCCTAAGATGGGCCTATCAATGACGCTAAGTTACCCAAAAAGAAGAAAATAATAATCAGTACACTTCATTGGTAATATAAAGAAGTGTAAAAGTGCTATAAACATGAGGCATTGTTGTCCTTTATTATGCTTTTGTGGTCTTTCTCTTTAGCAAATAACTTGATTTATAAAGGAGACGCTCCTAATAAATGTTATCCCTACTTAAGATTTGATGGGCAGAAGTATATATATTGTTTTGTCATGCACCTATATTTAAGAAGGACTAAGGTACAACTTTAAAAAGTACATTCTACTGAAGAAAGAGTAGAGTGACATCATCTTCGTCCAAGGGCTAAGGGCTGTTGTGTGAAAGAAGAGATATTTCAAAAATAGTTGACGGCATCATTCTTTCATTCCACCATTCCCACCAAGGATTTATGTCAGGCTCCTAAAGAATACAGATAGTAACCAAAAATCTAAATCAGATTTGTGTAAATCTGATGTTTTAAGAAAATGATTATCTGCAATAAAAGACTGAGACTGGTAGAGGAAAAAGCAGAAAACCGGACGGCACGTGTGGCTCAAAGGAGTAGGGCGCCAGTCCCATATACCGGAGGTGGCAGGTTCAAACCCGGCACCAGACAAAAACTGCAAAAAAAAAAAAAAAAAGAAAACCAGAAAACCACCAAGGGGTTAACACTTTGTACGGAAGATACTGGTCATGTCAACTGGCCATCCGATCAGGACACTTCTGAGCATGCTGAAGAAAGAGAGCCACAAGGCCAGTCTCAAGAGCCAGAGATGAGGAAAACGGTAGGTGCTATGTGGAAGCCAGTGGCAGTGCAATGGTAAGAACGGTGAACTCTTTTGGTAGTGCAGAGTTGAAAATTATTGAAGGATCACTGGAATTCCTACAGCCACACAGGAGGAGGATGAGCTGGGGAAATAGTGAGACCCAGGCAAACAGATTATTGTCATGAAAAGTATCTAAATTGGCTTGGCTTCTTTCCATCTGAGCTTCTATACATATGACTATAGTTAATATAGCCTCAATTCTGTCACTTAGTGTCTACAATGGGTCAAAGAAAGTATTCCTTTTCTGAATATTTAAGGGATCATGATTATTCCAAAATTACTTCCAGGGCTTATATGAACCAAATGATCAAATGGAAGATTTCATTTTTCCCTTTTGCAAGGTCCGAAACTTTCTCATTAGATTGCAAGTTATTAAGCCAAATTTCTGTTGACATCCAGGAATTGATTCCAGGGCCCCCAGCTGAAATGTTCTGCCTAAGGATATGAGCTTGACCTTAAAGTTGAGTAAAACCTTGACATGTTCTGATGTGCTTACTTAGCAAGCCTGAGGGAGGAGATGAGAAGCACGTACAAATACTTCTAATACCACCAGGACAGAAACAAGAGGAATTTCCTCAGACAGTGTCCTCTTGTTTCTGTCCAGGTCGTATTAGAATATTTATACATACTTCTCTTCTCCTTTCTCAGCCTTGCTAAGTAAGCACATTGAGGGCAGGTTGCAGAACTAAATGTCCTTATATCCCCTTTTAGGTGAAGAGTCCAAAATGTTTACAGCCAACATGAGATAGCGTATTTTGATTCACTCACCATATGTCGGTGTTGGCTATATTTACATGAGATCAACACATCTCTCTAACACAGTCAGGAAAAAAATTAGTCAAATCACTTCATACAGACCAAACCAAATTAAATGATGACTTTTCTCCCACTTTTCAACCATTTCTGTGGCCACCAGTGCCTTGTGTTAAATTAGATCTGCATATGCATATTACCTTCCCCCTCAGAGACATTTCTAGTAAAAATAAATCAATTGCAGAGCTGCTCTGAACAGCCATTATTATTCTTTTTATTTTTACATAAGATGAAATATCACTACAGGGTCATCCCTTTATTGGAATATCCCACAATAAATCCCTAGTTAGCTTTATTTCTACCTCAACCATCCCAGGTCAACCTTTCTCTTTGAGGTTTCCCAAACTCATTTCAACCTGGAGATTTTTGGTCACCACAGTCTCACACCACAGTCCCTCTCCCACCTGTTCTTCGGGGCCTATTACAGTTGTATCTGCATGAAAACCCCTTTCACGCTCCTCCAGGTGATATCAAGCTGTCCCTTCCCTGAACCCTTGCTCACCCAGTGGATCTCTTAATAGTTCTCTAATCGTCTCCTGTGATGTTAGTGTTGTCTCCCCAAGTGAATCATAAACGGGTATCTCTCTCCCTGCAAATCCTAGCAATGTTGGACTTCCTTTGTGCCCAATAAACACTTGTCAATTCGCTGGTTCTGAAATCACAGTACAGAGTTGATGTGGGAGAAGAAAGAAAAGCAATAGGCAGATGTCAGATCTGGCCAAATTTAGATTAAATTTAATCTATAAGTCGCTTTCAAAATGCACGTTCAAGTCTTTGGCACTGGACCTAGCCAAGGAGTCGGCATTGCCGCAGATTTCAGGGTGTTATTGTCTATTTGGCGTTGCTAGGAGGTAACTTTGCGAAGATGGATTACAGTGTGCTCCTGATCCACTACACAGCCTATTGACTTTATATGTCATCAATGTATATTGTACGTCTACACTATCACCAGGAGAAGCAGGAGGTGCGTGCAGTTATGCCTCTGCCTCCGCCCGTGTCCCACGCTGTGCCCGGTGGGAAGCCACTGATTCTTACACTTGGAGCTGGGACAATGCAACTTCATCAGACTGACAGGAAATAGGCAGCAATTACAGTGTGCTGCTACATCTGCTGGGTTCCACTTCACTGAAGGGAGAGTTATCTCAATTTTAATGTACATCCCTTTTCATGTTTCATTTAACCTCGGCTGTATTATTAAACACATCAAAATATAATGACACTCGTTAAAGAAGAAAAAGAGGACAGTTGGGATATTTTGGACTGTATCTCCTATATTTGTAACTTAATTGTATCATTTTTGCTTCTCTTCAACATCTCTCCCTGGTGAATAACTAATTCCGTATATAGGTATTTAAATAGCAAACTGGGGACTGGCTGTTTAAACACCTACATCAACACCGAGTTCAACGACGATGAAACATCCCTCAATCATTTGTCTGTTTTCACCAGGAGTATTTCTCTTTTCAAAAACATTATTTTACAATGTGTCAAAATAGCTAGTTTACCCATTACTACAGTGCATATAAACTGCTTTAAAGGCAGCTCAATGAAATTCCCCAGGAATGTGTTTGTAATATGACTCAGGAAAACTTTGGAACTTAAACTAGCAGGTGTCTCACCAGCCCTGGCCACACTGGAACAGCCAGAACCCCATCCGCAGGCTGATCCTGCTGACCTGAGTTGCAGGAGCTATTAAACTGTTCATTTCTGCAAGACGAATGTGATGACACACTAGGCTGAGCCTCCCAGCTGGGGGTGTGTGTGTGTGTGTACGAGTGTGTGTGCTCTTTCCACTTTGGTTCTCTGATCTCACATGTTTCTCTGCGCTCCAGTTTTATAATTCCATCTGAGGTATTTAGTAAACCTTCCAAAGAATTAAATGTCCATCAGAGATTAACTGTGGCCTCCAAATCCATACTGCCTGAGTTCTCAAAGAAATAAGAGATGTGATTCCAGACTTCCACTTGAACTCCTAAGATAGTGTTTGGCAGAAATTGCAAGATGTTTTGGGTACTTTTTATGTATTGGGAAAATGGAGGAAAAGGTAATCAAGATAATACTTCTATATGAAGAGATTTTAGGCAAAAAGATTCGATGCCAATTTTTTTTAAATCCTTAGATTGTCTTTAAGAAATAATCTAATCAAAATACTGCAATTATGTCCACCATCAATATCAAACATGAGGTGCTATCAGCAGGGATGATAGAAAGTGGTCCAGGAAAGACTGTTTTCAAGGAGTAACAATGTAGTTGAGGACTCGAAACAAATGCAAAGTTAAGGCAGAACCCAAACCGGTTTCTCTCAGTATGTGGAATTCATTACAGGACTACAATGAGTTTGCTGTAGTCAGATAAACAAGACCTGTGAGCCCTTGGACCTCCTTTAGAATAAAAAACACCTGATGTGAGCCAGTGAGCACCTACAAAGACTTCAGAACATCCATCAACAGCCTCCACCGCATGTTCATTCTCCTGCCATACAGTCGTCAATAGGTTAAATATTATTCTGGATTAAAAAAATTCTATAAAAGCAACCCTGCTTAACTCCTGCTTCACTTACGTGCTAACTAAAAGATCATGATCATCAACCTTGTATAGAAAGAATAAATATCATTAAGTATGCTTGGAGCAATAATTGCCCCTAACCATGTTGACTGTATTCAAATTTCCAAGTCCAAACAAATTACATCCTTGGATGTTCAAAGTGCTTGGAGGTACAGTCAGAAAACCAGTGTCAACAGTCTTTAAATATAATGGAGAGGGGGAGAGATACTGCTATAGCAGAACAATATTAGAAAAATTGTCTCATCTTTCACCCAAAAAAAAAAAGAAGAGGGGAAGGCAAAAGGCAAATTTCAGGAACTATAGACTAGTGAGGTTAATGCTTATCTTCATTTTATATATGACAGGGTCTCACTTTGTTGCCTTGGTAGAGTGCCCTGGTGTCATAACTCACAGCAACCTCAAACTCTTGGACTCAAGCAATTCTCTTGCTTCAGCCTCCTCAATAGCTAGGACTGTGGCACCTGCCACAATGCCCAGCTGTATTCAGAGATGGTATCTCACTCTTGTTCAGGCTGGTCTCGACCCTTTGAACTCAGGCAATCCACCAGCCTTGGCCTCCTAGTGTGCTAGGATTACAGGCATGAGCCACCACACCCAGCCTTCGTTAATATTTTTTAATGAATTATTAATAGCTGACTTAAACTTTGAAGAGATGAATTAGTCTAAAAATTAAGAGCTAACACAGGTTCACTGAAATCAAATAAATCTAAAAAGCCACTGTAAAAATGAAACTAAAGAATTGATGCAATGTCATAACCATATTGTATCTGGATGTCCTTATGGCATGACCATGTCTGTAATGAGTTACCTGTGGACCTGAGTAAGGTGTAAAAATAAGAACTAAAATGACCTATGTATCTAACAAAGCAACAGGGCTGTAACTTAAGTCATTTTGTTTTTGTCAACTATGTAGGAAGACAAAAATCTAGGTTTTAGTTACCACTCATAGAAATAAAAATCAATTAATAAACAAACATTGGGAAATTGTACTGATTTTAAAATTACAAGAGTGGCCAGGAGCGATGGCCTGTAATTCTAGCATTCTGGGAATCCAAGGCAGGTCGATTGCTTGAGCTCAAGAGTTCAAGACCAGCCTGAGCAAGAAAAAGACCCTGATCTCTACTAAAACTAGAAAAAATTAGTAGGCTATAGTGGCACACACCTGTAGTCCCAGCTACTCGGGAGACTGAGGCCAGAGATCTCTTGAGCCTAAGAGTGTGAGGTTGCTGTGAGCTATGATGCCACAGCACTCTATCCAGGGTCAGAGAGTGAGACTCTATCTCCAAAATAAATAAATAAAAATTAAAAGAGTAAGGAAAAAATTAATTCCACCAACAGAAAAAAATTACATGATTTTGAAAATGTTAGGAAGGACACCAGCAACAGAGTTATTGAGGATATCTGCAGAAAGCAAGATGAAAACAGTAACCACTTTTGTTTGTGTGCTTGTTCATTTCAGGTTTGTTAAATTTTAGGAGAATCTTCTTTTTCTGTATGAGTAAAGCATATGTTTATTCTCTTCTCTTTTTTCCTCCATTCTATGATCATATATTCCTTCTAGCATTTTTAGAGGTAAGAAACTCCCAACACCCCCAGGGATCCCCAAGTGCACCCCCTCAACGAAATCCAAACTTCGTAGAACAAATCCTTTTATTATAAGGATTATTTCTGTAAAATTTGGATTCAGTGAAAAGTCCGTACTTAGGGATCCAGAAGGCAACATGTGGCCCTAAGGCCACAGAGTCCCTGTCCCGCCAGACCATTAACGTCCTCTGGGAGTTCCCCGATGGCATATTTTCCTCCCATCAGTCTTCCACACTGCTCCCTGGCAAACAAAACTCCATAAAAAAAGGCGATGTCTGTCAAAACCCTACCCCAAGTTTCTCAAAGGCTCCTCACTGCTTCTGAAGACCACCCAAACCAGAAGTGACCACAGTTTTCAATTTGGCTTCATCTTCTAGTTCCCATCACAAGCATCTGATTCTGTCCCTCTGCGCCAGCACCATCCCTCAGAACTGAATTGCTCTTCCCACTTTTCCTCTTTCCCTTTCGGGAATGATCTCTAGCCATGCTTTTTCAGCTGCCCAGAGCCCACCTACCCTTCAGCTATTACAAAGAGGGCTCTGCCTTCTGCTAACCTGGGCTTCTCGGTCTGGGACACTCACTGATCTGCAAATAGGTCCTACCATCAGAGCCAACCTGGGTCTTCTAGAACCTCCTGGGTTCTAAGTTTGCTTATGTGGCTGGTAGATGTGGGGCACGTATAAAAATGTCCATTAAAAATTTTTTTAAGGAGAGAGTGGGACAAGGGAAGAGAGAAAAAAGCAAGGGAAAGAAGGAGGGAGAGTCTGATTGAAAGAGGGAAGGACAGAAGAAAAAGAAGGAAAGGAAAAGGAAGGGGTCTGCCCCGAGCCTTCCTCTGCTGTGTGATTTTTATATATTCTTCTAATTCACGTTTAACTTAAATTTTCATATTTCCTGTCCTCTTTGCATATCGTGTGCCATTTTTAAAATTTCTCTACCCTGGTCTAAAAGATACCCCATTTACCCTACTCACATGCCTCTAAGGAACTAGGGAGTCACATTATACTTACGGCCATGTAAGGAATGAGAACCTAGGTATTTTCTCTTCTCCCATGTACCTTACATAAATATACCCATATTTTCTCAGAAATACTCCACAGAGGATGACTCAGCTTGCTCGTCAATGGCTGGCAGGGATTTTGAGTTATAACCAATGTTTTCCTGCAGGAATATTCCATCCTTTCAGCTTTGTGCTCACTTTCCTTCCCCACTCTCTCTGCCTCTCATGATTTCGGTAATAATACCTTTCACGCCGCAATTTTTTTTTCTTAAAAACAATTTTTCCTTTGCTCCCTTTTTCCTCACCTTGAAAAAAGCCTTTCTTTTCTTTCAAATTACATATTTCCTGGGATACTTTACCCTTTTGCATTTAACTTTCCTCCCACTTTCTCTGGCTCCTGTTTCTGATTTTAATCTGCACCTTATACATTTTGGCTTTTTCTTCACTCCCCTAAGCTATGTAGTTAATTAGCAGAATGGGCTGGCCTGGTAGCTCACACCTGTAATCTCAGTGCTTTCAGAGGCTGAACTGAGAAGATTGCTTGAGGTCAGGAGTTCCAAACCAGCCTGGACAACATAGTGAGATCCTATCTATTAAAAAAAGAAAAATCAGCTGGGTGAGATGGCTCACACTTATAGTCCCAGCTACTTGGGAAGCTGAGGGTGGATCGCTTCAGCCCAGGAACTAAAGTTACAGTGAGCTCTGATGCAGCTGCTGCCCTCCAGCCTGGGTGACAGAGCAAGGCTTTGTCTCTAAAAGGCTAAAAAACGTGCATTTATACATAAAAGCATATATGTATACATATGTACATATTTTGAAAAATAAGCAGAATGTTTATTTGCTTGTTGAGCCAATTAGGTAACTGGTTCGTGTTGTACAGTCAATACTAAACTTCCAGATTCTCGGGAAGCTCTTTTCCGCCCTTCAGTTCTGCGCATCACTCGTCTCCTCCGCTGGCCCTGTAGCTGGCATGAGTCGCCCCATTCTCATGCCTCTGGGCAGTGGCCCCTCTGACCTTTCAGTGACAAAAATCCACCCTCATGAACAAGGAACCCCTCTTCCTGTCTCTGCTAAACTGGGCACGGCAAAATCTATTGGGTGGGTCACGGCTAGCATTCCTTAAATACAAACAGAAATAAAAAAGGAAATACCAGAGTGCCTCACACAAGACAGATCGTTCTATGATACACCAGGGACAATGTACACTGTGTTATGGGGACACTTATAACTTTGATTCAAGCAGTACAAGAGTGATCCATGTGACCAAAACACTTGCAGCCCACCATATTCTGAATTTTTTGTTAATTTAATGAGACTGAGACCCTAGGCCTTCCTCTGCAGCCCACCCTAATATTTCTCTCTAGTGCTCTTTCCTGGTCATCTCCACTTGAAACCTCTGACTCTATTCATCCAAACATTGCCCTATAGAAAAGGATCCCCCAAAATTATGAAGTTTGAATTTCAACCCATTTCATCCCAATGCAGAGGAACCGAGGCTTGGAGTTGCATTTGTGTTGATTACAAACATTTGTATATAACCACATCACACCCACTAGGGTGGCTATCATCAAAAAGGCATGCAATAACAAGCGTAGGCAGTGTGGAGAAATGGGAACACTTATTCATAGTTGGTGGGAATATAAAATAGTGTGTCCTCTTTGGAAAACAGTTCGGAAGTTCCTCAAAATGCTAAACATGGAGTTACCATTTGACCATTCAACTTCCCTGCTAGGTATCTACCCAGGAGAATGAAAAACACATATCCATACAAAAACCTGTACACGAATTTTCATAGCAGCAGTTTTCACAAAAGGCAAAAAGTGAAAATGACCCAAGTGACCATCAATTAATGAATAGATAAACCAAGTCTGGTACATCCAGATACAGGAATATTATTCAGCCATCAAAAGGAATGAAGCAGGGTACATGCTAACATATGGATGAAAGTGGAAAACATTATGCTAAGAGAAAAAGACAGTCACAAAAGGTCACATATTGTATGATCCCATGGATAAGGAATGGCCAAAATAGGCAAATCCACAGAGAAGGAAAGCGCGCTAGTGGCAGACAGGGACTCGGGGTGAGAGGAGTGGGGAGTGACTGCTAACAGGTGCAGGTTTCTTTTGGAGTCATTTAGAAAGTGCTCTACAGTTAGATAATGCTGATGGTGGCGCAACTCTGTGAATATACTAAAAAACACTGATTTGACACATTACCATGGTGAATTTGATGATATGTGAATTATCTCTCAAAAAAATTGATAGATAGCTATCAGCTGTTATATCTGATACATAGATATCAGCTGTTGTATACATATATACATATCCATAAGTGATTATTTCATTCATACTTGAGTTTGAGGTCAAGAGATGTTTACAAAGGCAAAGTTGGTGTAAGTGAGAACGTACTCTTCATGCTGTTTTGTAACATGGCATTTCACTCAGAAGTACTGGACATTTTTCTTTTTGGTGAATAGATACCTACATCCTCCTCTGAAATAGCTTCTCAGCGTCCTTTGGCCATGATTACTTAATCCTCTATCAGTGGTTCTCAACCCTCTAATGCTGCGATGTATTTTCATTGTTAAACAGGGGTTGCGACCCGCAGGTTGAGAAATATTTTGGTATAGCAACCATTCCATCATGTGCGCACACGCATTCACACACACACGTGTATGTACAAACACACACACACATAGAAACCTATCTATTTTTGCACTTCTTTGATTATCTTCTAAAGAAAACCCCCTTAGATAAATTCTTACAAGAGAGATTTCAGGATCCCTGCACCTGTTGGTCCGTATTGCTAAACTGCTTTCTAGAACTTTTTTTTTTTAAGTCAATGTATGCCATTGCTGAATGTGCTGGTGACTGCCTCGTCCCCTCTCCACCCTGCATCATCAATGCTGAGTAATGTCAGAGGTTTTTTCCTTTCTGAATCGTCACCAATCTAAACTCCAACAACAGATATGTCCTTGTTGCTTTCTTCAGCATCTATTTATTTGATTACTTTTAAGATTGAACATCTTCGACATACATTTTGGTCATTGGTATTTACTGGTTCATATGTCCGTTGCCATTTTTCCTATTGGAATATTTGTTATGTTCTTATAAATTGTAGTTCTATCTACTCAGTGTCAAACACACTTGTGCTGGGCAGGACCATGCTTCTCATGCTTTTCCTGACCACAGAATGAAGGGGTGGAACGGATCTTCCTTCAGTTCACTGTCCCTGTCACCTCCATCAGTGTGGTCACTGTGCATATTCTTAGTGTACAACAGAAATCATAGCACTGGAGAAGAATTTATAGTAATTTTGTCATATTTCCAGCAGTGAGTTCTTCCAAATCTTGATTAAATGTATTTGGGGGAAAAAAAGCTATTTCAATTAGGAAATTTTTCCAAACATAATTATTTTCTAGTTTTGATAGGATGACCTAAAAGTTAAAATTAAGCTGAAAGCTAGGCTCAGCATCTGTAGCTCAGCGGCTAGAGCGCCAGCCACATACACTGGGGCTGGTGGGTTCGAACCTGGCCCCAGCCTGCCAAACAACAATGACGACTACAACAAAAAAATAGCCAGGCATTGTGGTGGGTGCCTGTAGTCCCAGTTACTCGGAAGGCTGAGGCAAGAGAATCGCTTAAGCCTGAGAGTTTGAGGTTGTTGTGAGCTGTGACACCACAGCACTCTACCGAGAGTGACATAGTAAGGCTCTGTCACAAAAAAAAAAAAAGCTGAGAGCTAGTCAGCACTCGGATGCCCACCTCCATGTCTTTGTTCTTCTTTTATGACCTTCCCCTCTCTTCTCTACCTGGGTGTGGGAGCACATGAAAAGAAACTGATCTATCATTGCAAATCTCTTCAATCCAATGGAAACATCCTAAGAACCAGAGCTTCAATAGTCACTTGGTCATTCCTTCTAGAGATGACCCAATGACCACTGCAATTTTGAAAGAAACCTAAAAATTGAAACAAAATATCTCCTTTCTAATTCTACTTTATAGTTATCTTTTCAGCCCATGCATCTTTAGCAGAACCAGGAATCCCCTTTCTCTCTTTCTCCAACCCAATGAGGCCTTGACTTGCAGCCAGTATAATCTACAGGTAGGGGACATTTCCCAGTTGTGTTCATTTCTAAATTCTTTGACAATTGCTTCCAACAGGAAGCCAGACTATGTCTTGAGTCACTTAGGAACAAAAGAATGTACTAAATGTCACAGCAAGGTTCGCTTTGAAATGGCTACTTGCAGGTTATGTAAATTTTACCTGAATTTTTTAAAAAATAAAAGCAATTCATGACTTTTCCTTTGTGAAATAAATAAATAATAAACCAGAAGTTGTCTTTGGGGAGTAGTGATGTTAGCCCTTTATCAGACATGTGGAAAATGCTTTTCCTGCGAAAATGGCTGTAAAGTTTAGTGAAAATATAGGCTCCCTGTTAACCTCGAGAGTTCGCATCACGCCGTCTTTGCCTATAGACCCTGAGGAAGTGGGAGAAAGGCAACTGCGTTTCTTGCAGCTAGTGAGACTCTTATCATTGGAGATGCTCAAATAAAACTAGTTTACCATCTAGTGAGGACGTGGTCAGAGGCGATTCCTACATCAGAAGGGTGGGTGGACCAGGTGACTTTTACGATCTCTCCCAACCCTGAGAGTGTAGGAGTTTGTGAGTGAGACAAATATTTAATGTCATGAAAACAAGGCGCTGCACCTGTGATAACAAGTGAGGAATTGATTCCAAGCACCGAAAAAAAACCTTGTGGGAGTGGAATAGCCTGAGCTCAGATGCCAACAAAAGGTGTGAGTGTATGTGTGTGTGTGTGTGTGTGAGAGAGAGAGAGAACGTGTCTGTGTGTGAGTGCTCCTCTGTGTGTGCACCTCTGTGTGTGCACCTGTGTGCACGTGAAGGAGGGAGGTACAAAGGAGAAAACCGTCCGGGTGAGTCTGCTACGTTTCTGTGTACTGGAAGTTTCTCTTTAGTGCGATGAGAAATCTAGGGTAGAAATTTCAAAGAACTGACTTCTATTTTCGAAGCAAGAAAAAGAAATGGTCCTACATCCAGAAGAAAGGAAAACGAAAAGAAAGAGCAGACGACAAGGCAACTGACCAGTCGAGAATTCACGGCTGTCTGTCTTATCTTTTCCCCCGTCTTCTACCTGGTCACTTGTTTGAATCATCTGGATAATTTCTTTAACTCTCTTTTCCCTTGTTTCAGAGAGCAGCAATTATACTGAACATAAAATTAATAACAGCTATCATTTATAGAGCAGACACTGATCCAAGTATATCTATCTGTGTGTATTTTTTTCCCTCGACCCCAGGAAATAGGTATTATTATTAATCCCATTTTCTATATAAGGAACTGAAGCACAGAGAAGTCATGTACCTGGGCCAAGGTCACACAGCTAGTGAGTAGCAGTCAAAACCCAAACCCAGGCAGCCAGGTTCCAGAACGCAGCATCCTAACCCCCATTCAGTACTGCCCTTACCTAGCACAGTGGTTACCTTAGGCTTGGGAGTCCCCAGTAGACTTGGCTTCAAATGCACACCCGGACCCTCAGAACATATGTGACTTTGCAGGAATCATTTATGTGCTCAGTCGCCCTTTCCTCACTTACCAAATGCCACTGAACCTTTGCCTAAGGTAGTTTGAAGATGGAACGGGATGATTTTGGCATCTGCAACATAGGGAACGATGAACCGCAGCTACGACAACACACTTGCCCTTGACACAAATGCCAACAAGTGTCCCAAAGACAATGAAACTGTATTGTAAGGCCAGTCCTCTTAGAAACGTAGAAAGCATATCAGGAGAAATACCAGGGTGGGAATTTAAGCCTCCCTCAACCCTTCAAGCTGCAAGGGTGATAAGACCACTCGCCACCGAAGGGTCTTGTTATCCTCCACACAGATCCCTAAAAGCTCTGGTAGGACTGGGTAATCTCATGCGATAAGGGAGATGTAAGGAATTACAGCTCCTGATAAAGCCCAGTAGTTTTGTTTGCCCGCACTTTGAGGAGATATGGGTGACACAGATAAAGCACTGGCAGAAACCCCAGGTGGGCTTAAAATGACTCCTCCTGCCTGGGAGGGTTGGAGGGCTGGGACCTTTGGGGCTGACCTCAGCTCCTGTGTTTGTTCTGCTTATCTGGGTGACAGTGCGCTCAGGGCCAGGTCAGGCGAGAGCCCTCCAGGGAGAGTGGAGTGAGAGTTCAGGGGCCTGCTAGTCAGCCCGACATTCTGGAGGGAGAAAGTGCTCCTTGGGCTCGAAAACGCTGTATTCTGTCCTTGTTTGTTGAGGAATTACAGCTATGTAGGACGAGTCACATGGAAGGAAGGGTGAGGCATGCCTTTGGCTGGCTGAGTCACAGCAGACAGGGTCTCTGTGAATGTGCTGTGGGAGCACTGAGGGGGTGTGGCTGCTTCTGACCCAGTGAGCTGGGGGAAGGGAAGACTTCTTAGGGAGGATGGAGGCCCCTGAGTCTGTCCCCTGAAGGAAGAACGACAGGGATGCTAAAAGGCAGAAGAGGAGAGAAGAACTCTCCAGACTGAGGGGCCAGCCACTGCTAAAGTGTGGTAGCATTAAACACTCGGTTTTATGCTATAAATTCCAAGCAATTTACCACTATCCACCAAAAAAATAAATGATGTAGACTTCGGTGTTTGAGGGGCTTTGTTTGCTTTTTGAGACAGAGTCCCACTCAGTCTGACTAGAGGGCTGTGGCATCATAGTTCACAGTGAGCTCAAGTTCTTGGGCGCAAGGGATCCTCTTGCTTCAGTTTTTTAGATTTTTAGTAGAGATGGTGTCTCATTATTGCTCAGGCTGGTCTTGAACTCTTGAGCTCAAGCGACGCACCCACCTCAGCCTTCAAAGTGCTAGGATAACAGGTGTGAGCCACTGCAGCAGGCTAAATGATGTAGACTTTGACTTTGCATCGCCCCATGTATAACTCTATCCTATAGGGGGAAAGCGCACGTAAGGGCTGTGTTCATTTATTAACAAATATATGCTTCATTCCCACATGCAACAAAGCATGGGTGCCATAGGAGGGAGATGGCCGAGAACAAGGCAGGAAAAAACCTCACTCTCACAAAACAATAAATATGAATAAACAAATAGTTTGATTTCAGGCAGTAATGGCACTAAGAAATAAATTCAGAAGAAAAAGGGTGACAGAGAGAGCTTCGCTCCACAAAGGAGACATTTGAACAAGAACCAAATTATGAGAAAAGGGGCCATGAGAAGATCGAAGGGGAGACTTTCGGGCCAAGGATCTATTTATTTGAACAATGGGTATGGATAATAGTAAAGGAAATCAGCAAACAAAATAAGGAAAATAACGTTCGTCTTTTCAAATTGCATTCCATTAATTTATGTGTATGTAAAATGGAATAGTATGCAATATAGCTTAAGAGAATAAAGTCATTCTCATGAATTGATAATAACATACTCTCTGAGTTACATTAAAATTATCTTTTGAAAAAGTTCTAGTGTTAAATATAGTATGGTCCTACTTATGTCAAATGAATGCATGTAGAAAATTTCCAGAAGGATCTGTAATAAGGATGTGTGAGAAGCAACTGTGAATGCTTCTGGGGAGCGAGGGAAGCCCCGAGAGGCACCCAAGGAAGCTTTTAGGTTTTCATTTTCTATATTTTACACTATTGAATTTTTATCGTATATGTGTGACTTTTATAATTTGAAGAAGAAATTTGTATTTTTAACAAAAATTAATTTTTAAAACCTCTTGCAAACAAGCAAAGGGCCTTGCAATCTCTCTGATTTTTAACTGGAACTTTGTGAAAATTTATTTCCTCCCTGCAGTCCCTTCTGGGCTATTTGTTCTCCCAGAGCTTACTTTCTTCAAGAATTATTCATTTTTTTAGAAAACCTCTCAACGCAGTCCTTGAGTTGTCAAAGTGAATATGAAGTTATTCTTAGGTCCAAGGCAGACTTCATGCTGTTACTCAGTGCTCCACACTGGCCTTAATGATCTGTTGTCACCACTTGAAATTATTAATAATTTTTCAACCAAAGGCCCCACATTTGCATTTTGTACTGACCTTACAAATTATGTAGCTAGTCTTGCATAGGGCTCTAGACCATCTTTGGAGCTGTGAAGTTTAGAATGAGCCACACTGATTATCCCTGTCCCAGTAGGATGTGTGAATTGCTGGAATCAGAGTGACATCGGCCTCACAAGTCGCCTGGAAAGATCAGTGGAGAAGTGCACCCCACTTGAGTTCTGCTCTTCCCCTCCACCAAGAGTTGCAATAAAGGGCTGTGGCTCAGATGTCATACCTTCTAATTTTTTATGTGAAAATGTTGTTAATGTATAGGTCAAATCTAAATAGAATATGTCCATACCCCAAATTTGGTTTGTAGTTTTCAGTCTCGGTGGTTTTTCCTCAAAATATTTGTCGGCAACAACTGTAAGGTTTAGGGGTAATCTGTCATCTGAGACTTGTGCTTTTACATGTGAGCTAGACACAGAGTATGCCCCACACAAAAGAGGTTAGACTGAGCTTAAAAAAAAAAACAAGGGCAGTGGCTGCAACGCCTATCAAAGCCACATCTAGTTGTTTTGAAGGTCCACAGATGATGGGGTGGCTGCTGTCTCACTGGAAATTCAATATCTTTCATTTACTTATCATGTTAGTCTGCCTGTGTTTTGAATGTTTTAGCTCTGTTGTTACAAGAGAACCTGGAAAATTGTGAAACTGCTTTATATTTTCAGAATACTTTTCAGTCATGATGGGAAAACCAAACAAACAAAATAATTCTGGCCTGTATTCGGAAGGTTCTATCTTTGAGTAGCCTTTGAACCAGGCCTCGCACATTCTCTCCTCACATCATGCACTTTGCACACTCTGAACACTTGGAAAAATCTCTGAGGATCAGAGGATTTGAAAAGGGGATGAAAGTGATGCTACAATTAAGAACCATGTGGACAAATAATTCGGGTCTTCAGTTCCAAAGATTAGAAATGTGTCGTCTTGTAGAATGCTACATTTAAATAGCCTCTTAATGGGTCTTCCCACACTTCTACCCAAATCCTAGAGTTTTGTTTCATATTAGTTATTTCATGGATTTTGGTTCATTTTTATTATTTCAGGGTAACAAAAAAGAGAGCTTGAGGATCTTAAAAAAAAAAAAAAGACAATGCTTTCAGGGGCCAGGGAGACACTCCTGGTGTATAAACTGCTCCCCATTCAGAAGCAGGTTTTACAAATACCTGATGCCTTCCCACACCCCTTTTTACCCTCAACATACCATGACCACCTTTCCAGGGGACTTGTAAAAATGATCCTGGCCCCAGTGGTTGGCAATGCATTGTTAATAGTGTCCTGGAGATAAGACCCCTACCCACCACTACCCATGCAGCAAGTCCTCAGTGGCCACTATAAAATTTAACTCTTTACAACAGCTGTTCAGGTCAATCAGTTTGCAATGATTACAACAGTACCAGGGATTCTAACTACCAGTGGTGAGAAAATTAAGAAAACCAACTAAGGAAATTAGCTAGAGGATAGTTGAGTTTTCCTTTACATTCAAAGAGGCCGCATTAGAGAGATGGGAGCATTCTCTTCATTAGCTCTCTTATTATTAGGCAACGGTTGCCTGTCTCATGGCCGGGAACAATTTCAATGGACAGACTTAACTGCTTGTGTGCCAGATACAGATTTCCCCAGCTGCTTTTAGAATATGAGAGAAGAATCTTGCTTTCCTCCCATTTTCTAGGGTTATGTTTTACAGGTTGTAATAAAAGTGAGGGGTTAGCAGATTCATTTCTTTGCCTCCAGAACTGTTGATACCCTTCATTTCGTGCAAGCCAGTTGCTTAAGAGTTACCACACCACAAATATTTGTGGTCACCCATAACACAGAGACTGTGATGACTTGATGGCAATAAACAACTTCGTTAGCTTCTTCCCAGTGTTATATTAAGGCTCAGAGTTGTAAGACAACAATGAATACTTTCCTATTTTCTTCTTTGTGTATAGAGAGAAATAATCATTTTTAAGGCAACACCATGATCTTGCATTTCCAGAACAAAATAACCGTGCATGCAAAAAGCCAAACAATGGAATACAACACAAACCTAACCTTCCTGGAGCAATCATGACTCTTTACACATTTGTTATTCTGTTTGACATTCACAATAAATCGTAATAGTTACCAAATTATTGTTCGGTTTCAAATGATATATGCACATCTATAATCTTAGTGAGCTGCTCACTGGTCTGCTTCAGGAACGCCATCACATCCTCCAGGGTAATACTATATCAATGACTTTTCCAAATAAATCTAGTTGCTGGTTTATATTAATGAACTGTCACAGTCCCTGTTGTTTTCCCATGGCCTTGCAGCTGTATTCCTTCACAGGTGCTTGGCAAATTAAAATGATGCTGGTTTGGGGTTTCAGCTTGATACAAAATCACTCCTCCAGCAGATTGTTGGGAAGTTATTCATGCAGGACACACATCTTTACTCCAGACATCCAGCTTCTCTGCTGATCCAACACTCACGCCTGTATTGACACTCGGTATTTCTGTTCTCCTCACCACGGTACAAAGAGAGATCACCACGGTACAAAGAGAGATTGTCTTTCTTATCTAGAACATTTCCTTTAAAGAATCACAAGCATTGGAAGCATTTTTTTAAAAAAAGAAACATGTTCTTTTCAGTCAGTCCTCACACTGCCTTCACAGATCACAAATGTTAATTACGGATGCTTACAGATCGTGTATCTTTTTGCATTATTTTTGTTACATCCATTACCCCAGGGATCAACAGACAGGAAGAACATTTTTATATGCTAACTATCCAAAACCACATTAAATGTTCCCATTTGGATCTATTGTAACCTTTATTTAAAAATACTTTGCCTGTGGCTCAGTCAGTAGGGCGCCGGCCCCATATGCCGAGGGTGGCGGGTTCAAGCCCAGCCCTGGCCGAACTGCAACCAAAAAATAGCCAGGTGTTGTGGTGGGCGCCTGTAGTCCCAGCTACTCGGGAGGCTGAGGCAAGAGAATCGCTTAAGCCCAGGAGTTGGAGGTTGCTGTGAGCTGTGTGAGGCCACGGCACTCTACCGAGGGCCATAGAGTAAGACTCTGTCTCTACAAAAAAAAAAAAAAAAAAATACTTTGCTGATGACAAACTTCTACCAGGGCAAGTGAGAATACTGACAATATTTAACATGTCAGTATGTGATCGATCCAATGACCCTGTATCCATATAGATGACACTTCCTCAATTTCCCTTCATCAACCTGAACTCCTTCCCAGACCACCCATGGGCTGTTATCAGAGCACCTTAGCTCTGCACACTGGTGAGTCCTGGACTCCTCTGCCAGGGCGCACAACACTATCAATTCTCTCGGGTCCTCCAGCTCTGTGCTGCCACACACTCATGCACTGTCCAGGTGGGTTCCACGTTTGCTTCACTTTTGTTTTTGTTTTCAATATTTACCTTTATCCTGAATGTAAAGCTTGCTGAAAAATTGCTGTACACTAAAAATTATCTATGCATTTTGATCTATGGATTCTGTTTCCATATTTGCAATCTATTATGATAAGAATGTAAATGTCATGCACAGCCAAGAACAAAGTAAGTAAAGCAAGCAGACAGCCCTCAGAATGGGAGAAGATATTTGCAGGTTATGTCTCCGACAAAGGTTTAATAACCAGAATCCACAGAGAACTCAAACGCATTAGCAAGAAAAGAACAAGTGATCCCATTGCAGGCTGGGCAAGGGACTTGAAGAGAAACTTCTCTGAAGAAGACAGGCGCACGGCCTACAGACATATGAAAAAATGCTCATCATCTTTAATCATCAGAGAAATGCAAATCAAAACTACTTTGAGATATCATCTAACTCCAGTAAGATTAGCCTATATCACAAAATCTCAAGACCAGAGATGTTGGCGTGGATGTGGAGAAAAGGGAACACTTCTACACTGCTGGCGGGAATGCAAATTAATACATTCCTTTTGGAAAGATGTTTGGAGAACACTTAGAGATCTAAAAGTAGATCTGCCATTCAATCCTATAATTCCTCTACTAGGCATATACCCAGAGGACCAAAAATCACATCATAACAAAGATATTTGTATCAGAATGTTTATTGCAGCCCAATTCATAATTGCTAAGTCATGGAAAAAGCCCAAGTGCCCATCGATCCAGGAATGGATTAATAAATTGTGGTATATGTACACCATGGAATATTATGTAGCCTTAAAGAAAGATGGGGACTTTACCTCTTTCATGTTTACATGGATGGAGCTGGAACATATTCTTCTTAGTAAAGTATCTCAAGAATGAAAGAAAAAGTATCCAATGTACTCAGCCCTACTATGAAACTAATTTATGGCTTTCACATGAAAGCTATAACCCAGTTATAACCCAAGAATAGGGGGAAGGGGAATAGGGAAGGGAGGGAGGGGGGAGGGGGGCGGAGGGAGGGTAATTGGTGGGATTACACCTGCGGTGCATCTTACAAGGGTATATGTGAAACTTAGTAAATGTAGAGTGTAAATGTCTTAACACAGTGACTGGGAAAATACCAAGAAGGCTATGTTGACCAGTGTGATGGAAATGTATCAAACGGTCTATGAAACGAGTGTATGTTGCCCAATGATCGCATTAATGTACACAGCTGTGATTTAATAAAAAAAAAAAAAAGAATGTAGATGTCAGTCCTTTGGGGGTAAGGCAAAGACCTCTTTCCTTGCAACCTCCCTCATAAACACAAGTTGCAGAAACAACTCACCGTCCACTCAATATCCAAATCCATTCTGTCCATCTTCCAGCTTAAACAGATAAAGAGCTACACTTCCCAACCTCCCTTGCAAATGTGGTGCTCAAGGACTTATGAAAGAAAATGAGGACATGCAAGGCTGCCCCTCATTTTTTGATTGGAGGGGCACAGGCCAAAGATGAAGGTCCATATACTGGATGTCTAAATATTTTAAAATTATAAATTGTGTTTTACCAAACTATTGAATAAAATAGCTTCTAGTATGGAAATTCACAATTCAAAGATACGGAAGCAACCCAAGTGCCCTTCAACAATGAATGGATTAATAAAGAGTAATATATATATATACCATGGAATACTATATTCATCCCTAAAAAAAGATGGAAATTTTGTGTCCTTCATAACAACCTGGATGAATTTGGAGAACATTCTTCTAAGTGTCACAAGATTGGAAAAACAAGCATCCTATGTACTCAACACCAATTTGAAACTGGGAGATTAACAATTGCAGACCCACATGAGAGAAAATCTCAAACTCAAGAAGCGAGTAGAGGGGAAGTTTAGAAGCTTCCCACCCAATGGGTATAATGCATGGATGTACAGCACACTCCCCGAGGAAGGATGGATGTACGGTGCACTCCCCAGGTGGGGAGGACTGATGGATGGCACACTCCCTGGGGAAGAACCACTGAATTTTACCTGTCATTTGTAAATTATATAACCTAATGGTTTGTACCTTCATATTAATCTGAAATAAAAAAGAATGGAAAAAAGTAAATAAAATAGCTACTATACTCATACTTTGACCAGTATACCTTCACAATGTCTGGAAACCCTGGAACACTTGCCTTTTTCAAGTTCCAAGCCATGGGCTCTACAGTCTAGTGGCCTATGTCCTTTCTTTTTCTACCCTCAACTCCAACCCATACAGCAAGAACACTCAAGAGCAGGTATGCAGACATTCCAATCCTCAAATCCAAACTCCATTTACACCCCTGCCCACCCACCTACCAAGTACACTCTCCCTTTGGCCAACTCATAGGCCTATAGTTATGTACAGTACATCACTGGTGCATTCCACTCTTACAAGGATAGACCCACAGAAGAGGCCTGTGTAGATCTCTAAGTAGGCATAGGATGGACCATTTGGACTAAAATTCCAGAGTATCTGTAGCATCATCTGGAAGAAGTGGTCCCTCTGTGATCATTTCACTTTGATCTAGTGGCCACGATGCAGAGGGCACAGCTAGAGGAAGGCCAGAGCAGGCCCTGTCACACCTAAGTCTGAGATTGAGGCTGGTACTTGGGACATCCCAGAAAGTTCTTTTAAAGGTATTAACACATCGGGGGAGCTCCTTCGGCCCTTTTTCTTCCTTTCTTTTTTATACCTGGAACCTCCAACGTGATGGCTAGAACTATGGCAGCTGTCTTCTCTGCATGAGAATAAAGATTTTTCATTAAGACTACAGACGAAGAACCAGAATAAGGCAAGACTTCTATTGACTATACCATGGCTTATCCTTTAATTTATTCTTCTGTGACAGAAAAATAAGGCATCTCTTGTTTCAACTTTTTTTTTTTAGTCGCAGTTATAGCCAAATTTAATATCACACTGGTACAGACATGTACAAGTTTAAAGGCAGATATTGATCACCTTCATTATCATTAGTCTTACTATGAAGAGCACAGATGCTAGAGGGGCTTAGCAAATGTCTCCTGAATACAATTAGCAACAAAGATAGGTGTGAGGGAAGAGGGCTTTATTACCAGAGGAAATGAAATGAGCAGAGGTCTGGATGAAGACAAGGCATATTGGGCGGTGCCCATAGCTCAAGGAGTAGGGCGCTGGCCCCATATACTGGAGGTGGCGGGTTCAAATCTGCCCCCGGCCAAAAATGAACGAACAAACGAAAGAAAGAAAGAAAGAAAGAAAGAACAACAAGGCATATTTGGAAAATGGGGAATAGAATAATTGGATTCCTATGAAAGACATTACTGAGATCTAAATTAAGCTGGATAAGTTGGGATCCAAATGGAAAGGTAAAAGGGGCCCAGGTTAACCTACTATTCCCTCTCACCTGCACCAAGTCTGCTAGGTAAGCACTCAATTAATTGGCACCTTTTTGAAGTCTTTCTTCCCTAAGAAAATCTAATTGTCCACAAGAACACACACACTATGGATTCTGTTTCTATATTTGCAATCTATTATGATAAGTCATTCTCATCCACCTTTACTGGTGCTACGTGGCACGTTGTACAGTTTTAGCACTGCACGTTGTAGAGCAATGGTTTACTTGCTGGTTTTCTCGTCCCTCTATAAAGTCATTGTACACCAAGATTGTCTTATTATACGGGTATCCTCAATGCCTAATCTGGATCTGGGCACATAGTAGGTATTCACTAAGATTTAGGATAATTTATTCTTTAGGTAGACCATGGGAAACAAATTATTGGAAGGAAGCAATAATAATCTCATACGGATATTTTATTAGATTAACCTGCTACTGCTGAGCTGGATGTCTTGGAAGAAAGGAAAACTAATGAGGCTATTCCAGTAGTCCAGGTTTAAAGAAATTCCTGTTACTGAGATGAGAGCACCAGAAATAGAAAATGAGGGGTGGAGGCAATGGCTATTGCAAACAAAATCAAGAAGGCAGCAATCATGTTAAATTTGAACTTTAGGAATGGAAGAATTTACAGATGACAGGGAGATCTTGAGATTAGGTTATTATAAGATTGATGGTACTACAGTGAAATATATGAAAATCAAGCAGGGGAACTTGTTTCAATGAGAAGCAAATACGAACCAGTTTAATCTTGTTGAGATTGAGTAGTCGGTGAGACATTAAAGTAATAATATCTAATAGGAAATTGGAAATGTAACAAAAGTTTAGAGTTCATTCTGCTTTTTAATATTGGTGAATGTTCATTCAATTCCTTTGCTGTACTTTTCTTTATTAAATACTCAAAACTTAAAATGCTATTTTCTGTATTTTACAGACGAGAAAACTGAAGCATATTGAGATTTGGTCAATTGCCCAAGACGTATAGCCAGTAAGTGCCAGAGCCGGGACTCAAACCCCAGCAGCTCAGCTTCATCACAGGCCAAACCAACCAACTTCAAAGGTGCAGGCCTTTCTTGGTCCACCTATCCTGAGCCCCAGAATCTCTGCTTGCAGCGTCAGTGGAGTCCACTCATTCTGTACCTTCCTACTTAGAGGGGTACATTTCCCATGAGTGAGTTTCAGTCCTAGACACTAGTTCTACGTGGTATCAATACATCCTGCTCAAAAGGGAGGGAACAGGGAAGGGCAGAGGATTTTTAGGGCAGTGAAACTATCCTGTATGATACAAATAACGGTGAATACATTCATCCAACCCATAGAGTGGGCACTAAGACTGAACCCTAATGTACACTGTGGACTTCGGGGGATGATGATGTCTCAATGCAGGGTCACTGATTGTAACATTCCCCACTCTGGTGGGGGATATTGATAACAGGGGAGTCTGTGCCTGTGTAGATGCCTGGGTGTATGCAGGAAATCTCTTTACCTTTGTGTCAATTTCACTGTGAATCTAAAACTTTTCTAAAAAACGTACGTGTTTTTGTAAGGGGGGGCAGTGGTCAGCTAGGCAGAATTCTGTATTGCAGGCCTTCTCAGCGCCTGTCATACGCTAATAAAGCAGAAGTTAGAGATTTCCCGGACTTCTTAGCCAAACAATGCCTTATTTTTCTCCAGTTTCTTAAAGAAACTTAATTAATTAATTTCTTAATTTTTGTGTATCTCAAAGTTTTCACAGGGACCCACATACTAGAGCAGCGGTTCTCAACCTGTGGGTCACGACCCCTTTGGAGGTCGAACGACCCTTTCACAGGGGTTGCCTAAATACATCCTGCATATCAGATATTTACATTACAATTCATAATAGTAGCAAAATTACTACTATTATTACTACTACTAGTTATGAAGTAGCAAAGAAAATAATTTTATGGTTGGGGGTCACCACACCATGAGAAACTATAATAAAGGGTTGTAGCATTAGGAAGGTGGAGAACCACTGGACCAGAGAATCCTTACTGTTCTTATCGAGACCCAGATTTCTCTTCTTCTGTACCTCTGTGTGCTCCACTTACTTCTTTGTCATGCATCTGGTCCTTGCCGGGACCTATCAGACTCCTTATTACATTGCATTTTCTGCTTATCCCATTGCCCAAACATTGACACAAGTACAGTCTTTATCAATGGCATTAAAAGAGTTTGAAAGAGCTGGCTTCTTCCAATGCAGACTGAGCTGAATGTCTGACATCAGTTATACGTCTACCTACAAAGTACTACAGCTCTGTTACCTCTCTCTGCTGCCTTTTCCCTCCCTCTTTGTCTCTCTCTCCTCCTCCTGCCATTGGAGCCCTTGTTTGGATGCCAGTTGCCTCTGTGTTCTCACTGCTACAGAAGAGATAAGATAGGTATCATATACTTTGGCTTTATTTTTGATAAGGAAAGTGGCTTTCAGACTTAATCTAAGGTAGAAATAGATTCCTCATTTCAGGAAAAAAATATCAACACTAGGATATGTCCTGTATGTGTCTATGAAACCTTCTTTTTACCTTTAGTGGCTCAGCTGTTTCTGGGCAGGTGATTCAGGTGATTCTACAGGCTGGATGGCCATTTCCATCCTTCCCTAGCCTCATCTCAGAGGGTCAGCACCACAGAAAGTACAAGTTCCTGGCCCCAAAGCAGGTGAACATCTCCAAGAAGAGATTTGAACCATTAATAGCTCAACCATAACTTTAGCCTGAATAATATCAGAGCTGTAAAATGATGCCTGCAGAAGCCTGCCAGACAGCCAGAAGTCAGGGAGGACGAGCAGGGGCAGGAAAGAAGAGGAAGACTGGATACAATTGAGGAGGAAGTGGGGAATGAGGGGAAACAGCAGGAAAGGGAGCAAAGACAGGAAGGAGGGTGAGAGAGAGACGCAGAGAGAGGAGAGGGAACCAGGACAGAATACAGGACCTCGTCTACTATGGCCAGATGTGCCGTTTAGCTTCATCCTGTGACTAACCCTTCCCTAGACACCAAACAGATCATATCAGCATAATCAATACCTGTATTTTTCCAAAAGATTATGCTTAATGTTAAATAGCAGCTTTTTTTTAGAGACAGAGTCTCACTTTAATACCCTCAGTAGAGTGCTGAGGGGTCACAGCTCACAGCAACCTCCAACTCCTAGACTTAGGTGATTCTCTTGCCTCAGCCTCCTGAGTAGCTGGGATTACAGGTGCCCACCACAACGCCTGGCTATTTTTTGTTGCAGTTTTGCCATGGTGCGTGGTGGGGTTCGAACCACCACTCTAGGTATATGGGACCGGTGTCCTACCCACTGAGCCACAGGTGCCGCCCCTAAATAGTAGCTTTATAATATGTAGGTAAGTGAGAGCAGTCAGCAGTGGATCAGAATTTGGGGAAGGATCACCTAGTCACCCAATTACTTGGGAAAAGGCAATGCTCAAGTTTTAATTCTAATAATATCATATTTCCTGAACTTATTAGAAAAACTTTGAGGTTAACAGTACAAGTATGGCCCTATCTCTTTTCATTGGTCAAATGAAAAACTACCTCCCATCCACAATGTTTTTTATGATTCAAATTAAACCTTTCTCATGGAGTTAATTGCTAGAGATCTTTCATCAAGTTTCTTGTTAACATTCCTTGTAATATTCCCACCTGTTCTGTCATCAGTCTAGCTCATCCATCACCCACGTAGGGTTATTGTCACATCAAGGGCCACCAATTCATTCTATATCACAGCTAGCACTCTGACACAGCTGGAGATTTATTACCTACCTCTGATTCTATCATTTCGGCCAGGCTGATCCAGGCCTTTGACTCATTCACTATACATCTTGATGGGTAATTGTGTTTACAATTTCTCCTCCGCAACTGGAAGAGTCTAACTCCAAGTAATGGAAGAAGAACCTGTTTTACATGAGACCTGAAACAGGCTGACCTACTATGGATCCTCCTATTCAATGGGGGGCAAGCTGATATGGAACAAATTTCAAGCACAGATGGAGCGTTCATGTGTGTGTGTGAATGCACATGTGCAAACACAGTTTCCTCTTCTCTCACTTTGCCCAGTTATTGAAATATATTATATATTTTTCTCATTTCTTTCACATTATTTGAATTTTCTCCTGATCTAATGCATATTTCCTTTTATCATTTTGTGATCTATTAGGTGGCTTCTGTCACCAAGAATGTTCATTCTAAAATGTTAGTGACTCATTTAGAATAAATTCCTTTAAAATGTGTCCACATAATTAATGCAATCTTCCTGAGAGTAAAGCTTGGCTTCTTCCAAAAATGCTGTGAATTCTCCCTACTCCTCATTAAGAAGAGGTGGCCTGTTCTTCTAACAAGATGATCACATGGCTTTTTAGTGGTTCCTATTTGGTGTGGGTAGGAGAGAAGGAAGATTCAAGTATTACCTTGGAGAAATAGAGACTGAACCCACTTACATTCTGGGTTTTAATTCAGTTCAGTAGCCATGGCTACACGCAATGCAATATTTTATCTGCTTTTCATATAACCCATATCCTTTGTGTCTGAGCAGGCAAGGTAGAGAATTACCCAGGCATGCAGGCCCTCTAGACATTTTGTTTTGATGTAGCACCTCAAGGACTGGGTTCCACTAGGGTGGATGTTCTGCGGGTTGTTGATTCGGGCTCAGTTTCCTCCAGTGACAGCCTGTCTCAACACTGTCAATACCTCTTCAGTACTGACAATAAGCAGCCATGATGCAGGCTGTTCTTGTCTGCTCATTTAATGGCTTAGCTGATGACATGCAGGTGTGCGCTGGCGTCATACCTAGCCTTGAAGCTTTCGTGTTCTCCTGGGTGGTTGGAGGGCTGGCTCCATTCGCTTCTAGCCTGGAGAGAACAGACTGAAGCCTTTCAGGGCACTTGCCAGCTTGAGATGAGCAACGTATGGTCAGGACAAATCTCTGATTCATTATTTTTTAGATGGTATTAAGGATACATTAGGTCATTTCATCTAACAAATTGAAATGTATCAAGACCATGCTTTCAGTTAGAAGCACTTGAGGAAATTAACCTACCTTTCCCATATCATAATTGCAACATGGTTTAGCCTTTAAAAGCAAGAACTCTGGCCATTATTGCGAACATTCAATACCAAATACATCTCACTCATTTTGTGAAGCTTCACTCAATCTTTTAGAGCATGGTGGACAATAAAACTTCGTGCTGTGCACATGAACCAAACTGTCCTGATATGAATAGCAGCTTTGGGCAAGATACTTGAACTGATCAGTGACTCAGTTTCCCCATATGTACCACTGGACTAAACAAGAACATCTTCTTTGTATGGTTATTGTTAAAAATCAAACAATGCCTGGCATACATGCTCAATAATGATGAGCTGTTATTAATGGAACTGAAAGCAAAAAGGAGGTGAAATGATTTTTCCTAAGACTGCTGGGACTCCGAAGCAGGGCTTGAGATCACCTTCCCACAGCTGCATCCCACAGATAGTATCCCCCAGCGTGGGCTATCGGTGGCGATTGAGTGATTGATTCTTTTCTATCCGTTTGCTTGTTTACTCTGCCGCTCACTACTTTAAGGACACCTTCACCCACAGCCTTTTGTCCTTTTTCCTAATTGTCATCTTGGGTGTCTACTGCTGACACCGCAGCTGAAGCTTGTGCAGACTCTGTCAACACAGGGCTCTCACCTCTGACGTGCTCGCTACCAGTCATCCCAGAAAGAAAGGTGATGAAGGGACACTTGTGCATACATTAATTTGCTCAGTTTCCTTAACAGAGCCTACAGGGTTGCTGAAAGCGTGAAACCACACCTTAGAAAAAAAAATGGATCTCTCTTAACACTCACATATCAGGGCTTATTGCATTGGGTTACATGTCTTCAAGATCTGTAGTGAAAGCTGGGTAATTGTTGGAGGTGATACCCTTTCTCAATTGTTCCTCTTCCAAGGGGGGTGCACTCATGAAAAGAGAGGAGGGGAACAGACTTGGTGTTCTGGGGAACATCGCACAGCTGGTCAGGAAAATCTGCTCTTGAGACCTTCCCAGAAAGCCCTAAAGGAAAATCACAAGGGGGGTGAGGTCATGTGCTCATGGAATTACCTTTGCTATTATTTTGTATTCTTGTTTGCGACTGTCTTGTTGTTCCAATTGAAAGAAACAGCTTGTTCTCCAAGATGCTGTGTTTTCTTTTTGATGACCTGAGTCATCTAACTCCCACACTCCCATGGGTGGAGATAAGGACATTGTGGGTATAGGATGTTGTTTATTCAAGGTGGAGGAGAGGGTATAAAGGGCAGGTAAGACTTCCTGTTTTTTAATGTGAGCAGTCCCTCCAGCTCAGAGTGTGACCTCTCTCCACTTTACACCTAAGGATTTTCAGCACCAAATTCTCAGCCATTCCCCTAAACTTCCAGTCATTAAAATAGCCTGGGCGCCGACATCAAGGCGTACATGTTCTCATTACATATGCTTTTTGTCCAAGAGCAACAGAAAAGCGTTTGTATGTGTTTCATAAAAAAAGAAAACACCTAGAAACTGTAGGGAAACTCTGGCAATTTTTTAAAAAACTCCCCAGACAAGGTTTCTTTCATCTATAAATATGACTAGATGGGTATCATCTCTCTGTCATCTGGCTGCAAGTGTAACTATTCAAATTTTTGCACTACAAACCAATCAAAACTGCCTTGGATACAAAACTGAGCCCTCCATACACAAGCATACTGCTCATCCTTATCAAGTCATAAATGGAAAGTCACCTCGTCGTTGGTGGCCTAATCACCACTGGTGGGTGGGCGTGACATTGCTTCCTGTTGCTATGTGGCAACCTTCCGTGCTGACTCCCTTACTCCACTGGGAAATAACCTGGGAGGGGAAAGGAAAAAATAAGAACTATGGATAAGGCTGGCTGGCTTGGTAAAGAAAGGGCCAGACCAAGAGCTGGCACTTCTGACTATCACATATTGCTTGATTGAAATGAAGCATAGAAACACGAAAGAATTTCCGAATTTTTTGTTCTTGTTTTTATTTATACAAGTTTATAGAAATTTTAGTATTTTCAAAGATAAGCTTCGGATATAAAGCTATGAAATTTTATGGCAGAGGGAGTCTATAGTACATGATTACCAAAATTACATTTTTCCTCAAAGGGAAAAATTCCATATGTTTGTATTTTGTATCTATTACAAAGACAACATCTGAAATTATATAGAGATCTTGTTTTAAGGAAAACAGATTATGGAAAACAATTTTTCATACAAGATAAATTTGATGTACAAAAGTCCACTTAAATTGGTCTTTTGTGTTTCAAATTTACCATGGGATTTCCTCAAATAAAAAGTTTGACTATCAAAAAATATGTGATTTGTAGGGCCTGGGTTCAAGTCCATCCCTGGCTCCGACCCTGGGAAAATTACTTAACCTCTTCTTTCCTCAGTTTTCTTGTGTTAAAATAGGGATAATAGGAATAATGCCTCCCTAACTCATGCAACTCTTACTTAAATAAGTAAGCATATGGGGTGGTGCCTGTAGCTCAAAGGGGTAGGGCACCGGCCCCATATGCCAGAGGTGAGGGGTTCAAACCCAGCTCCAGCCAAAAAATGCAAAAAATAAATAAATAAATAAAAATAAGTAAACATATGTGAAGCCCTTAAAACAATTGCTGACACATAGGAAGTATCATTTAAGTGCTTGCTAAATGAATAATAAAGTTTTCAAGAATATACCTGTTCTAGAAATTAAGGAAAACTTGTGTATTACATCCATCTCTGTATTACGATTTTGATATAGGGGCATAGTATTAGGTTTTTTTAATTCCTAGATCTGCCCACATATTTGATTTTTCAGAAGATACCTCAAGGTATATCTCAAGATGATAAGCAAATTTTCTTACTGTACCATAAGTCAATTTGTGCTATAATCCTAAAAAATGATAGGCAATGCACTTACAGATACTTACATTGAAGAACTGTAGCACATTTTCCCATGCCCCCAAATGGTGCTTGCTTTAACTATAATAAAGTGTTGGATTCATTCATTTTGTTTGCAGGCCCTGCCCTCTCCTTTCTAACCTCATCACCTCCCCTCTTCCATTATTGCCAGAAAAATAAAGGAAAGAGAGAGGGTCAAAGGAAGAAAAAAAGCACAAAAGAAACAAGGAAACCAAACCACCATTTTTCAGTAAATTGGGATTATAATTGATTTATATATCAACACAACCAGGATAATACAATTTAAAGACATGCACATATATACACACCTGGTATTTCATCTAGACTGCGTATCTCTACAGCTCATCTTTTCAAGACTAAATCCTCCACTGGTTCAAAGACACACAAAAAGTATCCAAACTGGTTAGAGCTGGGGCTCACAACTGTAATCCTAGCACTCTAGGAGTCTATGGTGAGAGGATCCCGTGAGCTTGGAAATTCAAGGTCAGCCTGAGCAAGAGTGAGACTCCTATCGCTACTAAAAATAGAAAAATTCGTTGGGTGTCTTGTAGGTGTCTGTAGTCCCAGTTACTTGGGGAGCTGAGGCAGGAGGATCGCTTGAACCCAGGAGTTTGATGGTGCAGTAAGCCAGGCTAACACTACTGCACTCCAGCTTGAGGAACTCACCAGGACCTGAGCACCACATAAGCATCAGATGTGAACCATTCGCTTGAGGGCCCCTCACCCCCACCCCACCCTCTTTTCCCCTCTGAGACTTTTCCTGGGGACATAGACAAAAGAACCTTTTCATCCTGATGTGTTCATTCATAAAAGAGTTAAGAATTATCCTGCAAAAACTAACCTAAATGTCTCCAAAATGCACAAGTGAACAAAATTTAGAAACTTATCTTCAAAAACAAATAAGAAGAAACTTAGCTTTTATACTATACTCAGCATGTGGAAATTATAATACAAAAATTCCCTCCCTAAACACAGGGTTGCTAGAATTGGGCAAAGAAAGGTTTCATTTGTGTGCTCATCTAAATAATGGCTTTCAAGTCCAACATCTATTTATCTTCATGTTATTCACACATCTGTTCTTTCCTCATACCTTCAGGCTTAGCAAAAAAAATAATTTTTTTACCTCTCACATGGTCACGTCTTATTGTCTTATTTGTTGTTTGGTTGGATTTTTTGCTTTGCTTGATTGCTTTTTTCTTTTTCAAACTGGTATTTCTTTTTTTTTCTTTTTTTGCACTTTTTTTGGCAGGGGCTGGGTTTGAACCCGCCACCTCCGGCATATGGGGCCGGCACCCTACTCCTTTGAGCCACAGGTGCCACCCTGAACCAGTATTTCTAAGCCAATTTTTTTTAACATACTATTCTAAACAAGAAAAGATATCAGAAAAATAAATAAATAAAACAAAGAAGAACCTGGAAGACTAAGAAGGTTTTGGGAAAGGTGGGATTGAGCAGAGAAGAGAAGAGAGGGGAGGAATCTGTATGTATGTAATCTCTATGGGATGAAATCCATAGTTTCAGCATCACTGTATTAATTACTCAGGGTTGGCACAACAAACAAGTACAAATGAGGTGGCTTAAAACAATGGAAACATATTCTGTCAGAGTTCTGAAAGCTAAAAGTGTGAAATCAAGGTATCAACAGAGCTATGGTCCCTCTGAAACTCTGGTAGAATTCTTTCTTGTCTCTTCCAGTTCTTGGCAGCAGCCAACAATCCCTGGGGCTCCTTGGCTTACAGCTACATCACACCAATTGCTGCCTTTGTCACCACGTGGCTCTCTCCCGCCATGCCTGTCCTTATACCATCTTCTTTTTTATAAGAACCTCAGTCATGGACAGCTTCCTTGCATCAGGGCAACCGTGAGTCTGGGGAGATAGGACTCCAGGCATCTCTGGCTGGTGGGATCTGTGAGGATACAGGGAGTCAGCGAGAGACTTCTGGACCCCAAGAAGAGGACTAAAACAGTGGAAAACCAGCAAGTGGTTGCGTATGTTCAATCCGTCTAAACCCGCCCGCAACTGTAAGTTCAGTAGCAGCGAGACTGCAAACCAGAAAGTCCTTACCTGTGAACTGTTTTGGTGTCTTTGGACTTGGCACTCAGTTGAACTGCCTTGGGGAGAGCCTGAGCAGGAGTGCGGAGAATTTTGGCCATTGTCTAGACCCCCAGTCTGAGCCTCTGAGACAGACAGAGCTAATAGTGTTTGGCTGTAGGTCACAGGGAGCCATTGTGAGCGATCTGCCCTGGCAAGCTCTGCCCTCAGGGTCGCAGAGATAGAATCGGGTGGGAGCTGGTAACCCAGTGACCAAGTAGCCCAAGGGTGGGGTCTGAGACGCCTTGCAGCCCTAACCCTCAGGGGCAGAGTAACACCAGTTTTGGCACACTGGGTAAGTGGATAGCTACTTCAGCAGTGATTCCAGTGACAAGCACTTTCCTGGGAAAGCTTCTGCTCAGCAAGTTTAGAAGTTCAAAGTGCCTTTTAAGTGGGCTGAAGAGAGATTTAGGGTGTCGACCTGCTGGGGTTTGAGAAATCAGCAGCCTCCTGTCGTATCAGAACTGTGATTAACATCTTATACCGCAGAAGACCACGTGTTGCCCAGACAACATTCAATAACATATACATACTGCTTTGTTTTTGGTTGTGTTTTGTTTTTTGTTTTTTGTTTTTTTTGGTTTGGTTGTTTTCTTTGTTTATTTTGATGTTGTTGATGTTGTTTTCTTTTTCAATTTTAACCTTTTACATACAGATCCTTTTCCTTTCTCAATTTTTCTAGTTTAATTATAATTTCCCATTGCTGCCTTTTTCAATAACTAGAACTTCGTTTTTGCTAGTGTTTCTACTGCTATTATTTGGTTTTTCACCCAATTTTATCCCGTAAAGTTTTCTGTTTGCTTGTTTTGGTTTGATTTATAGCATTTTTGTCTTTCCTCTCTACTTGGTGCAGGTGGGGTACTGTGTCTGATCAGGTTAGCAAAGAGCTGCTGACCTTCAGGGAACCACCCAACTGGGCACCCCGAGAAGGTGGGGTTTTTTTAATGTTGTATCAAAGTACCCTACTGTACACCTATATTGCTATGTCTCCCTCTTTCTGTGCCTCTCTTCTTTTTGTCAATATTCCTTTTACCCACCCCCTGTCCTTTCTCTATTTTTCTTTTTTTTTTCTTATCACTCGGTCCTCCTTTCTTTCATCCCTTTTTTGCACTTCTACCTTCTCACACTTCTGGTCCTATAACCCTTAGACCACAGGCATGAGAACTTAAAGAGCAAGAGGAAGTGAAAGGAAAATTAGGGCAAGAAAACAGATAAAAGAAATCATTCATGAGGAAGAATCAGCAGAAAACTCCAGGCAACATGAAGAACCACTCCAGAACAACCCCGCCAAGGGACCATGAGGTAGTTACTGCAGAAGATTCCACCTATAAAGAAGTGTTAGGAATGACAGACAGGGAATTTAGAATACACATGTTGAAAACAATGAAAGAAATGATGGAAACAATGAAGGAAACTGCTTATAAAGTGGAAAATAACCAAAAGGAAATCCAAAAACAGAATCGAATAAGAGATGAATGATATGAAGAATATAAAAAGGATATAGCAGAGCTGAAGGAACTGAAACAGTCAATTAGGGAACTTAAAGATGCAATGGAAAGTATCAGCAACAGGTTAGACCATGCAGAAGAAAGAATTTCAGAGGTAGAAGACAAAGTTCTTGAGATAACTCAGATAGTAAAAGAGGCAAAAAAGAAGAGAGAGAAAGCAGAACGTTCACTGTCAAAATTATGGGACTTTATGAAGCGTTCCAACATACGAGTTATAGGAATTCCAGAAGGGGAATAAGAATGCCCCAAAGGAATGAAAGCCATACTAGAGAATATTATAAAAGAAAATTTCCCAAATATCACCAAAGATTCTGAAACACTACTTTCAGAGGGATATCGGCCCCCAGGTTGCATCAACTCTAACCGAGCTTCTCCAAGACACATTGTGATGAACCTGTCCAAAGTCAAGACAAAAGAAAAGATTCTGCAAGCTGCCAGGAGTAAGCGCCAGTTGACCTACAGGGGCAAATCCATCAGAGTGACCGCAGACTTCTCTAATGAAACTTTCCAAGCAAGAAGACAATGGTCATCTACCTTTAATCTACTTAAACAGAACAATTTCCAGCCCAGAACTCTGTACCCTGCTAAGCTAAGCTTAAAAATTGACGGAGAAATCAAATCATTTACGGATATACAAACATTGAGGAAATTCACCACAACAAGACCAGCTCTACAGGAAATACTTCAACCTGTTCTGCACACTGACCACCACAATGGATCAGCAGCAAAGTAAGAACTCACAAATTAAAGGACAGAACCTAACCTCACACTAATGCATAAGATAAAACTAAGCAATGGACTCTCACCAAATAAGATGAATAGAATACTACCACACTTATCAATTATCTCAATAAATGTTAATGGCTTGAATTCCCCACTGAAGAGACATAGATTGGCTGACTGGATTAAAAAACACAAGCCATCCATTTGCTGTCTGCAAGAAACACACCTGGCTTCAAAAGACAAATTAAAGCTCCGAGTCAAGGGTTGGAAGACAATTTTTCAGGTAAATGGAATTCAGAAGAAAAGAGGGGTTGCAATCTTATTTTCAGATACATGTGGATTTAAAGCAACTAAAGTCAAAAAAGACAAAGATGGTCACTTTATATTGGCCAAGGGAAAAATACAACAAGAAGACGTTTCAATTCTAAATATTTATGCACCCAATTTAAATGCTCCCAGATTCTTGAAACAGACCTTATTCAGTCTGAGCAATATGATATCTGATAATACCATCATAACAGGGGACTTTAACACTCCTCTTACAGAGATGGACAGATCCTCTAAACAGAAATTAAACAAAGATATAAGAGATTTAAATGAGACCCTAGAACAACTGTGCTTGATAGACGCATATAGAACACTCCACCCCAAAGATAAAGAATATACATTCTTCTCATCACCCCATAGAACATTCTCCAAAATTGATCATATCCTGGGACACAAAACAAATATCAACAGAATCAAAAGAATTGAAATTTTACCTTGTATCTTCTCAGACCATAAGGCACTAAAGGTGGAACTCAACTCTAACAAAAATGCTCGACCCCACACAAAGGCATGGAAATTAAACAATCTTCTGTTGAATAACAGATGGGTGCAGGAAGAAATAAAACAGGAAATCATTAACTTCCTTGAGCATAACAACAATGAAGACCCAAGCTACCAAAACCTGTGGGATACTGCAAAAGCAGTTTTGAGAGGAAAATTCATCGCTTTAGATGCCTACATTCAAAAAACAGAAAGACAGCGCATCAACAATCTCACAAGAGATCTTATGGAACTGGAAAAAGAAGAACAAGCTAAGCCTAAACTCAGTAGAAGAAAAGAAATATCCAAAATCAAATCAGAGATCAATGAAATTGAAAACAAAAGAATCATTCAGAAAATTAATGAAACAAGGAGTTGGTTTTTTGAAAAAATAAATAAAATAGATAAACCATTGGTCAGACTAACGAGGAATAGAAAAGTAAAATCTCTAGTAACCTCAATCAGAAATGATAAAGGGGAAATAACAACTGATCCCACAGAGATACAAGAGATCATCTCTGAATACTACCAGAAACTCTATGCCCAGAAATTTGACAATGTGAAGGAAATGGATCAATATTTGGAATCACACCCTCTCCCTAGACTCAGCCAGGAAGAAATAGAGCTACTGAACAGACCAATTTCAAGCACTGAGATCAAAGAAACAATGAAAAATCTTCCAACCAAAAAATGCCCTGGTCCAGATGGCTTCACACCAGAATTCTATCAAACCTTCAAGGAAGAGCTTATTCCTGTACTGCAGAAATTATTCCAAAAAATTGAGGAAGAAGGAATCTTCCCCAACACATTCTATGAAGCAAACATCACCCTGATACCAAAACCAGGAAAAGACCCAAACAAAAAGGAGAATTTCAGACCAATCTCACTCATGAATATAGATGCAAAAATTCTCAACAAAATCCTAGCCAGTAGATTACAGCTTATCATCAAAAAAGTCATTCATCATGATCAAGTAGGCTTCATCCCAGGGATGCAAGGCTGGTTTAACATACGCAAGTCCATAAATGTTATCCACCATATTAACAGAGGCAAAAATAAAGATCACATGATCCTCTCAATAGATGCAGAAAAAGCATTTGATAAAATCCAGCATCCTTTTCTAATTAGAACACTGAAGAGTATAGGCATAGGTGGCACATTTCTAAAACTGATTGAAGCTATCTAAGACAAACCCACAGCTAATATTTTACTGAATGGAGTAAAACTGAAAGCTTTTCCTCTTAGAACTGGAACCAGACAAGGTTGTCCTCTGTCACCTTTACTATTCAACATAGTGCTGGAAGTTCTAGCCAATACAATTAGGCAAGACAAGGAAATAAAGGGAATCCAAATGGGAGCAGAGGAGGTCAAACTCTCCCTCTTTGCTGACGACATGATCTTATACTTAGAGAACCCCAAAGACTCAACCACAAGACTCCTAGAAGTCATCAAAAAATACAGTAATGTTTCAGGATATAAAATCAATGTCCACAAGTCAGTAGCCTTTGTATACACCAATAATAGTCAAGATGAGAAGCTAATTAAGGACACAACTCCCTTCACCATAGTTTCAAAGAAAATGAAATACCTAGGAATATACCTAACGAAGGAGGTGAAGGACTTCTATAAAGAAAACTATGAAATCCTCAGAAAGGAAATAGCAGAGGATATTAACAAATGGAAGAACATACCATGCTCATGGATGGGAAGAATCAACATTGTTAAAATGTCTATACTTCCCAAAGCAATCTACCTATTCAATGCCATTCCTATCAAAATACCAACATTTACTTTCAAGATTTGGAAAAAATGATTCTGCGTTTTGTATGGAACCGGAAAAAACCCCGTATAGCTAAGGCAGTTCTCTGTAACAAAAATAAAGCTGGGGGCATCAACATACCAGATTTTAGTCTGTACTACAAAGCCATAGTGGTCAAGACAGCATGGTACTGCCACAAAAACAGAGACATAGACACTTGGAATCGAATTGAAAACCAAGAAATGAAACTAACATCTTACAACCACCTAATCTTCGATAAACCAAACAAAAACATACCTTGGACTAAAGACTCCCTATTCAATAAACGGTGTTGGGAGAACTGGATGTCTACATGTAAAAGACTGAAACTGGACCCACACCTTTCCCCACTCACAAAAATTGATTCAAGATGGATAAAGGACTTAAATTTAAGGCATGAAACAATAAAAATCCTCCAAGAAAGCATAGGAAAAACACTGGAAGATATTGGCCTGGGGAAAGACTTCATGAAGAAGACTGCCATGGCAATTGCAACAACAACAAAAATAAACAAATGGGACTTCATTAAACTGAAAAGCTTCTGTACAGCTATGGAGACAATAACCAAAGCAAAGAGACAACCTACACAATGGGAAAGGATATTTGCATATTTTCAATCAGACAAATGCTTGATAACTAGGATCTATAGAGAACTCAAATTAATCCACATGAAAAAAGCCAACAATCCTATATATCAATGGACAAGAGACATGAATAGAACCTTCTCTAAAGATGACAGATGAATGGCTAACAAACACATGAAAAAATGTTCATCATCTCTATCTATTACAGAAATGCAAATCAAAACAACCCTGAGATATCATCTAACCCCAGTGAGAATGGCCCACATCACAAAATCTCAAAACTGCAGATGCTGGCGTGGATGTGGAGAGAAGGGAACACTTTTACACTGCTGGTGGGACTGCAAACTAGTACAACCTTTCTGGAAGGAAGTATGGAGAAACCTCAAAGCACTCAAGCTAGACCTCCCATTTGATCCTCCAATCCCATTACTGGGCATCTACAGAAGGAAAGAAATCCTTTTATCATAAGGACACTTGTACTAGACTGTTTATTGCAGCTCAATTCACAATCGCCAAAATGTGGAAACAGCCTAAATGCCCACCAACCCAGGAATGGATTAACAAGCTGTGGTATATGTATACCATGGAATACTATTCAGCCATTAAAAAAAATGGAGACTTTACATCCTTCGTATTAACCTGGATGGAAGTGGAAGACATTATTCTTAGTAAAGCATCACAAGAATGGAGAAGCATGAATCCTATGTACTCAATTTTGATATGAGGACAATTAATGACAATTAAGGTTATGGGGGGGAAGCAGAAAGAGGGACAGAGGGAGGGAGGTGGGGCCTTGGTGTGTGTCACACTTTATGGGGGCAAGACATGATTGCAAGAGGGACTTTACCTAACAATTGCAATCAGTGTAACCTGGCTTACTGTACCCTCAATGAATCCCCAACAATAAAAAAAAAGTATTGGGAGAAAATAAAAAGACCTAAAAATATATAAAAAAAAAAAAAAAAGAACCTCAGTCATCGTAGATTAAGGGTCACACCCTATTCCAGGAAGCCCTCAACTAATTCTATCTACAATGGCCCTGTTTATAAAAATATGACATTCTGAGTTACCAGAGGTTAGGATTTCAACATATCTTTTGGAAAAACACAATTCGATCCATCATAATTATTAATAGTAATTGTGACCAAGATTGTCTATACTTTACATACACTATCTCTCCTAAACCCACAATAAGACTATTATTCTTCCTTTTATAAATTGAGAAATTTCCACTTCAAGAGGTTATGTTCCTTGCCCCAGGTTATACAGTTGATAAAGAGAGTCCAGATTTGAATACTTGAATAGGATTATTTGGCTCTGCATTATATCGTTTAAGATGGAGGTGAATTCTTCATAAACAATGTAGTTCTCTTTTGTAGTTTTGATGATAGCTAGCACTAAGAACCTCAAATCATATGAGCATGTAGTTGAAAGGGGGGAAGATATTTAACCACCTTCTCCAATAGATTAGATACTCAATATTAATTTCTAATCAAAATGGTCTAGGTAACTTTGCTTCAAAAAATCTTATTTTGAGAAACTAAATGAAAAGATCTTCAGAATATGTTTATGATGATATAAAAAAATATGATAATGTTCACAAATGATTGAAAATGGGTTCACAAGGTGCCCAGGCAAGGGGTGCTCTGTCAGCCACAGGACGTTCTGGCTGAATTTTGCCAGCAATAAACCCCGTGGGTAAGGCTGAGCCTTAGGGAGTGTGAGCCCTGAGAGGTATCTCTCTTTCTTCATCTCACCTCACCCTGCCCTCTGGCTGTAGGCACTGCTCTGGCAGCATAAGCAACTTCCTATGTACTCTCCAATATCAGCTCACATGCTGCCATTGTTACAGGTGCCACAGAACTGTGTCAAATTATCACTTTACTAGACGTCAACATTTAGTCATGGTTTTTTCGTAGGGTTATAATCATGCATTGCTTTGTTCAACTCAGTAGTCACTGAGCACTTATTTTGCCCTAGGCATACATCCAAGAACTGAATTTACAGCAATGAATAAGATAGCTGTGATTCCACGCTCACCCTTTCTCTACCTTAGCTTATTTTCAGAAAGAGAAGTTAAAAATTGAACAAATAATTGATTATGAAGGGAATGCATGCTGGGAAGTTCATGATGCTATGATTGTGAATGGCAGGAGCCTAACCTACTCATGAGGGTGGCGAAGATCTCCTCGGAGGAGTGACCTCAGGTAACACTTAAGAATGAGTAGGAATTTGCCAGGAGGAGGGAAAGCTTGGCCCTTGAAGGAAAGGAGGGTCAAAGACACCAGATCATTGAGGGTGATCTTAAAGACTGGTTCTGACTCTAGTGACAATGAGAAGCCACTGAAAGCTAACACTCTATGGCGGGGTACTGTCCTACATATCCTACCTGTGTTATTGGATTTAATACTGATAACCATGAAGCAAACATTATTACCCTAACTTTAAAAAAATGAAGAATAAAGAACTTAGGAGGTGAAACGAGTGAATGCATAAAGCATCATAAGCTAAAAATTTGGCTCTAGATCTTCTAAATAACAACCACAAGATTCCTTTTTCAAAAAAATTTAGCAACTCTCTATTTTAAAATGATGAATGTTTTTAGTTTCAAAAAGAGCTTATTATTTTTACAATAAAAAGCACAAGAAAATCGAAATCTGTATATCTAAGTTGGGAAGAAATTTTCTTTCTATGATTTCAAAATACTCTAAGTTGATAGTGAATAGTGTAGGGCAATTTGTGCTTGAAATTTACCTTTACTTTTTCATGACCATTTTTACTGGGCTACAGCAGGTTCTTCTTTCATGGGTTCAATGCCAGGTACATGTTATATTTGAATCAGGAGTCAGATTGTTTTATACAACACTTAATCAAAACCTTTATCAACACTTAAATCCTTGTAAGCCTGCTTCAAAGCAAAGAGAAATAAACAATTATAGTAATTACTCCTTATTTCAAGTAGGATTTACTTCTAAAACATTTTCACCCCTCTGCCATCTCTCTCTCTCTGCATCGTGAGATCTCATTTTTGGTCAACTAACCCCTTTAAGGATTTTATTAGCCCCATTTCGTGGTTGAGAGAACTGAGATACAGGATTGCAAGTGATTTTCCCAAGGCCAGAAAATAACTGACAGACTCTCAAGAGAGGCAGTTCTCAGAATCCTACCTAACTTAATGATCCTTCCACTAGATAAGAGTCTCTTGATCTTAAATCTATGACATTTGGGGCTGGAAAAGTTCTTGACTTGGGCATTGTAGGATGTTTACCAGTATCCCTGGCCTCTACTTACTCCATGCCAGTAGCAATCTCCCCACCAGCCCCAGTTGTAATAACCAAAAATATTCCCAGACATTGATAAATGTCCCCTGAGGACAAAAATCACACCCTACTTGAGAATCTTTACTAAACTTGACAATTCTGCTGTACTGAAACCGTCTAAGAATGTGTATTTGTACTATCACAGTAAGGTGTCTACCTACATTTTCATGGCCCTATTATTTATGTTACAGAGTCACATCTTTATCAATTCACTCATCTTTCTGTGTAAAAATTAATGATTACAAAAGTGATATGTGTCCTTGAAAACAATTTGAAAAAAGAAATTCATAAGCACGCCCCTTAGAAGCAGCCTAGTTAGCATTTGTATGTATTTCTTTGGCACTTATACGTATTAGCTTTTATATTTTTAAAGAAAATTAATAATATTGAATGACTTTAAAAGGAACCTTTGCTATCCCATGAAATATTTCCAAATGACTTTAAAGACTGTCTAAAATCTTCCCATATAAATATATCCCATATATGAATATGTCAGATCTTAATTTTAAAGTTTCCAAGTTTCGTTATCATAAGTAAATCTGTTGTGAACATCTATTCTACTGAAATCTTTGGGAGCATCTCTGTTTCCTTAACATAAATTCCCAAGTTGAATTACTGGGTCAAAGAGAATATGCTAGTCTATTGTCATGTTGTCAAAGTGAAGTACACATCTTCAGAGACAACAAAAGTACTTATCTTCCTCAAATTTTGTCAACATTTGCTGTTAGCTTTCACCTTTAACAAATTGGTATTTAAAAATCTAAATTATGTTATTATTTGATTTTTCTACTTTAGATTATGAGGTAAAAGATTTTTTAATACTTTCATTAGCCATTTTATAAATTGCTTAAACTTGTTTGTCAATTTTTATATGGATTTCTCATCTGTTTTTTCCATAAAGATTTTCAAAGACTCTTAAGAAATTCAAAAAGTTGGGTGGCGCCTGTGGCTCAGTGAGCAGGGTGCTGGCCCCATATGCCGAGGGTGGCGGGTTCAAACCCAGCCCCGGCCAAACTGCAACAAAAAAATAGCCGGGCGTTGTGGCGGGCGCCTGTAGTCCCAGCTGCTCGGGAGGCTGAGGCAAGAGAATGGCGTAAGCCCAAGAGTTAGAGGTTGCTGTGAGCCGTGTGACGCCACGGCACTCTACCGAGGGTGGTACAGTGAGACTTTGTCTCTATAAAAAAAAAAAATTCAAAAAGTTTAGTAATTTGTCAGATAAAATGTTATTTTACCTCTTCAAGAATTATCATTTCTTTTTATTTTGGCCAATGTAATATGCCTTTTAATTCTGGATAATGTCAACGTCCAAGAAATAATTCCATTGTGACATTTATGTTCAGTACTGAACCTAAAAATTGATTATGGGGAACTTGTACTGGGGCAATACTCAGCCTTCCCATCTAAGAACATTTGTTTCTTTTCTTTTTCTTTTTTAATATCTTTCAGTAAAGTTGCCTTCTTCACAAAGGGCAACTTTGTGCCAACTTCACAAAGTTGCCTTCTTCACCATTTCCTAATTTCTAGCCTTAGAATGTTTTATTATTTATTATCAGATAAGGTTTACTTTCCATTGCATATTCTAACTGGTTATTTTTGCCATCTTTTCTCTCTTTATTAGATTTTTTTTTTCTAAAAGAACATCTAATCTTCTACATGCAATGGGTATTTAAAAAATGTTATTGACTTGCAGTTGTTCTTAATTTCTCTTGGGTTTAAAAATTATGTTAGCAGTTTGTGAGTGATCTTTTTAAGAAAATTTTCAAATTCTTTTCCTTTTGTATTGAGCTGTAGGGTACTTATATTCCATTAGACATACCACTCTCCTATAAAGATAGGACCTATCGATACATTAAGCATTAAGCAATCATACACAAAGCAGTTTAATAAAAGAAGCACTAAAATAAAAATCAAAAACTTGAGATTTAGACATATGTCCTAGTTTAGAACTTTAGGCTATATTACAAGTCCACGGTGATACAAACAGCATGGTATTGACACAAAAATAGAATCATAGACATCCAAAATTGAATAGAAAACCAAGAGATGAAACCAGTCTCTTATAGCCATCTGATCTTTATCAAACCAAACAAAAGCATACAGTGGGGAAAAGAATCCCTATCTAATAAATGGTGCTGGGAGAAACAGATGAGCACACGTAAAAGACTAAAACTGGACCCACATCTTTCAATACTTAGAAAAAGTGATTCACAATGGATAAAATATTTAACTCTAAGGCAGGAAATGATTAAAATCCTAGAAGAAAGTGTGGGAAAAACTCGTGAAGGTGCCAGCCTAGGGAACGATTGAAACAACAAAAATTAACAAATGGGACTTTTATGCCAATTAACAAGTGGCATCTTTAATGTTGATAACTAAAATCCAAGTACCAATTTATGTAATTATATAGATCTCATTTTATGTCAAATTCAGGAGAAGGTGTTAAAATGATAGTATTTATTCTTCCTTGAAGGGTAGGTGATGGACAAAAGCAGAATTATTTGAAGAACTTTATTTATAATTTTATTTATAACTTTACTTATAATTTTGTCTAGTAGGGACCTTTTGGTTAGTAGATCTGAATCTTTCTTAATTAGCACATTTGATGCTTTATGTAAAAGAGTGTGACTAAAGGGATTTTGGAAACTTGAAAGCTATTTAGCCAGGCTAAGTAGTCCTTTTGCAAACTTTACACTCTTAAAATGCTTAGCATTGGAATCCTTTTATTTTTCATATGTAGTGCAAAGATAAGCCAACCTTCATGCATTACCATGCTACGCTTTTATGGTATTTACTGCCTCTGTGAGCAGGTGCTTTAAATTACTAACAACCTGTGCCATCTTGAGTAAATCACATATCTCTGGGCCTATTTCTTTATTCATTATAGGAGAAAGTGAAAATCAAATATTGCATTCCTTTTAACTACAAAATTTCAAAAAGTACATAATTCAAATTACATGCTAAGTATTATTCTTTAGCCTATAACTTATGCTCTGATCCCCCAGATAGATAAGAGTTTATATAAATCAAATGGACTACTTAGTATATGAAACAAGTGGTTAGAAATGTGAACTCCAAGCTTTCACTTAAAGCCATGACTGAGGAGCTGGTACCAGACTAGCCCCACACATTACATCAGTTCAGTTCACAAAAGTGAACATATATTTCAGATGTCGGAAAATAGGCAATGCAAGACTATGATTCTTGAGCATTGGGTAACTCACAAGGGGAATTCCTCAATGAAATGAATCCTTTGCTGAGGGACAATTCTCATTCGTGGTATAAAGAGCTAGAATCTAGGATAAAGATGTTGGTCCCAGTGACGTGAGGAGGCAAAGATAAGAGTTTAGAGGAAGTGCTTTGACTAAAGTGTGTCAGACAAGACATGGGAGAGGATGGAAATGGGCTTAGTGAGAGCTCCAGGAGCCCGAACGTGTTTGTCCTACAAGTTTTTGGCCAAGGACATCAGGTGGGACTATCTGAGATTTCTAAAACAGCAGTTACTGTAAGTGCTTAGAGAGTAACAGACACACTAGAAGTTGAGTAGTTCTGGTGAAGTTGAATTATTTACATAGCTAGAGAGTGGAAATTTCTTCAACACCAGGTTATTTTATATGACATCCAGCCAAAACATCAGAAAGTCTATACCATAAGTGTAAAGACCATATCCTATAGCAAGTCTCACTTTGATCCCTCCACAACAGGATAAAACCAAGTCCTGACAGGATTCACAGAGCTGACAGAGTCCCATCATGTAAAACAGGCTTGGGAAGCATTTTTGGGGTTTGCTAAGATCAATCCTAAGAAAATATAATGCAAGCTTAACAATATGAGAGCATTAGCCAGTAATTGAAGTTGATACTAGAACACAAGTCATCACTTTTCAGAGGAAGATAACAGATATCATATGCAATGTCCAGAATACAATGAAAATTACTAGATATGCAAAGACACAGGAAAATGTGACCCATAATCAAGAAAGTGAATACAGTCAATACAACCAAACCTAACAAGGCCTAGATAATAGTGTAGCAGATAAACATATTAAAATAGCTATTATAGATGTGTTCTAAGAACCTAAAGAGAATGTATTCAAACAATTGAAGAAAAAATATTGGCTTAATGAGTGAGCACATAAGAAATCTCACTGAAGTAACTGAATTTAAAGATAAGAAGTAAATTGATGGTGAAGATGTAGACTGGTACCACCATGTTAGAAAACTATTTTGTAGTTTCTTTAAACATATGGATAACTACTCAACAATTAAAAAGAATCAACTATTGATATATGTAACAACTTGGATGAGTTGCTAGAAAATGATGCTAAGTGAAGAAAGCCTATGCCAAAATGTTATGTATTGTATAATTCAATTTATGTAATGCTATTTAAATTGTAAAATTGTAGAAAAGGAGAACAAATTGGCTGTTGTCAGAGTTAAGAGCAGGGGCTGAATAGGAAGGAGGAGAGTGGATGCCATAGTAAATGAGAAACATGAGAACTCTTTGTTGTGAACAGGCTGTTCAATACCCTAACTATATCAAAGCCCATATCCTTGTTGTCATGTTTTACTATTATTTAGCAGGATGTTATCCTTGGGGAAAACTAGATAAAGAGTACATAAGAGTACAATCTCTCTGTATTTTTTTTCGAACTAAATGTTAATGTACAATTATCTTAAAATATTTGATGAAAAAATTAAATACACATCCACCTTATAGCCTAGAAAGTTTATTCTTATGTATTGATCCAAAGGAATTTAAAATATATGTCCACAAAAAGCCTAGTCCAAAAATGTTTGTAGCAGCTTTATACAGAATAGCAAAGGTCTAAAAACATTCCAGGTGTCCATCAATAGATAGACTAGATAATAAAATAAAGAAACTGTGATATATTCCTACAATGGACAATTATTCAGAAATTTTAAACAGTGAAATAATGCTACATGCAATAATATAGATGTATATTAAAAATATTATGCTAAGTGAAAGCATCTGAATACACACACACAAATCCATGTTACAGTATCCTATTTATGTGATATTCTAGAATAATCCAAAATAACTTATGGATACTACTCTGTAAATACTACTGAGTCATACCAGAACTATCTGGAGTGATCGAAATATTCTAAATCTTGATAAGAACTCATGAAACCTGATTGAATGAAATGCTTGAAATGTGAGCATTTGTCTATGAATCATACCTTAAAAAAGCATGTGGAAGTTCTGAAAAATATAATAAATTAAATGAAAAATTCACTGGATAAGTTCAACAACAGACTGGAAGACAAAGAAGACTAAGTTAGTTGGAAGATGGATTGAGAGAAATTACCTGATTTGAAGAACAGATAAAAAATTGAATAAAAATGAGCAGAGTCTGCAGAATTCACAGAATAATATTGAATAGCCTAACATAGATCTAAAAGAGGATCAAGAAGGAGAAGAGAATAAAAATGAAGTAGATTATATATTGAAAGAAATCATAATTAGAATTTTCTCAAAATTGACAAACAACATCAAACTAAAGATTCAAGAAGTCCAATTAACTGCAAGTAGAATACTACATACACACATATAGGCACATAATAAACAATTTATTAATATCAAAAAAAAAATTGAAAGCATCCAGAGAAAGAAAAGACACAAGGAATAAAACAGATACTGAGGAACAAATTAGAGAATCATGATGGCCCTTCTTCAACAATAAAAGAGGCTAGAGACAGGAATGACCGTTTGAAAGTGATAAAACTAAAAAGATCATAATTGTATATCCAGTGAAAATATTCCTCAAAAATGAGGGCAAAAGAAATACATTTTTATATAAATGCAAGCTGAGAGAATTTGTAGCAGCAGAACTGCTCTACAAGAAATTCTGCAAACTGTATGTTCTTCCAGCTACATGGAAATGATAGCTGAAGGAAAGCTGAATCCATAGAAAGGAAAAAAAAAATTAGACATTGCAACTACATGAATAAATGAAAAATATTATGTTGGTCCTTCTAACAAATTCCTTAAAAGAACACTGATTATTTAAAATATAACAATATTATGCTGTGGGCTTTATAATGTATGTTGAAGTAAGATATGACTACAATTTTCAAAGGATAGGAAAGGTAGATAAATGTCATTTTAACATTATGACATTATTATACTTGTGATGTGAAAAGTAGGAAGTGTGAAATGGCAAGTGGAAAGTGAGAGTTGTGAAGTGAGCATTGGGAAGTAAAAAGTATGAAAAGTCAGGTGTGAAGCGGGAAAGAGAAAGTGGAACAATATGACTGCAAATAGACTTTGATATGTTAGCACGTCTATTGTTTGACCTGGAGAAACAAACTTTAAATATATAGCTAAATGTCAATAGATAAAATAGAATACTAAAATTATGTGAATCAACCCCAAAGAAAACATAAAAGAAGCAACAGAAGAACAAAAGGTACAAGAGATGACTGGGAAATAAAGAAGATGGTAGACATAAAAGCCAATCAATCACATCTTCTTTACTAATTTGAATAACTTTTATTTCTTTTTCTGCCTAACTGCTCTGGCTAGAACTTCTACACTATGTTAAACAGAAGTGGTAAAAAACTGAAAGTACTTCTTCCTGGTTTTGTTCCTGACCAGGGGAAAAGTTATCAAATTTTGCCATTGACTATGATATTTATTCCACGTGTGTGTTTGTGTGTGTGTATGTTTTAATACATGGCCTTTACCACATTAAGAAAGTTCCCTTATTTCTAGTTATTTCTCTTTGTAAATGACACAATCTTGTATGCAGAAAAAATCTAATAGAGCTGATAAACAAATTCAGCAAAATTGCTAGATTCAAAATCAATTCGCAATAATCAGTTTTATTTCTTTCTTTCTTTTTTTTTTTTGTAGAGACAGAGTCTCACTTTATGGCCCTCGGTAGAGTGCGGTGGCCTCACACAGCTCACAGCAACCTCCAACTCCTGGGCCCAAGCGATTCTCTTGCCTCAGCCTCCTGAGTAGCTGGGACTACAGGCGCCCACCACAATGCCCAGCTATTTTTTTTTTTTTTTTTTGGTTGCAATTTGGCCGGGGCCAGGTTTGAACCCGCCACCCTCGGTATATGGGGCCGGCGCCTTACCAACTGAGCCACAGGCGCCGCCCAATCAGTTTTATTTCTATACACTTGCCATGAACAATCTGAAAGGATAATTAAGAAAACAGATACCTTTAAAATAGCATCAAAAAGAATAAAATATGTAAGAATATACACTGACATCTATAAGATATTCCTGAAAAAAGTTAAGGAAGACCTAAATAAATGGAAAGGCATCTTATGATCATGGATTAGAAGACTTAATATTGAGATGACAATAACCCCCAAAGTGATCTAAAAATTCAGTGCAATCCCTACAAAATCTCAACAGAACTTTTTTTACAGAAATAGAGCAAAACTCATCCTAAAATCTATATAGAATTTCAAAAGATTCTGAATAGACAAAATAATTTTGAAAAAGAACAAAGTTAAAGGACTCAAACTTACCCAGTTATAAAACTCACAACAAAACTACAATAATCAAAACAGTTTGTATTGTTATAAGTTTAGACATAGTGACATTTTTGCAGATTGAAAAAATTCAACTTTTCATGATAAAAAACTCACCATAGTAACTAAAGAAAACTTCCTCAACTTGACAAAGGTGCCTCTACGAAATAAAAACAAACAAAAACTATAGCTAATACAATAACTATTGGGGAAAGGTTGAACAATATTTTTCCTAATATCAGGAAAAAGCTATGTCCATTTTTATCATTTCTATTCAATATTGTATTGCATTCTAGCCAGTGCAATAAGACAAGAGAAAGAAATTAAAAGCACACAGGCTGGAAAACAATAAGCAAAACTTTATTGGCAAATGACATGATGTCTATGAACAAAATCCTAAAGAATCTACAAAAAAAACTAGTAGAATTAGTAAATAAATTTAGCAAGTTTGCATGACCCAAAGCCAAAGTACAAAAATTAATTATATTACTACATGAAAACTACAATCAATTTGAAAGCAAAATTATTAAAATCATATATCATGGTATCAAAAATGTAAAGTGCTTAGAAATAAATTTGACAAAAGTTGCAATAAAAGTTGCAAAATACTGGTGAGATAAATTAAAAGCAATCCACATAGGTAGAGACATGCCCCTTTTGAGGATTGGAAGATAAATGCTAAGATCACAATTCTTCCCACGTTGATCTACATAGTCAAAGCAATTTCAATTATAGTCTCATCAATCTTTTTTTTAGAAATTAAAAATGCTGATTCTAATATTCATATCTATACCATTTCTCCATTGTAAACAACACAAATGTTCATTAATAGGAGAAACGGTAAAGATCTAGATGTACAAAAAAATCTTTAAATAATAGAGGACTTAAACTACTAGAGTATAGGACTTATTACAAATTTACAGTGATAAAGAGAGTATAGTAGAGGCATAAAAATAAATACATCAACCTAACAGAATATAGAGCTCTGAGTGAACTTTCAATTACATAAGCAATTGACTTTTGACAAAGGTACCAAAAGCAATTCAATGGGGAAGTAAAAGACTTTCAATAAATGTTGTTATAATAAATGTTTCCATTTATATGGAAAAAATAAAAGAAAAAACTCGCCCCATACTTCATGTTATGTTTTAAAAAATTAGGGATAAATCATAGACCTAAATTAAAATCTAAAGATAGCAGCTTCCAGATGAAAATTTTGAAGAATATTTTTATGACTTGGGATATAGGAAAGATACTTTACAATGAATACCAATAACAATGAATATGGAAGAAAAAATTAATAAATTAGACTTCATCAAAAAATTTTAAATTCTGCTTATCAAAAATGTGCCATTAATAAAACAATAGGCAAACCAAAACCTGAGAGGAAATATTTGCAAAACATGTCTCTGGCAAAGAATTAGCATCCAGAGAATATAAAGAATGCATATAATTCAAGGACAAAAATATAACCATTTTTTTAAATCAGCAAAAACTTAGACACTTCTTAAAGAAAAAAAGCACATGAAAAAGAGCTCAATACCATTAGTCACTAGGGAAATGTAAATTAAAACCACAATGAGATACCACTACACACCCACTGGGATGGCTAAAATTAGACTGACAGCACCAAATGTTAGCAAGGATGTAATACAACCTCAAATTCCATACATTGTTGGTGAGAGTGGAGAATGCTAAAACCGTTTTGGAAAATGGGCCTGGCTGTTTTTCATATAGTCAAATAGGCCTATTTCAGCAATTCTACCCTTGGGTATTTATTCAAGGAAAATGAAAATGTATTTCACAAAAAAAGTGCAAGAATGCTAATAATTTTACTCACAGTACTAAAAATTGTAAACAATGCAAGTGTTTACATAAAATGAAATACTATCAGCAATTTTTTTAAAAAACATACATGCAACAACATGAATGAAACTCAAAAACATCACGCTGATTGAAAGAAAATTTCCCTAAAGATTACATTATACACGATTGCATTTGTATAAAATTCTAAAATAGGATAAATGAATGTTTAGCTTTTTTGTTGTTGTTGTTAAAGTCAGAACAGCAATTGCTTCTGCATGTGTGAGAGCAGGGAGTGACTTGGAAAAGACTTAAAAGAACATAGGTATCATGCATTTGCCAAACAATATCACACGGTGCACTTAAGATTTATACATTTCTCCTTGGGTAGATTTTACTTAAAAGAATATTTTTATATATACATATAAAAATGTACATATATATGTGGAAATATATAAATAAAAATTATTTATATATATATATATACACATACAGGGTATTCATAAAGTCTGTGTGCATGTAAAGGATAATTGAATTCCAGTTAATAATATACATGCTGAAGTGTTTGGGAAGAATTGTACTGATGTCTACAACTTACTTTAAAATATAAAAATATAAATAAGATAAAAGAATAGATGGATGTATATATGATAAAGAAAATGTAGCAAAATGCTAATTATAGCCTCTGCATGGGGTGGGTACATGGATGTTTAATATGGTCTTATTTCAACTATTTTTTTGTATGCAATTTTTATGTTAAATATGAATTTAGCAAAGGTGTAAGATATATAATTAATATATAAACTTTAATTGTATCTGTATATAAGCAAAAAAAAAAAAAGAAAACTATTTTTTATAATGGCATCAAAAGCCACAAAACATTTAGGCATGGATTTAATGAAAAATATATAAACTTCCATATTAAAAAACACAAAAATATTGATGAAGGAAATAAAAAGAAAGTTTAGGTAAATGGAGAAATATACCATGTTCATGGAGCAGAACAATTAATAGTGTTAAGATGTCAATTCTCGACTCAGCACCTGTAGATCTCCAGATGTCATTAGGCTACCTATCTGCAACTTGGTATCCCTTGACCTACATCTCCCCATTTCCCAACAGCCAGCAGCAGCCACAGAAGAGCACCTGCCTGGGCCCCTTCCAGGTGGACACACCTTCAGGGGTCAAGTTGTGGACATGACTTCAATAACATAACCACAATGTGAAAGTTTAAGGAGCTCTTTTGGTGTGGCGTAGAACTGGGAACTGTGTTAAGGGTAACTGAACCCTGTCCCTTGAATGAGAAAGCTAAACCTGCATTCAAAATGGAACTGAAAGCAACTGGAACCTACAAGGACCGACTAACATAGAAGTGAGATGATGCCAGATTTTTCTTTCTGTGTCTGGCTTATTTCACTTCACTTAAGGTCCTCCAGGTCCCCCTGTGTTATGGTGAATGCAGGCACTCATTCTTTTTAAAGGGTGAATAATACAATTGATAAACTAGTTACCACTTTTTTTTCTTTATCTATGCATCCAGCAATGGACACTTAAATTGTGTCCATATCTCAACTAGTGTGAATGTGCCACAATGAATATTAAAGTGCAGACATTTTGATGAGGTTGTGATTCTGTCTCCTTTGGGCAGACGGATATGGTAGTTCTATTTTTCATTTCTTGAGGAACCCCCATACAATTTTCCTAATGGCTGCATCAGTCTACATTTCCACTGTATAGATGAGCTCCCTCTCCTCCACGTCATTGCCAATATTTACTGTCTCTTGTCCTTTTGAGAACAGCCATCTAATGGTGCCAGGGGATAACTCATAATCATTTCACTGATGATGAGTGATGCTGAGCATCTTTTCATATAACTCTTTTTATGTCTTCTTTGAAGAAATGTCTGTTCAGGTTTTTACCCCATTTTTAAGTGGGTTATTTTTTTTTCCTCCATAGAGTTGTAAGGGTTCTTTATACATTTTGGATATTAATCCCTTAGAAGAAAGGGATTTTATCTAGGAAAAAATCTTCATGACTCTATATTAGGGAATGATTTCTTAGGGTAGAAAAGGGCACCAATTACTATTTTAAAAACTGGAAAGTTGGATTTCATCAAAATTTCAACCTCTCACTCTTCAAACAACATTGTTAAGAAAATGGATAAAGGCTTGGCACCCACAGCACAGTGGTTGCAGTGTCAGCCACATACACCGAAGGTGGCAGGTTTGAACCTGGCCAGGGCCAGCTAACCAACAATGACAACTGCAACAAAAAACAGCCAGGCGCTGTAGCTAGTGCCTATAGTCCCAGCTACTTGGGAGGCTGAGGCAAGAAAACCGCTTAAGCCCAAGAGTTTGAGGTTGCTGTGAGCTGTGATGCCATAGCACTCTACCCAGGGCAACATAGTGAGACTCTGTTTCAAAAAAAAAAAAAAGAAAAGAAAAGAAAATGGATACGAAGGAAGCCATACACTGGGAGAAAATATTCGCTATGCATATACTTGAAGAGGGACTTGTATCCAAAATATAACATTATTACAAGTCAGTATTAAGAGATAATCAATCCAACTTTAAAAGGCAAAAGGTTAAATAAAGACTTTGGAAACACAATATATGAATGGTAAATAAACAGTGAAAAGATACATAACATCATTGGTCATCAGGGAAATATGAAGTAAAACCACGAAGAGATATCACATCTCAGTCATCGGAATGATGGACAGTAAAAAGTGTGACCATACTAAATGTTGATCGGGATTCCCACATGCTGCTGATTGGAATATGAAATGGAAGGATGACTTTGGACAACAGTTTGGCGGTTTCTTCCTAAGTTAAATGTAGATTTACAAGATGATTCAGAAAAAAGATGTGTCCAAGAAAACTTGTACGTAAATGTATAGCAGTTTGTCCATAATAGTCAAAATATAAATAGTCAATATAATAGTTTGTCCATAATAGTCAACACCATGGAATATTATGCAGCCTTAAAGAAAGATGGAGACTTTACCTCTCTCATGTTTACATGGATAGAGCTGGAACATATTCTTCTTAGTAAAGTATCTCAAGAATGGAATAAAAAGTATCCAATGTACTCAGCCCTACTATGAAACTAATTTATGGCTTTCACATGAAAGCTATAACCCAGTTATAACCTAAGAATATGGGGAAGGGGGAAAGGGGGGAGGGGGGAGGTGGGCGGAGAGAGAGTGATTGGTGGAATTACACCTATGGTGCATCTTACAAGGGTACATGTGAAACTTACTAAATGTAGAATATAAATGTCTTAACACAATAACTAAGAAAATGCCAGAAAGACTATGTTAACAAGTGTGATGAAAATATGTCAAAAGGTCTATAAAACCAGTGCATGGTGCCCCATGATTGCATTAATGTACACAGCTATGATTTAATAATAATAATTAAAAAAAGATGTCCTCAACATCATGGAAGACTCTCGGTAATGATACGCTGAGAGAAATCAGCCAGACACAACAGCACTGTCTGATTATATTACATCATAGAACCCCCTTTCCCCCAACTAATCTATAGTGACCTACTGGTTGCTTGGTAAGAAGCAGGGCTGGGAGGATGAAGAGAAACGATTGATCCCAAAAAAGCAAAAGGGAATTTTCTAGGGTGAGCGACTGTGTTTGGGGTTACATGAATATATACACTTGTCAAAACTTAAACAGTACACTTACAATGTGTGCATCTTACCGTATATGAATAACACCCAAGAATAGTTTATTAGAAAGAAATGTGAAAAGTGTAAAAATTAACAGCAACGCAGACTAATTTTGGAGACACTTTTTCTTGGTAATACTTAGGGAGATTTTCACAGTTTGAGATCTATTTTTCTAAACATGTGTTTGGCTTGCACTATGTAAAGCTTAAAAGCTTATTAATGTTAAAGTCACATCTAAACCTTTTCCCCACATTAAAACTGCCAGTCAAACTTTGTTACATGAATGAAGTACTTTACCTTAAATCTGTCAAGATAATTGCTAAGATTAACTTAAAAGGAAAGAAAAATAAAAGTAAAATGTAGGGCAGGAAGTTATTTTTAAATTGAAGAACAGTTTCTATAAGGAATTGTAAAGCAGTATGGTGATAGGATATATTGGTTTTTCTATAATATCTTTCCATCTTGGCGACATTAGGTTGGGCTTAACTCCCACCAATATACTCAGGAAACTAAACGTGCCTTCAAATGCAAGGAATAAGAAACCCTGATTCAACTGACTTAGACAGTAAGGCATTTATTATCTCATGGAACAAGAGGGTCACCTGGGATAGTTAATTCACTCGTTCAATAGGCGTCTCTTTCCATTATGTTTTTGTCCACCCCTCAGACCTCCAAGATGGTGACAGTGGAGTCATGACCACATCCAGAGAAAAGATATCCTATCTCTCTACTCACCTCCTTTAAGTCATCAAGTAATCTTTCCTCTTCTTGAGGCAGAATTTCATGCCCTGGCTACACCTATGTAATTAACAAGAGAAGTGAAACCAACAAGCTGGACCCAGCCCAGCTTTTTTTAGCAGGTAGCTAAAGAGAAGAGAGCAGTGAGCTGACAAAAAGGGGGTTCTCTTGGGAAAGGAGAAGGAACAGGAGGGGAAGGGAGCTCATAAACTATCAAAACTATCAGTGCAACACTGAGTCATCAAGAAAATAAATTCGATTCCTCAAGTTCTATTAATTTTCCATTTAACTTTTTCATGAATACCACTCTATGGGGACTTTTCTCAACCCATAAAGGAAAATCAAATTGAAAACCAGCAGCAGCCAAAGCCAGTCTCCCAAATCCTCTGCACCCTTTAAGAGGCTCGAGAACATTTGCTGACTCTGGGACTAGCACAGAGGAAATTAAAGCAATTCGCACTCCTTGCGTGCTATTTACTGCTCTCTACATCACTAAACCGTATTTATTTCTTGGTTTGCAGCACTGTGATTGTAGAGTAAGTGCTAAGAAGCAAATAATGTCCCTGCTGCCGAAATTGGTAGTGATTTTGCTTTCAGTGGCACGTACTGCACAACTCTTCAAAGCTGGGCAACTATCCCTGGGTTTTTTCTCTGCCTCTAACGGCCACGAAGCACAGGGCTGGCGATTGGAGGTGGTTCCATCTCACAGAAAACTTTACATGGCAGCCTAACATACCTAATTTGTAGTATTCTCACTTCATAATACATGCTACTACTCTGTATCCAAATAGTTTCCCACTATGGAACATGAACCAAGGAACCTTTTAAACAACATATGCACAGCTTTATTAGAATCACCTGGGAGGTTTCGAAAAGTTCTGATGTCATGATCCTATGCTTAGAAATGTCTCTTCAGTTGGTCTGGAATGTAACCTGGGCTTCGTTTTGTTTTGTTTTGTTTTGTTTTGAACTTCCCAGGTGATTCTAATGTGCATCCCGAATAGAAAACTAGACAACTAAACCAGTGGTTCTCAAAGTGTGTTCTTTGGCCCAACAGCATCAGCATTACCTAAGAACTAGTTAGAAATGTGACTTCTTGTGCCCACTTCCTGACCTACTGAATTAGAAACTCTGGGGTGAGGCCCAGTAGTGTGTGTTTTACCCATCCTCCAGGTGACTCTGACGTATACTCAAGTTTGAGGATCACTGCTCTAAAGTCAAATCTTTCCAGTTCTGAAATATGTGATATTACCTGGCCTGATAATCTTTACCAACTCAAACTATCATCATCTTCTCAGTAAACCTATTTCTTGGCCTTGAAAAGGAGACTTAAGTCCTTGAGAATAATTAGTGATATGACCACGCAGTTGCCTGCTACCTCCTCTGAACCAGCTCTGTGGAACCAGCTCTGTGGCTTTTGTAACTCTCTGGGCTCCCTGGGGGCTGGTCACATGTGGCCTATGACAAGCTTGCTTTCTGCCATCTGGTGCCTGGGGAATCTCCCCTGGCTCTGCCTCCACACCGACATGATCAGTCTGCCTGGCCAGGTGCTGGCTCATTACATAGACACCCTCACCTCTCTGTTAAGGCCTCTCCCCAATATGGCCTTAATGCTTTTGTTCATGCCTTTAACTGGTGCAGGGGGCTTCACAAGTCCTGTACCCCATGCCTACTATCAAGATCAGGAGTACCTACTTATACACCCAGCCCCACCATCTATTTACACAGCAGGTGAGTTTGGGCATCATTTTGATTGACTTGTACTTATTACAAAGATGAGAATCTTGAAGAGAAGATTGGGAACCTAATTTCTCTGGGTCTGACAACTAACACTGTGCTTAGATCTCTTTTGCTGCACCAGAATTGTTGCAGCAGTAAACACAATTAGTCTTTAATTCTGGCCCTGAATAAATCCTTGTAATAATCTACTATGGTCACTGCCACTCTGCTTTCATCCCCTACTCCTACTCTCAGGGCCCTTAGTCCCTATCACAGACTAATTTGTGTCCCATTAAATTCATTATTGAACTTATAACTCTCAGTATTTTAGAATGTGATTGTGTTTGGACACAGGGTCTTTAAAGAGATCACTATGTAAAAATGAATCCATGTAATTGAGCCCTAATCCAATATAACTAATGTCTCTATAACAAGAGGACATTAGGGTACAGGCATACACAGAAGAAAAACCATGTGAGGACACAGGACAAAGGCACCATCTGCAGACCAAGAACACAGCCCTCAGCAGAAACCAAGCCTGCCGATACCTTGGTCTCATACCCTGAGCCTCTAAAATTGTGAAGAAATGAACTTCTGTCATTTATGCCACCCAGTGGCACTTTGTTATGGCAGCCCTAGAAAATATTAATAATTCCGTCCCTGACACTAGTTTCCTGGCCTGTGATCCAGCTTCTGCTACTGCTCCCAGTTCTCCCTTAAAAACCCATCATGAATTCTTTAGGGAAGACCAAGTAGCACAGCATCTATCTTTACAGACATGCAATGAAAAACCTAAAAGTCAGAGATTCCTACAAAATTTCTGAAAGTAAGGCATATGATGAGCACACAAGGGGCATGAGTATTTTTCTTTGTCTTATGCTACCTACCATGTTTTCATTTTGCATTTTTCCCCAAATAAGACACCAACCTCAGAGTTCCCCAGTGTTTGGAATGCCTCTGAGACAAACTGGGACTTGGGCGTTACTGTAATCAACATGCCCTGTTTGAATGTCTACCATGTATACTCAGGGCCTGTGAGCTAGAGAAGACTGTTTATAATATATATGTGACTGTGTGCATTTACATATAATCTGCTATCTTGGGTAAATGATGGCTATAGAGAAAATGTCAAAAAGTTTGTGGGAAATGGAATTAAAATTCAATAATAAAAAATATAAAGGGGAGTGGAGACAAGATGGCTGACTGAAGCCAGCTTTCCACAGAGTCTCCCATTCAGAAGGAGAGTTAAAGGACAGAAATTTAGTAAGTAACCTGGTGGAAAGTTCCCAGGGCAGGGATGACCCAGAGGACCGCTTTACTGAGCCTAGGACACACCTGGCCCTCAGGGAATCGTGAGACGATAGACAAAAGAAGACAGGAGACTAGAATTGATAGCTAACCGAATACAAACCTGCAGGAGCAAAGACAGGGCCTGAGGTGCAGGCTCTAGGAACTCAAAACAGCTTCTCTTCTGTAGGGGAATTTAGCAGGAACAGAAACAAATTCCCGCAAAGTTGTTCTGTTCTGTCAGTAACATCAATCAGGGGCAGGGCTGGAACTCAGTGAACACCACCCAGCCTCCATCAAACACCCAAGGTTGTCAGGCCTCACATCCCCCTGCTAAATAGAGGCAGAGCGCAGCAGCCTCGCTGAGCAGAAATAGATTTCCTTGTGATTCAGGCAGGTACAAACCCCTGGAGTATCTGTTCACTACAGGCAACTGGGTCAGCCAACTGTGGGGATATCAATGACTGAGGTGCAAGGTGGGGAAGGACACATCAACCTTCCCAGACTGATCTATTTGCTGGGTGGCTCATCCTTACTCCACGTGGCACTGGAGCAAGCCATATCAGAGTAGTCACCAGACCCCTGTGATCCAGTTGCCAGAGACCTTTTAAACTCTCCCACCTGACACAGGTGCTGACTGAGACAATTGATTTGGACCTTTTGAACTGAGCCAATCGCCCAAGGACTATTCAGGTGGTGCCCTGGGTGTGCAGTTGTAGGAAGGTTTGATTTTCCTTTTCCATTGTTGCCTATGGGGGCCGGGTAACTTAATTGCTGGTATTTCTCCACAGCTGAGACTTCAACCCAGAGTAACTGTTTCACTAGGGTTGAACAGAAACCAGCTGAAAACAATACAGAACCACTTAGCCCCACCACACCAAACAGAGCCCCAGTTTCTCAGGCCATAGCACTGTACAGATCCTTGACAAAGCTCCAGGGGAAAAATGAAAGGGAGTAAAACAATCATGGGGTGGAATCAGTGGAAAAACTCTGGTAAAATGAATAACCAGAATAGATCAACCCCCCCGCCAAGGAAAGATATGGCAGATGTAACTGAAGATCCCATTCATAAACAGCTGGGTGAGATGTCAGAAATTGAATTCAAAATTTGGATTGCAAACAAGATTAATAAAATGGAGGGAAATTTGGAATTAGAAATTCGAGCAGCAATTCAAAAGTTGGAAGTAGAAATTCGAGGAGAAATTCATAAGTTGTCTCAAGAATTTAACGAATTTAAAGACAAAACCACCAAAGATTTTAACGCACTGAAGCAAGAATTTGCAGCCCTCAAAGATCTGAAAAGTACAGTAGAATCCCTCAGTAACAGAGTGGAGCAAGCAGAAGAAAGGATTTCTGACATTGAAGACAAAACCTTAGAATGCTCCCAAACTCTCAAAGAGGAAGAGAAATGGAGAGCAAAAACAGATCATTCTCTCAGATAGCTATGGGATAATTTGAAGAGGGCTAATATCCACCTCATTGGAGTCCCTGAAAGTGATTAAGTGGCCTCGATGGGCGCAGAGGCCCTTCTCCATGACAATTTGAAAGAGAATTTTCCAGACATTGGAAGAGATTCTGAAATTCAGATAGCAGACAGTTTTAGAACCCCAGCATGACTCAATCCCAGTAAGACATCCCCCAGGCATATCATAATTAACTTCACTAAAGTTAATATGAAGGAGAAAATTCTCAAAGCAGCCAGACGCAAGAAATCCATTACCTACAAAGAGAAGAATATTAGAATGACTGCAGATCTCTCTGCTGAAACTTTTCAAGCCAGAAGAGGGTGGTCATCGACCTTTAATCTCTAAAGCAAAATAACTTTCAACCCCAGATCCTGTATCCAGCTAAACTGAGTTTCATTTATGATGGAGAAATTAAATACTTTAATGACATTCATATGCTAAAGAAATTTGCCATAACCAAACCAGCTCTTCAGGATATTCTCAGACCTGTCCTCAATAATGACCAGCCTAATCCTCTACCGCAAAAGTAAACTCACTCAGAAACTTTTGATCAAACTCCAACTTCCACAGTGGCGAAAGGATTAAAAATGTCCACTGGACTTTCGAAAAACTCGATATTTAAAATTTTACCAGACTTATCAATATTCTCCATTAATGTGAATGGCTTAAATTATCTTCTAAAGAGGCACAGGTTAGCTGCTTGGATACAAAAACTCAGGCCAGATATTTGCTGCATACAAGAGTCACATCTTACCGTAAAAGACAAATATAGGCTCAGGGTGAAAGGACGGTCATCCATATTTCAGGCAAATGGTAATCAGAAAAAAGCAGGTGTTGCAATTTTATTTGCAGATACAATAGGCTTTAAACCAACAAAAGTAAGGAAGGATAAAAATGGTCACTTCATATTTGTTAAGGGTAATACTCAATATGATGAGATTTCAATTATTAATATCTATGCACCCAATCAGAGTGCACCTCAATTTATAAGAGAAACTCTAACAGACATGAGCAACTTGATTTCCTCCAACTCCATAATAGTTAGAGATTTCAACACTCCTTTGGCAGTGTTGGATCGATCCTCCAATAAGAAGCTGAGCAAAGAAATTTCAGATTTAACCCTAACCATCCAATACTTGAATTTAGCAGACATCTACAGAACATTCATCCCAACAAATCTGAATACACATACTTCTCATCAGCCCACGGAACATACTCCAAAATGGATCACATCTTAGGTCACAAGTCTAACCTCAGTAAATTTAAAGGAATAGAAATTATTCCTTGCATCTTCTCGGACAACCATGGAATAAAAGTTGAGCTCAGTAACAACAGGAATCTGCATACTCATACAAAAACATGGAAGTTAATTAACATTATGCAGAATGAGAGCTGGGTCAGAGATGAGATTAAGAAGGAAATTACCGAATTTTTGGAACAAATGACAATGAAGACACGAATCATCAGAACCTCTGGGATACCACAATGGCAGTCTTAAGAGGGAAATTTATAGCACTGCAAGCCTTCCTCAAGAGAATGGAAAGAGTGGAAGTTAACAACTTAATGAGACATCTCAAGCAACTGGAAAAGGAAGAACATTTTAACCCCAAACCCAGTAGAAGAAAAGAAATAACCAAAATCAGAGCAGAATTAAATGAAATTGAAAAAAAAAGAATTATACAAGAGATCAATAAATCAAAAAGTTGGTTTTTTGAAAAGGTCAATAAAATAGATAAACCTTTGGCTAACCTAACCAGAAAAAAAAAGAGTAAAATCTCTAACCTCATCAATCAGAAACAACAAAGACAAAATAACAACAGACTCCTCAGAAATTCAAAAAATCCTTAATGAATATTACAAGAAACTTTATTCCCAGAAATATGAAAATCTGAAGGAAATTGACCAATACTTGGAAGCACATCACCTTCCAAGACTTAGCCAGAATCAAGTGGAAATGTTGAACAGGCCCATATCAAGTTCAGAAATAGCATCAACCATACAAAATCTCCCTAAAAAGAAAAGCCCGGGACCAGATGGGTTCACGTCAGAGTTCTACCAAACCTTTAAAGAGGAATTAGTACCTATATTACTCAACCTGTTCCAAAATGTAGAAAAAGAAGGAAGACTCCCCAACATGTTCTATGAAGCAAACATCACCCAGATCTCCAAACCAGGAAAAGACCCAACAAGAAAGGAAAATTATAGACCAATATCACTAATGAATATAGATGCAAAAATATTCAACAAGATCCTAACAAACAGAATCCAGCAACACATCAAACAAATTATACATCATGACCAAGTCGGTTTTATCCCAGGGTCTCAAGGCTGGTTCAATATCCATAAATCTGTAAGTATAATTCAGCACATAAACAAATTAAAAAACAAAGACCATATGATTTTCTCAATTGATGCAGAAAAAGCTTTTGATAATATCCAGCATCCCTTCATGATCAGAACACTTAAGAAAATTGGTATAGAAGGGAAATTTCTTAAACTGATAGAAGCCATCTACAGCAAACCCACAGGCAATATCATATTGAATGGAGCTAAATTGAAATCATTTCCACTTAGATCAGGAACCAGACAAGGCTGCCCATTGTCTCCACTGCTCTTTAACATTGTAATGGAAGTTTTAGCCATTGCAATTAGGGAAGAAAAGGTGATCAAGGGTATCCATATAGGGTCAGAAGAGATCAAACTTTCACTCTTCGCAGATGACGTGATTATATATCTGGAAAACAACAGGGATTCTACTACAAAAATTTTAGTAGTGATCAAGGAATACAGCAGCATCTCAGGTTACAAAATCAACATTCATAAATCGGTAGACTTTATATATACCAACAATAGTCAAGCTGAAAAAACAGTTAAGGACTCTATTCCGTTCACAGTAGTGCCAAAGAATATGAAATATTTGGTAATTTATCTAACAAAGGACATGAAAGATCTCTATAAAGAAAACGATGAAACTCTAAGAAAAGAAATAGCTGAAAATGTTAACAAATGGAAAAACATACCATGCTCATGCCTGGGAAGAATCAACATTGTTCAAATATCCATATTACCCAAAGCAATATACAATTTTAATGTAATCCCTATTAAAGCTCCACTGTCATACTTTAAAGATCTTGAAAAAACAATACTTCTTTTTATATGGAATCAGAAAAAAACTTGAATAGCCAAGACATTTCTCAGAAATAAAAACAAAGCAAGAGGAATCATGCTACCAGACCTCAGACTATACTACAAATTGATACTGATCAAAACAGCATGGTACTGGCACAAAAAACAGAGAAGTAGATGTCTGGAACAGAATAGAGAACCAAGAGATGAATCCAGCTACTTACCATTATCTGATCTTTGACAATCCAATTAAAAACATTCAGTGGGGAAAAGATTCCCTATTTAATAAATGGTACTGGGTGAACTAGCTGGCAACCTGTAGAAGACTGAAACTGGACCCACACCTTTCACCATTAACTACGATAGACTCTCACTGGATTAAAGATTTAAACTTAAGACGTGAAACTATAAAAATCCTAGAGGAGAGTGCAGGGAAAACCCTTGAAGAAATTGATCTGGGTGAGTATTTTATGAGGAGGACCCCCAGGCAATTGAAGCAGCTTCAAAAATACACTACTGGGATCTGATCAAACTAAAAAGCTTCTGCACAGCCAAGAACACAGTACATAAAGCAAGCAGACAGCCCTCAGAATGGGAGAAGATATTTTGCAGGTTATGTCTCCAACAAAGGTTTAATACCCAGAATCCACAGAGAACTCAAACGCATTAGCAAGAAAAGAACAAGTGATCCCATTGTAGGCTGGGCAAGGAACTTGAAGAGAAACTTCTCTGAAGAAGACAGGCGCACGGCCTACAGACATATGAAAAAAATCCTCATCATCTTTAATCATCAGAGAAATGCAAATCAAAACTACTTTGAGATATCATCTAACTCTAGTAAGATTAGCCTATATCACAAAATCCCAAGACCAGAGATCTTGGCATGGATGTGGAGAAAAGGGAACACTGCTACACTGCTGGTGGGAATGCAAATTAATACATTCCTTTTGGAAAGATGTATGGAGAACACTTAGAGATCTAAAAATAGATCTGCCATTCAATCCTATAATTCCTCTTCTAGGCATATACCCAGAAGACCAAAAATCACATCATAACAAAGATATTTGTACCAGAATGTTTATTGCAGCCCAATTCATAATTGCTAAGTTATGGAAAAAGCCCAAGTACGCATCGATTCACGAATGGATTAATAAATTCTGGTATATGTACAGCATGGAAAGAATATTATGCAGCCTTAAAGAAAGATGGGGACTTTACCTCTTTCATGTTTACATGGGTGGAGCTGGAACATATTCTTCTCAGTAAAGTATCTCAAGAATCAAAGAAAAAGTATCCAATGTACTCAGCCCTACTCTGAAACTAATTTATGACTTTCACGTGAAAGCTATAACCCAACAATAGGGGAGGGAACAGAGGGAGGGTGATTGGTGGGATTACACCTGAGGTGCATCTTACAAGGGTATATGTGAAACTTAGTAAATGTAGAATGTGAATGTCTTAACACAATAACTAAGAAAATGCCAGGAAGGCTATGTTAACCAGTGTGATGGAAATGTGTCAAACGGTCTATAAAACCAGTGTATGGTGCCCCATGATCACATTAATGTACACAGCTATGATTTAATAAAAAAAATAAATTAAATTAAATAAAAATAGGCTTTGAAAATGGAGAATATATATATATATATATAAACTTTATTTCTCAACACAGCCTCCATCGAGTTCAAGATACTTTTGTAAGCAATGATGCCAGCCATTCTGTCCATTCTTAAAGAACTGAGGGTCCCAAGAGGTTAACCACGTCAATGCAATCTTTTTTATGTTATTAACTAAAGAAAAGTGGGTGCCTTTACATATTTGTTAAGATGAGGAAACAAAAAGAAGTCAGAAGGAGCCAAATCAGGACTGTACAGTGGATGCCTAATGATTTCACATTGAAATTCTCACAAAATTACCCCATGTTTGATGAAAAGAATGAGTAAAAGTGTTGCAGTAAAGACTCTGTAGTGAAAATTTCCGAGTGTTTTTCTGCTAACGCTTTGGCTAACTTTCTCAAAATACTCTCATAATAAATAGATGTTATTGTTCTTTGACCCACCAGAAAGTCAACAAACAAAATGTCTTACACGTCCCCAAAAAAACTATTGTCATGACCTTTGCTCTTGACTGCTTCTCTTTTGCTCTGACAGGACCATGTCTACCACTTGGTAGCCATAGCTTTGATTGTGCTTTGTTTTCAGGATCATACTGGTAAAGCCCCATTTCACTTCCTGTTACAGTTCTTTGAAAAAATGCTTCAGTATCTTGATCCCACTTTTTAAAAATTTCCATTAAAAGGTTTGTTCTTGTCTGCAGCTTATCTGGGTACAAAAGTTTTGGGACTGGTCAAATTGAAAGTTTTCTTAACTTTAATTTTTTAGTCAAAATTGTGTAAGGTGAACCAGCTGATATATCTGTGGTGTTGTTTGCTGTTTCTGCTGTTAATTGTCAGTCCCCTTCAATTAGGAAAGGAACAAGATAAATTTTTGCCTTGAAATTGACATGGATGGTCTGACGCTATGGGCTTCAGCTTCATCTTCAACATCATCTCATCCCTTCTTAAAATGAGTTTGCTGTTTGTAGACTGCTGATTTCTTTGTGATATTGCCCCCATAAACTTTTCTGTAGAGCATCAAGGGTTTCATCATTTTCCACCCAAGCCTCACCACAGACTTTGGTGTTGCTTAAATTTTAGCAAATCTCATGCTGCTCGGAAAGGGATTCTTTTCAAACTGATTTCTTACCTTCTTTAGTCTTCAAACTACATCCTATTCAGATACATTATAATAAGTTAGCATGAGGTTATTTTATGCTAAAAAATTTAAATCTCTGCATAGCTTTCCATAATACATATTTTCCACGAACTTTTTGAAGACCACTCATGTTGCTGAAAACAATAATTGTGAGACTAGGTAAGATAGAATAACTTCCAAATGAATAGCAAAGTCACTTATCAACCAGTGGGATAAGAAAAAAGATCCAATTTAGAAGTCATATTTGAAATGGATCAAGTTTGGACACATAAATAAAAACTGGGATATTAGGCTTAGAGCCTGTAGCTCAGCAGCTAGGGCACCAGCCACATACACTGAAGCTGGCAGATTCAAAACCAGCCTGGGCCTGCCAAACAACAATGACAACTACAACAAAAAAATAACCTGGCATTGTAGCGGGCATCTATTGTCCCAGCTACTTGGGAGGCTGAGGCAAGAGAATCACTTAAGCCCAAGAGTTTGAGGTATGAGCTGTGTCGCCACAACACTCTACCAAGGGCAACATAGTGAGACTCTGTCTCAAAACAAAAAAAAACTGAGATATTTTAAGTATAAGATGAGAGCAAGAAGCAAGATTTACTTTGATTTCAGTGCTCTGTCCTATCTCCCCTGCCTACTGAAATCTTATATGACATTTAAAGCCTGATACCACTATTCTCTCCTCTATAAATCATTTTTTACTCCTCCAAGAAAAATCCCTTGCTCCTTTTCAATATTCGCAAATCCTTTTGCACATAATTATCCAACTCATCACACTGTGTTTTAGCAACTTATATGTGTCTATCTACCTATTCTAGTTTTAAGATATGTAGGGATAAGCATGCTTTATTAATAAACCCTCAGTAACTTAGTACCCGACTCAAACTAGGTATCAAAAGAGGGATAGTTGAATTTGATCAGATTGAAATTGGTAGCGTGGGTAGGGTATCTGAGCAAAAATGAACTGAAAAATAATGCAAAACACTGCTGACATTGTGGTAAGGGCAGTCTCTGTAGATAGTATGATTTTCAACTACTGTTTCTGTTCCTTAGGCTAGATGTAAGTTTTACCCTCTTGGAGAATTACTTTTTGTCCTTTGGAGAAGTGTATATATGTATGTGTGTCCCCTCCACGTGTTTCCTACAGGAGACTAAAATGACACAGGAAGGAGGGCAGCCACACAGCTTCTCCTACTGCTCACGGAAAATGTTTCAGGAACAGCAATTAGAATGTAAATCCATCCCTGTTCACATCTTTATTTTAGACCAAGTGACTCAAATTTGTGGACTTTTGCTACTGTGAGTTGTTGAATACATGGATTATTCTGATGTGGGAAGATGTGAGACCATGCCACTGCTTTCTCTGTCTATATCCGTATGTCTCAGTGTCAGAAAAGGAGGAGGAGATGGAGGGGGAAGACCAGGAGGAAGAAGAAGAGGAAGAACAAGAAGAAAATGGTGAGATTCTCAAGATAAGGACACAGAGCTTTTTCTTTTCTCTGGGTAACTAGAGCTAGTCCTATTTAGAATTGTTTCTACATTATCATTTTCTCCAGTTACTTCTCTCCACAGCCACCGATTGTTAACAAAAGCTGTTATACGGAAAGTCATTTGTGTTAGCGTCATGAAAGTAGCTAGAGCCCATGGCCATACGAGTCACCACAGTCATTTTTGCCTAGTTGGGGCCGACATGGCTACGGCAACAGTGTGTCACAGGCGATTATTCATCTCCAAGTTCCAGGAAGGTGACATAAGCAGGAAAACAAGAAGAGGTCCAAGGTGAACTGGGAATAGATGGTAGGGACAGGCAGCAATGGCATCTGTTAGCTTAGGAATAAAGGTGAGAAAAAAATCTGTTAACCCCAAGCGAACACACCTCTTGAATACAGAGCTTCTTCTAAGTTTTGGTAAAAACAAAGAATGCTTTGACAAAAGATTCTCTGTCAGTTAAAAAGGTTTTGTCATCATACATTTTGTGTGTTCCAGTTTTCATGTGGATGTTGCAGTGCGCGTTAGTTCCTCCAAGGCCATAGTAAAAACGGGGACATTTTTGACTCATGGCCCTTGGAGTCAAACACATCTAGGTTAGAATTTCAGGGTAGTCACTTACAAGCTGTGGGACTCTGAATCTTTGTTTCTTAGACTCTAAAAGCATCATAATGCTCTCTCAAATGGTTTTGGAAAAAATTTACATGAGGTAATGTTACAAACCATTTAGCATTATCCCCAGGCTTTTGTGCCTACCATATAGTAAGTGCTCAATAAATGCCAGTCATTGTGACTGTCAACATTAGATAGCTGAAGTCTTCTGGGGTCAGAGGAACCAGAAATATGCCTTTCTCTATAAAAATAAGCTCCCAGGTCATGTTTCTTTGCAAAGGAAGAATTAATGAATAGACCTCATTGACAAATAATAAAGAAATACCCACTGGAACAGACAAAAGTGATGGTCTATGGAATGGTAAGTAGTTACTTACTGTATTTATTATCCAGAGAGGTATACAGATTATGTATTTCATGAGCCAGATGGGAATAGTTATTTAATCTACAGTAACGACTACTCTAAATGGCTCTATTGAATCTCTACTTGAAAGTGTACTTCAGAAGAGTTGCAGGCTATGAGGGAATAAAGCGGGAAACAAATGTAGTGGTTAAAGGATATTTTTGCTAAATCTTAATTAAACTTGAGATTTTGTACCATTCTGTGTATAATCTTCAAAAGATTTTTTTTTCTGAAAAAGGGACCAGAAAGGGTGCTATAAAATTAGCCTTAGAGCTATGTAGATTTTGAAGGGCCCTTAAGAAAAAAAAATATGCAAAAAAAAAAAATACAGATTTCAATTTGAAGCAAAGAATTGAAATTGCTTTCTGGCAGCCCACACTTCCAACTGCATTGGTACCTACTTGAAATGAACAACTGCTAAAGGAAACAGCTGGTAGAAAGCTGTTACTGCAAAGCAAAGTGCAATATGCATGCTGTAATTAGTTTGCAATCATTACTCAGTCCACTGTTGGAGAAAAACCTTGATTTGATCACACTAAGAGCATTTCTATCAGTGAACAAAATTCAGGACAATTCTTCCTCCAAATCCAAATAGAAATCTCATTTCCACTAGAGTTATGATATTATGATGATTTTTTTTAATGTGGTCAAAGTGACAACCGTTCTGTAAAGAGGTATGTAAAACAAGGACTTTTTGTTTACCTGGAAGTAAAAATACCCTAAAATAATAGCTGAACATTGCTGAGTGTTTGCTATATGCTAGATTGGAGCTGTCCAAAGAAATGCAATGCAAGCCACAGACAGGAGCCTTGGAAAGAACATCAAATTTACTAGTAGCCACATTTTAAAAAATAAAAACAAGTAAAATTAATTTTCATGCCATATTTTATTTAATACAGTCCATCTAAAGCATTATATTTTTGATATATAACAAAAGAAAAATTATTGAAGCACGTTACACACTTTCTTCTAGGGAGTCTTCTAAATCTGGCGTCATGTACACAGACAGCGCATCTCCGTTTGGACTAACCTTTCAGGTGCTCAGGAGCCTCAGGTAGCTGGTGGCTTCCATATTTGACAGTGAAGTTCTAAATGATTTACATGGATTATATTCTTTAATTGTCTCCATAATCTGACATGATAACTATTACCCCACCTTACACGTGAGGGAAAGGAAGCACAAGGAAAAGTAACCTGCTCAAGGTCATGAAACTAGGAGATGACAGGCTCAGGAATAATGGAGCAACCTGATTTCAGGTCTGCCCTCCTTGGCTCTGGTTTCTTGCCTCACATGCTAAGCTGTAACTGACAGACCATGCTTCCTGACCAAGGAGAAAATCTGAAAATGATAACAATTACCGTGAAAATTACCCGTAGACAAGAAATAGCCTTCCCTTTTAAGCCCTTTCCGTATCAACCGCCTTATGGAGTAAATAAAAACATGTTGCTGTGTGTTATGCCTATATTGCAGATGTTAAAACTAAGCCAAAACAAACAAACAAAAAGTAAAAAACAACCTGCCACTTGCCCAAAGTCACCAAGCTAGAATATATTGGAGCTGTGATTCAGCCCTAGGTCATCTGACCACAAAATCTCAGCAGTAACTACTGATTTGGTGCTGTTAACAGATCTGGCTAACAAAATAGACATAGAAACATCATCCAAAGAGTAGAAATAATAATAGCATCCAGTGACCACAGAGTTGAAACAAGTGAAGTAAGCCAACTTAATTCAAGAAATTAAATAGAAAAGATGATATGCCAGGTCATTACTGTTAGTGAAAATTTAAATTTGTTCATGAATTTGCTGAGCACTAAATAATGCTTGTTAAGGAAAAAGCCATGGAGCCTAACAGGTTACCTGCAGCTTGGCATAGGGAAAATGGGTATACAGACAGCCAGTCTTCAGACTTCCCACTTCATGGCCTACTATGGTTTTATGTTCCCTTGCTACTTACTCCAAATGTACCACCATAAGAATCACCATTTAGGCATCAGATAATAAGGTCTACCTTATGAAAACAGGATCCTTAAGTAATCACTAAAGATATACAAAGAAAAGATTTCCCAACTACAGTAAGTGTATAAAACAAATTACAGAATATGGCAGCACCTGTGGCTCAAAGGAGAAGGGTGCCGGCCCCAAATACAGGAGGTGGTGGGTTCAAACCTGGCCTTGGCAAAAAAAAAAAAAAAAAATTACAGAATAATACTTATGTAGTATGATGACCATTTTTGCTGAAACTATAATAACATAGAAAATAGTTTAGAAATAATGCACATCAGTGGTTAAGGAAGTAGAGAGGAAGTTATATGAAACTTTAACCTCTACATTATATATTTCTGCAATGTTTGACTTTTTATAACCAGCCTAGATTACACTGGTAAAGAATAATAGTAGATGATGGATGGATGAAGAGGTAGATCACAGATAGGTGAGAGAGAGGCATTTTAAGAGCTCCCAAGTTACCTGGGAGTCTCCTCTGTAGGGTTGTTTTTCTATCTTACTAGAAGAGGTTAATTTCTGATGTGTTCTTTGCTGCCTTGAAAAATACTGGGTATCAAAACCTGAGAACTGATTGGGAAAAAATATAATTCTGTCAGAGCAAAAGGCAGAGGTAGAGAAAGTTTGCAACAGGACTGTCCATCCTTAGAGGAGAAACCGAAGGTGAGTCACTGGAGAGAGCAGAGAAGACAAGCAGACTTCAGAAGGCCATTCAAAGTCACTGTCCTTCTGGGACATCGAATACAGTGAAGAATTGTATCTGCTACTGACTATCACCTCCAAGACTTAACTTCCAAATTTTGCCACAGCTTTGACCAAAATCCTCTGCACTATCTCTCATCTAATCTCTTCTAGTCCAATCACAAATTCCAAATTGATACTTGCAGTGCAGACTTCTCCATCTTCTGAATCCACATAAATGCACTTGGAAGTGAGTCCACATGTATCCACCCAAAGCTACACACAAGAATGTGTCCAGTAGCACGTGTGTGAAAGTAAAACAGGAGAGAAATTCTGCACAGCCATGAGAATAGACAAACCACAAGCACTCACGGGACAGTGGAGGATGTTTACAAACAAGATGTTGAGCAAAAGAAGACAGACACAAAAAAGTACATATTATATCCAAATAAAGTGTAAAAACAGGCAAAAGTAAGATTTGGTGGTAGAAATGAGTTCCCTTCAGGTACCAGAGCTTAGGCAAGAGAAGGTAACTAACCCCTATGATACTGGCAGCATTTCGTGTCTTGATTTTGGAGCTGGTTACGGGAATGTGGTCAATGTGAGATAATTCATTATGCCAATGTGTACATTTCTATATGGGTTTTAGATTTATGAAAAACTTTAAAAATATGTTAGAGAGAAGATCTCATGAACTGAGTGATAAGCATGTATTCAGCTAAAGAACAAAAATTTTTTTATTCCCTAAGTAAGAATAATTTTGCATGCTTGTTGAGCTTCTCTCCACCTCCTTTGGTGTTAGAATTCTAGGTCAGAAGACACCCCATCCGTCTTCTAAGTGCACTCTTTGTAATAGGGTCATTCATTGCCCCTACAACTTCTTCAAAGTCTCATACCTTGAGCAATATTAATAACATTCATGCTATTAATTTTATTCAAGTTGTTCAAGATAATCAACAACTGCCAACTAATTATTCCTTGATGGTTCCAGAGAAATAAAAAATGGATTTAAGTTGTGTTTTCCCTACTTAAGAGGGAAAAATAAGATGAAAAATGTAAACTGATTTTCACAAGTACTCCCATCAGAGAGAGAGAAGAGAAGGATGGGTAAGAAGAGAAGAAAGGGGAGGAGGAAGCAAAGGAGAAGGAGGGAGAAGGGAGGGGAAGGAACAGAAGATGAAGCAATGGGGATGGGGGTGCAGGGGAAGAGGAAGCAGGAAGAGAAAAGGAAAGAAGAAAAAAACTTCAGATGAAGGGGTAAGAAGAACAGGGTGGTGGAGAAGGGAGGAGAAGAAGGAGCAGGCTTTATATAGGCCTGTAAAACAGGAAGAAGGCATGTTGCTTTGGAAATGCCCTGTAATTTGTGTTACTTGGTTGGGATGCTGGTTTCTCTCCCAACTCACTAGCTGGCCTTTAGGACTGAGTCATGAGAATACACTCAGAAGGAGAAGGCTGTGACTTTGGAAAAGTCAAATAAAAAACAAATGCCAGGACAAGAAAGTAAAGGAAATGCTCTCCCCCAGCCTTGAGCTGGGGAAATAGTGATGGAAACATGAAGGTCAATAAGAAGAAGCCAGGAAACATTAGGGCAGCAGAGGACTCAAGGTGCTTGGAATGTGAGCATGGAGGCTGCAGCATGTAGAGACCATGTGCAGATGACTGAGGCCACCGTCTCCAGCATCAGGAGTCTACCAGTGCTCAAGGAACTTGCCCGCAGGTCAATGGTCCAGACCCTCTCAAACAAGGAAATACCAGTGTCTTCTCCTCCAAACCCCCATATGTTTAGTGAAACACTCAATATCCTCCTTACCGATGCCGTCTTACAGAAAGGCAGTGAATGGGAAAGATTTCTGGAAGTCTGGACATTTTCCTACATAAATCAAATATAAAGCCTATTTAAACAAAGGGAGTTGAACTTTGATTGGACTAAAAGGAGGCTGTTTAAACCAGAAACCACTGAGCTATTTTTAATACGCAAGTATGTTTTCTGAGATCCAACCGGATGTGAGTTCTTAAGAGAGAAAGCAAGAAAGCTGTATTTTCTTTGTATGTCCGAGTGTAGTGTGAGCTCATCAGTGACTCCACTACACTCTACAGAACACCCCTGTAACACATGCCTAATTAAATATTCCAAACAGGAAATGCTTTCCACCAAAATGTTTATTAGATTCCTAATATGTTTGAATATTATTGGGTTTGGGGAAGACATTTCATGAAAACTCCAGAAAACAATTTTCTTTGTTATCTTCTAATAAGACAAATTTATGACCTCTACATATTTTCCTCTGTCAACCAAGATTTTCATCAAAATGGCAGCTACAGGAGATAAGAAACCCTCTGAAAGAAGACACTAAATACAAAATCCTGTATCGAGGATGAAATACACTTGGGTGGACCATAAAGGGAAAAGATTATCTTCCTTCTGAACACCGTTACTGTGAAATATATATCTTTATATATTGTAAATATCATATACTTTCTGCAAAGTGGAAAGCTGAGTTGTCAGATAAAAAGCTTCAGTGTCTTCAGCTGTAAAATGAATGATGTGCAAAGGAAAATCACTAACTCCCTGTCTAGTGCTAACTACTACAGCTTGAGGATGTGAAAGGATTCAAGATGGGATGATCAGAAAAACACTGTCAGTATTATTACACGTGCAAAACTACTACTGGGTACTGTAGTTTTACCTTTGGTGCTGAGTCACACCTCACAGAATATCTTGGACATCACAGTTCCTGGTTATCTGTTAATACTTATGGAAACTTCAACAAATGGTAGATGTGACGTCTGGTGTTCTACTTCTTATAACCAAATTCCATGGCAAAATACTGTGTGTTCTGTAAAGGAAAATTCAGCTCAACAGACACTAAATCCTTGACTTGTGTTTGGCTTTATAACCACTATATTTTAAAAAATACATGAATAGACATTAAAAGATAAGACTTTATGCTAACACATCTGTGAGACCAATTTTCTGGTTCAATTTCCTTTGTAAAATCAGAATCCCATGATTAGAAGGCAAGTTAGAGATCAACCAGTAAAATTCCTCAATTTAAAAGCTGAGAAAATTAAAGAAGTAGGTAATATTCCTAATGAAAAATAATTATTTTATGATAGAATCAGCTCTTAATCCAGGGCCTGGCCTCTGTTTCCCCAGTGCATGCTCAGTCTTTTTATGAGCATGAGCTATTGGCTCGGTATTTCTGAGACTTAGTATTATTGATATTACTAATAACCAGAAAGCAGGATGTTTAGGTCCTAATTCTATTACTAACTAGTCACGTGACTTGGACAATAATTACTTAACCTTATGATATTTCAGCATTTCAGTTTTCTTTTGATAAGGTGATAGGTTCTGTTTAGATAATCAATAATACATTGATGTATATTCAGGGTTAGATGTGTAATTTTATCTTTAAAAATAGCAGTCTTTTCCTTTTGTGTTCAGAACAAGTCTTTGTCTACATGGATGAAGTGGATTTTCTCTTTGATCACTGAAGACCTTTAATACAGCCATTTCAGACGAACTGATCCTTTCATTGTCTTACAAGTTGGCAGGTGGGCTCCAGTGTGGGCGTGGTCCAGACAGCTGTCCTAATGTCTTAGTCTTTCCATTAATACACTGAAGTCAAAATGCAGCAATTATCTGGTGTATTTGTAGTGTGTAGGCTAATCTGTTTTGCCACACACAACATAAACACTCAACTATTTCTGACTGCCTAAAATCCTCAAAGTCTATATTACTAAATGCATTTTTGGTTGTATAGGCGGAATCTTGCATTTCAAATGTTTTACTTGCAAAGAGAAAAAACTTACTACAAAGAATTATGTAATATTTATGTGTGTTTTTTTAATTTCATAATATAAATTCTAAATGACATTTATCCAGTAAAATTCTAAAATCTCCCTAAGCACAGGATAATGTGTATTCTTCTGAATTGTAGTTGACAATCCAATTCTCAAATACGATACACTGGATTACTTGCAGCACCACTGAAATCAAAGGTACAAACAGCCTATTCACTTCTCCTTGCATTATTATTCTAATTAATATGTCACACAGGTGCAATATGTGCTCAGAGCCATTTACAAATTAATACATAAACACATTTCAAAAGCACTGACTTATAAAAATAATGTTTTGCTTAAAAAAAAAAAAAACTGAGACTGACTATTGTCCAAAGATTGTTTTGTTGGATTATTGGTTTATCAGCAAACAAACAGGAAAATGACAGAAATTTCAAACAGTAACCTCTCTGGAAGAAAACAAAGCAGTTCAATAGAAGTCTACAGCTTTACATAAAAGATGGAGCTAAAGGTAATTAAAAAAAATCCTGAGAAAGTAATAAACTTCTTTTGAAAGAAAGAGAAACAGAAACCTGGGATTGAAAATGATATCCTGTGGCTTTATAAATGTTTTTATGCAAGGACCCATCCACTTTACAAAAACAAATTTGTTAATTTTCCACACACCCCTTTGATTGTAAATGCTGTGTTATTGCAGCCTTTTAGAGACAGAAGAGATGGAGGCAGAAGGAGACCCATGGCGCAGGTTCAGGAAGCAGCAGCGCTCAGAGCAGGGTTGCCCTGCCCTCTGTGCAATCCCACAGTCCCTGCCCCGCTCCTGCTTTCCCATCTTGCTTGGATGAACACCAATGGATGGACAACACAGATGAAAGCAATGTTACCATAACACTCAGCCTTTAGGACCTTTCTTCCAGGGTGCTTTGCAGACATTACCTCATTAATCTTCACAACACCATTAAGAAAGGAGAAGGGAATGGTCTCCACCCTCATTTAATGAATAGGCTAGCAATTGCTTAAGGCCAGGGCATGATTCAATGTCAGGGCTAAAAACAAGAGTCACATTCCCTAAACCCTCAGGTCAGGCACCATCAGCCACTTTGGGAGTACGTGTGGCTCTTCAAGGCCATTGACAGGGAAGGAAGCCAATTTCCAAAGTCGCAGATGTAGACACCATTCATTGTTACCAAATGGGGCAAAATACCCTATTCATGTGTTAGTAAAACAAATGTTTATTGAAGGCCTGTTAGGAACAGTTTGCTGTTGAGAGGGATAAAGAAAGGAAACTGGGGAAAAGCAAGCAAGCAACAACCATAAATCAGACATGAACACTCCACTCAAATAGTTTACATTCATTCATTCATTCCTCATTCACGCATCATTCATTCATCATTCTTTCATTCAACAAATTGAAACCTTCCAGATTCCATTCAAGGTGTGGGAGATGCTAAAGCAAATCAGACCTGACTTTCAAGATTAGTTAGTAGCCTAATAAGAGATTCAAAACTTGGCGTCTAGAGTAATAAATACTAAATAAAAGTTATACAGGGCTGTCAGGGAAGCACAAGGAAGGTTTAAGTCAGATGAACATTTAGTGGAATCATTACTGCAGTAACGTATAACGCATGGGCTAACTAGGGGCAGTGCAGGCCATCTCTCTCCCCCAGTAAAACATTGAGGACTGAGGGGCCAGGATATGACTCTGCCTTTCTCATGGACCTCACCTCTTCTTGGTCAACCAGTGATCTTATCTATCACCACTTTTGTCTGCCTCTCAGCTCTTGGCCTCATTAGAGGGTCTGAGGAAATGTCTGAACAGAAAGGGAGTTGGGAAGCTTTGTGTGGAGTCTGACATTCCAACTTGTTTTTGTTTCAACTGTGCAAATCTTTGAACTCTCCGAGCTTCGTTTTCTTTCGCTGTCAGTCGACATAGTTATTGCACGGCTTATATTCACAGACATGTTGTAAAGATCAAGATGAGATAATGTGTGGGGAAACATGTTTAAAAAATATATAAAACATTATATAAACCCTCACATATAAATAGAGTGTTTAGTCACATTACTTCACAATTACGTCCATAATGCAGATGTACACATGGACACGCAGATGCTTAAATGTTTTCATAATGCAACAAGATGTCCCAAAGTCCTGGGTAGGAAACTGGGTTCTCTATCAAGGTCCGCATGTCCCCTTCAGGAAAGAAAATGGGAAAAATTATTGGTCTATTAATTCCACTGTTACTGCATAACCTAGATGGTTGCCTAGTATTTGCTCCAGAATTTCTCATTACTCGAGCTAAACAAGGCAGGGAGGTTAGAGCAGAGAGGAGAGAGGTTACCCTCTGTCCCCTGAACTTCTGCCTCGCTTGCTGGGTGCCTCGATGAGCCCAGACAACGTAGGTTGAAAACCCAGGCCCAGTAAACCAAGTCCAGGGAACACACAGGTAGAGCTGGACCATGCCCTGAGGACTTGCCAACTGTTCATCCCTGCGTGGTGGCATGAACTGTGCAAACCTTTAACCCAAGAATTTCTAAAGCCTCACTTGAGTATACAGGCAGAAATACCACCAAACCAGATAGGATAGCTCTTGGAGAAAATTCCATGGCACCAATCAAAACATTTGTTTAAAGAGGAGCTGGAGCTAAAGTTAGTGCAGAGGAGAAGACGGGGAGGGATAGAACTATTCCTCACTTCTACAAAGTGAAGGAGAGCAGCCTTCCAGAGGACAATGTGAAAACACCTTCCTGCTGAACTGCCTTCTGATTGTGCTCTTTTGGGACTTGATTCTAATAAATAAAATAATCCTTCTCAATATTTAAAGCTAATATTCCTCTATGCCAAGGTAAACTTAAGCACAAAAATTGAAAATTTCAGAAGCCTACTGCGCATATTGAAATGACTTCCCAGTAAACCTGTTTTTTCCAAAGTCCCTGCCGATTGTCAGTGGGACTCCAGAGTTTTAGTGTCCTGCTCCGTGGGCCTTCATCGCACCCTTCATCCAATTCCTCTTTTACCACCACCACTACCTAACCCTGGTGGTGTGCCTTTTCAAAAACACTTCCAGAAGGATTTCCTTGCCCTATTCCTAAAACGTCACACAAAGATTATATTGTAACTTAACTATTTTTAGATCTATCTCACCTCATAAGCATGATAAGGTCTAGCTCATATGTTTTATACCTCTGCTACTTGAATATCTGTGTGCGATAAAGTTTTGGTTTTGTTTGGTTTTGTTTTGAAGGCAACCAGAGGAAGGAAGGAGGAAAGGAAAGAAGAGATAATAGACAGATTATTCCTGGTTTACCAACAAACACAGAAAACTTAAATGGCCTGATCTTAGTGGTCACACAACTGGAGAACAGTAGACCCAACCCCCAGCCCAAAGTCTCAGGCCTACAGTTCCGTGATATTAATCCTAAATTCTGTTGTCAACATTTGGGTGATGGGAGAACTCTAGCTCCTTCCTGGTAATAAGCATAGAGAATGGGATGTTTACCAGATTTCCTATTCTATCTTTGCTATGACTTTCCCTAGGCAGAAGGAATGGGCCATCCCACTCTGTATCTGGAGCATCCCTTTGTTTTCAGTTAGACCACTTCTTACACACGTGCATGCCTCAGAAAGATCTTCGATGCCCTGACATCAGGACTTACCATTCAGTTAGTGCTCCCTCAATGGATGAATAAGGAGACAGAAGAAAGAAGGCAAAAGTGAAAATAATAATGTAACTTGTGGTTCATTTATCAACCAAACATAGGTAAGACAATATCCGTGCCACCATCTTATGAAATATTGCCAAGAAACTCAGAGGAAAAAGTCTCACAGACTGTTAGAGTGGAACATATACCTATGACATATACCTATGACATGCTTTATTTCAATAGGAAATAAATTTTAGGAGATAACAAAAACAGAGATATGATGAGCAACCTCTCCAAAATACACAAGCAAGAGTTAGAAATGGTAATTCCCTTTCTGCCAATGGAACACATAGCAGACTTGAAGCATCAACACCATCCCTCCTTCTGCACACATGCATACCATTCCACTTCCCAGATCATGGGAAAATAGGTTAATAGTCATAGGCTTCCTGAGAGAAGACACAATATCAGACTCTGTCAACATGAAGGCACGGCCTTGGACCAATTCCATGGTTCTTAAGCCCTTGGATTTCAAGACCCAATAAAATCCTATTAGGGAAAATAATGGGCTTCTGATATAAAGTCACATTAAAGAAACATAATTTTCATTGTATCATTAAGGTAAAAAATTCACTTTAATGCAAAAAATTAGGAAGGACCTCACTACACAAGGAAAAAAAGATATTCTGAAGTTGCATAAATTTCCCTTGTGAAAAATCATTTCAACTGCCCGAGTTGCCTCTTTTGCTGCAGATGGGTACTAACTTCATTAGGAACCTTCACCAGTCCACAGCAGGTGCTTAACTTACAAACTGGCATTGGGGAACTTATGCCCTAGATTATCACTTCCAGGATATTGAAAAAAGGCAACTACAAGCAACACTAAGTAGGCTGGGGGAGTAAGTCAATGAGCACCACCAGCACAGGGAGAGTTGTAGAGGTCGGTGATTTAGTAGTTGAGTATGTGGATGGCAGAACTCTGAAAGGGGGAACTGCAGTCATGGGCTCTCCAGGTAACTCCATAAGGGGCATGGACCCCACCACCTGGTTCAATCAGGGCAAGGTTCTCAAACATCAAGCATTAATTCTGTGACAGAGACAAGAGATCCTCAATTGTCCTAGGATAGTATGTTATCGATGTTTTAGTTTTATTTACATAACATACACCACCATAAGACTGGTGAGAATTTGCATTTCCCAAAAAATGGCAACTATACCCACAGGGAAAAAAAGGTTTCTGATTAGGAATCTGGAGGAAAGAGACTTTATTCTAGTAAATAATTTGCAAACCAGGAGATGCAGCCTTCAAAATGAAGGCAGACTATGGAGAATAAAGAGTGAGTTTGGTTTTATAGTAAAAGTTCCTGCCCAGGGTCTTGTCAGGTTCATTTATGCAAATGAAGATTGAAATGCAGTTAGTTCTGATTGGTTGCTATAGCAGAGCCCCGATTGGTCGCTATAGCAGAGCCCTGATTGGTCAGTACAGGCAAACTCTGATTGGTTGATTCAGATGAACTCTTATTGATTGGTTCAGGTGAGTTATGAAAGCACCAAAGTTACAGAGATGTGGGTTTTGGAGGAATTTGTGCGACCTCTTGTCAGAAAATGGCCCCTTGGCTCCATTTTCAATTTATGCCCAGTTAACTACTTGGCATTCATCTTTAAGAATTTGCTCTTTCAACCAAAGGTTCATATTTGTTAGCACTTTGAAAAATAGAATCATAGTTAAATGCAGTATCGTCTTGGTTCTGTTCCTTAAAGTTGCCAAGCTTATCGCCCTTGGGGGTCATTTGTTGTTGTTCTCTCTTCTGGGAGTTTTTAAATTCCATTTAAAAGACACGTTGACTTGAGATCTGGGGAGAGGCCTTCTGAAACTGCACTGCCTGAGTAGGCACCGGGTGTTGACTCATTGAGTCTGGAGTCACTGGATTTTGTTTCTCTGTACAGCACTGATCACTCGTTGATATCTTTGTTTATTTTCTTATTGTTAGTTTCTGCCCAATGAAATGTAAACTCCATGAAGGCAAGGATGTTGTCTGTATAATCACCACTTTATCAATCCCTGGTGTCTGGAACAGCAATGTGTTTCATTGTAGATGTTCAATAAATATTTGTTGCACAGAATGATCAATGAGTCCAGCATAACCCTCCTCTTACAGATACAGAAGAGAGGTTCAGACAAGCAAATCTACCTCAACACATGCCTAATTTGCAGCTATGTTAGGGGGGAGAGATGAGTTGTAGGGTTAATATCTAGACTTGTGTTTTTTCCCATGGTTTTCTGTTCATTTTATCCCGATTTTGCCTATATATTCAGGAAATAGATTAACAGAGAAGAAAATGGTAAGGTAAAGAAGGTATGAATGGATTTGCAATATAATTTAACCAGGGCCTTAATCCACTGAGATTATTCTGTTTTTTAATCTGGGGCAAGATAAAGATGGTCATCTAGGTGGTATAAATTTGGGGACCCTTATGGTATTTACCCTCACCTTACACTGTTAGTTGATTAAGCCAACACCATTCCTAACTCTCTTCTTTCTTGCACTCTTTAGAGTTTGGAAAACCTAAATACCAGTACTTACACTTCCAGCATCCTTTGTAGTCATACAACAAAGATGGAGACACGTGTAAGAGAAGGCTGCAGGACAATTTAAGGAAGCTTTCGCTTTCCCAATACAGAGTTAGACATTGAAGCTTTCTTCCTTTCCTCATTTCTTTCTGCCTTGAATATGTGCTTGGTGTCTGGAACTTTGGCAGCCATTTTACAACCATGAGGGAAATATCAAAGAGATCTGGAAGATACTGGCCAGACATGGAGCTGAGGAAATACTGCCAGCAGGTTCCCAACTCCAGAGTTTTACAATGCGGGAACACACACACACACACATTTTTATTTGCATAAGCCACAGTGCGTTGGGTGCTTCTTTACTACAACTAAGAGAATTCCTTTTGGACACAAAATTGTAAAATACTTGATTTTTTTCCGTAGGAAAAGAGCCAGAAAAATATACATCTTCTTGGCCTCACTTCCCTCTCATCCACCTTCAATCTCCCTCCCAGCTCTCCAGAAACCAACAGGCACAAGTGTCCCCTAACTTATAAGTCAGTCTCAGAGCAGGGAAGGAAAGACAGACATGGATCTGGAGCTGCAAACAGAAGAGAGCCAAGCCATCTAGTAGTTTTTGTATTTCTTTTCTTAACAATAAAGCCCTTATAACAAAGGAGATCAAATGCTCAATACCAATATTCAGAGGGGAGCAGAGCTTTTCCCCTAGAGCACTGGAGGGGAATGTTTCTCAACCCTCTCTTGCCCTCCCCATCAAAGTCACTTCTGCTAGGCTCTCAGGATGCTTGAAAAATAAGTTTACAAATCACTAATTTAAGGATGGCTGGATAAAATATAGAGCATCCTCCAGTTACATTTGAATAAGAGATATACAAGGAATGATATCACATGGGACATACTGAAACTAAAATTGTATTTGTTGTGTATCTGATATTAAAATCTGACGGGCATCCAGTTGTTTATATTTGCTAAATCTGACAAATCTACTACTTTATAACATCATTTAGCACAGATCTGAAGGGAAAGGACACAGGAGAGTTAAGTTGTCATACAGAGGAGAGATGTATAAGCAGCATAGGTAAAAACCCTGCACGTGCTAAAAGTAGAAGATAAATACAGAAAGGTAACCTTATAAGGCTTGCGAATGGAATTTATCTGGTTCACAATCTTGTTCAAGACTGACTGCGAAAAGGCCATGGTGCCTTTCCCACCTAAACTGCATCTTCCTGTATTCTCAAATGTCCTGTGCACTGACCATGTGCTCTTTAAAAGGTTGAGGTTACTAAGCCAGCAGTGGGGGGAGGAAGAGGGACAGGAGGCATTCGTATCGATGATGTCCTCAAATCCTGGCTTCTCGACATCCAATCTGGGACATTTGGCTGTTTTCACAGGCAGAAAATGTTCCTCATCCAATTAAATAAAATGAAGCAGGAGCCAGGTGGAATGCTTCCAGTTAAAGACTTGCTCCTCTTATCTTCTCCTTCACACCCTTCCTCATTATCACAACTGAGCACATCAAGCACACGCTCTGTTTCTAATAAAGATGTTCCCAGCGTATTCCTAATGAAAATAGTGCACAGATAATAGCCCCTTTCCTTTATGAGAGACGTAAGTGACATGGAAGCCCCAGAGGTGCCAAGAGAGGCTGGCACACTGGTCATTTCCCCTCCTGGATTTCTGTTTACAGGGAGGAGAGAGGGACAGAGTGTTTACAAATCCCTTTATTAGCAACTCAGGGCAGTAGACATCATCTGATCCCAATTTGTACAATTTTTTGAAAAGTCACAGAGATGTCCAAAGCCTTATTAGAAGCTACATACACACACAGAATCAGAACAAGGGTATCAAAATCTGTACCTTTACTATACCTTTAGGGACACCTAATTGGCCCAGCTTGTCAGGTTGAAACTGAAGGGAAGATTGAAGTGCATTGATTCAAAATAGGAAAACAAATTGGAACAAACAACCAAAAGTGTTTCTCATATTTATGAGCAATGTGGTTTATTATAAGAAAAGCCAAGCCCAAAATACTAAGTGACTCTGTTCCTTGCAAAACAAAATGTTACCTGTGCAGGAAAACAGAAGAAGGCTTCTTATAGAATTAATGATTCATTTGCAAGTAGATTTTTTTTAATCCAAATGGAGAAGATTGGGACATATGTGGGAGGTGGAAGCACGTGAAGCCATCTCCATTTTATCCTATTTTTAGAATAAGAGATGAAATCACTCGGGGAAGTAGAAAAATGCTCCAGTACATCATTCTGAATAGTTCTTCTATGACTCTAAGTTCAGTGACTATTTCTGACACTGTTCTAGGGTATTTAGAGATAATGTTCCTCCAATAGACTTTGAAATATTTTTACTAATACTGCAAAATAATTACTTCAAAAAAATACTGCTATTTGATTTTCGGTTATATCTAATATAACCTCATACCGTATATATGAGGACTCTCAAATTTCCTAAATACTAAGGAGGTTTAAGTGCCAAGTTTTACCTTATAGGAACAGATCCACCAGCCAAGTCCATTTAGCTTTTTAATGTCCTTAATGTGTTTCTCTCTTTTTATTTCAGTGTGTGTATTTCTGTTCCAAAATAGATACAGTTTAGTTAAACTCACTTCCTGTGCCCTGCTGGGGGTCTGTGTGACGAGGACTATTTTACCCAAACTTAACACAATTACCCTGCTGCTGGTCATGCAAGGCTGGAGTAAACAAAAACATTAAGGGGAGTTAGGATGTTATTAGCCAAGTGTTTTCCTCCATTCCTGGGTATCTGTTGAGGCAGCTACTCAACCTGAGTAAGATCAAATGTGTTCAGGCACATTTCTTAAACCAACAGACAGCAACATTCAATGACTTAAAAGTGTTTTTTTCCTTGACATCACTTCGGCATTTAAAACACAAGGAGCTCTGCTTTTATCAAGAGGTACTATTAGAGAAACAGCATCTTATCACTGAACACATTTGACATAATTGCAGGGTTAGACATGTACACCAGCCTTTTTAAAAAGTGGCAAAAATGATCCAATATACTTGAAATTACCATAACAATAAATAGCAAATTTATTTGCTTTCTTCTGAAATTTATTCAACACCTATTAATGAGTTGCTTACTCTGTGTAAGTCACTGTTCAAGGCTCTTGGGAGATTCAGAAATGAACTTTTTATTAATGAGAATGTCTGTATTTTTATGGCATATTGACCTTCATAGACGTTCATTCAACATTTCTGGGGTGCCCAGCAGGTGTTAATCCTAGGCAACCTAAGGCATTGCAAAATGTTCCTTTTGCATCATAAAATGAAAATTTACTTAACTTCTGGTATTTCCCATTTACCCCCTGACCTAGCAAGTTAGTCAACCAGGAGTCTTCCCAACAGTTTTAAAGCACCTATTTCCCATTCTGCCTAAGATCTCAAGAGCAGTTCATTTTTTACAACCGAATTCTGACTGATACAAATGTGTTTCATTATATCCTAATTTGAAATCTATGAATGAAATACACAGCCATCCACTATTTCATTAAGCAGAATATTGTGTTAACTAAAAAGGCTGAACAGAAGCATTTCTCTTCTCTGATTCACATAGATGTTCATCGTATTCCAACGCGTCACAGTCTTCATGCCCCCTGTCTTTGAGTGCGTTGATCCACTAGGATCAACCCTCGGGCCCAATGCCATTTTCTCATGTTGGAATTTTATTGTCTTCTCCAGACACAGCTCAGAACTTCCTCCTCTCTGGAGCTATTTCTGATCCTGGCCGCAGTGAGGATCGCTGGCTCCAATGCCACTCATTTGCCCCATTGACACTAATCACCCCAGGCTCATCGTCTCAATAGCTCTCTTACAAAACTTCTTACCACTCTTCGCTTTGCCTCACCTGACTTTGTTCTGAGAGAGGCATTGTAAACTTGAAATGTATTTCCTTAAAAACTAAAAAAAAAGATCTAGTGATGTGGTAATTGAATCTCACTTCCAATACCTAGAACCAAAAGCATTCACCTGAAAACTCTGGAAACAATCGTGTTAAGTGAGAAGGACAAAAGGGCACTTAAGGCTTCAGGACATCGGCTGGTCCTGTTATTTTATCCCTGATTCCTGTAAGAGTTCTTGCCTTGGTCCTTGCAACCAGTCAGCTTCTTGCCTGCATATAAATCACATGAGGAGCGAGCTGCTGGCTTATCCTGAGTTCCTGTTAGACAGTGCTATCTCCCGTACAGGGTCTTAGGCCTAATTCTCTCTTCATGCCCTCCTTCACGGGAACCTCTGTCTCAGCACTTGACACCTTCTATCACAATATTATGTTTTCACTTGTGGTCTCCTGTGTAGACTTAAAGGTAAGGGCCTTGACTTACTGGTTTTGCAGCTTTTATGTGTAGCAGATTTTAAAACTCCATTAAATAAATGATCGAATATAATATACTTCAGTAATGTTTCTTATGGGAGTTACTATGAAAGTTTCAAGACAGACAATGTTAGGGTCCATTATTTCACTCCCCATAAACACAGTCTGCAGTATCCTTTCTGATTCACACAGGCAAGTTTCACCTTGCTCTGCTCATGGGTATTGCTGGGAGAGCTTCACTGGTTTCATTCACATACATGATATGTTGCTTGATTTTTTTGCGTATTTCAAAACTTTCATAATGACCCGTGTATAACCCAACAGATATGACTTGAACTTTCTTTAAGCAACAAATATTTCTTTTTTAACTTCTTTTTAATTGTTAATAATAATTGCCTATATTTATGGAGTGCAATGTAATGTTTTGATATGTTTACATTGTGCAAGGATTGAATCAAGTTAGTTAAGATGTCCTTCACCGGGTGGCACCTGTGGCTCAGTGAGTAGGGTGCCGGCCCCAATACCAAGGGTGGAGGGTTCAAACCCAGCCCCGGCTGAACTGCAACCAAAAAATAGCCGGGCATTGTGGCGGGTGCCTGTAGTCCCAGCTGCTAGGGAGGCTGAGGCAGGAGAATCGCGGAAGCCCAAGAGCTGGAGGTTGCTGTGAGTCCTGTGACATCATGGCACTCTACCGAGGGCAGTAGTGTGAGACTCTGTCTCTACAAAAAAAAAAAAAAAAAAAGTCCTTCACCTCACAGACTTTTTTTGTGCTGAGTAAATTAAACATCTACTCTTTTAGCAGTTTTGAAGTATACATTATTATGAACTATAGTCACTGTGCTGGACAATAGATCTCTAAAACATATTCCTCCTCTCTAATTGAAACTTAGTTCTCTTAGTACCATTCCCTTTGGTAACCACAGTGTTACTTTCTACTTCTATGATTTCAACTTTTTAGATTTTAAACGTAAGTGAGCTCATGCAGGATTTTTTTCTTTCTGTGCCTGGCTTACTTCACTTAGCGTAACATCCTCCAGGTTTACACATTTTGTGGCAAATGACAGAATTTTCTTCTTTTTTAAGGATGAATCATATTCCATTATATAAATATACAATACTTTCTTTATCCATTCATTTATTGTCAATCAACAAACATTTCTTAATCACCTGCTATGGTCTTAGCTTCTCAGAACACAATTATCAAGTAAACCCATTTATTGAGGATTTAAAGACTATACTTAAGTAAAATCTTCAAAGGGTTTTAAATATTTTACCTACTTTTCTATAATTGTTCATTTATCTCTATCTCTTTACAGTTCCATCAGTTTTTGCTTCATGAGTTTTTAAGCTCTGTCATTAACAGCATAAAAGTACAGTTCTTATAATCCCCGGAAATATTCTTGGCTCTGAAATCTGTTTTTGTCAGGTGTTAATATAGATACGCCATCCTTCTTTTGATTAGTGTTAGTATAGTATAGTTTTTTTTTTTAATTGTTGGGGATTCATTGAGGGTACAATAAGCCAAGTTACACTGATTGCAATTGTTAGGTAAAGTCCCTCTTGCAATCATGTCTTGCCCCCATAAAGTGTGACACACACCAAGGCCCCACCCCCCCGTCCCTCTTTCTGCTTTCCCCCCCATAACCTTAATTGTCATTAATTGTCCTCATATCAAAATTGAGTACATAGGATTCATGTTTCTCCATTCTTGTGATGCTTTACTAAGAATAATGTCTTCCACTTTCATCCAGGTTAATACGAAGGATGTAAAGTCTCCATTTTTTTTAATGGCTGAATAGTATTCCATGGTATACATATACCACAGATTGTTAATCCATTCCTGGGTTGGTGGGCATTTAGGCTATTTCCACATTTTGTTGATTGTAAATTGAGCTGCAATAAACAGTCTAGTACAAGTGTCCTTATGATAAAAGGATTTCTTTCCTTCTGGGTAGATGCCCAGTAATGGGATTGCAGGATCAAATGGGAGGTCTAGCTTGAGTGTTTTGAGGTTTCTCCATACTTCCTTCCAGAAAGGTTGTACTAGTTTGCAGTCCCACCAGCAGTGTAAAAGTGTTCCCTTATAAAAATCCTCAAAGAAAGCATAGGAAAAACACTGGAAGATATTGGCCTGGGGAAAGACTTCATGAAGAAGACTGCCATGGCAATTGCAACAACAACAAAAATAAACAAACAGGACTTCATTAAACTGAAAAGCTTCTGTACAGCTAAGGAGACAATTACCAAAGCAAAGAGACAACCTACACAATGGGAAAGGATATTTGCATATTTTCAATCAGACAAAAGCTTGATAACTATGATCTATAGAGAACTCAAATTAATCCACATAGTATAGTTTTTTTAAATTCTTTTAATTTTGACTTATTTGCATCTGTATTTTTAAAATGGTTTCCATAGGCAATACATAATTAATTTTGCTTTTCAACCCAACCTAAAAATCTATGCCTTTTAATTAGAGTGTCTAGGTTATTTACAGATAATGTGATTTATATATGGTTGGGTTAAAAACTTTAGTTATTTGTGTTCTATTCTGCTCATCTTTAAATTTTCTCTTTTTTTCTTGTCTGCCTTCTTTTAAATTGATTTTTATAATTTCTTTTTAATTTCCTATCTTGTCTGATAAACCATAAGCCCACATTGCTTATACTACATATTAGGGTTTTGGTATACATCGCCCGCTTTCCAGAGTCTTTGAATGACTTATGCCACTTCACATGTAATATAAGAAACTCATAAAAGTATATTTCTATTTCATTTCTCTCAGCCTTTGTGCTATTAGTGTCATGCATTTTTTTCTGTTTATGTTATGAAACTCATAATATATTAATATTATTGCTTTAGATAAGTCAATTGTCATTTCTCTTTTAAAGAGACTTAAATGATTGTTAAAAGTATTTTATAATTACTCACATAGCTAACATTTTCAGTAATCTTTATTCTTTTATGTTGATCCAGATTCCCATCTGGTATCACTTTCCTTATGCTTGAAGGACTTTCTTTAACATTTCTTATCATGCATGTCTGCAATTGATGGATTATTTCAGTTTTTGCATATCTGAAAAAATCTTTATTCTGCTTCCATTTTTTTAAACTATTTTTGGTGAATATAGAATTCTAGGTTAAGGTTTTTTTTTTTTCTTTAGTGCCTGAAAGATGTACTCCACTCTTTTCTGGCATGAATTTTGATCTGATGGGAAATCTAATATCATCTGTTCTTTGTTTCTCTGTACCTATTTGACTTTTTTCAGTTTACTTTTAAGACTTTTTGTTGTTGGCTGCTGCAGGGGCTCATTTAATTCTAACATTCTGGGAGGTCAAGGTGGGAGGATCCCGTAAGTTCAGGAATTTGAGCAAGAGTTAGACCCTATTTCTACTAAAAAAAGAAAAATTAGCCAGGTGTTGTGGCAGGTGCCCGTAGTCCCAGCTACTCAGAAGTCTGAGGCAGGAGTATTACTTGAACCCAGGAGTTTGAGGTTGCTGACACATGGCACTCGAGCCTAGGCAAGAAAGTGAGGCTCTGTCTCAAGAAAAAAAAAAAAAAGATTTCTTGTTATCACTGGTTTTAAGCAATTTTATGATGCTGTACCTTGGTATTATTTATTATGTTTCTTGTACTTAGGGTTCTGTGGTTTTATAATTTTCATCACTTGGAAATTTTTTAGCCGTTAGTTCTTCAAATAATTTTTCTTCTTCTCTCCTTCCCAAGTAAAACTACACCACCTGAAGTTTTCCCACAGCTGAGATGCTCCCCTCAATTTTCTAGTCTTTTTCTTCCTATAAGTTTCATTTTAAATTCTTTCTAAAGCTATCTCTAGAATTTCTTTTTTAATGTCTAAGCTGCTGTTATTTCCAATCAATTTCTCCTTACAGACATTGTAGTTTTTATATCTAAAAGTTTGACTTGAGTCTCTTTGTATATCCCCTCTATCTCTCTTTAGTATGAGAAATCTCTCATCAGGTTGTTTTTTAAGAGCAAACTTTTAAAAAGTTGATTTGTATAAATGTATAGGGTACAAGGATAATTCGTTACTTGGATATATTGCATAGTGGTGACGTCAGGGATTTTAGGGCATCCATCATCAAATAATGGACAGGCTGGTTTTTAAACATACGAAATAGAGTGACAATAAGTATTTTACAGACTTTGTCTACTAATTTTATCATCTGAGTCATTTCTGGCTCAGTTTCAAATGATGGATTTTTCTCCTCATTATGCGTTGTGGAGTTATTTTCTTATGTTGTATGTATGTGCTTTTTTGTTTCTTTGAATGCCTAGTAATTTTTCTTAGATGTCACTTACTACGAATTTTATCTTTTGAGAAATGGATAGTTTTGTATTTTTATAAAAAGTCTTCAGCTTTGTTTTGAGACGTAAGTTACTTAAGAAGCTTAATGCTCTGGGGTCTTGCATTCAAGCTTTGTTAAGCAGAATCAGAGCAGCATTTTGTTTAGGGATGGTTTTGTCCAAGTACTGACCCGATGCCCATGAATGCTGGGGTCATTCTGGTTTGGGAGAACAGAGATGATGCTGCGCCCCATGTGAGCTCTGGGGATGGTTCCCTTTACTCTGACTCAGTAGCTCTTTCCTCAGCCTCACAGAGTTTTTCTCACATGCACAAATAGATCAGTACTTCAGCCAGCTGAAGACCCAAAAAAGACCTTCTGAAGGTCTTGGAGTGTTCCCCATGCCGCTCTTGCATTCTATTCTGTAAACTCAGGGCATGTTGGCCTTTCTGGATTTCCAGCTCCCTCTGAGGAGTCTGCTCAGTCAGACTCCGCCTGGGCTCTGGCAGCCTCCACCATGCACTGGAGACCACATGAAGGCAATAAGCCGAGGCAATTATCTCCCCTCATTTGTTTCACACATCTCAGAGTGCACTGTTTGTTGCCTCATTTTTTAATGCCTTTAAAATAGTTGCTTTATATATTTTGTCTAATTTTTAAGTTATTTCATGTGACACAAGTCTAATTACTTCTTGGCTGAACACAGAACTCCCTACATTTTTCTAAAATTCACTTGTCTTATGCATTCAGCTCTTTTTGCTGTATTTTTATATCAACATTATCCTTCCCCATATTTTCTTATTTATATCCCATACTTCGGGGCTTATGCTTATAAATTTGTTGAGATTAAGCAATCTTAGAAACCCTTTAGAGTATCTTTAAACACGTAAGAAATGTGAAGAGCAGGCAGACAACGTGACGTCCCAGAGGTCACAGAGTTGCTCGATGGCAATGCAGCCAGTAGTAGACCTTAGGCCAACTGGTGCTTGTAACCTACACAGTGTTACGAAGTTCTCTTTCTTCTGTCAGAAAAGCTGCCATTGAGCTGAAGAGCCAGATTTCTAATCTAGAATGTGATAATTGACTTATCCTGAAAGCTTTAGTCTAAATTTAAAATGTGCCAAATTCTCTGTCCCTATTATCAGATAAAGATCCTTAACCCTAGTGGGAAGGAAAAAAGTTCAGCCTTTTAAAAGGGAAAATTGTGAAAACAGAGGGCCTGACTGTGGGCATTCATGTGTCCCAAAACCCATTACTGTACTTTGCCCTTGGAATGTTTGCAGAATCACTGGTTACTCCATTCGAAGCCAAGCGCTTGTCTTTAACCCTTGACATTCTGACCTGCTTGCTTTGATCTTTGCCAAGAGTAAATGAACATGGTACATGACCTGAAGAGACAGAGAAAGTCTTCACTTCTATTAAGAATGCTTTTTTTTTTTTTTTTTTGGTAGAGGGTGCAACAAGTTTTATTTCACCATGATCATAATCTTACAAAGAAAAAAGCTTCAATAAATGAATCATTTTCTGGAAAATCTCTGATATCACAAGAAATTATATTATTTGACAGATACCTTTTGGAATATATCAATCAATAGTGACTATTTTTCACCTCATATAGTATGTCCTTTTTTCAGGTTAATGCACTTTTTAGCACAAATACTGTATAAAATAAAATATACTAGGAAGAAATTTTTATCACCCGATGTCTTAAGAAACCTCCGATTTCTTTTTTTTTTTTTTAGAGGTAGAAAGACTTTATGTTATAAATATGTCAACTCTCCTTATACAATCAGTAGAGTCAGTGAAATTCAAATAAAAATACCAGCAAGGTTTTCTTTTTTTTTTTTTTTTCTTTTCAGTTTTTGGCCACGGCTGGGCTCGAACCCACCACCTCCTGCATATGGGACAGGTGCCCTATTCCTTTGAGCCACAGGTGCTGCCCTCAATACTAAGAAACCTCCAATTTCTTATGCTTATTCTACACAATCTTATACAAGTTACTTTACCTCATATAAAGTTAATTTAATTTTCAGTTAACTTAAGCAATTGTAAATGGTAATTCCCACTTGCTCAAAGGAAATGTTTTGAGAATCAAAAAGTTATGGTTAGAACAAGGCTGTGAGGCCATAAAAATGTAAGGCGTGAAGAAAAATGAATACTATGGATCTCTGATAGAACTTACCTAAGTAGGCCCTGGTATCAGGACTTCCTAATCAGGACAGTAGATAAGTTAATCACTAAAACTGAGTATCAGGTGTATATAGAAGGTTTCACTTATTTGGGAAGATCTTTTTGATTATTTTGCTCTATCCTTTGTGAAATTTTACCGAAGGACTGGACTATATAAAAGTTGTCTGCTCTCAACTAACAGTCTTACTGTAGGAATAACGTACCCTCATTACAACAGTTTTAGCTGGACCTGCCCAGAAACTAGTTTGAGTTCCTTCTACTCAAAGTCAGAGGGACATACCAATAGTGATTCCAGGGCTCCTACCAATATAATGATTATATGGTAACAGAGTTTATAAAATTAAAGTAGAAGGCTGTAATCTTTCCCAAATAGTTTGGGCAAAGAATTAGTCTATATTTTGCATTTTGCTCAAATAGCCACTAAATATCACATAATAAAAGTGGGAGATAGATAATCGATATAGAGCCACATTGATATAGAATCTATTCCGATAGATAGATAAACGGGATATATATCCCCATCAATATAGGGATATATTGATGTACAAATATAAATTATTGGGCATAATACAAATATGTGTAAAGAATTTTAATTGTAAGGAAGGGCAATCAAAATGTTAGTAAGTGAAAAATCTTTAGGTGGTGGTTAAATACACCCATTTTCAAAGTCTGGCTGTAGGAATTTGGGACTGGTCTAGCTGGCTGTTTCTAGATCGTGGTCTCGTATGAGACTACGGTCAGGATATGAACCAGGTCCACAGTTATCTGAAGGCTGAATAACTTTACTGTCAGGAGTTTCTCTCTGGCAGCTGGCAGGTAGTCTTAGTATTTTGCTTAGTGGGCTCTCTATAGGGCTGCTTGAGTATCCTTACAATATGGCAGCTGGCTTCCCCCACAGTGATTAAACCCCCCAAAAGAAAGCAAACCAGAAACCACAATGTCTTGTCTAACCTACCTTAGAAGTCACAGACCATGATTCCATAGTATCCTAGTGTTTACATAAATCAGCCCCATTCATATTAGGAAGGGCTACCCAAGGACATGAATACCAAGAGATTACCGCAGCCATCTTGAAGTCTGGCTACCACCACTTGGATCATAATTGTAATAGAAACCACTTTGCAACCCATGTGTTCTCTGGCTACATTAGTGGTGGTATACATTACATTCCTGTTAATAACCCATATTTCAATGTCACTTGAAAACATCTGGTAGATTAAGAGCATAGCTGCAGAATTTTGATGGAAATAGAGGGTTCAAGTGAAAGGCTACCTACTGAAAACAGATCCCCTCTGACCCTGTCCTTACTTCCTCCTACCAGTCAGAATTACATCCTATTGCCAATTCAAAGAAAATTATTGATAAGCTCTGTTAGAACTAGCTTCGTTGGCCCCAAAGTTAAAGGACACACCTCCACTAGGTATGTGAAATGATGTAATGAGCCTTCTGGATGCCATTTACATTTTTGAGTAATTACCCTGATTAGAACTTAAACTTCTCTCCTTACATCAGCATGTCCTACATTCTCTTGGTGTTAGTGATTTGGAGGCCATGAGGGGTCAGCCAGCAGCAACACTCTGCCACACTCCGCCACTCTGAAAAACTGCTTTAACAGGAAGAGACTATTGCGTCTCCTTGGCAGAGTTTCACCAAAGAAAGCTTTGAAAGCTTTTTATAAATATGTTAAACCGTTTCTGAGTAATATGTTAGCTGTGAACGCTTTTAGTGTTGTTAGTGTTGTTTTTTGTTTTGTTTTTACTAGTCAGAAAATTTGCAGACTAAAACACTTCCATTTGGGAATCACTCTTTAATTTTCCAAACAAGCTTCAATATATTCAATAAACTTACTATTTACTGTGCTTTATCTGGTATATCCCATTCTATTTTATTCTCTATTCAGCTTTGTAGAATGTGGCATTACAAAGGAGTTTTATGCTGCTGTAATTTGCTACTGTCGTCTGCATTTATTTCCTTAATGACATAAAATGGAAAAGCTGGCAAAGAAACAAGTTAGTACATAATTTTAAAATTCTCTTTGGAAAATAATCTTTTAGAAATATTCAGAATGATTTGTTATTAAAACTTTATCAGAAAGCCTAAGCCTTCTCACTATGCAGAACAATAACCCTGCTGTCATAGAGAGAAGGCATTTCCTCAATAAAATATCCAGCCTAAATTCCCAAGTCCAGAGCACAGAAACTTGGAAATGACCTTGGCAAGTCTCTTTCAAACTTAACTGGCTTCTTCTGTTTATATTGCTAAAATTCTGTAAAGGAGCACACAATCACAGAACACACTCAAAATATTTCAATAGCAGTAGTCCAATTGTCTCTACAGTAAAAAGCTGAAATCAACTCTTTCCATATAGTAAAATTTTAACCTTGAAGTTTCTTTAATAAACCTAATGTTAGAAAACAATGAAACTAGTGCCAAATCATCACAGAAATTTTGAAATGTCATTAAGTAGCATCTAGTTTTAGATACACTCTTAATTTTACAAATCTCTCAACAAGTAGATGAAACCATTGCACATAAGCTTGACAGGGATTCAGTTAATGTGTTGAAACAGTTGGTAACCAAAGCGCAAATCAAGACAACTCATTTCTTTTGCTTAAATGAAAACCTTCAGAGACATTAATTTACAGGGTTAGACAATTAAGTTTGAAACTCATCCTAGAAAAAGTGCTATATACCTCATTGCTGAATATCAGTAAGACCACCTTCAAAGTACTACTTCCCTTGGGAGGCTACCAATGGCAGCGCCTAGCCCACTCTCGAAAGCAGTTTATTCTTTTCTTTCTTTATTTTTTTGAGATACAATTTTACTTTGTCACCCTCAGTAGAGTGCTGTGGTGGCATCATAGCTCACAGCAACCTCAAATTCCTGGGCTCAAATGACCCTTTTGCTTCAGCCCCCCAAGTAGCTGAGACTACAGGTACCTGTCACAACACCTGGCTATTTTTTAGAGATGGGGTCTTGCTCTTGCTCAAGAACTCCTGAGCTCAGGGGATCCACCCACCTCGGCCATCCAAAGTGCTAGGATTACAGGTGTAAGCCACCGTGTGCAGTTCTTCAAAGCACTTTAAAAATTCACCTTCACTCAACACATTAAAACTCTCTCCTTGGATACCAGTTCTTGCTGGACCCTGGCCTTAATCTAATGCTCTCTCTGAACAATGTACATCGGGTTGTGATCATTCAGGGTCAAGCCTACTCCCAGATCAACTTGCCGAGCCCCCTGGTCCACAATATGTCACCTTCTTCCCCTTTCCTACCACCAAGACACGAACAACTTATTCTCAGTGTACCCTCTGTTCTGAGCACCTCTTCCTTCTCGAAGATAATGTGGGCAACTGTGTCTTGTTTTAAACTCAAAGAAGAAAAATGAGAGGCCAAAAGTTAAAAAAAAAAAATGTAAATGATCACTGATCTCCTTTGATGCAGATACAATGACTGACTACCTAGTGAGACTAATTTCATTTTATCAAATATACCAAAATATGAAGTTTTTCTCCCTGGTTAGAGTCACTCATTCCACAGATGCATCTGAGCCGATAGGGTAAGTGTTTATGAGGAAATTCAGCCTAAAATCTATTATTTTGGGTCATCCAAAATCTGGACTCCAAATAACTGGTAGCTGTTTTCAAAAATAAAAATTACCCTTAAAAATAAATGTAGGCCATTGTCAATGATAGTTCTTAATACTGAGCTACAAGCTCTGAAAGCATTTCTAAGTGGGAAGAGTATATAATATTTGAATAAAGTTGTATGACCTGAATAAGCATGTAAACTCCCTAGGAGATTACTTTGGAAAAAAACCCCAGATTATACATTTTAATGTACAAATTCTGGTGCATCTGCCTTTTTTTTTAAAAAAAAAATCTCATTATCTCAGACTTCTATTTTCCTTTTCTTGCTCAAGCAATTTGGAATATCACACAACATAGTTTATTTTATTCAAGAATCATACTTTGGGGGAAAAAATCTATCACAAAAACATTTTAAATAAATACTTTCCAAATATAAATTCCCATGGCTAACACTATCCCTCAGTACCTTTGTATGTGAAACTAGTTGGGATTAATTCATTTGGAGAAACAAAGAATGTACTAATTTTTTTCCCCCACAACAACAGCATCAGCTCCCACAACATTGACACATTGTCTCTAGATAAGGTCAAGTTATTTCTGTTTTCTGGAACTCACCTTGGAGTTTCACTTTCTTCACATCTCCCAGTCTGTTCATTTTGACTGCTTTAATTTTAGGCAAGGAGCAGAAGGGAGGTTCCCCCACACCATCCACCTGTTGTGATCTTCATGCTAATCCCTCAGTGCAAATGTAAAAGCCTCATGGCTTTTCTCTCTAATGATGAGAAAATCAAAGACGTCCACCCCATAGGAAAGACCTATACTTCTCCCTGTTCTCACCTATGAAGAAATCTCATCCGTGGAGGGCTAGTCCCCAAGAGGTATAACACCTGGAGCAACATCCACCTTTTTCTTCTTTAGGGTAACAGAGGCCATGACCTTCCTTCATCCCCCTTCTGTCTACCTATTAATCCCCATAAACATTTGTCCTTTTCAATTCACTGAGAAAAAGAACAGTTTCCTATGTTTATTCCCATTTTCCTGTCCCCAAAGCAACTACTGAACTTTCAAGTTATAATTTAGTATCCTCCAGTATCAGTCAACTGTTGCCACGTAGCAGTCAACCTCAAAGTCTCAGTAGCACCAACAGTAAGTATGGATTGTTCCATCAGCGAGCAGGGTGGCTTTGCTCCACACCTCTCTCATCCTCCTTCCCGGACCACCAGGCCAGCCTGACCATGTTCTTCTCACGGGATGACAAAATGCAAAAGGACGAGGCCACTGCCCAAGCACACTCTAAACGCCTTTGTTGTGTCACATGTATTACCATCTCCTGGGTCCAAGCAAGTCACAGGACCAAGCCCAATTCAAGTGGCAGGAAATACCCTACACCCTTCCTGGGAAGGACTCTGATGTTTAACAAAGCTCAGAGGAACAGGAGAAATGCCGGGGCCCTAACTCAAACTCTCACATCCTCAAACTTCATCAAACTGGAGACACACATGGCATAACCAAGTGGAAATAGCAGTGTGAGGACTCTGCAGCAACTGCACCTGCCTAACGGGCAGCAATCCCCTTGCAAGGCCCCTTACTGCTTTCAACATGCCAGAGAGAATCTCCTGGAATGAGGGTGGTGTCTTCCGTGTTCTTGGATCTGTGCCTCCGGCACCGCTGGAAGCAGACCGCCAACCCAACGCCACTGTCCACCCTGTTGGCAGCTGTCTTAGATAGTTTCAGAACCTTAATTTACCTTGAGTTTCCCCGAGTGTTCTTCCACAGCACAAGTGAGATGAGGCGCACGTGATTTAGCTAAGGATTTCAGGAAAACAGAGAACTTCATACAGAAAGGAAGTTGAACTGGTATGTTTTGGGATTGCTCTCTGGATTCAGAGCCGCAGGATCACCTTTATGATATTCCCAGCCTGCCCCATCTCATAGGACTGGGGTCACTGTTAGCCGGTTACCAGGGAAAATCCTTGACTCTGCCCCGACTCCTTAGCATGTAGACACAGAGAGAAGGAGGCATTTTCTCAGCATCACTCCTCCAAATCTTCGCTTCTTATTGTACAATCTCACCTTTTAAAGGATGACAGACAGCAGAATGCACCACCCTGTTCATGAAGGAATTTGCCCCATGTCCTCAAGCATTTCTATTTGAATAAAAAAAATCTTGCTACCAAAAGCCTTGGAAAAAATATCATTAAAGGAATAGTCTACCTAAAAGTTGTGTTTATTTCCCTCCTTTTTACAGTACAATATATTTTAAAATAATAATTTCCTGAACTTTTACTATTTCACATGAAGTTAAAAAAATAGGTTTCATTTCAGGCAGGACCGACTCTGAAGATATCAAAAGTAACCTCAGTAATAAACTAAACCAATATCCAGTTCACGTCATATGTCAGCGTGGGCTGCCTGCCACGTGCAGGGCCTTTCCACCTGCCTGTGCTGTGTGTTTAAAGGTGTGGGCTGAAGCTCATCCCGTTAGACACGCCAGAGACGTGGCAGACAATTTAGAGAAAGAGGGCGAGCCAGCAACAGCTCTCAAGATTTCTATGGGGGTGTGGCATTCAGAGTGAGTATCTTTACCCAAAATTCTTTTTTCCTTTTTTTTTTTTTTTGAGAAAGAGTCTTGCTCAATTGCCCTGGGGTAGAGTGCCACAGCGTCACAGCTCACAGCAACCACAAACGCTTGGGCTTAAGTAATCCCCTTGCCTGAACCTCCCAAGTAGCTGGCACTACACTCGCCCACCACGATGCCTGGCTATTTCTTTTAGAGACTGGGTCTTGCTCTTGCTCAGTCTGGTCTTGAACTCCTGAGCTCAGGCAATCCACCTGATTGGGCCAGGCAGAGTGCTAGGATTACAGGCATAAGCCACTGCACCTGACCATCTTTATCCAAAATTCTTGGGACCAGAAGTGTTTTGGAATTTTTCTGAATTTGAAATATTTGTATATACAGAATGAGATATACCCAAACATGAAATTCATTTATACCCTGAAGGTCATTTTATGCAACATTTTTAATAATTTCGTGCACGAACCAAAGTTTGTGCACGTTAAAGCATCAAAAACGCTTCAGGCGTGGAATTTTGTACTTGTGGCATCACGTCCGCACCCAAGAACTTTCCTGTTGGGGAGCATTTCAGACTCTGGATTTTCAGATTGGGGTTGCACAAACTGTTTTGCCACTGAACTCTGACATTTCAATGGCTAAACACAAATCAGATGGCCAGGCCTGGTAACAGCTGGGTGGAGAAGCATAATCATCCCTGGCCAGGTGCCTGCAGTCACATAGCCATGGTCAAAGAGTCAGGGAGACATAACAGGCCGGGGAGAAGAGCAGCAGAAGTACCACGGTTTCTAATCTCTACAACACTGCTGTGGGGGTCCACGCTCCAGCTTTCGGGGCGTGCCGGGCTGCTGGAGATGAAGAGGCGCTTCCTGCCCCAGCCCGGGAAGTCGTAGCGCACTGGTGGGTCAGTCCCTGTTCCCAGGGCTGGGCCCCCGGGGCTGACTGACAGGCGAGAATCTCTCTAAATCCTTCACTTTCCAGCCTCCTTTCCTTTTTTTTTTTGTAGAGACAGGCGCCGGCCCCATATGCCTAGGGTGGCGGGTTCGGACCCAGCCCCGGCCAAACTGCAACAGAAAAACAGCCTCCTTTCCTTTAACTGATATCCTGAGGGCTAGAAAGACTGTCGGTGCTCACGGTAGCGCTGGGTGTGAAGGACTGGCCTGGGATTCGCCCTTGACTCAGAATAACAACCAACTCGCGAGGGAACTCGAGAGGTGACTCCGGGCAGCGGGCTGGAGGCGGCTGCTGGGCGCGGGCGCGTCTCCCGGCCACTGGGTCTGCAGTTCCTATCGATCCCCTGTGCGAGAGCTCAGCGGGCAAAGGGGAGACAGGAAGAAAAAGAGTGGGAAGCCCAGAATTCAGGACAAGCTGCAAGGAGAAGAAAAAAGGGAAATGTGAAAAGGCTTCCCCTGCCCGGACCTCTGTGGGGGCCAGCTGAACCCAGCCACTTACCCGACTCCTCAGATGTCCACCGCTCAGGACCATAGGCTGACCCAGCTCATCACCTCCTGGCCGTGCTCCCTGGACTATAACTCTGTGTAAGGTCCCTGTGCCAGGGAGGGCTGGGTTCTCTTTTACCCCAGGCGTCCTAGGAGAGCTCAGCTGAAGGATACTTCTGGGGGCCACCTCGCTCCGCCCCCCCAGCCATGGGTTCGAAGCCAAGATCCATCCTGCAGCCTGGCGTGGACAGACCCTAAGTGACTCCCGGTAATTCCCACCCCTGCTGGGAATACCCTGTATAATCTCCTCCCCAGAGTGTAGGTAAAATTTGAGATTTGCTTCTAGCCAATAGAATATGACATTACTGCCATAATTAAGGCAGAAATCAGTTTATTTTGAATTCACCAAAGAAAGATTATTCTGGGTGGGCCTAACCTAATCTGGTGAGACCCCTCAAAGAGAGATTCTCCTACTAGGCCTTAAAGAAACAAGACCCCATGAATTCTAAAACGTCAAGGATATGAACCAACCGCCTGAATGTGTTAGACGTGGACTTCTCCCAATTAAGCCTTCAGAGGAGAATGCAGCCCTAGCCAACATCTACATTTAACCACCTGAGACCCTAAGCAGAGGTCCCGGCTAAGCCAAGCTACCCTCATGGCTTCAAAAAACTGTGAGATAATAAATGTATATGCTGTTTTTAAAAAAAAAAAAAACAGGGAAATGGTGTATACATGCCTGTTTCTGAAAGGGGGGTGTGTGTCCACCCATCTGAGGTAGCCGTTCCAGATGGACAGAGAGCGCGTGTAAATTGGTCAGTATAAACTCACACCCTGTGCACCGGCATTGCTAGGGACTAGCTTGGTTTGGAGCTGAAACCTGACTACAGTTTAATTGTGTTTCTGTCACCTCTTCAAGGCACACAGTGCCTTGTTCCTCTTCTTCTTGCAGAACATCATGGGTCTTTGAGCTTTCTGAATGGCAGAATTTTACAGGCAACTTTTTTACAGCTAACGACTTGCCTTACCATCTTCATTCTCCTCCTCCATCCACCTATGTGAATATGTGTGTGTGTGTGTGACAGATAGGGATAGGGAAAGATGTAAAGAGGGATTTGCTCACACACAAACACACGCAGAGCAAAGACATTATTAGAAACAAGATACTGAACGTGATGCTTCTCATTCTTCTGCATCAGTATGTTATTAAATTACAGCACAACCTCCATAGTGGACCACTTTCCTACATTGGCCACCTCCTCAGGTTGACCTAATTTTCATAGACCAGACATGCATCACATGAACATATCATTACAGCCTAATTCCCTATGTTGACCACCTCCGTACATACATTGCCCAGTTTGTTACAGTCCTTCAGAGGGTCAACTTACACAGGTTCTACCGTATATTTATTGGTGATTTCTCCCCACTGAAAGCCTATAGGAAAAATGTGAAATATGACAGTATTAACCAGTAACACTCTAAATGGAATATTATATCTTTGTAATTTGCTATTTATATAACAATAATATTTTTTTTAAAGTGACTATTTTAAGTTGCTTATAAATTAATTTTTGTAGTCTAAATTCTTCGTAAGCAACAAATGCTCACAAAGACAGTGATGCTAGGATTTCTTGGTCAGTCTCCTCTACCATGAACTCATCAGGTCTGTATAATCAAATGGATCTAAGGTAGGAAAACATCCTACTGCCCTCTGTGTCTTCCCTTGTCAACTTTCTGATTGAGTGTTTTGCTTGATATGAATCTGCTTAAAGGATATTTGACTTTATCCTTTTCTTATTCTTATTGCATCTTTCAGCTTAAGCGTAAAATCTTCTGGTTTTGCCATTTTTATCCCACAGAACATCACTATTTCTCTTTAATCTTTTGTATTTATCTAATCTGGCTTTCCACTGTGTGTGGATTTCCCGTTTGGATTTAAGCTGTTTCTAGAATTCTGATTTTGGCTAATTAGATTTAATTCTGAAAGCTGAGAAAGGAATAAATATGTCACTTTTTACCACCATCTCCTCACCAAAAAGTCTGTCCCAGATGCAGGCATCTGGAGCCCACACAAGCAAGGTCCCTGACATCTATGACATAATACAAATGTGTCATCTTAGGGGATACACTGCAAGTAGCTACACTCCAACCCCTCTTCCTGCCAAATTTCTCCCACCTGCTGCCGGCTGGCTGGCTGCTGCTTGAAATAACTTTATCTGGGAGGTAAGGTTTTCATTCCACAATTGCAAGTATCTTAAAATGCACAGACACATGGAAGAAGGGAACATGATTTAAAACTTACTTAAATTTAAATTTTCCTAGATTTAAGAGGGTTTCTTTTTTCTTTTTTTGGAGAAAGTTTCAATAGGAGGCAGATGTAGGCGCCAAAATGTTAAGAAGATGAAATTTTTCTACCTCACATGTTCTCCGGACATATCTAATCTGGCAAGATCTGCACTCATCCACGGGGGTGGCCCACGTGAGGGGTGGCCAAACAGGGTAAGGGGATCCAGAATGTGCTTTGGGGAACAGAAGTCAGCCTACAGCCCCCTCACTCCTCCCATTTACCTCATCTTTTCTAGGAAAAAATTAAATTCCACTGAACTCCATATTCTCATGTTGGGAGCATCATTGACTAGAATAGGCAGATTATTTTTTACTTTTAGAATGTCCATAGCTTTTGCTGTGAGCATGTTAACTCATATGGCTCATGAACAGGACATGGCGTTATTCAGAGGGTACAATTAACGTTATTAATGACGTTATTCAGAGGGTACAATTAACTTTTTCTATCTAAATGTGCCTATAGGCGTGACTTCTTAGTAAGAGTGAGACCGCACTTTAAATGCTTCAGCAAAGATAGAGCTACAGAATCTATCACAATAAAACTAAGGAAGGGCAACCAAAACAAAACAAAGCCATTAAATTCATCATCTTTATGGTGGATGAAACTACAGTAAAGACAAAAAAAAATTAAAGATGTTACTTTCTTTGCATTATTATTATTATTGCTTAATACTTTGTTGTAGCAATCGTCTGATTTCTTTTCTGAATGTATTTGTCTTTGTTCGTTCTTTGCAAGGTTTTGTTTCTGGTCCCTATCTTAAACATTGTTATTGTTGTTAAATTTCAATTTGTGAAGGCAAAAAGTAGAAGCCTAATGAACACAAGTATATGTGAAAATAAAAATAAATAAATAATAAAGATGTATTTTCAGTACTGATATTTACTACTAAAAATATTAATTTTGATATTAAAACTATTTTATTTCTGAAAAGCTTCAAAGCACACACACTATTATTTCCAACCTAACCAATTGATAAGTCTCTGAAAGCATTACAGTAAAAACATCATTCCAATAATCACCAAAACGATGCAAGAAAATAAACTTTTTTTAAAAAGCGTAAACTGGTCAGGCATGGTGGCTCACATCTATAATCCTAGCACTCTGGGAAGCCAAGGCAGGACTCAGGAGCTCAGGAGCTGAAGACCAACCTAAGCAAGAACAAGACACTGTCTCTACCAAAAATAGAAAAACTGAGGTGAGAGGATCGCCTGAGCCCAAGAGCTTGAGGTTGCTGTGAATTATGATGTCATGGCACTCTATTCAGGGCACCGGAGTGAGACTCTGTCTCAATAAAATATAAATAGGTAGATAAATAAATAAATAAAACATAGAACCAAAAAATCTTAAACTTGAGTTTACAGATTTCCCAGACTTTGCAAAAACCCTGTTTCTGTTTCTGCACCAGCCAATTACTCTCCCTTATGTGTCTATTCCTTTCATATCCTTGAACTTGCACTCTAGTCCATTATTATTCCTGAATATGTATATTCAATCTTTCCTCCCGGACAGGCTGTTTTAACTTTATCTACAAACATGCTGTACTGTGTCAAGGTTTGAGATTCGAAGAACAAACTGCTGCTGTTACAAAGTGTTTTACAGTAATGTCCCATTGGAGCAACACTGGGACTCACGCTTTTCTTTAAATCAGTGATATTTAGAGTACAAAATTCAAAAAATATGCATTTCTTTAGAGTGTGTTTTTATTCTAATTGTTATTACTTCATACTTTGTAAATATTTTGCTGTTAAGCTTTTTCATTTACTATATTGCTAAAATTCCTCCATATTGTCTGTCACTATAGTTCACTTATACAGATTAAAATATATTTCACTCCATAAATATAACATAACATGTTCATTCACTGCCCCGTTAATGGCCATTTGGGGCTGTTTTCAGGTTTTTACTGTTTGAAGAAGGCACAAAGAATGTATCTTTGTGTATGTGCAAAAGTTGTTCTTGACTAAATGCCCAGGAATGGAGTTGTTAGATCCTAGAACCAAAGTAAATGTCCAACTTTAAGAAATAATACCAAACTATTTTCTAATGTGGTTGAAACAATTTGCATACGTGTCATGGTAAATAGGCTTTGTGGATGGACATTTTTCTCTAATACTTTGTATCATCAGACTTCTATATTTGCCAGTAAAAGTGATATAAAATGTTATCTAATTAAGAGGTTGATATTGCATTTCCCTGAACATCTTTTCCTTTATTTAGTGGACATGAATGTTTTCTTTTCTGTAAAATGCCTGCTCATTCTTTTGTCCATTTTACTATTAACTCTTTGAAATTTACTATTGATTTGTAGGACTTAGTTACGTATTCTTCAATAAATTCTTATTTGTTCTATCTTCACCCAATCTGAACTTTTCTGTACATTACTTCTAAGGTATGTTTGATGAACAATAAAGTTCTAACTCCAATTTATACAACGTTATTTATCTTTTCTTTTATAATCAGTTTTCCGTATTGTTTAAGAAATCTTTCAACCCTAGGTATAAAAGATATTCACCTATTTTTTTTCTCTTAAGGCTTCCAATTTAAAGTTTTTTAAATTAAATTCTCAATCCACATGGCACTGTTTTTATACAAATGAATGACCATTTTTCTAGATCCATTTATTAGACACCCCTACCTTTCTCCACTTATTTCAATCAAGGTTCTGAAGTTCCATTGTGAGGTGTATTCTGGGAATCTATTCTACTTGTTAGAAGTTGGGTACATCATTGCTGATACCATCCTGTCTTATCTGCCGTAAATTTCTTTTTTTTCTTTTCTTTTCTTTTTTTTATTGTTGGGGATTCATTGAGGGTACAATAAGCCAGTTACACTGATTGCAATTGTTAGGTAAAGTCCCTCTTGCAATCATGTCTTGCCCCCATAAAGTGTGACACACACTAAGGCCCCACCCTCCTCCCTCCATCCCTCTTTCTTCTTCCCCCCCCCATAACCTTAGTTGTCATTAATTGTCCTCATATCAAAATTGAGTACATAGGATTCATGCTTCTCCATTTTTGTGATGCTTTACTAAGAATAATGTCTTCCACTTCCATCCAGGTTAATACGAAGGATGTAAAGTCTCCATTTTTTTTAATGGCTGAATAGTATTCCATGGTATACATATACCACAGCTTGTTAATCCATTCCTGGGTTGGTGGGCATTTAGGCTGTTTCCACATTTTGGCAATGGTAAATTGAGCTGCAATAAACAGTCTAGTACAAGTGTCCTTATGATAAAAGGATTTCTTTCCTTCTGGGTAGATGCCCAGTAATGGGATTGCAGGATCGAATGGGAGGTCTAGGTTGAGTGCTTTGAGGTTTCTCCATACTTCCTTCCAGAAAGGTTGTACTAGTTTGCAGTCCCACCAGCAGTGTAAAAGTGTTCCCTTCTCTCCACATCCACGCCAGCATCTGCAGTTTTGAGATTTTGTGATGTGGGTCATTCTCACTGGGGTTAGATGATATCTCAGGGTTGTTTTGATTTGCATTTCTCTAATATATAGAGATGAAGAACATTTTTTCATGTGTTTGTTAGCCATTCGTCTGTCGTCTTTAGAGAAAGTTCTATTCATGTCTCTTGCCCATTGATATAAGGGATTGTTGGCTTTTTTCATGTGGATTACTTTGAGTTCTCTATAGATCCTGGTTATCAAACTTTTGTCTGATTGAAAATATGCAAATATCCTTTCCCATTGTGTAGGTTGTCTCTTTGCTTTGGTTATTGTCTCCTTAGCTGTACAGAAGCTTTTCAGTTTAATGAAGTCCCATTTGTTTATTTTTGTTGTTGTTGCAATTGCCATGGCAGTCTTCTTCATGAAGTCTTTCCCCAGGCCAATATCTTCCAGTGTTTTTCCTATGCTTTCTTGGAGGATTTTTATTGTTTCATGCCTTAAATTTAAGTCCTTTATCCATCTTGAATCAATTTTTGTGAGAGGGGAAAGGTGTGGGTCCAGTTTCAGTCTTTTACATGTAGACATCCAGTTCTCCCAACACCATTTATTGAATAGGGAGTCTTTCGCCCAAGGTAGGTTCTTGTTTGGTTTATCAAAGATTAGGTGGTTGTAAGATGTTAGTTTCATTTCTTGGTGTTCAATTCGATTCCAAGAGTCTATGCCTCTGTTTTTGTGCCAGTACCATGCTGCCTTGACCACTATGGCTTTGTAGTACAGACTAAAATCTGGTATGCTGATGCCCCCAGCTTTATTTTTGTTACTAAGAACTGCCTTAGCTATACGGAGTTTTTTCTGGTTCCATACAAAACGCAGAATCATTTTTTCCAAATCTTGAAAGTACGATGTAGGTACTTTGATAGGAATGGCATTGAATAGGTAGATTGCTTTGGGAAGTATAGACATTTTAACAATGTTGATTCTTCCCATCCATGAGCATGGTATGTTCTTCCATTTGTTAATATCCTCTGCTATTTCCTTTCTGAGGATTTCATAGTTTTCTTTATAGAAGTCCTTCACCTCCTTCGTTAGGTATATTCCTAGGTATTTCATTTTCTTTGAAACTATGGTGAAGGGAGTTGTGTCCTTAATTAGCTTCTCATCTTGACTGTTATTGGTGTATACAAAGGCTACTGACTTGTGGACATTGATTTTATATCCTGAAACATTACTGTATTTTTTGATGACTTCTAGGAGTCTTGTGGTTGAGTCTTTGGGGTTCTCTAAGTATAAGATCATACCATCAGCAAAGAGGGAGAGTTTGACCTCCTCTGCTCCCATTTGCATTCCCTTTATTTCCTTGTCTTGCCTAATTGTATTGGCTAGAACTTCCAGCACTATGTTGAATAGTAAAGGTGACAGAGGACAACCTTGTCTGGTTCCAGTTCTAAGAGGAAAAGCTTTCAGTTTTACTCCATTCAGTAAAATATTAGCTGTGGGTTTGTCATAGATAGCTTCAATCAGTTTTAGAAATGTGCCACCTATGCCTATACTCTTCAGTGTTCTAATTAGAAAAGGATGCTGGATTTTATCAAATGCTTTTTCTGCATCTATTGAGAGGATCATGTGATCTTTATTTTTGCCTCTGTTAATATGGTGGATAACGTTTATGGACTTGCGTATGTTAAACCAGCCTTGCATCCCTGGGATGAAGCCTACTTGATCATGATGAATGACTTTTTTGATGATAAGCTGTAATCTATTGGCTAGGATTTTGTTGAGAATTTTTCCATCTATATTCATGAGTGAGATTGGTCTGAAATTCTCCTTTTTGGTTGGGTCTTTTCCTGGTTTTGGTATCAGGGTGATGTTTGCTTCATAGAATGTGTTGGGAAAGATTCCTTCTTCCTCAGTTTTTTGGAATAATTTCTGCAGTACAGGAATAAGCTCTTCCTTGAAGGTTTGATAGAATTCTGGAGTGAAGCCATCTGGACCAGGGCATTTTTTAGTTGGAAGCTTTTTTATTGTTTCTTTGATCTCAGTGCTTGAAATTGGTCTGTTCAGGAGGTCTATTTCTTCCTGGCTGAGTCTAGGGAGAGGGTGTGATTCCAAATATTGATCCATTTCCTTCACATTGTCAAATTTCTGGGCATAGAGTTTCTGGTAGTATTCAGAGATGATCTCTTGTATCTCTGTGGGATCAGTTGTTATTTCCCCTTTATCGTTTCTGATTGAGGTTATTAGAGATTTTACTTTTCTATTTCTAGTTAGTCTGGCCAATGGTTTATCTATTTTATTTATTTTTTCAAAAAACCAACTCCTTGTTTCATTAATTTTCTGAATGATTCTTTTGTTTTCAATTTCATTGATCTCTGATTTGATTTTGGATATTTCTTTTCTTCTACTGAGTTTAGGCTTAGCTTGTTCTTCTTTTTCCAATTCCATAAGATCTCTTGTGAGATTGTTGATGCGCTGTCTTTCTGTTTTTTGAATGTAGGCATCTAAAGCGATGAATTTTCCTCTCAAAACTGCTTTTGCAGTATCCCACAGGTTTTGGTAGCTTGGGTCTTCATTGTTGTTATGCTCAAGGAAGTTAATAGATTTCCTGTTTTATTTCTTCCTGCACCCATCTGTTATTCAACAGAAGATTGTTTAATTTCCATGCCTTTGGGTGGGGTTGAGCATTTTTGTTAGAGTTGAGTTCCACCTTTAGTGCCTTATGGTCTGAAAAGATACAAGGTAAAATTTCAATTCTTTTGATTCTGTTGATATTTGTTTTGTGTCCCAGGATATGATCAATTTTGGAGAATGTTCCATGGGGTGATGAGAAGAATGTATATTCTTTATCTTTGGGGTGGAGTGTTCTATATGTGTCTATCAAGCATAGTTGTTCTAGGGTCTCATTTAAATCTCTTACATCTTTGTTTAATTTCTGTTTAGAGGATCTGTCCAGCTCTGTAAGAGGTGTGTTAAAGTCCCCTGTTATGATGGTATTATCAGATATCATATTGCTCAGACTGAGTAAGGTCTGGTTCAAGAATCTGGGAGCATTTAAATTGGGTGCATAAATATTTAGAATTGAAATGCCTTCTTGTTGTAGTTTTCCCTTGACCAATATAAAGTGACCATCTTTGTCTTTTTTGACTTTAGTTGCTTTAAATCCACATGTATCTGAAAATAAGATTGCAACTCCTCTTTTCTTCTGAATTCCATTTGCCTGAAAAATTGTCTTCCAACCCTTGACTCGGAGCTTTAATTTGTCTTTTGAAGCCAGGTGTGTTTCTTGCAGACAGCAAATGGATGGCTTGTGTTTTTTAATCCAGTCAGCCAATCTATGTCTCTTCAGTGGGGAATTCAAGCCATTAACATTTATTGAGATAATTGATAAGTGTGGTAGTATTCTATTCGTCTTATTTGGTGAGAGTCCATTGCTTAGTTTTATCTTTTGCATCAGTGTGGAGGTTAGGTTCTGTCCTTTGATTTCTGAGTTCTTACTTTGCTGCTGATCCATTGTGGTGGTCAGTGTGCAGAACAGGTTGAAGTATTTCCTGTAGAGCTGGTCTTGTGGCGAATTTCCTCAATGTTTGTATATCCGTAAATGATTTGATTTCTCCATCAATTTTGAAGCTTAGCTTAGCAGGGTACAGAATTCTGGACTGAAAATTGTTCTGTTTAAGTAGATTAAAGGTAGATGACCATTGTCTTCTTGCTTGGAAAGTTTCATTAGAGAAGTCTGCGGTCACTCTGATGGATTTGCCCCTGTAGGTCAACTGGAGCTTACTCCTGGCAGCTTGCAGAATCTTTTCTTTTGTCTTGACTTTAGACAGGTTCATCACAATGTGTCTTGGAGAAGTTCGGTTAGAGTTGAGGCGACCTGGGGTCCGATATCCCTCTGAAAGCAGTGTGTCAGAATCTTTGGTGATGTTTGGGAAATTTTCTTTTATAATATTCTCTAGTATGGCTTCCATTCCTCTTGGGCATTCTTCTTCCCCTTCTGGAATTCCTATAACTCGTATGTTGGAACGCTTCATAAAGTCCCATAATTCTGACAGTGAACGTTCTGCTTTCTCTCTCTTCTTTTCTGCCTCTTTTACTGTCTGAGTTATCTCAAGAACTTTGTCTTCTACCTCTGAAATTCTTTCTTCTGCATGGTCTAACCTGTTGCTTATACTTTCCATTGCATCTTTAAGTTCCCTAATTGACTGTTTCAGTTCCTTCAGGTCTGCTATATCCTTTTTATATTCTTCATATCGTTCATCTCTTATTTGATTCTGTTTTTGGATTTCCTTTTGGTTATTTTCCACTTTATTAGCAATTTCCTTCATTGTTTCCATCATTTCTTTCATTGTTTTCAACATGTGTATTCTAAATTCCCTTTCTGTCATTCCTAACATTTCTATACTGGTGGAATCATCTGCAGTAGCTACCTCATGGTCCGTTGGTGGGGTTGTTCTAGACTGGTTCTTCATGTTGCCTGGAGTTTTCTGCTGATTCTTCCTCACGAGTGATTTCTTTTATCTGTTTCCTTGACCTAATTTTCCTTTCACTTCCTCTTGCTCTTTAAGTTCTTGTGCCTGTGGAAGTTGTGGGCGGGTTTAGACAGATTGAACACATGCGACCACTTGCCGGTTTTCCACGGTTTTAGTCCTCCTCTTGGGGTCCAGAAGTCTCTCGCTGACTCCCTGTATCCTCATAGGAGTGATGATAGGCAGTTCCCACCAGCCAGAGATGCCTGGAGTCCTATCTCCCCAGACTCACGGTGCCCAGATGCAAGGAAGCTGTTACTCGGCTGCCATCTTTCTCCGCCTCCCGTAACTTTCTAATAATCACTGCTATCTGCTCTTATTCTTCAGGAATGCCATGATTATTTTGGACTTTTTATTCTTTCATATAAATTTTAGAAATATTTTATTACTTTTTATGAAAAGCTAACTTAGAACTGTATTGAAATTGCATTGAACCAATGTGGAGAGTATGCCATCTTTGTGATAACTTCCTGTATATAAATATGGTAAATTTCTTCATTTATGTAAGTTTCTATTAACACCTGTTAATCAGGGTTTATAATTCCTGTAGAAGTCTTGCCCACATTTTGTCAGATTTCTAGACGTGTGATCCTCACTGACCACATTGAAAATAGCATCTCGTCTTTAAATAATTTTCTAGTTGCTTGCTGTGTATTTATAGAAATACAACTGACTTTGTATAAGTTGATCTTGCTACACTCTCAATTATTTCTAATAATTTTTAAATTGGTGTTTTCCATGTTAGCAATCATATTACTACAAATAATTAAAGGTTTACTTTCTTTTTCTAATCCTTAAGTATCACATTTTTTCTTGTTTTATTTCACTAAAGGGGCTTCCATTAGAATGTCGAATAGAAATAGTCAATGTGGGCATCCTCATCTTATTACAAATCACCACCCTTTCATGCATCCTCAGAATAAACTATATATACATATATATATTGCAGAATTGTATCTTCAGAATTTTTGCTTCAGTATTCCTGAGGGTTATTGTTCTGTGATTTTTTGTTTGTTGTTTAAACTGTCTTTGATTTCAGTATGAGGATAATACTAGTTTCATACAATGAATTGCAGAGTTTCTCCTCCTCTCCTAATTTTTGTAAGAGATTGTACAGAATTCTTAGGAATTCTTCCTTAAATATTTGGTAGAATTTTCTAGTAAGACCATCGGGGCCTAGAGGTTTCTTTTTGGAGAATCTTTTATTTACAAATTCAATTTTCTTAGTAGTTATGTGTCTATTTGTATTATCTATTTCACACTGGGTGAGTTATGACAGTTTTTGTTTCTTGAAAAATTTTCTTTTTCATCTAAGTTGTTAAATTTGTGTGTGTAGAGTTGTCCATAGTATTCCTTATTATTCTTTTTGATGCCTACAGGGTCTGTAGTGATAGCCCCTATTTTTATTTCTGATAATAATAATTTGTGTTTTTCCCTCCCCCTCCCACATCAATTTTATGGTACTTTATCTGACATTAGTATAATCACCTCCTAGGGTTTTGTGTTAATATTTGCATAACACAAATGCAAACTATGTAACCTAATTGCTTGTGCCTTCATATTTATCTGAGATTTCAGTCTGTCTCTATCCTTATGTTTGAAATAAGTTTTGCATAGAGAACACATTGTGGCATCATGTTTTATAACTTATTCTACAAATCTACAAGGTGTTATTGGTATTTTTAAACCATTCACATTTAATGTAATTTATATGTCTGGGATTAATCTGTTGTTTTATTTTTCTTTTACATTTTTTTCCTGTTATCTCTCTGTTTTTCATTTTTCTGCTTTCTTTTACCTTTCTTCCTATGGCCTCCTGGAATATTTTAAAATTTTCATTTGATTTGCATTGTGTTCTTGAGTGTATCTCTTTGTATATCTTTTTTAGTGGTTGCTCTAAGAATTACATTATATATATAATCATAACATCAGTCTTCTAATATTGTTGTATTACCAGTTTATGTTCTTTATCCTCCCTGTTTATAATATGATTGTCAAATATTTTCTTTATAAACATTTAGAGCCACGCCAGACATTGTTATTATTTTTGCTTCAACCATCAAACATACTTTAGAAAACTCAGGAGAAAGAAAGTCTCTTAAGACTTACCCCATATTGTTGCTTGCTGTGTTTTTTTTCTTCTTGCTGTCCCTAGGTTCTTTCTTTTATCATTTCCTCTCAGTGTGGAGAATTTCCTTTAGCCATTCTTTTAGGGTAAGTCTCTTAGTTTTCCGTTATCAGAGAATGTCTTAATTTCCCTTTCATTCTTAAGGGATATTTCCACTGAATACTGGATTCTGGATTAACAGTTCTTTTCTTTCAGCCCTTGAAATACGCTGGGCATCTTTCTTCTTGTTTCTGTATTTCTAATGAGAAATATACTGTCACTACAATAGTTTTCTCCTACAGTTAAGTTGTCATTCCTTTTTGGCTACTTTCAAGATTTTTTTCTTTATCTAGTTTTTAAAAGTTTCACTATAACATGTCTTGGTGTGGATTTGGGGGAAAGTTACCTTGACTGAGCTTTGGTCAGCTAATTAAATCTATAAGTTTATGTCTTTTGCCAAATCTGTAATGTTTTCAGTCATTATTCTTTGTGTTCCTCTCAGTCCTATACTCTTTCTCCTCTCTCTCAAGGACTCTGATAACATTCATTTAGAGCTTTTGTTATGGTCCCATGACTCCCTGATTCTCTTCTCCTTTGTTCTTTTTTCCCCCAGACTATTTACTCTGTGTTTTCAGAATGGAGAATTACTATTATATCCTCTTCCAATACAGTCATTGTTTTCTCTTTCTCTCTGTTCCTCCACTCTAGTCTTGAGTCCATCCATTAAGTTTGTATTGGGGTATTTATTTGTTACTTTGCAGGGCTAGAATTTTCATTTGAATCTTCTATTTCTTTGTTGAGGCTTTCTTTTGTTTCACTAGTTTCAAATGTGTCATATTTGCTCAACCATTTTCACGATGGCTGCTTCAAAATTTTTGTTGGGGCCAGACTGACTGGCTCACACCTGAAATACCACCACTCTGGGAGGCTAAGAAGGGAGGATCCCTTGAGTTCTGGAGTTTAGTAGAGACAGGGTCTCCTACTAAAAATAGAAAAAACACCTGAGCATTGGGCCCTCTAGTTCCAGCTACTCAGGAGGTTGAGGCAGGAGGATCACTTGAGCCAAAGAGTTTGAGGTTGCTGTGAGCTGTGACACCATGGCAATCTAGCCAGGGCAACAGAGTGAGACTCTGTCTAAATAAATAAGTAAATAAAAGTTTTGTTGGGTAATTCTACCATCTTTTTCATCTCAGTGTTGGCATTAATTGTCCTTCTCTTTTGATTCATTATAAGATCTTCCTGTTCTTGATATGATGCAATTTTTTTTTTATTTTGAAATCTAGTCATTTTGGGTATTATGTTATGGAACTCTGGATCTTATTAAACCTCTTTTCTTGGGCTGGGAACAGTGGCTCACACTGTAATCCTAGCACTCTGGGATGCTGAGGTGGGCAGATTGCTTGAGCTCAGGAGTTCAAGAACAGCATCAACAAAAGTGAGACCCAGTCTCTATTAAAAATAGACAAACCTGGCTTGGCACCTATAGCTCAGCAGCTAGGGTGCTGGCCACATACACTGTAGTTGGCCAATTTGAACCCAGCCTGGGCCTGCCAAACAACAATGGCAACTACAACAAAAAATTAACTGGGCATTGGGGCAGGCGCCTATAGTCACAGCTACTTGGGAGGCTGAGGCAAGAGAATCACTTAAGCCCAAGAATTTGAGGTTGCTGTGAGCTGTGATGGCACAGCACTCTACAGAGGGTAACAAAGTGAGACTCTGTCAGAAAGGAAACAAAGAGAGAGAGAAAGGGAGAGAGAAGAAAGACCTAGCTGGCATTGTGGTGGGAAGCTGTAGAAGGAGGATTTCTTGAGCCCAAGAGTTTGAGGTTACTGTGAGCTACAATGATGCCAAGGCACTCAACCCCATTGCCTCACAGCTACAAAGTGAGACTTTGTCTGAGAAAATAAAAATAAAATAAATAAATAAATACACCTCTTTTCTTGCTAGGTTCTTTTGGATATCAGACCAAAAGGATATGTGTATGTGTGTGTTTACTGCCAAGTAAGGGTAGAAGTTTAGGTTTCTCTCTTGATTTTTTATTATAAACAGTATTTTATTTAGTCCCCACAATAACTTTATCAAGATAGGTTTCTCTTAAAGATCTATTGACTCCTGAGGAGTAAGGGCTTCTCATTACTGTAAGGTGGCAGTGGAGGCTCAGCTCCCTATGAGATTTCCACTTTTATCTCACTGACAGGGATGGTAGGAAAACCTCATTAAAATTCTTTGATTGTCTCTGCTGACACCATGGTGGAGTCCTCATGAATGAGTGGTGGTAAAAAACCTAAGTCTCTACTGGGCCTCCCCTAATACCATCTAGTTGGGAAGGGATGGCCACCTCATTATTGCCCAACAGAAACAAAACCCAAGCTCCCTACAGCCTCTTCTGACATCATCATGATATTTTGATGTCATTTTATCATTTACCATAATTCCAATTCCTAATAATACTCTCCTTTTTTGGTCTTAAAGTCTATTTAATTAGATATTAATAGAAGTATACAACCTTCTTTAAAATTTATATTTTTGCCTGTTTTTTCCTTTCTATCTTTTCACTTTCAATGTTTTCTGTATCATGATGTCTAAGGTTTGTCTACTGAAATAGCACAATTCTAGGGTTCCCCCATCTGCCAACATTTGCATTTTTGTCCTTTTGTATTTATTACAATTATAATTTTTTAATGTTTTTCTGTCTACTTAATTTATTTTCTACTTTTTCTATGTCTCTTTATGATCTATTCCCTGGTTTGTTTTTTTAATTGGGTTTCTCTAACTGTGTCCTGAAAAAATATCTTGAGCATGTTTTCCTACACCTCTGCTTTCCTTTAACCCTCATTATGTTGATATTATCCATATTTCCATACTTCTCAGGTTATTACACATATACTATTTCATTTTCTTTCATCTTAGTGATTTTTCTTTTCTTTCTTTTTTTTTTTGAGACAGAGTCTCAGTCTGTTGTCCTGGATAGAGTGCTATGGCATCATCATAGCTCACAGCAACCTGAGACTCCTGGGCTTGAGCATTCCTTTTGTCTCAACCTTCAAAGTAGCTGGGACTATAGGCGCCCACCACAATGTGCATTTAGTTTTCTCTTCCTTTAATAAAGACGGGGTCTTGAACTCCTAAGCTCAAGTAATCCACTCACCTCAGCCTCCCAGAGTGTTAGGATAACAGGCGTGAGCCCCCCTGCCTGGCTATTAGTGATTTTTTTTTTTTTTTGTCGAGACAGAGTTCTACCCTATGCCCTGAGCAGAGGGCAATGGCATCGTAGCTCACTGCAACCTCAGACTCCGGCTGTGGGCATCCTGCTGCCTCAGCCTCCGAAGCCGCTGGGATTACAGGTGCTCGCCGCGGCACCCGGCTGGGTTTTTCCATTTTTTTCCATGAGTCGGGGTCTCACTCTTGCTCAGACAAGCCTCGAACTCCTGAGCTCAAGCAATCCTCCCTCCTCAGCCTCCCACAGTGCTGAGATTACAGGCGTGAGCCACCGCGCCCGGCTATAAGACAACAACAGTAACAATAAGCTATTAAAGTATTAAATCATTTTTACTTTATATATATACATACATACATATATATATTGCAGCTTCTTCTGAATTTGTCTCTTCTTGGGCTTTATCTAAAACTCTTCAGTAATTTTCTTTGAGTGAGGATCCTTCTGAGGTCTTATGTATGAAGAAATATTTTTATCTAGCCTTCATATTTGAATGATAGTTTTGCTAGATACAAAATCCTAGGTTCTAAATTATTTTCCTTAAATATTTTTAAAACGCCAGTATTTCTTACATTGAATTTTTTTTTAATATGATGATGTCATCCAGTATGTGAGCTGCCTTTTTAGAATTCTCTCTGTCTTTGACACCACTTAATTACCATATGTTTAAGGATGGGTTTCCTCATCTAGCTATTTTCGTTCTGCCATTTATCCCATTAACGTTTTTATTTCAACTGTTATATTTTTCTACCTAATACATCTGCTTGATTATTCTATTTTTTTTGGTTTTTCATATCACTAATATCTTCTTTTCCTTATTTCTATTGGAATTTTTATTAGATTACTTTTAACTTATTTATTTGTCTTTCTAACAGTTCTGCTTCTGATGAATATGTAATCCAGTGTTTGTTTTTCTTTTGAAATAATTGTATTTCTCCTAAGACCTGTTATTTTGGACGGTGAGCTCATTTCTCCCTGAGGGCATCAGGCAGTGTGTGGGGAAAGGGCAGATGACAGCCCTTGTCAGAGTAATTAGTGCAGGGCTTGGAGACAGGATGAATGGGATCTAGCGTGAAAAGTTTTCTGCTGGATGCACCAAAAAACCAAAATGAATCATCCCTCACCTTAAAAAATGGCTCTGGTTGGGGTTTTGCTCTTTATCCTTCTTGGAAAAACTATACTAAGAAACAATCCTAAGTTTGTACATCCTAGATCTGGAGAGTTGGAGGGGAAAGAACAAGAATGAAAATCTGATTTCTAGGTTAGTAAATCCATGCCTATTTTTCCAGCATCTCACAGGCTCATGATTTTTGTGTTGCGCTGGTTTTATTTTTGAGGACATCTGCTCCAAAGCTCAGAGTCACTGCAGGTGTAAGATTAGGCATTATTTCTCCCAAAGCAATGTTGGGAGAGGTAAGAGTAAAACTCCAAAGTTCCCTTCCTATGTTATCCTCCCAGAGAACTGCTGAGCTGCCTCCTGTCCCAGATCAAAGTCTCCCTTCTGCTCAAACACACACACACACGTGCACCTTCAAAACAACTAGTATTATTCCAGGAATTTTCCCCAGTTCTCTCCATATTTTTGATACTTTTTCCCCTCTAAGGCTGTGTATTATAATCATTTGGGCAGATTTTTTAAAATCCCAATGCTCAAGCTACACCCCAGACCAATTAACTTAGAAGCTCTTGGGCTTTTTTTTTTTTTTAATATATACAATCAAGATGTATTTTTGGTTTTTTGGTTTTTTGGTGTTTTTTTTTTTTTTGGCTGGGGCCGGGTTTGAACCCACCACTTCTGGTATATGAGGCCGGCACCCTACTCCTTGAGCCACAGCTACCACCCCTTTGTTTCTTTGTTTGTTTTACAAGTATTATGCCATGAATTCATAGGGAATAGATTCCAGCTGCCTGAGGTCCTTTCCATTGGTTCTCACTGAGTGCGCTTCTCTGGGTGGAGCAGGCTGGCCCTTCAGTTGAACCCAGATGTCTTTCTCTTTGGCTGCCTTCTTTTTCTGATCATTTTCCTTCACACATTTCAGGATGCTATCTCGGCTCTTCAAGTGTTTAATATGCTCAATATGTACATTAATTCTCTTGGCAAGAATCTTTGCCTTATCTTGTTTGTTTACAACAATGCCAATAGCATCCTAGGGAACACTGTAGACTCTTCCAGCTTTGCCATGGTAACATTTGTGTGGCAATCCTTTTTGAACAGTGCCATTCCCTTGATGTCTGTAATACCACCTTCCTTGTAGATTCACATGTACGTGGCCAAACAAGTAACCCCATGTTTCCTAAAAAGCTCAGAGAGCGTATCACATATGCCTCTTCTCTTTTGTTTCATGTTCATCATTTTGACAAATTACTGGAAGATGGGGGTTGCAGGTGAAAGCAAGCAATCATTTTTTTTTTAACTTCTCAGGATATTACAGTGTGCAGCCAGGGCTGAGAATTACCACTGTAGCTCTTTCAGGTTGATCTTGGAGGGAGGAATCAGCAGTTGGGCTAATTTAGCAACGTGATAGAAACTGAAACCAGAATGACATCGCCATAGCCAAAGATAACAGGATAGTCATTTCTAGCCCTTCAATCTCCCTGCACCTCCATAGTCCTTGGCCTGCCCTCTTGAGATTCTTGTCTTCTTTTGTTGCTGAGACTATACCCTCTTTTGGCTCTGGTCTAAACTTTCGCACTGTGTCTCTCTTTCTTTCTCCTCTTTCATCAAAATCCTAAAGATGATTACCTTCAATATTCATAATCCATGGTCTTCTTTCCCTCCAACAACTCTGCCAACAAGTACATTGGTAGAATCACATCTCCAGTCCTAGTCACTCCCACATGTTCCTTCTCCAATGCACCTCTTTGTGGACATCGTGTCAGCACCTCAAATTCAATATGTCCAAAGGGAACTCAGAATTTCTGCATAAAACAGCTCCCCATTATCACTTTCCTTAGTCAACCCAGCTTCCATTTTCAGGGATGTCTTCGGTTCTTCCTCTTGCCATCCATTTCCAGTGTTCAGTTGGACTTTTCTGTGCAATACCCCTTTTACATTCTTATTACCGTCAAATTCAAATCCTAACAGTTTCCTGTCTAGTTGATTGAATCAGCTTTTGTTCAGGCTGTCTACGCACAAGGTAATCAATACACCAACTATCAATTCAATGTAGATACAGCTCCAACCTCACAACTCACAACTCAGTGCTCAAAACCCGTCACCGAAGTACAAAGCTCATGGAATCCAATGCCCTTAAGTAGGGCCCAAACTATCTTTCTGACTATATTTGCAAGTATTTCTCCACACTAGATGTGACTTTTTTTTTTCTTTCCTAAGTGGTAAGAACATAAACTTTGGATCAGACAGATTTAGTTTCAAATCCAGACTATTGACTACAAACTTGGATAAGTTCCTAAAATAATACGATCCTTAGTTTCCACAGCTAAAAAGACAAAGAGAGATATGTAAAATATTGTGTATCGATAAAAGAAAAATTAATTTTAAAAACAGAGTTAATAATAGCTAACCAATAGGGCTGGTTTGTATAAATTATAGTACTATGACATTTTTTGTCAGATCTCAAACTTCCCTGCTGCACCCGGTTCATAAGTTAAGAGAATTTTGATGTTGGTTTTGTGTGTCATTGTCTTGTTTTGTTTTGTCTTGGTTTTTCCTGGCTATATTCTATGCCAAGGGTTGACAAACTATAGCTCATGGGTCTGTTTTGGGCTTGTCTCAGCCAAACCCATTCATTCAAGTATTGTCTATGGCTGTTTTTAAGCCATAACTAGTCAACAGTGGATTGAATAGTTGTGACAGAGACCATGTGGCCTGTAAAACCTAAAATATTTCCTCTCTGGCCTTTTATAGAAAAAGTTTACCCATCTGTCTTCTAGCCTCTCTTTATACATCTCCCAAGGAATGTTGGTTTTAAAACATGTCTACAAATGCTTCAACATAATTCACTTCAAAAGATGGAGCTCCCATCCCCTTGAATAGGGTCGAGTTAGTGACTTGTTTATAACAAATAGGATGTGTAGGGGTGACCATGTGACTTGTTAGACTAGGCCATAAGGGGCATCGTGGCTTCTCCCTCGCTGTTTGAGATCACCAATTCTTGGAGAAGCCAACCCCCATATCATGAAGACAATCAAGCAGCCTAAGGACAGTCGCAGTGAAGAGGAGCTGAGACCTCTTGCCATCGACCAACATCATCTTGCCAAGCAAAGTAGGAGCCACCTTAGAAGCTGAGGCTCCAGGCTCAGTCAAACCTTTAGATGTACTTGCTGACTGGCAGGCCCAGCCAACATCTTGACTACAAACCTCACAACAGACCCCAATATAGAACCACCTGGCTAAGCCACACTGAATACTAGACCCAAAGAAATCATAGGGATAATAAATGCATAGCATTGTTTTTAGCCACTAAGTTTTGGGTCAATTTTCTGTGTAGCAACTGATAACTAATACACCTGAAAACCTTCAGTTCCATCCACAGGACAAAGATTCACCATAGTCTGTACCTCTCCTATGACTTCAAACCTTCATATGGAGTTTCCTATCCCATATCTCTTCTTAGACATCTTCTCGCACACTTTGCTCAAAAACAACTAAAACCCAGCATGTGTGAGATTTTGGTCTGTTTCCATCCAATATATCTTCTTCCAATATTCCATAAGTCAGCAAATGGCACAGTGGGCTTAAGCCATAAACACACATCTGGCCTTCCATGGTGCCTCTTTCTCCTTTACACCCTATACCCAATCCATCACTAATTTCATTCAAATTAACCAACATACAGCTTTCAAGTCAGGACATTGCTCTCCAGCAGTTCTGCACAGATACTATTTAATCATCTCTGGTACCTGTTGGTCAGGAGAAATATGCTGTAACAGCATCACTCTGAAGGTGATCTATCTTTCCTTCTGAAAGCTTTCTATGTTCTCTGTGCGACTTTGAGCCTAAAAATGGATTTGGTTTTATTTATTCTAGACTTGCTGTGATCTTTACAATCTGAAGACAGACATAGCTCTTCAACTCTCAAAATTCTCAATAATTTTCTCCTTGAATATTGCCTTTTGACTCTTCTCTTTATTCCTTCCATATCTGGGTCCAGTCAGGAGATGGAACCCATACTGGTTGTTTAAAAAAAAAAAAAATAGCATAAAGATGTGTTAATCAGGCAAAAGGGGAACACTGAGATAAGAAAGTTGTGACTACAGAAGGCTGCTAATCCTGGTAGGGTTAGAGGTTAGGGGAACAAAAGAGTGAAGTTAGAATTTTAAAATGTGCAAACTTGGAGGAGGAGCCCCACAAAACTAAAACCAATATACCTCTGAGTGAGTTGTGCTGGGCAGTTTGTACCATCATTTCTGAGGAACACAACGAAGCTGGTTATGCCAGTTTTGGAACAACTGCAAATGGAATTAACTTCTGCTGCTAGAATGAATTCCACCATCAAGATAGGTATTAAACATCCTCCATGAGGCCTTCACACACTCTCAGAAATTGAACTAAGCCTTCAACTTTCAACAGTGGCCTTGTTACTGGCTTGTGTTCATTTATCTTTTGCTTTCTAGCTCTGTCTACGTGTTTGGAGCAGACAGGAGTGTGTCTCTTGCCAGCTTAGTAAATTATCAAGAATCTCTGTCCACTTCTCCTCTCATCTCCACTGTCCTCACCCTAATCCAGTGAATGATCATTTCTCCCCTAGGCTCTTGGTGCCGCCTCCTTGTCTACATAAGTTCATTCTACATGACATGTCTACTTGTCTACACGCGTTCATTCTAGCACGTGTGTCATCTTTTCTCCACCAATTTAAGAATATAATCTCTCTTTTAAGTCTCTCCCATTGCTCTTAAAATAAAAATAGAAACTTTTCACATGCTCATAAAACCAGTGTGTGACCCAGCAGCATCTTGCATTGTGGCCCTTCTTTCTGTGTTCTCTGGCTACGCTGGTCTTCTCTCCTATTCTCAAATAGGACAAGATCTTTACATGTCAATGCCCCTGCTCCAGTCACTCCTCTTCTCAGCTCTTTGCTCACTTAATCATTACTTATCATACATGTCACAAGGCTAATGTCTTTTCCTTGAAGAAACTTTCAGACTAGCTCAGGTCTCACAGCCTTGGCTATCTTTCTTTAACACAATTAGTTATGGATTATTTGATAAAGTCTCCTCTACAGGGTTACAAACTCCAAAAGAGAAGAGGCATAACCATTCTAAGATACTAGCAAGAAATTCTCGTACCTAACAGGCATTCAATCGCTACTTATAGAATGAATAAATGGACCATATTGAATGTTGATCGAATTTCAACATGCTTTGCACAAATCAGCCTATAATGCTTACCCTTTTCATTGGATGTCTGCCATACATAATTCATCTGGCATATTTCCTTCTTTTCTTCCATGGGCTTGGTATTCCTAGTTAACATATTGTTGATAAAGGTCAGGGGCCCCTATATTATTTTTGAATTCCCATTGTCTAGCACAGTGTCATTGAAATAGTATGCAATTAACAAATTCTTATTACTCATGATAATGATTAAGAACTTAGTGCTGTTATAGTTAATGAAGTAAAATTTTCTGAATTCAATAATTCTCCCAAGTATTATACAGCTTTTAAAGCCTGCTTTTCTCAAGTAATTAAATGTTATAATCTAACACATTATTAGGCAATACAAAGTTTCATGGCTGTTAGTCCATTATTTCCAGCTGTTTATATTTTAAATTAATGACATATTACAGTAAATTTTTTTTAAAAAAGAACTTTGCTTTACATTGGTGAAAACATAAATGTCTTCGGATGATGTTCAAAAAGGTTTGCGTTACTCAGATGTGGTGAACATGCAGTGAAATCTTAGAAAGGCCCTAAAAATAATACCCTAAGAATGATACATGAGCCAAAGCTATGACATTCATCCCTGAGGATCTTTCTCCCCCTGAACAAGTTTCCTTCCACTTTGACCTTAAGCACTTAGACATCATTTGTTGTACAAAAGCTCTGTGGTCCAAGATTATGGCAACCAGAATAGTGACTTTTGTCTCATATTTCATTTGTGTATGGTTTATGACTTTAGTTTAAGGGAGTGCTTTTACATAAAAGTTCTTAGATTTCACTCTCATGCCTTTTTTGGCCTCCTCAGTACTCCTATGAAGAACACTTTTCTGCTGTCAAAGCTGACTTCGAGTATACTACTACAACCCACAGCCTTGACCAACTGTTAGAATCACCCATCGTTATAGCAGCTTTACATCTGTGTTCACTTACCCAGGTTCTATGCTTCAGCAATCATCTTATCTTTGCCATTTTTATGAAATGAGTTTATTTTATTTTAGCACCGAAGCACAGTAGTATCTTACATTTTATTTTTAGGAAGAGGCTCTCAGATACCTCCTAGTGTTATATTTATGATTCTTTGCCGCCAGGTTGTCAGGCTCGTTACAGCATGATTTACACAGCAGACCTCCCTAAATTTAGTTAATTTCCATCCATCACTGCTCTCCAGATATTTCAATTTGGTATATCTAGGAGGCATGATAGCCAAGGCTTTGCCAGAGAGTTATAAATATTAGCATGGATTTTATGTTTCCACTTGACAGTTGAGTGTCTCCATTGATAGTGATCTGAGGCCTTCTTGTCAGCATACCAAATACATCTACAGGCCTTGTCATGAATTTTCCAGTTATTTATAGAATCATGAAAGTTTTTCCAAATGGAAAAGAAAACATACAACACAAAGGAAAGATTATTTTTCTATGAGATCATTATATAAAATAATAATAAGATCACAAATTTTATGCTGCATAATTGTTTATTACATGGGAAGTTCTAAAATTTCTGAAATGATTTACTCCTTATTTATAAATGTATGAAGAAATATTTGGCATGCTATTTGGTCCTTAATTCTTTTGAAATCTGTTGAGTTTTGTATATTTTTTAAAGTATTATCCCATGCTTCCTTCCTTCTAGTCTGGCATTTTACTACATTGTACTATCTTTTATTTATTTATTTATTTTGAGACAGAGTCTCACTGTGTCTCCCTGGGTAGAGTGCCCTGGCATCACAACTCACAGCAACCTCAAACTCTTGGGCTTAAGTGATTCTCTTGCCTCAGCCTCCCCAGTAGCTGGGACTACAGACACCCACCACAATGCCCGGCTATTTTTTTTTTTATTGTAGTTGTCACTGTTGTTTAACAGGCCCTGACCATGTTCAAACCCTCCAGCCCTGGTTTATGGGGCCGAGCATGCGCTATCTTTCAGTAGAAGTCTTGACGTCATCATCTATTTGCGAACTTCAGATACGTATTTACTGCTATCACAGACCAAATCAATTCTTTTACAGATATACGAAGGAATTATTCTTTGTAGAAATTGATCTAAATACTTTATATCTTATTTCAAAGGCATGACACTGGTTAATTCTGGTCCATACTAATATTTTCCACATCAACCTAGTCACACTTATTTTACATAAAAACAAGCCTCCAAAGCATGTATTCCAATGACCATTACTACTTTGTATTTAGCTAATGAACATATCTAGTATTTTAATTTTTCCAAGACCTTTTAGCATCTACTGAAAGAAGAGAGTCCCATTTAATACAACATTTAAAAATAAGTTAACTGTATATTAGTTGAAAAGGTTATTAAAAATAATAAGTATTACTTCAATAAAAAAAACTTTTAAAAAGTATTTTTTTACTAGATTCCATTAATTTCAGCCTGAAATGCAAATACAGAAATAAGAAGGGTTTTTATTGGAAGATGCATTGTTATAATGTTAGTGACCAAATCAGTTTCCGGGAAAGCAGTCCCTCTCTCAAATTTGTTCATACGCATGTATGAGAGTTTGGCCTCCCTTCTTGATGTCTCCTAGCTCCTGGAGAAGTTTGACCAGTGCTCCATTTGAATTCACAGGGCGAGAAAGGAAGAGCCAAGGTCACTATCACCACTATGTCTTGAAGCCAAGAAGTTATCAGCTTCAAGCAATTCTCAGTAGAAACCAGTGGCTTGGATGTCCTTGATGAGGCCTTTCCTGACTCTCCTGGATATGATGGGCCACCCTCTCCTTGCACCACCATTGCACCTCATGGAAACCATGATCAGGCCATCTCTGGTACTTTAATTAATGTGTCTGTGTAACTGTCTATTCCTCTGCTATGCCATAAAGCCCATGATCCCAGGAATACCGTAACTTTTCTCTCTAGCACTACATACAATGTCTAGCATGCAGTCAATGCACAGTATATGTTTGTTGACACAACATTGTCCTGGACACAGCAAGAAAAAAACAGCATGTAGCACCAGTGCCCTCTGCAAACCACTGTGAAACAGAGGCCGTTGAATTTTACAAACCAGAGTCACTCATTCTGAGCAAAAGTCTCTAGCTCAAAATGAGAAGGGCTGCAAAACTGACTTGTGAACAGCAAGAGTTACCATGCATAGGGCCCTCTCTTCCCAAGCCCTCACACTGTAATCATGTCTGTCAGATTTTCCTTGACGCTGAAGAAAGGATCACTCCTTTTTTGGTTCAACTTTTTGTTAATATCCAGATGTTGGTGTCAGGATTTCCCAGGATTTAGTGATGATAATTTCCCATGAAACTGGGCTACACAATCCTTGCTTCTCCCCATTGATGTCCTCCATGCTGTCAAATGACGTACAGTCAGAAAACACATTCCTTTATCATTTTTCTCTTACAAAAAGAAAAGCTAGATGTTATTTGCCTTTACATGGAAAGACATTTCCATTTCCCAGATGGTGGTACTTCAGGAAACATCAGAGCTTTCCTGTTGAAATTTTTAGCAGTGATCACATGATCTTACATTTTACACTCCTGGCCAAGGTGTCATCACTACCTGAGCATCCCTGTCACTCCCTGCGTGTGCCCACGTCCTTGAGAGGGAAGAGGCAAAGTGGTGCTAACTCTCCGGAAGTCTCACACACATTTGAATTTTTATTTATTTATTTTTTTTTAAATGCCAAATTTAAGATTGTCAAAAGCTGAAGCTTGGAATTTTTCTCCAGGAATAAAAAACATATAAAATTCCACCTTGAATGTGATAAACTTGTTTTAACACCCATAAGCACTTCACCAATCTTTATAAATATTATCAACAAGATAGAGCCTTCACAGATAAAAAATTAAAGTGAGATTGTTTCCAGACAAATTTAGCTGGGGAGTAAGAAAAATAAGATCTAAGTGAGGAAACCTTCAGATTAACTGAAGATAGTGAATGATATGGCAATTGGAAAACCTATTACTACATACTCTTTCTGTAAGTAGAGACCTTACTAAAATACATTTTTCTTTTTTCTTTCTTTCTTTCTTTCTTTCTTTCTTTCTTTCTTTCTTTCTTTCTTTCTTTCTTTCTTTCTTTCTTTCTTTCTTTCTTTCTTTCTTTCTTTCTTTCTCTTTCTCTTCCTTTCCTTCCTTCCTTTCTTTCTTTTTCTTTTTTCAGAGTATCACTCTGTCACCCTGGGTAGCATGCCATGGCATTACAGCTCACAGCAACCTCAAACTCCTGGGCTCAAGAAATCCTCTTGCCTCAGTCTCCCAAGTTGCTGGGACTAGACGCATGCATTACATCACCTGGCTAATTTTTCTAGTTTTAGTAGAGATGGGGTCTTGCTCTTGCTCAGGCTGGTCTCTAATTCCTGACCTCAGGTATTCCTCGCACCTCAGCCTCCTGGATAGCTAGGATTACAGGCGTGAGCCCCTGCACCCAGTCTGTTTTATATTACTAATGAAAACGTGAAACAGAAAACGACATTTCCATCCCAACTGGGCTTCCTCCAAACATGCTGCTTTCTCCCGGATGGGTTGGAATAGTGTGCACCATAAAACAGCACAATACTTCCTGAAATGCTGACATTTCATTTTTAATTGAAATCAAACAGAAATAGTTCCACTGGGGAACAAGAAAGTAAAGCAGGCTTTTGATAGAAATTAATAGAGGAGAGACGGAAATACTGTGCTCTGCCATAAAGTAGACCACTGTGGAAGGCTGCCAGGCCTCTTGCCCGAATCTGAGATTATCTCCAGGATTACATTCAGTGGAAAGAACACATCTTATGAGGGTAGAATGAGAAATCATATTTGGATGGACATATCAAATGAAATGAAAAAACTGAAAACACTTCTTCGCTTCTATTTTAAAAGATCATATGAATATAGAGTTCAAGGAAAAACTGTTGAATTTTTCTGCAAAAACAAATGATAACAAAAGCAAAAGCATTCATAGCATCAAAAAAAAAAATCTACAAAACGAAATCAGAAAATACATGCTTTGGAAGGTAAGATAAACTTACCTTACTGGAATTAAAATCCTCACATCAGCGAGGCAAATTTCTTTTAAAAAAGCAATACTATTTTTTTAATTATTTTTTATTAAATCATAACTTTGTACATGATGCATTTATGGAGTTCAGGGTACTGCTTCGATATACAATGTGAAATGCTTCCATTGAACTAAGTAACACACCCATCACAATTATACTCATTTCTTAATAGTTTTGAAATGTATCATTGCATCATGCACATTTTTTTTAAATCATAGTTTGAGTAGCAGCAGTAATGTTAATGAATACTAACATTTGTATAACCGTAAATGAATTATAAAATATTTTTGTAAGAATTTTAGTTTTGATACTCCAAACAGAATCACAAACGTGCCTTCAGTTTCAGAAAATATTTTATTTTTTAAAAACCAGACTTTGAATCTAAGAAGACATAACATTAATGAAAACATTTATCTTTATGGTCAGAATTTCTAGCAACAAACTGTAGTACCTTGTACAAAAAAGACTGGATTTCCTATCTGCGTTATTTTAAGGCATCACTGAAGACTGGCCCCAGGAAAAATAAGGGCAGGGTGAGTGAAACTGAAGGGTTCACTTTTCAGAGAGGTATTAGGAAAGATAAATGCCAATATGCCACGATACCTGCTAGAACCTACATAGGAACAAAGTACCTTTCAGACGGTTATCTCAAGGGGTTGGGTAGTAAAGGAAAAGAGGGAGGTGAGAACATAGCTAGAGGGGAAAGCTGCCTGGAAGGAGAGAAGGTTTGTTTGCTTGTTTGCAGAATGAGGAAATTTGCACAGGTAGACAAGTAAGTGAACAAAGCACAGGAAAGTTCGAGCTTTCAGGAGAAAGGAGGGCTAAGCAGTGAATAAATACAATTATTCTTGTTTTGCATTTCGGTCTTTCCAGAGTTTTTCCCCAGTGACCTTGACTGATTTCTTAGGCTGGCTCAGACATAAGGTTTTACGTTCATTAGAATTGATCAAAATAATATGTGGTATGTTTTAAGAACCCAAGGCCAGATGTTCTCACTATTCCAGAACACTTGAATCTGTGCAACTTCTTGGGGGCCACCAAGCATTTGGGGGAAGTGGACAGCGAGAGAAATGGAATCTTTTGTTCCTTATAGGGAGTTATTTCCCCGAAATGAGTAAATGATGGTACTTGTGGTAAAGACTATTGATTCTCTGTGAAGGTTTCATCACATAAGCTAACTTGCATGAATTCTGCCTACTGAATTTTAAGAAAAAGCAAGAATAACAATTAACAACTTTTTTATTTTTGAGACGGAGTCGCATTCTGTCACCCTGAGTAGAGTGCTGTGTTGTCATAGCTCACAGCAACTTCAAACTCTTGAGCTTAAGAAAGCCTCTTCCCTCAGCCTCCCAAGTAGCTGGAACTATAGGTGCCCACCACAATGCCCAGCTAGTTTTTCTATTTTTAGTAGAGACAGGCTCTTGCTCTTGCTCAATCTTGTCTCAAACTCTTGACCTCAAACAATCCACTTGCCTCAGCCTCCCAGAGTGCTAGTGTGTGAGTCCACACACCTGTCCTAAAACAATTCTTTATAAAATTAAGGATAAGAAACTGAAACATGTTCTTTTTAGTAAAGTATCTCAAGAATGGGGAAAAAGTCTCCAACGTACTCAATACTATTATGAAACCAATATATAATGACACATTCATACAAATGATAAAATGCAACTATAATCCAGAAAGGAGGGAAGAGAAGGGAAGGGGGGGGCAGAGAGGATGGGAGGAGGGAGGGTATTTGGTGGGACCTCACCTATTGCAATAGTACATTTAAAAGTATTAAGAGTAGAGTATAATTATCTTACTACAACAAATGAGTGAGGTGATAGCTATGTTAATCACTTTGATGTCAGCATTCTACATTGTATATCAAATCAGCACATTGCATCCCATAAATGTACACAGTTATGATTTAATAAAAAATAGAAAAAAAATACAGGATAACACCAACCAATATCCATGAGCAAAACAAAATCCCTTTATACCCCACTCCATGATACCAATATTCACAAAATTAATATCTAAGTTACCCGATGAAAGCAACTCAATGAATCCTTTGAATAATTTGAATAAAAATAAAATTGATTATCTTAGTACCGAATTTGCCACAATTACATAGAAAGTCTCCTTTGCATCGGACTGTTTCTCCCCAAAGAATCTTCCTCTATAACAAAGGATATTGCAATATGCTCTGAATAGATGTTTAAAATCTCTCTCATAAGTTCTGGAAATCTTTCTCATGGAAACAGTCCCAGCTTGACAGCCCTGCAATAACCATTAAATATTAAAATAACATTAAAGAGCAACTGCTCAGTTCATGGATTTAGCTGCAAATACTCCAATTCACACTAATGAGACTCACATAGCTAAATCCCCATGTGCTATACTGAAAATTTATGCCCAAACAACCTAGGATCAGACATAGTCAAGAAAATGATGGATTCATTTTCCAAAAAAAAAAAAAAAGAAAAAAAGTAGATTCACTACCACACAATTATTATTCATGAAATTTCCATCACACAGTTATACTAAAAGTTCTATTGTTTAAAATTTAATGGCATCCAATTTTGCATTCATATAATATACATTTGTGATGTAAGATTCGTACGTACTTCTATTGCAAGGTAATTTGAGTGGTGTAGAGATGTTTATAAAGTTATAAAACACTGGGTTTCATTTAGTCTAACGCCAAAATCGAATTCTAAATATTCTTTATGTGCACTACTTATACAGACATTATCACCATAAGGGTGGAGGTTTAGGACTGTTTTGTTGTTGTGATTGATATACATTAAAGGAAAAAGAAAAAAAGAAAATGTAAGTAACAGTGTTACTGTTAAAGTTACTAAGTTATTTAGGTGCTAAAATTACTAACATTATCAAAAATCTTCTCAAAAGAATTTCTATAAGGTTATAGACGGTGTACGGCACACCTCCTGAGGGTGGGACACAATTTTAAGGGGGACTTTATCTAACAAATGCAATCAGTGTAACCTAATTCTTTGAACACTCAATGAATCCCAAACAATAAAAAAAAAAAAAAGAAAAAAGAAGAAGAAGAAATTATAGGCTGGGCACAGTGGCTCACGCCTGTAATCCTAGCACTCTGAGAGGCTGAGGCTGGTGGATTGCTTGAACTCACAAGTTCAAAACCAGCCTGAGTAAGAGCTAAACCCTGTCTCTACAAAAATACTAAAATTAGCTGGGTGTCTTGGCAGGCACCTCTAGTTCCAACGACTTGGGAGGCTGAGGCAAGAGGATCTCTTGAGCCCAAGAGTCTGAGGTTGCTGTGAGCTATGCCCCTAGGGCACTTTACCTAGGGAAAAAAAGTGAGAGTCTGTCTCAAAAAAAAGAAGAAGAAATTTAGAAATTTCTCATTGGTCAATGTCAAAATATTTGACAGAATTTTAAAAAGTCTAGAGAATGAGAAAGAGGGGCAACACTGTCTTGTGAAAAAAATAAAAAGCGCACCTGGTTAAGAAGTCTGCAGCCCGACTTCCATCAGTACCCAACTCTGTGACCTGGGGCAGATCACTTCCTAGCTCTAAGTTGCAATTTCCTTCTCTGAAAAAACGTAAGAATTAGATAAGATACTCACTAGGTGCATGTCAAACTCTGAAACCGGTTGCCTACGGCTAAAATAGCACTATTATGATAAACTAAGCAAAGTAGTTGCTTGTAAGTCTATAGAACGGGGGTGCGTGTGCACATGGACCTGTGCTTGTGTGCATGCCTGAAGTGTGTGTTTGTGTGTGTGCAGTCTTGAAGGATGAAAGCTAAGGGTAGACGTGAACGTGGACCTTTTTAGAAATTCAATGATAATAAAAGAAGAAAAAAAGAAACTTGACAGAATGAGTTTAAAGGTGGTTATCTTTTTTTATTATTTAAAAAGAAAAAAATGTTAAAGATTTTCTCATCCTTTTGAGCACTTGTTGTCAGGCATAAATCTAGCAGCACTAAAAATACCATCTCATTTAATCTTCACTATGAACTGTAAGAGGATGTGCTATCAATATCCCCATTTTCCAGATGAAAAAAATGAAGGTTTGTGGAGGTGTCCAACTTGCAGACTGTGGGCCGCATGCAGATTTTTTGAGGCCTCTTTTGCTCATCTGTGGTGTAGGATAGTGTGAAAATTGTGCATGGATCCTTTTTGTTTATCAGCTTTTGTTAGGTTTGCTTACTTAATGTGGCCTAAGATAACTCTTCTTGAAATGTGCAGCAGAAAACAAAAAGGTTGTGTCCCACAGTATTATAACTACATGAAGAAACGTAAGGTGGAGAGCCTGGATCGTGTGCCCTGAAGAGTGACACACCTTTAGAGTCAACATTTTAGCGAATTCAACTCTGATTATTTTTTTTTAACTTTTTTTTTTTTGTTGTTGGGGAATGCTGGTACAAGAAACCAGGTTACACTGATTGCATTTGTTAGGTAAAGTCCCTCTTAAAATTGAGTCTTGACCCCAAAAGGTGTGTCAAACACCTTTTTAAAACATTTTTGACAGGACTACCAGATGTATTATCAGATTATGCATACTACTGGCCCACTCTATCAACAATATTATTTTCACTTTGATCACTACGAAAGTGATACTATAATTTCCTAAGGAAAGTCACATCAGCTAGTCCACAAATGTGTGTTGAAAGAATCTGTCTTCTTGCTCCACGAAGATGGGAGAGGATGGACTCAGCTACCAAAAGAAACTGAATGAAAACATAGGAAATAACAGTTTTCACTTTGTTGGTCACAGGGCAGCATAGAATAGTGATCTCTGAAACCAACAGGAGGATCCCTGTGATTGCCCAGCTGACCGTCTTCCGGGAGCTTCAGGTCCCCAGGACAGGGAGAGAGAAACTGAGCAGAACCCCGAACGTACGGGAGACTAAAGTGACTTGAGTTCACAGAACACACAACCAGGCAGAGAGGACTTCAGGGAACTACAGAAGAACATCCTGAAATATCAGCACCTGTGATGACACTACTTGTGGCCCAGGATTGAGTTACGTGAAGGGACGAGAAAGCACATTACACAGTACTCCACAGGACCAGGAACAGTGTCTACAGCCCCCCGCCAGGCTGAAAGCTTCATAATCTAGAGGACAATGACCAGAGTACACGTAAGGGTCTTGCATCATGACTGGGAAATATTATCCCTCAGCTAAACCTGGCTCTGGTCCCACTTAACAAATTCTACAAGCGAGGTTTCCCAAGGCCAAACTGTTTCCAAGTGATGTAGCTACACCCCAGGAGATCTGTATGTTTAGAAAGACACCTGGCACCCAGCTAAGTCAAATTCAAGATGTCTGGAATCCAAACCAACATCACTAGGTACATCAAAAAACAGGAAAATAATTGCATTTATTTTTTAACTAATTAGGAAAACTACTCAGCAAGAAAAAGGTATAGACTGTTGAGAGCTGACGTGGTGTGCATGAATCATAAAATGAATGCTGAATTAAAGAAGCCAGACCCAAAGAATAAAATAGTGTATGCTATGTGATTTGATCTGGACAAAATTCTAAAATAGGCACACTGTCTGTAGTGGCAGAAAGCAGACATTTGGGTGTCTGGGTGGAGGCAGAAGGTAAGTAAGAAGGAGGGCAGAGAGGATTAGGAAGAAAATATAAGAAAACTTAAAAACATAAGGAAACTTTGGGGGGTGATGATATGATTTTTTCATGATTGATTTCACGACCACATATGTCTATCAATATGTCAAATTGTGCACTTAAATATGTGCCATTTATTGAATGTCAAATATACTTCAATTTTTTTTTTTTTTGCAGCTTTTGGCCAGGGCTGGGTTGTTTGTTTGTTTTTTTATTGTCAAATCATAGCTGTGTACATTAGTGCAGTCAAGGGGTACAATGTGCTGGTTTCATATACAATCTGAAATATTCTCATCAAACTGTTCAACATAGCCTTCATGGCATTTTCTTAGTTATTGTATGTAGACATTCGTATTCTGCCTTCAGTAAGTTTCACCTGTACCCATTCTAAGATGCACTGTAGGTGTGGCCCCACCCATTACCCTCCCTCCACCCTAACCTCCCCCAGGGCTAGGTTTGAACCCGCCACCACCAGCATATGGGGCCAGCGCCCTACTCCGTTGAGCCACAGGCACCGCCCTATACTTCAATATTTTAAAGACCATGAAATATCCAGATTGTCATCAAATAAATAAATAACCTTGTGGAGTATATTGCTTTCCAATTTTTTTTCATTAAAATAATCCAGTGAGCCAGATATTGTGATTATTTTTATTATGCTATTGATCCACATTATTATTACATTACTGTCCCATGTACCAGACGATGAAATGGAGGCTCAACAGCATTTCCTTGGCTAGTGTCAGAAACCTTTGTCAGCAAACATGATGTGGAATGCCGCAGAAGCAAATGAAATAAAAGTTCGCCCTGATTTCATTCCTGGGGTCCTCAAACATTCCCATTCCTGCCCTCTCACCATGCTTTCCCACAACACTTCGGGGCTCTCTGTTGAAGAGTTCACATGCCCCCAGTTCCCAGTCCTCCCAGAAATGTGAGGGAGCATCTCAGTCTGCGCTGTCCCACGCAGGAGCCACTGGCCATCTGTGCCACTGTGCACTCGAGATGTGGCTCCTTCAAATTGAGATGTGAGGCAAGTGAATGCTACAGCCTAGAGTCTGAAGACATAAATAGCTCATTAATAATTTTGCATATTAAGGACAGACTGAACTTATATTTTGGATATACGGTGTTAACATAAATTATCAAATTCATTTCACCTGTTTATTTTTACTTTTTAAGTGGGATTCCTAGAAAATTTCAAATCACATGTCTGTCCTGCCTTATAGTTCTATTGGAAAGTACTGATCTAAAGCCTACTGGGAAAACGTTCTGTTGCTCCAAATCTTGCCTTAGTGTGTTGAAAATGTTCTGTCTTTTATTATGACAGCTTCAGAAAATAATGAACTTGTGTTTTAATCATGACACTACATAACTTTGGTTTTGTAAGAGGATGGAAAGTCCTAGATAGGGTACCACTGGGAAAATCTACAGTGATACTTAAAGAAAAATGGACCTAGGCAGGGTAGTAGACAGTGTTTAGGAAAGAAAAGGAGTGTGGATGACCATGAACTCAGTGCAGTGGTGGAAAATATTTGATATCAATTTTATTAAGATCAATTGTATAAGTAAAGGCAGTTTTTGTGCCTTGGGGTATACTTTGGGGGTATTCTTGTACCCCAAATAAAATTAGTGTGTTGATTCATCAAATTCTCGTGGGTGTTTTTGGCAGCCATGTGAGATGGAGCCAACCTAGAGTTGTCTGGGCCCAATCAAGCCTTTATCTGTAACTCTCACTAAGGCAAGATTTGGAGCAACAGCTGCAGTTTTTGAGCGTGGATTAAAATCTCGATGTCCTCAAAGCCTTGCTTCACGTCAGGCTCCTGGACACCACAGTGCTTTCTCTACTGCTTTTATTTCTCAATCAGCTAGAGCTGTGCCACATTGTTTGAAATTTGTGAGTGTCAACAAATCTTGGAAGCTATTCTTGGGCCCACTGTGCTAACTGTTCACCATAAGAGAGGCAGGTGCTTCAGTACTCCCGGTAATGGCAGAATTGCGGCTTTCCAGGACTTGGTAGGTAGTGTTCCATCCTCATCATTTATATATTAATTCCAGCTCATATGTAATACTGTAGAAATTTCAAAGCACAACAAATGTTACAAAAGGCAGAGCCAAATCTTACTGTAAAAATGTGCTCTTCCAGACATTTCCCTGAATCTGCAATTTCTCACATTGACCACTTCCTTAGGTGTGATCTTTCCATCTAGATGGATATCTTCTTGTTGGCACTGCTAAGGAGTCAATAAATAGATTACATCCCTCTATCTCCTTCTGGATTTGGAATCAATTGAGAACAGATCCAGGAATCAGAAAGATGGTGAGAGGATGTGGCTTTAGTTTAGAGGCCCAGAAATCTCTTTAATACCTCACCCATGAACGAGAGAGACACTCGCCCAGTCATGGACAAATCTGGATCGCAAAGGTCTACTCCAGGATGGGTGCATGAATGATTAGACCAGAGCACCTACATCCCATGGCATCCTCCAGAGACAAGAGAATCCCAAGGCACTGAGCTTGCTCAGTAAAATCAACCCAACTGTAATCAAATAAGCCTGCTGGACTGAGGAGTGAGGGGAAGGGTACCCTAGCAGAAGTCCCTCTGCATGGAAACACTAGGCCAGAGAAATGGCTACTCTCCCCCTGTCAACAACCCTACATGAATTTATTTGTCTGCATGTTGTCAAAGACACAACAGGTCTTTTCTTTTTTGAGACAGAGTCTTACTATGTCACCCTCGGTAGAGTGCTGTGGTATCACAGCTCACAGCAACCTCAAACTCTTGGGCTCAAGAGATTCTCTTGCCTCAGCCTCTGGCATATTTACATCAGACTTAGCACAGCGCTCTCTGACTGTCTAGGTTGGGCTGCTATAACAGACAAGCACAGACTGAGCAGCCTAAATAGCAAACATTTATTTCCCACAACTCTGACACATGAAGGGGGAAGTCCATGTCTTGGACTTGGCTGGGAAGTCCAAGCCCAGGTGCTGGCGGATCTGGTCCCCGGTAACAGCTCCACTCTCTACCAGATCTGCAGGCGGCTCTCTTCTTGTTGTATCTACACATGGTGGAGAACACAAAGGAAGTTCCCATGTGGATTCCTGCTTGTGTATGGGCATTAATCCCATTCATGAGGGCACCACCTCATGATCTCATTACTTCACGAAGGGCCCACCTCCAGAGGCTGGTGCACTGGGAATTAGGCTGCAACATATAAATTTGGGGGAGCTACAAACATTTGGTCCATAAGCACTGACTTTTGTCCTATTTAGGTCTGCCACCTGTACATATTGATGCAGCACCTCCTACCTCCACCCCACCATAGATTTATTGATTTCGCAACTACTTATGGAGAGTTTATTATAAGTTCTCTATGAAAGAATAGGCTACTGCCCTTGAGAGCTTATATTAAAAAAGTAACACCTTCTTTGAAGGCAGGACACTGTCTTAGTCATCATCACGGCACAGCGCTTTCTTAGCCTAACATGCTCTATAAAGATATGCAAATGTTAAGACAAGTCACAAAGCTGAATTTTGTGGAACCAAAAATAAATGTGCTCCTCACTTTTTTATTCTTTAAATGGCTCATACAGGCTAATCAGAACGGAGAAGAGTGTTTAATTCCATGCCTTCCTCCAAAATATACGTGAGGTCCATTTATTTCCCACATGGTATTTTGTCCTGTGATAACCAAAACCCCACATTGCAAAATCACTGTGGCAAGAGGCTGGCTAGATGGGTCGAATTTTCTCCCTGCATTGTAAATCTTTAAAACTATCAGGAGTGAGAGTTTAAGATGGTTGATGAGTTAATGGGACTGTTTAATACATTGCATTGCTGGTAAGCCATAGGCTTTAACTCCTCAATATCAGCGTATCAAAATCTTCTATTATGTCATCAAGGAGGAGAAAATGCATTTTGAGAATTTTCCTAAAGTGCTTGAATTAATATTTCCTTTTTGTGGAAATTTTGTGAACAGCCCTGCTGATTTTCCATTAAGGTTACCGTGAAACGGCCCACTTGGCTTTCGTTTGTAAATCAACAGCGAAGGAGACAGATTTGTAGTTTTTATCAGCATTAGCAGGGCTAAGCACATTTGTTCACAGGTGTTAGGAGTCACCACTTGAATGAAAAGCTGGGCAGGGAAATAGTATTTGTCTACCGAAAGTATAACTGAAGTATAAACACAGCCCACACCTTCGAATATGGCATTATACATTCTGTGCTGCTGTTAACTCAACGTTGAAAAAAAACCTTGGCATTTTCTTTCCTTGAGTTCATTCCTAAAATGGAATTAGCACATTTTAAAGCCTTAGGATTATCATTATTGATAGAATGACAGCATTTTGTACCAACAACAGCCTTTTTACTATTAATTGGGTTCTGAGATTGCGGGATGACATAGATTTTCTGATTTTTAAATACTAGAAAAAGCAACATGTGAACAACGAAACGAAGTTCTTTGACAGATTTAGGATTAGGACTTAAAGTGTGTAATTCCAAACTTTTGTTAGGTCCCTCAGGAAATAGTCTCTCCTGCGATTTGTCTTCATGATTCTTTGGCAGATCTCCTAGAAAACTAAATCTGCTGGAGAAAGGTGGCCTGAAGCAGGGTGAGCATTAGAAATTGTCACTTCTTGAATCCACGGGTCTTGTAATATAGGAGAAGTCTCCATTCATCATACACATATAAGGTTGCTTTTGCTGGAAAATTGATCATAAAATTCGGCATCGAATTCAATCGATCATTGGACCCATTGACTTTCAAGAACAACATTTGTTTATCAGAAGTTTTATCAAACACTGTCAGATCATCAAAAATATTCCCATTGGTTTACAGGTTTCCTTAGAAGACAGGAAAAAAGTCTGATGTGCCAATGAATTGCTTTTAGAAAAGCATATGAGAACATCCAATACTTGGAAAATGAATAAAATAGCAACTTAAAATTTATCACATCCCCCAACAGTGAAAAGACTTGACATCAATATACTCACCTCTGCCCATCGTACCATTGTGCTGTAGGTATTGCTGAACATATGGCACCTGGTGTCACCCACTGTTCTCCCTCTCCCTCCCTCTGAGGTGTGCAGACCAGACCCCATTGCATTTCTAGGGAGGATAATATAATTATATCAAGTTACCAGATTTTGATGTGCAAAAAAACGAATTAGGTAGCACCTTCCTAGCAATAGGAGTATGTGCAAACAATGTTATTGAATGAACATTATGAATTAACTTAATATAATTGTTCTAGGAGATAAACATTCTCTAGCATTTCAGTTGTCATCCATCCACCAGAAGAACAAGCATCATTGAGCAAATACGATTTTAATCAGGATCAAGTCTGCTTCTTGGTTTACTTCTAGTCTAGACTTTTTTTCTTTTTTGGCTTAGAGGAATATTTAAAAGCCTGCCTAAATTATAGATGTTATCTGTTGTTGGGAATAAAATTTTCACCTTTAGACCTCAAGTTTTTGATTGTCAAAATAATTTTACAAATGAAAAGCTTGCTGGGTTATACTGCTATATTATTACTTTCACAACAATCTAGCCTGCGTTCTGCATAAAATGACAAAGGCATATGAAAGAAAAAAGATAGTTTTAAATGACATCTTTGAGTCATGGTTGTAGGGTGTGAATTGAGCTCAGAGTAGAGGAAAGAAGAAACATTTCCATTAATATTCCCACAAAAGGAAACGGGGGAAAAAGTGAAAACATAACGTTTTCCTCACTCTCAAAAGTAATGGGATAAAGATATTCCCAGATAACTTTAAACCAAGTACATAAACAGGGAGGAAAGATGAGCTACCTTCCTCTTGTCTTCCCTTTCCTTGGGTAGAAATATGTCACTCAAACATCTACTTTCTCAAGTCGTGTTTTGAGGGATATTGATTGAATCTTATAATGTACTGGGAATTGGAAATGCCTTGGCCCTAGCTACAAAAACACAATCTCATTCCCTTGGATAGATGTCCAATTTCTTCCTCTGGAGACCTCCTCTTTCCTTCTGTATCCCAGGAGTTTACTCATCTAAAGCCACTCCACCTCCCATGCCTAGAAGCGAGAAACTGGAAAGCCTCATCAGTCCACTGGCCTTGATTTCTGCCCCACCATACAATGTCACCATTGAAAACTCAGCTCATGGGTGGCCTGTGGCTCAAAGGAGTAGGGCGCTGGCCCTCATATACCGGAGGTAGTGGATTCAAACCCGGCCCTGGTCAAAAACAGCAGAAAAAAAAAAAAATTGATGGAGACTTCCCATCTAAAACATAAAAAAACTCAGCTCAACATTACTGTATAGAATTTTTCATCTGTACACTGCCCTTAATGGACCAAATTCTTTCACAGGCTATATGGTATCCCAGACTGAAGCTCTAGGATTTCAGACCCTTCAGTTCACACTATTAGGCTCAGTCATTTTACTAAAACATTCAACTGTACAGGCAAATGGCTATGATTGGTTTTTAGTCCAGGCCATATTCTGTGCTGATGCCAGTACCCACCACCACCCTACCCAACCTGTGGACTGTGTTATGGCACCAGGGTTCCCATTATTGTCCTTCCATTTTCTCAAGAAGAGTGCTCCTTTGCAACTGAGAGTATCCTTTTCTGCAACCCCCCACTGCCCTTGTGGGGACAATGCTGGTCCATCTGATAGCTTCTAATAAACGGGGAAAAGGTCTAGGTAGGGGTGGTGCACGCCTATAGTCCCAGCTACGTGGGGAAGCTGAAGCAGGAGGACAACTTAAACCTGAGACTTAGAGTCTGCAGTGAGCTAAAATGATGCCACTGCACTCCAGCTGAGGTGCAGAGAACAGAGAGAAAGAGAGAGAAAAGAAAGAAAGAGAGAGAGAGAGAGAAAGGAAGGAATGAAGGAAGGCAGGAAGGAAGGAAGAGGAGAGGAAGACAGGGGAGGGGAGGGGAGAGGAGAGGAGGTGGAATCTCAACTGCTTTTCTTTCTTTCTTTCTTTCTTTCTTTCTTTCTTTCTTTCTTTCTTTCTTTCTTTCATTGACCCTTATGCCAATTTGTCTATCTCAATGGTCAGTGGTCAGCCTTCTGTAATTTATTTTTACTTTTCCCCATTCCCCTGGCTCCTCCTGGAAGAGCCTCAGAACGTAGCAGGCTGTCCCTAAATGGTAGCCATCATCGTGACCACCAGTTCTCTGAGAACTCTACTCTGTTCTGCTAGGTGATAACATGGGGCTCCCTACGACTCAGGTAACTTCTGCTTCTTTTCAGAAGTTTGTTTTTCGTCTATGGGTTACTTGAGATACTGGGGTTTTCCTTTCTAGGAAGGTCACATCCTGTCATGTCCTCTGCCATCTGATCACCTCCCTGAAGCCCTGCACTTCTCCCACCCTCTGAGACAGGTTGGCAATGCTCTAGAAGCAAAGACCCCCTGTGTCCTCTCTCTTAAACCCTGAACCAGAGTCCCTGTGAGCAGCCTCTGGCATCTCCCTGGGCCTTTCTTAACCCTGCTGCAACTTTCCAACAGATGGCACAACAAGGCCCATTCACCCCACACCAGAGGAAGAAAAAAGAGGAAGATGAGGAAAGGAAGGAAACTTGTCCCCACCCTGACCAAAAGCTTCCCAGTATGTGACCTTGACACATAACACAGCTATGTCTCCAAGAATTCTGGGGTAGGGATGGGTCAATGGCAGAAAAAGGGAAGGATCTGCTTTAAGAAAACTGATGAAATGGCAGATTGCAACCTTCCCTCAATATGTATGTGCAGAGTCTTTGTATCTAGTGTTTTTTCAGAAAGTTATTGTTGTTTAGTTACAGTAAAATAAGAACCACCCAGTCATTTAATAAAAATGTGTCCCGTGCCTGTTCTTTGCTGGGCCAGTCCCTGCCCTGCTGGAAGACACAGGAAAAAAATCCCACATGGAGCCTCCATTTAGGATGCTTTGGGTCCAGTAGGGAGCTCCAGAGATAGGACACTGATGACCTGAAGATCTGTCATGACAATTCCAGGTTCTGAATGGTCAAGCCCTTAGAAGATCGTAGAGCTGTTCAACCTGGGGTTCAGAGAAATTGCTTTCCCCTCAGGAGGAATTATCTCCTAAGCAGTGCTGTGATCTCCTGGCCTCCTGACAAGCACACGCTCTTTGTGATGGTTTTTCCTGGTCAGAGGGACAGCGAGTATCTTTTCTACACACTCTATGTACCTGTTTCCCCGGAGGACTGACAGCAGCTCTTTTCAAAATGGGTTAACCAGCAGCAGGGATTCAGCCTGTGGTTATGAAGTGGAGTAATGTTAACTATTAGTGTATTGACGATAGCAAGTGAATTGTTAGTGCCTGGCTGTTCCATCTGTTATAACTATTTTAATAGCCCATCTTAGAAATAGGCACAGAAACACATTATTAGTTTGATAATTCTCTATTTCAGATCATATATAGTACTCTCCAAAAAACAGTGTTAGCCAAATAATAGCCGTAATAACACCTAGCTTAATGCTTAAGCAACAATTCATAATTTACAAAACTGGAGTGAATACATTAGTTCTTTATCACAACCCCTTAAAGCCAATAAAATGATCTTCATTTTTATGGATGAAAAACTATACCTCTAAGAAATTCAGAGGTTTGTCTAGAGCAGGCATCCTCAAACTGCGGCCTGCGGGCCACATGAAGTGGTGTGAATTGTATTTGTTCCTGTTTTGTTTTTTACTTCAAAATAAGATATGTGCAGTGTGCATAGGAATTTGTTCATAGTTTTTTTTTTTTTAAACTATAGTCCAGCCCTCCAGCGGTCTGAGGGACAGTGAATTGGCCCCCTGTTTAAAAAGTTTGAGGACGCCTGGTCTAGAGTGATGGTGCTCACCGGGGGTGATTTTGCTTCCTGGAGGACTTTTGGCAATATCTGGAGACATTTCTGGTCGTCTCAACTTGCAAGGGCTTAGGGAGGTTACTGGCATTTAGTGGATAGAGACCAGTGGTGCTGCTAAATGTACCACAACAGACAGGACAACTTTTCACATCAAAGAATTATTCAGGCCCCAACGTCCATAGCACCAAGGTTAGGAAAAGCTGGTCTAGGACCACAGAGTTGGTAACATCTGAACCCAGGTTGATTACTCTAAATTCAGTACTTTTTCTATATTCCCCAAATGAAAAGCTTTCCTTTTAAAGTAAATGGGGAAGCACAACCAATTACATTATACACATATGTTATGTTCATTTGGCTTCTCTTTTTCCTGATCTCTGGGGAAGGGGTGGAAATGTTGCTATAATATAAAAAATTTCCTCGTGACCTTGGAAAACCTTTTAGCATAATCCCACCCCCTCTTCCAACTTTATTCACCTCTATTGCATCCAATTTTTTGGATGACAAAGGATGATAAATGTTACTGTGTTTCCTGATTCTAGGACTGAGATAGACAATGTGTAGAACCACGCAGGGGAGATGGGAGGCAGGAATAAATGATTGATTAGCATGCGTGTGCTTTCTCCATTACGGATAGTAATGGCCCGTGGATGTAATGTGAACTTGCCAAGGCTGCTGATAATCCAGTAGTCATTTTTATTGAGTTTTGGAATATAAAATATTTTTAAAGAAGAGCCATCCATCTAATAATGAATTTTGAGGTAAGCTACCATAGCAGTTATTTTTAATTCCCTAAGTACACATCACTGTGAGTCAGGAGAAGCATCCAAGAATGTGTTAGTCAGTGGGGGATGCCAACAAAGATTAAAATTTGGAATAAGACTAGTAAAGGCATGGCTAAAAAAGGTGTAGTGCATTCATCTCATAGCCAAGGGCAGTAGACTTAAGGGCACAGATTCTGATCCTGACCCTGGAGATGTATTAATGTGCTGATCTTGAGAGAGTGACTCAGTTTCTCTCTACCTCCATTTCCTCAACTATAAAATGCGAGTGTATATAGTACCTACCGTACAGGGTGGTCCCAGGAACTAAATATACTTTAAAATGTGCCTGGCACATACTAAGTGTGAGAGTGCTATATATTTTTTATATTTTGCAGCCATTAACATGAATCTGGCAAACCTATGTGTAGTGATGTGAAAACACGGCATGACATTCTGTTATGTGAAAAGAAAAAAGAAAAGAGAATCACAGAGCTATAATTATCACATCGGCCCATTTGTATTTTAAACATCTCTAATGACTAGATTTGTGAGTTGTAGGGTTCATGGTGAGGAAGAACTTGAACTTTTTTCTTCCATGAGAGCAGTTAGTACTCACTTCCTGGTTCATGAGACATACAGTGTGAAGCAAACTTTCTTTTACTTTTCTCCAGTAATGGGATATAAGGTAAGAAGACCCACTGGGCTCCAGAGGAGGGGTGTAGAAGGACCTTTCAGGTTCCTTCAAAGCTACCTTTCCCAAGAGCTGGTCACCTGGGAAGAGGCAGGCAGAGGTGAAGGGTTCACTTGGCTGGTCAGGGATCTCCCCAGTTCCTTCCTTTCTCAGGGAAACGTGTCTAGAACCTCTCTGCTGTGGTCACGTCTGGGGTCTGTCGGCAGGAACACACCATCCTTCCACAGTATCCGAAGGAGATTTGTTGCGAGACCTCCTGTGGATACCAAATTGTGAAGATGCTCGAGTCCCTGATATAGAATAGCACAGTATTTGCATATAGTCTGTATCTATCTTCCTGTATACTTTAAATCATCTCTAGATTACTCAAAATACCTAATTGAATGTAAATGCTTTGTGAATAATTGTTATACTGCCTTGCTTAGGGAATAATGGCCAAGAAAGACTTAACATGCTCAGTACAGAATTATTATTATTATTTTTTTTTTTTTGTAGAGACAGAGTCTCACTTTATGGCCCTCGGTAGAGTGCCATGGCCTCACACGGCTCACAGCAACCTCCAACTCCTGGGCTTAAGCGATTCTCTTGCCTCAGCCTCCCGAGTAGCTGGGACTACAGGCGCCCGCCACAACGCCCGGCTATTTTTTTGGTTGCAGTTCAGCCGGGGCTGGGTTTGAACCCGCCACCCTCGGTATATGGGGCCGGCGCCCTACCGACTGAGCCACAGGCGCCACCCACTACAGAATTATTTTTAAATATAGTATTTTTGAAACTGTGTGGTTGGTTGAATCCATGGATGCAGAACTCTCAAGTATGCATGGTCACCTGTACTCTAACAAGTCCCAACAAGAAATGCCACCTGAGAGAAAAAGAACCTGGCTAGGTGGAAAAGCCTGGTTGCCTGGCCTAGGAGTACATGGAGTGATCACTTTTGGTCCAGATGTAACTGAGGTGAGAAGCTTATTTGGACAGTGTTCTTGGCTCAGAGAGAGAATGGGGACAAAAGTGGATAAGTGTGTGGCTCTACTTTCTCTATGTAGAAAGGCACTGGAACAATGAAGAATTCTGGGAGGTTTCGAGTCTATCTGAGAAGGCGGGAGCAAAATAAACATGCATCATACTAGTTTATATTAAAAATAACAACGCCATCTCACACACTGTTGGTGTGACTTCAGACTGGTATAACCACTTTGGAAAACTCTTAGGCAGTGTCTACCAAAAGTAAAATGTGCCTATCTGATACTTAGCAATTTTAGGCATATAATAGCTATAGCTTAGGTACCGACCCAAAAGTTAAAAGTGCATATATCCACCAAAACACATGAAGAGAATGATCAAAGCAGCTCTACTCAGACAAAATTGGGAAAACCTAAATTTTGGGGGGTGTTGAATAAATAAATTGTTATGTAATTCCCACAGTGGAATACTATCCAGCAATAAAAAGAACAGCTTTCTCCTACAGGCAACCACCTGGGTAAAATCTCCCAGACATAATGAGTGGAAGAAGCCAGATGCACATGAATGTACACTGGATGGTTCCAAGTTCAAGGACAGGCAAAATTAATCAGCGGCAGCCAAAGTCAGAGGCACAGTACTGACTGTGGGAGGGAAGGAGAAAGACTTCTGGGATGTGGAAAATGTTCTCTTTATCTGGGTAGTGGTTACTTCAGTGTGTTTATATATATGTAAACATTTAATGAGCTTGATAGTTTTTTCACTTTGTACTCTGTGTAGGTTGTACTGTAATTTTTTAAAAGTTTTTGTTTTAAGTAAATGAGTTAGTTCAGAGGAGTAAGGGATAGAGGAAGGCCAAGAAGTCACAGCAGACTTCAGAGGGAAGTAAGAAAGGGGCCGGATTTGATGGAATGGTAGAATTTGTAAGAGGGAGGTCAGATCAAGCAAGAGCATAGATGAAAACAAAAGCACAGTGGCACAGATGCCCAGAAAGCTTGGCAAACCTTGTGCTTGCCTTTCCAACATTGATCTTTCCTTCTCCCAACTTTAGGGGCTTTGGAGGGTTGGTAGGATTGCCTCCGCCTCAGCTCCAATGGTGAGCTTTAAATTGGTTTGAGCCCTCAACAACATAATTTCTTAGGGATGAATGTAAACTGGTCATTACAGGGTTTGGATCCTAAAACGGTCAAGTTTGGCCTCAACTGAGGCTTTGGTGTCGAAGTTCAGGGAAAACCAACAACTATCTCCTCTAGCACGAAAACAAAAAATCTTTTCGCTTCAATTTTTAGTAAGAACAGCGAGTTAGCCTGACATGTAAAATTTGGCTAAGCTGAGAGAAAAGTAGGGAAATGAAACCTGAACCTTAATTGATGGCTTTAAACATATTTTTTGGATTCACAAGCCCTGTTCCATTTAAGTCAGTTTGAATTGATTTTTCTATTGCTTTGTAACCTCAATGGCTTATCTACTAATCCATACACAGAATGTCTTGAAAGATACTTCCAGTTTCCATGGCCATATGCACAGCCCTACTTCATGGTCTCATAGGTACTACTTGAGAGAAATGCAGTAGTTTTCTAACTGGTCTCTGCCTTTGGTTTCTTCTGACCTTCATTCATCATCCATATTGTTTCTAGAATGTTCTTTCCAGGCCTATCTGATCACTGCGGCCACGCGAATGACCCCAAAGGTTCCACGATCCTAATGCATTGTGAATAATGTCCAATGGATCCAAATTTGTCAGTTGAGTTTTAACACTTTTGTTCTGTTTATGAATCTAAAAGTTCCTTGCTATTGAGCCTTCTAGCCTTTGGCACATGAATATGTCAGGCTGGGGCTTCCTTCTCCACCAGTTTCGTGGGAGTACCACTTCTCTTTGCGGATCTAACTCTAGCATTCTTAGCTCTTTCCAGCTGATAACAATTACTCCTTGTTAGGTGGCACGGCATAATTTCACCTTATGATAGGTCCTGGCTCACTTTGTCAGAGTTTGGGTGATTTGTGTCTGTCTGGCCGACTCACCAAATTGTGAAGGCTCGGAGGTTAAGGGTCCTATTTTTTCATCTTGAATTGCTTACCATTCCTTGAACATTGCTTTTCACGGACCAAAACTCAATGTCATATATCCTTTGGTTTGTTGAATAGAGATGAGGCTTCCATTAGGGAAAGAGGTGGGAAGGAAATTGGAGAGGATAGGTTCTAGTGAGTAGGTGGGTGGGTAGCTGCTGGTGTATTCCAAAAGGTAAGTTAGGTATATTAAGCTTAATCATTTTATTGCACTGTGGAATAGGTGGAAATCTCTCTGTTTTCCAAAATCTCTCTTATTCTTTCTACGTTATTTATGCTTTGTAAACCTTTTACATTTTTAACACCTCCTTTTCCTCACAAGAAAGGGCATGGTGCCTATTAGGTTTGAAATAAGAAAAGAAATAGAATGAGAATGGTTAGCTTTTTTTCCTCTTCTCCATTATGATTCTAGAATATGCTTCTTGAATAGCTTTGCCAGCAAAGCAATGAGGCCTGTCTACATGGGTGATGGCTTGAAATGCTTTTGGTTATAACCTAGTACTCATGTGCTATGCTGTACTTTATACAGCCGAAACAAGACCCTTAGTAGACAGTGCTACTTAATTCATAAAACGCACATTAGTGTCTTCTATGTTATTCAACTTTACTTCAAATAAACAAAAAGTTGCTTTAAATCAGTTCATTGCCATTAAATAGTTAAGACTTACAATTCGGAAAATGTGACACTAAAGTATATATACCCTAATTCTAAGCTACAACTATTGGATGAGCACTGCACTGAGTGCTTTTCTTCGTATTTTATATTTAATCTGACATAATAATTCTACAGCAGACCATGACACCCATTTTATAGATGAGAAAAGTGAGGCTGGGAGGTAGAGCGAGGTCACATGGCTCCATGTGGTAGACCATGTTTCTGCTTACAGCTCAGTAACATGTGCCACGGTTGTAGGACAAGGCCAGCTTCATGAGAGATGTGCCACGGAGTGGACTTCAAAGGTGCAGTGCACGCAAGGGAGGACGAGATCACCGGGGTATGGACAAAATGCCCTGTCTTCAACAACTTCGCTCCTGCCCGAGTTTCCCACTCTGCAAGTCCTCCAAAAAACGACAGGAGCCCTTAAAATAGAACACTCAGACTTCAACAGTTTCTCAACAGAGAAAACAGTTTTATGATTAGGAGAAACCTTCTAGAAGGCTGGCACTAAATCTTTTGAATTGTCTTTAAATTACCAAAACTGTGGACACTAAGAATGAAAGATTCCCAAAGTTTTTTTTTCTTTTTCCCAAATCCCCAAACCATCTAAAAGTAGGTGAAATCTAAATTCTGCTTTGTGCGTGCCCAGATCCAATAAAGAAGGTTTATTATCTTAAACATCAATCTGTTGTATACAACCTAATCTTCCAAACTGCTTAATTTTCTGGGTCATTCTTGGAGGGATACTTACATGCCAGGCAGTATGCTGGGCCTTTATAATACAAAGACCCACTCTTCACGTTATGAGGGGAACATTTCCTAAAGACAGAGAACATCATAAACCAGTAATTGTGCATACTAGGATCCATGCAGAAATAATGGTACAAGGTGTAAAGGAAAAACAGAGGATTGAATCATAGTCATGGCAAAGCAGAATTTTTATTTTTCCTACTTTTAGATGTTTTAGGAGTTTGGGGAAAGGAACGGGAAAAAACATCTTGGTCTCTGATTCTTAGTGTCCATGAATTTATGTTACTTTAGACAAGACTCAAACAATTTAATGGCAGCCTCATAGAAGTTCCCTTCTAATCAGAAAACTGTCTTCTCTGTTGCAATGTGAGTATTCTATTTTGAGGATTTTGTCATTTTTTGAAGGACTTGCAGATTGGGAGACTAGGGCAGGAATACAGTTCCAGAGAAGAAATGAAGTTGTTGGATAGACAGCATTTTGTCCGTACCTTGTCTCTCTTGGGTGTGTTGCAAGTTTAAAGTTCTGCACACGAAGATCTTCCCTGAAGTTGGCCTTGACCTAAAGCCACAGCACATGTAACTGAGTTGTAAGCAGAAGCATGGTCTACCTGTGTTTTAATCTCTGCTCTGCTATATGTAGCTGTGTGACCTTGGGCAATTTGCTATACCTCCAAGCCTTGCTGTACCTCCTCCTCCATAAAATGTTAAAATAATAGTGCAGAGATACAATGACAGCAAGAGGCTGTCCCTATAGCTTAGTAATAAGGCAATTATCCAAGTTTTGTTTTTAGGGTGTAGAATGCAGGTGACAGGCAGCTAGTGGCCTGTTACAAATCAAACTCAATATTCACCAGCAACATTTACTAACAAATCAAAGTAAAATGCAACATTAAGAGAAACAGATTTGAAAAAAAATATAAAATCTGTATTCTTTAGCATATAAAGGGAATCTTTAGGGTAATGACAGGTTCTTTATTCATTTATTTAACAAATGGCTATTGAACACCTAATACATGTAGCTGTTCCACTGAGGTCGGTGTGGAAACGTAAGGGTGAACAAGATTCCCCTAGTGTAGTTCTTGCACTATGGAGTGCACAGTCTGAGGGGAGAGACAGCTGGTAAAAAAGGAAATGCCTTAACAAAAGATTCCAGTTGGGAACAGTGGATATAAAAGCTGATGTTGCAGCAGAGAGTAATTAATAGGATGGGGTAGACAGAATGCTTAGAAAGGCCTCTAGGAGGAGGTGACATTTAAGCTGAGACCAGAAGGATGATATGGAGTAAGCCTTGTGAACAGAAAGGGAAAGAATTAAAGAACCAGTGCGTGCAAAGATCCTGGGGTGTGTAGGGCTGTTTGTGTATCCCAGAGCTCTGCACTTCTTTTGTACACATTGGCTGGAGCCATCCTCTTCTCCCCTGCCAGCTGCCTTTCTGATACATCCTTGCAGGGTGAGTAGAGCTCCAGGCAGGGGTTCTGGCAAGTTATGCCCATTTGAAATATCACCCTAAAAATATGCTAGGACAGCCCTCTCTTTTCCACACATCTGCCACAGGCTGTATCTTACTTACTGCGACTTAGACATTCAATCAAGACTGCCCTTGACATTTATCTCATTCTGACTTTTTTTTTGGCCTACATTTTTGCCTCAGGTCCTGAGAGAATAGCTGCTGACACAAGGTGGATGCTTAAAAATTACTTGCTGAATTTTGGGATGAATTTCATTAGAGCGTCAGAGTGCTGATTTTTTATTTATTGTCTGTGGTTTTGTTTGAGACACAGGATTGGGAGGGAGCAAACTGCATGGAATTTGAAGGGTTGTGGCACTGAGTTACTACAGGGCTACCTGGCTGTGACATTCATTTGCAACATGACCTTGGACAAGCCATCTGACTTGAGCCTTTACATGCTCAATTACAAATGAAGGTTTTGGTCCAAGTCCCCTTCAATGCCTCTGGGTTTTTTTTTTCCCCTGTGGAGCATGGAGTATCAATATTTGCCACTCCTTCCACATCCCTATGAATGAAGTATTATCTGCAGGCATCAACTCAGTTCATGCAATAATCATGCCTTACATTTGATAGGAATTTGTCATTTTCCCAGCACTTTCATCTACACTATCTTACTTGATTTTAACTAGTCATGTAAGGAATTTAAAACAGGTATAATTTTTTTTTAATGTCTGACTATATGTGAGACCTGCCCAAGGTCACAAAGAGATAGAAAAGAGAATGAATAACATTTGTTTTTATCATCCTGACTATAGGTGGCACAATGTATGAAGTAGGATCTTTACCATGTGGGAGTGAAGCACATTGTTTACCCCCTAGTATAGCAGTCACTACTTTTTAAAAATGTTTATGATGGGCGGTGCCCATAGTTCAGTGGGGAGGGTGCCTGCCACATACACTGCAGCCGGTGGGTTTGAACCCTGCCCGGGCCAGCTAAAACAATAAGGACGATTGCGACAACAACAACAACAACAACAACAACAATGAAAAACAGCCAGGCATTGCGATGGATGCCTGTAGTCCCAGCTACTTTGGAGGCTAAGACAAAAGAATCGCTTAAGCCCAAGAGTTTGAGGTTGCTGTGAGTTGTGACGCCACAGCACTCTACCCAGGCCAACAGCTTGAGACTTTGTCTTAAAAAAAAAAAAAAAGTTAATGATGATTTCAACAATGCTGAAATTTAAAGCATTTTTTAAAAGTTAAACTCTTTAATGGTAAGGATCAGAAAAGTACCCAGGCTAGCTCAGTTGGGGAGAGGGAACATTGCAGGAATTAGCAATCTCATGGACAGGAGGCACTGTGATCCTCACAGTAATTGGGAATGTATCTGTAAGCATTTTTCCCTAGGACTTAATTGTTTGTCTGCTTTCCTTGGAACTTCAAGATTGTTCTCTCTTATCTGAGGAGTAGTTTCCGATGCTTACGGTTCTTATTTCCCTATAACCAGGGCTTTCACATGGCTAGGCTTCCTGGCACCAGCTCCGACCAGCTGATTTCAAGACATGTCCAATCTACCACTCACCATAGACTACTGTCAATGTTTTCCTCTTTTTGTTCCTGCGGTCCAGTCCACTGAGGCTAGTGGGGCTGTGACAGAGTCATCTGGCACCTAAATCAAGTTCTACCTTGTTATGAACTGGATGTTTGTGTCCTCTCCCCCTCTAGATTCATATGCTGAAGCTCTAATTCCAGTTGTGATGGTATTAGGATGAAAGGCCTTTGGGAGGTAACTAGATTTAGCTGATAGAATGAGGGTAGAGCCCCAGTGATGGGGATAGTAATCTTGTCAGACAGACCAGAGCTTGCCTGTTCTCCAGCACGTGAGAATGTGGTAGCCATCCCTGTGTTAGGAAAAGAGTGCTCCTCAGAACGTGAAAATGATGGCACTCTGGTCTCAGGCTTCCCAGCCTTTAGAAGTGCAAAAACCAAATGTCTGCTGTTGAAGCCACTCGGTGTATGGTTTTCTGCTATAGCAGCCTGAGTTGATGAAGACATAACTCTATACCAGGATTTATTAACAGTTTCATAGGCTAGGAAGTCTGTAGATGGAACAAGCACCACAAAACATTAATCTACAACATCTCCTTTTGTAAATTTAAGTTTCACAGGATTTTCTTGATTCTTCTTTTCTAAACTGTCTCCAGTCTTCGTAAGTATAACTGGAAAGTACTTATTCTCTGATAATTTTGGGGGGAACAACCAAACAAAATACCCACATTTGTACCTGATATTTAGAATAGGAAAGGTAGTTGCATCATTTTCAGGTTGCAGGGTCAAAAAAATAAAAATGCTAGACTAGGAATCTGGTACTTTTAGATCCCAAACCTGACCTATCACTGATTTCTGTATACATCATTTATTGTCCTTGAAATTCAGAGGAATGGGACATCTTAAAAACCTAAAAGCTAGAAGGGATTTTATTTGATGATTTAATAATCTCTGCCTTTTATAGCAAAAAACCTTGACATTGGGCCCTAGGTCACAGAACTCATTAGAGGTGGAGCCGGTGAATATGTTTTCCAAATCAACATTTGCGATCTTTTCATTACATCATCTAAGTAGAGCTTGTAGGGGTTTACTCTGAGTATCAGGGATAACGCTTGGGATAACGTAGCATAAAGCAGCGTCTGAATGAAGTTGAGTCAGTCATGGCTCACGGTGCAAACGCGCTTTGAGGCGACATGGCTATAAATGAAGATTCTCTTCAAGTGAAGATTTTCTGGACGTAACAAAGTTCACACTTCTACTTAACTGGAAGGTGGTGTAGATGGAAGAGAAGGGAGGATCCACATCCCTCTTCCAGACCAGAAACAACTTGGCTGGGAGCCTTTTCCCACACTCCCAACCCTCCGTAAGAAAACTGGCTTCACAGACGGGGAGACCCCGGCTCGCGCTTGTTGTCGGCGAGGCCAGTGTGGCCTCTCCCGGGCCTCTATATGGGGGACACGGGGTCCTAGGGGACCTGACTCCTCTGCAGACGTCTGTGGAGTATAATTCGTGAATGTATTTAGAAGCTACACTTTGTGTCCAAGACCAGGGACAGCCAAGAAACAGGAACAAGAAGAACAGCTCAAGGAAATGGGGCCTGCAAGCGACCCCAGCCTCGAGAACCCTTACAGTGCCACCCCACGCGCGACGCCCACCCGCGCCGGGCCACCCGTCTCCCGCCTCCGCTCCCGGAGGAGGCGTGGTCGACGCGCGCCGCCATCTTGGGCGTCTCTCTAGGCGCTCTGTTTACCACTCTATGGTCGCCCGCTCCTGCCCCGCCCCTCCCCAGTCATTGTCTGGAGGAGCTGCGGCGGCCGCAGCGCCGTCTCTTTATAAACCCGCAGTTCCCGGATGTGAATGGATTACAATGTATCTTTCAGGGAAACCTATTATTATCAATGTGACTCCACCGAGGAGTCAATGGTGATGAGGATGAGGATGAGGATGATGAGACATCTCTAAACTTGGAACAAGTTTAAGACTTTATAAGCGGAGAAGAAAAAAAACATCACCAAGATTTGTTTGAGGAAAAATTATAACTCTTGTGTTGATTTTTTTTCATAAACAATAAGAAAAAGTTGTTGGATTTTTTTTTTTTTAATGATTCCTTTTTGGGGGGAGGGAACTTTGTTGCAGCTTTATGGTGGAAAATGCAAAAACCAGAGCCAGGTGCATAATCTTGTAATCTGTGGATATCCCTGGAGCAGAACTGAGTACCAGTTAAAATACTTTTTTGGGGGATACACATGTGAGATACTAAGTACTTGCAGAAGATTTTTGACTCTCTTTTTAAAGTCTCTTTCCTTGGAATATTGTGAGAATATTTGTGGCCATTTAAGGTAACGTTACAATTTGCTGTCAGAGTAAACTGTTTGTAATTGAATTTAATTTTTAAAATGTCGATCCCAGTGTTTTATAAAAACAAAAGGGACAACCTATTCAATAATTGCCAATGGGAAAAAGTGTGTGCATGCATTTTGTGTATGTACTCGCACATCTAGCAATACCAGGGTTTGTAGAATGTATTTTTTAACACGTTAAAATAACGTTATGTTGCATATATTGGAAAAAGCACGCGTGTTATTACGAAACGATAGAATTACGAAGGTTAATTTTTATCCTAAAAAGTGGTGTGAAAAAGTGTGTTCTAAGAGCATGCAGGGCCTATAATTGTAAATGTTGAATTGAAAACTTACAGTGCTGGTGAACCGGGACTTAGCGTGCCTAGGAACTCAAGTGCAAAAACAAAACAACATACACCCCCCAAAATTGTCTTTTTTTTTTTTTTGCGAAGTTTGCAGCTATACTATTCTGTGACCTAAAAGGGAGGGAAAAGAAAGTATGTAATTAAGGTTTCGCCCCCAACGCAAAACTACCAAAACGAAAATCTCCTCAGCAAAATGTGGCTTGATGTGGAAAAGAAAAATATTGTTCCTCTTGGCAAAGTCTTTTTGCATCACGTGTATTTGCAGCCTAGTATAAACTTGCTTTGCCGTGTGTGGATGTGTGAGTGAGAGGGAACGTGAGTAAGAGAAAGAAAGAAGTGAGGGGATGTAAACTCGAATAAATTTCAAAGTGCCTCCGAGGGATGAAACGGGCAAAAACTGAAGTGTTCAGGCTTCAGATTGTAACTGACGATCTGAGGAAAAATGAGGTGCTCGGTGAATTTTCGTTTGTACTTTTTGGCGAGGCGGGGGAGGTGTTGAGATTTGTATTTCGGGGGGGGGATGCATCCCAGCCCGCCCGACCCGGGGCGAGCCGCGTCTCCCCGCCGAGCCCCCCCACCCATTTCTTTGCTGAACTTGCAATTCCGTGCGCCTCGGCGTGTTCCCCCTCCCCCCTTCCCTCCGTCCCCTCCCCTCCCCGGAGAAGAGAGTTGGTGTTAAGAGTCAGGGATCTTGGCTGTGCGTCTGCGGATCTGTAGTGGCGGCGGCGGCGGCGGCGGCGGCGGCGGGGAAGGAGCGGGAGCGGGCGCAGGCGGAGGAGGTGGCGGTGGCGGCGGCCGCGGTTAGTCATGAACGCCGCCTGGGCGCCGGCGGTGCACCGAGAGCCCCTTCTCGCGCGCGGGCGGTAGGTACCGGCGCCGGCGGGCTCGGCGGGCTGCTGCGCCGCGCGGCGCGGGCTCGGGCTCGGCCGCCCCGCACGCGGCTCCGCGCCCCCCGCGCCGCGGGCTCCCGGCTCCCGGCTCCCGGCTCGCGGCGGAGACACCCCTGCCCCTCCCGCGCCGCTTCCCTCCCGCCAGCTCCGGCCCCCGCCCCCTCCCCGGCGATGCCCGCTCCGAGGGACCCAGGACTTTGCCAGGGGCCTGACTTTAATTTTGATAACCCTTTCTTTCACAAATTAGGGTGCTGGACAATCGCAGGACCCGACCCTCCGCTCGGTTCCCCCGCCGCCGACCCTGTCACCCCTCCCCCCTTGGACGTGCTTTCGCTCCAGAGACGCTCATCTTTAATTTCTTTATAGCGACTTTGAAAAGCAGAGGGGAGTGGTGTGTGTGCGAGTGTCTGAGAGTGAGTGTGTGGGGGGGTGGGGTGGAGGGTGGGGGGAAAGTTGAGACCGGATCGTTCTGAGTAGTTTCTCTTTTCTCTGTGATCCATTCATTTCTCGCTCTACCTCCTGTTGCATAAAATGATGCGCTGAAGAGCGGCTTTTTTTTTTTCTTGCCCGGATTTGGTTTTATAGTGGATGTTACCAGTTTGATCGTCTCTTTGGAAATACAATATCGCTTTTTTTTTTTTTGCTATTGCTGCCTATTCCATCTTAAAAAAAAAATCCAAACCAAACCCAACCCAACAACAACTCTCCCATCCCTTCCTCCTTTCCACCTTAATCCCACCCGCCCCCATATCCCCACCCCCAACCCCCCAGTCTCCAAAAATCCGATTGTGTTTTCTCCAAGGATTGGGACTGGATTTTCTGATTGCGGTTATTTCCATGTTTCTAGGTTTGTGTGATTTTGCTAAAATGCATCACCAACAGCGAATGGCTGCCTTAGGGACGGACAAAGAGCTGAGTGATTTACTGGATTTCAGTGCGGTAAGAAAGAGCGGTGAAACTAACAACAGCTGTGAAAAAAACAAAACAAAACAAAAAACCGGACACTTCAGCTAGAAACCAATAGTAATCTAAAGGACAGGAATAATTTTTAATTGGCTGAATCCTTGGTAAATACGATTGTCTTTTTGACAAGTTTTTTAACTATAATTTTTGGGTGCGATGGAAGACCCAGGCTTTTTATTTTTTTTTCTGAGTTTAATTACTTGCCTTGAATTCTCTACCCACCGATTCCCTAAGATAATGGAATCTAACCCCAGTGAAAAGGAAAAACAGACACCTTTAAAACTACAAATCACCCCTAAAACTTGGCCCTATCTGAACACTGGGAGCACGAAGACTTTCTGCACTATTCTTCGTTTTATAATTTTCTGAAGAGAGAAAATAGGAGACCCAGTTGTCTCTTTAAAGTTTTAAACTGATGATGCTTTGGATCGATAGGACCTGTAGCCCTCCCAGCAACATCTTTTCCTGGGATTCCGAAAACTAGTAGATATATGCTGAGCATACGTGTTTTAGAACCCTTTGACTGTTTTGGTAAATTTCATAGTCCTGAGATCAGCACAAAGCGGAACTTACACACTTGTGGCGTTTTACGCCTGTCCTTGGTCCTTCTCCATCCCTTTGCGCCCCTTTCCCAAACCAAGTCCCAGCCGTGTCAGAGAAATGAATTCATTTTTAATGCCAGATGAGTTTGGTGTAAGATGCATTTGTAAAGCAAAATAAAAAGAGTCCACAAAACACACAAATAAAATCCGAACCGCCTTCTGAGTGGGGTTTTTTCATGCTGCTGCTGCTGCTGCTGCTGCTGCTGCTGCTCTTGTAAACCTTTTGGAGAAATGGCTTTCGGAAGTTTTGCCAGGAAACGTAGCCCTAGGCAGCTTTGCAGCCCCCTTTCTGCTTGCTGCACTTTCTCCATCCGTTCCTTTGCTTTTTGCAGGCTCTGACTCAGGGAAGGTGTGCATTATCCACTAGATACGTCGAAGAAGAGGGAAACCAATTAGGGTCGAAATAAATGCTGGAGAGAGAGGGAGTGAAAGAGAGAGTGAGAGTGAGAGAGAGAGAGAGAGAGAGAGTCTTGCTTCAAATTGCTCTCATGTTAGAGATGAAATGAGAATTTAGTGCAGGTGGCACTTTTATTTTTATTTGGGTTCACATATGACAGGCAAATCCTATACGGGATGGAAATGGACATTGCCACGTTTATGGCCAAGGTTTTCGATATAAAACAAACAACTTTTTTCTTCTCCTTTGTGAAGCTAGGTTTTCTAGAGAGGTTGCTGCCCTCCAACCTGAATCTTGATAACAATATGGGGACTGTATTTGTTCAAATTGCAGTACTGCTTGGCAATCTAATGAACCTCAGGGGGGCAAAAAAAACAACAAAACAGTGGTAATGGGGGTGGGAGGTTGTAATGTTGTGCCTGTTCTAATTTTAAGTTGGATAGTTGGGTGGTGGTGTGTTTTACTAAATAAATGCATAGCTTTAAACTCTAAGTTACTTGGTAAGAGTATAAAAGATATTTGATGAACTCTGAAGGCACAAATCTTTTCAACTGTACTATTTCTTTGTTTCTTTTAGATGTTTTCACCTCCTGTGAGCAGTGGGAAAAATGGACCAACTTCTTTGGCGAGTGGACATTTTACTGGCTCAAGTATGTAAATTCTTTTCTTGGTGTGAAGTTAAATGTCCTTAGCTGTTTATTTAATCATTGTATATATTTTGGCTCTGTCAAATTGTTCTGAAAAAGTCATTGAATTTTAGCCTGTGATCATATGGCTTTTTATCATCCAGCAGTGGTATAACTTACACAAAATATTATCTTATGCAATTAAAATTAGCTCTTTTTTTTGTTGTTGTTAAGGATACTGTCTCAAAATTCCATCACTTAATTTAAAAGCAATTTTCTAATACAGTTGTAATCAAACACATGAAGATAAGGCCAGTGTTAACATGGGGAATAAATTAATGTTTCCTATGTGAAAATAGAGGGAAAAACCTAACATTTCATAAAAAGAGAAACTCCCTTGTAAAAAATATCAATTATTAGGTACTGTGTACAATTAACCCTTTTAAAGAAATGAGCACTTAATTTTGCAGATGACTGCTACGTTGTAAACCATAGCTGTAAATAGCCTCTTGCTAATCTGTGGGACTAAATATGAATTCATTTATATTTAAGATATCCTTTTTGATGCTTTAGCTGTTTCTTATATGTAATCATTTACTTTGCTGTATTTAAAGTTGCAAATTTGGAAAGAGTTTTACATTTTATAAATGAAAGGTCTTTGGGTGATGCTTAAAAAAGACCTCAGCGCTATTCACAAAAGAATCTGTGTGTACAATGATTATCTGGCATCTCAGGGGGAGTTTTAGTATAGGACTTTGTGGATGTCTCTTCTTAAAAGTGGAGACTGAAAATATTATATCCATTTAAATATTTTTTTCGTCCAGTGAATTTCAAGTAAGAAAGAGTTAGACATTGTTGTCTGCTTTCCTTTATGTCCAAGGCTTAAATCCAGTTATGCTTGTTAAACAGCTGCAGCATTTTAGGAGTTCTGGCAGGGGTATGTAACAGTACATTAGGCAGAGTACTGTTCTAAAGTCAGACTGGTTGATGTTGACATCTTTTTGGTGTGAGATGCCAGTGGAATTCTCTGTCAACTCTGACTATAATTTCACATCTTTTAATATTTTTTTGGTGCTATAGCAGTGAAAGAAATCTGTCTACCTGTGTAATTTGAGTGATTGGTGTGTTTTTATAAGATTAGTGGCTTTTAAAATTTGCTCATTTCCAAATAAGGCACTTTTCTTTTTATTCCCCCCCCCCCATAAGTTTAGGGAATTTTTATCTCTATTAACTTGACTTACAAGATGTGAGATGCCTCTTATGGTTTTATTTTACTTTACTTTTTGGTACACTTTGAGCAAAAGTACTATTGACAATATGTTTGAGTTTTACTGTCCTAGACCCTGTTATATTTTCCACTTAGGGACTTAGAATTCTTTTTTTTGTATTTGTATTTTATATTCTAAATTTCTTTATGTTCTTCTCTGTATAACTCTTATGATAGAAAACATTACTATGCATGCTTGAAAGTAATGTAGGTATATTAATTTTCCATAGTAAACTATCAAAACAGTAACTTTACCTCAGAGTGATTTTTTTAAATAACTTTACTTAAGAAATGTGTATTCAGTTTAAATCTAAAAGTAGATTATGTCATACAAGCACAGAAGTAGACTACTTTCAAAGTCAGGGCTAAATATTAGTTGGCCCTGTTGTAAAATGGATGCATTTGGAATAACTTAAGTATAATAGTGTGGCTATGGATTAATAAAGTAAGGTGATTAAGAAGTATGAAATTTTATTACAACTATGTGTCTGATCCATTTTCTGTGTTCACATTTGAATAAAGTCCTTGCTGTGATGTTTTAAGTGTTTCTAGAGGGTACAGGCTAGATAAATTTAATACGTATTTAATGCATTTTGGTAGGTGATTATATATCATAACTTACACAGTCCTTAAGACAATTATGTATATATTCCTACATATATCAACCTAGAGAGATTTCACACTTACTAAGCTATGTTATAGTATTTGTAATGAATATGCAGTGATTATTTTTAAGATGTTGAACTTTCAAGTTACATTGTACCAGAGGTGTAGTTTTCAGGACCAACTGTTAATTTGCAAGGGCAAAAAGTGTAGTGGGCCCTTTATTCTGAGTGCACGATTGCATGACTGCAAATGCAGGGTGTTCATTTTATGCAGCATGATGGACACTATAATATGTAGGGTAGAGATTAGAGTGTTAGTTTTCCTCTTTCTAGTGAGACATATTTGAACACAGGGCTATTAGTGAAGAAAATGGGATATATTTCCACTTAATAAAAGATTGATCTCTTTTAAAGCATGACAAAAATGAATCATGAAAACTGCACTTTGCCCATCAATTGGCAGGATGAACTAGGAAACTTTGGAGAGAGTAATAATTTATTAAATTTACTTAAAGTTAATATCCATTGTCCTGAGTAGATTCCAGTGTCATTTTTATGGGTCATTTGGAAAGTTGGAGCTAGGAAGAAAAGATCGAAACTGTAATCAACTATAGGAAAAATTAGGTGTATTTTTTCAAAGTGAAGCATGGTAATATTTCATGCTTAAAATTGCCAATGGTTTTTGATTCCAGTAATACAGGATGCTCCATCGTGATTTGCAATGTGAGAACGAAAATAAAGTGTGGCCATATTCCCTTTAATCTTTCATTTCACAAACATGGTTTTCCCTACCACCTTAAGAAATGGGGAGGCTGCTAGGGAGAATGGAATGTAACCTGAGCTAAGCCTGACATTCCCAGGGAGCATTTTTCACTTGAAAGGCTTTTGTCAACCCTGGAAAGGACCAGCAGTTTTTGTTTGATGTTTGCAGGTGTTCAGCAGAAAGCACTAAAACAATTCAGCCATGATGGTTCAGAGCTTCCATGACCTTAGATGGGAAAATTGGTGGGCTCTGGAATTATTTTTAAGAAATAGTTATAACCTGTCTGGTAACTGAACCAAAGGGATTTAATATCCGTTATATCATTGATCTTAAAACAAACTAAAAGCATCCACGTGCCTGGATGATACAGAAATTATTCTCATGAAAAATAGGATGACAAAGTTAACAAAAGACAAAAAAGGTATCTAAAGAGTCTATAATTTACTGATGAGTAAGGACTTAATTTCTGACATAGGAAAAGTACAATTATTTGGTTATCTTTGAATCCTTTTGTGAGCAAAGGATAACCATACTAGCTTTGGTATCTTTTGAAAAAATAGTTTTAAAGTTGAGCTACTAAATATATATTTTTAAAGACCTTGTTTGATCAGCCTTGGTCACATCTGTTATTTGTATTTGCAGCTAATCTGTGACGGTCACTACATAGTCCTCCTTAGTTGAAAAGTTGAGCTTTTTTCCCCTGTAACTGTTTAGTTTTACTGAGGTGTTCAGCAATTGTTAAAGATTTCCAAATGAATGGATGTTTGAACTATTAAGAGCAGCAGTAAAACACACTCATTTCTGTCATGGGTCATTTTTGGAAGAGGGAAAACATTTCTTGACATTCATGTAAGTTACCTAACTTGTATTCAAATGGCACTAAAACTACACACCAATTTAGTAAAGTCATGGAGGGGAAAAAAATCAGTCCAGTGGGTAGTTTTGTATGACACAGAATTCAAATGGTCCTGAATCGATGTGAGCTCATGATGATGGCGCGAAAAAGTTATTGTCTTAAAGGTATTTGTTCAGGGGATCTACTTACCATCGTGTGTGTGTGTGTGTGTGTGTGTGTGTGTGTGTGTAAACGTATGTGCATGTGTGTCTGCCTGCCTTTTCAAACAGCCTCTTACAATTGTAGTGTAATTCATAATGGTTCTGTGGCTTTTTGTTAAAGGACTGAATAAATTAATAGGTTAAAACAAGTACAGTGGCATTCAAACCATTTTGTTAGAATCCTAGAATTTGGGGGTAGAAACCCCTTGAAGATGTACTGCCCAGTGGTGCCTTCATTGCACAGCTAAAGGAAACTGAAGCTCAAGTTAAGAGCTTCCAAACTGTGCCTTTATTTGTTATTCTAAAAAATAAGTTTTGATTTGCTAATTCTCTATGGCCCTGCAAATCCTTTGCTGGAAACAACACTGGTCTCCCCCGTGTCTTTCTGTCATCCGTATTGCATAATAGGGTGTCAGGACTTGTATGCTGGTATTTGTGCCTGTAAAGGCTGCTACTTGTGCCTGTGGCCTCTGAGGGCTTTTTTAGATTTGGAGCTGAATTTTGGATTATTGATCATTCTCTTTTTGCCTTGTCTTCTCTGGGACTGTTTTGTAAGATGTTGGGTGAAATGCTGGAGTGTGGGTGAGCATGGCATAGTGTTGCTTAATGTACTAGGGAGTGTACTGTATACCTTATATTTATTGCATTTTTTGATCCTCACGAGAACCCAATGAGATGTATGGATTACTGTGGTCAGTTTATAGATGAGGAAACTGAGAGGTGTCAAGCAACTTGCTCTCAAGGCTGTCAGTAATGAAATTAGGTTTTAAACTCAGGTTTGCCTAGCTCAGGGTCCTGAGTCCTTTATACAAACACTCCCCCCCCCCAGACATAGGTAATTTTTTTAAGATTATGTAAGCACACAATATAATATTGAGCTTTGACATGAAATCCTATTCATGATCTTTAGGGTAGATAGCATTTTTAAAAATATTTTTAATGTAATGATATAAACCATACCTACTATTTTTCCTGCCTTAGTGTCCGTATCTGTCCTCTTATGATGGATTTCAATGTGACTCAGTATCTTTTCTGCTATGATTGTTTTTACAAAGAAGATGTAGTAGCTGTCTTAAAAGTTGTGCTTTCATTCTATTAGAAATTGATAATCTGCATGCCAGTGAAAATGTTTCATTACCAATTGTTTTAATGTAGCTATTTAGACCAGAAGGTGAGGTAGCCAAGCCTGATCTGTTAATATCTTAAAAAAAATAAAAATAAAAAGAATCAGTCTCTTCTCTTTAGCTATAAAAAAGTTTTGCAATTCATTGTTAGATCTTTGAAACTTAATATTCAAGAACAATAAGCCTAAATTCTATCTTCATCACTAAAATAAGCAGTTTTGAAGTTTTGATATGTCTATTACTAGACATGTGCTTAAAATGTTACATTTTCTAAATTCAGAAGGCAGAAGCCCTACTCTATTTGACACTGACTTAAGTAAATAAAATGCATTAAACAAGCGTGGGAATCCAAGAACTGTTGAGACTGAAATGCTTAACATTTTTGACAGCATCAGCAAATTATCCTTACCCTACTATTGTAATGAGGAAATCACTTAAATAACAGATGAACAGCTAAGTCACATAAACATATATAATAGAACTATGTAATGAAAGTTTATGCTGTTAATTGCTTGAATCTGTCTTAAATGCTTAGAATCATGGAGCAGTAAAGACTGTCATATAAACAGTTTTGTTTTGAGCTTAAAATTATTCCTTTTTGCTTTCATCTGTTATGATAAACAAAGTAATTTTGTAAGCTTTAAAGATCAAACATTTACTCCTAATGGTAAACTACATTTTATATTGAAAGTTTGCAACCTCGTCCAAGGCACAGAGTTGAGTCCTGGTGGCCCCAGGCCTGTGATTTTCAACGTTTAGTATTATGATGCTATTTAGATCTGTTCCCATAAGCCAAGATAACAGATCTTAAGTTGCCTAATAAGGAACATGGTGTGTTTTGAAATGTTCTTCAGTTTACAAGTCTTGAACCAAAATGTTCTTGGCCAAACCTTTTGAATCTATATGTATGTTGAATAACTCAGATCTCATACAGACGTAGTGCCAAAAATGAAGCTAGGTAGGAATGGAAAAATCCCTTTTTTTGTTTTTTATATTTTATGAGCTGCTTTTTATGACCAGGTGTTCTTCCAAGGTAACTAGATAGCGCTAAGTATTAGAGAAAGTAAAGTACATTATAGGTGGGGTTTTTTTTTTTTTTTTAAAGGTTATTTTTGTTACTGGTTTCTTATTACTCTGGGTAAAATTTTCAAAACCGACCACCAGGTTAATTGGCTTCCATTTGAGCTGTGTATTGTCTAGATCTGTAAGCCTATTTACACTGGCAGTTAGGTATGCATGCGGGTTTTGGTGGATGCTTTTGAACCTTTCCACTCTCAATGCTTATGAGAGAGATATAAGGGAGAAGCAGCAATTTAATCTTTGAAAAAGATCTGTTAACACTTTGTTGTAAGTCACATGTAAGTATGTACTTTTTTATTTATATTAGACTCACAGGAATAGCACAATTATTGAAAAGGTTGTCTTGTTTGCTTTCATTTCAGAAATAAATAAAGGCCCAGTTAATCAGCATATCAAATACCCAGGTGTGTTTAAAATCAGTTTATGTGGATGAATTTCAGGGCAACAGGAAAGTATTTTATTTAAAGGTACAGCCACACGATTGTTCAAATGGATGCTTTTGTACTTTTGTGTGACAATTAACATTTAATGAATGACTTTCTAGACTGCCATTGGTGGTAATTACTATATGTAGTTTATTAACTGCAATCCATTGTTGGATGTGCCTGTATTGATTTGTTTTGCAAACAACCCTTCACACGTGCAGCAGTATTTGTACATTACTTTTTAAAGAACCTGTTTCAGTTGCTGATTGCCTCTAAAAACTTGAGCTTATAAATTCTCATGTAGGTTGTAAAGTCTCATGAAATTTTGGTTGAATTGCAAAATTCAGCAAGTTGTTGTTATGAAAATTTTGCATTCCCATCCTTGGAGAAACTCATAGAAATGGCACGATATTGTTTTTCAAGTAAACGATTTGTAGAAATGTAGATTTACACGAGATGGTGGAGATGCTCTATTATTTTTTAGGTAAGGAGCCAAGGTTTTGGAGGGTGAAATGTCTTTTGCCCAAATCATACAGTTGGTTATTAGCTATAATAAGACACAAATACACATGTCCTGACCCTCTGGTCAAAGACCCCATGCTGCTTTTAATTAAGGTTTGGACTTAATCCGTTAGTACCACCTGTATATTTCTCAAGAAGAGGAAAACTTGCATAATCTCCCATTTCTGAAAAAAATAATAAAAACTGAGACTGTGAGAGGTGGACATCGTAATCCAGCTCACTTGTCATCACATGCTCTAATTTGGCCAAGGCAGTTGACGAATAACTGTTAAAATGTATTGTGTTATTAAAAATAACAAAGTAAGACCCATGATTAAATATCAGGGCTGTAATTTAATCTCAGGGTTCTGGTGCTGTTCATAAACCATTTGACTTTTTTCTGTAACAGATGACGTCAAAATACAGCTTGATTGAATTATGACCCTGGGTTACAGCAGCACCTGCCTGTGCCTCTGTGCTTCTTGGCATGTCAGCATTTCCATTACAAACTTTTTTTTTTTCCTCTGACATTTTTAACTTCAAATAGTTAAACTGGACTGATGTTTGGCGTCTAAACTTTCAGCCCCTTGGGAAAAGTCTATTTTCTCAATAAAACAGAGAAGGTGGTGACAAAGCCTGTTCCAGAATACCTCTTAGAATGTTCTTCCTTGCTTTAATCTTCCATTAATTTAAACATTCCTTTTGAGGTACTTAGCTGAATTGCAAGGCACCCAAATGGAAGGTTTTTAATCTCACATTTCCCATGTCAAGACTTAAGTACTAAGTATTGAGAGGACTGTTAAATTATGAAAAGACCTAGTATCTATCGAGGTTATTGAATTTACAGCTCGGACCATTCCGTTTTCATATTACGTAAAATGCTAAAGAGTAAGGCATGACACACATGCAGAGTGACATACCTTGTGAGCAGTTGCTTTTATATTCACTTAAGTTGAGTAAAAATTGATAATGAATGGTTAGAAAGCTATATTTATTTATATTGCTATTTAGAAACTTTATAGTATAGCTTCAGTTTAACCCCTTGGATTTTAGTATGTTGAGAATGAAGATGGATATTTTTTGTGTGTAGCTAGCTAGCTATAGTAGGTAGTAGCTGTTAATCTACCTAGTATAATTTTGATTCATGGGTCATCTAATATATTTTTTAGTGCGTGCTCTGTTCACACCCTGGTGTTAGCAATGACGGGACTTGGAGAGCTCTGTGTGAGAAAGGTCCTGCCCTTACAGGGCATAGATTCTAACAAGAAAAAGTAGAAGAGTATAAATGTAATTCACATCCAGTGTTTAGAAAACACAATGTTGTGCGAGTTTGGAAAATAAGAACATTTCTTGTTAGGGAAAATTAATAATGACGTGTTCATGGACTAATTGGCTGTGATTCTTGAAGGTGGGGGATGTTGACATGTGGATATTGAGACTGAGTATGTGAAGGTCGCTGTGAGCCACGTACAAAGGAAAGAAATTACTAAGGGCGGATTAAAAAGAACACCCCAAAAGTGAAGTGCCTTGTCTCTGCAGTGGGGTCAGCTCTGATCTAGGCACTTATGATGATTTCCAGGCGGAAATCCCTGTCTTGGATACTTTTTTCTCTTTCCTGATTTTGGATTTCGTGGGAGGGGATTGTTATAGATTATAATCTAGTTCCATCCAAAAGTATATATTTTTAATAGAAATGTTGGGATGGAAATCTTGGTTTTTATGTTCCCAGTTCCAAACTCTTCCTCTTGTGTCATCTAGCGGTGGAAACTTTCTTGAGCCAAAATGGTAGCCAATTTGGAGAAGGAAATTATTTTTTAAACAAATGCTGGGAATCTGGATTTTTTTTTTTGGTAATGTTTGCCACTATGTGGTAGTTTCAGGTTGACAGCATGATAGAACCTTAAAGTCTGCCATCTTAAATTGAAAAAATAATTTGAAACTCACCAATACAATTCAGGATGAGTTTTCATTTTTCTTAAAAGGAAAAACATTTATACATTTTAAGATTACAGAAATTATCACTACAATTTTTATTATTCTTATCACTGCCATCGACATTACCAAGGCCACATTTTGTTTTTGGTTTGTTTCTGAATCTAGCAGGGAAATGTGATAGTTGTTATTGCATTGTTTATTCTAAATAGTAAATTTGGAAATGGCATTTTAAAAACTTCCTCAGAGATATTGTCATCTTAGTCAAGACTAATATAATATTTGTAAAAACATTGTGGAGTGGCCAGATATGAAATCTATCATAATTATATCATAAATAGGAAAATATTTATATGTGTATATATGTGCATATATATTCCATTTCTTTCCCCAAGAATTGATGAATTGGGGGAAATTCTGTGGGTGACCTCCAAGTATTTTTTTTTTTTTTTGTAGAGACAGAGTCTCACTGTACCGCCCTCGGGTAGAGTGCCGTGACGTCACACAGCTCACAGCAACCTCCAGCTCTTGGGCTTACGCGATTCTCTTGCCTCAGCCTCCCAAGCAGCTGGGACTATAGGCGCCCGCCACAACGCCCGGCTACTTTTTTGTTGCAGTTTGGCCGGGGCTGGGCTTGAACCTGCCACCCTCGGTATATGGGGCCGGCGCCCTACTCACTGAGCCACAGGCGCTGCCCGACCTCCAAGTATTTTAATGGGATGTGTGCTTCAGTTTCCATAGTAAAGCCAAAGACTCAAGTGATGATTTGATAACTCGCTTGGGAAGAATGTATTAATGAATGTTTGCTACAGAGTTTAAACACAGATTTTTGTGACAACATACTCTAGATTTTTAAAATTTTCACTTGAGAACCCATAAATTCCCCAACCTTTTTGTTTGCTTTTCAAAAAATAAGAGATTTATATTGGAAATGTTTTGTAATCTTTCAAGTTTAAACTCAAAGAAGAAAAATTTTGTCCATCAGATGGTAATAATATTTACGGATTGAGCATACAATTCCATTCCTAGCCCAGACTGTAAGTTGGAGAAAAGACTGGACAATATAAATTTTAATACTTTTTTGAATATTGCATTGTTATACGTCCTCTTGAACATCACTGTCCACTGACAAATGTCCCAAGCCATTGAGCGCTGTCATTCTTTATCTAGTTACTTTTAACTAGAAGATTCATTTTTTTCTCACACCTAATTTTCCCCTGATTTTATTAACTTCTTTTTATTCTTCAGTTTATCTCTTTGGCCCATGTGAAATTATTTTTCTTTTGTATGGGGTGTATGTTTAGTGTCCCACTTGTGAGAGAATTATACATTTTGATCCTTAGTAATTTTGGTAGAATTGGATAAGAGATAATATTAACTGTTTAAGGCTTGTAAACTTCAGAAAAGTGAAAGGGAATGAATTATTGTCTTTTTTTTTTTTTTTTTTGAGACAGAGTCTCACTATGTCGCTCTAAGTAGAGTGCTGTGGTGTCACAGCTCACAGCAACCTCAAACTCTGGGGCTTAAGTGATTCTCTTGCCTCAGCCTCCCAAGTAGCTGGGACTACAGGCGCCCACCACAATGCCCGGCTATCTATTTGTTGCAGTTGTCCTTGTTTTTTTTAGCTGGCCCAGGCTGGGTTCCAACCTGCCAGCGTTGGTATATGTGGCCGGTGCCCTACCGAGCTATGGGCGCTGCTGCCCCTGTTATTTTTTTCAATTGGAATGTATTTCATTGGAGTAATGATGGCATTATTAGGATAATTAACTTTCATTCACTCATTCATTTAGTAAAATTTTTTTGAGAGCTAAGATACAAGTTAGAGCGTTAGATACTATGGTGTTATAAGGAAGAAGCAATTTTGACTTTGGATATTGCTGTTGCATAAAAATTCCATAATGATTCAAAGCAGGTACTTTTAAAATTAGTGATATTGAAATACACAAGTGGACTTCTTCAAAAGACACTTTTCAAATATGACTAAGTACAGACCTCACGTTTCCGAAGGAAGCAGAAGTTCTAGAATCTGTGTGTGTGTGTACCTCTACACGAGTCTAAATGAAGGGTGCTGAATTAGCATGATGATGAAAATTAGACCTTGAAGTGTATTGTTACGAGTGTGCTTGCAAATCTAGTCCCAGAGCCTGTAGGGGAGGCAATGGCAGTTACGTTCCATTTGTCCCTTTTGAGTAGGAATCAGAAAGTTGGATGTATAGATGGTACTCATTTTTTCCAGGGCTCTAGATAACACATGCTTAGCTTTATTATTACCACATTTAAATTTTTTAAAATATCTGTTTTTAAATTTACACAGAGTGAAGTTACCCTTTTACTTTTAAAATTAAGCAGGTATTTGTTGAGCATCTACTGTGTGTCAGGAAAGATGCTGGTGCTGGGACCAAAGTGATGGACAAGACAGGTGTGTTCCCGGCATTGTGGGAGTCAGACGTGAATCCGCCAGAGGAATGCCAGGTCCTACACCTGAGAGGTGTGCGGCAGGAGAAGAGTTTGCAGTAGGGACTGTGACCGAGGCAAGTAGTCAGGAAAGGCTTCTTTGAGGTGATCACACTAAACTGATGATGGATGAGGGGGAGTTATGTGGGTGAACTTGGCTCTGGCAGTAGGTTCCATGCAGACAGAGCAGCATGCCTTGAGTGGAGATAGGTGGGGGGAAATAGGGCATGATTTCAGCTGGAGGTAGGGTCAGGGTCAGCTCCTACCAGGTAGATCCATGGGAGCCTTTGCAGTGTACTGCTGATCAGACTGAACCCTCTGCAGTAGTTTGGAATATAAACCCAAAGGGTAACAGTGTGGGAGGGCAGTGAGAGATGGGGTTGCTGGTACAACAGTGTGGACAGTGAAGTTAGAGAATTCCATAGACCTTATTTGAAATCTGTACCTTTAGGTCTTTGGGAAGCATTCATAGTAGGCACTTGATTTTTCAGGGGTAAAACTTCCCATAGTTTATGCAATTGAAAATCTTCCATCTTTTATACCTTCTAACAGTCACTGTGAGACTTCATTCAGCTATGGTGTAATATGCACTGCCTTTTTAGCAACCACACGCGATAGAAGTGCTTTTTATTTTCTGAGAAAAGCATTAGATTGATTTTGCAATGTTGTTTTGCAAGGCTGCAAAGGTGGAAGTGGATCTTCTTTAGTGGGATTCGGTAATTAGGCACTATTTAGGCTTTTTATAGCTTATGCTCCCATGAGCAGTCAACACTATGGTGGTTTAGTAGTTCAACTTATTGAATTGAACTCCCTCTCTCCCTGCCTGTGGTCAGGTATCAGACAGCATGGCCACAAGATACGACTGAGTGTCTTTGTTGGTGAACTTCAGGAGGGTGGTTTGATTTACGTGATATTCTATCTGGGATCACAACATTATTATTTGATTGTATTTTGTCTGAGGCAGCCCATGGGGGGAAATGATCTGTTAACTCTTGATTAGGAATGAAATGAAGCTTCCCCTTTTTACAAATCCCAGTGAACGTCCGTCTTTTTCTGTGACCATCTCTCTCTCTTTCCACCTGCCTTCCCCACTCTCATTTTCTCACTATTTACCCAAACTAGTATGCTCATTAGTCCATTTTAGTTGGGACTAATTATCACTATTTGTTTTGTGTATTTACTGTTCAAGTTGAAGAAAAAGTATTTTCTTTCTATTTTTGGTGAGGCCAGCTAGTTGGAGCTTTGGAGTAATGCTGGGGGCATGGGTGGCGTCCTGATACCTGTGCCAGGTGGCAATACGTGGTTCCCTGACTTTCGAGCTCCCTGTTCCCTGCATCATGAGGGTGCTGAAAGGAGAGTGGCATGGAACTGTCTGTACCAAGTGAAAAACTCCGGAAAGCATGTGCCCACTGCTGGTGAGTGAGGAGCAGGACACTGCTGCGAGTGGGCAGCACTCTCATGCTGCTCTGCCTCTTAGAGAATGCCTATCAGCATACAGGCACACTTAGTCACTTCATTAAAACTAAAGGGAAATATAACACGCAAAGAGCTTTAGCAGTATCTGCAATACTTCTTCTTTTGAAAAGAAAAGTATGATAGAATGTTAAGGCTAACAAAGCTGGGAATGGGTTGATAGCCACGAGTTATGGTATTTGTTTTCTTTATGCTTGAAGTATTTCATCATTAAAAACAAAACAAAAATAAAAATAACAGAGCAAAAAGTCTTCCCATCATTCACATTCCCTCTGGCCACGGTCTCTTTCTTAACCTCGTTCCTTGCGAGACTTTTGGTGTTTTCTACATAGGGTGCTTCTGTAGGCTTTAAATTTCATTGCATGATGTTTGGCACCTGACAGAATAAGCAATGTAGCATATATAAATTATGAAGCTTAATGCTGGAGTGAAACTCGGGAACCCACCGCTCAGCATGACGGAATGAGTGCGAGGGTAATGTCACAGGCTCAGCCTGTCTCTGTAGAGTCCTCACTATCCATGTTCTTCCCTAGCCCTGTGTCTTCCCTGCCAGAGGTAAACATTGGCGCGCGCGCGTGTGTGTGTGTGTGTGTGTGTGTGTGTGTTTAAGTAGTTTTGTGACATGCATAAGCATCCTTGAGCAATATCATACGTTGCTTGGTTTTGCTTGTTTGGAAAGATTACAAAAATGTTACCATATTGTCTTGTCCTCCTGGCTTTTTCACTCAGTGTTTTTATTCCTTATGTTCTTTTTTTTTTTTTTTTTTTTTTTTTTTGCAGTTTTTGGCCAGGGCTGGATTTGAACCCACCACCTCCGGCATATGGGGCCAGCACCCTACCCCTTTGAGCCACAGGCGCCACCCTTTATTCCCTATGTTGTTGCATGGGGCACAAGTTCATTTTCACTGCTGGAGAATATGCGCCATTTACTCATATACCTTCCAGTTGACGATCTTTTGGGTTGACGCCCATTGTTTGGAGTGGGAATAGTTGCTTGTACGTCTGTCTGTCTTGAGGCACATGGAGAAGACTTTCTCTGTAGGGTACGTATCTATGAGCAGAATGGTTGGTTTGTAGAGTTGTCACAGTCCAACACGACCGGCTAGCGTCAGTTATTTTCCAGGGATGTTTACTCCTCTGTGCACACTCCCCCTGCAGCCTAGACGTTATTATGGATGCATATCCTTGCTCCCCTCTGTGGCCCATTTTTAATTAGTAGCAACAAAGTGGATATAAAATAAAAAATGTATCTCATCAGGTTTTTACTCTGCATTTTCTGGATGAAGTTGAACATTTTTGTATGTATTTCTTTTTTTCTTTTTTTGAGAGGAGTCTCACTATGTCGCCCTCAGTAGAGTTACGTGGTGTCACAACTCACAGCAACCTTAAACTTTTGGGCTTAAGTGATTCTCTTGCCTCAGCCTCCCAAGACGCTGGGATTACAGGAGCCTGCCACAATACCCGGGTTTTTTTTGTTATAGTTGTCATTGTTGTTTAGCAGGCCCTGGCCGAGTTTGAACCTGCCAGCCTTGGTGTATGTGGCTGGTGCCCTACCAACTGAGCTATAGGCACCGAGCCTGTATTTATTTCCTATCATTCATTGTTGTCTTTGTGTGGATTCTCCTCCTGCCCTACTTTCAATGGGCTTTTGGGGTTTTTCTTGGTCATTTGTACCTGTTCCTGATACATTTCTGGATAATAATTCTTTCTCAGTCATACATGCTGCAAATACCTTCCCTTACTTTATGACTTGACTTTTCATCATCTTTGATGGTATCTTTTCATGAATGGAAGTCCTTAAATTTAATGTAGTCATGTTATTACTTTTCCTCCCTTTTTTGTGTTTTATGTCGTAGTTGGAAAAGACTTCTTTACCCCATGGTTATATATTTTATTGTATGTTTCTTCTGGAAAGGATTTCGGGGTTTTGCCTCTCACATTTAACTCTTCAGTACAGTTGGGATTGATTTTGTGTGGAGTGGGGTATAGGGCTCCAATTTTACTTTTCCATAAATGTCTAGATACCCATTTGTTCTAGAATCATTTTTTGAAAAGTCAGTCCTTTCTCTATTCACAGTGCTATTTTGCAGCAAGCTCAAAGTCTTGGGCTCAAGTGATCCTCTTGTCTCAGCCTTCTATGTAGCTGGACTACAGGTGCCTGCTACAAAGCTTAGCTAGTTTTTTTGCAAAGACAGAGTCTTGCTCTTTTGTTTTTTTTCTCTTTTGTGGCCGTGGCTGGGTTTGAACCTGCCACCTCTGGCATATGGGGCTGGCACCCTTACTCCTTGAGCCACAGGAGCTGCCAAGTCCTGGAGTCTCGCTCTTGCTCAAGATGGTCTCAAAACTCGTGAGCTCAAGCAATCCACCTGCCTCAGATTCCCAGAGCGCTGGGATTACAGGCATGAGCTACTATGCCCAGCCTCCTACATATATTTTAATGGTGATTTCTTTATTTCCTTTAATCAGTTACTATTATGAGTGGCATTTATATATTTCACTATGGTAAGCTACCTTTGCAGTTTTGAGATAAAATTAGGGATGTATTTTTACTACTCTTTTAAAAGTACTATCCTAGACTCAGTTTGCAAGTATTTTCTTTAGCATTTTTGCATCTAAGATGGGCAAATAATAATTTTTTCTCTTACTTTCCTGCCTGGTTCTGGATACAGGATATAAGGATAGATTTGTAGAATGAATAGGGGAACATTCTCACTCTGTCTTCTATGGAAGATTCTATAATAAAGCTGAAACAATCTGTTCCTTGACATTAGGTCAGACTGACCTGGTGTGAGAAGATTTTAAGGTGCTTCTGTAATTTTTGAATATTATACTATTGAGAATACGAATTTTTATTTGTGTCTTCATTCTTTGTCCTTGATTAACCTAACCAGAAGTTTTCCCCCTTGTTTTAGTCTTTCCAAGAGTCAACTTTTGGCTTTGTGGATTATTTTTATTGTGTTGGCTTTCTGCTTTATTAATTGTTATCTTTATTATTTCCTGCTTTCTATTTACTTAAGTTTATTTTGATTTTTTTCTCCTAACTTGAGTTGATCACTTAGTGTGTTATGTTGTCATCCTTTCTTCATACAATGGACTAGCATAAGGCTATCGAATGCGCTCTAAGAACGCCTGTCTCTGTTTTCCACAGGGTCTAATTTGTAACATTTTCATCATTTTATATTTGTAGTATTTTAAAACTTCCAATATAATTCCTCTTGACTCTTGCAATATTTATTGGCACCTTTAGAATTTTACTAATGAATGTATCATTTATCTTGTTATTATTGACTTCTGTTGTAATTTAATTATTGTCAGAGAACTCTTCTGTTTGGTGACAATTCTTTGATCTTTGTCGAGACTTGCTTTATTGTCAAGTTTTTATTAATCAGTTTTCATAAGTTCCATTTATGCTTCAGAAGAACCTGTGTTCTCTTCTTACTGAGTTGAGGGATCTGTGTGTATCCGGAAGTTCAAGCTTGTTAATTGTACCTTAAAATCATCTATATCTTTGCTAATTTTTAAAATCTTCTTATCTTTGCTAATTTTTAAAATCTTCTTGACACATTTGTTTCTGAAAAAGCAGATTGAAATAACTATCTGTGATGACGACTTTATAAATTTCTCTCTGTTTTTCTGTTTTGGCTTTTTATATATTAAAATTATATTATTACATGTATTTGTGTTAAGAATTACTATATCTTTGCAGTTAAGTAAACAATTTATTCAGTTTACATGTGGTCACTCTCTTTCTGCCTTTCCTTTGGTCCTTGAGTCAATTTTGTATGATGTTGGTATAATTCTCTCACTTTTTGGCCAATATTTGTCTAGTTTATCTATTGTTTAACCTTTTCTTTTCAACCATTTCATGTTGTTACGTTTTTAAATATCCAGATAGACATTATTTCCCTCTCATTACTCTCCTGATTTTATTCTACTATTTTTTGAATTCCATGGTGGCTCATACAGGTCTGATGTCCTTCTAATCACCATTTCCTCCTGTCAGATCTGTGTTTTCTTCTGATTTCTTTTTGGTATTTAGTAATTTTACCATAATGTGTCTATGTGTAATTTTTATTATTTTATTTGATATACATGCATTTGTTTTTCATGCATCTGTGGCTTTCTCTGTTCCTTTAATTCAGAAGCATTATCAGATTTTATCTGTTCAGATATTCTACTCATTCATTTTATACTCTTCTTGGAGACTTTAAATGTAAGCTTGACCTTTCTGTCCTCCGTTTCTCTTAACTTTTCTCTCATATTTTCTAGCTCCTTTATATCTGCTATATTCTGGGTAATTTCTTTAGAGCCATCTTCTAATTCACTAATTTTCTTTTCAACATTATCTATTATGTTGTCTAATGCATCAGTGGATTTTAAAAATTACATTGCTTACTTTTCCATTTCTAAAACTTTTATTTGGTTCTCTTGAAACTGTGCCTGCTATTTATTATACTTTCTTCTTCATTTTTGTGATTCTGCCTTTGATTTTCTTAAAATATGATATATAGCTATTTTACAATAAAGTTAGTATCTGAATTCCATGGAAGGAGTCTAGTTTCATGGGCTATAAGGAGTCTCATTTCTACTGATCCTCACTATGTTTCTTTGTTTTCCTTGTTTGTTATACTTAAGAATTCATACTTGGTGGGTACTAAAGGAATGAAAATCTGGGAATCTGAGGTGAGAATTCTTTCCCCCAGAGAGGAATGGTTTGCTTCATGGTCTCTTTTAGGAGTGTCTTGTTTGGTTAGCTCTTTCATTTGCTGGTGGCCCAATGGCTAGCCTTCTATCACAGTGCTAATATTGACATTTCCCCTCAGAGCATCCCTGCCTCTTGTGTCTACCTTTTACTGCTGAAAATGTAAGTTTTGTTTTATTTTTGGTACCATTAACATTTCCTTATTTCTTACATTCATACTCTTGCAGAAATATTTTTAGTGCTGAATGGTGGTTGTTTTGTAGTGAGAGAGGCCCTTGGAGTATGTAATTCATCATACTTTGGGAAGCAGAATTCTGATTTACTCTTTGACCCTTTTCATTCTGTCTTCTGTCCCTACTTATTCAATTGAAACTAGTCTTGCTAAGATTACCAATGACTTCCATCCCTCTCAACAACTTTTGAGAAAATGTTTTTTTCTTTAAAAAAATTAGAAATTTTGTGCATCTAGATTCTCTCCCAACACAGTCTCCTCTCTGATATTCTTTCTGCCTCTCCTTTGCTGGCAGTTCTTTTTCTGTCTGAACCATAAATATTTGATCCTCTGGGATCATATAGGACCTTCTTTGCTCTTCTGTTGAAAGGCAGTTCAGAGTAGTGCCTCAGTCTGGAATTAGGCTGAGTTGTTATCATCTCGTGATTGGGAGGGTGACCTTGTTTCCTCATTGTAAGATGGAGATAGAAACACTGTTGTTGGAAGAATTCAGTAAGAATTGTGTGCCATGCACTCAGCCTATGTCCAACAGTACAGGTCTGCTTTTATTCCCACATACATTTTCTTCCTACGTCGTCTCCTCTGTTTCCAGGATGACGGCTCATATATGTTGCCCTAGTACCATCTGTGCCTCCCAGTGTCCGTTTCTAGAGCCAGCTGTCTGTGAAATTTGATTCCGTCCGTCCCCTTTGTGTATGCCCGCCCTGGATTTCTGCATATAGGCAATGGCACTACCCTGCACATCGTTGATTAAACCAGGTTCTGGATGCTTTGGCTCCTTCCTTTCCATTACCTTCTCCTCCCTAATAATTGTGGAGTTCTGCTCTTCACCCCTGCTTTTACCAGTTGAGATCAAGTCACCATCATTTCTTCCCTCAGTCTATAATTATAGCCTCTTGCTTTCCCCACTTCCACTCCTTTTCTGTTGAATCTATTTTGCAAAGCAATCAGAGTGATTTTTTTTTTTTTTTAAATTCAAACAGCATGTTGTCTCCAGTATCAGTGATTTTCTCATAAAGCCTCGAATCACTTCTATTCTCCTTCACCACGCCCTTGAGGTAAACTTCCACAACCTCGTTTGGTTCCTTTCTCCTCTTGCTTTGTACAGTCTGGCTTCATCAGACGTCTTTTAGGTCTTGGACTTCACCACGCTCTTCTCTGATCCGTGCCTCTGTGTGTAGCACAGAGCACCTCTCTTCTCACTCTTTGCCTGGCTAACTCCACTCAGAGCTCATCGGAGATGATGTTTTCTCAGAGAGACTTGCTTTATGTTCTAAATCAAAACTTTTTTTGATTCAATAAATGTTAACATTTTAAAATTAATAATGTAATAAACATATGTATGTATCTTAAAAGGAATTGCTAAATAATATGAATAACAGTTCTGTATGACCATGCTAATTTTAAGTTTAGAGTTTTGTCATTGGAAACCATCACCTTCTTTTTTGTCCTCAATTAATGGGTTTTCAAGGTCATAAAAGTGTTTTATGGTTATATTGCAGTTTTTGCGTTTGCACACACACTTTGCATGTACCCTTTGTTACCAGATAAAGTATTGGCCCAAATCAGGGGTTAGAGAACTGACAGTCACTGAGTATTGTATGTTGGGCTTTTTTATGTTATTTTCATGTGTTAAACTCTAAAAAGTATGGTTATCTCCAAAGCACTGAAGAGGAACTGAGATTCAGAAAATCCTCTGACCCGAGCCTAAGTTTAGTACAGGCATTTGAACTCCAAGAGAAGAGCTCTTTCCATATCTTCTGTCTTATTTCTTCTCTGAGCAAACTCATATACTGTTCACATACTGTGATACAGACTACAGTTCACAAAGTTCTTCCACATGCTTTATCTGATGTAAGATGTACATCAGGGCTGGGTGCAGTGGCTGACACCTATAAGCCTAGCACTCTGGGAGGTCAAAGTGGGTGGATTGCTTGAGATCAGGAGTTGGAGACCAGCCTGAGCAAGAGCGAGACCCCGTCTTGAAAAAATAGCCTGGTGTTGTTGCGGGCACCTGTAATCCCAGCTACTTGGGAGACTGAGGCAAGAGGATTGATCACATGAGCCCAAGAGTTTGAGGTTGCTGTAAGCTATGACGCCAAGGCACTCCACCCAGGGGGACAAAATGAAAGAATGTCTCAAAAAAAAAAAAAATGTACATCAGGTTCTAAAGAGGGCAGGGCATTATAACATTTTATTATGATGTATTATGGTGTAGGCTTTTCATTCACTATTTATTGCACTGAGCGTCTGTTTGAGGTCCTGAGTTTACAGACAAGAAAAATTAAACAATGAGTGACTGAGTTCTCTGTGAAGTGACACAATGAAATATTGAATTGTTGGTGGTTTTTTTGGGTGTGGTTTTTGGCTGGGGCTGGCGCCCTACTCCTTTGAACCACAGGCACCGCCCTGTTGGTGGGTTTATTTATTTATTTATTTATTTATTTTTTTTTTGTAGAGACAGAGTTTCACTGTACCGCCCTCGGGTAGAGTGCCGTGGCCTCACACGGCTCACAGCAACCTCTAACTCTTGGGCTTACGCGATTCTCTTGCCTCAGCCTCCCGAGCAGCTGGGACTACAGGCGCCCGCCACAACGCCCGGCTATTTTTTTGTTGCCGTTTGGCCGGGGCTGGGTTTGAACCCGCCACCCTCGGCATATGGGGCCGGCGCCCTACTCACTGAGCTACTGGCGCCGCCCTGGTGGGTTTTTTTAATTAGTTGGAGAAGGAGAAAGCACAGATACTTTTTGAATTTCAGTAGTTGTATTTGTCTGTTTTCTGTTTATCTATCTATCTATGATTGAATATATTTGAGAATAAATGTAACTAGTACAACTAGGCCTAAATATTGTACATATTATTCATAGGAGAAGTCCCAAGGTTTTTTTTTTTTTAAAGTTAATCCTTTATATAAAAATATTAACTGGGGCGGCGCCTGTGGCTCAAGGAGTAGGGCGCCGGTCCCATATGCCGGAGGTGGCGGGTTCAAACCCAGCCCCGGCCAAAAAAAAAACAAACAAACCAAAACCTCCCCCCCCCAAAAAAAAATTAACTGGATAAAAGTTCATTTAATACTAAATTATGGCAAAAATCAAGAAGGTAACCTTATGGAAAGCATGCTCAGGTTAGTTGGTTCCTTTAGGCAAGCCAGGTAGAATGTCCTTCTACCTGGACATAGGAGGCAGGAGGGCCCCCTCCCAGGGAGATTGGAGAGGGGCTTTGCAATGTCTGGGAGAGCTAATGTTTATATCTACAGCTTCCCTGAGACCTTCCATGGCTCTCACCCCCTTTACTGAATATTTTGGTTTAAATATGCATTTTGATGTTTTGAATTTATAAATCTAAAAATTTTTTCAAAGCCCATTTTTTGTTATCTATTTCTTTATTATGGATTTCACTATGTTTCCTTTTACATGTATAGGCATATCTATAAAGGAAGAGTTTTTTGAAAGACAATTACTCTTTCTCACTAAGGAAATAGAGATGGAACAGATGTCTCAGAAACTGGAATAATATAACTAGAGCAAGGGTCAGCAAACTTTCTCTGAAAGGGGCCAGACAGTAAATATTTTTGGTTCTGTATTGCAACTATTATGTTCTGCTGTCGTGGCATGAAGGTTGCTGTAGTAGACAGCAAAAGAGCCAATGAGCATTGCTGTATTCCAATAAAACTTTATTTACAAAAATCAGGTAGCAGTTGAATTTTGCATGAAGAGCTGTAGTTTGCAGACCCCAGATTGGAGAAAGGTATCTTAGAAGCAGACTTGAGGAGAAATGGGTCTCTCTCCCCAGCCTTCTGCATCATTAGCTGTGTGATCTTGGATGATGTGCTTTTAAGTCTTAGAGAGTGAATTTATTCATTTGAAAAATGAGACATTTTTCTTGTATGGGCAGTTTCTGTTTTCTTTACATTTTTTATGTGTTTAATATACTAGAGTGAGCATGTGTTACTTTTGTAAACAGAACAGACTATTTAAAAATTGAAACACAAGCTAAAAATAGAATGTTATTGTGAGAAAAATATTGTGTGTGAAAAGAATTTCAGAAGAAAGATCAGATTCTTTGTGGAACGAGGATGGAGATAAATAAATCAGTAGATCTTAGGTATGAAGATCATTATGGGCAAAGATTGTTTCTCACTTAAGAATTTTGTGTCATACATTACTGTATTAGATGGAGAGCCATTAACTGATTATTTTTATAGCATTTATTTATACATTTACCAATTAATTTAGACAATTTATTGAACCATCACTATGAATAAAGGACTGTGTTGAGTGCTTGAGGTAGAAAAAAGGATGACAAATAAAATTCTTTATTTGAAGGAAGGCACATTGATGGAGATTGACACTTCATAAAATATTATCTTCTTGTCTGGTAAATTCTTGATGAGAAGCATAGACATACAGGGAGGCGACAGAAAATACGAACCTTTGGAGTAGAGGAAGGTGCTGAGGAACCTCCGCAGAGATTGGCCTTGAAAACAAACAGGGAATCTCTAGACTCGACAGAAGGGGGCAGGGCCAATGGATGAGTCGGTGTGGTTGAGAACTTTGCAAATCGCAGGTGGTCTAAGACAGAAATGGTGTTGATCGGGAGTGGGATTTAGCATGTTTTTGGACCCATGGAATGCTTTGGGAATCTGAAGATACGTCACTTTTCCATAGGCAAGTTCATATAGCATGAAGATGTTAATATTTTGTTTTGAGGATAAGGATCATTTAATGAACATTACGAACTTCCTGTGTGCTTCCCTTCTGGGAAAGAAGAGGATTTCTCAGATATACGTGTGGACAAGCACTTCATTGCCCTGCTTGATGGTGGCAGCAAATGCTCTTGATAAGCTTAAATAAGGTTTATTATCACTTTATTTACTTAAGGCCCTGAGTGTATATGAGATTGTGCTGAAACCGTTATTCCTGATTTCTTCAAAGAGATGGTTAGGCAAGGTCAGAGAAGCCTTCTTGCTGATAGAAATCCACACACCTCAGTTGCCTAAATGTTGCTTCAATGTATGGCTTTTAATAGAATTTCCTTATTTGTAAGGCAGTATTCCTTATAGGTCCTTCCTACTAGAGTTATGAGCTTTAAATGAACTTACCCAACCATAGCCCTCAGCCCTACATTTAGCACACAGTAAGAGCTCAATACCTGTTAGCAGGTAATAATGTTACTAGAGTAATTTCATTCCTGTACACTCATGTATAGACTGCTCACAAGGAGTTGATTTCCTTTATTGAACATGTGAGACGTCTGGCAGTATTTGTTGTAAACGTCTATGTGGGCCCACGTATTTCTGGATCTTCATGGGTCATTTGTTTGGAATCAAAGTTCCTTAACCTTTCCCACTGCTGGTTACGTTCTTTACCGTGATGAGAGGTGGATCACATATTTTCTATACAAAATAGCAATAGTGTAAATAAGTAATGAATATTATTGTGTGCTTTTTTTTTTTCTAATAGCTTCTAATATTCAGTGGGGAAATTTTCCTTGTTAAGAGACACTGACAAGGCCAGTTGGCCTAAAATTAGATCCAGCAGCTGTGTTTTGAATCAAGGCCCCACATGTGCACTTCACACCCTTTGCCCGCTGTGCTCGCCGGCTTCTTTATCCTGCTGCAGGAAGCAGCCTTTTGGGTGAATTAGTTAACATCCATGTTTTTCCTTGTACACCCAGAAAGGTGCTTCTGTGTAATTGTACGCTGTGTTTATTCATGTGTATGGAATGGCAAAACCCAGAAGAAAAAAAAAGCCTCATTTATTTATTTTATCTATACGAAACTGTCCTTTAGTATCATAAGTAAAACTCTGGAGCCCAAATTAAGGCAGTAGCTCAAATCAAGGTAATAGCTATAACTTCTACTACCTTAACTTTTTCTAAAAAGAAAAACATCCTATGATAATGTTTGATATTTGTGACAGCTAGAAATAATGTAGATGAAGTTCTGTAAGTTATATTCAGATGCAGTGTTAACCAATGTCGGCTTCATAGGTGCTAGTCCCTTTGCGTTTCTTGCCTTCCTCCTTGGTTAATAAACATCTTTTAAAGAATATATTCATTGAAGTACACAATATTATCATGATTCGGTTTAAGTATCTGTGTTTATAAGTGCACTTCATTTCACCTAATTAAGTTATTTAGTCATTTACACATTAGCTACGTACTATGTATTCCACTTTTACAGGAACTTATTTTAATTATACCCACAGTTCTGTTCTGCTCCATTATATCTGTAGATCAAGCCGAATAATAGCAGTCTTAAAAGCTATGTGCTAAAAGTGATTATAGGTCATTAAGGCCAAATTAAGGTAACATTTCTGATGGCCACAACTGGAAGTCTAACTCACAATTACTTTTTTTCTTTGGCTTTGGGAAATGTGTTTTTTTTTTTGACTTTGATGTTGACAGTCCTCATAGTAGAGTGCCTGCTGGTCGGTGTGTATTGATGTTTGCTTTCATCACCTTCATTTATTTTTCTTAGGAGAAATGTACAACATATACTTTTTTTTTTTTTAAATCCAGAAATCTCAATTCACTGAGTTTACCATTATCTTTCTAAAAAAATCATGTTTTTTTTTCACCCTTTCTTTTTACTTGCAGTTAAGAGTCAAATGGACAGCCAAGTCTCTGATCTAGGAATATGAATAAAAGAATGCATTTAAGTCCTTTTTTTTTGGATAATTAGAATAAAGCCTCATTGTGCCACTTAGGAGTGACCTAAATAATTATATCACATCCTTCCAAAGCGGAATATCCCATAGAAACCTTACCTAAAAACAACAACAATAACAAACAGATTTTGGCTTTAAGTTAGTCAATTTTCAATTCTTGTTTTGGGTAGCCGAAAGTAATTTATAAAGAAATGAAAAGACATTCTTGAAGCTTATCTGCACATAATTTTATGACCTCAGGGTTGGTGATTCTACTGCGGTTAGTTTTCTTGTTGAGAATTATATAAATTTTTTTAATGAGGAGAGAGGTAATTCTAGATTATTTTGTTGATTTTATAGACCTATACTAGGGAGATTATTTTTTGTCATTACTTAATCTCCAATTTCATAATCTATGGTTAAAGATAATAAGATTCAAATGGGAAAACTACAATTGAAATACTCCAGGTTAGACTTCTTTGTAAGTTGGCTTACTTGGGGTAATGAAGATTTTCCTATGTATTCAACTTTGGAAGATGAGGGGCACAATGTAAACTGTGGTTGATATGGGACCTTCATATTTTGGTTGGAAATGCAAGTTTTTACCAGCTCATACAGTTTTTTTAATATTCCCTGTTAACGTGATAGTTCAGTCTGGACATGTCAGGACAAAAGTGATTACTGAGTAGTGAGGAGAGAGACTAAGAAGCAGTGTGGTAGGGACACATAGCCTTTTGTGTTATTTTGATTCTTGAACGATGTGAGTATATTTTCTCTAAATACATTTAGATATGTTTTTGAGCAAGAAAACAAAAAATAGTTGGTGGCAGTTACAAACATTTAAAATATATTTTGGATTGTTTTATTCAGAATTTTGATCCTAAAATAAATAAATAAATAAATGAATAAATACAATCAACAGTGTAATCATTTCATTCCTCATTGGTTATTTCTTTGCTTGTTTGGTTGTTTCTTTTAAAGAGATGGGTGTCTCACTGTGTTGCCCAGGCTGGACTCAAGCTCCTGGGCTCCAAGGAGCCTCCTGCTTTTAGCCTCCCAAGTAGCTGGGATTACAGGTGCATGCTACCGCCCCTGGCTAGTGTGGGTATCTTTTTCACATTAGTTTTCGGTTCACTAAAACATCTTACATGCTCTTAAAGCATAGATTTGGATAAAGAAACAGTATTAAAAAACTGATGACAGACTTAGGAAGAATGTTGTTGTGTTAAAGAGGAATTTTACATCTACATAGGATTTGGGTAATCCAATTGTGGTTTAGGACGGAAGGCAGATTTTTAGGAGCTGAGTATGACACAGGCAGTGTTGCTTTTGGATGGTGAGCAAGTAAGAGGTTGTTCTTGGAGTCTTGGTCCCAACAACTTACATAAAGTTGGGAATGAGAAAAAGTGATGGGAACAAGCTAAATTTTAAACTAGTCTTACAAGACTCTACTCACACTCAAATTATTTTAGCCTGTCAGTGTGACTAAGATACTAACAAAAATCCTGTTTTACAGATTTGTAGGTGTTGGTGTTCTTGACTGAGTTAGTAATGAAATGAGATGATTCAGTAATTTTTTATAATGAACAATGAAATTAACCATTATTGAAGGAAAGAAAGGCAAATATAGTGTGTATTTATTTATTATACTGTGGGAAAAGTTCCCTTTTAAATTCTCAATGCAATAGGCCTTAATAATGAAACAGTTCAGTTGGAGAATTTCCATTTGCTTATTGGTAGCTCAGTGTCTACTAATTAATATACTAGTATCGGGAAGTAATGCTCTATTCATTGTATAGTGGCATTTTTCCTGAGCTAGTTTATTAAAATATTGCTGAGATGCAAAAGCTGTTATCATAGTTCTTACTATGATATTATTACTCTTGAACAGAGAATGTGAAATACAGAGCTTTGTGGAAAAAATATGCTATTCTGGAAAACCACTCAGTCCTTTTAAAGTCCAAGAGATTAAACAATTTGGAATTTGAGAAAAGATTATGTTGAAAGGTAAAGGTATATAAGCTCACTTAATTATTAATGGTACAAATGGATCTGTAAAGAATTAAAAGCAGCTTTGTTAATGGCAGAAGACACATGCAGTTAATAAGGACATTACTTCTCATTTGGGGTTAGATTGGTCTCTCATTTATTAATATCTGTTTAAACTACAAATAGAAGGAACTCCATTTTTACCAGACTTCTTGTCACAAGACCAGGTCTCTAAAGAGAAATATCATTGATGGAAAACCAGGAAGACTAAATAGATGTATTTGGTCTCGCAGGCAGTCCATTAATTTGCTCAAATTAAATATTATCTTTAAATATTGAAAGGTTAAATGTACACTGATAATGGATTTAGACAGCTATTAAGCTGTAATTGCTTTCTAATGCAGTTACTAAAAGACATCTGATATAACATATTGAGGAGGAAGGATTAGAGACTTCTCTACCTTGGTTTTCACTGAGAGTTTTATAGCTTTTATTCTGGCGGTTGTAGGAATTGGATAACAACAATTTTTATGAGGATGCATACAATATATATAAAATATTCAGTGGGCAGGTTGTTGAGGGAGTGTGTTATGTATAGCGTGCTTATGTTCCTAGTTTTTGCAAATCTGTAACAGCAATGTTATTGAATCAACTCCACACCCCAAATATTTTTCTATTAGCTAAAAGTCAAATTTCTGAAACAGTTACCCGTTTACGATTTGTATCCGTCTAAGCTGAATTGTTGTGTTTTGTGCCCCGGACACATGGATATACCAGAGACCAAATTAATTGGCAGACTTTTTGGTCTGTTGGAGAGTTGCATCTAGCTCAGGTAGTTAAACTGATGGCTTTCTCTGGCTGGGTAGGCAGCTTTCTTCCTACCATTTCACATTGTTGGAATCTGTAGGATGAGATTTTCACGTTTTTGCAGGTTGTGTTTTATGAGTTGAGTTTCTAGATTTAACAATTTATTGTTCACCCAAGAACATGTGTTGATTGATTTAGTCAGTCACTTGCCTGCAGGGTTCAGTGGAGGGACACAAGTATTTGGGAAAGGAAATATAAAGGGAAGCTAGGCTCTTCAAATCAGCTTCTCTTTGTGAATTATTTAAACATAATTGAAGTATGAGTATGCGTCAGGAAAAAAATTACCTGCAGTTAAGCTATCAAGCCAAAGTATTTTTGAATTGATAAAGAGAACTACCCTGCTGTTAATCCCTCTCTCTTATTAGATTTTTTTTGTATTAATAGGCAGCTTCTACTATTCATTGGCTAATCTGTTTTATATTAGCTAATCTGTTTTGGTGTAGTTTTCTCTTTTTTTTGTTCAGCTGTGAAATTATAGGATTCATTTTGGTTTTATAAATCTTTATTGAAAAATAAACATGTCTGAAGATCTGTTTGGGGCCCGAGAAAGATGTTGAAATTTTAGGCAGTGCAAGGGCCACTGCTTGGCACCCCTGGAGTAGCTCCTGTACCTTGCACATGGCTGCTCTGCCAACTCGCTTCTTAGCAGAAAGTGTAAAGTCCATGCTTTCTGTCGAACTTTCAGGCTATTTTCACAAATATATATTTAATAATTTAAAATTCTCATATAACTAACTGTAAGGCCGAATATAACAAATATGATAAGAACTTCAAATGGATTATGGAGAAAGACTACCACTTCTACTAACTCTACCCCAGAAAGAATGCATAGGGAAGTTAGAATTCAATGTTTTATCTTTTATTAATCAAACTAGTATTTACTCCTTAATTTTTTTTCCGGCTTTCCCAAATAGATTTCTGCCTTTTCCCCCCAACCTTATTCTACACTAAAACTAAAATAGGAAACACATTTCTAAATTTTACCGAGTAGTTCAGCACAGAAAGGAAAGGCATATTCAGAGTCTAATGTACTACATGTAAGATTTATAATCCTTTAAAGTGGAATTAGGGTTCTGGTGTCTCTATTTACTATGTTGACTTTGGGTTTTCTTTAAATCGTTTTTCTATAAACCGTTTTTAAAAACTTCGGAGCCAATTTATATTTTTCTTTTGGGTTTAGATAATTTTACAACTATTCACCAGCTACTTATAATTTTTCTTTATGTGTTTTCAAAAAATTTATTTACTAATGAATATGATTTGAATGTTTTGGGATGAGAATGGATGTTTGTTTCATTGTTCTTTTTTCTTCAGACTGTTATTTCTATCATCTCTTTACTTTTCTTAAAATAGATGAAAAAAATGGATTCTGTTGGATTGGGCTTGATATTATTTAGGGTTATTAAATCCTAAGGTTCTGTGAGTCTTACTTTGAGACTTGCTTAGAGTAGCCACTGGCTTCCCTCCACCAAAACCCTTGAACGTTATGATATCCACTACTAGTCATTTTTGCTATTTACTGAACCATTATATCCAAGATGGACTGTAAAGCTTTGTAAACTTTTCCACCCAAACGAAAGGCAAAAGAAAGTAAATACGTAAACATAAGGAGTTTGAGGACTTGCAGGAAAGTTCCCACCCAAGGTTTGAAATGTACGTGCATGCTAGAACAAAAAATATCCATGAAGTTGAAGCTCAGGATGACGTGTGATGTTTGGTGTTTATCCTGTGTCACTGTGTGTTCTGGGGCTCTGCTTCTGTACACACACTCAGATGGAAATCCCAGTTTTAAAGCAACGCTCTTGGGTATTGAATGGTATATTTGCAGAAGTTACACCATCATTTATTTCATGTGCCTTGTCTTTCCAGATAAGTCCTCTGAAAAGTCTTGATCTTAAGGGTTTATTGGAAGCAAACATTGTTACCCGAATGAAGTCTAGTGAACAAAATGACCCAAAGAGGACATTAAGTGACTGTTCTACGTGATGTTATTTTCTTAAAAATTATCTGAGTGCTTTGGTTGATTGCAAACATGGAATTTTGCTGTTGGCTCCAAGTCACTCATGTAAAAATGATCCTTTTTGGAGGGTGAGCTTCTGTTGAGTTCCTGAATAGGGGAGCTCTATACCTGAAATGGGATCTGACAACTGTGGTTTTTTTCCCCCTTTGCGGTTTGTATTCTTAGCAGGACAGACAATGAATGTCAAGACGAGCGGTGAGAACACCCTGGAAGTTCTGTGTGCTGCACTTTAGGTGTGCTGTGATTGCTTCTCTTGCTGCGCCATTCATTTCTGATTTAAATATCTAATGACTCTCATCAAACAACATTTAAACTTTCTATGAGATCCGGTAAATGTTCCTTCAGATCATATTATGAGTAACAATGGATGAAACGAGCTTTAATGGGGAGTCTGCAGTTCAGTCTGGGGTTCTGCAGCTGTTTGCAGTGGCAGAACACGTCGGTTGAACCGCAGCCACCCGTTTGGTGGCGTTCTGCCCATTAAGCCATGTATAAAAACAGTGTTACGGGTACAGCATGTTTCATTTGCAGTGTTTGCAGGGGCATCAGGGGCATGTTTCATGGCCTGGCCTTTTCCCTTCTTTGTGATTAAGAAAAGAAAATAACAGCTCACTGCTTCAAGGTAGTGTTGGTAGCATGAATGAAATTACCCCAAAATACCCCTTTAGCATTAGAAAAATTGGTCACAAGCCAGTCATTAATTTATTTTAAAGCTGGTGAATCGTGAGTCTGACAAAGAAGTGTAGTAACTAATCTTTTAAGGTGGGCATAACGTTCTTCCCACGTCGTTAATGTCAGAATTAAACCTAAATTGTTTAGAATATATTAGGGACCCCAATTTTATTCATAAGCTGTGTTAAACAAGCAGAAATTAATTGAGTGCAATTTTAACCATCAATTCTGAATGTGAACTTTGGAGTAAGGCATTGTGTAAGGAGTGAAATGATTGACATAAAATAGTGCCTGACCTCATGAAGCTTACAATGTCATTGGAGACCTGGGTATACATAAATAGCAATGCTGGATGGAATCGGATAGATACTCATAATAAAAGAGCTAAGGTGAAGTTTGCTTTCCATTCAGAGGACCCTCAGTAAGTTATTGTTGAAGCAAAGTGTGTCAAAGAATTAACCTGTGAATTTCAATTATTTGTATGCCACTGTGGACTTCCTGAGAGCTGACTGGGAATGATGATTGTCATTTGATGTTGTTTAGTCTAACACTGTAGGGCTTAATTCAGCACAGGATATAGTTTTTCCTATTTTATCAAAAAGTACAGAAGCCAGGCATATTGTTTTTTTTTTTTTTCTTTTCCCTGTCCTCTTTCTTTAAAATGGTATTTCTTTCACCTTATTTTTCCCCTGGCTTTCGAGGAGGATGATATATTCTGAAGTATATTTTAAGTAAGTTGAGGAAAGGAACTGCCAAGTTTGGGGCACAGGAATACTCCATGTGCGGGAAAAACAAGGAGGATACATGGACCTCAGAAGGAAAGAGCAATGAAGAGTCTCAAAGAACATTGGAAATTTCTCACGGAGATGGAAACAGGGGAGCTGTGATTAGGGTTGGTACAGCTTGGAGGATGGGCCCTGGTTTGAGACTCTGTTTTCTGAGTCAGTTTGTACAGTGGGAATCCTGGCTATGTCATTTGTTGGCAGTGTAACGTCGAAAAAGTTTATCTTCTTCTCTTGAGTCTCAGTTTGCTCATCTATAAAATGGCAAGAGTAATAGTGAGGAATAAATAAACACATAAACTAATCCACAGAAAGCCCTGACTGCAGTAATACATATTGAAGGCTTCCCGAAGGCTTCCCAAAGGCTCAGTGCCCATCGCACAGTGGTTACGGTGCAAGCCACATATACAACGGCTGGCGGGTTCGAACCCAGCCTGGGCCAGCTAAACAACAATGACAACTGCAACAAAAAGTAGCCGTGCATTTGACAACTGCAACAAAAAAATAGACAGTTGTGTTGTGGCGGGCGCCTGTAGTCCCAGCTACTTGGGAGGCTGAGACAAGAAACTCGCTTGAGCCCAAGAGTTTGAGGTTGCTGTGAGCTGTGATGCCACGGCACTCTACCAAAGACAACATAGTGAGACCCTGTCTCAACCAAAAAAAAAAAAAAGAAAGCAAGCTTCCCAAGTATTAGTTACGACTGATTGTATGAGTCCCATCATGGAGCAGGAGAGTGATTTGCGACACATGAAGAAGGTGCTTTTGGCTTTGGCGTTTGGTCCCACAGAAGTAGGGAGGGAATGGACGTCTCATTCGGAAACACGAACACTAACCTTTAAACAAAAGGGTTTTGGGGATAAGCATAATGATTTTGATGCAGATATTTTAGATGGTTGGGCATAACAGATACCTGATGTCATCCATTTTTATTGGATGAATGAAAGGGCTACATAAAGATTTAAGAGGAGGGGGACATTCTTTTCTCCACAGCTGGTCATGCGCCCAGTGTAGTTGGCAGGAAAGTGAGTTGTTTGGAATGTGTCCCTAAAATTCTGTAATTTAATTTTCATTATTTATATAACACAGTCAGTATACGTGGTGCTTTACTACACCAAATTTCTGGCCTGCGTAATTTTACCAAAGGAGAGGCCATAACTGAAATGCACCTACTAAGTTAACTGCAGCTTGGTAACTCACCACCCGTGGGTCACACCGTCCTGACCAACAAGGAAGGAATGGAGGAGCATGCTGGTGGAGGTGAGATAAGGGCTCTGGAGTGAGAGTAAATAGTTGCTAGCTGGTAAATGGATCCACATTATGCTAAATATAAAGTCAGTGTCTTTGAGGGGTCCAGAAACGTAAGTTTGTAAATATTGACGTTGGATAAAATAGCACCCAGTTTGCATGCTACTGTGTGAAAGGAAACGATGGCAGTGACCATTGAAGTAGTTTTCCTCTCACATCATTTAACTTACGTTGTTTTGTCCACAAGAGTGGTTCTCCTGATGTGTGTCTAAGGGAAGAAAGTAAGATTTTTGGAAAACATTAGGTATCTAAGTTGGAGGATTTGTACACCCTAAGCCCTACAAAAAGTTAAAGTTCCTATATCAGCGGCCCCTCGGTAAACGGTATTACTTCGGGAATCCGGGAGATGTATCCACAACTAAGCATCGATCATGACAGAAAGCATGTCAGGCTTGGCACCCATAGCTCAGCAGATAGGGCACCGGCCACATACGCTGGGGCTGGTGGGTTTGAACCCAGCCAGGGCCTGCTAAACAACAATGACCACTGCAACAAAAAGCATCTGGGCGTTGTGGCGGGCAATTGTAGTCCCAGCTACTTGGGAGGCTGAGGCAAGAGAATCACTTAAGCCCAAGAGTTTGAGGTTGCTGTGAGCTGTGACGCCACAGCACTCTACTGAGGGCAACAGAGTGAGACTCTGTCTCAAAAAAAAAAAAAAAAATAGAAAAGCATGTCTTTTAGTAGACTAGATTGTAATTTGGTTATAACTCTTTGTTTTCAAGAGTGTCATCTGGGCTAGGAGAAAGCTAATACAGTGTGTACTGCATAATGGCTTTGGTCAAGGGTTGTCAAGGTCATGGCTTGTCACACAAGGCTGCATGTGTGACAGTGGTTCCATAATGGAGCTGAAAAGTTCCTACCTAGGCTTCTTATTCTTTAGAGTGTAGTCTAACATATAAACCAGAAGTTAAGTGTTAAGTGTAAAATAGCCTCAGACACATCCTTCAGGAGAGATTCTAGAAGAAGGCGTTGTTATAGGAAATGGTACCTCCTGCGCGTTTATTGCCCTGTGAAGACCTTCCGGTGGGCAAGATGTGGAGATGGAAGCCAGTGACATTGATGATCCTGACCCTGTGCAACGCCTAGGCTAATGTGTGTGTGTTTCTGTTACAGTTTTCAACAAAAAAATTTAAAAGTGGAAAAATAAAAAATAAAAATATTGGGAGGTGCCTGTGGCTCAAAGGAGTAGGGCGCTGGCCCCATATGCTGGAGGTGGCGTGTTCAAACCCAGCCCTGGCCAAAAACTGCAAAAAATAAATAAATAAATAAAATTAAATAAAAAATTGGCTCAGTGCCTGTAGCTCAGTGGCTAGGGCGCCAGCTAGTGGGTTCAAACAGGAGCTGGTGGGTTCTGGTGGGTTCAAACCCAGCCGGGGCCTGCCAAACAACTATGACAACTCCAATGAAAAAATAGCCAGGTGTTGTGACCTGTAGTCCCAGCTAGTTGGAAGGCTAAGGCAGGAGAATCGCTTGGGCCCAGGAGTTTGAGGTTGCTGTGAGCTGTGACACCATGGCACTCTACTCAGGGCAACATAGTGAGACTGCCTCAAAAAAAAATTAAAAATTAAAAAAACATATAGATATAAAGCAAGAGATTATCTTCGTATAGCTGTGCAATGTTTATTTTTAGCTAAGTGTTATTACAAAAGAGTAAAAAATTAAAAAATAAATTTATAAGGTAAAATGTTATAGTAAGCTAAGGTTAATTTATTATTGAAGAAAGAAAAAGTTGGAATACATTTAGTGTAGCCAGAATGTGCAGTGTGCAGTGTTTATAAAGTCAAGGGTGCTATACGGTAATGTCCTAAGACTTCACATTCACTCATCCCTCACTCACTGACGTGCCCAGGGCCACTCCAGTCCTGCGGGTTCCACTCTTGATAAATGCCCATTACAGGTGTGCTGTTTTTTTCTTCTATACTGTATTTTCATTTTACCTTTTCTATGTTTGGGGATGTGAAGGCACACAGATACCACTGTGTTACAATTACCTATGGAATTCAACACGTGACATGCTGTATTGCTGTGCAGCCCAGGAGCAACAGGCCATACCATAGAGCCTCGGTATGCGGTGGGCTACACCATCCAGGTTAGTGTACTGCTCTCTCTGACGCTCACACATCAAAATCACTTAATGCATTTCTTGGAACATATCCCTATCCTGAAGCAAAGCAGTAAACTTACTGCAAGGGGCAGAAGGTAGTTCCGTGATTGATTTCTTTTTTTTTTTTTTTTTTATTGTTGGGGATTCATTGAGGGTACAATAAGCCAGGTTACACTGATTGCAATTGTTAGGTAAAGTCCCTCTTGCAATCATGTCTTGCCCCCATAAAGTGTGACATACACCAAGGCCCCACACCCCTCCCTCCTTCCCTCTTTCTGTTCCCCCCCCATAACCATAATTGTCATTAATTGTCCTCATATCAAAATTGAGTACATAGGATTCATGCTTCTCCATTCTTGTGATGCTTTACTAAGAATAATGTCTTCCACTTCCATCCAGGTTAATACGAAGGATATAAAGTCTCCATTTTTTTTAATGGCTGAATAGTATTCCATGGTATACATATACCACAGCTTGTTAATCCATTCCTGGGTTGGTGGGCATTTAGGCTGTTTCCACATTTTGGCGATTGTAAATTGAGCTGCAATAAACAGTCTAGTACAAGTGTCCTTATGATAAAAGGATTTCTTTCCTTCTGGGTAGATGCCCAGTAATGGGATTGCAGGATCAAATGGGAGGTCTAGCTTGAGTGCTTTGAGGTTTCTCCATACTTCCTTCCAGAAAGGTTGTACTAGTTTGCAGTCCCACCAGCAGTGTAAAAGTGTTCCCTTCTCTCCACATCCACGCCAGCATCTGCAGTTTTGAGATTTTGTGATGTGGGCCATTCTCACTGGGGTTAGATGGTATCTCAGGGTTGTTTTGATTTGCATTTCTCTAATATATAGAGATGATGAACATTTTTTCATGTGTTTGTTAGCCATTCGTCTGTCGTCTGCGTTTTGTATGGAACCGGAAAAAACCTCATATAGCTAAGGCAGTTCTCTGTAACAAAAATAAAGCTGGGGGCATCAGCATACCAGATTTTGGTCTGTACTACAAAGCCATAGTGCTCAAGACAGCATGGTACTGGCACAAAAACAGAGACATAGACACTTGGAATCGAATTGAAAACCAAGAAACTAACATTTTACAACCATCTAATCTTTGATAAACCAAACAATAACATACCTTGGGGGAAAGACTCCCTATTCAATAAATGGTGTTGGGAGAACTGGATGTCTACATGTAAAAGACTGAAACTGGACCCACACCTTTCCCCACTCACAAAAATTGATTCAAGATGGATAAAGGACTTAAACTTAAGGCATGTAACAATAAAAATCCTCAAAGAAAGCATAGGAAAAACACTGGAAGATATTGGCCTGGGGAAAGACTTCATGAAGAAGACTGCCATGGCAATTGCAACAACAACAAAAATAAACAAATGGGACTTCATTAAACTGAAAAGCTTCTGTACAGCTAAGGAGACAATAACCAAAGCAAAGAGACAACCTACACAATGGGAAAGGATATTTGCATATTTTCAATCAGACAAAAGCTTGATAACTGGGATCTATAGAGAACTCAAATTAATCCACATGAAAAAAGCCAACAATCCCTTATATCAATGGGCAAGAGACATGAATAGAACTTTCTCTAAAGACGACAGACGAATGGCTAACAAACACATGATTGATTTCATAGTACCCCGTTTCCCCGAAAATAAGACATCCTCCGAAAATAAGACCTACTTATAGGAACGATAAGACGTCCCCTGAAAATAAGACCTAGCGCATCTTTAGGAGCATACCTTAAAATAGACACTGTCTTATTTTCGGGGAAACAGGGTATTACATTGAGTAAAAAAGATAATTCTGGAGATTAGCAAGAGGAGTCACAATCCGGGGACAGTGTAGATGTTTGGGGTCACACTTTATTCAGCATATGTTTGTATGCCACCAGGAACCAGGAAGGATAAATTATTCTGACTCCATTCTTGGCAAGATTTGTGCAGCTACTGAACCTAATTATTCTGCAAATCATTTAAGTTGCTGACCACAGCTAGGAGATTACCGCCTAAATGAAGATGACCATCTCGGTGGAGTGGGAGTCCTCCCTGGAATTCCCTCACAGAATTGTAAGAAAACAAAGCAGCGTGTCCACATGCGGATCATTAAAACACTCTCAGTGCAAGACGGCTAGCAAACTCCTTCACACTTTTTTCTATTTCAAGAAATTGGGATTCAAATCTTAACCTAAAGTTTTACGTATTCACATTTTGAAGCATCAATTAAACTTGTTCTGGATACCTGAGCATGGGAAGAGGCTCTTGAGCTCACTTGGTTCTTGGGGTGGGTGGGACTGGTGAGATCACAAAACCTCCTTTCAGATCTGGTGGCTGCGTGGCAAAGAATCCGAGGGCTGCGACATTGAGTGGGAATTTAAGTTCTGGTCTAAATTGATAAAACAGACGTGTTATTCTACGTCCTCATGTTTGTTTTTGTGTATCACTGGCTCCCTGCACAAATGGCAGTTTGTTTTCTAAAGACACCTGAGACTGGAGGAGGGTCACACAGTGAGGGTTTCATGACATTGTTTGTCCGCCCTGTTGGCGGAGCTGAATTTCCTGGGGCAAAAATTTTCTCAGAACTCTTTCAAATAATGCATCCAAACGGTGGCCTAGGAAATGTTAAATGTCTGTGTTGACAAGGATTTGTTAGGGAATTTTTACCTGTTTGTTTATTTGTTTATTTAGGAATACCCTCTTAAGGGGGCTTCCTAATCCTTAAATTCTCCACCCAATGGGTAGAAATAGGCACCCAGTGGTGGCTACACAGCTCTGTAGCGACTTCCAGGTGTCAAAACAACTAGACATTTTAATAAATGTTGTCAAAGAAATGACCAATTCTGTCTAACCCACCAGGGTGTTTTATTGTAAATTTTAGTATGGTTGTCTCTTTGACAGAAATAGCATTCAGAGAATAATTTATAGTATGACTTCAGAATACATCCAGTCCCAGCCTTTTAAGGATCCTGTTGTAGAATATTATTTTATGCCATCATATTTTACAAAGACACAGTGATAACACAGAATAGGCACAGTGCGATTAAATTGAAGTGCATTTTAGATGGGAGGGAACGTCTGCCTTGCTTTAGCAAATAAGGTGTTGGAAGTTTAAAAACTGCTAACGTGGATTTGTAGTAAAGCTCCCTGTCTGTTTCAAAGTGCTGGTGATTCAGCAGCTGTTGGGAATCTGTCTGGAATCGACATGGAAGTGGAGAGAATGTTTCTCCTCAGGAGCTGGGACTCAAACCATCAGCCCACACAGTGCAGGATCTGTGACTCTCGTTCCCCGATCTTTCTTTTTCTCCGTTTTCTCCCCCCTTCACTTACTCTGATTGATGGAAACACGTGCTGGGAGCTTTCCCTGACATTCTTTCCAAACACTGAAAATATGAAATGTTATGGTGGTGCTATGTCTATTTTTGAAAGAAAGGCTGTTAATGTAAAGCCTGTGTTGATATATTGGGATGAATTATAATGGTGCTATTATTACAGCCTTCAAAGCTGAAAATTTATTATTTTTCTCACCTACTTTTGGTTGCTAATACTCGATCATAGGAACATGCTGTGCATCTGGTTCATTTGGGGGGGCTTATTTGTAGGTTTTCAAAGTTAAATTTTATCTTTCTTTCTACCTTCTCAAGGCTCCTTCCCTCACAATTCAGCACAACTGAACTTAGCAGTTTCCTCTTTTCTGGTCATTCTGATTATTGCTATTAATGCTTAAAATGAAGATATTTTGGGAGACATTGATTTATCATTTTATTTTATAAATAAAATAAAAATCTTCTCCGTTGGAACTACTCATTATGGTTCTTTTTTACTTTTAAGCATTTAATTCATACGTGTCCTGTTTCAACATGTATATTTTAAAATGACAGATCTATCTATTGGAGGTCATGTTGGATTTGAAAAGCCAACACAAGTCGGTAGAAGGTAATGGGCAGCCTAATAGAACTCTTAAATTGTGAGTGAAATTATTTTTTAAAGTCTGTACCCCTTGGCATGTTGTCTGGCACAGAGAAGTTAATTATTTTTCACTGAATGAGTGAATAAAAAAGTGAATGGTACAATGGAGTGTTGAATTTCAGAGCAGAGGCTTATTTCCTTGCTGTTGCTTGACTAGAAGACAAAACTATTGTGTCGTAAATCAAAAAAATGTGCATGTATGTGGATAGGGAGGTAAAGTATACGTGTACATACAATAGAATATTAATAATAGTCAATATTTGGTGGCACTTAGGGACCAGGTTCAGTTCCATGCCCATTCTGTATAGTAACGCATCATTTTCATACCTGTTTTTTTAGAAACAGATCCTTGTTTTGCAAATGAGGAAACCAAGGCACGCATAGACTAGAGCACTTTTCCAAAGTCCTGGGGTTTTTCTGTGGCTGAGGCAGAATGTGAACGAAAGCAGTTTCTTTCTAAAATTCCTACTTGCGGTGGCTGCTTTTTACTGTCCCTGACCGTGTCTGGCAGGCACACTCCCGTGGAACCCCTGGCGGTGCGTGAGGCACACACCTAGGGCAGGTAATCTCATTTAGTTGCTGTGGGAATACTCTAGACATATTCTCAAGTTCAGTGGTATCAAAAAAACCGTTAGATCAGCTCACTGAGTGCAGATCTCCCTCATTTTCTGCTTGACTTCACCTGTCTTTTGAGTTCATTAATAGGTATGTGTGTTGGTTTCCCTAAAGTGTTAGAAAGATTATGGACTATAGGGGACCAGGGGATTAATATCTGTCTCCTAAGGATTCAGACACTGCCTTTAGGAATTTACTTCCAAACCATCCAGAGTACTTTCTGTATTCTCACCGAGCTTTGTCCTTAATTGGGTTATGATAATGTGTAATAATTAGTAACTGACCCTAAGAAACCTTCAGTGTGGCCAGAGAGATAATTTACAGATAATTTATTGAAGTAAGAATGTTAAAAGGTCCCCCAAAGAGAAATCATGGCATTTTGGAGTTTTATTTCTCTGAGGGATGTTCAAACCGATCCCATCTAAATGTTTGAGAGACAAGTTAGAAAATCTGTCAGGAAAGGGGAATCCTCTCTAGAGTGAGTTATGCAATCTCGCTTTGCCTTATTTGCCTTTCTTTGAAAATGGGATGATGATACTACTTCTCAGCTTCCTAGGATCTTGTGAGAGGATTTAAATTAGAGAATAAACATACACAGAGTCCTTAAAACAGGTCTTGCACATAGGAAGTGGACAACAAAAACTGTCATTGAAGTTATCATTTTCTTGAGGCAGTTGAATCCTGGAGAAATTAAATTACTCAAGGTTAAAGCAGCTAGTTAATGACTGAGCTGGGGCTGGAATCTTACGACATGTGTATTTAGTACTCATCGTATTCAACGGTTTTGTTGGTGGCCTCTATTTGACAAGTAATAATACAGTAATCTCTGCATTCACTTGGGAGCCTGAATTTATACTGAACTTTCTGCTGTTCCTCCTTCTTTCTTGTGGGGAATATATATATGGTTTTCTTTTACTGGGTATATGCCAACGTTATAGGAAGGAAAAAAAAAAAAACCAGACTTAACTTCCATACATAATCCAAATTTCAAATGTATTAATTTTGCTGAATGCCATGGCAACATACATATCTGTTTTTCAGTTCATGAAAGGTATTTTGGGAATTACTGGCTCGTGCACGCTTGAGCATTTTTGTCTTTCAGCTATAGAAATACTCTACATGTATCCTCTTCATTTTTGTGTTTGTGCTTCTATTCAAGATGAGAATAAAAGTAGTTAGTTTCTGGGTTGTAATATTCTTCAGTGAACGGTGGCTTTCTAAAACAGTCACACCTTGACTGAAATGAAAACTCTGCCATATCATAAAAGATATTCTAATTACTGCATCTAGTTAAAAGGAGAATAAATCACTGGTAGATTATTTTAAGTGCCTTAAATATAATAAAAAAGAATAATGGACGTTGAACAGCTTGACAAGTTTGATGAATGCAGACCGTGCCTGATTTCTGCTGCTTTCTAATGGAAAGGGAGTGATTCTACTCTCTCATAGGTTGTCAAAGGACATTTTTGTTAGGGAAGGTAAGGAGACACCTTATCTTTGTTGAGTGCTTGCGATGTACCAGGCATTAGCAGGGCAATGCAGTATCTCATCTAATCTCCTTTCATCCTTCCCAACCCTGTAGATAACATTACCCCCATTTTGCATCAAAGAAAAATGAGGCTCAGAGAATTTAAATAACTTGCCCCAAGGCTTATGGGTGCTAAAGAGGATCTGGAGTGCAAACCCCTAGTCGCCAACACCGAGGTCAGGCCCTTCCTCTTTATTCTGTTGTCTCCAGCGTAGTTGTAATTGTACGGAAGTGCCCAGGTAACTGTGTCCACTGTCCCATAGGTATTAATTTCATTTCCTTTCATTTAGAATGGGGCTGTCCAAAAGAATTTAACTTCTTGGAGCCTCTGTAAAAATGGGAATCGTCTGGCCACTGTGAGCATAAAAGGAGAAAATATGGGCAAATCTCTTTGTTCAGTGCTTGGCTTGGGAGTTTTTTGTTTGTACGTATCACCAAATGACAAGGGTGTGCCTCCAACTGACTATAAAACATAAGAGTTTTAGGTTATGTCTGATTAATGAAGTCATGAATTATACCTGTAAATTTAAAATGTGTCTGTGGAGTTACTTTACAGGTGTTTTTCAGATAAAATGGCGATGGACTTGCCAAAAGTATCATGAGTTTCCATTGGGTTTGCCTTCATAAATGCATAAACATGTATTTAGTTAGTGCAAACATGATAACAGTGCTAATGAATAGCGGATTGTGTGTGTGGCTTGTGTGTGTGTGTGCACGTGTGTATGTGTGTGTGTATTGGTCATTGATGTACCTGTAGGAGTGTAAAAACGTAAATGGTAGGAAAATTGAATCAGAAGCACATCTTTAATTTTCGGATTGTCTTGTCTCTATAAAAGAATCATCACTGGTAACTATTTTTTGAATTTTAAAATCCATGTACTAAATAGGAAACCTGTTTTCTTGGTTAACTACCACACTTACGTGTATCTCTTTTACAATGCATTTTGGATGCAAGGTTGCAGATTTTTTTCCTTAAATCTGCAAACCAAGTTAAAGAAAAGTTAATTTAAAGTATGTACGATATAGAGATTCCCCTCGGAATCTGCAAATTTTGAGTTTGGGTACGTATTGAACTTTTTTCCCATTATTATCTTGTATCTGGGATTTTGTGTGTGTGTGCGCGCATTCATTTCTTAAGATCAGCCATTGTGTGGATATTTTCTTTCTATTACTACAACCCTGTGACACTATGAAGAAGATATTTTAAATGAGGCAAGAAAATTAACTTTTAAGATCCTGTGTAGATAAGAGTCTATTCAGATTCAATATTCAGTTGATGGCATTCATGAAAACTACTCACGGAAAATAGAAACTCAGAGGAACAAAGAAACTTTTCTTTGCTACCATATTCACAGACTTCTAGGATGTTTTTTTCTAAATCTTTTTTGAAGGGAGGAATATTGTAAAACTGTATATTGCTGCATTCACAAAAATTTTATCCATTTGCATTTACGGATATGCACAATAATTGGACTTACACTCTCTTGATATGCAAACATAAAGTCTTACAGAATCGCCTTATCAACACATTCATCCAATTACATTCTGTTTTTCTTTTTGTTGTCAATGCTATGGTAATAAATATAAATCTAGATTAACCGGGGTCTTAGTTCTTTGTCAAGCATAGGTGGAAAAGTATGTGAGCGTCATTACTTCATGGTTTTTTAAACTGTGTTAAATAATGTCATATTCTCTCTTCTTTGACATGTTGAATCAGCTGAAGAGATAACTAAGTACTGAAGGGATGAGTGTGGCTTTGTAATCAGGGATGAACATGTTATGATCCGTTTTGATCCAAGAAGCACATGAATATGTCACAATTGCATTATTTCATTAGTGAGGATACTATTAGTTTTGTGGCAAAGGTGCTGGTGGATAAGCTTGTCTTCCTTAAGCTTTTATAACTAATTTTTTATTATAAATTACACAACTGCTTTTTTCTGAAAAGTATGTTGCTATTAGCTGGGTTTGTATCTGAAATATGCTAAGAATATGTGAGGGAATCTAAAGGACAAATTTAATAATGGGCCCAAATCTAGTGTGATTGCATTAAAAATATTTTTATTCAGATTTAATGTTGAGAATTTTCAGTTCAAATACAAAATGAGAAGTCCTTAACTCTGTAAACTGTACTTGTAGGTATCTGTGTTTTTAAATATTTTGTGGCTGTTATGTCAAAATGAGATGATTTCCTAATTTATATTGATTCTGATTATTAAAAATTAGCTGAACTAGTATAACACATGAATAGTATAAAAAAGGAATCCTAAAATTGTGATTATTGCATTAAAAATGCAATTTGCAATGTGTTAAAGATAATAATGTGTATAATGAAACTGAGAAAAAAGGCATTTAGCAGGAGTTTCTCCCTCTTTGTGTGTGTGTGTGTGTGTGTGTGTGTGTGTGTGTGAGACATAGTCTCACTCTGTCACCTGGGCTAGAGTGCTGTGCTGTCAGCCTACTTCACAGCCACCTCAAACTTCTGGGTCCAAGCAATCCTCCTGCCTCAGCCTCCTGAGTAGCTGGGATTACACATCCCCACCACAAGGCCTGGTTCATTTTTTTTTTTTCTATTTTAGTAGACATAGCCTCATTCCTATCTTGCTCAAGTTTGTCTTGAACTCCTGAACTCATGGGATCCTTCTTCCTCAGTCTCCCAGAGTGCTAGGATTACAGGTGTGAGCCACCACACCTGTCTAGGAATTTCTCTCTTTATGGTAGTAGAAGGAAAGGGGGATCTTTGCATTATTAGTATTTTCTCTAAATAATAATACCATGGAATTCACTATATGAAAAGGATATATTTTTTACAGTTATACGCACAGTTACTTCAGCAGGGGTGGAAGTCTTATTCTTAAAATGTTGTTTTTTCATTTTCTTATATTTTCCTCAAATCAAATAATTTGAACAAAATTAATATGGAACATATTTAGATTTTTAAAGAAATAGTGTGTGATTAAAGTTTTAAAGTGGAAAGTATGAATGAAGAGTTCTTTGAACAAAGAAGAAATCTTAAAGGAACAGAAACACTAGTTTGTTGGTAAAGTAATAGATGTGAGATAGGACTTGTGCCGTTTCCTTTGCTGTCCTGACAGTGAGAGTTTTATGTGTCTTTGTCTTAATGCTTGTGGAATAGGGACAGAATACTTGTTGGCTATAGATGGCTGCGTGCCTAGATGAAGAATAGTGAGTTCATACAGAAATTTCTCTGACTTGTTGCAAACGTGTAGTAATAAATCATGGTTTTCATGATTCCTCAGAAATTATGACTAACTCTTGACTAGGTCAACTGAGGGAATGCTATCAGATTTTACAGCATGGTAAAAAAAAATATAAATAAAACCTCCATTATATTTCTCAGTATTGAAAACCTGCAAGTAAGGAAAGCTGTTTGTAAACAATCAAAGCTGATGTCATCAAGTTTGTGTGTTATAACATTAATTGTAGTGGGCAGACATTGAACATTCATTTACTCTTATTTATATAAGACGTCATAATTACTTAATGAAAAAAATTTCCTATTCTTTAAGATACTCGCTTTGTTTTGAGGGTTTGGCGTATTTCCTGCGATATGTCTACATCAATTTTTAAATTTATTCATTCTGCTTCTTCCGTGTGCTGACTTCTTATCTTTTCAAAAATTCTAAAAGCTTTAAACTAATATTTTTGTAGATTGCTTCTTCCTTGTTCTCTCTATATTTCTTTTATGAAACTCGTATTAGAAAGTTTTTTAACCTTTCATTCTATATTCTTTCCCTTTAAATCTGTTTTACATTTTCCATCGTTTCTACCTTTCTGTTTCATACATTAGAATATAAACTCTATGAGGACAAAAGTCTTTGCTAAATACTATATAACAAGTGTTTGTAAGAGTGACTTATAATAGATGGGCAGTGTTTGTCGAGTGAATGATTTCTGTGTAACATCTTCTGATCTGTTTTTCACTTAGCTTCCATTGTGTCTAATCTGTGGTTTAATCCAACCTGTGTTCCGTATGCAGTGCCTGTATTTTTAATTTGTTGATGTTCTGTTTAGTGCCATTTCAAACGTGTCCTTTCATTATGATTTCTGTTCCTTCTTTTGTCTGTGTTAACATTTTAAATGCAGTCATCTTTATAGTCTCTTTCAAATTATTCCATTAGTCAAGATCATAGGGTGCTAATCCTTTTTTGTGTGACTACTGATTTACCCACAGTAAAGAAGTTTATGTGTGTTTTTAATTTTTGATTGTGACTTCATCTTATTCTGGGGTATTTATTTTCCTGATGGGCTCTGGGTTGTGGGACACGTCTTACAAAGTGGTTTTATGATAGGTTCTGTCAGTTTCTCAGGAATTTCATTGGTCTGGCATTAGTTTTTATATTAATTTTTATGGCTTTTGGTTGCCAAACTGTGCAAATAGTATAAATTTAGATTCTGCAGTTGCATATGGAAAAAGTTGAGAGGCTTGATTACTCATAGACAAACTCTTCCGTTGCCCCCCAGAACACTTGCCAGATTGTTTTCTCGCCACTTCCCTGAAACAATGACATAGAGTCAGGAGCCTTTCTAAAACGTGGCTGTGTGCACAGGTCTGTGCCTCTGTGGGTGTTAAAACTCCGGCCCCTCTCCCTTAGGGCCCATAGATCTGCTGATGTTTCTAGTTATGTGTATTTTGCTCTGGCAGTGAATTCCCTATGGACATTTGGGAATTATATTTCTTTAGTGTTTGGGTATGTATTTAACTTTTTTCTCATTATTGTCTTGTATCCAGGATTTTGTGTGCACATGTGTATGTGGGCATACTCATTTCTAAGATCAATTATTATGTGGATATTTGCTTTCTCTTTCTGAATGTAATGTGAAATGGGCTCCTTGACCTTTATTTTTTCATTTCATCTCCGAACTCTCTTTCTACATTTTTTTTTTGAGATAGAGTTTATAATCATCTAGACAAGATCCAGAAAAGTAATTTATTGTCCATTCTTGTACCTGCCGTTTGCTGAAGGATCACTCCATGAGATAACATTGCTGTGCTTGTTCTGTTGCTTCCTTTTCAATTTGATATTTAGGGTAAGGCATTGGTATATCAGTAGGATGCCTGAAGCTAAAGTCAGGTGTTCTAGGAAACCTCTTAGACTTGGGTGGACCTGAGTCCCTTCTTGGGTCCCTTCCAGATACTGAAGAAATCTTTAAAAGTTTTTCCTACTATGGAATCTCTTGGCACAACCCCCAACTATAGTGTATAATCAGACTTCTTTGTTAGAACATGTTTTAAATATATTCAGATGTAAAGATGAATATTAATCTATTTGGAAAGAGAGCCTTGAACTGGTCATGCCCCTGTTGGATAGGAAAAATATCCCCAACCAGTGGGAAAGTCTAGGAGCATAATCAAGACTTATTTTATTTAGTTTTTCTTTTGGGGGGACTGATGGGCTATACTTTTAGAGCTACATTTGGTATTATTGTAGCTGGGCTGTAAAACCCTCAAGCATGCATTTCACATTGATTTTATTGTAGACATCTGTGAGGCAAGGCAGAGGGAAATGATAGCATACTCCTTTCCCAGCAATGCAAATCCAACGGGCTAGTGGCAACAAAGCCACTCCCAACACCTTTGCCCTTTTTATTTTCTTCTGATTTGAACTGAAGACACATGTATGTACTCTAAATACAGAGTAAGGACCAATGACCAGGATGACCATCTTACCTGGATCACTTGCCAGGGAGTACAGAGCAGTCTGTTTGCTCCTGAATTAAAAATCTGTTTATCGCTCCTGTGTCAATTCCCATAGAAACCTGAGAGAGGGGAGGTAGGATTGTTTATACAGGAGGGGCCTAGACTTCAGTAACTTGTCTTGGAAGTGACAAAATGCCCACTAGCCCTTCCACAAACAGCTTCTGAATTATGGAAACTTTTTGAATTCTTAAAATCCTTGACCACTGCAACTAATGTAAAGACCCGCTCCTCGACCCACTTGTGCACACACATTTTATTCTATTTTATGGGAATGAGAATCTTATCATTAACAGTGCATAATTCAAAAAGATGGACAAAAGGGGAAGGAAATGATTGAGGAAAAAAAGTACTGTAGCTAGAATGCTAGAACGTTTGTTTTCAGTTTTTGCAAATATTGGTAAAATAATAGTTTGCTTTTTTAATAAAGGCTTTCCAGTTGGAAACTGGAAGCATTTGTTTTAAAAGTATTATGGGAAACTTCTTTAAAGTCTTTAAGAAAAAGGTCCAGAGAAAGAATGTTCTTTGTGCAAATTTCTTCACTTGTACCTGAAATGCAGCTCATCATGTAGACTCCCAGAAATTTTAAAACATTTGTTTATTTAGCCACAGTCTTTGCAAAGCTGTTGTGTGGTAGTTCTGATAATATGATTTGAATATAGCATTCTCAGAATGTCTTATATATTGGGGCAGTATTCTAAGAACTATACATTTTGTATTTTCTGAATAATTGTGTTGATTGCAGTTACGTTTTCAAAAAGTCACTAGTTTTTGAAAGTCATTGTGTTTCTCAGGTGGCACTAGGTTACTGTAATTGTATTAACTTTAACTCTGTTCTTTTTCAGACTTGTGTTTGTAGAGCTTTGGGTTTATGGCCTGAAGCTGAAAGAGGTTTTAAAGAGCTTACGGTTTCTCCTCCCACCTCAACCCGTACTATTGTGAAATATGCATGTTTGAATATTGGAGGAGTTGAGTTTCTAGAACTTTTGAGAGTAATTTTTTTGTACTTCACAGTAGGAAAAGATTGATTTATTAGTAGTTTCCGTGTTCTCTGAAGATCATGATACTATGTATGAAAACCTTAACAAAATACTAGCATTGATATTATTTCTATTTATTTGCTAATGAGGGCTCCACAACTTTGAAGTCTAGGGAGTGTTTGAAACATGAATAGTGAGAAATAATACAACAGTAGTTATTTTACATAGGGGCAAGCTTAGTCTGCTAAAAAGTACAGTTTTATATAAAATAAGTCTTAGGTTGAGAAAATGGAAACACCTTTTTAAAGAAAAAAAAAAAATAAAAGCTTTACTAAGATCCCTTTATGGATTTACTGGTTTGTTCTCATTTGTCATTGGACTGTTTCCAGATGTAAAATATTACTTTCTTGAAATTGCTGTATATTCCACTATCAAAACCAGGTGCATGTTGTTTTACAGCCATTTTACTTCTGATTTTTAGTGCTGAAACTCATAGCCTGCCTTGAACTGATAATTTGTTTAACTCTCTACCTACTAATTGGACCAAGGAATAACTTTGTATTTTTATCTCTTTTCTATTTCACGTTTTATTTCTGCTTCAATTAGTGTGTGCCTTTGGCAAAAAAAAAGAGATGATTTTGCTCTCTGTTTTAGGGTTTGCCTTCAAGAAAAAATATATTTTATTGGCACTTTCCTCAACTGATCTAGGAAGGTTCACAGACAATGAAAAGAGTGAGAAACCTAATTTTAAAATCTTGGTGGTATTATCATTTTCTTTCTTCCTTATAATTTTTCAGAAAAAGAATTTGTACTATTTTTTGCTTCTAATATAGGAGTTCTGAAAATCGAGGCTTAGATTTTCCTTTTCTGCTGTTTGTACTTCAGTATGACAAGAATGGTTTTTATTTTTCCATTGTCGTGCTGAATTTGAATTCATTATAGACTGCTGAGGTTTTTCTGCCTTGACAGTTTATGACAGAACCTTGTATCTTCCCGTGCTGAGGCCACGGTGAGAGTTTGCCGACTCCTCCTCACTCAAGGTCAATATCCTCACTCAAGGTCAGTAGAGATCACACTGTGAAGCAGGAAGAAAAACGATCCCCAAGCCCGAAGTGACTTACACGGAGACTATTCGTAGCTGATTATTAGGAATACAGTTTCTCACGTAAGCTCATCATAGATTATAATCCTGGAGTTTGGCCAGAATATGAGACCTCTGATGCCCCTTTGTGAGGAACTGGGCAGAGGCATAGAGGAAACAGGATCTCAGTGTTCTCATCTCTACGGAGATGACAGGAATGCTGTTGGAGGAGGGGTGAGGTGCAGTCACCTGGGGGTAGGAGGGATGCTCACTGTTCGTTTTCTTTCACTTGTTCACCTCTGTGTTGTTCGATTGATATGCTCACAGGAACATAGTAGACCTGAATGGGGGGTGTGTTTAAACTGAAATTTAGATTTCATTTCAGAATGGTCTTGATTTTTGTGTGCAAAGAGCTGTTAGTTTGCTGGGAAGGAAATTAAGGAACCCCCTAACCTTTAAGTCTCATCTCTTACTGTGCTGTGTCTGTCTTTGTCAACAGTGAAGACGTCTGGGTGGGCCTTCTAGGGGACAGAAATCTCTAAGCTTTCTCTTTCCATGAGTAGAGGTGAGTGAGTCCACTGTCCTTCCGTAGAGACACTGCCATTCCTCAGTCGTGTGTCCCCTCTCGGGACGCATCCACAGAGTCCTTTCTTGCTGTGTTTTTCTTTGTGGAACTCACTCACCTCCTGGCCCTATTCGTGCGTTGGTTTCTGGGCATCTCTGCCATCTTTTCCTTCCTACTACCTGGGTCAGTTCCATGAATGCCTGGTCTTCAGCATTACAGACATAGCATCCCGAACGTTCTGAAATCATTGGCCTTGAGATGGAAGTGCCTTTGCTTCAGATGGGTCAGTACAAACTGCTTCATGAACAAAATTATAAAGTATATTGTATGAAATGACCTCCAGGCTGTGTCTCTAAGGTGTAAATGAACTTGGTGTTTAGACTTGGGCCTCATCCCCGCCATGTCTCACTTCCAAAACCAACAAAGAAATCTGTGATTCACCACATTTCTGGTCTTTAGCATTCTGGGTTTCTGGTAAGGGATGTCAACCTGTGCAGGATCTCCAGTGCCTGGCGCAGCGTGGGTGCACAGCAAATGTTTTGTTAAAAGAGCAAAGGAAAGAGACCTGAGGCATGAGGAAGCCGGGAGCGCGGAGAAGCAACCCGGGGACACGGCGAGGAGAAGAGCCTTCTGACACCCCCATGTGCATTAGAAATGAGCAGGGTGAGACGGACTTCATTAATGGTCGTTAGAGAAAAATCACACTTGTCACTGTTTCTGTGTGTTGGAAGGAGGCTAGATGCGGACCCATGGAAATGCATAGTTACATTTCTTGTGACATCTTCTGAAAAGTCAGTAAGAGTTGGAGACCATCTCGGAAACGTAAACTTCGAAGATCCTTTCTCATGAATTTCCAGCTCAGCCTTTCAGCTTGTTGGGGGCTGAGACTGCAAGGTGATCTTGAGAGCAGCTGGGGAGACTGACTGGGTCTGGCTGTGTCTGTGCCCACAGCCTGCACCTCGCAGGGTAACATTAGCTGGGTAGACCCTGCCCTGCCTGATTTCCTCTGGGCTTTCTGGGTCCCTGTGGTCTGTCGCATTGATCTTGCGTTTTCAGGTTTTACAGCAATTCTAAACATGTGAGGGTACAGACTGGCTCTTTGATGTGCCCTTTGATAGAAGCCAGAGGGCTTTACCTGAGCCTGCATTTAATAATGAGGGGGGTCGCATGCCCTGCAGCGGCGTGCTCCCCGGGAGGCTGGTGTTGTGCGCAGCTTTATTGGGGTGGTTGATTGGCAGTCTTTAATCAGGGGTGTTTCTTGTTTTACTTTTGAAAATGGAGTATATTAAGGGTAGTTGGACATGTAGTCCTGTGGTGTTTCGTTTTGACCACATTTTGTTCATTATGTCACTTGACAGAAGTGGTGGGGCAGGATGGGAACATGCAGGGGATAGAAGTGGACGTGCTAATTTCCTATCACCGTGCTGTTTTTGCAGTTATTCATATTTTTCCATCTTTTATCTTTACTTACGTCCCTAAAAGAAGGCAGCTATCCTATCTCCATTTTATAATAGGCAAGTGAAGGCAGGTGGGTTTTGGAAACACACTTACTGGTTGGTGTGGATGAAAACTAAATTAGAATTCGGAGCTTTGCCCACTGTATACGTGCAGAATCCAAGGTAGTGATGGCACTTCTGTGGACTCTGTCAAGGACTGAGGGGACAGGGATCACCTTTTCAAAGTAGAACTCAGTGCATATAAATGAATTATAGAACTTCAGGATCAAGGGACCATCCTCTGAGCTACAGGTGCCTCTTTTCCAAGCTTGCAGTGGGCATGGTTCTGACAGCGCTGTTGTTTATATTCTGAATACATCAAACTAATGAGAGAATTGGACAAGTCTTTATGAAGGGTCCAACAATCCTCGTCAGAGGTGTCATATTATGCTTTTCTATCTTACTGTTTTTTTGCTTTCCTTGGCCACTAGCCCTCCAAAAGACATTATCTCCTTGTCCTCACACTTTAAATTTTGGGGGGGATTGATTTGGAAGAACCACTGAGAGCCTCCTAAACAGCTTCTTAGAAGTTCATGTGACTTGGGACCCGAGGTTTAGGATCGGAGACCTAGCCCTGGTCTGTTGGAAATGATGGCGTGATGGCAGTGAATAACTCTTCCATCTGTCTTTAATGACATCACATAATTGATGATTGTGCATTGAAGATGCACTTTGTGAAGTACATACAAGCTAGGTGATTCCCTTCTGAAAATAATACTGTGGACCCATGGTGTGTAGATCTCATGTGGCTAAAAAAATGACCCTGTCCTAACTTTTAATCACTTTTGTCTTCGTTGGAATGTGTTAATGGGAGACAGTCTTAACTTTCCTTGGTGAAATCTGGCCATTCATTCGTGGCAAACCCTAACTGTTCAATGAAATACAAATTCGGTACATTTGCATTCTAAGCAAGTTTTATATTTTGACAGCTGTTTTTATTTTAAACAGGGAGTGGAAACAAAATTTCCTTTTCTAAACAGATATTCACCAGGCTTGAGTGTGGTATTGATTGGCCATGGCTGATGTTTATCAGACTAAACAAAGCATGTACGTGTTCGTTGTCTCGAGAGGATTTTCTTCTTAATGAATGACCTGTGATAAATCTTGGAAAGAGGAACACGCCCAAGCAATCTTTACAATGTTTTTAGGCTTTATTGCTATTTTGAGCCATCCGATGGAGACTTGAGTCATTCACGTGATGGACGGGAGACCATTTATTAAATTGGGGAATGTTTATCACAGCACTTTGATGAATATTAGCAGTAATATATTACTACTCTATAAAATAGTATTGGTGGAAAAATTTTCTTAATGTGTATATGGAGTGCACAGGTGTGTGATGGATATTCTGTGCTTCCATTTTGGTGCCTTTCTTGGCATTCATACAGTAACTTTTTTTTTTTGCAGTTTTTGGCTTGGGCTGGGTTTGAACCCACCACCTCCAGCATATGGGGCTGGCGCCTTACTCCGCTGAGCCACAGGTGCCGCCCTCATACAGTAACTTTTAGTTGTTCTCTCTACTCACTGAGTTTTGTCTTTCTTTTTTTTGCAGTTTTGGGCTGGGTTTGAACCCACCACCTCCAGCATATGGGGCTGGTGCCCTACTCCTTTGAGCCACAGGCGCCTCCCACCTAGTTTTTTCTTTATGCCAATCTTAGTGGTAAATATTGGGAATATAAAGATTAATAATCTCTATAGTACCTTTATATTAATCTTTATCCCTGCCTTCAGAGCTGGAAGCACCCACTTACCCATCATGATGAGTGTTACGAGGAACTTACATAGCCCATGTTCTCGTGGCCCAGAAAATGCCTCCTCTGTCTCAGGCACACATTCAGAAGAGTTTACCAGGGAGTGGCAGTTTCCTAGAATGTCTGTTTCAAGGGGACCCTTCCCAACATCTTTAGTTTTTATTCATTATAATTTCTTCACATCTCTGTCAGAAATGTTTGCTATTTATTACGAACACCGTTTTTCATGTATTTTTTTAAAAGTATTTTCTCATTTTGTCTCTTTCCTCCTGGCTTTTAAATATATTAAAAAATATTTTTATCCATTATCTAATTTTTGCAACTTTCGAAAAAATAAAAAAACTTTCCCGGCAGTCACCTCCTGACCCTTTTCTACCCCCCTTAGCTATTTCCCCCTCTCGGGGCCACCTCGCCGTCTTCAGAGCCCCCGCACAGTGCTCTTCCTTTACCGTCCAGCCATCTGCCTGTTGGAGCCTCTTCTTAACTCTCTCTTTTCCTTCTGTATAGATTTCCCCATATGTTTGCTTCTTCCTTTATCCACAAGTCCAGACACTCCTCCATAGCTTTCTTACCACCCCATCCTGGTGTCCCGTCTGTTCATAAATAACTCTTTCATCCGCTTTGGATCCCCCCACCCCCACCCCTTTCTAAAAAGAGTGTGCAAATAAAACCGAGTGCACGGAGCCAAACGCACAGCGTAGTTTTGATTCAGAATAGACTTTCTCTTTCCCATCACCTGTTTTACTCCCCATTTTTCACTGCTTGCCTTCTCTGTACAGACCTCCACAAATTTCCCACTCAATTTTTGTATGGTGGTAGCTGCAAAAGCGACTTAATATATGATCATGACAAAGTTTCTTGCTTCTTACTCGCAGTTTGCCCTAACCGGTTCCCTCCTTCGTGCGCTGCTGCCTGGCGTCTGCTATTCTTGGAGTAGTCAGGTTTGAACCTTTTGTTCCTCAGGGATTAATGTGATATCTCAGAAATAGCAGTCTCCCTGCCTGGGTGCTTGGCAACCCGAAACTGTGGGTAGGATCTTTTCTAAGTCTGAGTTCTAGGACAGGTGTCACAAAAGGGTGTGAGAGAAATCACCTGCAGAAATGGCCACGCTGAGGGCTTTGTAATGTTCTAGATATTTAAAATGTGGATACCCTCCCCCTAGCGTGCTGTACTAGTGACAGGCTCCCTTTTCTGTTCAAGAGTAAACATTGGCAATTTACTTCCCTTTTGAAATGTGTTACTGTAGCCATCACAGAGTTGTTAGTGTTTTTCCTTCCTAATGTCAGTGATAATTTTACTCACGGAATCCCTGCAGAGATTTAGCTCAGCAGGAAGTAAATCTAGGTAAGATTGCCTTGAAAATTGATCTAAAACAATAAATGCTAACTATAGCATCCCTTTTATTTTAAAAAGAGATCTGTGCTGTCACTAACTGGATTATGTGGTATAACCAGTGAGGACTATTAATCATGCTTGGCCGTGGCCAGGGCCCCATTGCACCTTCTCACTCTCATCTTTCTGCCTTCATCTCCACCTCTGTCTCGACCCCTGTTTCTTTGCTTACAGAGGAAGAAGTCAGGGACTAAAGTGATTCACACTCTATTTCTCTAAGGATGAAATGTCACAGTAAAAATGAAAGATAGAACTGTTTACTCCCGAGATGCTGAGAAACTCTAAACTCTAGCTCTCCTAGAGTTGAGGAAGCTAAATATTGTACCAGTGTCAAAATTAAACATCTCTAAAGAATAAGGTATTTTAGTTTTGAATGTCTCATACTTTCTAAAAAGAGGTGGCTTTTTAGGGGGAGGTTTATGTGTAAGAATGAGCTTTTACAAGGACAGCAGAATAAAAAGAAAGAAATGTAAACAAGGAGAAAGACATTGGAAACAACCAACAATATGCTACTGATTCATATTCTTTTTGGAATTTAAAGCCAAGTGAGTGAGGAGATACGGATTTCTTGGAGAAATTTAGCTTAGGTCAATTTTCTTTTAATGACACCGATGCATTAACCAGTTATATATAGTCTTTTTACTGTGGATGAATTTCTGTGGATTCTGGATCATTCGCTGTGCAACAGATCATCCAAAATTGTGGATTCAATATATTTTTCTTTTTACATCTTGTCAGAAATATGTTTTTAGTACATCTTGGACTCAGGAAGATTTAAACATCACAAATCATTTAAGAATAGTTGTTGTTATGAATAAAGCTTCAGTTACGCAGTATTTCCAGATTTTATTGGCTGTACAAGTATATAGTATATTACAGATAACTCTGAGCTCATCTCTAGACGAAGAGATTGGATTATGGTGATGTTTCTGGAGGGGGAAATTACAAACTTTCTTTTTATTGAATGAAGTTGATTTTCTTACCCCCACTACCTTCCTTCCCAAACATTCAGTACCTAATATCCTAGCTTCCAAAACATTCATTCCTTCAGTGTGTAGAGAATATCACGCATCTTCCAGATCTTGGAGAAAGCATTTCTCTAAGCATTTTTTTTTTCAACTTTAACACTCTCATTCTCTGTTAATGAGAATCATATGGTCTTACACTTTTGTTTCCTTCATGTAACTAATTTCTAAAGATTCAGCGAAATGGTTTTCAAGGTTGCCTTCAAGTAGGTACAAATATTTTTGCTCCCAGGTCTTCCTATTTTCTTCCAAATTGGCTGTGGTCTGGGGAAACTTAATTAGTTCAGGCTCAGTTCAGTTGGTTTACAGTGAGGCTGTATCTATACTTAACATTTTTTATAACAGAAAAGACATTTGTGACCACTTTTCATAGCTTCTCGTTGTTGCTTACCCGGTTGAATTTTATCTTGGCAATTGAAAATCTTGGCGTAGGCCAATCTATAAAAATTCTTAGGTTTTCAAGTTGGATATACGACTGTTTCCTAAAAAGAATTCCTCTTCAATACCTTCTATGATTTCATTCACTGAGCCTGTATTTACTGCTTCCTTATCATGTGCGTGGAGTTATGCTTTTTAATTGCTGGTACCCTGAATATTTACAGGTGGGGGGAATCCTCACACATTAATTCTTTGTGTGTTTGGAGTATCACCTGGTTGCATTTACATCAAGCTATCCAGAAGGATGAATTTCAATGATCCATGATATTTATAGGCCATAGAAGAACCAGGAATGTGAATTTGCTAGATGCTGCCTTAGTTTTTCCCATTCATTGAAGGAATACATTTGTAGTCATATAAACAACTTCTCTTTTTGGAGAGAAAAGCAGTGATGTTGGACCTTGCACAGGATGGAGACCCTCCAGATTGTGGTCGCTGTCCCTCTGGATATCTGGTCACCTGATTTACAGGAACCCCTGTTTGATTCATCAGCACAGTGGTTAACCTGCCATTGTAGTATTGTAGACTGTTATGTGAAGATGGTGTTCATTAGGGGGTCATCACCTCCTTTAAGGGTTCACATGGGAGTGAGGTACCTCTGGGGTTGACGTTACAGGCCCAGTGGGCGGGGTATGGCAGATGACTTTCACTTACCTTCTCCTCTCTCGACTTTTGGGAAAGCTTGTCTGGGAGGTGTGCAGTTTTCTGTGCTGAGGCATCTAGTTGGAAATGTATCTGTGGAGATACTCTGGGAGAGGTGGGTTCTAACTTTTTTGGATTGAGCCTGGAGCAGGGGTTTTGACTTGGAGCTCCTGGAGAGATGGTTCCCTATATGTGTACATAGACACCTTTATGTTATGGGAAAGTGTCTATGGAGTTTCTCGGGGTCTCGAGGATTCTTTGATACAACAAAGGCTAGTGCATACTGCCATGGAAGAATTGATCAGAATCCAGTTTACAGATGGATCTGGTCCCAGCCTTAGCCTGGGGTTTGCAATGAATCTGAAAGCCTCCAAGCAAGGCAGAGCAGTGAAAGGGGTGTAAGGATTCACAATGCCTTTTCTCAGGATCACTGCAAGGATTTTGAACATCTTTAGCCTTTCTATAGAGTAGAACATTTCCTGAGATCAGTCCTTCGGCCTTCCATGGACAAAGAATTACCCAGACTAATCTGGCCCCAAATGGTGTAGGAGGTTAAATTGAAGGCAATGTGATCTTTACCCAACCAGCCAGATCCCTCATTAGACAGGCAAGTGTGGTGCGTGCAGTACGGTGCCCTTTCTGTTCATGTTTCCTGAAGAGGGGCACATTTCTGTCTTCTTTGTGGTTCTGTAGACGCATTGTAGAGTCCAGTGGAACTTCAAAGATAGACCAAAGCTGCTGATGACACTCAGAAGTATTGTATAGCTGATAAATTGATAAAGATACTACTGTTTTAAGTGGCAACATGAGGTCAGTGCTTAATATTTACAAAGGACATCAGCACCCTAGATCAGAGACCTGTGGTTCAGGAACCTTGACCGTCACTTCACCATACCTTCCAGGAAGTGTGTTTTCAGATAATTATTAGCATTGGTAATGACCATCAGCTCCTTTCCTTTTGTTTTGTTTCTCTTCCTTGCTGCATGAAACTGTGGTGAGCCTTATTGGAGAGAGAAGCTCACAGGGACGTCCGGAACATATCCAGGTCTGAGCTGAGGGCAAAGCAGAAGTAAAGCAGCTTATTCCTTCTCTTTATAAATAGGGTCATTTACTACATGTACATGCTTTTGGCCAATGGTGTGGACATTGGGTTAATTGAACTAGTTTTAGTCTTTTTAATCATGTGTTTTAACAGGAAGGTAGCACAGAGGAGGAACTTCTTTGGCCTCTGGTGTCAAAGACAGCTGAGTTTGATTGAAACTCAATTCTTTATGAATTATTTAACTTCACTGCGCCTCATTCTCAAATCTATAAAATAAGGTTAATTATAGGTATTTTGCAGGCTTGTTTTGGGGAGTAAGATGTGTTTCAGATTTCTACTACAAATAAGGCTCTCAAATTTACTTTACTACTAAATAGCAAAGTAAAATGGAAGAATCAGGACCTTTGATTTAGAATGTGGAATTTCTCCATTAAATATGTATTTATGATGGGTCATTGACCTTCAGAAAAAAAAAATCAAATGTTGTGTGGAAATAAAATGAAATGTCATCTCATAGAGTGGTATAACTATTACAATTTTTTAGATTTAAAGTACAAGCTTACTTAATTTAGAATTGATCCAAGCATGTAAAAAACTTTAGAAAACACAAGAGACATTTCAGATGAATGCACTGGAATCTGAAAGCTGGCTTTGTAGGGATTACAAGAGAATGGTTAGAATGAGAGAGGAATGAGGGGAGGGGAAAAGAGCCACGGCAGGTATCTAGAAGAAAGGAGTACACGGACTAGAAGGAGGAAGGGAGAGATGGGGGAAGACCCAGAGAAGGAGAGCCAAAGGAAGGATGAGAACGGTGAAAGGAGATGGGGCTTGGAAAAGTTCTGAGGCCTAAATTAACTGATCTTGTCACACCCAGCTGTTCATTTGAGTTGTGGACCTCAGAGTATTATTCCTTTTTATCACTGTCTTTTGAAATGCTAATTAGATAATTGACCATTGTTCACAGTTCTTTGGTTACTTTTTATTCTTACATTTTTAGAGACTAGTCCTTGAATGGGATACTTAGAGCAGCACACCAGATGGGAAATTATTCTCCGTTCTGTGGTTGCCACTTTGACTGGCAGGGTCGAGCATGGGGTATGTGAAATCCAGGTAGGATTTAGCCTAGTGGGTGGTTCTTGTACTTGTGATAGACCCTCATCAGTAGATTTTTATTTTGTAATCGTGAGGGGGGCTGGCTTTTTATTTTCATGTAGACTTACCGGATTTATTCTAACAGATTTATTTAAGACTAATGGCAAGTCTTCCTAACCTCAGAAAGCTCACTTGAAGAAAAGATTATTTAAAGGAATCCACAGATGATTAGCAAGACATCTTTGGTTTCTTGTGAAATACAATTGGAAGCACAATGTTTGAAGAATGTTATTATTCTACTTCTGACCCACTTAACTCGTAGTTGTTCTTACAAAATTGAATTAGACGATATATATGAAAGCATTTTGAAGAATATTACACTCAGCACAAATGTAAGATTTGATTACAGGGGTAGTTATTAATAAAAACTAGGTAGTGGTAATATGTCTGAATTTGCAGAGAAATAACTCTAGACCAGCAAAACATGCTCTGGTAGAAGAGATGCCTGCTCTACATATTTTTACAAAGAAAACTAGTTATTTATCTTCTATATACACAATTTGATGCCATGGCCTCCTTCACACTGGAGAGGCAGCAAAATAACATGCCTGACCTTTTCTGTGTAAACATTGAAAATTATTAAATCTGGATGTTAGAAAGATTGATTTCAATGTTGTCTTTTGAATTTTTCAGTGAACATTTAAGTGTGAATTTTCAGGTAGTTTCATGAAAAAAAATTGACCCTTCGTTGTAATCCTACAACAATTAGAATATTAATGATATTTCTTATTTTAATTTTATGTGAACTAAAATTTTGTAATTTGTCTGGCATGACAATTACAGAATTCTTTCCCCTCAGGCTATTTTTTTCAGAAACAAAATTTTCTTTATTAAAGGGGATACATGTATGTTATGAAATATTTTGCAAATACTAAAAAATAAGTGAAATAAAAAATTCTTCTTTATAATTAACCTCTGTAATAGTTGATTGTATTCCCTGGTTTTATACATGCACACACATACATATGCACATAATTTAAAATATGTGTTTAAATGAACTTCTATTTATTGTTTTATATATACATATATATATTTCTGGTTTTATATTTGCATTTTTAAAAAAGGTATAAGATCTGTCAGAAATGTGTAATCTAATGTGTCTTGGATTTATTTAACTATTTCAGTTTTTCTGTTTTCTAATTAATTTATTAAAAATTTATTATTCCTTTGTTTTTCCTATGTCTGTTGTATAGAAATCATTCTTCTTGAATTGACAGTTTGGTTAAATTATTTCACTCTTTATTTTCCAGATCATGAATTAATGTCCGACTATAAATTTGGCCACATTCCATATGTTTTGTTGATATGTAATATTCTCATTATTGTTAGTTTTTGAAGTTATTTTTAGTTTTCTTTCCTCTAAATACAATAACTAACTTGAATTTTCATTTAAATTTTAAAGAGATTATCAATTTTTCCTTTTAAATTTTTCATAACTGATTTCTAGTTTTGTTGAAGTGTGGCTAGTGAAGAAATAGTATAGTTTCTGTGTCTTAAAATTTCTTACAATCTTTGTGTGTAAATAAATGATATTTTAGATATTTTAAAGATATCTATAATGAGATTTATTCTCATATTTGAAATAGTTAAAAAATAAGGCTTATTTTCTATAATGCATATTTTAATTTAGTTTTTAAACTTTTTACTTACCTACATCTTTTCTGAACCTCGGAAGATATACTTCTGCAAACTACTATTTCTGTTATTTCTCATGCACAAATGATTCCTGATGAGCATGTGTTTATGAAAGATTATATTTTCATCTTTGGATTTTGCTAATCTCTCTATTATTGTCTCTTGTTCTTTTTCTTTGTATTCTGAAGAACTTTTCAAGTTTATCATCTATGTCACCGATACGTTTTCTACAGTTTTATGCAGATTTAAATTTTGTCAATGCCTTTTTAGTTTTCTTGCAGTATTTCCTATTACATCCATCTGCCTTTACATATTGTCCCAAGTCTTTTGTCTTGGCACCTATTTCTGTAGTTTTTGGCTGGGGCTAGGTTTGAACCTGCCACCTCTGGCATATGGGGCTGACGCCCTACTCCTTTGAGCCACAGGCGCTGCCCTTGGCACCTATTTCATAGAGATATTCTATCTTATATATCTGTGGAATGTGACGCATTTCTTTGTAGAGTGAAAATGGTTTTCAAAGTCTCATTCCCCTCTGAATCATGAGTAAATACTGTATTTTCCATAGGCTTTTTTCTCATGGCATAATTTTTAACAGGTTGAATTTTAGCAAGGTCCAGACCTGCCTTTCTGTGGTCTGTATGACACTGAAGCAAATTATATTGACTCTGTTTCAGGCTGGCCTCCACCTTGACCTCTACCAATAGGAGGCGCTAGAAGAAGAATGGTCAGGTAGTGGAGGAAGGCACTTAACCCTTTCTGTTCTTGTCATCACTCTGATAGCCACAGCTTTTTCTGGTTTTCAGTTTTTCCCCACATTCCTAAAGTCAGTGTCATTAGACATACCAGCACAAGTTATTTGCTGTTGTTTGTTCCCCACTGTGTCTCCTCTGAGCTTCTAGGTTCTAAAACCCAACCTTTAGTTTCCCCAGCTGTGGGGGTAGTTTCCATTCACCTGCTCAAGGACGGTTCTTGTCAAGTCTACAGGCAGATAACTACAATGCGTGCTGTTCAAGCCACACATCCCATCATACTGGTGCAGGAGGGCAGCGGTCTTCCAGTAGTCAGCCTTCTAGAAATTTCCTTTAAAAATAAGATTTTAAAGAAGATAACAGTATCCTGATGCCTCACATGTTAAGAAAATTTTCTACCTAGATGTGTTGTTATTATAAACTGCATATCAAAAGTGCCATGTATAGCCTCTTTTATCCAGGGTAAAAAGGTTATTAAAATAACCCATGTCTTTTAGGGCAGTGCTAGATGGCCTAGTAAAGGCATATGGCCTTTCTCAGTCAATTCGTAGTGGGGAATCTGCAGAATGAAATAGAGATGAGAGTAAGCCAGCAGTTCAGGTCTGATTTTCTTGGGAGGATAAAGTAGAGAGGAAATACAGGGGAGAAAGGAGGTTTTACATGGTGAGATTTGACTTAATGCATACGGTTTCCTTTTAGTGTTGCAAAGCTGTAAAGAGGCTTATTGACATCTATAGGTAAGGTCATCGCAATGCATGAAACGTAAATCAAAGTGTTAAAACTCTTTGCTAGAAGGTAGAAGATAACATTTACGTAACATGCTTTTAAGGTAATAAGTTCATTCCTTTTTAATTTCTCTAACTGTTTTAAGAGTTATTTTTGTAGTAGAAATATCCCCTCCCCTACTTGAGTCTGATTTGTAATATTTTTCACATGATGTTATCATCTATTGTTAGGAAATGATAATTCCGTTTATTTTTGTTTCATGGGGAAAATCGTTAACCAGCTGTTTTTGTCACTCCAAGTAACTCACTTCCAGAATTCCTAGTAAGAAGCAATGCTGATTGATAGGGACGTCACCATTTTTCTGACCCTCTCTGCCTTTCACTAAGACGAAGCACAAATGCTAAATAAGAAATTTGAGGAAAGGAAAAGATCCCAGGGCGTGGATATTTAACAAACTGGGTGGTTAGGCTGAATTGTGAAGAGCAGGCTGAAGGAAGAAATGCCACAAATCGGTAGTGGCTTGAGTAGCACTGATTTCAGAGTGAAATGTTTTTATATAAATTGTATGGTTCACTCATAATAGGAATAAAACTCTGGAGCAGTATCAGAGGATGATGGTATGATTCCTTCCTGCCTGATGAATGGAGAAAACTTTCTCCTCATATTCTCCTTAACCTGCCTGGTGTTCTTTCTGTATGACCACGTTTTCTTTAGCCAGTTCTTTCCTCATAAATAAAGCTGTCTGCTCCTATTCAAAAGTTGCGTCTTCATTTATAAATTCACAGAATATGTTCTTCAGGAAAAAAAAAATGTAACTCAATCAGCTTTGCATGGTTTACATGATGTGATAGTCTCATATTTACTATGTGGTTAACAAGAAATAACTGTGAGCAACAAAAATCAGAGAATTTAAAAACAACGAACATTTTGCTTGGGAGCCTATGTATATCTCTATATAAATACATATAGACATCTATAAACATCATCGATCCCCCATGTGCACATGCCATATATATGGATGTGGGATGATGCTTGTTTTTATACATACATATCTATATTTATATAGCTGAAGAAGTGAAACATATTGCTTTTTATTTAAGTGACTCAGTGCATTTATAGACAAGCTTTATTTTACAGCACTTTATCAATTCTGGAATGATTAGATGCTGCTTTGATTTTTGTCTTCTGAAGGTCAGAGTTTGAAAGGTAGATTAAGATTCCTTGGATATCATTACCTGTATGTTGGATATAGACTCTCTAAGAAAATTATTATGCTTTGATGGAAATATAAATTGACTTTAAGTAGCTTCCTGCATGTGAATTATTCATTTATGACCTTGCTGTCAGTTGTTTATGGGCATGTGTGTGTTGGGAGGGTTCAGGGCTGAGAAGGTGGCGGGATGAGAAGGTTATTAGCACTAACCCGAATTTTCAGTTTCCTGGTAAAGTGTAGAAGGCGACATTGAAGCCCTTCATTTCTTTCTTTTCAGAGTCACTTAGTGACCACAGTTCATATTTTAAAGTTTCTATGCAACACTTTTTTGAGACAGAGTATTTCTGACAGGTCACCCTAATGGTTGGAAAGTGACACTTACCTGGGTTTCTCAGGCTCTTCATGACATCAGTAGTTGCTAATTGATGATAGATGAGGTGACATGTGTACTAAGCAAGGAAATTCGAGCTGTGACTAGTGCCATTCAAATAATATTTTCATAATATGGAGAGGTCAGGTCAAATGTTTGTTCTTCCCCGGTAGCATGCTTGGCTATGTATAAACATGTAATAATACAGGGAATTAAATCTTTGTTTTCCAGATGCTTTGGTGATACTTCTACTTGTTAAAATGTTGGATAATTGTGAGAAAAACACAGAACAAATACAAGTTAAGGGCCTCCCCACGTATCTTTATTCTCTTTCATATTTCATACACTTCAACAGATTTATAGCAAGAAGTCCTCCCATGACTGTTAAGTGTTATTTATGTTACCAAATGGAATTTTGATTTTTGTCAGTGACCCTGCATACATATTAACAAAATTTCTATTTTTCTGGGTTATTGATACCTTGCTTCCCTTGTATTTAACTAATAGTAAAACAATAGCTCTATTGGATGATTAAAAAGAATTAAAACATAACTTTGTCCAGTGCTTACATACTTTTAATGTTCATCGTCTTTACCATTTTTTTTTTTTTTTGGGCAGTTCTTTGGCTGGGGCTGGGTTTGAACACGCCACCTCTGGTATGTGGGACTGGCGCCCTACTCCTTTGAGCCAGAGGTGTTGCCCTTCTTTATCATTGTTAAAAATACAAAATATCTTGTTTTGCTATAGTTCACATTCAGAAAATTTTAATCATTATTTAGTCTTAAATTTTTTGACTTGCCAGCATTTTTCTTTCCTACATTGTTTATAATTTTCATTATTTCTGTAATTTTGCACAAATTAAAGTTTTTCCTTTTTTGTTTATATTTTCCAATGTGTAGTTTTTATAGCTCCTGATAGAGTTTGCCAACTGCTTGCAATAGCCTTTGAAATTTTTTTCTGTGAAATTTTAGAATGTAAAGTTTTATAGCACAAAGTTTACTGTTCTTAACGATTCCTGATGAATTTGTATTTGCTATAAACAATATAGTAGAAAATAGTATATATAGTAGAAATATAGTAGAAAATAATAGAAAACAGGTCGTCATATCATAGGAAATGTAAGGAAGATGATATAAGAGAGACTAAAATCAGCTCCATTCATTGTAGAAGTCCTTAGAAATTTAACATATAAACAGTACAGTTGTTTTCAAGATCTGTATCTTGAAGCAGGTCATTAATTCATAAAATCACTTAAGATGGGCTAAAGAGTTATCAAGCAAAAAGTTTTGTTTTGAGAATAATGGATATATGAAAATCTATGTAAATGATTCCTTACTGTAATTCTTTTCTTTCAATTTATCAGTCATGGCAAAACTCAAAATCCAGCATCAAATAGAGGAAAGATGGAGAAGAGTCTAGCCAGGAAGTCTCACACTTTGCTGATTAGAGCTGACGTGTATGTCTGAGGAGTCATGGTTGCTTCACTGCTTATACCTAAACAGAAGTATGTGTGTCCTGACTTGCACTGACCATGTTTATATATCCTCCGATTTTATGCCTAGTTTGCCATCCCCTCCCACCCTCCCCCAGCTCTCTCATCTCATTTAAAGACAATTTTATTTTTCTTCTTTCTCAGACCTAACCCCTGGGAATTATCCATGACTCTAATTTCTCTTGCTATTATACATTCAGAGTCTTCATACATTTTTTTGTTAGTTTATATTCCATAGTCTATTGCTACATGGGCAACACTGCCAAAACTTAGTGGCTTAAAACAGCAGCCATTTTAATTGCACACCAATCTGTACTTAGTTCACCAGTGTGGACTGAGCTCAGCTGGATGGTTCTTTTGCTCATCTCACTGGAGGTCACTCACTCATGAAGATACAGTCAGATGGCCAGTGGGCTGGAGGAGCTGGTTGGCCCAGGGAGGCATCAGCTGGATTGGCTTACTTCTGTTCCACATGGTTTTATCCTCCAGAGGCTAGCCTGGATTATTTTTTTCACATCATGGAAAGGGTAACCACAGCACAAGAGAACAGAGCCAGTGAGCAAATGCTGTTTAAACCAGCCGCTGAGTGCTTCATGCTTATGGGTGTTCCTTCCATTGGCCAAAACATAGTGCGTGGCCCAGCCCAGTATCAAGGTGGCAGGAAACCCCGTAGACACATAGGAAACTTCTATAGGTGATGGGAGGTGTGAGGCGTAACAGCCTCATACAGTATTCTGCCTTTCAAGCATTCAGTTACTTCTCCAAACATCATCTGCTAGTAGTTCATAGCATTCTGGTAATAATTCTGACACCATTCCAATCTGACTATCTGATTTAGCCCTTGACCCTCAGCATAGTGATTCTTGTAAGTCAGATGTTATCCCTAATCTACTCAGAACCCTGCAGTGACCTCTCATCTTATTCAGAGTCAAAGTCAAAAACCTTACAAGGTATGTGGCTCCCCAGGTACCTCTCTGATACCATCCACTTACTTCCCTCCCTCTCCATGGTAGCCAGGCCTCTCTTCTTAGTGTTCCTCAAACACACCCATGCAGGCTCCTGCCGGGTCTTTGCATTTGTTATCATCTCTGCCAGGAACGCTCCTGCCTTGGTCTTTCAAGCTGGGCCATTTCTCTCAAGTCTTTACTCAAATGCCTTATCAGTGAGGCCTTCCCTGACCACATTATTGAAGGTTATAACCCTTTCCTGTTCTAATGCTCGCCATTGTGGGGTTCCTTGCTTTCTTTTTTCTCCAGGGGACCCTCCAGATCACTCTCCATCCTGCTCTGTGCTTCAAGAGGCTAACCTCTTACAGTAGCGTGATCTGACTCCCTTTCTCTCTGTCTTTTTGGTTGGGTTCAGCCAATGGGAAGCCTTACCTTTCTCATTTTGATTATAAGCCTTTTTTTTTTTAAGTCAGTGTATTATTTATGTTGAATTTAGACAAGTCTGATGTAAAATTTAATCAGCATTTTCATAAAATAGTTCCTGTGCTTTTAGTTATATTATTTTACAAAATATCTTTACAAGATATTTTACAAGATCTTGGAGTAGATCTTACTAGTCCCATTTGAGAGTTAGGGATACTGAGGGTGGGATCGAGGTTCCTTTGAAATTTGTTTTCTATCACATACCACCTCCATCATTCTATGGAAACACCACTTGAAGCCACCTTGATTGTTTAATGAAGCCTCTACTTGACGTCTCAGTGTCTATTTCTTTATTCTTTACATCTTTGTATTCTTTTACATACTCAACAGGCTAGTATTTCATCCTGTTTCTCCTAACTCATCATCATCCTCCTCTCCTGTCCTTTCAGCATTTAAATATACCCAGGACTCTCCCATCTTAGAATTAAAGATGGACTCTCATATTTAACGATGAATTGAAACACACTCCTTCCATTAGAGTTTGAGACTTAACTTTCCTCCTCATTTTGTTCTCTCCTTTTCACAGCCTAGTTTTCTCACACCACATTTTCTGTATAATGTCCTGTGAGCTGGCTGCTTTTTATACTCTGCAAAAACTCTACCTACAAGTCACCAGTGGCATGCCAGACTGGTTTTGGCCTTTCTACTGCTTGATTTCTTTAAAGCATTGGACTTTGAGCTACATCCTTCTTCCATAACTCCTATGATATTTAAAAACTAAGCTATAGTCCACCTCTTTGGGGGAGTTTTCCTTAACCTTAACGACTAATTTGAGTGCCTCTCCAAAGTATCTTCTTGTGGCCCAGAGTGAAAGTCAACTACAATAGTTCTCACACCTGCTGAGGTGCTTAGTCTTCTTGATTGAACTATAGTTTTTGCGAGGGGGCAGGACCACATCTTCAGAGCTTATGTACCCGCCATGTGCCTACACTTACCTCCGTGTCGGGAACATCATAAACACTCAGTAAATGCTTGATGTATGAATGGATGAGTCTGACCCTGCCCAACTTGGTGAGGCCGTTTCTTTCCATGTGTTTTATGCTCTGGGTTCTTTTCCCACCTTAGACTCCCTTTCTCACTCCTTCCCTTTCCATCTATTTCCCTGCCTTTCTTAGGTGCTTTGGTGTAATTTTTTTCCCCCAGCTCCTAATCATTTGCTTGTCCTTATATTCAGTGTTGTGATCCAAGGCCAAAAAAGAGCGAACGGTCTTCATGGGTTTGCCTCCAAATTTAGGCAAGTTTCTTGATCTTGCTGGTATTTTCATTGTTAAAAAAAAATATTATACTTTAGGGTGAGGTAGGATCAAATCAGCATGTTTATGAATTGATTAGCATTATGCCTGGCATATAGTTAATTACTGTTAGGTATTCATATTAATAGCAATAAGCCATACATTATATATGTATTATATGTCAGATAATACGTGAATTATATAACATCGCACTATTCTAAAGACAAAGTAATGCAGATCAGTTGCTTTGTGCATCAGTCTATTCTTCCATATATCTCTTTTATTAATTTTTTTTTCCTTTCATCATTTGCTGCTTTTAGTTTACAAAAAGCTTCTATCTGTAAAAGATTCACTGTGGAAGCTACCTGGAGCAGTGTTCACCCTGGAAGAGGCTTTGACTTTCATGGATCTAAGAGCCAGTGTTTTAGCAGTTATATATTTCTTCATAAGGTTTAGCAGTTGTGTATTTCTTTAAAAGTAATGATTTCTTTGAATTCCCTGTCACCAGTTTCTCATCTTCACTAGGTTAATTTTCAGGCCTTCTCTTCGGCGGTAGGTACTGATGAGCATGGCGGTAGGTGTGAGTGTCGTGTGTGTGTGTTTGCCTGCATGTGGGCACATGTGTGCATGCGTGAATGCCTAATATTTCCAAACACATTCTCAGTAATTGAGTGTCAGGAAGTAAACACGGAGGCCATGTTGCTTAGTATCATAATACTCCTGTTGTTGTATTGTCACCACAGGATGCCATCAAAATAGTTGATGCTTGTCAGTATTTATTAATTTGGTACTATTCAGAGAACATTAGCCAAGGGGAAAGGACACAGTATAATCTAGGGAAGATGGAAGATAGGAGGAAACCTGGCGTTGGAAGACCCATCTTTGATCTCTCAGAAGAGGAATACTTATTAAGAGCTTACCTAAATGAAAGCATTTGCATGCAAACCAAATCAAGAACATGAGTCTTCCTTACCTTTGTAGATTGTAATTTGGTTTTGGATCACAAGGAAAAGCCAGGATTCTATGCAAGGGGATTTACATGTTTATGGTAACTCAGCATTGACAGGGGCCACCCTCACTGGCTGTTCAGGCTCAAACTTTCATGCGTATGTGTTTTCAAAGAGAATGAAAAGATTTTAGGGATTGTTCTGTAGAGAAAGAAGTGACAGAGTTTTCAAAGGTTCAGGTTCTTTATTAAAATTAAAAAATATATATGATTTGGGTTTAGAAGTATTACTTCAGGGTTAAGTAGCTTTTTTTTTTTTTGTTTTTTTCTTTTTAAACAGGAGAGAGCAGAATTGCGTCTTGGAGCCAATAAAGGTCATTGCATTTTTTATATGTATAGTAAAAGTCACATTTTCTTTAGCAAACTGAAGGATGCCTTCGTAGTCTAAATGGTAGCTTGGAGAGTCGTTAGATATTTACGGAAAAATTACAAGAAGCAATGTACTTTTCAAAAGTTTTTTCAAAAATAGCTGTTGGTTGGGAAAACTCTGACTGTTTTGCTGTTTGGTAACACATATTCTGAGTCATTCACACAGACATTGTGGTACCTAAAGTGCTGCAAAATTAGACATTTATATGGAGATGTATTGATGTAAAAAAGAAGAAGCTGAGGGCTGGGAAGGATAGGAATGAGTACACGATTTTAAAAACGAGCTCTCTTCTTTTCTCACTCTCCATCTTGCCTAGATCTCCGAGAGGTTTTTCGCAGTGAGAATAAAGAACCCTTGGGAATGTCCCAGGAATCACCATCTAGTAAAAGGAATGGTTTTCTTTTAGTGAGCAAGAGTGGGACCCGAAGTTCGCAGCAGTCAGTGATGCTGCGGTGGTCTATTCAAGCCAGGTGAAGATAGACGCAGGTAGACTGCTCGCTCACTAGGGGAATCGTGGTCGGATTAAAATCTGTAAGCGGATACCCTCCCAGTTACTCACTGGCCTCATGTTCAAGGCCACTTACTTGCCTTTCCCCAGTGTCACTGTGCTCAGTGTCCCCCCTGCTCCCCTCAAGCCCTTAACGTGCCTGCTGAACTCTTATGACTATTGATGCCAAGAGGGACTCAACACGCGTCCTCTTCCAGGGGCGTTCTTTCCATCTCTGGATTTTTATAGTATTTATTGGTCTAACTTTACACCACACTGCCTTTTCCTTGCCTTTTAATTATTCTTTTTTGTTTTGAACAATTTTCAAGCATGTATAAAATACCCCCCCCCCCCCCCATACACACACACACACAATGTGGCTATAATGTAACTTCAGCATTTCCCAACATTCTGCCATTCTGGAATCATCTATACACTTCACTCCTTACTCCCACTTGATTTTAATTACTTTTTAGTAACAGACTATGCAATCCTGGAATTCAGGAATTGTATACATATATGCATATGTATTCACATATATACCCCTTTATTTTATTTTTTTCTGGTTAAAATATAATGTGTCCTCACTTATGGGGAAAGCTTGTGTTAAATTGTTAATGACTGTGCAGATTGTACTCTGTTTTTAAAAACATTTTTTTTTTTTCTTGCGACAGAGCCTCAAGCTGTTGCCCTGAGTAGAGTGCCATGGCATCACAGCTCACAGCAACCTCCAACTCCTGGGCTTAAGCAATTCTCTTGCCTCAGCCTCCCAGATAGCTGGGACTACAGGCGCCTGCCACAATGCCTAGGTATTTTTTGGTTGTAGTTGATGTTGTTGTTTGGCAGGCCGGACTGGATTCGAACCCACCAGCTCTGGTGTGTGTGGCTGGAGCCTTAGCCTGTTTTTAAAAACTTAATATACAATTTGTATATTGCTTTTTAACTTAACATTTTATCATGAGCATTGTCCAATGTCCTTAAATATTCTTGAAAGGAATGATTTTTTTAAAGACAGCATAATATTCTATCATATGGATCTTTCGTAGTTTGTTTAAGCAGCTTGCTGTTGTTTACCACTGTCTTGAATACCTTTATATACCTGTGTGCATTTGTAAGGGTATTGTGGGGATGGTGTCTTAAGAGAATCACTAGGTGAATGGATCTTGGCATTTCTTCCCAAATTGTGATCCAGGGAGGCTGTGCCAATTTGCATTATCTTAGTTTGGGAGTTGAAAAATAGTATCTGATTGTGCTCTTTTAAAAATTGGCATTTTTCTGGATTATTAATGACACTGAACATGTTTTCATGTTCATGATTCTTATTTCACGTGTTAAATGAGGTGTTATCTGGGATTGCAGTGACTGGTACATGCCATTTCGTTCAGTTCCAAATCTGGTGCTTCACAGCAATGATCAATTATTTTTAGTATTTCACAAATCAGCTTTTGCTGTCTTTGGAACCAGAATGTCTGCTGAAGTGCAAGTTACATTAGTTGAGAGTGGGTTTTATTTTACTTTTGGAGCATTATTTTTTTAAATTGTCACTATATCATTTTCTCCTTTATATCATGTAACTTCATTGAGAAATGTGATTCAGTTGGGAATCACTTAGTTTAGGTAAAAATTTCTTCATCCACAAAATAAACTGGGCCAAATACATTTTTGAGTTTTGAAAAACAATTACTTAGATAAAAGTTTTTAATTACCCAGTGTATTTGAATTTGCAAATTTCTCTGATGAATTTAAAACTCTGAACTCTGTTCTTAAAGTACTTGGCGCAGTGTGAGTCTCCATGAACATAGAAGTTGCCATTTTTACGAAATCAGTTTTTTAATGCTGTGAGGCTACTTTTGCTGTATGAAATTTCCCAAACTCTAGCATGGGAATTGAAGGAAAACATTTACATTATTAAGATAGCGTAGGTAAATATTTTCAGCTTCTGAAAAAGGAGACAGTGCTTTTTTTCTCTGTTGAAGTTACTTTATGATCTACATCTAAGTTGTAAATCCAAAAATAAAACCAGCATTTTATTAGAATTTCCTGCCCTGCGTTGCTTCCAGTCGTACTTGGCCTAAGTGTGTTCAAATATGCTGAAAAATAATTTACTGCATTGTGTTGAAAAATAATATTAAAACTATATGTGTTACGTGGAAGAAACACTCAAAGCAAATCTACGCAGACATCAACAGGATATTATTACCCCAAAGAAATGACGACAGTTTGCCAGCTTGATGCGTACAGGAAGGAAATTTACAAACATCTCCAGGAGAGGCATGTTCAGCGGTTGAAGGAAATGAGGCACGTCCTGCTTTTATTGTGCTTATTGCAGTGGGATTCCCAGAAGACTGTACAAGGCTGTCCTGAGACCTCTGTTTGGCAAAGATCTTGTTGACTCATATTTTATTTTTGTTCAGTAAAGGTCTGCTATTGTTCAGATTTCTAATGTAGCTCATAAACACACAGCCAATATCATTTCCTCTTCTATTGACCGATGTATACAAATAAATGAAAATCTGCTGTCATCATTAACTAGTGTTCTGTTTGCCTGAAGCACAGAAGAGCAACAGGGAAGGTCCCATATTAAAAGAAGGCCCTTTAAGTAAATGGCGATCGTAGTTCACAAACTCTGAAAGTTCAATAATTGTATTTTAGAGTTTTAACCACTAGGCATAGTGAGGGAATTTATTACTTCCTATTCCTATGGAAGAGGACAGCAGAGGCAAATATTTATATAACTTGTATTTTAAAAGCTTCGTCTCAATTAAAATGTTGGCTCTATCGACTTCTGAATCCTTAGGAGTTGAATCACTGGACATTTTTGACTGGCTCATTAGAAAGGCTTCGAGGTTGAAATGCACGGTTTCACATTTTGGATTCATGTAATGCTTTGATGTGTTTTTAAGATTTTTATCAAGTTGTACACATGTGCATGAGAAAGTAGTATGAATTATCATGAACATTTCTGCTTTTTAAAGCTCTAGGCTTGTTGCTGTATCTATCAAAACACCCAGAATGGAATAACTCTTCAGACTGTGAAACAGCAGAGTACACATCTTCCTGGTTGCTCTGCTGTGACTCAGTCACAGGGGCAGACTGAAGGCTGTACGTGGGGTTTTGGGTTGTGAATGTGAACCTTTAACCTTGAGTCAGAGATGCGGTTACTGTCCCTCTTACACACTAAGTTGCACTGCATACAGCATCAGTGGAGACTTGGCTTTGGTTTAGTAGAAAGTTAAAGGAGCAAACGTGGAAACCATTGTCAGAAAGTAGGCGGCCAGTGTGTTGGCTGAAAAACCTTTACTTGTTTTCATGTCTCTTAGTTATTTCTTAGGATTAGATAAGTTTTTTTCCAGCCATTTTCATGTAGAAAGAATCCCAAGGAAAGTTATTATTTTAACTCTTCCAGGATAGGCTCCAGGGTGAAGATAGGGATTGATTATCAAAGGAATTTCCCTGGCTGGCATCCTAACAGTTTTAACTTCCTGTGATTTTTTTGTTTTTACCCCCCCTTTCCTTTTATTTTTGGCTCAGACCTTTAGTAACATCTGGATTAGTGGAATTCCTGTGGGAGATAGGTTTAGGGGGGTTAAGGTGCTTCTCAGTCGAGATTTTGAGGAACGATGTTAACTGTGAGATGGCCTTCCGTTGTTCCACTATAAAAGGGGCTAAGATTTGGGGGAATCATTTTAGATCTTACATGAAACCATTAGAGATTTCACCCTGGTAACCTGAGCTGCCTTTAAATTATTTACTTTCAGTGGGGATCAATGTCTCTGTAATCCACTTTTCAAAAAAACCTTGGTTTAGTTTGTAATTCTGGGGGCTGCTGTTTTGTGCACTGTGCTGTCAGCAGAGGTGTCAGCTATTTTCTGGGTAGTTTTCTACACAGTGAATTAAACCTGAAAAACCAAGTCATGGTGCTGCATCTGGCTGGGTGGTGGATGTTGGTGGTGGGTCTCCATCTGGGTGTGTCTGGGTTTGTTTTTTTGTCACTGCTCCTTCTTGCTTTTAGGTCACTATAGGTTTTATAAGAGAAGAGACTGACTTAGATGACATCAAAGCTTTTTATATCATAGTACCCCAACAAAGTTATATAAAAGCCTACCCCGTGTCTAACAACTTATGATACCCCCAGTCCACGATACTTACGGATGGTCAGTTAACAGCGGTAGTCCCTGAGTACCTGCAGAAATAAGACACACAAATGTATTTCAATTCTAATTTATCGTTTTTTTTTTTTTTTTTTTTTTTTTGGTGTGGATTGTTCAAGGGTCAACAACTTTTCAAAATGAGAAATGGAGTTTTTGTCCTGTTTTAAAACATTGTACGATTTAATAACAAGTCTTTCTCAGATTTCGGAGTAAAGATTTCCTCTAATGTTTATTGCAGATAATCTGTTTAACAGTTAATCAAAATACAATTTATATTTTGTTTGGATTTTTTTTTTAAGTCAGCACACAATTTCTAAAAGTAAGCAAATTTTCTTACAGGGATGATGAAATGAAGCCTTGTAGCACTTAGCTTGTGTTGTGGTTCTGTTATTTGCTGTTTGTTACGAAGTGTTCCCAGGAATAAAAGGATGTGCACAGAAACCCTGTTTACTGTACAGATTTCTGGTATTTCATAATTAGAGAGCAAGTGTGAGCTGGGAAGGGTGGCCTGGAAAGCATGGATTTTGGCTTTAAATCTCAGGCCTACCTCTTACTACCTGTAATCTGGGGCAACATAGTTATTTAATTTCTCTGTAAACAGAGGATAACATAAGTACCTTGCTTCTTTTGGCTGTAGGAATGAAATGAGTTAATACATGTAAAGCATTAAAAACAGTGTTTGACTCATGATAATAGCTCAATGAGTATTTTTTTTTTTTGCAGCTTTTGGCTGGGGCCGGGTTTGAACCCGCCACCTCTGGTATATGGGGCCGGCGCCCTACTCCTTTGAGCCACAGGCACCGTCCCTCAATGAGTATTTTTAAGTGATTAGCATAGTGAATTTTAGAGAGGAAAAATAAAATGGGGCAGTTAGTTTCTCACTTATCATTAGAAATGATGTTTACATTTGAAAATGCAACAAAATATGGACATTCAAAAACTATTCTCAGAAGTGGTGGCAACAGGATTTCTATAACAGGGGAAGATTTGGGAATGGGCAGTTGGTGAGAAGGAAGAGCAAGATGGACCTAGACTGTGTTACAGATCAGGTGGAAGCAGCACAGTTTTCTAAAGACGCTTCTATTTTCAGATGAAATAAGAATGAGTTTTGCAGTTGCACGTGTCAAATGATAAGGTGTTCAAGAGGCATTTTTTGTTGTCCATGTTGGAGGAGGTGGTGAGAAGAGGTTTTGGAGTGTGTTGTGTGTGTTGGGTGAAAATTACCCCAGCCTCTTTTTCCCTCTGCCACTGGTCCTCTGGTCAGGGGGCCTCTCCCCTCACTGGTTCTGTTATTTATTCCAGGTGAACATCAACTTGAGGATGAGATTTTTTTAAGCAACAATCAGCCTCTGCATTTTCTCCGACTTACAATTGCAGGTTGCATGGGTCAGTTTCCCTGTCTCATTGGAGTGAGCGCCCCCAGAATTTTTAGAGGAATGGAGAATCTGGGGGAACTCATCAACATTAACACTGGAACCCAAACAGTTGCTTGACAGATTACCCCCAGTAGACATAATGCACCCCCAAATCTCCCTCACCACCATCCAACGGTGTTTCAACCAAGTTTAGAATTCAGGGGTCACCTTTGTGGCTGCCGTCACAGCTGTGGCCTTGTGGGTGTACAGGGGTTTCTTCTCCATCTACATGAGTGTGGTTGTCTGTTGACACGCAACTAAACTGTAGAGAAAAACATGTAACTCTTAGGGAAGCAAAAATGACAATTAGAATGTGGAGGTTCCTCCTACTCCCCTTATCTGCCTTCTTATTTTCTTCAGTTTCAGTTACCTTCAGACAATTGCAGTCTGAAAATATTAAATGAAAATTTCAGAAATGAACAACTCCTAAGTTTTAAGTTGGACGCCACTCTGAGTATCATGACGAACTCTTACGCTGTCCCTGCTCCCTGTCTCATAGGACATGAATTGTCCCTTTGTCCAGCAGATCCACAGCATGTTCCCTTCCCATGAGTTACTTAGAAGGTTATCAGATTGACTGCCACGTATAAAACACAGTGCTTGGGTTCACGTCACTCTTACTCGACTTAATCATGGTCCCCCAGTGATTTTGGCAATTGGTAAAATGCTCCCGTTAAGTGAAAAGGTGGAAGTTCTTGACTTCGTAAGGAAAGAAAAAAAAAATTGTAGAGGTTTCTAGGATCTGTGGTAAGAACAAAATTATAAATAGCATGTTGTTAGCATTGTTCTATTTTGTACTTAGTTATTATTGTTACTCTCATTTATAAATTCTATATAAATATACTGTATATCAGGCGTCCTCAAACTTTTTAAACAGGGGGCCAGTTCACTGTCCCTCAGACTGTTGCCAGACTATAGTTTAAAAAAAAACAAAACAAAACTATGGGGCTGCGCCTGTGGCTCAGTGAGTAGGGTGCCGGCCCCATATGCCGAGGGTGGCGGGTTCAAACCCAGCCCCGGCCAAATTTCAACAAAAAAATAGCCGGGCGTTGTGGCAGGCGCCTGTAGTCCCAGCTGCTCTGGAGGCTGAGGCAAGAGAATCGTGTAAGCCCAAGAGTTAGAGGTTGCTGTGAGCCGTGTGACGCCACGGCACTCTACCCGAGGGCAGTACAGTGACACTCTGTCTCTACAAACAACAACAAAAAAAAAACAAAAAAAACTATGAACAAATTCCTATGCACACTGCACATATCTTATTTTGAAGTAAAAAAAACCAAAATGGGAACAAATACAATCACATGGCCTCATGTGGCCCACGGGCTGCAGTTTGAGGACCCCTGCTGTATATCATAGGCATGTATATGTTAAAAAATGTTTGAGGATCTACTGGGGGGACTTGGAATGTATCCTTCCTCTGATAAGGGGGGACTACTGTAATTGTGTTGAAATGAATGACTGTTCGCTTACTTGTGAAAATATCTTTGTGGTGCTTGTGTATGTGTGTTGCCTGTGGGCATTTTAATGTGTGTGCTATAATAGCTGATGTTTTTCATTGGACATTAGGTTCAACTTGTAAAAGAAAATGTAGTTTTAGAATGAGGAAGCTGATCAGTGGTTTCCTTAATATATACACATATGTATTTTAATATGTACATACATATCTGTACACGCACACATACACTCACGTATATGTAAGTTTTTTTTTTTTTTTTTTAACCAAAGTCTTATTTTATTAGGAATTTAGAAGTAGGAGCCTCAGGTCCTCCTGGGTTTGTTGGAGTTATACTTTTTTACAAAAATAGCCCAAACGTCTCTGCAGAGAGAGGAAATGTGTAGTTTTATAATAGAATCACGTGGGATGAGGATCACTGAACCAGAGAGAGACTTGTTGCCGTTTGATTTCCACTGTGAGTGATCAGCATTTCTAGATCTGCAACAATGATAAAAAATGATCTGGTCTTTAAGTAAAACTGAGATTACATGTTTATCCTCAGAATCTGAAATCTTTAAAACTGGAAGAACAAGCTTTCCAGCTTCTAGTTCACTCCTTTGTTTCACAGGTGAAGAATCCTTTGCTCAGAGAGGTGTCTCGGCTGAGGTTACTCAGTGAACAGCCCGGCCTAGAACTCAGGCCCGCTGAATCCAGGTCCTGTGTCCTCTTTGTGTAAGCACATCTTGTTTTTAATTTTGCAGAAATCTTTACATGCAACCCACTCTCAAAACGTTGTAGTGACCAGATCTAAACCTCCTGGATTTGAAAGTTGGCTCTTTGTGCTGCTGTTTTTGTCCTGGTCACCTTTCTCAGTGCCCTTCTCTGTGCAGAGGGGGTGGTAATTTCATAAAATTGTAATGAGGAATAAATAAGTTGTTTCTTGCAAATGACTTACATGAGTACCTGTCATAAGTGTTAGCTATAATAATATTACGTTATTAATAATCACAAGGTAATTGTTTAATTGTTAATAGCAATATAATAACATGTTATTTTTAGACACTTGGGTTAGCTATCCAGTATATGACAATAAAAAGGTGGCTCTGTTGAAGAGTCGCATTCCATAATTATCTAGTGAAATCAGGGCCATAAATCACTGAACATCTTGCTTCATTTTTGTGTGAATTATTTGGATTGACTAAGTACTCTTGGTAGTGGGCTGGGTTACCATCTGCTGTGTTTTGCCTCGATAGGTCAGGCATTTTCTCCTAGGGAATGGTGAAGTGGAAAAAAATGCCAATAACCCAACTCCAAAATGGATCCTAACTGTCTTGTTCACATTTATAGGACAGTTTTATAGCTGTAGGTAAGACGGATAACTGGGCATTATTCCAACATCTTGGCAGTTTTCCTTTTTCAAGGTACTAATATTAGGATTAGCATGTTGTTTTAAAACCATTGCCTTTCTGTACTTTATAATTGCTTGTTCTTGGGGGAAGCTTGGAATTAGAGTTTTCCTGCCAAATATGGGAGAGGATGTGTATTTTGTGTAAATACTTTGGTTTCTAAAGTTGGACTTGAAGTCCATTTTTCCAATAGACACAACAGATGAGAGTCATTGTGGGCGCAGTGTATGTTGGGTGGCTGCAGAGTGCGCATGAGCAGAGGTATCACCGCCTGTCAGTTTGTTTTCTTGTGTGCTTCAGTTTATTTTTGGTATTGATATCAATGTTTGGCTGTACAGTGATTTGCGTCCTCTATTTTGTTTCTAAATCAAAGCCTTGGTGGATGAAAATTATAAGGAAAAGATTAAATTGTTTATGGCATAATCATATTTTCTCGAAAGCATCGAGGAAACATAGTGTTTGTACTTATTAGCCTATCATAACTTTAGGGACTAAAGTGTTTAGCTAGTTTTATGCAAATATTAGTTGGAGTTCTAATTTTCCTAAGAGAGCCTGGTGCCACAAAAGTTATTGGTAACTACCGCACTTCAGTTTTCATCTTCACACGATTGTTAGAATGATTCAGGAGATAAGCTTGGAAATGGTTTAGACTTCATACATGCATTCTTTTTTCTTCCATGTGTACATTTATTATCTTTTTTATAGACTTCATGGGGCAACACTTGTGGATCTGGACTTGGAGTCTTGACAGTGGCCTTGCTGCCTTATAGATGACCACTAAATGTTGTGGAACGAGTACATATTGATTGGAGCAGAGGACGTGGGAGTGAGTATGTTAAGGCAGTTAGAAAAGACTTCCAAGAGAAGTTGACCAGGCCATTCCCTGCTTCCTGCCATGTGTTGTTAAGTCTGCAGGGCCACATCACCATCATTGCCTAATGAAAACCGAATTCCTTGGGAACCTGTTAGAAATAATAAGAATTCTATCTCGTGTCCTCAGAATTATGGGACTTGAGGTGGTTGTTTTCTAGCAGTTGCTGGGAGTTATGAATCAGGATTAGGTTCTCGTTCATGGAGTCCCACAAAGGCTTCTGCCAGGGGTCTGGACATTGTCACTAATACCTCTGCCACCTTGGTTGGGCTTGCCACGTCTTTGGGTGTGGTTTATTCTTCTGCATAAGGGGGCGAGTGCTTGTTCTGCCTTCCTCTTAAGTTTTTTGGTTTTATTTTTTGAGAATGATTGAAATAATATGTGAAAATGCTATTTACAAGTATAGAAGAGGGTTTGGTGGTGGTGCTGATGCTGTTGTTGGCATCAAAAATGTGGAAGATCCAGACTGAATTTTTTACCTTCCTAACTTGGAATTTCCAGGAATGTATGATGATCAAAATTTTCTGTTCCTAATACCTATTGCATTGTTTCTGACTAGGAAATAGACATTCAAAGTTCAACACCCGTAACTAGTATTATTTTACTGCATTGGTGATAATCACTTTTATTTTATCCTATTAAAAGCACCTTACAGGAGGATTCTTAAAGTTATACTGTTTTTCACTAGTAACTAAGGCAGTTCAAATAAAAGACATTCAGACTGAATAAGGATAAATCAAAGGTAATTAATATCCACTGGTGAGGAGGTGGCAAATATCAAGTGTCAACAGCAGACATTTTTAAGAAGTATAAAGGTAGCAGTAGATATCTTTTGGAAATTGAAATGTTACCATGGAATCAAAGTATTCTACTGTAAGGGTGAAAATTTGAAGATACCCACTTTATGCCGTCTGTTAAGATGAAGTTAATATTCCTTTTACACATCCTTCTTGAGACCTCTTAATGCTGTGGAGTTTTCCTGTCTATTAAGAATAGCTTTAGAAAGAAGCAGCAGTTAATTCCTAACTTGTATGTAACTTGCATGTAAGTTTCTTTCCTTGTGTGTAAATCAGTTCTATTTTGTGAAGAATATCAGATATTATTTACTCTTTCATCATGCCCCTGGTTGCAGTTTTCAAAGTCAGAGTTTTGTATTTACATTTCCCTTTATTGTCTGCTTTTGTAATTCCCGCTTTAAAAGGCATCCTGAAATAGCAACGAAAGAATAAATTGTGCCTTGAGAGTACACGTGTGAGGTTTGTATTATCTGGTTACCAAGGATGATTAAACTTCTAAGCTTTCCTTTGTTGTGCTGCGTTGTCCTTTAAATGTCAAGAAAAACCTAATAAAAATATTTTCAAGGTAGCAGTGGGGAAAAAATCTCTATGAGATGACCAGAAGGACATCTTACTTGAAACTCCGGTGGCAAACGTTTGCTGGTCTTTGGATATCTAAATATTGTGACTTTAGATACGTAAATACAGTGAAGAGTAGAATTCAGTGATTTTAGATTTAAAAACATGAGGGATTGTACTATCTAACTCCTTTTCTCCATAACGAAAAAAAAGGACCAAGAAGTGTAGAGAGAAGAAAACCGATTTGAGTCAGTGGTGTATTTCTCGGTTAGTTTTTTCACTTAGGAGATTGCAAATTCACGTGAGATTTGCAGAGGAAAACAATTAAGTTACAGCAGATATTATCCAGTCATTGTTCAGACCTGTAAAACACTGTTTTTAAGTTGCTACTTATCTCTCGCCATTTCTTTTTTTCCACATCTTGGTTGGTGTTTGTACGATTGGGGGTGGGGGTGAGGTCCTCTGAATGGGGTTGCTCACACTCCAAAAAGCCCTTTCCCCCTTCGGTTGAAAGAAGCCACAGCTGAAATCAGTCTCTTTCCCTTTTCATGATATGGGTGTGCGGTGGAATCAAAGCAGGGAGGATGAAAGCCCAAAAGCTTCCTGTTTCCAGCTGTTTTCCTCAGCGAAGATTTTTTTTTTTTCCCTCCCAAAGATGATGCTTCCTTTCAAGAGGTTTTTAATCTGCTAACTGTTTCCTCAGTTTATTTCACTACAGTAAAATGTGTTCCCTTTAGGTCAGATCTTTCTCTTTCAAAACCCAGCCTGTCCTTTTCAGCCGTGTTAGTTGCTACTCAAAAGAACAAATGTGATTTATAAAAGTCCCTTTAATGAGGTACAAAGACCAAATAAACCTTAGCCACTGGAGTTGCATCTTTTCGGTTGCTTTATTTTCATTTATAAAAGATTGGAGATGTCAGAAAGGCATCGAGAACGCAATTAATTTGACCGTTTAATATTTGCACACAGAGCAGTTAAGAGTGAAACATGTCATTATGGCCTTAGGGTTGGTTGTATGTGTGGTTTTGTGTTTTTGCTTTCAAATGCAGTATAATGATATGTATTCTGTTGACTGTAAATGCTTAAAATTAAAATTAAGGCCCTGGAAATGGTATAAATGCTAAAACGAATATTAATAATGGCTTGATTTATTAAGTGATGATGTGCATAAAAATAATGGCTTTTGTCCACTGATGGTTATTATTTTACTTTTAGCCATTGATGTTTTAGCGTTTACATTTCTAAATTCTGCTTCACTTTGGGGATACATAAAAATGAATTCTCCTAATCATTTATTAAACATAATTCTCCCTCTCCCCCCACGTAATACGAACTAGACCAGGGGTTCTCAACTTGTGGGTTGCAAACTGTATTAAAGGGCCACGGCCTTAGGAACGTTAAGAACCACTGAACTAAACCTTTCACCCATTGCCTAGATTTTCTGGGCTTCTGACTTCATGATAACAATTATTATACACTGACTTGTGAGGGAATTTCAGAGTGATTCAGAATATCTTCCCCCAGATAGCCATAGTGACCTCCTGAAAGTCCAGGAACTTGTCAGCAAGAGGTTCCGTGTTGTTGACCCGTTATTTGAGCTAATTCTTTGTGATATAATGAAGCCAGTGGCGTATGGGGGAGAACCACCTCATTTCATTTTCACTTTAATGCTAACTCTAACATATGCTTTTGAATTGAAGCGGGGTCCCAAATGCCAATATACGTTAAAAGAATTAAACACTTTAGAAAAAAAGTTTTGCCTTATTTACTCCTGTGCCCACTCCCTGGAGGGTGAGAGGCTGATAGTGCTTAAAAACATGAGCGTGCCTATTTTATCTGCACTGTTTAATAGAGAGCTATGAAAAAAAATGGCAATTAACATATTCAGACAGAAAATCATCCTGGCTGAATGACTCATTAAATAGTCGTATAAACAGGATGTGCCGAAATGAACTGGTACAGAATTTAGTTCCATTGGTCTTTTCAGCACACGCTGCTCATTATCAGCACTTTAAGAAGCAGACTTGTGGGTGCTTAGAGGACACTTAAATTTCTTTTCTCTTTATTTTTTTCTTAACTACTTCTCCCCTCCTCCACCCTTTCCACCCTGCCATTCCTAATTCTCTGGCAGGCTACGATTACCCGTCTACACACGAAGCATTCTGTTGGAAACCAACCAAATTAGGTGTAAGAGCTTCTGACTTTCAGCCAGGCCAGTGATCCTCACCTCAGCTGCCAATCAAAACCTACCTGAAGATTGTTTTTTACATACGTAGACATTGCTGAACCCTATTTCTTGAGATTCAGATTTGGTAGGTATGGGAGAAGGCCCGGGAGTCTGTATTTTAATAAAAGCTTCCCACGGGATTTGGGGAACCAGTTGGGCTTGGAAACTACGCACTGATTTGTGTCCCTACATAGTAAAAGTCTCTTTCCCCAGGTACAGAATATATGGCCATCTGGCCTCTGTATCAGCGGTATGCAGTCCTGGCTGCAAATTAGAATCACCGAGGGAGCTTGGGGAGCAAATACTGATGCTTGACCTCACCTCCAATTAAATCGGGGAGTTTTTAAAACCTCCCCAGGTGATTCTAATGTATCGTCAAATTTGAGTACTTCTGTCCTACATGAACACACGGAACTAGGTTTAGCTGAAAAAGTCCTTTCTAGATTTCTTTTGGAAGGTGTCTTACCCGGTGTGGAAACTCCCTAACCGCGCACACAGGCAACTTAAGCCGACTGCCTTCACAAAGGCTTTCACGTTTATTGGTCCCCTGGTCTCAGGTGGGACCAGAATGCCCTGCTGGCACATTGTGGCAGGCTCCTGTTTCTTCCTACCTGAGTACCGCATCTGTGCTGTGCAGATGTGTTGGTATAGCTTTAGCACCCCACAAAGGCTACGTAATAAGGGTGAAGAACAAGATAGCAGTTTAGCAAAGGCAAGACTATCGATCTTTTAAATCCCCGTACGTGCCAAGAAAAATTCTGAATAAACAAGTTTCTTCTCGAGTTCTGACATCAAGTTGGAGCCTTTGACTACAGCATCTAACATTTGTATGTCTTGGACCTGTTCGGTGACAGGGTCTGATATCAGCCCATCATTGACTATCTAAAAAACAAACAAACCCACAAAAACCTTCAGAGGAAAAATTTTCATAAAAATAGTCTTGTAGATAAGGGCGTGAGAATTATACTTCCCAGTTGTCCACAGTATTGAAAAGTATTGCATGGTTTTAAGGAATATTTACAAATAAAAAGAAAAAAAGGTACAGGTTATTTCAAGTTGCTCCTTACCAAAGAGAACTGTACTCTGTAGGAAAGAGTTCTCATCTGTTCGACATGTGACTTTCCACCTGCTAAGTCCCCTTGAAGTTACGAAGGGTATCTGTAAAACCCCAGGCTGGTCCGTTCAGTTGATGTGAGAAGCGGAGAGTACACAGGACCCCCGAGGACTAGGTGCCACCTTCCTTCTGAAGGTGTGGGGGAAGAAGAGGCAGCAACCGCCTCTCTTCACTATAGGGGAGAAGTTCCCTAACCCTTCTCAATTTTCACATATGTTTTATGGCAGAGTCCTGTGGTAGACCAGAATCCTGATGGTTTATCCAGAAGAGGCTGATGTCTAAAATGATTTCCTTAATGAAGAAGCCAGTTGATCTTGGCCATGACACTGAAAGGTGTCAGGGATGTCTGGGTCTAGACTTATGTGGCAGGGGCCCTGGACTCCGGGTTCAGGTGGGTGGCCATGCTGTAGGGTCTAGGCTTGCAGTATGTGTAGGGGCTGAGGGACTCACTGTTAGGGGCCTGAAAAGTGAGGGTCAACCCTCACAGAACCCTGAGAGTGAGCAGCCACTTAAATATTGTACCTAGCGGCTTCACTTGCCTCGGTCTGGACCCAGCCCCTGTGGGGAGCAATAGGGTGGGGAGAACCACTAGTAGGTAATGCAGATCTTGTTTTTTATTGAACGTGGTTGATAAAGAGCCTTCTTGCAAAAAACGTCTTGGCGTAGACTCCCAGGGAAGGAAACACTCAAGTGACTGACAAGCGGCAGGGCCCATGGCCATGGTGTCACCCTGGTGGAGGATAATCGTCCTATTATTTTTTGTCAGTAGGTATAACAAGTGGGTAGTGCTTTGTGTATTCCACTGTGATGAATTAATTTTGTGTTCATTGTAGTAGCACTGATCATAATGAATTAATTTGGTATTCATGTGGATGTCAGGTTTTTTTTTTCCTCTTCCAGTTTCATGTAGCTTTAGTTAAGGGATACTTTAGAAGTACACCACATCTGATGCATCCTCTCACTGTCAAAATCCTTCCCATGAGATTGTGAAATATTGTTTTTGAAAATATTTAACTTGATGTTAAAATAATTAATGTTTTAATAGCTTTATATGAACCTGAACATTCCCCTTTTATTTTACAAAATAAGGGGAAAAAATTGGTAAACAGCATTAACAAGTGTAACTGTCAGGTTGAACGATATAGTTAATAACTTGTATATTTTAGTTTGGTTTAAAAGGATCAAAACCAATTGCTTATAATTTGTAGCTTTACTGAAGACGAATATGGCATTCTCTTATGCAAATGTGAAATAATGAAAACTGCATGCCGTATGCAATAGTTTGTTCTTCTTTTAATTTCTTCCCTCTTCTTTCCCTCACAGACAAGATTGATAAATGTATGTGCATATATTATTTATCTGTTCATGTAAGGACACATAATTGGCTATTAGATATGGTAATTGCATAAATATATCTTATTCAAGCTCATTTCCTTTTCTGTTTATAAAATAAATGTTTTCGTTAAATTGGAATATGCACTGAAATAGAAGTGCTGAATTTAGAGTTGAGAAACCAGGTACCCAAAACAAAAATCAGACAAAATCCTGGGAAACTTTCGACACACTTGGTGTTTAACCTGTATGCCTTTTTAAGGTTTATTCATCATGTTTGCTAATTATTGAAGATATTTATAATACAACAAGGGTTTCTTTCATCACTAACCCACCTGCTCGGCTGATTTGCTCCCACTGGGAATGTGGTTAAACCTTTCGAAAAGAGGGGTTTCCTCCCCCATCCTTATGAGGATCAAGATATCATTTTGAGTTTTTCCTTAAATTTAAACTTGGAAATGTTATTCCTCCACATACTCTCTGTGGCTTTAAACTTTTTTTTATACATACATATAATTTTACAATCCCTGTTCAGTTTGATTGTGAGATTCTGAGCAGTAGCTGTCTTTCTTTCTAGACTGCTGTTTCAACAGCTGATGGATCCTGTATATATTTGGCCATTTTGAATATATGAAGAAGTAGAGACTCTGTTGCAAATGGCACAGACCACAGACCATATAACTGGGTTGCTGTGGCTTCCATTATTTTTGTTATTATTGCAACAGATTGTACAGTAATATGCTAACAAAGATTTAGGCTCCACGCAGCAGTAGGAAATGTTGGGATAGAGGAGAAAACTCACGTTAAAACAAACGTCTGTAATAATAAGAAGAAAACAAAACTTAAAAAGCTCTAAGAGCATTGTTTCTAGTATAAATATTTTTATTAACTTTCGCTGTGGTTTGAAGTTCTTGAAAGTAATTGTTTATGCATTTCCGGAATTTAGATATATAACCAAGCCTATATGTGCGTGGTTGTTCTTGGAAGATTATTCCTTTTCTTTCCTTTTTTCATGTTTTTTTTTTTTTTTTTTAAATTTTGTTTTTTGTTTAACTGGAACACAGAGCTGTTGAATATGCAATGAAGAGAAAATTTATGGAGGGCAGAATTATGAGTATCTGAGGAAAGTTTAATTACTTTTATAATTTAGATAAGCTTCCTAATTTATTGTAACACACTATACTTTGGCACAATTTGTAACAATTATAAAGCACTTGAATTTAGGTTCTTTACTTGGCAGCTATAAACAGAGTTAGCTGTATGAAAACTTTGAGCGTTTGCTTTTTTCCTCTGCCTTGCGTTCAAGGCTTATGGGGTAGTGGTTTTCTGCACCCATTCTCATTTACCACATCTTTGGGTTTTATTTCTCGGAAAAATGTGTGTTGCAATATAGTAGGTTTGTGTTTGAAAAGTAGGAAGCTGTCGAAGATGAACCTATCAATCCCCAAACCTAGCAAAGGGAAAAATAGGGAATTTGAATTAAAAAGAAAAATCCCATACTATTCACCTCTATGTAAAGGACAGATCCTGAATTTGTCAAACTATTCAGAAATTCAACAATATTTGTCTTTCGGGTGAATATAAATTTCTTTTTATAATTAAAGAGCAGTGTGAAATAGCTGCTTCTCTTAGGCCCAAGTTATATTGCTGTCACAGAGGTTGCTGCCCAGTATACAATTTTATGCCATTGCTGTTTTCTACACATTTAATCTTATTCGTTGTCCGTTTTTGTCCTGCCTTTTAAATGTATTTTCTTTATCGTTTCATGTTGACATTAAAAATAATGGATGTAAAACACAAAACCTGCAGCACCTGATTGGGTTGTTTAAAAACATTTGTCCCTAAAAATATGTAGTTTTTTGCAGCCACCAGGAATTTTTACATTCACATTTTTCTTTTAATAACTAAACTGTAGGACAGAATTAAATCTCATAAAACCCGGTACTTGCTCAACCTCTCTCATAATTAAATGACCCTAATGGTTTTGTATAAAACTTTGTGAACTTTTCCAAAGTTCTTTCACCTCTATGTCTGTTTAGGACAATGTTAAAACATTAAACTTATTGTACAGTTGGAAGTAGAACTAAGTGGCCGAATATCCAACTGAGGAATGTGAGTGCGCGCAAATACCTTCTGACCTCCTCCCCTGTCTTTCTGGGCGGTCTAAATGTGACCCAGGTGGGGACTTTGGTTCTGGTTTTAGATCATGTCATCTAGGTGTAGGTTTCTGATAAGTCACTTGGTGCAAAACACTGAGATGACTCATCTGCTGGCTTGCATGAGTCAACAGCCTGAATCAAACAGGTTTCGAATTGGTTAAAAAATAAAGCTATTTATTATAGTAACCCTGTGGTTGAGCTCTTAAGGATTAAAAAACCAGATCTAAGAATGCATTTCTATTCTTTTAAAAAGAAAGTAAAGACTCCCACTTCTTTGAGCTGTGTCGCTTTGTGTAGATTTCTTTCTTCTGTATTTTTTTTTTTAAAGAAAGCCTTCATTATCTATTTCAGATCTTTATAGATACTGCAATGAGATACTCCTTTCTCTTCGTATGGGATTGAAAGGATCAAAGTTAATACCTTTAACTGAGACACTTTAAAATTAAAAAATAGTTTATTATCTCTTTCCCTTTCAAGATTCATGTTTTTACAAGGGTGCGGTGTTCCTGATTGAATGAGGTCCTTTTGGTAAGGAGCAGGCGTAGTGGGATAATAATTCCCTCGTCTGGGGTGCTCTCGGTTGTTTTAATGTTGCAGGTGAGTCTGTTCCACTGTGCCAATAAATGCAGTTCTCTGATGCACGTTCTTGATGACTCGCACCCTTAAACCTTTTTGTTCAGAGTATTATTGTCCTTTATCCTGAAAAATGTCTGTGATTGTAGTGCCCTAATACTATGAATCAATGGGACTGAATGCAGTGCCTGCTAAGTGCGGCAATCCTTTAAATGCAAATGCATCAGGGCTAGTTTTAATGTAATTTTAATAAGGCTGAAACCATTTTGAAGTAGACTTAAATCATAATACTAATCTTAAAATAAAAGACTCTCTGTTGAGCTGAGAATTCCCTTTATTCTCACTGGCCATTTTTCCCCAGTGTACATCCAAACCACTTATCATCTGATTCCACAGTTTTCATTCAGGCTATCTTTTTTTTTCTCTTGCTAGAGAGACTCCATGTACAGTTTGTGGTTAGTTTATCAGTAGGAGAAGAGCCTGTATTTGCTAAAACCGTTTCACTCTTTTCTCTTATAGACTGGACATTCCTGACCAAATGTGTGTGTGTGTATCCATAAATATTTCAAATAAACTGCTATGTTTGGGCCAAAGAAGTAAAGATCTAGCTGTCAATGCTGATTATAAAAATTATTTAAGAATATAATATTTAAATAGAATGAATGCAAAGTATTATAGAAACAAGGGAAAATATGTACAAAATCAAGTCTGACCTCAAGTCTAATATACTGCAGTGTCCTAAGCTTCTTGGTTTCACCAACTTATCAGTAGTTCAAGGCATATGATATAAATCTTGCTGTTTATATTTGGGAGGACCATTGATCTGGGAAATAGAACTAGATGAGGGACTAGCTTTACAGATGTCCATGGAAACTGAAGGCAAGCATGTACGGTCACATTCTTTGCAGAGAGACAAAGAAGTTTTCATCTTTGGATATACAATATTAATTTATAATGATTTAGTTAACATAAATATTATAAATAAATACCAACACATTGATTTATAGATTAATTATCCCACATGTTTTCTGTGTTCGAGTCATTAAGGAGATGTTTAAGTGCTAAAGTCAATAGTATATTTCATTTATTAGCTTTGCTTTTTTTTTCTTTTTTCTTTTTGAGACTGAGTCTTACTCTGTTGCCCTAGGGTAGAGTGCTGTGGCATCATAGTTCTTAGCAACCTCAAACTCTTGGGCTCAAGAGATCCTCTTGACTCAGCTTCCCAAGTAGCTGGGACTATAAGCGCCCACCAAAGTGTGTACTTAGTTTCTCTGTTTTTTGTAGAAATGGGGTCTTGCTCTTGCTCAGACTGGTCTTGAACTCCTGAGCTCAAGCGCTCCACCTGCCTTGGCCTCCCAAAGTGTTAGGATTACAGGCATGCGTCACCACACCCCGCCCCATTTGTTAGCTTTTAATATATTCCTTATAATTTACGAAACAGTGTTTGTAATTTCAGTTATTGCTCTTTTCTTGTAGAACCTTCCTTTTTTTTTTAGAGACAGAGTCTCACTTTGTCATTTTTGGTAGATTGCTGTGGTGTCACAGCTCATAGCAACCTCCCGCTCTTGGGCTTAGGTGATTCTCTTGCCTCAGCCTCCCGAGTAGCTGGGACTACAGGCGCCTGTTGCAACGCCCAGCTATATTTTTGTTGCAGTTTGGCTGGCGCCTGGTTTGAACCCACTACTCTCCGTATATGGGGCCAGTGCCCTGCTCACTGAGCCACAGGCACCGACCCTGTTGAACCTTCTGAAAGAACAGTGTAGGCTTGTGTTGCTGAAAACCTTGTCTCAGGACATGTTAGTAGAAATTTTGAGTGCATTCTTCATTGAATATTGTAAAACTCCCCAAAAGAATGATATAATTTGTAATGATTCTCAAATTGCTCTGACCAAGGAACTCCTTTTTTCATAAGCTCTCATGTGGAACATTCTGCAGTAAACAATTGTGTGAAATGCTAATTTGGTCCTAAAGGTATTTCTGAAGGCCTTTCAAGTTGGCTGAGGTATCTAGTTTCTTTCTTTCCTTCTTTCTTTTTTTACATACTGACCACTAATCCTTTCACTTTGTTTAGGAACGTTTCCTAGGGTTGCTGCGGGCCACTCATGCTGACAGTCCTGTCCTCTTGAAATACAACTTGTGATATGTGAACAGATAGGAAGTCAACTTAACTACCCAACTATTCTAACACCAAATGATAGCTATTATCTTTGCAGCTGTTGGCAGCTATGGCAGTGGAGATGTGAATTGGACTCCGTTTGTGGCTTTTATCCATTCCTTGAGAGAGGCCTTTTAAAATTTTTTAATTAGTGGTTTGGTCACAGTGGTGACCAGCAGTTACAGAGAAGAGTTTTGGCAAGGTAGGCTCCAGCCAGGTCTTGTCAGTGAGTGAAACAGAGGATTCCCATTTAATCAGCACCTCCTTACATACTCGCCTACAAGAATCTGAGGATTAAAAACCACTCTGCAGTTTGAATTTTTATAGCAAATAGAATCTATCTCAAGGCCATCAGTGTCTCACACTTGCTATGGAGAAAAGAAGTTAGAAGATTCAAGCTTTAGCCCCCATTGCCCCTGCTCTGTCCTCACCTTGTGCTTTTTAATGGCACGTTTGCTTAATTAATAGCAAGTAGAAAAGAAGCTGGGTCTTGTTTAGATTTAAGGGTGATGTTGTGAGGGTTGTATACGCTTTTTATTCAAAAGAATGTGTAACATGTTTTTTGAGGCTTCTATATGGAAAAAAAAGTAAAAGTTTAACCGCACCAGTTTTCTCTTTTCTGGAATTGCAAACTATTGCTCCTGTCCAAATAGTCTTTTTGTTCTTTATACATCCAGGGGAATCTAAAGAAATTAAAGAAATGTGCATATAAAAGATGCAGGTGGCAGAGCATGAACATTAGGCTCAAACAGTGAAGAAATTAAACTTAGAAATACTCTCAGGTTCTGGAATCAATCCTTGAAGCACATTCTGAGACATGATGTTATCTATCGGAGCTTGGTTTCTCTTTCTGTGATGATTATTGGGTTCGATGCCATCCGATGTCCTGTTCAGCTTTCAGCTTCTCTGAAACTGCGTCTGAGATCGATGTAGGTATGAGATTGACCCCAGGAGGAACTGGTTCCTTGAAGTCCTCTGGACTGACATGTCCTTGATTTCTCCAGTATGATACCTACACTTTGCCCCAGTCAGAATGAATGTTTAACCGGTTCTGAGTATTAAAAAAACTACTTGGCAATTTGAACTTGTTTTTTTTTTGGCCGGGGCTGGGTTTGAACCCGCCACCTCTGGCATATGGTATCGGCGTCCTACTCCTTGAGCCACAGGCACCGCAATTTGAATTTCTATGATCCCCGATTTCAAAAAAGCTTCTTTTTGATTAAATGCACTGCCCTCCAACCACATATGCTGGTTCTCTCTGTCTAGTGCTTTGTCATTCTGTTTATTTAACTTTACTTGGCATACCAGAGTTTTAAGTCTGAGATTTTAAAGTACATATGCAAAATGGGAATGTGTTGGAGAAACCTAGGAACAGATTCATGAAGGAGTCAGGTAACACATTGCACATCCTTTTAAATCAAGGTTTAAAGGGAGCCCATTAAACCATTAGTTAAGTGGTAATAGGGAGCGAGAGCCTGATTAGATTACACCATCTTCTGTATGGGAACGCGATATGTGAAAACATAACACTTGAACTTCACCACAGTGCCACGAAGATTCAATTAGAGGACTGGTATGTGCCCAGATTTGGGGACATAAAGGGCAACTGGATTTTGAAGGAAAGATGGTAAGGAAACACCTGCAAAAATGTGCTTTTCTGTGCGACAGACTGGGTAATTGCATATGCAGATGGATAGTTAGGGATATAATTACTTGATTTGTGAACACAAATGCCCTTTCAATTGTGTGAGTGTTGAATTTTGCAGTGACAGGTGCGTGGGGAGAGCTGTGTATGTATCCTTTGCACTCCTGTTTAAATATTTGGCCCGGAGTGTATCTTCCTTTCGTTCGAATGGAACTGCTTCCCCGTCCCCCACTGATGGTCTGGAGGAATTGTTATAGCTCTTCACGTCTCTCCAACTTTTTCTCATAAATAATAACCTTAATTTGAAACCTCAACTAGAAGAAGGACTGCATAGAGGCATGTGGTGTAAGGGCTTACGAATTATGCACAGTAATTCATTTTTTTAAAGCTGCTGGATGTAACTCATTAGTTTTCATTGTTTTCTCAAAATAAAGAAAACTATTAACCAACAGTGCAGACTAATAGCCTGGAATTTTTTTCCCCCCATAATCAGCTGAAGTTTAATGGAAAATCATCTTTTGAAAGACTTCTTTTTCCCCTCCCTGTTTTTTTTTTCTTAACCTTTCCATTAATACAGTTGCGATAACGTCTCTAATCTCTCTCAACGAAGTTACATTCTCAGTCATTCCTTTTCTGTGTCAACATTTCCAGACCACACTGAAGATATTTATTAAAATACTCATGTGGTCCAAATGGGATTTTTTTTTTTTTTAATTGAAGAAATTCGCTAAGCACTTAAGTGGCGAGGGGTCAGGTAATCTCAGTATCCCTTGCTCTGGCCCTAGGAAGAAAGTGGAGGAAGCGTGTCTGCCTTTGACGAGGTTACTGATGTGCCTGAGTTATACCAAAAATTATTGAGTTATACCAAATAATTATATAAATTATTCTTTATATAATTCCTCAGTTTATTTTTTTACTCCATTCTAAGTCAAACTATTAATAAATTATTTTGGTCAAAGAAAGCTTCATTTCAACAGTTATTAATAACACTTTTGTAAGTACTTCAATATATTTAATAATACTTTAAAAAGTGCATGTATTACTTGTTTCTAGGTGGGCAGTTCTCTAAATACAGCGTGTCAGTCATCTCATGTGAACTGTCCAACTAATGTGTATCATCATCCCCATTTTACAGATTCAACAACCTGAGACACGAGGTTAAATATTTACGCTGCTGTATAGTTAATAAGTAGAAAGGTATTAGAGTTGTCCAGAAATATGTCCCTCTCTGGCCCACGTTGTTGTTTTGTTAGAGTCAAATTGGTAGAAAGAAAGGAAGGAAGGAAGGAAGAATCTTGTCTCTGTCTTAAAGGAACTTATTAAACAGAGGCATGATAACCACAGAAGTCCCATTTTGACTGGCTTTGCTAATGAAGACGTCACACAAGTGTTATTTGAATATCTTGATCTTTCCTTGTACTTTCTGTTCTTCTAAGGCACATTTTCTCAATAAGATGTTCTTTCTGTTTTTTTTTTTTTTGACTAAGAAAGGTGGGTATTAAATTTTACCCACAAAAAGGGCTGAAACTGTTCTTTCTTAGTCTTGTGTCATTAAAAAGTATACGTATGTATGCCGCTGCGTGCGGGAAGTGGCTGGCAGTCTTGGCTCAAATAATGTTCGGAACCACCTGCTTTGAATGTGGTCTGATTGAATCAGATGACGGCTGCTTTCCATCACCATGCAGGGATCGGGATGTGGGGGGAAGGGTTTTGTTTCGAGATTTCATACGCTTAGGTGTTAGCGATTCCAGGTTGTTTAAGAACAGACTCTGATCATCGAGTGCTCTTGAATCCCGTGGGGGAGATATGAAAGAAACTTTGAGTATTTCTAAGTCTGTTTCAAAATTATACCCTTTTGTGCAGTTGTATTTATTTGTGCTCTGGACGCAGATTGCCTTGTGAAAAATGGCACATCATTTTCTCCCACCAAAGGTTTCTTTTGTTTTCTGCTTGTTTGTTTTTTGTACTTAAGCTCTTTTTTTGTAGTCCTCCTCCTGGGCTCTGGTATAAATACATTAATCATTAATACTATTGGTTCTCTGGAGGTCTTAGTGTGCTGGGGGTCCATTGTTCTTTTTGGGGATGTGGTAATTAACATCTGCTCTGTTACTCACCCAGGACTTGAGGTTCTCAACATGCCCATCTTCTCTTTGCAGCTTATGGGTTGGTAGCTCCTGGAGAATTGGGAGGTGAGATGACAGCTCACTTCTTGCCATCACAAGTGTGTGGAGGTGATTGGAGGAGAATCTTGGCAAATGCAGAATCTTTGACCCCATCTAGAAAATTCTGAGTCAGTAGCTGTTGGAGGTCCCAGAAATATGCATTTCTTAGCAGCACTCTAGATCTGAGAGGGTCGGTGAAATTAGGGAAACGGCGGCTCTAACTGAGACCCTGGTATTTCTCAAAGTGGGTCCCCCTGCATCCTAAATTGTTGGGTGTTTTTGGTAGCTGCACGTTCCTGGGCTCCAGTGGGAGTGGTGGCCCTGGACCAGCATCTTGGGCCCTCACTGCACCCTGGGGATTTGTATTCCTATGAACCTTTGAGAACTGCCGCCACAGAAATTCTAAGTGACAGGAAATTGTTGGGCAAATTGGAGGATTAGAAATCATGCTTTAATATCTGCGCTGGTACACAGAATCCTCAAAATAGGGGACAGGTGTGTTTGGAAAGCTTGTTTTGTAAAGAGAGTCTTTTCTTCCTTTGACTTCCCTTATTTACACTGAAGCTACATTTCTGAATTAAAAAAAAGAGAGAGAGACAACAGCCGACTAAAGATCCCCCTGACATACCAAAACTGTGGGGGGCGGGGGGAATTTTCGCTTGTTTGGCTTTGTGCTGACTGTTTGACCAGCCTTTTGCTTTGTCCCCCAGCCCTCTGAGGATGTGGGATTACAGCCTTTAGAGACTGCAGAAGAGGAGGATCAGGCTCCCTGCCCCAGAGTCTCTCTGACGACAGAGCTGGGGCTTAAATTGTGCTTTTGTCTTGGCAAGCACCTTTCAATTCTGACCCTAGCTCACTGGCTCTGCTTGGTATTTTTCTGACAAATAGTTCTCTTCTTCTAATTCTGAACCTTTTCTGGGTCAAATTCTTGTAAGAAAGACTTTTTAAAACCAGTTTCACTCCTTTTGGTCTAAATATTCTAACATTACAGAAGCTATGTTGTGCTTCAAAATGTATGTATTTATTTCTTTGCTTTTCTTCCTCGGGCTGAGTTTTTGAAACATGCTTGATGTATATCACACCATGTTACATTTAAATGGAAAACCCTGTTTGTTTTGTGTATTCGACTAGAGCCAAGGGAAGTCCAGGGAGTAAGGATTTTCATGACCACAACTGAATATAGAACTTCACAGTTTTTTGTTATGAGTATAAATATTGAGAATAGTTTTGTTTGTTTATGCCAGTGCAGTTTTATAGCAAATCCATTCAAATGGGGTGCAAAGCCATCCATGGATATTTGTAAAGGCTTTGCAAGATCATACATAAAATAAATTGTCCATTGGATTTGAACAAGCTTTGCAATTATTTGTGGCTTTAACGGGGGCTCTTGAAGGGCACTGTATGTATCTCCCAGCTGGTTCTACTTTTTTTTTTTTAAAGAAAATGGAGAGCTTTGTACACAGTCCCTTGGATAAACCAGTAGTAATAAACTTTATAACAGGTAGTCAAGTCATGCCATTTTAAATCTGTTTTCCATTTTAAAGGGTAATAATTTGTGAATTCCCTCTCATAGATATTTTTGTTTCAAATCAAGTCAATATTTTTATGGATTACCCCCCACTCAGTGTTTCAGCGAAATAAAGCATATGATGGAAGCCCTTACTGAAAAAAGTACATGGCCTTCTTTATCATATTGAGTCTTGTAATAATACATTCCCATCAACATTAAAAAAATACTTTTAGTTATTAATTATTTTGTCAAATTCCATGATTTTTGTGTTTCTGTTTTCATGAGAAATGTTCTGAGTTTTCGTGTTTAATAAATCATCTTATTCATTCAAAAATTGTTCGCTGAGCTCTTAGCAAGACACTGGTCCAGATTCTTCACAGGTGATCAGTCAGAAGTCCTGCTCTTCTGAAGTTGGCTTTCTGGATGGGTCAGTAAACAAGGGCATTAACCAACAAATACACTTACACCTACCCACACGTATATAACGTGTGTGTGTATATGTATGTGTGTGACTGTATATTTCTCTCAGTGGAACTATTTGCTTATTCTATGTACATTTATTGCTTGGAGAGAAATATTTTCCAGGTGGAGGGAAGGCATGAGACAAACAACCTGTTGGGTGGTAGTGAGGAATCTGGTGTGATGAGGGCCCCAAAGGGGATGACAGTGCAGGGTGACATGAACAAAGAAGAAAAATACAGATCCAAAGCACCTTAAATGCTAGGGAGCCACCGAAGGTTCTTGAACAGGGAAGTGACAGTCCTCAGTGGCTCCTAATAGGTTGGAGTGGTGGCAGATCCGCAGTTAGGGAATCTGGGTCTCAGGTACTTCCTATGAAAGGTCTGAGTTAAAAGAGGAAAAGAAGGGGAGACGTTGGTAAAGTCTGGAGTAGTTAAATAGAGTGAGGTCAAGTGAAGTGTTTTGAAGCCTTCCTGCAGAGTGGAGCGGGAGCTCTTCTCCTTCAGCACTTCATTAGACGTACCCTTCGGTGAAGTCAGACCGGTCTTGATTCTTCAGTGCGTCCTGAGTTAAAGCCTTACTGACCCCTGGCTACCTGGCTCGTAATATTTCACATGTTCTCTGGACGCACCTCGGAATTCTCTTCTTTGTGCTCTCTGATGTTTGAAATCTCTTAAAGTCCTGCTTCAAGGAAACTTCTGTCTCCTTTTTAAATATTCAGGAAGCAATTCCTTGATGTTTACTTTCTATTTGTAGCTTAACTTAAAACTTTTGGCTAATATTAGTTATTTTTTCAAGTACAGGTTTTGTCTCTTGAACTAAATTTTGAGCTCAGGATTCATAATGTATTTGGGGAGATGCAAACAGAAAAATAGGTTGTGTCTCGTATTTTTAGCTAATGGGACTTATTTTTTCTTCTGTGGAAGTGAAATATAGATGGCCTGAGAAGCTCTTCCAGGATAGACCACGAGATTTTATTTAGTACAAAATATTGCCAAACTTTGGTATTATTTAGGAGGATGTCAGGGAACACATTCTCTGCTGTCACTTCTGCTGTTGCAGTGGCGAGTGTGTGTGACAGATCCAGGCAATGTGGTTTGCCACTTACGAGCTGATCTAGAGTGACTTAACCTTCCTAAAGATGGAGACTGCTTTGAAAATCTAGATTCCTTTCCCAGAAAAATTCATGTAGCTAAATCCGTGAGTAAAATTTTGCAGTACTCAGGCCATGCACATAGCATGTGTATAGGTCGGATATTGGTAAATCAAAGAAAAAATAGTTTTTTGGTACCTTGTAGCCATTAGCTTTATCTGTGCTGGGTGCTGATTAGGCATCTATTGGCTGATTGGTATTTATGAGCGGAGCACAGGGACCAGGTGGGAGGAGAGGGAAGGTACATGTGCAGATCAGGAAAGAATTAACGGGGGAAGTCGGTGGCATTCACCTTTTATGCTTCCTGAAAATGATGACCCTCTGGGGCTCGTAGACAAGTTATGTGCGGCCAAGAGATGGCCTTTCCGTAGGGGAAGCCCAGGTTTAGAACTTTTTGTTGAAGACCCTGGTGAGCATTAAGTTCACTACCCTACTTCTGGGATGGCGGAGAGGCAGGGATCTGTTGTTTATTTTAGAATGTTTTCAGCTGCAACAGAAGAAAGCCCTGTCTCAAATGGACTTAAACATAAGGAAATGGATTATATTACGTAACCTATTCCCAAATCTCTGATGTTTTCCCTCCTCTGTATACTGGCTTCATGCTAGGAATGATAAGGAGATTCCTGCTTTGGTTCTGTGCATCACTCCCAAATAGGAAAGTTTCAGAAGGGATAAGAGGTCATCTCTTACTTCTCCTAATGTTTCCTTTTCCTTGGAGAAGGGAGACTTTCCCAGGGACCTAGTGGCAGCTGCGCCTCTGTGTGTTAAGGTCCATTTTAAAAGCAGTTGTTGGCCAGGGGGAAGCAAAATCTGTCCGCAGAAGTTAGGGGTCTACTTTGGAACTGGAGATTAGGTCTTGTGTTCCTTATCTGCCAGGTGAGGAGTGGCTATGTGAAAACAAACAGCAATAGTAACAAACTGCTGCAGGTTCTACTAAGAAGAAAGGAGAGGGCAATGAATATTGGGTAGATCAGTCCATTGCGTCTTTTGATAAAGCAATATTCTGAATAAAAAAGAAGAGATACTTGTATTTTCGTAATTCTTCTGAATTTGTGGTATTTTCTCTATCATGGCACATAGGATATTCTCGTGCTTGATTCTGTGTGAGTGAATTTTTATAGTAGTTGTTCTCTCTGCATGGGGACTGCTTTCTACTGCTCTGCCTCGGTTTACTTCTGGGACCCACTGTCTTGCTCAGTTGAGGGAAACACGAAATTTTAGCAAGGTGAACTGAACTGTAGAGTTTGCCTAAGTTATTGTTATTTATAACAAAACTTTTCTTCATAGGTGGATTAATTTTTAAGAGACTCAGTAGTGTGTTATATTCTTACTTATGAGAATTTTCAAGTGTAGCTCACAAAATCTCTCAACTGCACCTTCAATTTAAATTCTACAGTTATTCTGTGTAGATGAAGGTGGGGAAAAAAGTACATGGAAATGAATTTAAAATGCTTCAGTATTAATTCAAACAGTTGTGTTTTACTGTAGGGCGTATTTAACCCAAAAGAAAAGCCCTGATAATTGGAAATTGGGATTCTAAATAATTAATTTGCAAGAGGAAAGATAACTTTTTCTACAGGGAACATCTTTCATCCAAATTTGGGGTTCCAACTTCTGAAGATGTCACTTTTCCTTCATGGCATAAGAAAATAGGTGAGTGAGAGGCAGTTTGGAAAGAGGTTGAAAAGAGAAATTATAGGGCCTCCTTCCAGCTTTTCTCATAACATGCCTTGAGGACTTGGACCAACCCCTGACTTCCTCTGAGGTATAAAGTTGTAAGGGAAGATGAAATATCGTGTGTAAAAGTGCCTTGAAAAATCGAGAGCAGTAAACTGCCGCGGGGTATTTATTGTTGTTACCACAGTGCTTCCGGTTATTGTAATTGAAGCAGAACTTTAAATATTAATGATACTCTTGTTAATCAATGAGGAAGTTGCAGGGGAAAGGTTTTCCAGAAAATGCTGAGTTGTAACTGCGGTCCAAGTCACTGACACAGAATGCCTAACCCACTTTCTGTCTTGCTATCACCTGATCACGGAAAGTGTTTTACTGTAGAGGTGACAGTTGTTTTCTCCTTTGTCCTGAGGCCAAGGATTATATAATAGGTATTAAATCACTAGGGTGCATATCAGAGAGAACATAAAGAGGCGGATGTGTCCCTTTACAGTGACCAGAGCAGAGATTGTTTCTGTTGAGGGATAGTACATGCGTGAAGTATACTGTTCATGGCATTTTTACTGTAGAAGTCTCAGAGCTTGGGATTTGTGTGTTAACTCGATCTGGTCATGTGACTGGCAAGTGAAGTTGTTTCCGTGCCTTAGGAGTTCCGATCTGCATTATTCTTGCTGAATCTCAATCTGTACTGGTGTCTTCGTGAAATGAGTGATTATTTAAATTATGGAGAAAAGATATGTTGTGTAAAGTTCATCTTATGGCATAGCTGTGGTTTAATTTCTTTAGTTAATAGTGGACAGACAGGTCAAAAACTCATGAATTTTCATCTTGATGAGTCCTTCTCAAGGTCACAGGCACACTCTGGAATATTCCGTAACTTTGGGAATCCTGCTGGTGTTTTGTTTTTTTTTCCTGTGTGCAAGGCTCATATGAGGGGTCGGAGACACAGCCATCCAGTTAACCAGGGCTGTGCCGAGGGTTCTGGTACTGGCGCTGGGGGGTGGGTGGGGGAGTAGACACCACATGTCCGTGTCTTCATGCAGTTTGAGAACCATAAAAATGTGAAAATTGCATCTGGGGCAAGTCCAGTGTAGGAGGAGAACAAGACACGCGAGTGAGGAGGGCAGTTAGCACCAGTCAGGCGGGCACAAGGAGGGCTGTCCTGGAGAAGCGAGGGTGCAGCGCAGAGACGGTACAGGCGTGAAGCGGGCAGAGCAGGAAGGGGGAGTGTGCGCGTGGGTGGGTAAGCGTTATACTCGAAACACACGTTCAAGTTCTGTAGCAGAACAGCCAGTGATGTGCAGGAACATTGTTGGAGAAATCAGGTAATGGAGAAAAGGAAGGGAGGGTGTGTGAGTACGTCCCCAAGGTGGTAATTAAGAAGGTTGCTCCTATCCTGGTACCAGTGGGAAGACTTGGAAGTATTGGAAGGAGGGGAGTCATGACGGGTCTGCATAGCCGTTCACAGAGAGAGAGGCCTCTTTGGCAGTGCACTGTACACTGTAAAGTGAGGCCCCGCGGCTCTGGAGGCTCTGTCTCCAGTAGTGGTGGTTGCAGCAGCATGGACTCTGCTCTTCCCCAGTGTGCGCCGTCGGTGTGGTTTGCGGGGAATTCCTGCGTTGTCAGGGGACAACTGTGATGGGTCTAAACCAGTTAGGGTGATCTGATCCCAGGGTCATCCAGACCTACATAATCCATGTGGGATCCCCTAGGTTTAGGGACAGATTCCATCACAGTCCCAATCAAGACAAAGTTCAGGAGGAATTTTGCACTTTAGTAGACTGACCATTCCTCATTGAAAATAAATAAGGAAGCAAATAGATACAGAAATCTTCTGACTATGAAAGAAGCCTGCTGCGGATGAAATTGATAGGGAGGTGGCCGAGGGGAGGGAAGGATGGGAGGGACCTTTGTCCTTGCTAATGTGGTGCGTCCACAGGATCTCAGGCCTCACCTGAACCCCACTGAAGTGTCCTGGTTTTCCCCAGGTTTTCCCACAGAGGTCCCTGTCTAAGCCTGACACCAGATATTGACGACTGTCACTGTGGAACTAATGCCAGAAACCTCCTCTGGATTTAAGAGGTATCGCAGCTCCTCCTAAACCAGACTTTCTTGGTGGAGTTGTAGCGCATGGCACAGATTACCTTGGTGAGAGCAGGTGTATGAGGATTTAAAGATTGTTCATAACTTAGTCCAACCACTAAGCACAAGTATAGTTTTTGAGACATTGTAATTGGTTAATTCTTGAAAGAACATAGGTACAAAATGTTGATTTGTGGGGGAGAGGGGAGAGTGGTAAGAAATGAAGTATATATTGAGAGTCTGTGAGTAGAGAAACAAAGTGAAGGGCAGTGAAAAAAGGGACTGTCTGAATTTAGATTTTTTTTTTTAAGGAACAGGGTTTTACTGTGTTCTCTAGGCTGGATTCAACCTCCTGGGCTAAGGTGCCCCTTCGGCCCTAGCTTCCCCGGTAGCTGGGACTACTGGTACATGTCACCACCTCCAGCTGGATTCGGATGGTTTGAAGAAATAGCTTTCTGTGTTCACAGGACTATCTATTTGATATACTGAGAAAAAGAAATCCTGGTGTCCTTCACTTTGTAAGCAGCCTAGTCTTTAGTTCAAGAAGCACAGGAAATAGGATTCTTTGCCAATCACTTGACTTGATAAGGCCTGATTTTTCATCCTTAAAATAAGAATAATACAACCTACCTAAGTAGTGGTTTTGAGTAAAAATACATCACCATGGCTGATTGTTTTCATTGGTGTGGTGGTAAATGTTTAATAAATTTCTCTTTAAAGAAAAAAGAAGCCATGGTTTGTAATGTCTGCTGATTTCTGTGGTGTAAATACTTGTACCAGCATGGGGTTTGAGTCACCAGTGTGCTGCCGTGTGGAACGTGGAGTTGGAAAGATGCACGTGTGATGTTGGTGAGCTCACCAGGATGCCTCTGCTTTCCTTCACCTTTTTACATTAGCTATACCACAGCAAGGGTTAGGTAATTTGTTTTTGCTGGATTTTTTTGTGTATTTGTTTTAAAGCAAAATCAATTCTTACTCCCTACCACTATTACACTGGGGTTTGTGACATGTATGTCATAGTTGGCACAGAATTTATCCCTCAGTCAATAGAAAATGAACAGGTCCCCTCTTATACAATGTGACGTGAGGGATGCTGGAGTATTGCAGTTCATTCCCTTTGGTTGAGCATGAACCTTTCTCTTAGGCCCCTTTGAAATTTAACTGCTACATCCTAAATCATCCCTACCCTGCAGTTGATTCTAACCCATCTAACTTCCTTCATTCTCTAAAATTCCAAAACATTATTTTTAGTAATGACATTCTATCTTTTATTGTCATGTTGTATTTCTCTAATCTAGATAATTATATTTCAGAGACAAATGACTCTATTTTATATGAATTTTGTATCCCCTTTGATGCCAAATATCATGCTATGAGTATAGCCATAATCATAATAAAAATGGGAGTTACCTCTCTCTCTCTCTTTTTTTTTTTTAGCTCCTCTGTGTTCTGTTCTATGGTGATTTTTTTTTTCTAAATTATCCATAATCGTCACAACGTTACCAGAGGGTGAATGTAGTCACCCCCACTTTACAGATGAGGACACATACAAACGGAGATGTTAAAGCATTTCTCAAAAATTGCAGAAGTGTCAGCAGCTCACCACACCGTCATCACTGGTGTTCAGAAGAGAATGGCTGAAAGGAAGAATGGATAATGAATGGCTTGGGTTTAGTTCCTTGAGACATACGAGACTGAGCAGCCTGCGAACATTTGGTGCTCAGAGGGAGGAAATGCTAAGAGGGGAAAACAAGACTGAAAGGGAACGAAGGATAGTTCAAAGACCAGTTTCCCTTGCTTCACAATTCTGACTGGTGCCAGCTCTAACTGCGTGTGTTTGCTTTACTTGGAAGATAGAATCAAAGCGCCAGAATTCAAGGAAGTCTGTTTTGAAGGATGCATTAGTCAGGGTATGCTAATTACTGGAACAAACAATCCCCAAACTTCAGTAGCTTACCACTGCAAAGGGTTACTTCCCTCTGCAGTCACAGCCCAGTGTGGGTGGGCCCTTCTGTCTTCTGGCTTCTTCCATGCCTGGGCTCTGGCAACCCCTGGAACCTGGGGGTTTCCCTAGATATTGGTATCAGGCTGACCACAGAGAACTAAATAGAGTGCATAGAAGATTACACGGGAAGCTTTAGGGGCCAGACTTGGAAGAGGGAAGCATTACTTCTGCCCACATCCTATTGGCCCAATTGTAGTCACGTTGTACCACCTGAATGCAAAGAAAAATGGGAAATTTGGACTTCCTGGATGGTCAGGTGCACGAAAAGATGGGGATTGGCAAAACCATAGCTCAGTTTTGCCCGTTACATTTACACCCGAAGCCTGAAAGTTTGGTGAGCATTAGTTAGTTTTCAGAGGTACTGGGTTATTTTATTTTATTTTAATTTGTTTTTTGGTACATGGATTTTGAGTAAATACCAGCATTTGGCTCATGCTCATCCTCTGGAAGACACTGGGACTGTAACCGGGAAAGCTGTTTACCTTCTCTGAAGAGAAGACAGTGATGCACGTTTCAGATGTTGTTTGAGACACTACAGGAAATCATGAGGGTGGCACTGATGGAGGTGTTAACTAGAAATGGATATCCAAGCGGTCATTCTTACTTCCAGGTTTAAATTCAAACCTGCAGTGCTTCTGAGGAAGAAAGGGAACATGCTGATAGGAAGTGGACAGGGTAAAAGATGGCAGGAGATAGGTTACAAGCACTTTTCCTTTGGAAACTCTTTGCTGTATTTTATGTAATTAAACCAGTATTCCTTTTAATGAAGCAATTCTTAGAAATAATACAGAGATCGCCCACAAATGTAATCTGTAATGTTTATAATTTTCACCTGAAACATTGGAACGTTTTTAATTTGTACATTTTTAATCTTGTTTATTGCAGTTTAGATCTCCTCACGCCATGTAATTGTGGACTTTTCTCTGGTTTCAGAATCCTGTACAGTGCCTTGTTAAAGAGGGTTTAAGAATAGCTGGGGAGGTGTGGCAACCAGTTATTCCCTCACCTTCGAGATAAGGAAGAGGAACGGTTCCTTTTATCTTGTTTTGCATTGGGCCGTATATTGTTTTGATTTCCTTCTGTATTTGTGAAGCTCGCAATATTTCTTTCCCTTGGCTTTCTTGTTTGTAACCGCAGATTTAGCGGTTTCTTTTGTGTACCACTTGCCTCCCAGAATTTGGCCCAACAGTTTTGAGGAGCTGAACGATTTATCGAGGACAGATCAGCTGAAATGTGGCTCAACTTTAGGAAAGCAGAAGGAATGACATAAGGTTAGGTGACTGATGTGTGAGTTTTTGAATTTGGTTTGGTTTTACATGGAAAGGTTGAAGCAATGATCCATGTATTCTAATAAAAATCATCAGTACAAATCAAATAAAATCTGGCTTAGTGGCTATTTTCCCACTGTATCACTCATGGCTAGCCTGTGCTGTTACAGACCACATTTGGCAAGCTCTGTTTCTCCCTTCAGCAGAATCTTAAAGTAACACTGCAATCTTTGCTATGTTAAGAAGGCATCTTTTCTAATCAAACGTTGTGCTAATCTCATCAGATAAATCATTATTCTCTTCCGACAGCTCTGGCTTCCCCTGGACTCCTTCCCTGCTTCTTGTTTTCTGTTCAGATGCCTGGTTATTGTCATTCTTCAGGTCTTTTCCTTCTATCTGCTTTCAGACGAATGACGTTTCTTCCATTCCTGAAGAAGTGTTATAGCTTCTTGCCATTCGTACTGAACTTGTAAGCCCAGTGCAGCCCGGAAGCTCATTTCTTTCTGACCAGTATCGCTTCAGTTCATGCGAGGAGCAAAAGATAGGATCCATCTGAGTTGCAGACTCATCTAGAACAACAACAAAAACACTTATTTCCATAAATTTGATGTGATTAAACCTAAGAAAATATCAATGGATGCTTTTCCAATCTGTTTCAGGTCCTACCCCCAACAGCTGGACTAGTAAATTAAGGCAAATGTGTTTTCGGTTCTTGAGTTATGAACATGCTTTAACCACTCAAAAATGAAAGTAAGAGCAGCAGCAAGGTTTGGGGGGAGTCATAGTCCGTTTTTGTAGCTGGGGACTGGAGCTGTTGTCACCGCCCTGAGCCTTTTTCAAACTGATGTCATACTCCTGTGAATGAAATGATGCTATGTGAGACACGGGACAGTGGGCAGTGCAGAGAGGAGACGAGGAAATTGTTTTCCTTGCTGACATGATGGAAAAATGTATGCTGCTGCCTGTGAAAACTCAGTCATTATAATACCATCTGACCTTCCTATTCCAACAAGCTTTCCATGAACGTTAGCAGGTATTCTCTTACCTGTTAGAATTAAAGAGGCAATTTAGTAATACCTTGAAAGGATGAACGGATGTCTTATGTGGAATGGCCTCTTTTATAAGAGGATATATACCAATTTCTTTTTCTCTTGATATTTTTCTTCCTCCCTGTTAAAAGAAGGTTTTGCTCTGTTTGTATTTAAGTATGTGCCTTCTCTTGATTGCAGCTTCATACTTTGATTCCAGATATTTTATTTATTTATTTATTTATTTATTTTTGAGACAGAGTTCCACTCTGTCACACTCAGTTGAGTGCATAGTATCATAGCTCACAGCAACCTCAAACTCTGGGACTCAAGCCATCTTCTCGCCTCACCTTTCCTAGTAATTGGGACTACAGGAACCTGCCACAACATCCGGCTATTTTTAGAGACAGGGTCTTGCTCTTGCTCAGGCTGGTCTCGACCTCCTGAGCTCAAGCAATCCACCTGCCTCGGCCTCCCAGAATGCTGAGATTATAAGCGTGAGCCACCATGCCCGGATATCATTTTAAATAAGATGAATATGTATAAATTTTGATATATAAATCAGATACATCATTTTAAATAAGATGAATATATATAAATTTTGGAAAGTAGAAAGCAGTAATAAAAAGTGTGGTTATGTTTTTATAAGATAAAAGGTAAGATTCTTAAGTCACCAGGCAGACCTCTCTGACTGATCTGATCAAAAACAAGGAGATATCAGCTAAAACAAGTTGCAACATATGGGGACTGTTTTAAACACCATCATTAATGTCAAGAAACTATTAGGAAATGCAAGTGTGTGTATCCCGTGTGTGTATTCTGATTTCACAGGCATGCACACACACACACATACACACACCCAACACACATTTACAAGCCCAAGTTAGAGGAACCTTTGCCAATGTCTGCCAGGCATTTGGCTGAAATGGAATTGTGAGGAAAATTTTCTAAGCCTTTATAAGTCAGAGTTGAAATCTGTCAACACTGTTCAGTTTATAAGATGATAAGGGCTTATCCAAAGGTTAAAAGGATCATTTCTACCTTCCATTGATTTACCCCAAGTTAACTCACTGGGTTTTGGATACTGTGCATTCTGTTGAATGGCAGAGTCCCTCTGCCAGCCTTTTCTGTGGGCAGACTTTACTCTTCACTCTGTGAGGTACCTAGTTCCTCTTTACACCTGCTCTCTCAATGTGGGAATATATTCTTTTTAAAGTTTCAGCTTACCTCCCCCTTTTAAAATACAGTAGATCTGTTTCCCACTTTAAAATTGTTTTGCCAGAATACGATAACCACACTAGGTTTTTCTCTGTCGTGAGCGGGCTTGTCTAGCCATTTGGATTTAATTGGGAAATATGACTTTCAGGGAGGTTTCTTTTATAGGATGAGATGGGAGGGTTAGGATAGCCCGACTCCAAAATCAGTTCCTTAACTTGGCTTTATACATGGCCTTAATTCACAAGCTGGTCACTCAATCTTGTCTTCATCTTGGCCGAATTCCTTCAACTTTCATAATATAATATGTCTTAGCATATTCTGGTGTCCGTGTTTCTTATCCCACTGAGGTTACAAGTCTACAACTAATTATCGTATCCACTGAGATGTCCGTAGGTTATAAATGATTGAAGAATATTGCTTATCAATTTAAATAGAGCAGACATCTCAGTTAACTTTGCGTTGGTTGCCCTGCATTTCTGTGGCTGCAAAACCACTTGGTGACAGACCAGAGGATCTGTCACTGTCCAATCTGTGAGACTGGACGTGAGGATGGGGAGAGAGTGGGTGCCGAGAGCATTTCCACTTTTTGCCCCACACACTTTTGTATTTTAATTTTTTCAACAACATAATTAAAAATTAGTTTTAATGTTCTTAAGGAATCTCCCCATAGATTGCTGATTAGCTCAACAGGGAAAAATTATAATTATTCGGGGAGAATTTGCACACCCCCTTGACAAGATGACCAATATTGACAACAATGAGCAAGAGGTAGAGAAAAAACAAAACAGGATTTCCCCCAGTTGATAACAAACGAGAGGCAGATCAGTCATGTGGTTTGGGATGTGATATCCTGGGAAAGACACAGGCCTCTTTTATAGTATTATAGCTACCTGAATATAATCATAAGGAAGGGTGCGATTGGCCCAAATTGAGGGACATTCTATAAAATACCCGGCCTGTGTCCTACAAAGATTCTAATATCACAAAAGGAAGAAGACCGTGGCACTATTACTGATTAAAATAGATTCAAAGATATGATAGCTCAATACACTGCATGATCGTGGACTGAGTCTTCCACCAAAGGGGGGGAATGTGTTGTGTTGGAATGTGGATTGTTGATTGGATCAAAGTGTCAACAGTAAGTTTCCTGCGTTTGATAACGGTTTGTTCCTAAGAAATGCAAGGAACTAGGGGGTCTACTTGCAAAGGGTTCCGAAACAACATATTACAGTTTTAAGTATATTGTAATTGAAAGCTTTCTAACATAAAATAGTAGGAAAAAAGTATGTGTGTGGGTATATACATATATATTTTTTTTCCTCCCTGGACTTCAGCCCTTGATCTTTTCTTGATTAGTTCTCAGGTAGGGGCTTGCTATTTTTATTTCTTTATGAGATTCTTGGGGGATATTTTGTTGGTCTGCCAACATTTGGGAATCACTTAGGTGGTAGCTAGATTATAAATTATCCTTTTAGGAAGAGTTGCTAGAATCATTTTGAGATTGATCAGGTGCCAATAGATAAGTGACGGAAACTCTCACTCAAAATTGGAGTAAAAGGGTAAAAATTGCTTTTGTTTAGTTTAGTTTGGGATATGAACATGGTATCATAATTTTGTACTTTTTCTGGATTTTAGCCTTTTCAAAGCAGCCTACAGTTGACCAAATGATTTGCTGTTTTTTATATACCACAAAAAGTAAATATTTTACTAAAACTTCCATTCTCTCACAATTCTGATTAACAAAGCGGTACTGTATGGTTAAGTAGGACACTGTAAAATTGGGCAAAATATGTCCTATTGAGCCCATAGAGTAAAATAAAAGAGATTTTCCCCCATCCAAGCTATTATAGTTTCACATTAGTGAAGTATTTCAAATTCATTTTTAATGGACCACTTCCTTTCAAAATACATGTGGAGGTAGATTTATAAAACTGTAAACAGTTTGTGCATTTTTACAGATTTCCATTGTGTATGTTTGATACTGATTTACCTCTGTTTAATTGTAGCAGAGATAAAGAATTAGTAGTTTTAAACAGTAGGAACTACATGTTCTGCTGTGATCAAGGAATTAGATAATCTGGCTTGTTTGCTTAAGGGGTCTGTATCTTGAGACTTTTATAGGGCAGTATTAAAGCTCTGAGCCTTCTTATTATGCCAATACCCAGAAGATTGCTTTAATGAGAAGTAAAGGGCCTTTTTCCAATTACAAGGGAATAACTGTATTAAGTTCCTGTGTTATGTCAACCTGCTTTGATTTGATTACTGTGAAAGAAATGGATTTATCTGTCAGTGTTACTTAATTAAGCCTTCTCATTGATGTTTTGCAGAGTAATAGAGCGTGGTTTGCACATTTGAGCCTAAATACAGAGAAAATTGGCCTAAAACTAAGACATGACCCCCGATGATAACATGTAACATTGATCATATGACCTATTGCCAGGTCACAGGCTGCCGTGTTAAACACAGGTAGAAGAGTTGTAATCTTGAAGGGATAAATTGAGTATCAGTCTATGGCAGTGATTATTTTAAGCAAAAGGGACTGTGCTGGAAAACTGGATTTTAGGGAAGATTTTTGAATATGTAAAACTACTGGCTTCACCAATATTAATCATCGTCTGGAATGGGGAGTGAGAGGAAATGGGCAGAAAAGAAACGGGAGACGTAGATTCTGTTAAAGTATAAAAGGAAACAGAAGAAAAAGAAGAAAGCAAAAAGAAAGAATGCCATTTGGGAGTAGTGGGCCACTGTGGTTAGGCAGAGCAATTACTGCCTACAAATATTTCAATTAAGCCAGCCTCCCCTTCTCAGAACCTCACAAATGGCACCCCTGGGAGAAAAGAAGTATCAGGAAAGAAAAGAAAAGGGAATAACTGTTATATGTTTCATCTTGGCACTTCCCCCTACCCTCACTGGAATAAAGTTAATAAATTATTTATCAAATAGGGATTTTAAATATCAATTTGTATATATAGAGTCATTATAATATTATGGATTTTGTAACATCTAAATTACATGCATGATTTGAAAAATACATGTATAATTACATGCACACGATGTCAGAGTTATATATTCTGTTTTGTTAGGAAATAAAGCATAGCATATTCTTAAATTTGTGCTTCTGTTGTTTACAATTTCTTTTCCCGAAGGCATCTACCTTTTATTTCTTGCCCCCGTGATGTATATTTGTAAATATGCACATTTTTAAACTGTACCCATTTTTTCACATTTAGTTTAGATACTTTAAAGCTTATCTGTGTAATGTTGAAGTTTGATGTATTCTCTCTTAATTTGAAATAAATTTACTCTCAAAGAAAATCGTCTTCATTGAGACTTAATTTTTATGAAAGTGCTTTTAGGTTGGTCACTTTCAAAGGTCCAGGGCCCAGAGACAGTCCAGGTTTTCTTGCCTCAGTTGTTCATGGCTCTTGTTTGGGGGCTCCTGTTTAGAACAATGGCATCCTGAGAGGACTAACTTCTCTTTAATATGAAGACCCTGACTAGCTAGTCCCAAACATTTGAAAGTTTGCTTAATAAAGCATTCTTCTCTCTGTATTTCATGTTAATTATTCAAGCGAGAATGTCATTCAAATTAGATGATGATTGATACCCCCAAATCATAGGGATTGATACAAAGGCCTCAAGGTTACTTTTTGTTTTAATTTCATAATTCACTGTCTCTGACCTTGAGTTTCAAAAAGACTTCTGAGTTTCAGAATAAGGAACATCACTGATGTATTTATAATGTAGTACCTGTGCACTTTATTTTGTATTTTCATAGTATCTGAATTCATATTATATCAAAATTCTTTCACTGATATTGCTACACTATGGAATTTAACTTCATATCATAATGGACACTGAGATTTAGTGTTCATTTCTTTAAAAAATGGTTTATTTGGAGCTTAAGAAAAATAATACTGTTTTAAAGGACATAGTAACAAGTTCAGTTTGGAGGTTAATAAAAGCTAAACTATTGCAGTAATTTCCCCTAAGAACAAATATTTTTCCAGTATACTTTCTCATCAGTATATCCATTTTGCCTTTCTTTATCATACATATAAAACACTATAAGATCATGTCATACTTCACCTTTGAGTTTCAGATTTCTTTTCTTTTGATACGGAAATCCATTACCTCTGAGCAAGGCAGAGTTGGCAGCAGTCATCTGAAAATCAAAAGCCCAGTCTGCATTCTTTATGTCAGTCACATATGCCTTGAAATTTGTGTGGGAGGCATTGCCACAACCCTCATCTTCTGCTTAGTCAGATTTGGGAAGTGGTGGAAGCCGCTCATCACGTTTCTCATTAGTGCTCAGATCACTCATTAGGAGGCATCGTATCTCAGTTTTAATAGGAAACAGAAACGACCCTAGTGATGTGGACATCGTCTATCGATGTTTGAAGCTCCTTGAGTCTTCCTATGTCTGCCCCGTGCCACTACTTGACTTCAGATTACTCTAGAGCTCTCATTATACTGGGTGCTAATGAAAATGTGCACATCCTTAACACGCTCTTTGCTGATGAAATATTTTGAACTCTAAATTCATCTGGCACTGACGGAGAGCATATGCCATCGCAGTTTGTACGAAGGGCTCAGCCAAGGGTTCTTCCTGGACTAGGAAATTAGTGGGAGCCACAGATGTACGCAGTCTGCGAGTCTCCATGATGGTGTGGAGGATGTTTAATGGTGTCTGTGTTGGGGGGAGGAGGATTTGAGACAGTGTAGACTTCAACATGTTTCAGATTGATTGTCTCTCCTGGAAGAACTTGACATCCTCCATCTCCGAGTGCATTCTGAATGTGTAGAAATTTTCATTAGGAAATCAGTGTATTTTTATACAAGAGCAGGAGTTTGTGGATCGTTAGAGCGAGGCAGAACACCACTTTGAGACGTTTCTGACTTCGTGAAACTCTGGGGTCCTGGCTGTTTGGCTGGTATAGACTCAAAGTACAGAAAGGACCAAAACAAAACTCAACTTCAAATCAATCAGTCAGGTCACCCTCACACTTGTTTATTTCAAATCAAGGTTCAACGTACCTAGTATTCTGTTGATATTCTTAGCTTGGGCCTCTGGTCAGCATAGGTCACCTTTGGCAGCATATTATTTATGTATTGCACAAAGAAGTAAGACATATAAAAATAATATTCTAAAGGAAATTAAGTCACCAAACAAATCTAACATTTATTGAATTCTTATTGTGGTTATGCTGTAGATGTTTATAGAGAAGGTGGGATTTGTTTAAATCAAGTGTTTTGGATGTTTCTAAGATCCAGGAGAGTATTTAAAAGTCTCTGTGAAGGTTGGAGTCATAAAAATGTGAGAATGGGATTTTTTTAAATAATGGAGTAAATCGGGTACCCATAGTAGGCATTGGTGACTATGATAGGTATTTACTGTGGGCCAGGTACTTCCCTAAGTGTTTAAGAAGTATTAATTAACTCATTTACTTTAAAAATAACTTTCCTTAAGGTTGCAAATACTGTTATCCCTTACCATCTGTTAGAATACTGACTTTGGGTGGGTCTTGGGTTTTCCCTTCTGTTCTCCTTGACCCAAGAGGCCATTAAATTTTCTAGGTTGGCAAATGTCCTCAGGGCAAAAATGTCTTTTCTTCTCCCTGGGTTCCAGCCTTCACTTTGATTTTGGCTTGATGATTCCTTGCCATCTTGTCAGCTCATTAGTAGTTTAAAGAAGATTTAAAAAAAAAATGTTATTCATCATTTTTAGTTTTCTGTGGGAGAGTTGTCCAAATATACTAAGCCTGCCCTATTTCCAAGAATGGAAATCAAACTTGCTTATTTTATAGTTCACAAAAATGAGTTCAGAGGGGCCAGTGACTTACTCAGACCCGAGAGCCGGTCCCCGTTGAATTCTGGGCCTTCACTGCAGCTCCCAGCACCGAGTTTCCTAACATTTGTCTAGTTGGTTTGATAGGGTCAATCTCACTGTCCACACAAGGGAAGTGGAGATTTGAGGAATCAAATCCTAAGTGTAATGAATGTGGATGGGAAATCATGGAAGTTAGAATTTTATCTGTGTATCTTTCCTCCGAAGGGAGTGTTTGGTCCTAATTCTGCCCAAACTAGCTTGTGTTTTTGCTCAGAAGTGGCCAGTGTTTTGGAGGGGGCTCATGCAGAACTAATCAAATAAGATGAAAATCTGTGGGTTACCAGCTTGCCTCCTAGAACAGTCATCAATCCCTGGATGCTACGGATTCTATCTTAGTTTAGGGTAAAATGAGAAATAAGAAAAACCTTGAACATCCGAGCCCGTGTCTGTTTTTTTGGAGTAGTTTCTGCTGTTCACTTGCATTTTCCCTTTTCCTCTTTCCGCCTTGGATGTTACCTTGCTGTCTCCCCTCTCATCTTGGGTAGAGGCTGGAACAGAACAGGGGAGAGGCGAGAACTAAGCATGCAGAGGCTTCATCCCAGGCGGTTTTTCATTTGTTACTAGAGAACCTTAATAGATCTCATATGCCTTCTTCAATATGCGGTGTAGTCTCACCATCTAGATCAGTGGTTCTCAACCTTCCTGATGCCCGACCCTTTAATACAGTTCCTCATATTGTGCTGACCCCCAACCACAAAATTATTTTTGTTGCTACTTAATAACTGTAATTGTGCTACTGTTACTAATTGTAATGTAAATATCTGATATGCAGGATGTTTTTAGGCGACCCCTGTGAAAGGGTCGTTTGACCACCCCCAAAGGGGTTGTGACCCACAGGTTGAGAACCACTGATCTAGATGTAACCACCTTTTTTTTTTTGAGGCAGTCTCACTATGTCCTCCTTGGTAGAGTGCCATGGCGTCACAGCTCACAGCAACCTCAAACTCTTGGGCTTAAGCAAGTCTCTTGCCTCAACCTCCCAAGTAGCTGGGACTATAGGCGCCTGCCACAACGCCCGGCTGTTTTTTTGTTGCAGCTGTCATTGTCGTTTAGCTGGCCCTGGCCAGGTTCCAACCCGCCAACCTTGGTGTATGTGGCTGGCACGTAACCAATGTGCTACTGACACCGAGCCTAGACATAACCACTTTTCATACCAAAACATTGTCGGTCTTTTCACTTTGTGCTGTTCTAACTCATTTCAGTAGGAACCCGTGAGCCGACCACAAGATACTGAGGGCTACTTACGTAGATAAAGCCTATGTCCTTCCTATGAGGAGCACATTCCACACTTTGGTATGATATAAATATGTAGCTTTGTGGCTGTATGTATACCCACTTGGTTATTTGTGTGATAAATCCTGTGTATTTCCTGAAGTGTCCTATGGAGCCAGCCATGCAAACATCAGCATTGTGCCCGTTGCTGACACTGTGGGCAATTATATGGCTTTCTGCCCTCTGTTGGGAGCTCCACAGACACTTTCTGTTAGCTTTAATACCAGGATTAGTTACGTCTCTTGTGAACAATTTGTGTGTTCTTGTCTGATGAGGTCATTGTCAGTCTCGTTTCACTCTTTCCCTACTTGATGGCTTCTAAAATTTTGACCCCCCTCTAGCAAATATCCAGTCTTTCACATTGTGCATTTTGAGAAACTCACTATACCTCCGGAGTTCTATTTTTATTTTCCAGTCTTTTGAGTCTCTCAAATATTTATTCCATATACAGTAGAACATAGCTGACCCCCCCCCCCCCCACTACGTTGACCACCTCCTGGAGTTGACCTAATTTTCATAGACCGGACATGCACCATGTGTACCTATCAGCACAGGGGGGGCCTCGTTCCTCGTGTTGACCACCTTTGTATGTTGACCAGTCTCTTTCAGTCTCTTGGGCAGTCAACTTACAGAGGTTCTACTGTGTTTTGTGGATACAAGTGTGGGTGTAACCTACCAAATAAATATATTCACTCTGTTTGGGGAGAAATAACAGGAGGGAACATTCCCTTTGGTTGTAGAGACATGAATAATTCTTACCAAGGGGGCTTTATGGTGTTGGGGGGAGTATGATTTCAACACCTCACAGCAACCGTTTTTGTGTCTCAGCCTTGCCATTTACCGATCCCTTAAACAAGGTTTTTATCTCATCTGGCCTCAGTTTTCTCATATATAAAATCAGGATACTATTACGGCATTTGAGAGGCACAGTGTCTGACATATATTAATTTAAGCTCCCTAAATGTGGGCTGCTATTGTTTTTGAGAGACAAGGGACAGTTTAGGCGGAGGGAGTAGCAGGGATGACCACACGATGGTGTAGAAGAGGACGCGGGTCCAGGTATCCCAGTGGGGAGCGAGGAAGGGCCAGCTGCAGGCCCTGTGCAGACTTGTCTGTAAAAAAGGGAGTCTGGGCAAGAACCACTATGATGCAGATGTGATGAGAGTGCGCACTGGATGCTGTTAAAACCAATAACCCAAAAGAGATTTTTTTTTTTGGGGGGGGGGACAGAGTCTAAAGCTGTTGCCTTTGGTTCTCAACCTTCCTAATGCTGCGACCTTTTAAGTTCCTCATGTTGTTGTGACCCCCAACCATAAAATTATTTTTGTTGCTACTTCATAACTGTAATTTTGCTACTGTTATGACTCGTACCGTAAATATCTGATATGCAAGATGTGTTTAGGCGACCCCTGGGTAGAGTGCCATGGCGTCATAGCTCACAGCAACGAGATTTTCTTGCCTCAGCCTCCCAAATAGCTGGGACTACAGGTGCTTGTGACAATGCCTGGCTATTTTTTGTTGCAGTTGTCATTGTTGTTTAGCTGGGTTCCAACCCGCCAGTCTCGGTGTATGTGGCACCCTACCCCCTGAGCTACAGGCGCCGCCCAACCCAAATGAGATTTTTAAGATGTGGAGTGATTCAGGCAACTGTTGATGGTTTGGGGCATGCATTTGGCTTGTGTTTCTGATAGCATCATCTTGTGGTTTTCCAACTCCTGTGTGCTTGAAAATTACCTGGGGATCTTGTTAAAAACACAGTATTCTTGGCTTCATCCTTAGAATTTGAGACTCAGTAGGTCTGAGATGGGTCTTAAGAAGCCAGTTTTGAAATGAGAATCCCTGCTGATTCTGATGAAGGTGGATGGGGCTTTGAAAGGCATTTTGAGAAATCTTTGCTAACTAAACTGGGAGGTCTGATGAACTTCAAGGGGAGGAAACATGGGGACACATGCCTTAAAAGTAGCATGTTTACATTCCTTATGAATTACCATTATCCATGCCATAACGCTGTCTCCTCTTTCTATGGATAACTGAGTGCCAGTTGTATAGATTTTTTTCAAAGATAAAATATAATTACAATTCATGTGATTGTTCTATTATATTTATTAGGTTTGGGAGAGTTAGCTGGCTGTTCATCCTTTAGGTCTAGCAGGAGGCCAGAGGAAGGAAAGCCTGTTCAACAGAGAGCTATAAAAGGGAGGCAGCGGAAAGGAAGGTGCAGCGGTGTGAGGTCAGGAACGGGAAAGATGGAAACGGGAAAGGAAGGGAAAAGAGCAGTCAGATGTGATTGGTCCAGAATCTATTTGTGAAGGAACCCAGCCAGTATTTAACCTGTTTTGAAAAAGCTAGACTTCCAGCATTTTTAATTAGTGGATTGCTCGCTTTTGAAATTGCCCAGTTGGGAATACTCAAGTTTTGATGTGTTTTATCTGCCTGCTAATTAGCAAGCTGCTTGGTTGACCATCATTTTTCCTTTATTCTGTGGGCAGAAGATGTATATGAAGGTTTCTTGAAACATTTCTGCTCAAGTAGGGTTTAAATGCCCAAGACACTGTGCATTCAGTACTGAATTACAATTCAAATGCTAGGGAGTCTTTCCTCCAACTTGATTCTTTTTGCTCTAGCTCAGGACTTCTCAGTCTCTGCACAATTGACATTTGGGCCCGGACATTTCTTATTCTGAAGAGCTATTCTGTGCATTTACAGAATGTTTAGCAGCCCTCCCTGGCCTCTGTGTGCCCCATGCCACCTCTCCTGAGTGTGACAACCAAAAAATATCTCTACACATCGCCCAAGGGCCTCCAGGAGGCAAGATTGCCCCCCGTGGGAACCACTGACCTGGCATTGTGGTGCCCTCTCCTCCACGCCTCTGCCTGCTTTTCATGTTTAAATTCTCTTTTAAACTTGAGAAGATAAAATGAGTCCAAACAATTCTAAGCCTTATGATAGATTTAAGGATTTAAATCTGTCCTTCCATTACCTTTTGGTCAAATTTAAAAGGAGAGATCTCTCAAATGAATCTAAGTTGGCTATTTAGGGGAAAAGAAAGTCAAGAAGTGCCAGACATTTGAAAGCTTGCGGTGGTTGGGACATTTTGTTATTTATACCAAATCTTTTTTTTTTTTTTGACTGAAAATATGTGGTTTTTGTTTATAAGAGAACCATGTAAGCTACAAAACCTATTCATGTGAGAATCCCAGAGGGTTCTGGGTGTCTTCTCCCTGTACTTTAATTCGGTGTATATAGGCCAGGCTAGCATGTTGGGCTATTAGACAGCTGATTTGGGGAAACATTTTACACTTTTGCTCTACACTTAAGGGAGTCCAGAGAGCTTTCGTGACATGCCTTAGCAGGGGTCCTCAAACTTTTTAAACAGGGGACCAGTTCATCGTCCCTCAGACCGTTGGAGGTCGGACTATAGTTTAAAAAAAACAACAACTATGAACAAATTCCTATGCACACTGCACATATCTTATTTTGAAGTATAAAAACAAAATGGGAACAAATACAATCACACCGCCTCATGTGGCCCGCAGGCTGCAGTTTGAGGACCCCTGCATGGTTTACAGTTTACTAATTTTAAATGTCCACAGGGGGAAATCTATTTACAATTTGCATTATCTTCTGAAGTACCAACTAAAAAAAAAAAACCCCAAATAATATTTGTCATTAAAAAGAGAGAGAATTTAATTTAGTGTAATAAGTTAGTTGTTGTTCCTCTTTGGTCTCTTAAAATATTCTAAAACACTGTGTACTCGAATGTATCCAAAAATAAAGCAATTAATTATACTATGATTACTTCTGCTGGTAATAAAATAGCAGTAATAAAAGGAATGACAGTGGAGCATTAAGAGAATAAACAGTATCACTGAAATGGCAGGAAACACAATAAATGGGATTATGTCTCCTGAAGCAAAGTTTCACACTTCCTCCTCCAGTTCTGTCAGACGGTGTTGGTGATGACCGTCTGTTATCAACCCCGATCAAGATAATATAAAAGTGAAACTTTTTATACTTATGAAAGTCCTTTCATCAAAAATCTCAAAGCCATTCCTAAATATAGAGTGACTGATCTTTAAAACACTTTGTGTTTTAAGCAATTAATATGGTAACTTAGCTGTTAGACTCTTCAGCCTGAGTATTCGCTATTTGAAGTGTCGACGGAACATTTTGTTATCTTCTCAGCATTAAAAGTTCTCTGCCACAGAGTTTAGAAGAATCTCAACTTTTTGGTAGTTTATGTACGTCTTTTCGCTATCATTTTTATCAAAATAAAACATTGCCTTGTAATTTAATAACAACTTTCATTTCCATACCTCAAAGCCCAGATTAAGGATCATAGGCCAAATGGTATGTCGAGTTTGGGGGAAAAGAAGAAGAGAGAGACAATATTGTCTTAACTTAAAAAACATTAAAAATAAGGTGGTGCCTGTGGCTCAGTGAGTAGGGCGCCCGCCCCATATACCGAGGGTGGCGGGTTTAAACCCAGCCCCGGCTGAACTGCAACCAAAAAATAGCCGGGCGTTGTGGCGGGCGCCTGTAGTCCCAGCTGCTTGGGAGGCTGAGGCAAGAGAATCGCAGAAGCCCAAGAGCTAGAGGTTGCTGTGAGCCGTGTGACATCATGGCACTCTACTGAAGGCAGTAAAGTGACTCTGTCTCTACAAAAAAAAAAAAAAAAATTTGAAAAAAAAAACCCATTAAAAATAAATCTAATATTCCTGCAATGTGTTGGTGGAACTAGACTACTGAATACTGTTTTTTCATCTTATATTTTCTGGTGCATACCTGTTGCCTTGTGTGATAAAACTGGGCTAGAGAATAAAAAGTATCTGAGAACGGCTCAGTGCCCATAGCTCAGTGAGTAGGGGGCCAGCCACATACACCAAGGCTGGCGGGTTCGAGCCCAGCCTGGGCCTGCTAAACAACAGTGACACCTGCAACCAAAAAGTAGCTGGGCATTGTGGTGGGCGCCTGTGGGCCCAGCTGCTTGAGAGGCTGAGTCAAGAGACTCACTTAAGCCCAAGAGTTTGAGGTTGCTGTGAGCTGTGATGCCACAGTACTCTACCGAGGGTGACACAGTGAGACTCTGTGCCTCAAAAAAAAAAAAGTATCTGAGAGCCTTGTGGCCAGGATGCTGATGAAAGTGTTAGTATGGATATTTACTCCAATTTAACTTTTTGGGGATTGCAGTTGTGCTCCTGTATTTCTAAACTTACTTTGTCCAAAAGATTTTAATACAACTTTTAAGTACAGTTTCACGTCTATAAAAATAGAGGCTATCAAGGATGGAAGTAATTTTTATGTTCATACCTCTGGTTCCTGAGGGTCCGGTTCATTTCTGCTGTGAATTTAAATGAGTTAATTTAAGTAGATGGGTCAGAAGCCACTATCATCATGGTAGCCCTGTACCTGATTCTTAATTAAAGGCAACAGGAGATTAATTTGAAACATTAATTTAAAAGTGCATATACAAAAAGAAAAAATTATTGCAAGAAAGCCTAAAGAACTTTTCTCTTGTCCCTAGATGTAGAAGACAGAAGTAGCTCAGGGTCCTGGGGGAATGGAGGACATCCAAGCCCATCCAGGGTAAGTATATCTAATCTTTTTACCCATAACCAGACATTCCACATATGTAAATTGACAAACAGAAGGTGAGATTTTTTTTTATTCTCTCTCTCCCTCTCACACACACAGATTTACATACTAAGTTTAATGAAGATCCGCTTGGAATCTATTTTTCATTCTCTTATCAGGTGCTGTTATTGAACTTGACACCTGTTTCACTCCTCCTAACCAGAGGAAAAATCCTTTATTAAATATTCAACCTTACCATTGCCAGTTATCGATCCAACATTACAGAGCATTATTTGTCTTAACTTAAAAAAATTGTAATATCTCTGTAATATATTGATCTGAATAAAATATTGAATCATCCTGTAGACATAGTGTGAGGTTGTGTCGTGACAATATACATAATGAGAGTGAGTTCATGTCATTTTGTAAACATGTCATTCCACCAGTAGGGCTTTTGGTCACTAGTTAGATTCATTCATTGATTTGGTCTCAAATTTTTACTACTTTTTTTGTGGTTTTCCTCCATTAATTCGTTGTTCAATCGGGTATAATGGAGTAGAGTGGTGTGGTTAGGGATCATCTGTTTTTGTACAAGTCATTTCACCTCATAGATCTTCATTTTCTTAATTTATAAAATGGAGTAAAACTAGGGAGTCATCTAATTTCTGCTAGTTTAAATATGCATGATTTTCTAATAAATAATGTCTATAACTATCATTTCTTAGACTTGTAAAATCCGTATCAGTTTTTATGATGTACATACAATGGCCCAGATTAGAAGTGGACTCAGTGTTCATGGTAAAACAAACATCTCTTTCTCCCCTGCTTGATATAAAGATGAAGCCTTCCTCAGGGGTGGGTAACATTTTATAGTAAGTGTCTACGTAAAGTTGGGAGGAGATGAGGTCTGTATTTTGGCATTTAAGGCAGGGAAGGTAATCAAACTGTCAACATGCGGACATTTTAGAAAGTCATAGTTATACATTTGCACCTGTCCTTGGCATGGTGATCCTCACCCTAGGCTTCAGAGTGTGGCAGGATCTTTAAGCTTACCAGCGACTTCATTGAGCCCTTACACCAGCTGTCGAGTTTGACATTCTAATGCTTTATATGGATGGGTTGAGGAAATCTTTCCTCCTCCTCATGTTACAGTCTGCACTTGCAGAAATAAATTCATTCTCCTCAACAGCACTTAGAGATGATAGACCTCTCTATCAATGAGTTCATTCACATTTACTTAATTTCTTATGATTTTTCAGTTCAATATTCCTAGTACTTTTACTCATGTTCTGGAGAACAAGGTCCATTTGGAATCATCCTGATTTGCTTTAAAAACGACCTTTGTTTTCGTTAGCTGTCCTGCCACTTTCCTCAAAGAATATGTTGGTGAATCGTTTTGAATGAAAATATTACAATTTATATTTTCTAAACCAATGAGTTTGCGTGAGGCAGATTATTTGCAGCAGACTTGTACCCAGACAACCTTGCCGAGTCTTTCCTCTCTCCTCTTAAAGTGGTGATGCTGTCTCCAACCTTGCAGCACTGTGTTGAGAATTAAATTAGATAATGTACAGTAAGCTCTTAGGACAGGATCTACACTGCAGACACTTAATAATAATTAGTATGCAATGGCCAGCATAGAAAAGGGGAGTGTAAGACGCATGCTGGGTATTTAAAATGTGACATCCTTTTATATACCAACATATTGGCGCAATTGCAATATGGTATCACTCAAGGTAATTTTTATCAAGGAAAGGTGATTGAAAATGAAGTTGCTTTTGCTTAAGATGCCAGTCATTCTCCAGTGAAGTGACAAGTCTCCTCATTGTTCCTGCAGCCTCCATCTTTTTTGTGTGGGCAGATTCTGCCCTTTGGCTTACATGCCAACCGATACCTCTGAGTAAATTTGACTTAGTCTTTATGGGCATTTCAACCAGCTGAGCAGAATGACTCCTCCCAGCCCCCCTTTTGGTCACTTTATACACTTTAGTAGACTGAAATTTGAACAGGCAATGCAAATAGTTTTAACTCTTTTCTATATATTGTTAAATTTCTGTATATTGTTAAATTCCTCCATTAAAATTAAGTGACTGGGCAGCTTTAAAACATTGTTTTAATTTTAAATTCTCATTAAAACAATGTGATAATTGTAATAATTTCTGCCCAAAATTGTCTGCTTTGCAACTGTTTTTGTGTTTGTCCAACTGCAAAAGTGCTAATTGATGTTAAAGTTTTGATGTTTGTTCATAGTTATATCCTAATATTCTTAACATTGTGTTAATTACTTATGCAAAATTCCAGTTCTCTTACAACCAAAATAGTAACTGTAATAAAACATCAAAACTTTGATATTGTAAAATCAAATGATGTTGTTGAAATGGCTCTACCTTGTCTTTCAAAAGCCATTCATTGTGTCCTATGGGTAATTTTTCCTTATAGTGCAATTTTGCTTTAATGTGGTCTTATCAAAATAATTTTAATATGTGTAACATTTTCTAAGTGTCTGATATTTTACATGCATTATTTCATTTAATTATGTCATCAGGTCCATGCACTTAGTACCATTACTATTATTCCCAAGATTTCCCCACTATTATGAGGAAAATTTGAACTTTGCAGAATCAAGAGCTCCCTCCCACCTGCTGTACCTCTGAAGGTACAGGCTCCTTCTGGAAAGTTCCACAGAAGGAAGAGCGGATTTCAGTTTCTCTGAGTGGGAGAAGTTTTAGTACTGAGGGTATGTTTATATACCACTTTGTTAATATGAAATTATGATCTATTTCATTTACAGAACTATGGAGATGGGACTCCCTATGAGCATATGACCAGCAGGGATCTTGGGTCACATGACAATCTCTCTCCACCTTTTGTCAATTCCAGAATACAAAGTAAGACCAATTTTACATTAATATGCACTTTTTGAATGGTTTTGTTTTACTATGGAAAGGGAAACTGTGCCCCAGACAAAGTTTCTGTTTTAGGAACTTGGTTATTTAGCCAGTTTACTTGCCGTAATCTTCAGCGGTGGGTAACTGTTGGCAGTATGTGCCTGGTAATAGTACATCAAGGGCTGAGTCTTACAACCATGTGGCATAGTCATCAGATAATTTCAGTGATACTGAATCTCTGTGGATATTTTTTCCTGGTTAGTTAATAAGGCATGTATCCCAACTTCAAAGTCACTATGATAGTTTTCTAAGTTAAGGTGGATGAAGTCAAAGTCATGAATAATTAATATAAAAGTATCATTGAGCCTGTTGGTTGGCAATGATGTATAGTCAATGTTAGCTGTGAGTTTTTATTAAAGGGGTTATGGAAATAAGCAGTGTTGATGGTCTCCATTTGCTTACATCAGAGTAGTGCATTCAAGTTGACATGTAAAATCTGGCTGTGTGTTTACCAAGGCGTGAACTGTTTAGTGCTATGGATCTAGGCAGACCTTGTCCTCCTCTACTGAAAGCAAGCTACCTGTTAGTTGGCAGCTATCTGTGAATTTCCAGCGTGCCCTTCATGTTGGCGTTCTTAGCATAGTTTTTCTGTTTTTGACTACCATGTGGGGATGTTTATTTAACAGCAGTAACCTTAACAATGAAAAGATAATTCATAATGGCTTAAAAGGTCCCAATGGATACTTACTTTGGTTTTGATGGAAAAATGATTGTTGTTCTAGTAAATGTGAGTTCTTAACAAGATTAGTAAATCTCTGAACCTGGCCAGATTCTGTTGTGAATCTGTCAATAAATGAAGTTAAATTTTCTTTTTTTTTTGTTTTTGGCCGGGGCTAGGTTTGAACCTGCCACCTCCGGCATGTGGGACCGATGCCCTACTCCTTGAGCCACAGGCGCCGCCCATGAAGTTAAATTTTCTAGCATAAGTGGTTGGACCATACTCTAAGGAAAACACACAGCAATGGTTATATCATTCTGAAGCCATAACTGCAAATGCTTGTAAAGAATGTCCTGATTTTTAAACCTTGGAAGCAATACCTAATGTGTGGATAGTCCTTGAATTTCAGTCATTTTTTTCAAAAATCATCCACTTCATATAAAGGAATTTCAGATACTTAACCCACAGTAGTTAAAGCGGAGAAATACTAGCAGCTTATTTTTGATGAGTAACATTATATGTTTGTGGCTTTGCACATCATCCCGACTTTGACAACCATGGAGCTGAGTTGGGTCACTGGCTGTTCCTATTTTTGTGTTCATCTTGACATCAACATGGTAAATTTCATATTTATGTTTTAACATTGTAATTGGAATAAATTCTAGTTCTTTGCCAGTTGTCAATAAGGAGTTTATCAAGTTTCCTGTTTTCAAGACACGTAGATATAAAGGACTGGGTACACATAGTATTTGCTTAGATTTTAAAGAACAACTTTGGACTCTTCACTGTCAACCGTAATAATTTGAATTCTAACACCTTTCTTTATTCATCTTTGCTTGACTTTATAAAATACAAAAAGTTAATTTGAAAATAATAGTCTTCAGAAGCAGCACCTAAAGATATAATTACTTCTTCAGAGGATTCTAAAATTATTCTTTAACAAACTGTAGTACGTAAAAGAGAATAAATGAATTACGACTCATCTTTACAAGTTTATAAGATGTGACAAAAGTTTTATGGTAAAGAGCAACTTGGTAAGTCAATATGCAAAATACACCAAGCAATCCAAATGTATTAAATCACTGTTCTTGTACATGTTTCCTCATAGGCAACTGTTTTACAAATCAAGTTAGTTTTTCAATACAAATAGTATTTAAAATATAAGTGGCCTGACAGTCTAGAGCAGAGAGAGCTGATTCTTTTCTCTACATTGTTGTTTAAGCTGCAAATCCATGTCAGCCTCGCTCTTTTATCCTGTCTGCCCTCCTTCCCATTAAACTCTTAAATATGGAGGCCAAGACAGTCTCCTGCTTTGTGATAGGAAATGCTCCTATGTCCACGAGGCTCCCACCCACTGTTCCCAATGAAAGGACTTCTCTGTTAGATAAGCTGTCTGGCCTGAAACATGGCTCTTTATTGTTTACAAACTGCTACATTTTCCACCTCAAGAAGATTTTTGCACAGAAAAGAATTGTGCTTGTGCTAAATGGTTTATCTGACATTAAGGGTGCAGTGTCAGACTCGGGTCAGGGAAGTCGCCCTCGAAGGGAGTGGGCATTAAGAAAAAAAAAAGTAACGGACAAGGGGAGAAAAGACAATGAAGCAAGCATGAAATACTTTACATTTTTAGTTTAGAGAAGAATTTACAAATGTATTTTTAGAGAACTGACTCTGATGCTGCATTAAAAACTCTTTCCATTGCTATAATTTCTCACATCCAAGCCGCCTTCTTGATTTGCTTGTGTGTCTCAGGGCTAGATTCGGGGAAACAAAGATTCTCATTGATTTTGCCCAAGCTGCTGTTGATCTGAAATGAAACTGCATTTTTGGTGTTATGTTGCACTTTTACAAAGAAAATCTAGATCATTTTCAGGAAATGAAGGATCTCTAATTTACGAATGGTAATAAAGACAAAGTGAGATAGATCTATTACTTTAGGGAACAATTTAGACTCATAGAATATTTGCTGTGTTCGACACTGGTCTTTCTGTCCAAGCACATATTCTGTGTCACGACCTTTGTGGATATTTTCCTTCCACCAAAAGAAAGTATTGGACTTTAGTGTAAGTTTTTTGACAGCAATCTGATATGCATGCTCAGATTCTTTAACTGGTTTTCATTAAAACTACAAAGTAATTCTTTACATTTCAAAGACTTAATTCTGCTGCTCTGTCACATTAGGGTAAAAGCTACAGCATCAGAAATAAATCAGCTACTTTATTGCAGCAGATTCTCTATTGTCAAATCCATCAAGCCTGTGACTGAATTAGGCGTCTGTTACAGAAATAAGTGACACCAATTTTACGGGAAAGAGTTATTAACTGCAGATGACCTGATTTTTTTTTTTTTTCTTTTTTTGGTAAACTGATCACTTAGTCAAATTTTATTGACTGAGAAAAGAAAAAAAGCACTACACTACTCTCTCCTTTTGGGAATGAGTTATTAGATATTTTGTTGTTTATGTTAGTAGACTATTATTGCAAAGTATTGGAAAAGTAATAATCTGATAGTTTGTGAATCTCTAAAGTAAAAATAAATGGACACACACGTGTGTTTGTACATGCACTCAAGGTACCTGTTGCTCTAGAATTAGTGACGCTACTTGGTTTATAAGTCTTCATAAGCATTTCTGCTGATTCTATTGCTGCCTGTAGTTACAGTTGTCACACAGTATCTTAGTGGTTGATACTGTATAAATCTTTTAAAGAAAAACATAAGTAAAATAAAAAGCAAGCTCTGAAATTTTTTAAAAAATAGGTCTGAAGGGCCTTTTGTTCTTATTTTTATGTTGGCAGGATTGAGAGATTTCGGTGCTGCTGGCAGCCAACCGATTCATACACTCTTACCTGGCATTTACTAAGCATTCATTCATGGCTCTCATTGGGTAGACCCAAGTCTTTTGCGTTTTCTTTTTGTTGAAACTCCACGTACTGTTTTGTACATGGAGAAGACAAGTCACTTCCTCCTTGTGACTGTATATCATTATTAATGATAATAAACTGGGCCTTTCGAAACTTGTTCACTGCTGTTTTTAAACAGTTAGATTAAATCATCATAGGTGGTCAGTTGAGCAACTTTCAGAATATGCTAACAGGACAAAGGGGCCAAGAGTCTGGCTCCTTTGTTTTTAAGAGGACTATTTGTATGCCATAGAATAGTTCAAAAATCTTGGCAAGAAGTACATGGAGAGAATATGAATTTTTTTTAACATTCTTTTTTTTTTTTCCTTTGTCAAGCTGTAATCTAAATTTTTGCAGGTGATTGTCCAAATATTTTTACAATGTTAGACTGTCTATTTTCTAGCTAAAACTCTTTGATCCAAGGAAGGATCTAAGCATGCATTTTCCTTTTATTGTTCCAGATCTTCAATTGAAAACCAGACTGAGGATAAATGAGCAAATTGCCCAATAAGATTATACGTGTGGGTTGGTGACTGAAGGCAGTGAAAAGTGACCCTTTTGTGCAGTTGGGTGCAGCTTAGTCCAGCATCAGCTGCTGCACATTCACGTGTCCTACTGTGAATGGCTCAGTGTCCTTACTGTGGCATTTGGTTCTCGTCCTACTAGTGGTGCTCCACCAGGGACCTGCGTCATTTACCAGCAAAGAGTAACTGGTCTCTAATCTAGCTCAGTGGTGCTCCACCAGGGACCTGCGTCATTTACCAGCAAAGAGTAACTGGTCTTTAATCTAGCTCAGTGGTGCTCCACCAGGGACCTGCGTCATTTACCAGCAAAGAGTAACTGGTCTTTAATCTAGCTCAGTGGTGCTCCACCAGGGACCTGCGTCATTTACCAGCAAAGAGTAACTGGTCTCTAATGTAGCTCAGTGGTGCTCCACCAGGGACCTGCATCATTTACCAGGGAAGAGTAACTGGCTTTAATCTAGCTCAGTGGTGCTCCACCAGGGACCTGCGTCATTTACTAGGGAAGAGTAACTGGTTTCTAATGTAGCTCAGTGGTGCTCCACCAGGGACCTGCGTCATTTACCAGTGAAGTGTAACTGGTCTCTAATCTAGCTCAGTGGTGCTCCACCAGGGACCTGCGTCATTTACCAGCAAAGAGTAACTGGTCTTTAATCTAGCTCAGTGGTACTCCACCAGGGACCTGCATCATTTACCAGCAAAGAGTAACTGGTCTCTAATCTAGCTCAGTGGTGCTCCACCAGGGACCTGCGTCATTTACCAGGGAAGAGTAACTGGTTTCTAATGTAGCTCAGTGGTGCTCCACCAGGGACCTGCGTCATTTACCAGGGAAGAGTAACTGGTTTCTAATCTCGCTCAGTGGTGCTCCACCAGGGACCTGCGTCATTTACAAGGGAAGAGTAACTGGTTTCGAATGTAGCTCAGTGGTGCTCCACCAGGGACCTGCGTCATTTACCAGTGAAGAGTAACTGGTCTCTAATCTAGCTCAGTGGTGCTCCACCAGGGACCTGCATCATTTACTAGGGAAGAGTAACTGGTTTCTAATCTAGCTCAGTGGTGCTCCACCAGGGACCTGCGTCATTTACCAGGGAAGAGTAACTGGTTTCTAATCTAGCTCAGTGGTGCTCCACCAGGGACCTGCTTCATTTTCCAGGGAAGAGTAACTGGTTTCTAATCTAGCTCAGTGGTGCTCCACCAGGGACCTGCGTCATTTACCAGGGAAGAGTAACTGGTCTCTAATCTAGCTCAGTGGTGCTCCACCAGGGACCTGCGTCATTTACCAGGGAAGAGTAACTGGTTTCTAATGTTGCTCAGTGGTGCTCCACCAGGGACCTGCGTCATTTACTAGGGAAGAGTAACTGGTCTCTAATGTAGCTCAGTGGTGCTCCACCAGGGACCTGCGTCATTTACCAGGGAAGAGTAACTGGTTTCTAATCTAGCTCAGTGGTGCTCCACCAGGGACCTGCGTCATTTACCAGCGAAGAGTAACTGGTTTCTAATGTAGCTCAGTGGTGCTCCACCAGGGACCTGCGTCATTTACCAGCGAAGAGTAACTGGTTTCTAATCTAGCTCAGTGGTGCTCCACCAGAGACCTGCGTCATTTACCAGGGAAGAGTAACTGGTCTCTAATCTCGCTCAGTGGTGCTCCATCAGGGACCTGCGTCATTTACTAGGGAAGAGTAACTGGTTTCTAATGTAGCTCAGTGGTGCTCCACCAGGGACCTGCGTCATTTACCAGGGAAGAGTAACTGGTTTCTAATGTAGCTCAGTGGTGCTCCACCAGGGACCTGCGTCATTTACCAGGGAAGAGTAACTGGTCTCTAATCTAGCTCAGTGGTGCTCCACCAGGGACCTGCGTCATTTACCAGGGAAGAGTAACTGGTTTCTAATGTTGCTCAGTGGTGCTCCACCAGGGACCTGCGTCATTTACTAGGGAAGAGTAACTGGTCTCTAATGTAGCTCAGTGGTGCTCCACCAGGGACCTGCGTCATTTACCAGGGAAGAGTAACTGGTTTCTAATCTAGCTCAGTGGTGCTCCACCAGGGACCTGCGTCATTTACCAGCGAAGAGTAACTGGTTTCTAATGTAGCTCAGTGGTGCTCCACCAGGGACCTGCGTCATTTACCAGCGAAGAGTAACTGGTTTCTAATCTAGCTCAGTGGTGCTCCACCAGAGACCTGCGTCATTTACCAGGGAAGAGTAACTGGTCTCTAATCTCGCTCAGTGGTGCTCCATCAGGGACCTGCGTCATTTACTAGGGAAGAGTAACTGGTCTCTAATGTAGCTCAGTGGTGCTCCACCAGGGACCTGCGTCATTTACCAGGGAAGAGTAACTGGTTTCTAATCTAGCTCAGTGGTGCTCCACCAGGGACCTGCGTCATTTACCAGGGAAGAGTAACTGGTCTCTAATCTAGCTCAGTGGTGCTCCACCAGGGACCTGCGTCATTTACCAGGGAAGAGTAACTGGTTTCTAATGTTGCTCAGTGGTGCTCCACCAGGGACCTGCGTCATTTACTAGGGAAGAGTAACTGGTCTCTAATGTAGCTCAGTGGTGCTCCACCAGGGACCTGCGTCATTTACCAGGGAAGAGTAACTGGTTTCTAATGTAGCTCAGTGGTGCTCCACCAGGGACCTGCATCATTTACCAGCGAAGAGTAACTGGTTTCTAATCTAGCTCAGTGGTGCTCCACCAGGGACCTGCGTCATTTACCAGCGAAGAGTAACTGGTTTCTAATCTAGCTCAGTGGTGCTCCACCAGAGACCTGCATCATTTACCAGGGAACAGTAACTGGTTTCTAATCTCGCTCAGTGGTGCTCCACCAGGGACCTGCGTCATTTACCAGGGAAGAGTAACTGGTTTCTAATGTAGCTCAGTGATGCTCCACCAGGGACCTGCTTCTTTTACCAGGGAAGAGTAACTGGTTTCTAATCTTGCTCAGTGGAACATTTTTACGGCAGAATTAGATTGAGGTTTCAGGCAGAACTGAGGAAAGCTGCTGGCTTATAGCATGACCTTTGAATCTCATCTGGGTTAGCAGTTGATATTTTGATTTGGTTACTGTGGTCATATTGTGACAGCTGCTAGCTCATTATAATTCGGTTCCACTGCTCCGTTTGCCTAGCAGGAATATTTAGGTTTGTATTACTTCAAAGTGTTTATGGCTACCCTGAGTTTAGCCCAGCATAAAGGTGAAGTGTTGTGAGTGTTTTCAAATCCCAGTGGCAGAAGTGAGTGCCACAGTCTTCCTGTAAAACGGCAATGTGAGTAGATACTAATGCAGGGGTTTTTCTTTTCATTGTAAAACCGAAAAATATGACATGAACCAGCTCTTACTAGGAAAACTGTTTTAAAACCTTCATTTGCAAAAGGAAACCATGACCATAAAGAAACATAATTTTTTTCAAAGCACAGGTAAGATTTTACTTGACCTCTCGGTCAGGTGGTTTTGTGTGTGTGTGTGTGTAGAAATATAAATATTAGAAAATAACAAAATCTGTACAATAATGGCAATCATTTGATGTTTGAATGTTCCATGGGTCAAATTATTTTAGTAACTTCATGAGAATGGAATTGTGGATATAGATGTCAGTTGTAGACATCTTAGTTCACTTTTCTTTTCTTTTTTTTTTTTTAGTTCACCTTTGAAGTGCTCTGAAGTTAGGTGATGATAGGGGTGTGAGCGGGCTGCGTCCAGGGTCCTTGGTGAGGACATCTCTTTGAGATACCCTTTTTGTGTATCCTTAGTGCCTTTAACAGCACTTTTCAGCTTGAGGTTATCTGGATATTGTCTGTTATCTGTTGGACTGATAATGTGGTACAAGCAATTTCTAAGAGAAGAAGTCTTTAATTGTGGTTTTATTTGATTTTACTTTCTTCAGGAATTTGATATTTTGAGTATGCGAAAATTAAAATGTCTCTGGAAATATTGACAAATAGGGCTTGTCTGAATGTTGTCCCAGTGATTTTAATGATCCCGATTATTGAGCTATAGTTGGGAATCAGAAGAATTGAGTTTTCTGCTCTGTTTTGCTACAACTGCCCGTGGGCCCTCTGGTCAGGTCATTTTCACATCTTTAGATTGAGTGAGGAACAGCCCTTTAGATGATCTTGGAGGTGATTTTCTCATCTAATGGTCCATTGATCTTTTAGATAGGCCATTTTATCCTTATGCTGTATTTTATCTTTAGAGATGCTTTATTGTTCTAATTCATTCATCTCTATTTTTGAACACCTTCAAGTAACTTTGCTAGTGATGTGTTCCTTCCAAATGTAATTCCTTAAAACCTGATTCAAATAGATGTTTCTTTTATTCCTTGACTTATTCCAGATCTGTAGCTTAGGGATCAGATAAATTGGGGATAAAATAACAACTCATTAAGTTGAATTATCAGGAGAAAAGTGTTACGTACAGGCCAGTGTTGGGTATAGAGGTGTCAGAGTACATCAAATGACTGGAATGAATCAGGGAATTAGATATATAAGGCTTAAATCCTGAATAAAAAATCTCCTAAGTTAAAGTTAGTTTTATGTCTTGCTGGAGCCAGTCATACAGAAATCCAGTTTTTACTCTGTGATACCGTATCTTTGCGCAGAATATTCTCCTAATGTTAGAAAACAGATTACGTTACCGTGAGGTAGATTTCAGTTTTCAATAAACCACAGATTATTTAGAAGAAGAAATAAGTTAAACCAATAATATTTTGAATGGCCATTAGAAAAAGTTGTATGTTTCCATTATTCAGATAAGACAACTGATTAGCTTTTGTCCACTTAGTGAACATTTCTGTTCTTGTTCATCAGTTTTCTTCCTTTCTGTTCTGCCCCCTACTCTGTGACACAGCACAATTAATGCTGTGATCCTCAAATACTTTCATACTCAAATCAGGTTTACTAAACCAGATCTTCTAAAATTTAGTGAACCGATAAACAGAAAAACGTGACTTGAAAACTACGGCCAATAGAGATGTATAGATACCAGGGGAGAATTCTTCCCTAGGAACTTCCTGACCCTAAGAGAAAATGGATGGTTTAAAATTTACGTAAAAGTAAAAGGCTGTTTGTATCAGGAGGGAATGCTTTTGCTTGGAAGTAATGGAAAAAGTGACTAATGGTGGCTTAAAAGATCATTTTCTCCTTCCAGAAGTCTCGTGGTAGGCCATGGCTGGAATTGCTTTGTAGATCAGCAGTGTCAGGGGTCGTTGGTTGTGTGGTTCTTTTACCCTTTCTCATATTGTCTCAAGGTGACTGTCACAACTTCAGGTGTCAAGTTTGGGTTTGATGGGGGAAAGAAGGGAAGGGTAAGTTTAGCAGTATCGCCCTCAGCCCAGATCTGGTCTCCCCAGTTTCCTAGGTCATCTCTCGTTGCAGAGGTTGGGCGTGGGGATGGGAATGCACATAATAGCTTCTGCGGGAGCAAAGAGAGTTGGGAATTCATATTGAGCTTACCCACCTACAGTGTTCAATTCACAGTTTAGTTCTTTTTAGAAAAATATATATAATTTTCTGTTTAACAGTTTTGAAAATTAAGGCTCAGACGGTGATGTAATAACAACATATAAAAATGTGTCTCACCTCTGAATTCTGTTTAGCTAATTGGAAAGGCAAGGAGAGATGGAGTTTAAAAAAAAAGGTATTGGAAAGAGGAAGGCGGAGAAAGGCAGGAAGATCTTGCGTGGGAAAAAGGAGTCAGGTGCACGTGTTTCACCTTCAAGACCTGTGCCTCCATCGCCCTAATCCTTTAAGCAAGGCAACGACAGCCAGCCAAACTCCGCCGTCTTAATGTCTTCATTCCGCAGAACCTTCTCTTAGGTCTCTTGCTTGACGCCCTGCCAACCTGTCCGGGGACCCTCGTCATGAGACGGCCCCAGATCTCCACTAGCTTTGTCTCCAGTTCCTTTGGTCCTTGTTGGCAGAGCCACAGGCCAGTTCCGAATCCCACGTCTCTTGTTGAACCCAGTAGGCCCGGCTTTCTGGAGCACCGGGTCCTGGAACGCAGCTCTGCACTGACAGACACAGATCTCCTTTCCCTGGACCCCTGTCCCAACAGTCTCCAGGGAACCTACGCCCAGTAGCCTGCCATGTCACGGTGAAGGATGTGGATGGGAGTGCCCACCGCACGTGGGGGTCTCTCTTGTTTTCTTTTACTATGTGCACAGTTGTATTTGCCACTTTTTAAGTTGGAGGAGTAAGTGTGGCCAAAAGACATTTTCCACAACCTGAAAGAGTTGCATGAAATTGTGCGAGCAGGATCCCACTTTGGCCAGAAGTTTCGCAGCCCTTTTGAACAGTTGGTTGCATGAATCAAGCAGATGAGAAGCCGGGCAGGGAAGGACCATCTATCATTAAAGGGAAGCAGGATGTGAAATAAACGCTGTTTTTATTTGGTAGCAAAGTTGTTCTCTTAAGTTTTTCATGGGGAAGATAATTTCTATGAATTTTGCATGTGCTTAACTAACAAGTACCCTACTTCTTTCTTTTGAGACAGAGTCTCACTATGTTACCCTCGGTAGAGTGCTGTGGTGTCACAGCTCACAGCAACCTCAACCTCTTGGGCTCAAGCGATTCTCTTGCCTCAGCCTCCCAAGTAGTTAGGACAACAGGAAGCCCACCACAACACCCCGCTATTTTGTTGTTGTTGTTGTAGTTGTCATCGTTGTTTAGTAGGCAGGCCCTGGCCAGGTTCAAACCTGCCAGCCCGGTGTATGTGGCCAGCGCCATAACCACTGAGCTGCGGGAACTGAGCCAAGTACCCCACTTCTTGACTGGATCCTGGGGCAGGGGAAACACTTTGCAATTCTCAAGCCTCTCATTGCCCCTGAGCTCCAGGAGAATTAAAGGACAGTGAAGGGATCTGTGAACTTGACATCCACGAAAGTTATGTACCTACTGTAAGTGCTATATTCTTGCTCCACAAAAATAAGATTATTTTCTTTGTTCATTTTATACCATCCAATGGGACCAAAGCAGCGGAGGAGCTCAGTGTCGGTACTGCAGGTCTGAAGAGACCACCAGGGCTCTCGGGGTCCCTTCAGTCTCAGTTTTGGCTTTTCCACTTCATGGTGATGGGGCACTGAGAAAATTTCCTATGAGCCCCACCTTTCTTGTTTCTCAGGCCAGGACAGTAATGCCAGCCTGGCCCGACCCTCCCAGGGTCACTGTGGGCCTTGCGGGGATGCTGCAGGCTTTGTAGCAACTGTGCTCTGCTCTGTGACTGTTATCTTATGGCATCGCAAGGCTACTCGTTGCTAATCTGTCATTTTTTAGCCTTAATATTGAATTGAAAAATCTATAGACTTTGGGTGTTGGGTGGGTGAAAGCAGTTTTAAAATACCTTTACCTTCTAGTGAGATTGGAACAGAAGGCAGGAGCAGGTGGTCGTGGTATAGAATGCTCAGTTCCATAAACATCAGGACCAGAATGGAAAGGTTTCTTTTCTAGCCAGTCCACAGAAACAGTCATCCTATACAATAAGTACCTCCCGAGACAGAATTCAGATGTGCCCCTTTGTGAAATATTTGCTTGCAGCCATTTTTCTGTCTCCACTTTAGAGTCATAAACCAATGGTGGGGGGTGAGGTCAGGGACAGTGAAAACCCTGACCCCCTCCCCCATTGGTATGTGGCTATTTAAGTGTTTCATCATTATACACATAGGGGACAAAGAATTGCCTGGGTGTGGAGTTTGAGTGGTGAGTCTAGGGGACCCGCGGACACACTATGTATGATCTCAGTATGGGCTTTGTAGCCCATCTGAATAATGGAGCTACAACCAGGGAGATGCCTTTTGTTAAGGAGATACTTTTACAGATACCTCCCACGCTCTTGGAGGCAGCCCCATTCCACTTCTGTCTTTGTCTCTAGAGGAGCTTGGTGTGGAAATTGCCCCTGGGTGGATTTATTCTCTCTCTTCCCTTCACTCTCAAGAGTTTCTGAATGCAAAGAAACCATGTATTACTTTTGAGTGGAAAGGAATATTCAGTGGATCTTAATTCCTTTTGCAGAATATCAGGCCTAGGAACCAACAATTGCAAAATATATGGAGCATAGATTGACATTAAATTAATTTCTAAGTGCTTAAGTAGATACAGCTCAAACGATTTCAATGATTGCTTATTAATCACTCCTAAATTCCTTGGCATATGTTTATTAATGGGAAAAATGGTAAGGAAGCTTTATTTGAGATTAGTATAAAATATAGCTGGTTATATGGTGTGTTTAATGTAAAACAGTCAAAGCTTTCATGTACATTGAAAAGAACACAAAAAGCCTAATATGGAGGCAGTGGTGGATGGTGGACCGGACACGGGCTTTGCAATGCGCTGGGGTTTGCTTTGACCTCCAGCTCACCACCCTTCCGTTCTGTGACCTTGGGCAAGTTTAGTACTGCAGTAAAATGTCTCATTGGAGTATTGCTCTGCGTTTAAATGAAATAACATGAAAAAGCACCTGGCACTTAAATTCAGTTAATGCAAATTATTATTACATGACTATTATTTTATCTCAGCTGTTTTTCTGTTTATTCGGTCTGACCAGCTTGGCAAAAGTGATATGCAGACTTGAGCATCATGTAGTGGGTTTTGGCAGAATGTGGAAGTGATTAATTAAATGCTACCCCCTCAAGGGGCCATATTAAAGCTGAATGAAAATAGAAAGTGTGTAATATCTGATAACAGTTGGTGATAAGGGTGCGACAGAAGAAGTGAAGGATGAGAGAGAAAAGGACACATAAAAAGCTAATTTGGGGGTGATCTGATCGCAAAGTACGATTTTCTATCCTTGTATTATCAGCCATTGGCTTGGCTGTCTGAGTCTCTGAAATTACTAGGTTACTAATTGTTCATGCCTTTTTCTCACCTTGGCCATTCAGACCAAGCTGTATTCTTTTAACAGTTCAGCAGCCAACTCCCAATGCTTTGGATGCAAGCATAAACTCTTTATGTGTAACTGATTGCCCTTAATTGGCCAGTACCAAATCACAGAGGAAAATTTATTAGTGACCCTGTCTCCTTCAGAACTTTCAGAGTAATTGGAAAGGAGCCTAATATCTGCATTTTTGGAAGCTTTACCTACTGGTTTCCTGACATGAATAAACTCTTACTTTATATTGTGTATTTGGACTTTTTCATTGTGTAAGTTTCCCCTTTTCTTATTTATTGATGGTTTCCCAAATACTATTTGGAAATTGAGATGCATGAAGGACCTTTTAAACATCTTGGCAGACGACCCCAGCAGCTGTGGGTGATCTCTGTTAGGGAGTGATGGGAGAACGCTAACCTGGTAAACAGCAGTTTACTAAATGCCTTTTTGGATCTTGAACAGGCCAATTTGGGGTTTTAATCTCAGTTTCCTTATTTCTGTTCCTGACTTAACTCGTGTAGACATGGTCCAGGGAACTAGGGAGAGCTGTATGGAATGAATTTTTTGTTTCCTCAGAAATAAAACAGTTCTAAATGTACACACTATTGTGTGATTACATTTTCCTCTCATTGCAACGTCCTCGATATAGTTTGAACACCAATTGAAAACTACCATGGAAGCAGCCTCGCTCACAGGCTTTCAGAGGCTTTTTAATAGTTAATGAGATTTTGCCCCTTACCCTCATGAGTTTAATTTGGTTGTGAAATAAAAATTTACGGCTGTTCTCTCAGCTGAGCTGATACTAGTTTAAGAGTGGAATTGAGTTCACACCTGCTCTGGCATAAAAAAGAAGCCTCTATGTGACTTCTTTAAAATATTCGCAGAGCAGAATAAGAGAGAGTACTTACTATCTCTGCAATTGTAATAACCACACAGTCATGTGCCTTGCAAACACTTTAAAGAAGCTGTTTGATAAATTGGCTCTAATCTGCTGACATTGTCCACAGATAGATGCCTTCCTAAGTTACTCGAGTTCCTTAAGGTGGAACGTGGTCGTGGAAATGGAGTTGCTTTGAGTAGGCAATGGGTCTCCGTTAACACCAGCAAGTGTACATATGGGAAAATCTTTGCATTTGCGAGGCCATTTAGCTCTTCAAGACATGGTCCGTTAGGCAACGTACAATGGTTTTTCTGAGTGCTCTAGTTAAGGGGCAGATGTGTAAAATAGTGTACACTTAGGCGGATAATTAATAATTAGTGTAGGCTTGTAAGGCTGTAATAGAATATATAAATTTCAGCACCTATTAAAGTTTTATCAAGGCAGATCACCTTCCCTTACTACAAGGGAGGATCTCCCCTCCCCCATAGAAAGATAAAGTTTTCCTGTCTTCCTAGGAAAGTGAAAAATCTTCATGATTAGAGGAGGACTGATTTTTATATCAAACACTATGTTCCGTGGTTATTGTGAGTAGGTAACCTATTTTAGTGGTCACATTTAAAGAACATTCCTAGACCATACTGGTTTGTGTGCATTCGGCCATAAAAGCAATATTTTGGTGCATTCTACTATTAGGAGATGCTTGTCAAAAAAGCTACCCTGCTCCCATGTTATTCCCCTCCAGGAAACAACGGTGGTGTGCATTTTATGACTCCATCACCAGTAAATATTCAGAGCGAAGGCCTTTTCTAGTGGCTGAGTTGGAATGGGCAGAGAAGATGGAACGTAGATCCCGAGTTCAGTTTTTGGCTTGGCTGTGCCGTGAGCGGTGTTTACACCTCATGTCTTCGCTGTCTTCATTTCAGACATAGAGGAAGTGCTCCCTTCCCGCAGTGAGGGAAAGGGCAAATGATGTATTTGGGAAAGCAAAGCAGAACAACTTACTACTTTAAAAGTTTCACTGGCTGCTTGATAAATAAAATTAACATGATGTTTGCAATCATGTGGTCCTCGGTATATGTATTTTTTAAGCCACGTAAGTTCCATTTATATGAGAAGCCAACCAAAATGGTGTATGTCAGCGCTCCAATTGGCCTTTGATCGATTCATACAACAGATACTTGGAGAAGGAGCTTGTGATGTGCAGGCGTTGTGTTAGGGACCAGCTAGTGGTACGCCACTTCTCTTGCCTTCAGTTTGGGCCACATTCTAAGAAGGAAATGAGATAGATCTCAGATCATTGTAATTGACAGTGTTAGGGAAGTAGCCACATGTGCTCAGGGTGCTGGTGGTGTTGGGTTACATATCAAGGGTGCCCAACCATCAGCTCTCTCATTACAGTGTCTGAAATTTTTGAGCAGTCCCCGTGTACTAGGTATTTGTTAAGTACTTTGCACGTACCCTCTTGTTTACGCCTTGCAGCAGTCTTTGTCAGGCTTTGTTACCATTTTACAAAGGAGGCAATCCAGGCTCAGAGAAGTTAGGTCACCTGCCCCATGTTGTGTAGCCAGTAAGTGGCAGAACCCTGATCCCAAGTTAGATCTGCTGAACTGCAAAGCCTTTGTCTTTACTCCACGCCTACACTGCATGAATTGTGGAGAGTACAGGAAGGCTCCCTAGAGGTACAGGAGCAGTTAAGCATGTATTCAGCTGCATCTAATAGAAGACTTGGTAATAGTAGGTGAGTCAACTAAATGAAGGCGGGTAGGAGGTTGCCTGCGTGGATTCAGCAAATCAGTGTTGGTGTCTTCCCTCTCTGCCCTCCTTAGTGTGCTGATTTTCATTTCTCAGCCTTTTCTCTCATCCTGCATTTCTTGCAAGCTGACTCTTGAGTCTCAGACACCATATCGGAGTTCCCGGCAGGCAGCGGGGAAGCGGACATCAAGGTGGCACCCATCCCTGCATTTATCTTATTCCATCAGGGGAGAGAACAAAGTTTGCAGAAACTGGTGGTCTGAGCGGGATTCCACTGCCAATTTATTGGTCAAACCTCTAAAAGACATTTATGCATAGTTGTGAGGGAAGTGGGGGTAGGGGATAAAAACTCTTGACACTATTAGTCGGGTCTCTGACTCAGGAGACAGGCAAGGGAAAAGGGAGTTGGGAATGGTCATTGGATGAATCAACATGTATTTTTATAATATGAGTGGTAATGGCTGAGCTGAGTCTTAAAGGATGAGTTAAAACTGTCGAGGTAGAAAGAAAATTGCCATTGGTGGAGATGCTTGTGCAGAGCCATGGGAGCTGTAGATAGAAAAGGAAGCCTGGAACTGAAGGAGGGGTGACAGGTGCGGCTGGGATAGAATCCTGGACCCAGAAAAAATAAAGAGTCTCTTCTTGTTTGGTAGGGGAAGAAGTTGAATTTTCAATGAGGCACATGGGGAACTGCTCAAAAGTTGATTTTTAAATAGTGGGATAACGTGATCTGATTTGTGGTTTAAAACAATCACTTAAGCAACTGTGAATAGGAGGCAACTTGAGAGGCAAGGTGATTTACCCAGGAGGTGATTAAACCAATTCCAAGAGGAAATGATGAGAGACTGAACTGAATTAGGAACAATGGGGATGAGCAGGAGGACATGGATTGAGTGATCTTAAACTGATGGAAATGGTCAGACTTGGTGACTGATGGATAAAGAAGGGGTGTCTTTGGCTTCTCGGCGTCTGGCTTGGGCCACCTGGTAGATGGTAGTGCTGTTCAGTAAGATGTGGAATATGAGAGGAGAAGTAGGTTATAGAGCATTAAGGTGGTAAATTCAGTTTGGGATGTAAGGAATTTCTGAGATGTCTATGGGTGGAAGGATTTGTCATTCTGGGTTGGGAGTGCAGATTTGGCATGCCATATTTTATATCTGGTAGTTGAAATCATGGGAATAGATATGTTAGCCAGAGAGAAAAGCGATGAACCTATTTTCTGATTATTTTGCTCTCTACAGATTTTAAATTGGAAAAAATAAACATCAAAAAACCTCTATCATCTTTCTTTCCCCTTACAAAATGATATTTTTAAGAAAACTGGCGAATCCTCATTTGATCACATAGTCCTTTTCAGTGTTATGTTTAATCACTCATCCTTAACATAGTATTTTTTCCTCTCTCCCTCTTTCTTTAACTTGGATAGGTTGGGAGGAAACTCTTGTTTCAGAGGATACATTTATACACCATTTGGGGGAAGGTGTGATACATTCATAGAAATGGAATTCAGAGCTCTTCTGTGTTCTTCGCGATTTGCATTAGCTTCCCTGCTAATGTAGGCGTCTTTCTACATGATCCCCTAAAGCTGTTGGCACACAGATGATGCTGTGATTAGTGCATGAATGAGTGAGTCCCCAACAGGCACTTGTCCCTCTGCTTGGCCACTCTGTGTCTTGGTGAAGCCACAAGGCAACCACTGCATTGTGACAACTCTGACTTTCACAAAGTTTCCGAGTCTTTTGGCTGGAGATACTTTTTCTTATCTTTTCCCTTTTTTTTTTTTTTGAGACAGAGTCTTACTACGTTGCCCTCAGTAGTGTGCTGTAACGTCACAGCTCATGGCAACCTCAAACTCTTGGGCTTAAGCTATTCTCTTGCCTCAGCCTCCCAAGTAGCTATGACTGCAATTGCCCACCACAACACCTGGCTATTTTTTGGTTGCAGTTGTTGTTGTTTAGCAGGCCTGGGCTGGGTAGAACCTGCCAGCCTTGATATATGTGGCTGGTGCCCTGCTCACTGAGCTACGAGCGCCAAGCCACTTTCTTCTTCTTCTTTTTCTTTCTTTCTTTTTATTTGTCTGAAGCTACCTAGTATTATGTATTGTCATTCTTTACACACATTTTCAAAGATGATAATCTTTGCTTTCTTCAAAAATATCATTGGAAAATGTGCCACTTATCATAGAACATGGTTTGACCACACCCGGCATCCCTGGTCACTGTCCCTGCTTGTGTTCTACTTGGTCTCTTTTCTGTTCGAGGGATGAATAGAAGACTCACCTCATTCCAGATCTGGGTTGGCCAATGGTGGATCTGCTCTCATTTTTAGTATTAACTCACTCTAAGATTACGTTTATACATCTGTGTTTTAGCATTGACTGAAAATTGAGCTTGTGGTCTACTAAAATCATTAAGTGTTTTTGTTTGTTTGTTTTTTGAGACAAAGTCTCACTTTGTCACTCTAGGTAGAGTGCTGTGGTGTCACAGGTCACAGCAACCTCAAACTCTTGAGCTTAAGTGATTCTCCTGCCTCAGCCTCCTGAGTAGCTGGGACTACAGACACCCGCCACAATGCCCGGCTATTTTTTTTAGAGATAGGGTCTCGCTCTTGCTCAGGCTGGTCTCAAACTCATGAGCTCAAGTGATTCACCCGTCTTGGCCTCTCCGAGTGCTGTGATTACAGGTGGCTCCGGCCCTATGATTAATTGTTTCTAATACTAATTGCTTTACAACCACAGCTTTCACTTCTTTGTGTAGAGTGGGACTTTACATTTATCCCTGTCTGATTTCTTCTCGGTGGTTTTGATCTGCAAATGTGCTGGGATTCTATCCTTTCACTGTGTCGATACCAGAAGTGGGATGGTGTGATTCTTAGCATTATGCAGTCTTGGGTTTAAATCTTGGGTGACATTGTTTAAGTTACTTTCTTTGAGCCATGATTTCTTATTGTTGGGTGAAATAAATGAGATAGTGTGTGCGTACTGTATGGAGGAGCACCTCAAACATCACGAACACTCAGCAAATGTTCACAATTACTGTTGCCGGGGGAGTGAGGAGGTAATGGGGGCTATTTTTCTACGGTCAGTATTTTCTCCAGACAAAAAGCTTAAGACAGGTATTTCTTCTATGACCGATGAAAGAAACAAATGTGATTCTTGGGTCTTACGAGGAAAAGGCTAAGACTAAAAGAAAACGATGACTAAGAACAAACCATAACAACAACAAAAGGGTTAAAATTACTTGGACAAAAGTCATAGATGTTCTTTCACTTATACCAGGGGTGTGCAACCTTTTTTTTTCCTGCCACACATTAGAAGAATAACAGCTGTCTTAGGCCACACATTAAATACACAAATACTCACAAAAGCTGATTACAAAAAAAAAAGGTCTGCCCGGGTTTATTTTGATATCTGACACTGGAGACAAGCTAAAAGAATCTTCACAAAATTAGCACGTTGGCTGTAGGCCTTAAGTTGGACTCCCCTGACCTACACACCTAACTTTAAGACAGAGAATTACAAGGTGTGCCAGACATTCAGTTATAGGTGCTAGAGATTATATGAACATTTGGGTCAACCCTAATGGTGGATTAATCTGTTTCCTTTGCAAAGGGTTTGCCAGGGGATACCTGTAAATTCTAGATTATGCAAATTAGCCTCATGACAGATTTTCAAGAACACAGTTCTTAAGACAAACAAATTCCCTGGAGAATGATATGTGAGCTGCCAGGTGAGTCTTAAGAGCAGGGTTCTACTACAGGGCATTAACCCGTCAGCTAGGTACATTCAGAGGGAGGGCTTAAACCAAGCAGAGGTACCCCATATAATGTCCAGGTAAGGTTAGGTCAACTTGACTTGTTATTGTAGTAAATATCACAATGGTGACAAGTCATCAGGGGCACACCCACGGTGTTTGTAGTTACGAAATTCCCTCTTGGCAAACCGTTTTTTAGCTTTCTTTGTTTGGTCATGCCCAAAAAAAGTATGCGTGGTACATTTAAAAAGCTAACCCATCTTGGTCCATCATCCCAGCATGTAGGACTTCAGTCGATCTGGCCTGGTTACAACCTAGAGTTCCAAAAGGGTTGCAGCGCTTCAGGTGTTCATTCCATATTGCGGTCAAGTTCTTTGCACATTTGTGGAAATGCAGAAGTTCTTCTATGCACCTGGATTCTGTTCTGGCCGTTTCCTTGTGTGTGTGGGTTTTGATCTGGCACCACTGGAAGAGGGAAGCTAGCCACTGTGAAAACTCAGATTGTATCCAATTATTTATAAGACCTGAGAGGTGCTTTATTAGTTAGGAAGCATTTCAAATTTTATCTGTAGCTTTTAAAAATCATCCTGACTTGTATGTGTTATTTTTTGCATTGGCACCCACTGCCAAGGCTGTGTCTCAGAAGAGCTGAGACTTGTGGCCAATAATCCTCAGAAACTGATGGGGCTGTGGAATTTATTCCTCTGTCACCCTTTTCCAAACCAAAATAAGGTTATATTTTTTATTTTCATAGATGGACAAATAAAAGTCTTTAAAATAAAACCTACATCCCCTTTTTGGTTCTTTTTATGATAATCTGTCACAACAACAACAACAAAAGCTTAGTGGTTTTTTTGTAGAACTGCTTTGTTTTAAAAATCAAATTGAAGACCAACTTGATTCTGCCTGCAGAGCAAAGCTATCTGCCTTTTTAGAAAATCTGGATGGTTAAATTGGAAGCACGTTCTGCACATGGTTTAGTAGTTAGTAGCCTGGAAAATGACCCAATAGCCAAGATAGTTTTTTTTATCTTCATTGTAAGTGCTTGTTTAAAGTTTAAGCCTGTAATTGACTATTTTGCACATTGTTCATTGTTAATTCTTTTCAGGCTATTACAGTTTTGTAAATACATTGCCTGCTAAGTTGTGTCAGTGGAGGAACATTAGTGCTGTAAGAAAATCCAGTTAAATGTGGTGCTTAAAAGCATTACCAATTAGTGCATGGGACTGGATCCCCACAATTTCTTAGTGATCCTAGAAAAGTCACTTTCTATTTGTGTGAATTCCCACTTATTTAAAATGGGCGTCATAACGTTGTTCGTGATTAAATGGGCAGCACGTGCCTGCTGGAGCGTTTCTTCTGATTGGCGGGTGGCTAGATCACTCGATATTGTGACTTAGTGCCCTTGGTCTTTTTCATACTGGAGGGACAAACTCCTTCTATTTTTTACTTACTGTCCTATTACATATATTAATTATTACATTAATATATAATGTCTCACATAATATATGGTTACTATTTTTTATGTGTTATGACAAATATGATACATTTATTAGGTGGTCTCTACCAGATAGTTCAAGCTACTCCACTTGGTATTGTTTAAATTTGAAAAATAATTTTTCATATACATACCACATGCAGTTTCATATGTTTCAATGGATGTGATAAGCACTGATCCAAAAATAGAGGCTTTCCCTCGAGAATATCTCTACTTGAATTTCATTCTTTAACTTTTCAGTTTAGAAGATAGGGCCATCCCTTGCCATTTCAGGTACTGGCTAATAATGAAAAGTGACAAAAATGGCAGCAGGAACAGTGTGAATTTCTGGCTATCAGGTAGTAAGGACCACTCGAATATGGACATAACCACGGGACAGAATAGGGTAGATAAAATGTGATGTGTGTCTGGCAGAGAAAGTGTGTATAGTGTGTGTACAGTGATCGCGAGTACGCTAAGGGTAGCTTACACTGTCTGTTATTATGTGCCAATGGAAACTTACATGAAACCCCCCTCCCCGGTTAAGTTGTATCTGAAATGAAGGGTATGACTGGAAGTGTAGAGTGGGAGAGTATTTTAATAGTATGAGGACAAGCCAGCTAAGGGCTTTATCAGGTCTGTGGTCAAATTTGGGAAGGGAAAGAAAGAGCAAGGAAGCTTGATTTGGTTATGCAAATTTGGGACACATGTAGGAGTTTGGACCTAATGGATTGTTGCACTAGATTTGGTCATCAAAGGATGCTTTTCATAGCAAATATTATCTGAGCCATTGACTCACACACGGAAAAATGCAGGCTGTGCATAGGCAGAACTGTACCCTTCCTGTCCCTTGAAACCAAATGTGCCAGTCAGCCTCCATGGTTAGGGCCTGTCAAGCAGGGACCCAGCTAAAAAGTAAATAAAGCAGAAGGAGTGGACAGGAGCGGGCAGTGAAGGGAAAAGCCTGCAGAGTGGCAGTGGGCATGCATATTCCGAGATGAATCCAATAAGCAGACACCCAAAAGTTATGCCCCGCAAGAATAGACACAGCACACACTCTAAGAAAATTCCAACTATCCAGCTAGCAGGATGGGGAACTGGAGAGCACAGAGCAATTCCGAAGAAAGAGGCACAGTTGACATCAAGTGGTACGGAGAGACTGGCACGATTACAGGAAAACGTTGGGGATATCAGAAAACATCCCCAAATCGAGAGTGTCAGAAGAAAGATTGCCGACAAGATCGGGATAAATAATAATGAGCTGTTTCTTGGAGCACTTGAAAAAGGGGGTCGGAAAAGTGGTTTCTTCAGCCTCGAAGAGAGAGAGAATGAGAATGGGTTGACGGAGGATGGAGACCCAGCCAAAAAGTCAATGAATTTTTTACCTCACTGTTCACAAAGGAGGATGGGGGACAGATGCCAGGCACGGACGTAAATTTCCCAGGGGAGAATGAAAAATACAAAAGAAATCGGGATCACATTGAAACAGGTGATCCAGGGGGAGGAAGGAGAGAACGAGTAAAAACCCAGCCTGCTGAGCAGGAGTCACCTAAAATCCGAAGAAGAAGAATGAAGCAGCCGCCAGAAGGAGAGGAAAAGCAGTGAATTCTCTCAGAATGGCTGGACAGCTTTTCATGGGTTTGTTTTCTATCTAGTTCATTCACTGCACTGGCCCCATTGAAATTTGTCCTGAAAGAAAATATGGTAACATACTTAAAGAACAACTATCCTAAGTGGCCTTTGACTAACCATGACATTGGCCCCCCACACCACGCTCAGTGTTGAATGCTCTCTAAGGCTTTAGGAGTCATGATTGAGCCAGTATTTAGGAAGGCCACGCAGTGTGTTAGATTCCAGAATACAGGGCTGAAAAAGTCAGACACATCCTAAGGGTCTTTGAAACCACTTCTCTCTCACTGATGCCAGGATAGATTTAATTCTTTTCTTTTCTTACCTTTTTTTTTTTTTTTTTCTGAGACAGAGTCTCACTCTCTTGTCCTAGGCTAGAGTGCTATGGTCTCAATCTAGCTGAAGCCTCAGCCTCCCTAGTACGTGGGACTACAGGCACTTCCCACAACATCCAGCCTCTTACTGAGCTGGTCTGGACCTCCTGAGCTCAAGGGATCCACCTGCCTCAGCCTCCCTGAGGGCTAGGATTACAGGTGTGAGCCGCCTCCTGGCCCCAGGCTTGGTTGAATTCTGTGCCTCAATCCTGGTCTTGTTTTTGGTTGGCTTCTTGATTGAGAAAGTCTGCAGAAGGGATCTGTTTGCAGTGTTCCCTCAAAATGGTGCCTGCTTTTCCCATCACAAGTGGATCTTTCTCATCCCAGCTCCCTGGCTTCTTTTCTTGGCCCTTCAAACAAAACACCCCCTTTGCTGCCCCCACATGTGGCCCCTGAGTGAATTTAGGCATCCCGCCCTGCCTGCTGCTGTATTGGAATTCACAAGTTTTTGCCTTGGGCCAGGGAGAGGCTGTGCTTTCCAAATGCTTTCTCCTTCCTTCCTTTTCCCTAGGTCCTGTATTCCAGCTTCCTGGGGCACCCAGCTCCCACCCCAGGCTGCTAACTGCTGTCTGCAGTTCTATCAATTTAAGGGCCCAGCAAGACAGGCTCATTAAAACACACACACACACACACACACACACACACACCTTTTCATTTCTCTTTTCAGAATTAATCTTTTCTTTGCTTAACTTTCAAAATTAAGATATTCATCAATGCCAACGTGGTTATGAAGAGGGACTTCGCTCTGGTTACTTCTTCCCAAGATGTTACCGTAGCAGCTGGCTCCAAGTAGAATATGAGATGAGTTTCAGAGATGCTGTTTCTGGGTGCAGGAGAGGGCTGAGGAAACTTTCATCTACTGCACAGTTTTGTCCCACAGCCATGGTTCCCATAGCCCAAAGTTTCTGAATAAAATTCATCTCCAGTAGGACTGTAGGAGGTGGCCGTTGGTTACAACAGGCCCCCGGGAGCTCTGGATTCTCATGCTTCCTTATTCTGTGCTCGCAAGTCTCTGAAAGCTGTGAGACTTGAATTCATCCCTGCAAGGGTCAGCTAACCCACATCTCATTTTCTTTTTTGTATTTCCATTTTTCATCCAGAGTTAGTTCAGTTTTGTTGGCTATTTCGCTGGGAATAGAGCAGTGTTGAGGGGAATGTCAGACTCGGGCCCTGTCCTGAGTGAGTTTACCATCTTATTGAGGAGGAGACTTACACTAACTTGTGTAAGTCAACTGTAAACATAGCAACAGCAGCCCTGCCTGCAAGTGCCAAGTGGCTAATGAGAAAGGAGAAGTGAGAACCAGGCAGAAAATGCTAGAAAGAAGCTGTGGTAGGTCTTGGCCTGTATTTACTTTGAACATCACTTTATCCCACTGTTTCCTAATGCCCTTACATATATGATTGGTACAAAAATATATCTGATGCATGACCACCTTGAGATGTTAGCCCAGGATCCCTGAATTCCACAGGAAATTGAACCACACCTGATAGTTCTTCAGCCTTGTGGCACATCTGAGTTACCTGTGGGCCACTCATACAATACGGATGCCTGTGCTCTGCCTGTAGAGATTTCATGTTTGGAGGTAGGGGCTGGGATCCAGTCATCTGTAATTTAAACAGGAATCTCTTTCCTGCACATCACTTCAAAGAATTGTCATTTTCGTTTTCAAAATTGTTGATTTTTCTTGAACTAAGTACTTATTTTTAAATCTTTCTATTTCTATTTCACTCACTAAAAGTGAGTCATCACCCACTCAGCACCCAATTATTTACCACCAAAATATTCTGATGCCTTAAATTAATATTTTTTTAGGTCAAAGAAAATGGATAATTTTTAATATGTTAGAATTGTGCATATTTCCACAGAGAGAAAGAATGGAAATGATCTCTCTTTTTAATTTTAATTATCATACTGATAGGCTTAATCTAATCTCCCTAAGAGTTAGCGTCTATAATAATGATGTGAATGACAGACTTTCCTTGTCATAGATTCACAATGGAACATAGTTTATATGTTGTCAGAATGATATTTTTCTATATTAAAGGAAGAATGTTCACAGATTTTTACTAATTTAGAGGAAAGGCAAGCCAAATTAGAGGAAAGTCAGTGCTATAAATACTTCAATAAGAATATCTACTTACTATTTCTTGTAATACACGGCTAAGGCGAAATTGTACTAGAGAGGGAAGCTTTGCCTTTTCGCAGAATGGTTAGGGAAGCGGGTAAGGATGCTATGACTTTAGCCTGAAATTGGTTATAGGCAAGTGTGTTTTTCTCGAGTACTTGGATGATTTTGTTACACCTGCTAATATTAATCTGCTGTCTTGTATGACTTATTTTACGCAATAAAAGATTTTTTAAGGCTACCCATTCTATAAAAGAAATACAAACTTCCAAGTTGTATGTTGATGTTAGGAGTTTCTTGTTGCTGCTGTTTAATCTATAAAGTAGCCAGGGAGGTAATAAGGACATTTAGTTAACTTGTGCTGTGACCTTGGGAATGATAAAGCCGTTTCTGTCTTGTGAGGGATTTTTACATACATGTCAAATGTTCTGATCATATTAAAGTGGATGCAGGTCTGACCTCCAGGCTGCTCAAAGCCAGTTAGTTTCATAGTTGGCGAGGTGAGGCTCTGGCTAACATTTTAGCTGTGGTAGTCGACCTTCATCTCCAAGATTTCACCCATCTTACATTTCACTACTGGTGTGCTTCTGTTGAACTCTGTGTTCGATTTAGTATGATTAAAACACAGCGGGAAGCAATCAGTTAAAGACTGTTCTGGATTTCATAGTCTATGGCCCCAAATAGAAAGAAAATGTGTGGAATTTAGCTCTTTACTTGTTTTTGCATATCACTATTGCATGTTACCATCGAAATTATTAAGCCTGCTTTTATTTGGAATATTTGGGAATTTGAAAACATAAACTTTAGAGAGAATTAAACTATTTTAACGAATAAGGTAGTTAAATCATTATCATGTAAAACAATTTCACAGGATACTCATAACCATTTCTTTACCCATGAACTTCTTTTCTAATCACAGAATCCTGGTTGGTAAAGTTTTATCTGAAGGCGTATCCCACTGTCCATGGTCCAGGAGTACCCATACCTTATGGAAAGTCTTGACAACATATTGTTCGATTGGATTTTAAATTACATTGTTTATAAGCTTTTTCGACTTTGTATGACACACTGATTGATACCAGTTTTTCTGGATGTAGATGTGTGCGTCCTGTGGTTCTTTCATAAAAATGAGTATTCAGTCTTTAAAGTCATTCATAAATTTCATTCCTCAAATACTTACTGAGCCTCAGTGTTGTGTCAAATACTTGCACAACGTGGTGCTGGGGATACACCCTTTATTACCACGTACCCGCAGTTACTTTCTGTCTGGTGGAAGACACAAGAAATAATAAACAGGCCAAGAGAAATGCAGGGTCCTGTGAGAACTCCCAACAGAGGGGGGCATAGTATAGAAGTTGTCAGGAAGTTGACACTTAGGTTCAGATCTGAGTGATAGGAGGACACAGCCAGGCAGAGGGACTGGGTGCAGGAATGGGATGGGGGTGCACTGAAATCATGGGCGCCAGATGTGCAGAAGGAGAGAGGATGATGCATGAAGGGTGTGAGGTGCAAGCCACACTCAGCATTTGCCATGAAAGTGTTCTGCACGTCCTTCCAGGCACTGGAGGAAGGGTGTGAGGGCTGGACCCTACATGGACAAGGAGCCAGCTCGCGGAGGGCCATGTAGGCCACACTCAGCATCTGCCATGAAAGGGTTCTGCACGTCCTTCCAGGCACTGGAGGAAGGGTGTGAGGGCTGGACCCTACATGGACAAGGAGCCAGCTCGCGGAGGGCCGTGTAGGCCACACTCAGCATCTGCCATGAAAGGGTTCTGCACGTCCTTCCAGGCACTGGAGGAAGGGTGTGAGGGCTGGACCCTACATGGACAAGGAGCCAGCTCGCGGAGGGCCGTGTAGGCCACACTCAGCATCTGCCATGAAAGGGTTCTGCACGTCCTTCCAGGCACTGGAGGAAGGGTGTGAGGGCTGGACCCTACATGGACAAGGAGCCAGCTCGCGGAGGGCCGTGTAGGCCACACTCAGCATCTGCCATGAAAGGGTTCTGCACGTCCTTCCAGGCACTGGAGGAAGGGTGTGAGGGCTGGACCCTACATGGACAAGGAGCCAGCTTGCGGAGGGCCATGTAGGCCACACTCAGCATCTGCCATGAAAGGGTTCTGCACGTCCTTCCAGGCACTGGAGGAAGGGTGTGAGGGCTGGACCCTACATGGACAAGGAGCCAGCTCGCAGAGGGCCGTGTAGGCCACGTTCAGCATTTGCCATTCATTCAGTAAACGTGTACTCAGCACCGACTGTGTCAGGGACTTGAGATACACCAGGAAACAAAGCTGAAAATATTGCCTGCCCTCATGCAACTTTTATTCCAGTGAGAATAGACAGATGATAAACATGTTCCTGGTGCTTTCGAAAATGGGCTGAGAGCATGTATAGTCTTGTGAGGGATATATCTATGGCTATAGATTCTATATTTGCCAGTTTTATTGAGTCAGATCAAAGACTACTTAGTATAAATAACTTTGCAATTATTTCCAGTCCTCAGCTGATAACTGCCGATAGACTCAACATATTTACGGGGAAAGTTAGAGGTTACTTATAATTTATATTTATTGATTGTTCATACTGTATCAAGCATTGGGCTAAGCAATAATCATACCACATTTAAGGGAAAGTATGAAGTTCAGTTCAATCAGTGTTTCAAGTTCACCCTTTGGGTACTCTTTAGGAATAGAGGGCTTATCTGTAAGGTTTAGATAAGAATGCTTGAGCCTGGTGTGGTGGCTCACACCTGTAATCCTGGCATTCTGGGAAGCTAAGGTGGGTAGATTGCTTGAGTTTAGGAGTTCAAGACCAGCCTGAGCAAGAGCAAGAACCCATCTCTAAAAAACAACTGGGTATGGGTGGCGCCTGTGGCTCAAAAGAGTAGGGTGCCGGCTCCATATGCTGGAGGTGGTGGGTTCAAACCCAGCCCTGGCCAAAAACTGCAAAAGAAAAAACAAACAAACAAAAAAACCCAAAACCAAACAACTGGGCATTATGGAGGGTGGCTGTAGTCTCAGCTACTTGGGAGGCTGAGGCAAGGGGATCACTTGAGCCCAAGAGTTTGTGGTTGCTGTGAGCTGTGATGCCATAGCACTCTACCAAGAGTGACAAAGTGAGACTCTGTCTCAAAAACAACAACAACAACAAAAAAAAAACACTTGAGATGGGATCCGTAGGGAGAGGTTGGCCTATATTCCTATTTTTGAAAACATGTTACCAGAACCAGAATTCTTCTTTGGAGCATTTGAATAATACTGCTAAACAGGAAAATCTCAAAATTTTACCACACAACCAAAGATTCTACATAGTAATTGAAACTTGCCATTTGTCTGTCATTCAAGAATAGTGTAAATAATCAATTTTTATTCCTCTGAACACTTTTGGGGGGTAGGATTAATAAAGATAAAAGAGGATACTAGAAGTCAGTGGACAGAAGCAACAGGAGAAATAGAATTGAGCGTTCTGAATGGAGAAAGACTTGTCTGCATTTGCCCCGTCATTGTAGGGGCCTTGAATGGAACTATTCCATGTGTGAGAAGTATTTGAAAAAAGTATTTTACTCTGGCAATCTTCGCCTGATTAGTTTTATATCCTTTAGCATAAAAGTTGCAAGTGGTTGGGAATTATGCCTGTAAGTGTGTAGCCTCTAAAGGACTGGAAAACTACTCCAGGGTAACCGCCCAGGAGGACATGGCTCTGTCACCGTCATGCACGTGGATGGTGGTCGTAGAAGAGACAGGACAGAGAGAAAGGGAGGGAGGGGGGAGGTCATCAGACCAGGGAGACTTCTTGGAAGTAAAATGTAATAGCAAAAGCAAGAAGCTTTGGGAACCATGGGAGTGAAAGATTCTTTCTCTTCGCATAATGCAAATATGTGCAGTCGAAAGTGTGTGCTGATTCTTGCACAGACATGGCTGTCGGCAGCAGCACGTGCCGTTGGGCGTATGTGGCGAGGCATTTAATCTCCTGGCTCTCTAGTCTCTTGGTTCATATTACCAAAGGCATGCATTTGCAGAACAGGCTAGATCAAGGCCTGGTCTTTATATCTGTGGTACAAGTAGACAAATAGAAAGCTCACTGGTCCACGTAAGAGCAAATTAAATCCGTCCCCCACTAGCACCAAGTTCTCAATAGTGACTGTGACCTTTTTCTAACAACGTCCACAGTGTTTATTGCCAGTGTCCATAAATGTTTAATCTGGTAATAGCCGCTAGTTATCTTGCTCTTACTACATGCCAAACGCTGTTGTTTACATATTTTATCTTCTAGCCACCCTTTGTGAGGAGTATTGACTTAAGCTCAATTTACCTATAAGGAAAATGAGTGTTGGGAAGGTTAAAATAATCCAGACAAAGGAACCACTCTCAGCTACTGATATGTTTAGCGTTTTCACACAGTCCTGACAGTCTCTGAAGCACGCGGTCTCCACCGGCAGACTTTATTTCCCTTGACAGTGAAGGTAAATGTGACAGATAAAAAGTATTCGATGTAGGGTGGTGCCTGTGGCTCAAAGGAGTAGGGCGCCAGCCCCATATACTGGGAGGTGGCGGGTTCAAACCCAGCCCCGGCCAAAAACTGCAAAAAAAAAAAAAACAGTGTTAGATGTAAATGTAAGTTCTGAAGATGACACGACCACACTAATAATTTTTAATTTTTCCATTTTTTTTTAAAGTATTTATTTCAGCACAATGCTAAACCACAATAATCATAGTTTTAAAAAAAGACCTTACAAGAAGGATAATTAAGGGTCTCCAAAGTAAGGGAAAATATTGTCACCATTATTTTTTAATAAAGGGTAAGTGAGGCTGATGAGCACAGACCTGTTGCTTTATTAATAGAAATATGTGCATCTGGTGAGGGTTCCATGTGCCAAGCATACTGTGGGCCTGGAATGAGACTTCTCAGTGGAATTCAGGTCAGTGTTCACACTCAAGTTGTTTACGATCTTTGACAAATTTGAGCAAAATAGTATGAAAACACCTAGAAACAATTTAGTGTCGGAAGTAAAGTAGAATCAGAGTAGCACCTGATCTCAGTGGACAGGAAGGTGGGGAGCGGTGGATTTCTCTGACAGAGTATTAATCTAGTTTGTGTGTTTACCTTTCGGGAGAACCTGTTTCCATCCTCACTCCGAGTTTGTGCCCTGGCTCCAAGGCTTGAGTTCTCTGGTCCCCCTGTTTGTGTGTAGAGATGGAGGTAGCAAGGCCAGCCTCACAAGGTTGTGTAGGGCAAAGCGCTTTGTGCAAGATTTCAATCACCCAGGAGCTATTCAGGGAGTTTAGTTTTCTTCTTCTCCTCTGACACTTGACGGGCCTGATGAAGCAGAGGAGTAAGTGCAGGTCCCTGTTTAAGCTGAAAACCTAAATGTCCAGTGAAGCTTTCCTGCTGACTTTCACAGTATTGACCTCCAGAGAAGCCCCAACCCTGCCTCCCGGTAGCCTCTTCTGGCCTCTTGTTTCTCTGGTTGTTGTTCTTCAAACCCCCCCCCCCCCCGAGTTTAATTGTCCCACAAAAGCCCAGTTTGTGTCATAGTAAAATGTCAAGAAATCAAAGAAATGTTGGCTCTTGGGAGAACCCCCCCAGGACCTCCAATTTAATGTTGATTCTCTTTAGACTGCATGAGGAGATGATGGGGTCCAATTCATCTTTCTCTCTTTTATTTTACTTTCATTTTTATTTTTTATCTATTTTAGCTTGGGTTCTCATTCTATCACCCAGGCTAGAATGCAATGGTGCCATCATAGCTCACTGCAGCCTTGAACTCCTGGGTGCAAACAATTCTCCTGCCTCAGCCTCCTAAGTATCTGGGACTATAGGTGTGTGCCACCATATACCACCATCTTTCTGTCTTTTTATTAAGATAAAGTCTCACTCTGTTTCCCTGTGTAGAGTGCCATGGCATCTTAGCTCATAGCAACCACACTCTGAGGCTCAAACCATCCTCTTGCCTGAGCCTCCTGAGGAGGTGGGACTATAAGCGCCCACCATGATGCCCAGCTAGTTTTTTTTTACTTTTAGTTGAGATGAGGTCTCTGTCTTGCTCAGGCTGGTCTCAAATTCCTGAGCTCAAGCAACCTGCCTCTACCTCCCAGAGTGCTAGGACTGCGGGCAAGAGCCACAGTGCCCTTCCCTGTCTCTCTATGTTACACCACCTGCCACAATCTTCTTTGCCCCAGGTCTCCACCGTTCAGCCAGAATCTAACACTCTCTGTGGATCAAGTAGTCCTCAGAGAAGAAAAGAAGTAGGGAAGAAAGTGACAACTAAGAGAAGCAGGGGTTCCACAGCTTTAGGAGAGATACCAGACTTCTCAAATGGGTTAATTTGAGGTATGTGATCTTAGAATAGCCACAGCTAAACTCCAGCTGGGTTCTCCTTCCCCCATGTCTTAGAATAAAATGTGCCCCTTTAATTCTCTTGCAGCCCTCTGCATTTGCGTCTTCCAACCTATTATAGCTTGGCTCTCCTGGGACCTTTCTCTTTCTCTCTTTTTTTCCTTTTTTTTTTGAGACAGAGTCTCACTTCGTTGCCCTTGGCAGAGTACTGTGGCGTCATTCCTCACAGCAACCTCAAACTCTTGGGCTCAAGTGATCCTCTTGACTCAGCCTCCCGAGTAGCTGGGACTACAGGCACTCTCACCACACTGCCTGGCTATTTTTTAGAGACGGGGTCTTACACTTGCTCAGGCTGGTCTTGAACCTGTGAGCTCAGGCAATCCACTTGCCTCGGCCTCCCAGAGTGCTGGGATTACAGGCGTGAGCCACTGTGCCTGGCCCTGGGCCCTTTTTCTATAACTCTTTTTTTTAATTTTCTTTAATCTTCTCTCTCGCTCCCTTGTCTTCTTTCCCTTTGCTTCAAGATGGGCAAATGGATCTTCTCCTCTCTGCCAGAGTAAGTGCGGGTTCATAGGTCATTTCAAATCATTTGGGTTGACGTGTAATTCGGGATCCACTTCAGGCCTGTGAGTCCAGGTGGCAGCTTTCCCTCAGGTGGCAGCTTTCCCCAAACTGCTTAGTCTCCAGGGCAGTTTGGTGTCTCCAAATTCCGTGATTGTTTTTTCCTAGCCTGTTTTTTAGAACCACATTCACAAAGTTAAAACATGCAACATGCCTTCTATCTCGGTCACAGTGCTTTTCTTTTACCTGCTGCTTTTCTCTTCTGTCTTTGTAAGTGCAGCCACAGAAGGAGCTTGGACTCTGGTGCAGAGTGGGACTGGCTGTGTGCGTCACTGCTTGGAGGCTGTGTGATCTTGGGCCACTCACGTATCTTCAGGGGAGAATCTGCCATGGCTGCCGTGTGGCATTTTGGAGTTGTTTGAGAGCCCAAATATAGTTGTGTTCCAAGAATCTACACTTTCCACTTTGCTCGTGGAAAACTTGGGAATTTCACCCATTGCCAAGGTTGCGGCTTCGGGTGTGAACTAAAGGTGAACTGTCTAGTCTTTTGCCCATTCTGCTTCACCCACACCCACACTCAGGGTCCTTTCCTGTGACAAATCGTGGTCAGTACTGGAAGGGAGGAATTCTCTTGCTGGTGAGCAGCAAGCGCAGCAGATCTGCCTGGGATTGAGAGGTAAGAATACCTAGACTGCTTTTCCCTCTGCCAGAAAAATATTTTTCCCTGACAGCTGGAGACATCAAAGCTATAAAACTGTGGGTAAAAGGAGATGAATGTTCTAACAGTAAGGTTATATAAAAAATATGCCATGTAACGTTTAAGGTCAGCATGTTTCACTTCCTGGGAACTCCCTGCAGTCACGTGCAGAGAGCGGAGTTCTAGTCACTGAAGTCTTCCCTCCCAAGGAGACAGGCAGCCGCCCCTTCCTGTGCACAGCTGAGGGGCCAAGCTTTAATAGTTTGTGATAGATCTTGTTGCGATCTAAGCAGAAGAATCTTCAGGTTTTCAGCTGAGAGGCTGGGGCTAGTCATCTGGACTGAGGAAAACTTAGGGATGAGCCAGCTAATAAATAAATGGAATTCTCAAGAGTTACTATCATGGAGGAGATGGAAGTTTCTTTTTGAGTGAGAGCAACCTGCAGATCTAATGTTACCACCTGTTATGAAAGAGGCGTATACGTTTTGTCCGGAGACGGGTTTGGAGTATAGTCGTTCACCTTGTGATTTACAGCTTCTGGAGGGAAGCCCCAGGGGAGCAATGGAGGAGGAAACACAGTAAAGTTCATGGTCCTGGCATTAGAGATGGCCCTGAGCTCTGATTCAGACAGCTTCAGCCACTATATGAGGTTGTTTACTTGGACAACCCTGCTAAGGATTCATTTCACACATAGGCCTTCTGTTGGCCTTTTCTTATTTTTACTAAAAGTATATATATAAATATATATATATAATCTGCATCATTGTAGATTTTCATTGATAAAATCTATTTTATATATATATGTGTGTGTATATATATATATATAAAGACAGAGTCTCAAGCTGTTGCCCTGGGTAGAGTGCTGTCGTGTCATAGCTCACAGCAACCTCCACCTCGGGCTTAAGCAATCCTCTTGCCTCAGTTTTTCTGTTTTTTTTTTTTGTTTGTTTGTTTTTTAATAGAGGTGGGTTCTCACTTTTGCTCTGGCTTATCTCAAACTCCTGAGCTCAAGCAATCCACCTGCTTCAGCCTCAGAGTGCCAGGATTACAGAATATTTTTGTTTTGTACAGATTTTGCTCAATAGTTTTCCACTTTTTTCCCGCTTGTATAGTTTTTCTGCAACTTTCTCCCCATTTTTTGTTGTCTGTTTTCATCCATGAAGATGTTGTACATCTTGCGCTTCTTCCCCAAACAGACCAAAATCCCACTTCAGTTTGAGTCAAGAGACTTGTACTGTCATCATCTTTTCCAAGTTATAATGCTCAAACTAAGGGATTAAAGTTGTTTCTCAACACCAAACATTATTCATCCTCTTAATTTGGAGCCATGTAACCTGAAATCCATGGTGAAATGGAGATAAGCTCTCTGAACCTTCCTTCTTCTAAAAATGAAGATAATGATGTCTCCGTTGGTGGATAGTAATGAAGATTAAATGAGGCCCATGCATCTAGCCCAGGAACTAGAATAGGAGATTTTTAATAAAGGTAACTTTACTACTTCTTCACTTTCTGTAAAACCCCAAGGAATGTTAGAGAATGTCTAGGTTGAAAGGATAAGATCATGAGTTTGGTGTTAAGTTTAACCAAAAAGATAACAAGTAGGCAGTTAGGTTTAGGATCTAAAGTTCAGAGAGGGCTGAGTGGAGGGTCTACAATTGAATGGCTCTGCAGAGAGATCCCAGTGGAAGGTTCAAAGTCACTTATGGGGTCTCGAGTAACTGGAGATATAGCCTTGCAATTGAAGGGTTCTGAAGGTTTGATGGGGTTCAGTTGACAACAAAAGAGAATGACCAAAGGCAGGATGAAAGCAACATGTGATGTCAGAGAAGCCTTCTTAATCAGATACATACATACCTACATACATATATACATATTGCTCTTTTAAGGGAGAAGGGAATTGGAGTGTCATTTTGATCACTGAGAAAGATGGGAACTGAACATTGTCTGTTGGCTTTATTTATTTATTTATTTTTTAAGACAGAGTCTCACTTTGTTGTCCTGGGTAGAGTGCCATGTTGTCATAGCTCTCAGCAACCTCAAACTCCTGGGTTCAAGTGATTCTCTTGCCTCAGCCTTCTTAGTAGCTGGGACTACAGGCGCCCGCCATAGCACACGGCTGTTTTTAGAGATGGAGTCTCCCTCTTGCTCGGGCTGGTCTTGAACCTGTGAGCTCAGGCAATCCATTGGCCCCGTCCTCCCAGAGTGCTGGTATTACACGTGTGAGCCACTGGGCCCAGCTGTCTATTGGCTTTAACTACTTTGTGGTCACTGTTGACATATTCAGAGCATTTTCTGGGTGGAATTATACAGTTAAAAAGACCCTACTTGTCATTGTTCAGAATTATCTTTCCTCTGACCTGGCAAAGTACTCATTTTATATGTTTGTAATGTGATTTTATTCCCCCTCAATCACTTATAACTATAGCTGTTTGCACTTAAGTTCATTCCTATAGTAAATTTTCAGTTCCCCAAAGACACAGAGGTCTTACAAAATAGCATATAAATTACAGCTAGCATTTAATAGTTCATTGTTAGAATCACTGGCTCTCACAATGCACAAAATTCATTTCTTCCTCCATTCATTCATTTGTTCAACAGTTGTCTATTTAACAACTCCATACCAAGTGCCAGCCACTATTTTAGGCCGTGTGAACAAAAGGTATTTCCTTTCTGCATGAGACTCACATTGTGGTGGAGACAGAGGATAAAGAATGAATACCAATTCCAAGGGCCTTTGGTGTCTCACTTTATTTGTTCCTTACAAAAACAGCATGATGTAGATGTTAGTATGCGTCCTGTTTCCTTGATGGAAGATGGAGGCGCCAGGATATTGAGTAACTTGCCAGGATGATCAGTTCATTAGGGGTGGATCTAGGATTCAAACTTGGGCAGTTTGACTTCCAAATCCATGCCGTTAATCACACAGCAAAGTGTTTGGCATTGAGGTAAGTCACTGTTATTATTACTAATATAATTAACAGAAACTATTCCTCCAAGGAGTTGAGAGATCATATACTCCAACTCAGATGAGGAACGGCCAATGGGTTATTGTAGAACTAAGTTTAGAAGCTAAGTTTCCAGGGACCCAATCCCATGTTTTCCCTCATGTAATCCTTCTTCTTTAAGGGAGAGAGTATGACAAGGAAAGAAGAAGGAAAAGGAGGTTGAAGAATTAAGGAATGGGCAAAAAGAGCTAAGGATATGTAGAGATATATGCAGGAAGGAATTAAACCTGTTTGATTTGGGGGTTTTGATGCTGCCAAACTGATTATTATTCTTATTCTTCTTATTATTATTTTTTAGGTCTTCCCTCCTGTATTCTCAAGAGTAGATGTCTTTGAAATAAGGATATTTTCATGCAAAATAATAGTTTCATAGTTAGTAAAAACTAAAGGGGTGGTGAACCTGTAGCCTTCTGATTTCAAGATTGCTCTTTTAAATGCACCAAAGGAGACGAGAAAAGCTTCATCTTTCTCTGTTGCCTTCCTTTTAATAAAAGGATGTGTTCTGTAAAATTCAGATTCAATCCAAAGGCCATACTTAAGGACCTAGAAAGCCACATGTGGCTGCAGGTTCCCCACTAGCTATGTAAAAAGGTGAAAAACTATATTTAGGGAAGGACATTATTACCGGCATTTATATGGTATGTGTTTCTAGTACACAGTATACACGAAGTAGATTCAGTATTACTAACAGTGTGAGGACACATACCAGAAACTTAGCTTGCTAACAGCCAAGTCTTTGGGGGGGGTGGGGGGTGTGCGTGCCTCTGTCTCTATGTTCTGTGTGTTTGTATGACGTACAAGGCCTGACAGATAAGTTTGCAAACTCATCCTAGAAAATGTGCTACATTCCTCCTTGCTGAATATCCCTTCCGTCACCTTGGAGGTACTCCCTTGGAAGCTGTGCTTTGACGTCAGAGCCTAGTCCACCCTTCAAAGCAATTTTGGAACTCTTTCTCTGGAATGGCCAGCAGGGCTTTCATTTTAGGAGATCTGACAATTAAGTTCAAGAATTTGCTTCTACAGTGATATTCAGCAGTGAAGTATGTAGCACTTTTTCTGGGATGAGTTTGTGAACTTCATTGTCCAACCTTGTGTATTGATTTGGAGTACCTATTTCTTTCCTAAAATACTGCTAAGATTGAATTTACTTTGTGCATACCTTGTAGGGGAGAGGATATTGAAATACTTTTTCTGGGATGGAAATTTTTTGTTCTTATATGCAAGTTTGCTCTAATAGCACGTGCCATATTTAAGCATCACAGATACATACTAAGCAAGGGACGGATGTGCCAGGAATTTAAGCAGAGTTCTTCTAAATGGCAGATAATTGGAGGAGAACACATGCCTATGGGCAGCAAAGGATGGAGTGGGGTACCAGGAATTGTAAAAGGGCCATGGAGATGCCTGTGCAGAGTGCAGTCCCTCTCACGCGTTTTCGGCCTAGAGGGAGCGCTCACCCAAAGTCCTCGGGGCTTTAGTCTGTCTTTACGTCTGTTTCTCAAAGCCAGAGCTGGTGCTGATCACTCCAGAGTGGAGCAGCTTTCCTTCCTCACCTCGGTTTTTGGATGACCTGCGGTCGCATCTTTCTTCTGCCTCCTCCGGGGTCTTGTCCTTTCACAGGACTGCCAGGATATGACATTTCATAACACTGTCAGCCTTTGTTCATTTCTTGTTTATACCCTGTACATTTCCAAAAGGGTTTTTAGGTAACCTACCAAGTAAAGACACATAGGAATGGGATTTCCTTTTCTGGGTGTGTGTTGAAGGACAGACAAGTCTCTACTTTTCTGTGAAGTGAGTTGTGTCCATCTCAGGACCGGGCTGCAGAGTCCTGATGTCAAGAAGGAAACAAATCTCCAAGAATGAAGAAGAAGTGCGGCATTAGGCATCTCCCATCTTCCTGTAGAGTGGTGGTTTAAACAGCAGGGGCACCGAGTGGAGCAACTCAGCTTCCCAGCAAAGCTGAGCTGTAGCACCTGGTCATTATCCTTCAGGTTGAAGATTTACCTGTTGTGCTCATTGTAACAAAAGAAATGAAATCTCTGTAATTATATTGGAAGGGGGAGGAGATCATGTTTTAGTTTCTTTGATCTTGAGCTAGAATAGGCTCTGCTTTTGGAAATTTAATTTGAAAGAATCCAGTGTACACATCTGCTTTTTGTACTGCAATTTCTATTGAGCTCGAAAATAGAAATTTATTAATGCAAATGTGTAGAGCCTGTTCCTTGAGGGAAAGAAATACACATTCAAAACACAAGGTGATCGTTTCTCTATAGCCGTGGAAGATTTTAATAAATATGTTTTCTGCATTATTTTTTTTTCCTAGAGTTCAGAGATGAGGTTTCTTGTTACCAAGGACTAAGCATAAAAATTATAGGATACATTGGGGAACAGAAACAGTCATGATTATTTTTAATATTTAAAAGTTTCCAAGGACAAATTCATTGGTAAAGAGGTGGGAAAGTGTGCCGAATCCTGAAAAGGAAAAAAAAAAAAAAAATCCAAAACCAAGTGTATCATCATACCATTTTGAGAACATGTTTGAATTAATGGTAGGGCCCCTGCTAGGAGACAAAGGTTTCATTTCAATTAATCCAATCTGCCCCGTGTTTTGTAAGACAGATTTTAGGTAAGACACTTTCTCACCCAACTTAGCCTGTACTGTTTCACTTTTCTACCATTGCATGAAACTGCTCGTAAACGATAACTTGGCTTAATCCTTAAAGTGGCTGGATTGTACGGTCTATTTTGATTACCTTTTTCTTGTCCTTAGTGTAAATTTTCCAGTAAAGCCTAAAATGTCATGAGCATTTTGGGACATAAATCCTTTAAGCTATCTTGCAGCCACATGGTTGTTCTTGGTGGAGTTTGAGTGCTTCCCAAAACTTGTTCTCATATTCGAATGGGCAAAATAAATTATAAATTTTTGAGAGCATTCAATCACTCTTTAGATGAGTAATCATGTCTTAAAGCCGGGGAAAGTATCCATTTTCAATATTTTGACTAAACAGAGCTGATACCTTAAAGTACTTATGCTGTATCAAAAGATCTAAAAAATAAAATAAAAAAAGATCTAAAAAATATAAATTACCTAAGCTTAAGGAATAATACATGATTAAAAAATTCATTGGATCGATACAGCCCATCTACTTTTTCTGATGTGATATGATGAGGAATTTTTTTTCAGATGCAGTGGGTGGGCTTCAGGGGTGCCTGTCGTCACTGTATTCTGTGGCTACTCGTTTCCTCCCAGAGTTTTTGTTTGTTGGTGGTGTTTTATTTTAAGAAAGAAAAAGCTGAAAACCATAGGTAGTCAAGCTGTGAATGAGGATTTCTGAGTTTTAAGCAGGAAGCCCATCCTTAACTTGTGTTGAAGTTAGTATTTCAGTTACATTGCCACTATAAGCTCCCCGCAACCCTTGCAAATGCACAATTTCGTTTGGGTTCAGTGATTCCTGGATGAGTCTGTGATATAGGACGCCAGAGGCCATGGAAATTATTTAAGACACAAAATCTTGAGACAAAGTTGGCTCCTCAGAAGCTTTTGTGGGTAACCAGGGTTTCTTTTTAACTAATTTGGCGGGAAGGGGTCACAGAAAGTATTTTGCTAACCACTTCCAATTAATTAATTTCTAACATTTCAGTCTAATCATGACTTTGTCGAGTGACAAACATCTTTCTTCCTCCCAGGCAAGCAACTCACAAACAAAATTTCTATTTCTAATGGCAGACAGTTGGGGTGCTGCTACCAGGCAGTCACCCTTAAAAATTAATGAGCTTAATGATGGCTGGAGAAGCCATTCTGATGGTGCTTGGGGAGGGAGGGGCCATGGGCTAGCAGAAGGAGGAAGACTGGACTCCTCATAAGTGACAATGATGCGGAGCCCCTGTCCTTATCTTCCCTCCCCAAAGCACCCCCCCACCGCCGCCGCCCTGTCGCCACCCCTCCCCCAGGCGCCACCCCTTCCATCCCCCACCCTTTAGAGGAGCAAAGCAGATAGAAAGGGAGATTATAAAGACGTCAGTTGGAGCATAGGCAGGCGAGAGGGGCGCAGCGCCCCAGATGAGGTCCGGGGAGAGCCGAGGAGGGTCACTCATGGATGACCGTGTGTGTGTGTCTGACAGACTGTGAAATGGTGCGTTGTTGCACGGCTGCGCTGCACCTGGGCCCTTCATCTGTGATTGATCGGTTTGGTCATGTGTAATGGTCCCATCTGCTCTGTGTTGTTTTTCTTTTTTTACTTATAAACACCGTTCCCAGCGGCTGAGAGAGGATGAGCTATGTTTTGTCATCTTCACTTACACTTTAGCTCAAAAAAGTGGTCAAGTAGGTAAGCTTTAAAGTCTGTCCAAGTCATGTAGTAAGAAAGTATGGTTTTTCCCCTTTGCTTGATTTGCGTGTGTGGTGTGTGTGCGTCTCTGCACTCTCGTGTGCACGCGTGTGTGCATGGAGTTTTAATGCTGCCTGTTAATATCTGAATAGTTCATGGACCACGGAAGACCAAAAATCGCAGAAATGATTTGCACAAATCTGTGTGTTGTGACTCTTACTGCAGCAAGGAGTTTTTTTTTGTAACGGAGCCAATACTTAATTAAAACCGCTGACATCATGGTGTTATAATTAAGCGTGGCATTAATTAAGCTGGAATAACGATTTTTTTTTATTAAGAACTGCTTCTATTGTATAAGACCGTTATCAGCTAAAAACAAAATAATTTTAAAGCAAAAATAAATTCGCTTTAACCTAGCCCTTTTCAACTTCCCCAAAGTCCGGCCTGAGGACTGTCGTCATCAGGACTCGTGTGTGTGTGTGTGTGTGTGTGTGTGTGTGTGTGTGTGTGTGTGTGTGTTGGTGGTGTTGGGATGGGGGAGAGTGGAAGTGAAATTTGTTTTTTTCACCCAAAAATGCTGATCGGCTCCTGGCATTCTGATGGCTAATTATGCATCGGAGAGCTTCGACAGCTGCATTCATCATCATAAAATGTAATAATTAATGACATTCCAACAAAGAAAAATATGCAAATGAGGACTCATTAGCATTTTCATATTCAGCTTTGATAATGCTTTTGCTGACAAGGTTGTAATTAATGAAAATTCATGTCGCAGTCAGGAGATTGGATCGGTTTCATTCCGCTCACAATTCCCAAATGCTTGCATTATGGAAAATCGGCGGCTCTGCCAACTTTTCAGGGAAGAAAAAAACACACACACACACACTAAAAGCACCAGATGCAAATTAATGGTAGGGAGTCTTTAACTCTTTAAACCACCCCCCTAAATTTCCATCATAGGAAACATGTGATGAGTGTTAGCCTAAGAAGTAGATTCTCTCTTGTTTTTTAATAATAGCAATAGAAGTACTTTTATTTGTGACCCAAGTATGAGAATTTCTGGCAAACTTTTTAAAAAAATATTAAAAAAACCCTCCACCTTTTCCTTTTTTCCTTTTCCCTTTCAAGACTATTTAAATTTACATAGTAAAACATGTTAGGACAGCCAAGCCCCAGCGTGTTGTGTTCTGTCCTCTGGCTGGCAAATTTACGCCACAGCAGTTTACTCAGCCACTTGCTTTTTGGCGACTCTTCATCACGAATTTGGGCTTAGATCTTCTGGTGCCTCCTTCCGTGAGCTACCCATAAAGTCCAAAGAAAAGCAAGTATTTGATTTCTCTATTCAGAGTGGGTGTTTTTTCTTGTTAATCTGTTCCCTTTGTGGTTTAGTGTAAAGAGTTTGAGAATGTACCCAGAATTCTCTCACTCAACACTTCTCCTTTAGTGCTTGTGCTCCAAATGTAGTTTTAGGAGACACTGTACAATCAAAATGGATACCCAGAAACCCCAGAACAGAGATATCGACAAATACTTAGTGCAGAGAGCTAGTCTGTTTTGAATACTTAAAAACTTCTGTGTGTTGCTTTTGAAATATGAATTTTATATTGACAAATAACCATTTGGTGCCAACCTGGTAAAACATGTTTGTCATACAAGCCGAAAGTTCAACTGAAAGGTCTGTATGGTCCTCCAGGTTAGAGAGAAAACCAGAGTTTTGACCTGATTTCATACTGAATCTTTAGGTTAAAAAAAAAATTATTATTGCAAAAGCAAACTTTTTGCTAAGGCTATTGCTTAAAAAAATAATAAAAGGTTTATATAATGATTAAGAAGAAGGGTGAATAAAAATGTATTTCTTCATAAATTATTACATTTATAAGCATTTTCACTCTCGAATGAATAAAACAACTTCTGGGAGTGCCTAAGAGGCAGTTTCCTGTTTATTTCATGTTAAATTGTAATTCCCAAAGTTGCTAGCCTAGCATAAATAAAGAGTATAAATATGCCTTGTTAAGGGAAGAGAGAAACTTTGATATCCGAGGTCTTATTTTACTTATCTCAGTAAAATAGAAAGTATCATCATTTAATGAGGATTTGGAGGTAAATCTTTTTTCCTTATTCTGTGATTAAGAATGACTAGGTTTTTATTCCTTATTAAACTCTCAGAGTTTTACACACACACACACACACACACACTTGCTTTCTCTAACTTTGCCTTTGTCACAGTTTAAGCTAAACGTGTGCATGTGTGTAAATGTGAGTGTGTCCATGTATGGAGATTATGGTGGCTCTGTCCTCCCTCCTTTAAAATCTTATTGTGTTAAAATAACAGGCAGAAGAAGGTTTTAATTCCCCCCCTTCTCAGTTTATTTCTTTTTTATGCAGGCAAACTGCCCATCCAGATGGTAGAATTTCACCTGTAAGCAATCTGAAACAATAGGTTAATTCTGACATTTTATAGAGCTTTTTATTTTCTTTTCATACACTACAACTAAGTGCAGACTTAACTGCTCAAGATAATGTTCCTTTTTTTTTTTCCTCTCTTTCAAAGCGCTTCCTGCTGTGATTGGTTCTTTTTTCCTCCCAAATCTGTATTTGGGGTTCAATTAAAATCTGTGGCTTTAGGCACTTTGCTGTTATTGTCAAAACCACATCTGATGAAATCTTTGACCATTCTAATGTGTGTAAGTGAGGAAGTGACTGCAGGCGTGGATCAGCAGGTTGGTCACTGAGCAGCAAATCCTTTTCATTTCATAAGCAGAACGTTCCACTGGCTTTGATAAATTCACTGTTAGTTTTCTCCTCCCACCAAATTCACAAACGTACCAACTCATACCTTCCTAAGTAATGCCTAGCCTGGTTTCAGCATCCGGAATCCTGCGATCTGCTTTTGTTTGCAATGTGGCTAGCCTCTTGGTGCCTTATGACTGAACAAACCGGAGAAATACACCAAATGATCTGTCGACCTGTTATCAAGGAGTCTCATTATTTCCAAAAGCAGGTTTTGAAGGTGTTTTTGGAGTGTGGAAGGGAAAGGGAGTATCGGAGATTGTTTTTAGTCATAATAATTGTCATCATGCTGTGTTTATGAGTTAGTTTTGAATGTTCCATCCTGTTGTTTTTATTTCCCGGTAACTGTCATTATCATGAATTATTTCTTAAGTTGCTAATAGAGTAAAGAGGTGTTTAGAAACATCCTCTCCCCTGGTGTATTCCTTTGGCAAGACGTGTTTGAAAGTGCTCTCTTAATATCATACCTGTTAAGACTTGGGACCAAGCCATGGCATTATTTGTTGGTTTCTGTTTCCGGTTTTGCACATGTTAATTCCTGTGGGCATTTTCTTTTAAGAGTGATGAGATTTTCACTGTCCAGCAGCAAACCACATTTATTGGAGTTATTGAACTCTGAAATGGGAAACCTGTGGGTGATTGGTTTTACCCTCACTGAAGCCGTTACTTCAGTCAATGAGAATTACAGCCCATGACTGAGAATTTTAAAGTAGTTGTTTCACTGAGACACCCAAAAGTTTTGTTTCAGGTGTTGCAACAAAATCAACATTTGTTTGTGGGCAGTGAAGCCAGTGTTCCTGCCAGTATTTCCATTGACTTGCTTCTCATATTTCCCTTGCAAACTTTCCCATTGGTTGGGGTCTGTGGAGAGATTTCAGTGGCTGGCTGGTGGGAATGTTTGGGAGAACATTTGCGTATCAAAGCAGCCTAAATATTTGTAAAAATGTTTGCTTGAGAAAAAAACGACTGCATTTAGGATTAGGAAGTAACTGCTTAAAACGTTTTAAAAGCATTTGTGATTTCCCCAAGAATATTATTCATGAACCACTGTCTGTCCTGAATTTCAGGAGCCATGTTAGAATCCATGTATTTTTAAAAGCTTTTAAGATAATAAAGGTTTTGTTTCATGATTAAGATCTGTACCTATAGATAGTATAAAATGGTGTGGGGGGGAACACTCGAAAAGCCCAACTATATTTTAAAAATTAATTGGTTATCATTTAATGAAACTATAAAACAAAAGGTGGAGAGAAAGGTCCTTATAAAATGATGGGATATTGAATAGCCCTGACCTCATTCTTTCTGTCTGTTATGGATTTCTTTCTTGAGAAAAACACGGTTGTGTTGGAGTTCATAAACTTGCTTTCCATGGTAATGATTTGAATGTTAGGTCTTCAACCTTAATCTTTGTAAAGAGTTTAATGTGGGCATTTTTGTATTGAAATGTTAAAGTTTTAAGTACATTTCACTGATGGTTTGGAAACAGTCTATATAAAACTCAGTGTAGGCCAGTTTTTCCCATTTGTTAACAAAGCAGGAGTTGGGCATTGACAATTACTCTACTTAAAAGCCCCTTGTACCAGGTGTTATTTTACCATCTGGACATTTAAATTAGTAATAAAAAATGTGGATCTGGATACACAGAAATAGGATCTATAATACACAATGGCCCACTGCACTCTATTGGTGCTGAGGGTGCATGGTGCAATTTATAACTGCATAGGTGTGCAAACATGTAATTGTGTGTTGGGTGTGTGGTCAGTCTTTAGCAAACCCAAGATAGGACTTTTGACTCCTTTTCAACCTGGGCACTAACACAACACTGAAAAATCTGACCACTTTTCTTCGATAAGAAGAATGTATATTCTGTGTGTATTTACGTGGATTTTTAAGTAATGCTTGCCTATATCATGTTGATGGACATACTTCCTCCAGCCGTACACGGGAGGGCATGACATTGCACAAAAGTTCTGGCTCCTCTATTTTATAGCTGTGTGCTCCAAGAAAATAAATTAACCACTCTGAATCTCTCTTTTTCCTCAGATATAGAATGGAAGAATAAATGATCATAGTTAACGATATTTATCTACCAGGATTATGATGAAGCTTACATTAGTATGTATGTTGAAAGTACTTAGTAAAATATAAGGAAGTATAACAGTTGTTAATAATTGATTGTAGAGCAAAATGCAAATTACCAATTCATAACCCATTACTGTCTTTCATAATTCAATAATTTGTCTCATCTTCAAAAATAAGGGAGATGCAAATATAAGATTACATTAGTTATTTACAAATGGTAACTTTAGGACCATCGGGAAAACGTGTTCTAATTTGAAGCAAAATGACCCATTTTTATGACATATATATGTGTTTTGAAAGGATGTTATTCTTAATTAAGACAGAAGCGGGTGCATTTGAAGGAAATAGTGACCCTCTGGAGAAATGGAAAGTGAAAATAGTTTAGGGAATCGGGTCTTGGTGTCTTCTCTTTTGGAAAAATCATACATGTTTCTCTTAGTCATTGTGGGTTTCATGTTTGCAAGGCAGTGCAAATACTTAACAATAATCATTATTGCTTAGAATCTACCTATTACTATTTACACACACATATCTCATAAATGATATAAACTTACTCAAGAATATATCAAACCCAGGAAATGAGGGAGTTGATATAATTCCCAGTGGGCCAGATGAGTTTGGACACTTCTATGGAAAGCTGTTTCAGCTTTTATTACAGACTCAGTTCTTCCCTGAGAATTCTTTGGGAGAATAGAAAACGTTTGTTTTCTTTATTCAAAAGAATGGTAAAATGGTGTATGGTGTTATAATAAATATTTTGGTTATCTTATTTATTGCATTTTCCTCTGCCTTAATGTAATAAAGCATACCTTGATCAATTACAAATAATTACATTACATTGTCCCTAACGACAAATATTTGTTATTATCAGCAGCTCAGTTTTAATAATCAGAGTGTGGTAGAGAGCTTGTGAGACTTGTCCCTGGGACATATAAGCAGGAGTACGCTGAGTTCCTTTTTGGGGGCATGGTAGGAGGAGATAAGTTCAACTGAGGACTTCTAGTTCATTCATTCACTTAATAGATGATAAGTAAACCGCAAAAGAAACAAAAATATGTCACCTATGACTGTACAGCTTTTAAGAATTTTAGACTTCAGAATGGAAACTTGTTACATCTAATGTTCTATCCCTTTCATAAATGGGTAAATCTAATGACCAGTTTCATTTAAATATTCTAATCTAGTGAACAAATAGGACCTGTATTTTAGGACTTTGAAATTTAAAAAATGAGGCTACAGGTCCTCCTCTTTGAAACTCCATTTGATAAAAATGCCATGCTAACTTAACCTATAGATATCAGTACCCGCCATCATCAGATGAGAAAAAAAATTGTGGGGCTTCTCAAAAAATGGTCTCATCAAAAGGATTCAGTTGGAAATTTTGGGGACAGCATTTGAACTTTTTTGTAAAAATAAAGTAATCCGAAGTAAAGTCTGTAGCCAAACCCCTTAATTGTGATGCATTTGCTGAGTTCCCCTCTTCCACCGTCAGGCCTGCTCTGATGCCATATGGCCTACCATGGAACATTTAACTTGTCAGATATAATGGATTGTCCTGGAAGCAGATTTTTGCTTTGAGCACTCGGCTCCTTTCTTGCATTTCACTCTCAGCTCCAGGCTGCAGGATGAAGGATTGTGGTGGAAATGCAAAGAAGAGACACACAGTTGATTCCCCTTAAGAGGGTGACCTATATGCCACAAAATTTTACCCACGTAAAGAGACATTATCCCCGTCACTGGCCTTAGCAGGCTGCATGTCAGAATCATTTAAATTTGCCTGGACTTAACAGATTGTGCAAACATTTCAGAATTGAGTGCTTAGGAATAATAAAACATCGTCATTTTAACTTATGCAGAAATGGTGTAGACACATCAGCCAAAGGATACGTATTATTTATCGCGACCTCCTAAACCACCTGGTTTGTAGAGCCTGTAAATTAAACTCATCTCCCAAAGTCTAAGGAGAATCCTTAAAAAAAAATCCCCTGATGGAGATGCTGCCTGGCTTCATTGCTTTTGTTTGGTGAGTAGTGCTAAGGTTGAAATGACCATTCAGGGGCAGGGACGGTAGCAGTTGGTTACCCCACCATGCTCTTCAGCCTGAAACTTAAGTGCAGACCTTCCATTTATTAAAACCTATTTGAAAGTTGAGATTGAACATCCTGGTGGATTATTTAATCAGACCTTCCATAGAGTCTCACCTATCTGAATTTAGAGGTTGAACATTATGTGGATTATATAACTTTTATCTGTGAAAGTGAATAATGCAGTCTTAGTTGTTGGTTCTAATTTGGTGCTTTCATGAGATTCTTTTTTTTTTCTTTTCAATTTGTGCTATTGTTTTTGAAATCACAAGCTTGGAAAGCACTAGGAGGAATTTGTGACTTTGGCATTTATTAGAAAACTTCCTAAAAAGAAAAAAAGGTGTCTTATTTACATGTACACGCTCAGAACATAGCTGTGAGGTGCTCTTTTGGTCCACTTTACTATAATTCTAAGCAAATATTATAATATAGAGATCCAGAATAGACAATTTGCAAGTCATCAAACACAAACGAGTAGAAAAATAAGTAATTTACGTATATCATTTTTACCATAAAGTGGTACACATTTGATTGTTGTAAGGCTGAAAAAGTTGATTTGTATATGACATCGAAATATATCTACACTAACAGAGACTGATTGCAAAGGGTAATTTAATATACTTACAAAAATGTGCATTTTATGTTAGAAATTCAGTATTTATTTCTATAAATTCATGTATTGTAGATAACTCCTAACATAGGTTAGATAGATCTTTGAAAACAGCAGTGGCTCAAAAACTGACATAAGCTCGCTTCTATGCAAAGAATTGTATTTCTTTTTAATAAACAACTTTCTGTGAAACAGCAAGAAATCTCTATTAAAGTTGGTATTTAATAATAGAGTATATTTGTGCATATTTCTTCCTAATTCCAAATCAAGCACGTTAGTTTTGTTAAGACCACTGATAGGCTGCCTCCAACACTCTCCCCCCACCCCCACCCTCCACCCCCCACCCCCCCTCCGCTCAGATTTGGTCAGGCTTAGGACTAAATGGTTTGGGACGTGCCCAGCCATAGACAGCTCTTGTTGGGGCATGTGCGCCCTCTGCTGGCTGCTCTCATTGGAACTTTCTGGTATGTGATGTGCTTGCTTTACTTTTCAAGGTTGGGTTTTTTTTTGTTTTTTGTTTTGTTTATTCATTTTTATACAAATAATCATGTATTTGCAATGATTGTAAAGTTGGAGCTGAATATGGCAGTTAATTTGTTTTTATTTGGAAGTGAAGATGGGGTTTCGTTTTTGGTATGTTTTTGCTAAACAGATAGTCCTCATTGTCCAAATTATGTGCAAAGTATATGTCACCTTGAGTTTGTAAGTGGTTGATTTTCATATTTTCCATGTTTTCATATTCCTCTTGGTCTGACCATTTTTAAGAAGAATTTGTGTTTGACTAAGCTGGGAAAGGAACTTAAAGGAGGACAGAGAATCTGTTGAAAATTTGAAATAAGACTGTTTGTCTGTAGTGGATATGTAGGTGACAACTAATAGGAAAGTCCTTTTAGGAGTAATAATTTTTACTTGCTTCACCAAGGAAAATGAGGGTATATTTGTATTCTAATGTTTTATAAAGACATTTTTGGTTTCTTTGCAGACCAAATTGAACTATGCTTACTGTTAGACATGGAGAATGGTAGTTTGAGTGGAATCTTTTTTGTTCTGTTTTGCTTTAGCAGTTGTCTGTAGATTGTGAGATGTTAAAAGAACAAATTAATGATCGTCTCTTTATTCCCAAACATAGGACTAAACCTTACAAGGGCAGTTACAGACGGGGAGGTCAGACCCCTCTACCATTGCTTAGGTGTAGAGTATCCTTGGGTCCTGGTAGGGAAGACCAGGGCTCTGTATAATGAATATGTCTTTAAAAATAGCAATAGTCTTTGTTGAGAAGATTCCATCAAATTATTTATAATAATTAAGTTTGTATAAGTGACTTCTATAAATCTTTAAAATGAAATATCTTGATTGAATCAAATTACAATTTGTTATACAGAAAGGACAATTTAGATTTTTATAGTTCTTCTATCTTACATTTCAGATCTCTCTAATTTGGAAGCAATTGCCATGAAAACTTCCAAACCAGTTACTCAGAGCATTGGTGATCAAAAAATTTAGAGTGGGAGCAGGGCAAAAATGTCATAAGTTTTTTTTCCAGTTTTCTCCCTTTCTGTTTTTAATTACTAGTTACCTTAAAAATGTTTCAAACAAATTGTGTAAGTTTTTACTTATTAGTTTTTATCAGTTTGATTTAACATTGTCAGATAACTAAGAATTGCATTCTTCTTTTGTTTTAGAAACAAAACAAAAGGGTGTCTCTGTTGCTCAGGCTAGAGTGCAGTGATAGGATTACAGCTCACTATTATCTGGAACTCCTGGGTTCAAGTAATTGTCTCACCTCTGTCTTCGATGGAGGCCTGTGTTCCTGCAGTTCACAACCCACCATACCTGGCCAAGAATAGCATTCCAACAAATAGGAGGTCCCTGTTACATCTGTTACAGTGTTGTCTTGCCTGGAATCTCAGATACACACATCTCCTGTTACCACCGTGTCTCCAGCGAGGCAGTCCTGGGTGTGCTTTCTCTGTCCCATTATTATTTCCCTTATTCCCATTACACCCTCACTGACACACAACATTGTGTTCACTCCTTAGCCTTCGAAAGAGTTACGTCCTCAGGAATAATGTCCATTGTGACTGTAGCATCTAGCTCATGGTACACAGAAGGAAACCAACACATCTTTATTTCCCTGTGTCTTTATGTTTTAGATGTCTTTCACCACTGTTCAGGTGGTAATTCTTGTGAGTCTCAGCGTTGAAAAATTCTGTCTTAAACACAGCATAACATGTAATGCGGTTTGTTTTCCTGCACGCTTCCGATAGGCTGAGGTCATTCTTGTGCTGTTCTGCGGCTCCTTTCTGCTCTTTCTTCTCCCCGTCCCCCTTCCCTCTGCCTCTCCTCTTCCTTCCTGTGCTCCCCGCCTTCCTCCCTTGGTTGAGTCATGCTCATAGCTTCGGTCACTGGGAGGTTTCTCTCAGACCTCACAGTGTGGGATTGTTCATCTCTGAACCTTCATCTTCCCTTGTTAACATCTACTGCCACAGGCTGGTTGGACCCTGAGGACTTTGGCCCTGTTTACCTCACAGTTTGGTGATTGTGGGCCCATTCTCTTGAAATTGATCTTGAAGAGCAGGCTTAGCTCAAAAACCATCATTCTTGTGTAAATCTAATGGTTAGCAATCTTCCTATTCTTTGCCTGATGTGGAATGTGTTTTGAATTCTGGGCCAATTTTCCCCCAGATTCTGAGTAGTATATGTTAAGGGAATGTAGGCCAATTGTATTCAGTGCTGAGGCTAGAGAAATGATGGTTGACTGTTGCAGATGCCAACATAAATGACACTAGGGCTGTCTTCTGCCTGGGGTTAAAAGTGCTACTTACACACTTGTATATATATGTATGTATAATACTTCTGGGTGTTACACATGTCTATATGCCGTACATAACAGTTTTATAACCTCACCATTTGTTTTATTTTTGTGCAGTCTTGAGTATCATATCAAATGTGTGTGGTTTCTTTAAGAGATGAAAATTATTATATTTTCAAGCCTAGCTTGAAAATCGAGGCTCTCACCTGTACACGATGGTGCTAAAATATATAATTTTCCAATATGGACAACTAAGTGCCTATATAGACACTTTATACCAGACACAATAGTAAGCCTCTTCCTCTGTTTTTTGGTCCACTGTGGCTTATTTCTTTAGTTTTTGAAATTTATTTCTTTTTGGAGAAGGTCTCAGTCTGTCACTTGTCTAGAGTGCTGTGCCCTGATCACAGCTCACTACAGCCCTGAACTTGTGGGTTGATTCTCCTGCTTCAGCCTCCCGAGTAGCTGGGACTACAGGCACCTGTTACCACACCCAGCTAAGTTTTGAAAGTTTTATGCAAAGATACAGTCTTGCTCTGTTGCCTAGACTGTTCTCTAATTTATGCCCTCAAGTAATCCCCTGCCTTGGGCTCTCAAAGTGTTGAGATTGTAGGCGTGACCCACTATGCCTGGCCCATTTTAATTTTTTACATTTTCTTTCATTAATACTAAGATGCCGTGGGACATACAGTTTAATAAGCCACAAATAATTTAAAATTGAAAGTGGTTCATGTGGTTGTTGATTTGCTTTACATTTGTTGATAATGCCAAAAAATTTTAAAGTCCACAAAACCTTCCACGATATTGTCTCCTACCACATCTGTCTAGAAGTGTCCTCAGTCTTCTTTAATGGGAGAAAGGGCAACAAACTCCCTCCCTCAGTGTGAACTTCAGCACGGACAGAGAACACACAGGTGGAAGGACCTTTTTAAGTTAACCAATCAGGTCAGGTTCACCAGAGTTTAATCCTCGATTCTAAAGATGATTTGTACTCTAGAGCTAGAATGGGGAAGATATGAGGCTGGGTATGGTGGCTCACCCCACAGGGGCTCACCCTGGGAATCTCAGCCCTTTGGGAGGCTGAGGTGGGAGGGTCACTTGAGGCCAGGAGTCTGAGAGCAGTCTGGGCAATAGAGAGGACTACTTCTTCTCCAATCTCTACAAAAAAAATTAAAAATACAATCTGGGCAGGGCGGCGCCTGTGGCTCAAAGGAGTAGGGCGCCAGCCCCATATGCCGAAGGTGGCGAGTTCAAACCCAGCCCCAGTCAAAAACTGCAAAAATAAATAAATAAATAAATAAAAATACAAGCTGGGCATATGGTGTGTATGTGTATCTCGGTGGCTGAGTGATGACTTGAGCCCAGGAGTTTGAGGTAGTGGTGAGCTATTAGGATGCCACTGCATTCTAACCCAGGCAGCAGAGCGAGAGCCTATCCAAAAAAAGAAAGAAAGAAGAAAAAAAGAATGGGGAAGAGATGCTTTCAGAGCATGGCCCGGAGGGTCTGATGGAAGAGAGGCAGCCTTCCCTAAAGCTCCAGGACAGTCACGTTTTGGGCCACTATTGTCTGTTAGGGGCCCGTAGGTGGTAATGTGAAATGGATTTCTTTAAAACCACCACCTTTCATTAGTGAACTCATTTAAAGGCCTAGCATGCTGCCAGAAACAGAGTTCTTTAATCCACGGAATGTAATTGTGTGAAAGGGCCATGGAAGTCAGCAGTGGCTTCTGTTTGAAAAAATCTGCTCACATAGGTTGCATCTGGTAGGAATCTAGTTTTTGTCATTTACCAGGTTACCAGGTCTGTTGGAGTTTTAGCTGATAGAACCTTACAGAGCTATGCCTGTCACTTAAACTGATCACGTATATCCTTGGCTTGCTGGAATAACTGGTGGAATTTTATTTCAGGGGAGGAAAAAAAACAGAGACTGCCAGACTCTCCTCCACTGAATTCAAGTACTGTGAAGGAGAGAACCTAGGAATCTGTTGTAAAGAAAAATTTTACTGATAATTGTCAGGATGGGCAAGGTTTCTTAGCCATAGAACTGAATTTGTGGGGACTGCTTTTCTCCAAGCCCTTCTGAGTCTTCCCTTCTGCCTAAGAATAGAGCAGAAATATTTTATTTCCACTTGCTTTGATACTATTAGCATGTATTGCAAAATGACTTTTTTCAATTTTTAGATGAAAAATGGTTGTTTGAATTAAAAAAACGAGCTCTCAAATGCATGTGCTGTTTCTTCCAAGGGCACACAAGTCCTAATTGCCTAGTTAGACCTGGTCATTGTATACTCAAACTACAATAAAGATACAGAATAGGGTATGCAGCACTTTGAGAATAGCATTCACTTAAAGACAGTGTTAAGTTACTCATCAGAAGTAAGTTGAGTGATTTCAGGGTTGCCCTTAGGCCTTCAGGTCTCCAAGGGACCCTTGTACAAATTGCTGATTCAGAAAATCATTACTTTGGTGGTTCAAGTGGTACTTTAGTGGCCTTAAAGGGTTATTTGCCGCACCTCCCCAAACAGCTAAGTTATCCCCATGATTATGTTGATTAATTGCACACTCTGTGGAATTAGTGTTATTTTCAATGAAAGATTTTCCTGCATTCGGAAAATAAAGCCTAAAACTCACGTGCTTTAATTTGATAATGTATGCACTTCTCCGAGGCGTGATGCAGAGCAAGGGGCTGGTTTGGGCTGTTGCTATCTAGGGCATGTCAAATGATCTGAAGCAACATTTTTATTCTGCACGCAAAAGGTAGTTTTTGACATAGCAGAGGATGTTCGCTAGAAATGTTTATCGATTTGGACATTTTCATCCCATCAAAGGACTTGAGAACTCCTTGACTTTATGAATTGAATGAAAATTATTTGGGAAGAAAGTTACATAGTGAGAACACAAGAGGCAAAATGTGTGCTCCAACAGTCGGGAGTGATAAAACATTCACAAGACTCCCCGAAGTTGCGGGACAGTGATTTGGGGCTGGAGTTAGAAGTCTGTGTCCCAACTTGGTTAATATCTGCGTAACCTTTTTAACCCTATAAGCGGGCTACCCCTTCTAATTTTAGTAACTTCATCTATAAAAAGAGACTAACATACCTATGTAATGAACTCTGTGCATTGCGTACCGTAATGTCAGTTGAATTTGTATATTGTGTGCTGCTTTACAAACGTTAAGTGCTTTGTGGAGAATTGAACGCAGATCCCAAACCATGGGCAGTGCCCCAAAGTGAAGAGTTTAGGTGGTCTCTCAAGAGGCCCAAAACTTGTTGAAGACAGTGCAGTCAGTGGCTGGAGACGTGAGGCGAATTGGAGAACAACAGTGAAAGAGAGGGTTAATGCCAGTCTTTTCTGAAATAATGGTTAACTCCCCAGTGGTCACTGTCCCTGGTCACCTTTCCCCCAGCCTGTCTTTCTATTTTCAGTTTAGGAAGACAGGGAGGGAGAGGATTTCCTAGGTGAGCAGGATGACTAGTTTATTTGCTGGTGGAACTGAGTTGCAGCTCTTTCAGCATGAAATTTATTTTAAAATCAGATTTTCAAATACCTGTGGATGAAAATAGAATTGTCCCCATTCACTAAGATTCTGTAGGAGAGAACAGAGCTAGCTCTCTTCTTTGAAATTTTAGAAATCAAGAGATAATGTCAACTTCCTCTTTCTTGTAAACATAGATTCTCATCTCCAAACTGGACATAGGTATAATTAACGTTGAACAGCTATTCAGACCGATGAGGATATTGCCTGTATGCCCACAGATTTCCATGAGCAATGTAAGGCGATAGAAACATTACTAAGGAAACAGGCTGGGCGCCTGTGGCTCAAGCGGCTAAGGCGCCAGCCACATACACCTGCGCTGGCGGGTTGGAATCCAGCCCGGGCTCGCCAAACAACAATGACGGCTACAACCAAAAAATAGCCCGGCGTTGTGACGGGCACCTGTAGTCCCAGCTACTTGGGAGACAGAGGCAGGAGAATCACTTGAGCCCGGGAGTTGAAGATTGCTGTGAGCTGTGATGCCACGGCACTCTACCCAGGGCAATGGCTTGAGGCTCTGTCTCAAAAAAAAAAAAAAGAAGAAAGAAACAATCAAAAATGTCTTTAGATCAATTGAAATAAAATAAAATTGAATTTCTGATCTTACATTATTACTTGCTGGGAAACTACAAAGATATATTAAGCCAGTATATTCTTTAAGTTTTCTGCAGTAGCAGCCCTTAATAATTCTTTAGGACTTGAATAGACAAAAAGGAAAAAATGAAAGAGAGAAACGTAAAGAAAGAGAGAGAAAAGAAAGAAAAAGAGAAGGATGAAGACTGGTATGAGTGTTCAAGTAAGTTTAGGGAACTGCATAAAACTACATAAATGTCTCCCCTGCAGGACTTCTCAGGGCCTTTAACATGCTATAATATAACATAAATTTCTGGGAGACAACATTTTCTAGATCCTGTTAAGTAACTTCTATTTTGATTTCAGGAGCCTGTTGTAGGATTACTATTCTATGGAAGCCACTTGTGAGCAGTGCTGAATTGCCCTGTATTACTATTATATTTTACTTTTACTCTTTTATGCATTTTAAGACTAAGTCATAGTCTTCACATAAGACATGTGTAGAAAACATGTGCAGTTTTCTGCCATGTTTGTGTTAATTAGTTGCTCTGAGTTAACATAGAGATGGTGGCAGTTTATGATGAGACGTCACAGATTCCGTGTATATCATTTGTACAGCTATAACGTACCTGGAGACCTTTTAGGAATAAAACACCATGTAAATGTAAATTATCATCGCCTGTAAGACACTTTCATTAATTTCATATCAAATTCATGAGTGTTTTGAGCTCTGGGACTTGAGAGTCTTCAGTATTGGCCCTTTAGTTTATTTATGCTTTTTTTTTTTTACCTCCCAGAGCTCAAATGCCAACAGCCTAGCATAGTACTAAGAGCCCAGCCTTGGGAGACAGGCTGCCTGGCTGTGAATCCTGGCTCTGTCACAGATACCTGTGTGGCTGTGGGCAATGTCCTGTATCTCAGTTTCCTCATCTGTAAAATGGTGTTTGTATCACCTGCCTCACAGAGTTGCTTTGCAGATTGAAGAAATCATTCCACGTACAGCCCTCTGGGTAGTGGTTAGTAAACGATAAGGACTTAGCTCTTCTTACTTGGGCAGGGGAAGGAAAGGCAGGCATGGAAAAGGTGGAAGGGCTGTAAATTACACCCTCTTGGGCATGTTTAGAACTGCTAAACATTTTAGTCATTGCTTCATGAATTAGTCCTTTCAATGTATTTATTAAAAAAAAAAGAAATTCATAGGGTAACCGGAGATAGCTTGGGGCTGGGGCTGGGGACAGAAATTCATTCTGCGTCAAGCATGTTTATGATGAGTTCCCTCGACTGATGCTGGGGAACAAAAGGCCCATTCTTCAGTTCCCAGAATGAGGATTAACAGAGAAACAGCGTTGCATGGCATTGTCCTGCAGCATCAGATAATTTTTCATTAAGGCTTTTCATAGGATGATATATTCCACCACACAGGTGCATCTATTTCAGTGGGGAAGGAAATGCCTACCATTTACATGTAATTCTTAAAATGGGATTTTATGAACGAGAGGCAACAAACCTAAGTGTGACCCTGTTATCGTCCTACTGGTCGTCCACCAGAGGATCATCCACATCTGAGTTAATCTCCAGGAATTATTTTATTGATAAGTTACTCTCATCTGTCTGTGGCTCTTTCCATGTGGCTTACAACTGGCATGTGTATCCGGGGGCAATCATCTCCCAAAGGTTATACTTCTGGGAAGTATCCCTGTGAATGGAATGTATTTATGAGACCAGGTTTTCCTTCACATGGTATTTTCATTGTCATCCAGTTTCCTTACAATCAGATAATGTGGATATGTTGGAAGAAAAATTGGAAGTCAAATAGCAAATAATATAAAAATATAAAAGTATTAAATGTGGAATTCTATAGATATTTGTTAGCCATACCACCCCCAAATTAAAAAAATATATATTTTTCCTGCTTCTTCTTGCGACAGCAAGATAAAATATTATTGAATAAATCAGCAAAAACATTGACCTTAAAAAAATGGGAAGTTGCTTCTATTTTCTGCTTAGATTTGTTTTTCAGGGGTGACAGCAAATGAGTGACTTCTGTGTAGACTGTCATTTCGTGCCATTTTTAATAATCAAATTTAAGTGTAAGTTTTTAGCAGTGGACTGGTTCGATCTGGACAGAACACATGTTGAGTTTCTGGATTGTTTGCTCCCCGACTTGCTGACTTGTTCTAGAGACCGGGCTGCGTGTTCATCGCCTTTGTCTCCAGAAGGATTGATTGACGGATGTTGTGTCTGCTCACTTACAGCGTTTTTCTTGTTTAATTTAAAAAATTGTGACATAGTATTACATGTTCCTTGTATACATCATTTTTGCAAAAGAAAGTTGTTTAGCCAATATGTCGACTTAGTTTATGAAATGCTCTCTGTAGCTTTCATTCAGCCTTCAGTGCTCCATTAGGTCACATCATTCGCCTCACGCATGGCAAATCGTCACCAGCAGCAAAATTTAGCATTTGGTCCTTTTAGGTATAAAAATGAATCAAATGCCTGACAAGATTTGTTTCTGGTGTATATTTCAGAATCTCCCCCCGACAACTCCCCCTTTCCAAATCTTTATGGGCATACGACAAATGTTACTAATGGGTACTTTTAGTTTTTAAAATATAGACAACAGTACTCCATGCAGTAAAAGACTTGAGCGATTAATGCTACCCTCATGCCTCTTTTGAGTAGTTTTAGCCATGAGGCTTGGCACTGCCACCATTGTCTTTGTGCCAAAAAATATCCGCAGCGGCTGTCGCATTCTAGGACTGGAGGGTTGTCTCGAAAATTCCGCAGTGAACGCGCGCCGGGTTTGTTCATCCCTGCTATCTCCTTTAAATATTGGAAAAATAGAATCTTTAGCTCTTTCAAAGCTCCGTGGTGGTTGTGGGGCTTGGGGGGGGGAGGTGGGTGTCGAAGAACGGAGAAAGGAGGAAAGAAGCTGTCCGTGCCAGCCAGTTGGTATAAGTGACAAAAATCCACGCCTGACATAGAGTAAACACAGATATTTAGGAGCTTTTGTGTTCATGAGCGCAGATAGTTACTTAAGGGTCCTCCTCAAACATGTTATCAGTGCTCTTGAAATTTTTATTATCTGAAACAAACGTTCCAGGGAATTTTAAGCAGAAAATCAACATCAAGACTGTAGCTAATTTTTAATGGACAATTTACACAAAAGATTTCCTTTTCCTAGAAACTGAGGTGTTATTATAAAATGGCTGCTTTCAGCATTAAAAAGTGATGGTGCTCTATAGCTTATGTTTGAGAAGGTCTTTGGGCTTTATCCACGTTTCCTGATGATTTTGCTCCCAAACAGGGGTTTGGAGCTCTCTGAGGTCAGATTTATAGTTGAATTTGGGAACAAAAAAGATGTAATAAAGTTAAAGGCTTACACTATCAGAATGAAATGTGTTCGCTCATGATCTCTGGAGCGATCTATTTGATGGTGAAAGTGGATGCTACAGATGAAATCTTTACAAGGAGCATAATCCTAAAAAAAAAAAAAGTCCACCTCCCGGCTCCTGCTGGCTGCGTTGCCTCTTTGGTACCTCGCAGACTTCGACAGAGTCCTGGACGCGTGCCCATTGATGTCATGGAAACACTCAAATTACTGAGAATGATTCATGTCTATGCTGGTCTCTTATCCTCCCCCACACAAACAGGAGTAGATTTTTAACCCTGACAACTTGTAATTTGCAGTGGGTTTATTTTTGTATCTGGATAAATATTTTTTAACAAGCAAAATTAAGATTAAGCAGTCTGTATCTGATATGATAGTAAAGAATGCTGGGTCCATGTAGCCAGGAGTACTTTGGGGACTCTGCAGGGTGAATTCCTATTCCCCTCACCTCTCCCTCCTCCCGCTCTCTCCCCTCATACTCCCTTGCTCTTTCCATCCCTTCTCTTTCTCTTTCTTCCTCCCCCGTTCTCCCTCCCCTCCACTTTACTGTTTACATTACCCTTCTAGCTTTAAAATAATGGAAGGAATAGCCCCAACCTACATATGCGAATTCTCTCCAGTTTTGTGTGATGGAGAAATAATGCTAGGTGGTAAAATTCTTTGGGGGATAGCTTCAGAAACTCCTTGTAGAGGGACAAAAATAATGAATGGCCTTTCTTCTTCAAACTATATTTTACAATTCCGTTCTTTGAAATTACCAAACAGGACACAAGATGTTTAATTTCCTCTGAAGTCAGAACAAATTTGACTTTATCTTTCTTTCTTTCTTTCTTTCTTTCTTTCTTTCTTTCTTTCTTTCTTTCTTTCTTTCTTTCTTTCTTTCTTTCTTTCTTTCTTTCTTTCTTTCTTTCTCTCTCTCTCTCTCTCTCTCTCTCTCTCTCTCTCTCTCTCTCTCTCTCTCTCTCTCTCTCTCTCTCTCTTTCTTTCTTTCTTTCTTTCTTTCTTTCTTTTTCTTTCTGTCTGTCTGTCTGTCTGTCTGTCTTGTCTGCCTGCCCACGGTCAGCCTTTTAAACAACAGAATATTATGTCAAAGTGAATTATGTAGTGCTTGTAATTGAAGTTTTTTTGGATACAAGAGCTTAAAGAAAAGACGGGCATCCTTTGATAGCTCATAAAGGTTGAGCTTTTTCTCTTAGTAATATTTATAGAGAGAAGTTAAAGTGTATAAGTAGCTTAAATTTGACTTACATGCATGAGTAAATATGGCTCTGTGGCCATTCACATTGCTGATACAGGTAAATGAACCTTTCTTTCAATGTAAAGTCCTCTCACAATGAAAGTTATTCTTAGTGCTCCCAAGACTGACAGTTTGTGCGATGTGATTGTTTCACCAAAATTGAAACTGATATAGGCATTGATTTTATACTTTGCACCAAACACTATACCAGTTTGAGATTCATTGCCAACAGTAGAGAAGTTAATACTGGGAGAGGGAGGGTTAATTTTAAGACTCAGAGTTGGCTTTCATCAAAAATCATCACCTATTTTATATCCAGTGGCGGGTCCCCCTCTGGCCAAATAGGAAATTCATCTAAGATACTTTCTTTGTGTGGTGTCAGGAAAGCATCCTCTCCTAACATTGTTCCTGACCTAAATGATAAAAAGACAACTGTCATTTTTAGCATTTGTGTTAACTTGATGTGAGAGGGGGAACTTGGGGATTGTCAAATTTAGAAGGATATCTGGCTTCTCAAAAGTATGAGTTTTGAGTTTTCCCATTGGAAAAAAAAGAATAGTCTAGTCTTATGTAAAAAATAGAATGTGCCGTCAAGCTCTAGTTTTGAAGAAGGAAGTATCCTGCCGTCTTGGGTGTGGCGGGGTCTTGGGTACCGGGCTGCCTTCCTTGCCCCTTTTAATGTCCTGGTATGGACAGCTTTCTGTGACAATTCCTCATCTGTCACTATGTGGACTCCGTTGCTTAGATCTCTTGTAATATGATTCCATTATCGTCCCTGTTGATTATTAGGGCCAAACATAACTTTAAAAAGAAACAAATGAAGCAGCCTTGATTTTGTGTTTAGACGTGACCAAGTCTCACTGAAGCCTGTCTATCTGTAGCATGGTTTTTAGATAAAAATTGGGTTGTTAGAATTGGAACAGGAGGGCGGCGCCTGTGGCTCAAGGAGTAGGGCGCCGGTCCCATATGCCAGAGGTGGCGGGTTCAAACCCAGCCCCGGCCAAAAAAAAAAAAAAAAAAAAATTGGAACAGGAAATTCACATTCTGTGATCCCCTGCCATCCTGGTTCTACCGGTGGAATCTGAACTTGGGTTCAGAGTGGGCAATTTTTCAAAAACCGTCTTTGCCAAATGTAAATTCCATCATCATCATCTTGATCATGACGGGATTTACTCCTGGGAAAAAGAGTTTAAAGAAAGAGAGAGAGAGAGAGAGACTCAGAATTTTGAATAGTTTCTTTGCTAAATTCACCATCTGGAGAGCCTGTGATTGATTAGCTTTGGCCTCACCATTAAGTGTCAATATAATCAATGGGAATTACTAGACTAGGGTCATTACATAGATAATTTGCCTGCTGTGTAAATAAAAATGAAATTGTTTAAATTTTGTGAGAGAAAGAAAGTGAAAATAAGGAGTGACAATTTGTTTGTTAGAGAAAGTGGAGGCCATTGGAATGACAGTTTTTGGAAGTGTGGAGCAGTTTGGCTAAGAATAGGAATGAAGGATATTTTTTTCCAGTTTATCATAGCCAGAGTAAGGAGTGTTGCTCGCTCCCCGGCTTGCATACATTGCCAGTAGTGCCTACGTACGTATGTCAACATCGGGGAAGAGGGGTAGATGCCTGTTACCTGGTGGAGATTATTTTAAAGGAAAAACACAATTTACACTTTTTTTGTTGTTTCTCTTGGCAGGTAAAACAGAAAGGGGCTCCTACTCATCTTATGGGAGAGAATCAAACTTACAGGGCTGCCACCAGGTAAGTGAGACTCTGCACTGGGGAAGGCTTGAAAGGATTAACTGGGTCCATGTTTGTTTTTCTGAATTCGATGATGCATTTTAAACTGTGACACTAAGATGCACCGGGAAGCCTGCTGATGACTCTCGCATAAAGTAATGAAATAGCACAGAGCTGAGAACCACTGAACACCTCATCTTTAGATCTCTGCCGTGTCAGAACTACATTCCCTGGCTTGCTTTTATTTTTTAATTCCTCAGCCGGTACCAGTGGCACTGTTTGCAAACCAGCAATGTCGGTGAAAGTGGTTCTATCAAAAGAGTTTATTTGCAATTAAGAACTTAGGAATTTCTTACCAAGAAATACTTCGCCGAGCCCTGTGTTAGATCCTGGGGTCGGGCGGCTATTGCCCTAAATTATAGTTTTCTTAGGGACTGTATGATGTTGTGTGAAAACAGGGTTGTATTGAGGGATAAAAATGTCTGTGAAAATATGATTTGTTGTCCCTTTTTGTTTCTGAATTGTTTTTGGCTGGAAGTCAAGGCCACCAGGCTAACAGCAAAGCCGTCTCGAGGGAGGCATGCGTGAGCTAGAAAAATAAGAGTACTTTAATTTTAATAATAAAATGCCAGTGTAACACAAAGGTATAGCATGAGTGTGTTTGTGTTTCTCTGTACTCTGCATTTGTACACTTTCAACTCTCCAGAGAGAGCTCATTTCTAAAAATACTATCAATAGCTAGAACTATAAGCTTTGTTTCAAGACAATTGGGTTTTTAATAGATACTCTCTTTTTAAGTTCATTATCAGTATTAATCATTTTTTGAATCTTTAAAAAATTGCTTCCTTTTTTATAAGTGCATTGATTTCTTTGGAAAACCCTCGATAGTATTTATTAACTTCTTTAATATTCTCTTTAATACTCTTTAATCATCCTCTCTACCGTTCGTTTCATTATTCGCCTAAACAAAATGTACTCCTTTTTTCTTAATTTTTTGGATTCTGGAAAAGAGTTGCTCTCTTGAACTCCCTCTCACCCTCCCATTTTCTTTAATGATCTGGGAGAAAATTCTATTTTGATTTATTTTTTTTAACAATCTTTTAAACCTATCTCTGAAAAATATAAGCAAACTTTCATTTTACCAATTAAACAGAGCCTGTGAGGGAAGTTTCCTTTAGATATCTGGCTTATAAAGGTGGAATTCTGGTGGGTTGGTTTGTTTATTTTTTTCCTGTATATATTTGCATTTTTAAAGTTCACTCCTTTGGCCCAGCCACCAATTCAGTCATATTCAGCATCTAAAAAGATTTGTTGCAGTGAGGTGGACAATGCTTGGTTAAGAACTCCTGCCGGAGTGCAGTTCATGGCAGTTTGTTTGGAAAGAATTCTGCAGGAAAGAAATTTACAGTCATTCCAGCGCAACGGAAACATCTTTGGAATGTGAGTGCAAATGTTCGGGCTAGATAGCCTGGGCTAGAAGCCTCTGAGTGCTGGGTCTCTGGTGTAAAGCTCTCAATTCCTGCAGGAGAGCATGTTCCTGTGGCTCTGGTTTCTGAGGGTCAAGGCGGAGGTCATTAGAGTTTTGGGGAGAAGAAAGTTGACAACATCCTTCCTTTTTGCAGATGGTTATGGCAGAGGTCTCTGTTTTCGCTGGGCCCCTTTTTCTGGTCATTGAGAGAACAGGCTTCCTCGCCCCTGTACCCTTTCTTACTAATAGGAATTGGCCTGATTCCTCACAGACACAAAGATTTCCTCTGCTGAGTAAGCGTGAGGCCCCGTAACTTGTGAAAGCATCATCCAGACTGTGTGAGTCTGTCTGTGTGTGTGCAGAACAGAGACCCTCCTCCCTCCGTTTGTGGGGAATACTTCCCTCGGGTGACACTGAAGTTAATTTTTTTTTTGCAAACACAAGGTGAGAAGTGGAAGGGGCAGAGGGTGGGATGGAGGTGGACGGAGCGGTATAGGATGGCTGGATTTCTGGGCCTTGGGAGGTTCATTCTGAGACATTCATGTCCAGGGAAATTCTTTTGTATATAGGAAGATGACTGCATATGCTTTTCTTAAAAAGCCCTCGTAATATAGCTGTGGAGTGTGGCAATTCTTTCGTTCTTATTTCTGCTTCGTGGTTGTGAGTCTTTGTAGGATTAGACTACCTCTGTGCTTAGTGTGGGCTCAGCAGTCTCCATAAACAGTTTGATTACTTAAGGATACGTAAAAGCGAAAATTTTGGAAATTCCCTGATAGAAGAAATAGGGGCTGAAGATGAGAAGTGTACATAGTATGAATTTCTGCTTTCTGTGAAATTTGAGAATAGAACAGACCATACTGTGTCTTACCAGGGAATCAGTTTCTCTGGTGCCGTATTGTTCTTTGAATCCCTGTCTACAACACCAGCTATGCAAACCAAAAAGAAAGGCAAAATCTCGGTATCTTGGGCTTCAGGTCTAAAAAGCAGATCACAGCTGACATGATTCCCCACTGTGTGACGAGGTGAGTGACTCTCCTGAAGGGGAGGCTTTTGTTTTCTTCTGTTTGCTACAGGATTGAGATGCTGGATAGAAAACCTTTAGATGGTTTTCTATCATCTAAAGCTGCTTTATCATATAATGACAGTGGACTTAAAGGGATGAGCAGTGTTACAGGAGACCAAGCTTATCCAGTCCCAATAGCCTTTTGTTTGGCATAGAAAAATAGTGGTGGTAAGCAACAGGTGGTAAAACGCCGTCCTGGAGGAATAAATTATTATTGGGAGATATGTATTGTTTCAAAAATACATCAAGTTAAAAAAATAGATACATATCCATTATGTCTCTCTTAAAGATTTAGCACTAATAGTGATAGACGTATGGCTTTAAAAAAAAAAAAAAAGGCCAGCAGTTTCTTTGTTATCAATTAAGTTGTTTTCATTAAAAATAGTACTGGGGTAATATGAATCCATTAATGCATTTCCCTGTGAAATTATCAGAAATAAACACGGTGGCATTTTGAGACTTTCCGAATTTTATAAAAAATGAACCGATAAACAAAAGCGGCCAAATGAACTTTTTTTAGTTCTCACTAAATATAGCAAAAGTAATTTAAATCAAATTGGGGTACGGAAATCACACCCAGCCTTAAAATGTTCTTGCCAAATTGCAACCTCATACTACTTTTACTGGCAGAGAAAATAAAATTTATAATGGAAAGTCTGACAGAAGCGAAAACGAGTAGGGATAAAGTTTTTCGCAAGCTAGTCCAACCTTAATATTCTAGTAGCCAGTAGCTAGTACCTAATGGGCATCATTGCAAATGACAGAAGGGGAAAAAATGTCATTTGCTTTTGGCCTCTTTTGTTGTTCTGAGTAGGCTGTTTGGCCATTTGCAAACTTTTTTATTTTGCCGAAGTCTAATGTTTTTGAATGATATGATGATATCAGTGCAAATGCTTGTTATTAGAGGTAGAAGTTTTCTTTTTATATTTCCCCTTAAATGAAAGTATAGGATTAATTGTTAAGAATTTTTTTTATTTTCTTTCTGGGTAATAGCCCGAGTCTAAAGCCATGGTTTCATTATTGTTATCTCCTGGACAAGATGGGTGTGTGGGGGTGTGTGTGTGTGTGTGTGTGTGTGTGTGTCACACACACAAACCTGGGTCTTATCTGAAACCAGTCAAATAAGAATCTTCTGGGTTGGGCCTGTGGCTTTTCTGACAACTCCCCAGGTGATTCTGATGTGCATGTAGGTTCGATCATTTCCTAGAATGTTCTATAGAAATATACTCCATTTTAACGCCTTGTGTTCGAAATCTGGCCTTACTCCTGACCTTGAAAAAGCTTTTAGACTGCTTGCATTAATTTAGTTATTTAAAGCATAGAAATATATTGCATATGAGCTTTATTTAAAAAGCAGCGAAAAATAAGCAAAATGTTGAAAATCAGGTGCCTTGAAATCTTTATAAATGTCTCAGTCCGTATCTTTCTTTCTCTGGTTAAGTCCAAGGCTTTAACCTTACTTAAATTCTCTTTTTCTCTTCAATAAGTGATCAAAGAGAACTACACTGATAATGTTATTTGATGTTTAGATCTTAAAACTAACTGATGAGATTTAAGAATTAGATGTAATCTAGAAAGATTGTTCTTAAATTCTAGAAACTTAGAAGCTATAGAGGAAGGAGGTGTTCAGTGTTTAACTTACTTTGTCCATAAGCTGATTCACCTGGGGTTCATTGAGATTGAAGTTGTAGTTGATTCTGAAATGAATTATACATGTAAGAATTGATTTTTTCCCCTTAATTTTATTTTTGATTTAAAAGGTATTATGAGTAACGTGTAAAACTTTTGGCCTCCTTAAGTTTGGCACGAAATTGTCTATTGTGAAAGTGGTAACTTAGGCCTTTTGCAAACAAAAATGCACATCATTTTTTAATGTTTAATGATGCTTGTTTGTCCTTAGAGTTCAGAAATCCATCCAGACCCTCTGTGTCTATCCTGGGAATCCTCTCCCAGGGTCCCTGTTCTGTGTTACCTTAGCACTCTGCTTTCCCTTCGTAATGCTTTTCGAGTTTTCTGTTATTTGTGTGTTTGTTAAGTGCTGGTTTCCACCTTCTGTAAACCCATGGAGGGCAGGGGCAGCCATATCTGCTTTATCTCGCACTGAGTACCATGCGCCTCGCAGGGCAAAACTTGGGATGACCCAATGTTTATTTCCTCAGCATCACTTTTGGAAACCATTTTGAGGGAGTAAAGTGTGCACAGTAAGGTATTTGAACCATATCACGGGCATCTCTTTTATGCCTGTGAAAACCAGAAAACCTTATTCACAAAAAAAAAAGCTTGCCAGAAGCCCTTCCTTGTAACCTGCTGCGTGGGCGCTGGGAGGACACTGAGGCCGTGCCATGGACAGACGCTCACTTGGTGGCTTCATCGTCTAGGCCCGTACATCCAGACAAGCACAAATGAGGAAATTAGAGATATTCTCTGTGTGCGGTGGATGTGTGAATGGAAGGAAGCAAAGGTCAGAATCCTGTCTGAATGTTTCAGCATCACCAGTGTAAACAGGGGGACAGGATATTTAAAATCATGACAGGCTTGGCCATCACAGGTGTGCAGCAGCATGTACCTGGTCCTCAGGCAGCAGGTCATTCATTTGGGGGATGGCTATGGGTATAGCCTTCTCTCAAAATCCACCCAACAGCCACCAAGGGGGGGATGGATCCACTCTTGAATTGTGTTGCTTCACACATATTTGTTGACCCTCTAGTAACATCAGATACTAAGAAGAAACGCAGGGAGGGACTCATGTGCTTTCCCTTCCATTTCCACCAGCAGATTCCTGGGTATTAAGGGGGAAAGTCAAGTTCCATCCATTGATGTTAATTTTTATTTTTAATCTTAGATAGTGAAAAATTTTAAATAACCAGAAACGTTGGAAATAAAAATAAATAAAATCAAATGCCACATAACTACCATTTAAATATTGTTAGTATTTGTTACATAGTATTTGCTTGTGGGTATATAATATGTATAAGTATATATGTTTTCCAGTGAACCATTTGTAGATGTCGGATCTAATAAGATTGCCCCCTAGATGTTTTAATATGCATCTCTTAAAAAGAAGATACTTGCCTATCGAGCTAAAATAATATGATCCTCCCTAAAGAAGTGAACAATAGTTTTTTAGTCCCAATCCATATTCAGATTTCTTCAATTGTCCCCATGAAAATGCATTCGATAGCTTTTTTAAAAAAGGCGTTTCATTTATGCCTGGTCTTTGATTCCTGTGTCTCTTTATATATTTTTTTCAACTAGAGCAGTTCCTCCCTCTTCTCTACTTTCTTTGTTTTCCTTCTTCTTCTTCTTCTTTTAATTATAGTAACTTTAGAGACCAGCCTATGTATCTTACAGAATATTTCTAAAGAATTGTTGGATTGTTTTCTTGCGGTGCTGTTCAATTTTGCATCACTTGTTTTCCATACAGATTGAAAACTATGTCTACAGACTCATACAGATTCAGGGTAAACATTTTTGGCTGGAGTCCTTCCTTGCCAAGTGCTTCGTGTTGCATTCCATCATTGATGACACTAACTTTAATCACTTGCTAACCGTGGTGACCCCAGGTTGGTCCTCTATAAAGAAACCTTTCCCCTTTAGCAATTAGCAAATAATCTTGGTGTGGATAGGTTGGCACGGGGCAGACAGCCTTTTCCCCCAATCCCTTTGCACCTAATTGAAATTTTAGCGTATGTTGATAATCCTTGTTTGAATCAGTTATTTTAACCAAGAATTTCAAACTGGTAATTTTTCAAAACTTCTGCCATTCCTTGTACTTCTACAGCTGATTTTCTCCTGTAAAGAAGAGCTTTTATTCTTTCGTTTTAGCCCTGTCGATTTAGTGTTTTATTCATATGCAAGTATACTGTTAATAATTTTTGTTTTTAATATGTGTCCTTACCTAGAAGATGCTGGAAGTATTAAAGGAAATATCTAAAATGTACTGATAAGAAAAATACTTATGGCTTAGGCTGATAGAGAAGCTTTAATTGCAGGACAAATGAGGTAATTGCAGGTATGGTTCCTTACAAATGAAACTCCTGTATTGTTTTTTTTTTTTTTTTGGTTGAAATTTGGAACCTCGTGAACATCTCTGTGCCCCTGGCTATTAGATTCATCTTGTAATAAGCCCCGAAGTTTCTCTAGATTCTCATATTGCCGCTCTGTATTCTAGTAATTGCTGTTAAACAACTCACAAGGTTGAACATCAGTGGCTGACTGACTGCCTCTAAGGAATCGTTGCAATGTTTTATGTAGCTCCTCTCTCAAGGATCAGCTAGATATCAAAAATAATTTCTACTTCAGTCCTTTCAAAATGCAGACACGGTTGTTGAGTGAATGTCAAAACCAGTGAATTTCTTAAAGAATAGTTTGGGCTGAATCTAAAGGAAGCTTGGAGAGCTAATATTAAGTGCCAGTATAAATCTCTGAGGTTGTTCTTACTGTCCTCACTTCATAATTAAGAAGCTGAAGCTCAGGGATGTAAAACAAGCAGATCCAAAGTCAACCTCCAAGGAAGTCTTAGAGGCAGGTAGCAAACTCTGAGATGTTCTGGTTTCAAAGACAGTGCTTTCCCGACTTCATTCCCTGCTGCTTGAGCCTGTGATGGAGTTTCTAGGCTCAGAGGTTCATATTAGGTGTCACCTAGAAAACTGCTTCCAGTAGGTTTCAGGCCCACTGGAGAGAATCCTGGCCTGTCACGGTCTGCTCAGGGTTGCTAGAGCCCCGAACACAGTCAGCGAGGGGAGACAGAGGAGGGCAGGGCACACTGCTCATGACTGCCCAGCCTTAAAAAAAAGAAAGATTATGTGAATACTTTATTCAGTAGCATCCTCAGAATTAACATGTGCAATTTCCTTAAAACCAATGAGGATTTCCTGTGAAAAGGCTGGGGTGGAATATGCCAATTCACATTTTAGCAAAAGCATGAACACTTTCTTAAAAATGTATAGATTATATTTTGGCCTTGCTTTGCGTGCAATGTGGCAGAATATGGTTTGCTATTACACAAATTTGGATTTGTCATAGATTGAAGTATTGTTCCAGAAACACACAAAGTACATACACACAGATTCTGAAACAATACCTTTAGCGGGTTCTTAAATGTGACCCAATAACTTTTTCATTATGACATTTAGCCCATGTGTGAAATATTTGAAATGACGGAATATGTGTTAGCAGCATGGACAATCTTATCCAACAGTTCAGACAGCTAGTGCATAAAAAGCCATTGAAATTGCTTTGAGCTGATTTATAAGACACCAAGGAAACAACCTTCTGGTATCCAAATTGAAATTTCACCAGAATTGTAGAGTTAACTTCTCTTTTCTTATGGAAAACATTAAGCGGTTTTAATAGTCTCTAGCAATTAGGACTATAGTTCTTCATCTTTATATTTCTGATAGGTAAAGATGAAGGAGAAAATCAATTAATAGACAAACAAATAATTGCTAAAGCACCGAGGGTGTACCTGATAGCATTGAATGTGAAATATACCTACATACCAGGTAGAAATTGGTGTAGTCTTATAGCTTCTTTCTGTGAGAAAGATAGTGTGCTCATGATTCAGCATCTGGATGTTTCGATACGAAATAACAGATATACTTATTTCTTTAAGGTCATGTTTGATATTATTTCATCATGAAGGGTTGTTTCAAAACAGAAACCCAAAATTAAAATATTGGCAATATTGGAAGATATCAACAAAACCCCATAATTCAAAGCCAAAAGATGTATTAAGGACTTTTTAGAAAAAAATACTCAAGAAAAGAGCCAGTATTAGTGAGCCTGGCGCTCCACCTGATACCAGTAATGTGTTTGGAATGGAAGCACCTCATTCTGTGAAAAATCGTGCCCGCACTTTGGATAATTAGTTAGGTTTGTTCACATGTACTTACAACTCACAGATTAACTGAGCTTCCTAAAGCACGAACCTTTAATGTTCAGGGTGCTATTTTTTATTTCATAGGAATAGTTTCATGGGAAGAGAAAACTGAAACAGGCCAGAATACTTAGTTGTATGTGTGTTAGCATTTTTAACACAGGAATGTCACCTTTTTCATAGTGTGGCACTTAGTTTTGTCAGACGTTTCTTGTACTTAATAGAGGGCAAAGTTACATATTGGTGGGAGCGACATTAGCCTGGCACTTCACCAGGTTCCGCTGAATAGAATGTATTCTCCTCCTTACATTATTTAGGGTACTTAAGGAAACCAACCTAGTCTTGGTTTCCATTTTCCTCTCCTTTCAGAAGAAATCTTTCGGTGAAGGATTTCTATGACTGCTTTAAAAAGAAATATGTATCTTATTTTCGGCCCACCTCAAAGCCACGTTTATGTGCACTTGGGACAATAAAGATTCAATGGTACGAAATAATTAAGGAGGAGCCTCATGGAGGTTTTCAAGCAGGGCCCATCCCCTGGAGATCTATCTGTGGGGGTCTCCGAGTGTTGGGTTTGACTATGCTTGCACACAGAATAATCTGAGCTCATTTGCACCACAGTAATGAACAGCAGGGCACTGAATCTTTTCAGTTTTATTGGTATTGTATACAGTAAGTTATTAAATTTCATCTCTGTAATACACCTGCAGTAAAATAACAAAACATTGCCGCACTTAAAGAACATGTGTGTGGGGTAGGGTGCCCTCCCCCATCATTGCCGCCCCCTGCAAACAGCTGCTTACAGATTTCAAGATCCATTGTATATATTCCCTCGAGCCCACCTCTAATAATCGAGACACATCTGCCATTGCAGTATTATAGGCATATGTAGTTTTATTGGAAACTATACCTGTAAAAAAAATTAAATAACTCCTACTTCAATTAAATTGGCAAGGTACCTTTTGCAAAGATCCTATTGCAGACCTCTTGAGACCCAGTGAGTCCATTTTATTCTTATGTGTAGTATTACAAATTACTAAATATTTTGTAGAATTTCCATGTAGCCGAGTAGCTAGCTTTCTTCACACTTTGATGATAAGTTACTTTTCATCTATTCTCACTTTTGTTTTCTTCTCCCCTCATCTTTACATATGTATAAAAAAATACTATGTAAGCTATGCAAAGCAAACATTTGGAGAATCTGGTCACAGTAAACATTGGATAAATAAAGGGAAAGGGCCCCGAATATGAGGCTTTCACTCTTAAGTGACTATTCAATAAATATAAAGGTTACAAAAGCAGGATCAAAATCTAAACTCATCTTGTGCTGTGATTGAGATTTTCATCAGCTTCCTGGAGAGCTGTGTGACCATCGCAATGGCAGAATTTGTAGATCATACAGAGCATGCTCAGAGGGCTTCCTGCTGGATCAAATCCCTTACCTCAACACTTACCTCCTTGTTGAAAGATTGGGTTAATAGTGGATGTTTATAGAATAGTTCTGTATCCAAAGGAGGAATATTAGTAAAGTATTTAGTGATAGAAAAATATTTCTGAGCATAAATTTACTTATCTACCGCTTAAACTATGCAGGGCCTCTCCAGAGGTCTTCAAGTGAATGGAGCCTGCCCTTATTGCAGTGATTTAAGTAAGAAGAAAAACTTATTGGTTTGCTTCGAATTTAAAAATTCAAAGATAAAGATTTCCATTATTTGGAAAAAATATATGTACATACATACTACATGTACCCTTATGGGACAATAAGAATGTTCCTCATTATGTAGATTCTTAGAAAGAAAGAACAAGTTATGTTCTTCAAAAGAAGTAGGCATGGCTGGACTGAGAGAGCTGTGAGAGGTGGACGCTGTCCCCAAGGTGAGCATAGACTCAGAAAACAGAGCCTCTATGAGAATTAAAAAGTAGGTGATTTTACAGGGTGAAGTGACAGGTGAATATGAGGAGATGCCTGCTAGAGAGGGTAGAAAATCAAATAGTGCTACGGGATAACCAGCCAGGATGAACATACCTGCATGTTTAAATACTAAGTTTTCTTTGTGGATAGGAGTGGTGATTAAAATGAGTGGTCATTCACTCACTCGCAGTTGCCTGAGCCCAGGAGATTCTGCTTGATCTGGGTGTTCTCCTGGGGCGTCTTCCGCCCTGTCCATGATTTGTGGAGATTATTCTAGGTGTCACGAGGATTCAGGGTCATTGCTTACAACGAGGAGCCATAACCCTGAAGGAATCGGAATTCATGTTCTTAGAAGGGTTTTGACTTTTTCCTATAGATTTTGTTTTCTCATTTCTCATGATGAAAAGTGCATCGTGGGGTGGCGCCTGTGGCTCAGTCGGAAAGGCGCCGGCCCCATATACCGAGGGTGGCGGGTTCAAACCCGGCCCCGGCTGAACTGCAAACCAAAAAATAGCTGGGCGCTGTGGCGGGCGCCTGTAGTCCCAGCTACTCGGGAGGCTGAGGCAAGAGAATCGCTGAAGCCCAGGAGTTGGAGGTTGCTGTGAGCTGTGTGAGGCCACGGCACTCTACCGAGGGCAATAAAGTGAGACTCTGTCTCTAAAAAAAAAAAAAAAGAAAAGTGCATCGTGAATTCTAAAGAACATTTTGGAACAAGACTCTTGTGAAAGTTGGGGAGCACACCCTCACTTGGGCCACACCGCTGCATTGGGGGCCCATGCCCTGACCTTTCTTCCCTTTGGATGTGATTGACTCCTGTGGAAATATCTACTACTGGGAACTGGGAAGCCTGTCGTGCTGAGCTCAGCAGCTCGGAGCTGTCACATGTAGAGTGAGACAACATGGGTGGTGGTAAAAGATTTGCTGTGGACAATGACATGTGGCAAAGAAGGATGTCAACAGCTGCCACTACTGTGACATCATCCCTCAAGGAGCCTTTCTGCATCTCTGCCACTTAACTGTCTCAGCCAAAGAGAAGTCGCCAGTATGAACCTATCCCTGACAACTCTACTCCCCACTAACTATCAGGGAAGACTCGTTCAGATTCTTTTTTGAGGATGTGAGTCTTCCGTTTTGTTGATGGAAAGAACATTTAAGTTTAGGGTTTGTGTTTTGAGGGAAGGATTATTCTTTGATTTATTTCTATAGAACTTGTGCTCTGTCCCTTCTTGCAAATAGTACATATACCCTGGCAGTTCTTGGACTCCAGGCTGCCTCCAGGCGTATTTCATTACAAAGTAGAGTTTCATCTCATTGTGTCCTAGGCAGTTGTACTATCATCTAAAATTTTACAGTGTGCCTTTTGGAAGCTCATGGATGCCAAGATAGGAGACTCTTTATGGAGTTTAACTAATACGTCTTCCTTAGTTATCTGGTACAAAGAATTTATACATATAGTTCTAGAAATAAAATGCAGGTATACTAAATCAGCTCTGCAATCAGACCCTTCTTGAACATCCAACAATATTATTTTTCACTAAACTTTCATTGTGAGTCTTCAATAGATATTTATAATAAAATGCACCCTATACCCCATTGATGATGCTGATGTTACTTTGTAGGTAGAGAGTTTGAGCTAATGGTATTGTTACTTAATTTTGAGGCTCTAATACTTAAAATTTTTCAAGTTCATATTCGTATCCATTTGGATCTATTTTTCAAAAAGTTAGAGTAAAATTTGGCAATTACCAGGCACAAGAGTGGAAAAATAGATAATTCATCTAGAGTCTAGAGTATTGCACTTTTGAACTTGAGTTCTATTGATTATCTCGTCGGGATTGGTCCTTCCATCTATCTCCCTTGGCTTGGTGACTGACCCCCAGCCACCACCTGAATGAAACTACTTGGTCTCTCTCACCTCCTTAAGCTTTTAGTTTCCAGGTCTCATCATTTCTGCTTTCGAGATGCCAATAAATCTGTTGCTCCTTCACCCTACCCTGCGCCTGAGGCGTGCCATGCCCCTTGACGCTGGAGTGATCATCTCCACAGAACATCTTCCCTTGGCTTTGGGGCGAGGGGGCTCTGCTTAGCATGGTGCCCAGGCTTGCAGTGCCCCAGCCCCGTCTCCTCACATGCTGGCCCTGGGTGTCGCCCGTCCTCTCGTAGCTCGTGGTCCAGCCACACCGAGTTGCCTGCAGTTCCCTTACGAGTCTCTCATGGTTCTGTCTGGCCTTACAAGGACCCATCCATTGGTCTGGAACATCTGTATTCTGCTTCCCTCCTTCTCACCCTCACATCCGCTTTACCAGATAACTCACCCACTTCTTTCAAGATTCAGCTTATACAAGATTCAGGTACCCTCCACGTTCTAACCAGGTCAGAGTGAGCTGCCTCTCCGCTGTGCTGTGGCACACTTCTCTTCCCTAACTTCCGTCATGCTCTCTATAGCCAGAGAAGGGCAAGGCTGAGTTAGGACGGACACTCCAGAAGTGTTTGCTCAAGAGTCAGAGGATGCATGAATGAATGAATGAATGACCCTACAGCAGTAACAACGTGTATGTGAGCACGTCTTATTTTAACTTAAACAGTCTCATGCATATTTCTTAACTTAAATTATTCATGCCAAAGGGCCTTGGACAGGAACTATGGTAAATTCCATTTTATCAGTAAAGAGGCTGAGACTCTGATTTATTTATTCTTATTTTATTTTTTCACTGTTAATAATAAATGGCAGAAGGCAGCGCCTGTGGCTCAGTGAGTGGGTTGCCAGCCCCATATACCGAGGGTGGTGGGTGCAAACCTGGCCCAGCCAAACTGTAACAAAAAAATAGCTGGGCGTTGTGGCGGGCGCCTGTAGTCCCAGCTACTCAGGAGGCTGAGGCAAGAGAATCACCTAAGCCCAAGAGCTGGAGGTTGCTGTGAGCTGTGATATAATGGCACTCTATTGAGGGCGATAAAGTGAGATTCTTTCTCTCTAAATAAATAAATAAATAAATAATAAATGGCAGAGATGGTACCAGGGAACAATGTTCTTTGGCTCTAGATTTACCATGTTCTCTGTCATTCTTCATCCCTGGATAAAGTCGATGTAGCTTTTTGTCATAGCAAGTAGCCCACAGTCTTTCATGGATGATTCCCACTCTGCTCACTGTTAAGTAGGTATCATTCATGGAAACACTTACCTAGGTACCATGCTGTGACCTCTTTTAGTCTAATGCACATTTAGAAGAATGTGAAGAACCCAGCACTCCATATATCAGAAGCATTGTCTTCACAGAACCAAAAAGCACATTTGATTCCTAACGTGAGTACCAGTGGCAGTTGCATGGTCCATGTTTTCTAGGTTGTGGGTTGCCCATCAGGGTCACTAACTGTGCTCTCTGGTGGTGGTGGATGGGACCCTGTGCCTCCTGAACGTGAGCAAGGCCCTGAAGCAGGAGAGAAGTGCAAACCAACTGTGTTGGATCCCCAGATTTCATTCTTTTTCTCTCCCCTTGGTGCATCTTGCTTAGCAGAAGATATGTGGGAAACAGGGGTGAGTGGGTGAGTTGAGTAGATCATGATTTTCTTCTTTATCTTTCCTTCATATGATTTCTTTGCATGCGTGTATGTGTAAGCTTGGGATAGGGCATGAAATGAGCAATGATAATGACTTTAGTTTTTGTCTATAATATTGGAATCTTTAAGAGACAGGAAGTTGGAGTCAGAAGCAGCCCAGGGCTGCTTTGTAGCAAAGGGGAACTAAGGCTCAGAGATGCAGAGATGTGGCAGGGTCACACAACAGACCTCGCCCACGTGGGGCCACATGGCACCGTTAAGAATCCAGGGGCACGTGACACGGACGTGTCCTTTGATGTCTTTGTTCCCTTTTCCTTTCAAAGAGCAAGTGGCCCCTAGACCATGAAGTCATAGGAGCAGCTGAAATACGTCCTGAAGAAATTTCTCGATGATTGTCCCTTTGTTCAGCTACCATTGAATCACACTGTCACAGAGCCAGAGGGTGTCGTTTGCTTGTAAATACTGAGTTTTTGAAATGTCACTGTAACACTGGAAAAATGTTGTCTCAGAAGGTTGCCAAAGTGACAGAATCCCGACATTGTAAATACCAGCCAACACAAGTGCTCATAAATGACAGGAATAAAATATACTTGACTAAATCCATAATAATCACTGATAACACTGTTTACCCTCAGTGACCAGGAGCTGTGAACTTGGATAAAAAGCACATGTGTGCAGATATCATTAATATGTCTGAGCTTCTAGCCATTCCAGAATATTTTGATGGAAAAGCTCTCTACATATGTAAAAGCTTTACAAGAAAGAAGCAAGTGTGTCAGTGAGGTTGTCGTTGGCCCTAATGGAACTGGAGAGAGCCTTGACTATCTCCAGTGCCCAGAGGACTGATAAGGCATCCCTTGTTCTGGGTAGAACCAAACTGTGAGCCAGGCTGAGCAGGGCAGTCAATACTGTTTTCAATAGATGTTATTCCTGGGAGGTCCCTTTGCCACAAGCAAGAGCCCACACACAACTGTGTTTCATGAAGAAAGAAAATGGGGGTGAAGCTCATGTCAGAGCCAGGACGAGCAGGATCCAGTGTGAACCTGAACTAGACTTTGACTTTCAAGGGACAGGTGGATGGTCAGACCCCACTCCAGTCCTCATACTCTGTAGCCCAGACTTTGTCTTCACAACATGTTCCTTTTCTGGGGAAATGGTTTCCTCCTTTCTCTCTTCTGTTCTAGTATAAAAATGGCACCTGCACCTCAGAGACCCTGAGAGGAAGCAGCCAAGTAGGCCAACATGGGCCTCTTCACCTGCTATGATGTGGCTATGCTTGCTGCCTGACAGAAGCCCCCCTCATATCCTGGTCTCCCCAGAAATGCTCAGGAATGGTAGAGCCTTAATGAGAGACGGTTGGACCCTGTCGGTTTTTTAGGTGTAAGGGAGATGTATGGAAGAAGAGAAAGAGACAGCAGGGTGGCCTGGTGCTCCCACAAGCTGCTCCGTCTCTGTTTGAACCTGAGCGTGGGGGAAACTGGGCTGGCAGAATGACCTCCCGGCTTTCTTATGTAGTCAACATACTTTTCTTTTTTGCTTGACACACTCCTCTATTGTTTGATTTTCTTTTTTTTAATAGTAAGCATTGCTTGCCTACCTAAAAATAAAAGGCTGTATTCAATATTAGAAATAGTCTTGATGAGATTTGGGGGGAAAATACAAAATTATACACTGCAAATTGACATTTGACCAAGAAATTATGATGATTGTGCTTCTTGGATTTTTATGCTTAGGAAACAGTTCGTCCACGAGAGGGAAAGTGCGTTCAGTCAAAAGATGCCCATTTGAGCATTCATTGCAGCAGTGATGAAGAGTCTGAAATGGTCAGAATGTCCAAGGCTGTGTGATGCTGATTGAATGGGGTCTAAGTGGATGGTGGTACAGCTTTAAAGAGTCAGGGCAGAGGGAACAGAAATGTCTCTTGGGCGTACAGCAGACTGGGCTGGCATCCTGGTGACATGGTCATATGGCCCTGCTATTGGATTCCCCAGTGGGGACCCACCTGTTTCTGGAGGTACCTGGCAGCCAGTAGGAGCAAGGCCTGTGTACTGGGCTGACTCTAAGGTGTGCGTGTTGGTGTTGGAAAGACAGTGGTCGGTCTCAGGTTCTGTCCTGACACTCCTCTTGCTTGTTGGTTATAAATGCAAATAGAGATTAATTGAATGGCTTCTTACATTTCCCTGGAAGAAAGGCAGCTTTGTCCTCAGGGATAAGTTGATGGCAGTGGTTGTGTGGACATCTGCAATTTTGGTGCCCAGGTCTGATTGTCTTGAGAATGCGGGAGCCTCGGGGGCTGTGAGAGCTGGAGCAGAGCTGGGCAAGCCTTGGGGTGGGACTCTGCTGTGAATTCTGACTTTTCCTTTGACTCTCTGAAGATGAAGGAGTCATCCCCCAAATCTACCTTTTCTACTTGTTCTTTTTAGTCTTCAATGGCATGTTAAAAATTATTTTGTAAAAACCTTTAGGGAGTTTATTCTGGGTATGGCAGGCAGATTGGATTCTTCTTTGGAATGGCGGTGGCAGAAGAGTTGAATAAAAGTGGCCAGAATACAGGGTGGCTGCAAAGATTCTGGCTAAACCAGGATCATCTTTAAACAGCTGAATGTTGTTCAGATTCATCTTAATAAAGTCTTAACTTCTGCTGCACGTGGACAGCCACAGATTTGAAATTTGACTCTATGTCTGTTGGTTCTCCCCACCTCTTTTTCTTCCTGATTTCTCTACTTCCAATCAGCTGCTCTTTTAGAAACCAGTAGAGAAGTGAAATTTTGGTGGTGGGTGGGGGGAAGTATTTTTGTCATCAGTAAGTAAAAATATCTGTCAGGCTCAGGTAGCTCCTAAGTGAAGTTAGCATTTCATGATTAGAGAAGGTATTTTTAAGCTGAAGAGGTAGCTAATTAAGAAAATAAGTGTTAAGATTAGGGGAGCTCACCCTTCTACTCTACAGAAAGGTTTCTTCCTTCGGCTCTATTTTCTGATTCACTCCATCCCCACCCCCAACTCACCCCCATTGCCAAAATTTAAGTTATTGGGAAAGCTCCGAATCTTCTGCTTCTACAAGGATCTAGCCCTCAAGTGCCCCCTGGTGGCCAGAGAGGGAAAAACAAGATGGAGGATGGGGGAAAAGGTCAGGTGATGGGTAACTTTACCTCTTCTTTAACGGTAGATATTTTTAGTTATCAGTGTCTTCTGGGTCTTCTTCTTATGATAGCGATGTACTCCAGCTCTGAATAGGTTACTGTATGACTGTATTCCCTTTTGGGGTCATTCCAATGCAAATATTTGTTTTCCTATTCCTGCTCTTTAATTTTCATAGGTCTGATTTTTGTTTCTAGGCATATTGCATTGACCCGAGCCTTAGCAGTACTAATACCACTGGGGGGAGGCAGGCATGGTTGAAGATTGTACATGCTGTCATCTCCTGTGCTGGTGTGAGTGGCGCTGGGAAGGGCTGTGATTTTATGGGCATGCTGATTAGCCAAGCACTTGTCACCTCCACTGCCACTCATTGGCCTACCGAGTGTGAGCGTTCCATCTAATTGACAGCTGTCTGTTGTCAGAGGGCCATCTTTTCTCCTTTTCAGTTTGACTGAACACAACAGAGACATCTGCAGAGCTCTCTGCAGCTCTGACAGGGTTGCCCTGCCTGCCAGCCCTCAGATTCAGAAGGCAGCATAATTGAAAGCTCGGAAAAGAATATTAACCCATTGACCATGTTGAGTTTGGGTATATTGGCAAAAAAAAAAAAGATGTCACTTTTTAAGGTGACCACAGTGTATCTTGGCAGTAGAGGACATGAGATCCCGTGTCACACTGACTTAGGCTGAACCAGGCCAGGAGGGTGTCAGATCGCTCAGTAGTAGTGCCTCACGGGGTTCCAGTTGGTCTGCGTGTGAGGAATAGGAGGGGAGGTTCCTTTTACACATAGGCCCAGTGTTTCCTGGTGGAGTTAGGCAGAAGCCGTGGCGTATCTGAATCCTGAGATCACATCATTCATGTCTTCTTTGAAGGTCACAAGAACAGATTTCGCTCATGTAACAACAGTAGTGCTTGGGATGTGTTTTGGGTGGAGAGTTGCTCTTTTTCTTTTCCAGCCAGGCCTTACACTGCCCTTTTGGGGGAAGATGCCAGAATCTCCCTGAGTTCATAACCTCTGTATTGCGTGGAATGTGCAGCCAATGGTATGGTGACGTGGGCTGCCTCTTTAGAACATTTCCTCTAAACCAGAGAGAGATACTAAGCTGGGCTTCTGCGATGGGGAAATAGTTTAAATTATTATACATACCCCAGCTTTGGAATTTGAATGTTTAATTCTTTGCCTTTTCATAGTGTCTTCAAACGAAGCTCTATTTATTTAAGCATATATTGGCATTGGAACAACATACAGACAAGTGACTCGGTTTGGGTGGAGTCACCTGTGCTTATAGGTTAGGGCTCTTCCCACATTAGGAAATGACTTAGTAGTGTCTTAAATTTATCAGGAAGAAAAAGTTTTATTGAATTCATTTAAAAAATTGATTTAGAGACAAACAGAATGTGGGAATATTGGATAAATTGCTTTTACTCTTTGCTTTACAGTTTTCCTCATTGATTATTTACAATGTAACAAGCCCTTGTTATTGAACCTGGGGGAGAAAAGTTCTGAGAAAGCTGTAGTAGTTTGTTTCAGATTCCTTTTATTCTGATGTGGGGCTCATTTGGGGTGTATTGTTGGGGAAAGGTAGCACCATTACACTAGTTGGAGAAATTTCAGGCAACTGGGTAGGGACGAGTCCTTTTCTGAGTTGTCGCTTACAGACTAAAATAGACTAAGTGAGCAGAATGTTCTGAGTTCAATATATTCTTGACGAGGGGGTCAGATAATTGAGTTCCTTTCTTGACTCCTACCCCAAATAGCATGTTTTTAAATCCCCACTTTGACCTCTGCAAAATGAAGGCTTGGTCTATATGGTTTATGAGATTCCTTCTAGCTCCCTATTTGTTAACTGTCAGAAAAGGTAATTCCAAAGCAAAATACACACTGGTAGCCTTTAGTCATATCACAAAAGAGCACAGCTGAGCGAGAAACTCTGCATCTGAAGGAGATAATAAACACAGGAAGTAGTAAGAGATGTACAGTTAATGTCTGTTAACTGGTGTTTTCTTCATTTCTGTCTAGTGTAAATGAAAAATTACTTTTTTTTTTTTTTTTTTGAGACCGAGTCTCCCTCTGTCACCCTGGGTAAAGTGGCACTATAGCTCACAGCAACCTCAAGCTCTTGGGCTCAAAAGATCCTCTTGCCTCAGCCTCCTGAGTAGCTGGGACTACAGGTGCTCGCCACAACTCCTGGCTAGTTTTTTCTATTTTTAGTAGAGACGGAGTCTCACTCTTGCTCAGGCTGATCTTGAGCTTCTGAGCTCAGGACTTCTGAACTCAAGAAAAATTACCATTTTTAAAAGTATCAAATGGAAGTGACCAGGGTAGAGAGAGGTTTAGTCAGGTACAGTGTATGGCTCACCTGTGTGGTTATGATTCCTCTTAGACAATGGTTTTGTTCAACATATGAAAGTTATATATCAAATCCTTATGCTACCATATTCAATTGATTGTAAGATACTTTTTTGCACATTTTAATAGGTCTTAGAAATTTATGGCATGGCAATTTAATTTGCATGTTATTTTTTCTTCTGGTAATAAATAGATAATGATGTGTCTTATATTCAGTGACAGCTTATATGTGATGAAATACAATTCTCAGGGAAAGAAGTAAGATTTTTTTTTAACTGAGAAAGGCTTCTTTACTTCAGTGCTGACTAAAGCTGTGAATGTCCTTTCCAATCACTTTGTAAGATTCAAATTGCCTGAGGAGACAATTCATGCACAAAACTCACCTTTCCAGCACTCACCTGAGGAAGAAGGAAAATGTGTGTTAATATATCCAAATGGAGAAGGAATATTCTAATTTAGCTTCCACTTCTAGGTTTTTATTACATTTTTAATAGAATTATCTTTTATATTTAGTCGGAAGTGACCTTTGTCAAAGGAAAGTCAGGGGTCTTTGCCAGTTTCCAAGCTGGCACCATGCTCACCTAGTCCAGCGTTAGTTGAAGTTGTCATTAAGTCACTTAGAGTTTATATTTATTTAATTTACTTCAGATCATCTGATCCAACTCCTCATTTTATGTATGAGTAAATGGAGGTCTAGTAAGTGGTTCGAGGTTTAGTTTGGAGCTGGAAAGAACCCGGTTGCACAATGCTTATTTTGGGCATTCTTGCCAGCAAACTCTATACAATGTAATGAAAATAGGATTGAGGATAAAACAGATAGGCCATACATCTTTTGTTTCTATATCTCTTACACATGTATTTATTCAAGTTCCCTTTGCTTTGTATTTCTGAATACTATGCTTGCTTTCCAACTAGTATACTTCTAAATTCATAGGTGATTTAACAAGGCGAAGAACCCAAACTTGTCAGATGCAGATTAATAGAGACCGTGCTTTATGCTATAGTAACGGCATTTGATCATATTTAGTGAACGCAGTGGTTGTTGAGGGAGCCAGAGCAGCCGGCAGAGAGGGCAGTGTAGGCCTGGACTCACTGAGCAAGGGTTGCGCTTACAAACTGTCAGTGCAGCTCACGTGTGGCCTGTGACTGTGGCCTGTTTGTATTATTTCTTCATACGTGACTGTTCTCAGCTCTGAAATGTGAATCTAGATTTAGCTTTTTTCTAAAAACAAACAGTGAAAAGCTTTACACTCTTTAATGTGAGGGCAGTGGGAACACATTACATGTTAATATCATACATAGTCATTTGTTACTAAATACTGTCGTTAAGTAATATTTATAAACTTAATAATGATTTCCCAAGACATTCCACCCTGTTCTTTGCTTTGAAACTGATGGGGTGAGAAGAGAGTTGAATCTTAATTATTATTCTTTAGTTAATTAACATGTGAATTTTTTTTTTTTTTTTTTTTTGTAGAGACAGAGTCTCACTTTATGGCCCTCGGTAGAGTGCCGTGGCCTCACACAGCTCACAGCAACCTCCAACTCCTGGGCTTAAAGTGATTCTCCTGCCTCAGCCTCCTGAGTAGCTGGGACTACAGGCACCCGCCACAAGGCCCGGCTATTTTTTGGTTGCAGTTCGGCCGGGGTCGGGTTTGAACCTGCCACCCTCGGTATATGGTGCCTTACCCACTGAGCCACAGGCGCTGCCCCAACATGTGAATTTTTTTAAAAAAAAAAAAACATTTTGTTTTAGGACCCTAATTAGAAAAGATGTCAAGAGTAACATGATGCTAACTTAATTTTTAAGATTGGTAAATGAGGGCAATAGGATTGGAAAATATCTTAGAAATCACACAGGAAACTAGGATTAACATTCAAATGTATGGCACCAGGATATTAATTTTCCCAGTAGCTTCTTAAGTAATTTAGCTTTTTAGGCCTAAAACGGACTTGCAAGCGATGATACAAAGGATGCAAGCTAATAGTTTGAATGGTCAGGAATTTTTCATCTGGCTGTTAAACCGTTGATAACTTGAGACTGACTGACCACAGTGAGGCATTTACACCACGGGAATGAGCCTTCTCACTCCCAGTGGTGTATCAGCACAGCCCTGCAAGGATTAGGAACTGAAAACTATTGTATACTTGACCTTCACTGCTACTGTTAGTCATGAGTTGTCTTGGACTGCGTATATGTGTTTCCTCTGCTCCAGACCCACATGATGAAAAGCTGACCCCTAATGAGTTGGGGCTAGGAGGTAGGGCCTTTGGCAGGCAAGTAATTAGGTCTTGAGAGTGGACCTGAATGTCCTTGAAAGAAGAGGACATGTGAGGGTACAAGCAGAAGATGGCCATCTGTAAATCAGGAAGAGGGCCCTTCCCAGAACTCAACCATGCTGGCACCCTCATCTTTGAGAAATGATTTTAAGCAATCTGGCCAGGAGCAGTGTGGTTCACACCTATAATCCTAGCACTCTGGGAGGCTGAGGCAGGCAGATTGCTTGAGCACAGGAGTTCAAGACCCCATCACTACTAAAATAGGAAAAATTAGCCAGGCATTGGCTGCAGTCCCAGCTACCTGGTAAGCTGAGGCATGAGCACTGCTTTGAGCCGAAGACATTGCTGTGAGTTTTGACCATGCCAGGGCACTCAACCCCAGCAACACAGAGTGAGACTTCATCTCAGGAAAAAAAAAATAAATAAATGAAGCTATCTGGCCTTTAGTATTTTGTTATAGCAACTGAACTAAGACATTATTAGTTATATATTTTTTAAGTGCTGTTTTAGCTTTCAGGAGTTACAGTATTGAAAGTGGCCATAAAGCTGAGTAAATTAACTAAACACACACACACACAGAAACCGCAAACATACGAAAACTACGGTGGTCCACACTCTGGGAGGATGCTGTGTACTTGAGGGCAGGTCAGCATCCTTCCTTCCCTTCTTCCTGGGGAATTCCCTCCCTTTCTCCAACAGGCTTTGTGGTGTGGTAGCCTCCTCCCTTTCCGAGGGCCACACACAGGAGGATTCCTGGAGCTCCTTCATGTCTGTTACTCCCTGAGTGCAATTACTGCCCCTGAACTTGACTCCTTCCCCACACTTCAGAGACCCCAGCAGACTGTTGTTTTCTTTTTTTTTCATTTGTGCAGACACGTTGTTTAATGGATATTGTTCTGTGTTCTGTACTATGTGGACTTAGATGTTTTGCTTTATTTTCTGCTCTTTTGTCTCACCCTCCACCCCCTGCCAAAATCCCACCTCTGAAAAGAAATTCCTCACACTTTTCTACATTTATATTTTGATATATACATTTGTTATTTGCAAAAGGGAGAATCATCTAATGACTGGAAATGAAGTTTGGCAAAAAAACGTTATACAATTCAGAATGTGACATCTTTTGTAAATAGAATGTTCAGATAATTTTAGTTAAGGCTAGTTTTGTAAGTAACATCTTATTTTACACCTTGCTCAAGCGACCTTTGTGGTTCTCAAACTAGCCTCTATTCAAAAGACCCAATTTCTTTCGGGCTTCTCTATGAAACATTCCTTGTTGGTGTTACCCTGTTCTTGCTTATGGACACTAGTTGGGTGACAAAGATTAATTTAAATCTTCCTTCCAGCCAAAATGGTTTTGTAGAGCAGATAACAGTATAGTTTTCAGTGTACTGTATAAAAGGGCAGAGAAGGAGTTTGAGGTCTGTTAGGTAATCCAACATTGATGTCTCCGTTCCGCTCCATGGAGTCCAAAGTCATAGACAGTCAAAGGATGCATTGAGTAGGGGAAAAAGTGGCCTGGGGCAAGGTACTTAAACTTGCCATACTTTGGTCTCTTTATTTGTAAAATAGCATTAATATTACCACCCCCTTTATAGGATTTTGTAAGGATTGAGTAATCTAATGTATGTAAGAAACTTAGAAGAGTGAATTAAATAATAATATTAGCACCTTGGCTTGGCGCCCGTAGCTCAGCTGCTAGGGCCCCGGCCACATTCACTGAGGCTGGCGAGTTCGAACCCAGCTTGGGCCAGCTAGAACAACAGTGAAACAACAACAACCACAACAAAAATGGCCAGGCATTTGTGGTCGGTGCCTGTAGTCCCAGCTACCTGGGAGGCTGAGGCAAGAGAATCGCTTAAGTCCAAGAGTTTGAGGTTGCTGTGAGCTGTGACACCACAGCGCTCTATGAGGGCAACATAGTGAGACTCTGTCTCAAAAAGATAAATAAATAAAATAAAAATAAAAAACTTCTGGGCGGTGCCTGTGGCTCAGTGAGTAGGGCGCCGGCCCCATATGCTGAGGGTGGCGGGCTCAAACCCAGCCCTGGCCAAAGTGCAACCAAAAAAATAGCCGGGCGTTGTGGCGGGCGCCTGTAGTCCCAGCTGCTTGGGAGGCTGAGGCAAGAGCTGAGCCCAAGAGCTGGAGGTTGCTGTGAGCCATGTGACGCCACAGCACTCTACGAAGGGCAGTAAAGTGAGACTCTTTCTCTACAAATAAATAAATAAATGAATAAATAAATAAAAATAATAAAAAACTTCTAAAAAGGGCAGTGCCTGTGGCTCAGTGGGTAGGGTGCCGGCCCCATAGATTGAGAGTGGCGGGTTCGAACCCAGCCCCGGCCAAACTGAAACAAAAAATAGCCGGGTGTTGTGGCGGGCACCTGTAGTCCCAGCTACTCAGGAGGCTGAGGCAAGAGAATTGCTTAAGCCCAGGAGTTGGAGGTTGCTGTGAGCTGTGATGCCACATCACTCTAGTGAGGGCGACAAAGTGAGACTCTGTCTCCAAAATATATATATATATATATATATATATATAGTATTAGTACCTTATTTATTAATATTAGCATCTTCATAGGATTTCATGAGTATTACACAATTTAATTTAAAGACATTTATAAGTATATTAACTTACAGACTGTACACAATAAATGTGGGCTATTATTATTTTAAAACTGCCAGTTACTAACCAAGCTATAACATTACCTTCAACTCCAGGTAGACAAGAATGGGCAATATCTTTTAATATATTATTGTTCCTAAATCTATGGGTCAAGTACTCTTAAGGAAACTTTCATCTTGGTCCAATTCATAACTTTTGTGACAGTAATTAAGTCTTTGTAAGTTCCTTGTGAGAAGGTAGCCTTTCTATTTCTTTTTGAAGTTTCCAATGCCTAATTTTATATTAAAAGAAAACAAAAGAAGATATTTCCTTTAACTTATTGAAAGAATAACAGACTAACATTTGTCAAAAGTTATATTGTCTTCTCTTCATTCTGTGGCAGGGGTCCTCAAAGTTTTTAAACAGGGGGCCAGTTCACTGTCCCTCAGACTGTTGGAGGGCCGGACTATAGTTTAAAAAGAAAAAACCAATGAACAAATTCCCATACACACTGTACATATCTTATTTTGAAGTAAAAAACAAAATGGAAACAAATACAATCACACCGCCTCACGTGGCCGCGGGCTGTAGTTTGTGGACCCCTGCGTAGAGTTACAGGAAGAAATAACAAAAAACAAAAAGCCCATCAAGTTTTCAAAGAGGCTAGGGAAGCACTATGGCCTTTGTTCAAGTCAATCTGGATATTTTAAAAGGGACTTAAAATCCCATCATGTTATGCCTTGGCAGTGGGAGCCAATGAAGGGTGTTCCATGTCTATCATCCTAACAAGAAGAAAGTTCCATCTTACCTGGGGCCCTGGACATCTACAAGAATAATGCCATAAATGCTGGTATTATCTGGAGTTAGGGAGATTTCCAAACTGTGCTGAACTTAGTATACAGACCAAGACACATCATGACTAAGTGGCGGATGCCCAATCCACACCACCATTACACCATGTAGCTTTAGAAAAGTTACGCCTGTGGCTCAGTGAGTAGGGCGCCGGCCCCATATGCCGAGGGTGGCAGGTTCAAACCCAGCCCCGGCCAAACTGAAACAAAAAATATAGCTGGGCGTTGTGGCGGGTGCCTGTAGTCCCAGCTGCTCGGGAGGCTGAGGCAGGAGAATCATGTAAGCCCAAGAGTTAAGAGGTTGCTGTGAGCTGTGTGACCCCACGGCACTCTACCCGAGGGCGGTACAGTGAGACTCTGTCTCTACAAACAAAAAGAAAAGTTACTTTATTTCTTCCTGTAACTCTACGCAGGGGTCCACAAACTACAGCCCGCGGCCACGTGAGGCGGTGTGATTGTATTTGTTTCCATTTTGTTTTTTACTTCAAAATAAGATATGTACAGTGTGTATGGGAATTTGTTCATTGGTTTTTTTTTTAAACTATAGTCCGGCCCTCCAACAGTCTGAGGGACAGTGAACTGGCCCCCTGTTGTGCTATACAGACCAAGACACATCATGAGTAAGTGGCGGATGCCCAATCCACACCACCATTACCCCATGTAGCCGTTTGCTTTAGTTACATTTAAGCACAACTGCTTAAAATATCTTATGTTCCCAGTTGTGCTTGAGTCTGGTTCAAATTTTTCCTGATAATAATAGAATAAAGGAAATCATTTCATCTCTTGTCCGTTAGGTAGAAGGAGGGCCCAGTCCCCAAGAGTGGCTCGTTTTTGTTTTTTGTTTGTTTTTGGCCAGGGCCAAGTTTGAACCCACCACCTTCAGTATATGGGGCCGGCACCTTACTCACTGAGCCACAGTGCCACCCCCGAGTGGCTTATTTTATAGCTGTCACTATGGTAAAGTAAAGGCAGGCTCGGTGGGCAAGGGATGATAGTAATGTGTTCTTAAATTTAAGCGAGAGTTTCTGTCTCCCCAGTTGTTGGCCATCTAACCTCAGGGAAGGGGAGGCACCTCGTTTCACACTGTTATCTAATCAAGCTTACCAAGTGAATCAGAGGCTTTGGAACATAGCAAGTTGATGGAGAGATAACTTACTTCAAAGATATGAGTGAGAAGATGAGATCTGGGAACTCACGGACAGATGGTCACTCTGAGTGTGTGGGGTTTTGCAGTTAATGGCCCTTGCGAGTGCTGTGGCTGCCTCTCAGGTATGCCGCCGTAGCCACATTCATGAAAGAGCAGAGGTAGCAAGTCCCTGCCAAAAGTCTTAGAGGGAAGCTAAACTCTTAAATGACTATGTGATACGTTGGTTTCCCTACCACCTATAAAAAGACTTGATGCAATCAGTTTTCGATGGTGAGTCCTACATGCTGTGTTTCACGTTAAATGTCTGGAGCACGTTGAGGTCATCAGGGCGGTTTGCCCACAGCCATCACACAGGTGTCCACATAGGTTAACTGGACTAGGGAGGGAGCCCGGGAGACCCTGGCATGCCCAAGTCAAGTCAGGACGAGGGGGATGGAACGAGTACAAGGAGAAAGGAACTGAAACTCTGCAGAGTCATTTGAAAGCCCTAGTTGAGAAATGGCACCTCCTCCCTATATCTTACACTTAAGGTATAAGCAGGAAACACATGAAACTGAGTTCCTGTGAAAGGAGGAGTTGGACTGGAAGGCAGACTCTGGATCAGAGGCCTGCCCCCGAGTTAACTGGCTTTGCGGCGTCACTGCAGGGATTGCAGACAGTGCCGTGGCCCTACTTTCTTGTAAGCCTTAGAGCGCCCGGTGATAACTCTGCTGGCGTTTGCTTTTCCTTACTTTCATGTCTTTAGAAAATATGATAAAAATAACTCAGGCATACGTTCTTAAAAATTCACACCCGTAAGAATATCGAATAAAATATAAAAGGGATAACTATTGCGTTTATGGCTTAATTTAGAAAGAATACAGAGCCTATTTAGGAAAATTTCCCTTTCTCCCACACCCTGTTTATAAAGATTTTCTTTTGTGGCTCCAATAAAGTTTCATATTTTTAAATATTTTTGTTCATTTTTTTCCTTTGGTATTTTTTTCTCCTAAATAGTGTTTGTATTCTGTTATTTATTTATTTATTTTTTTAATTAGGACAAGGTCTCACTCTATTGCCCAGGCTAGTCTCAAACTCCTGACCTCAAGCAATCCTCCTGCCTCAGCCTCCGGAGTAGCTGAGGTTACAGGTGCTGATTACCACACCCAGCTCCATTACAATTTTTAGTTGGTTAGCTGATATATATGTTAATTTTTATAACCCAGAACTTTACAGAACCTTCTTACTAGCCTTTATTCAGCTATTAAAAAAAATGGAGACTTTACATCCTTCGTATTAACCTGGATGGAAGTGGAAGACATTATTTTTAGTAAAGCATCACAAGAATGGAGAAGCATGAATCCTATGTACTCAATTTTGAAATGAGGACAATTAATGACAATTAAGGTTATGGGAGGGGAGGAAAAGCAGAAAGAGGGACGGAGGGAGGGGGGTGGGGCCTTGGTGTGTGTCACACTTTATGGGGGCAAGACATGATTGCAAGAGGGACTTTGCCTAACAATTGCAATCAGTGTAACCTGGCTTATTGTACCCTCAATGAATCCCCAACAATTAAAAAAAAAAAAAAAAGAAGGAAAATCATTGACAACTAACGATGATGTTGACTTTTAGAGTATCTTTCCATTTTATTTCCCTCATGTTAGTATACTGGTAAAGACTTCCAGGAGAATATGAACAGAATAATGAAACACAAGTCAACTTTGCCTGTTTTTGGACTTGAGCAAAGATTGTAATGTTCATCTTTAAATAAATTTTCTGTAGTTTTCCATTAGATTGAGAAAACTTTCTTATGATTCCTCACTCCTTACAATGAATGTACTCAAACTACATATAGTTAAGTCATCCTCACAAAATTCCTGTAGTAAATCTATTTTATTTTATACAAAATGGTATATTTTGCTTTTTACTACATGTTTAAATTTTATACATTATATATTTATATTTTATTTACAATTTCATATGGAATGTAAATACATTTTATTTTTATTTAAATTTCATGTATTATATATTTTTAGGTTTTGTTTATAATTTTATGTAAAATATGAATGAATGTTATTTTGTATTTAAATTTTATGTAGTTATATATTTTATATTTTATTTATAATTTTTATAGAGACTGGTAAAGCCCAGTTTAATATAAAATGGAAAATGGCATTTATCTAAGAAATTCTGTGGCTAAATTCTACTTGCCCCATCTTATCTAGGGGTACCTCGAGGTGGGCTGTGACCTTCCTCCCGGCACTGCTTTGCTTAGTTGACATCTTGTGTTTATGGCATTTCTGCTGAATGCATTGGGAAATCATCTCTGTGTACCAGAAATAGCTTGTATACGGGGAGCAATGGTTGATCTTTGGGGGGAAATGGCCTGGGTCTGTTTTTTAAAATTAGATTTTTTACTAACTTTTCAATTTTGAAAGTTTTTATTATGGTAGACAACATGTATTTTCCAGATTTTATAATTTACTATGCAATATTATACACACTATTCTCTTGATCCTCCTTATCTATTGCTGTTTTTCTATATATGTTTTATAATCATGTTGATTTGTGGGTTTTTTTTCTTTCTTTTCATTTTCCTTCTCTCAGACTTACCAGAGGGTTGTCTGTTTTCTTTTTATCTTTTCAAAAAGTACCTTCTTTTTGTTTTATTAATAATCTACATTTTTATTTAATGCATTTCTTTTAAATTTTTATTAATGCATTGTGTTGCTCTTTTAGTATCTTATATTTTTCTAGCTATTTATATTGTATGTCTAGTTTATTTAATTTTTGTTTTTATATCTTCTAATATGCAGTTGAAAGTCCTGGTTTTTCATTTGATTACTGCTTTGGTTACACGCCATGGATTTTCTTATCTAGCTAATTTGATTGGTATCTATATTATTTTAAATATTGTTTTTTAATTCCTGTTTAGCTCAAGAGTTATGTATAGCCTTGTTTTAAAATGTCCACTTTAATGCTTTTCATGGTGGTAGTGTTACTGTGGTTTAGTTTTAATTTTATTTTATTGCATTCTGGGTGGGGGAATGGCACAGATACTTCTTACTTTGGGGAAATCTAGTGAGTTTTTCTTAATATACTCAGTTTTTTTTAAACATTGCATATGCATTTGAAAAGGATGAAATCTCTCTGTTTCCCCTATTTTAATATATTAGACAATCTCTTATTTTCAGCTCATTTGATTTAAGTCTCTGAGAGAGATTTGTTCTGGTCCTACTGATTTCTCACGTTTTTATATTTTAAAACATACGCCTCAATACCACGTCATAAGTGGCCAGAGGTTCATAAATCATTTATATTTTTAGTGCTCTATACGTTTCATCAATACGAAATAGCCATCTTTTTTGTTTTTATTGACCTTTACCTTAAGCTGGCTTTCAATTTACAGTAATGGCTTATGTACGTTTTGTAGATTTTATCTCGTATGTCTTTTTTATTTTCCATATTCTGTATCTGCTTTATTTGTGGTGGTTTGTTACAGCCAGCATCCAGCTTTACACTTCTCTAGCCTACTGTGACAGCCACTGTAAGTTAATTGAGGAATATAATCTCCAAATAAACAAAACAAAATGAGACTACATTTATAGTCATTAAAAGATGTTGAACTCATTCTCATCTTGTTTTTGTTTGTTTTTTTTTAATTGTTGGGGATTCATTGTGGGGACAAGAGAACCAGAATACGCTGATTACATTTGTTAGGTAAAGTCCCTCTTATAATTACGTCCCGCCTCGAGGTGCGTCACATGCTGTGACCCCCTGCCCCCCTTCCCTGTCTGCTTCCCTATTCCCCTACCCACACCGTGTACTAGGTCATCAATTGCCCTCATATCAGAATTGAGTACATTGGATTCTTGCTTCCCCATTCTTGTGATGCTTTACTAAGAAGACTGTGTTTCAACTCAATCCTGGTTTTAAGACAAAAGATGTCGGAGCCCCGTCTTTTTTAGTGTCTGTATAGTATTCCATGGTATATGAATACCACAGTTTGTTAATCCATTCCTGGATTGGTGGTCATTTAGGTTGTTTCCACAGTTTCTCATCCTGTTAATTCACATATTTTTCCTAGTTTTCTTATTTTATTATTATTTTTTTGGCTCAATCACACTTGCCTTTGTTATAATGTTGCTTTTACAAAATATATTTGCTTTTCTAATAGGATGGGAGTTATACATCATATTTCTTCTTTACATTTAAACTTCTTTACATTTAAAGCTTCCATTTATAATTCATATTTAAGAAAATATTTCTATAAAAGTCTAGAGTTGGCTGGTATATGTATCTTTCTGGAAGAAGATGACAGTTTCTTAGCATATTTTGAATTACTCAGGTTTTCCCCATATACATTTCTTTTATTTCCTGTGTTGAGATTGGTATTTCCTTCTAGAATTTTAAAAATTTATTTATTTATTTAGTGACAAGTTCTTGCTCTGTCACTCTGGCTGGAGTGCAGTGGTGCCATCATAGCTCACTGCAACCTCAAATTCCTGGACTCAAGTGATCCCCCGTCTCAGCCTCCAGAGTAGCTGAGACCAAAGGTGCCTACTATCCTGTCAGCTAATTTTTCTGTTTTGTACAGTTGGGGTCTTGGTCTTGTTCGGGCTGGTCTTGAACTCCTGGCATCCAGAGCCTCCCACCTTGGCCTTCACCTTGCAGAGTGCTAGGGTTACAAGTGTGAATCACCATGCCTGGTCTAGATTTTTTTTTTTTTTTAATTGTATCAACAATTACATAGATTCTAATAGGTTTTCCTTATTCCGGCTTAGTATTTTTTGTGGGCCATGCTATGGTCTTGAAGAGGGTTATTTGTCACTGTGTAGTCACACACCCTTTTGGAATTCTTTCAGAAGTGTACGCCTTTGTATTTTCAGAGTCTTTGCATTTTCTAAATTGCCTTTATTTCCCCACCTTTTGGAATGTAATTTTGGCTGCACATAAAATTTGGGTTTTAGAGTCTGCTGGCTTGCCTAGCAGCTCTGAGCGCAACCCCCGAGTTAATCACCCTGGTTATTACATCAGACCTCCCTCCCTCTCCAGCTCCCATAGGAATTGCCCTTGGGATGGAACATCCTGCATTTCCTGTTTTTCCTTACAGTCCTCTTGATTAAGCTCTTGGCTCGTTAATTTTTTAAATCTTTTTCTCCATAGAGTTAATGCATCTACTTTTATCTTTTAAGAATAATTCAAAATTTTTGGTCCACCCAAGTTACTCTTCCAGTCTTCTTAGTGCACACGTATTTGTACACGTACACACACAATAGCACTTCTGAGCAGTGTGACTGGAGGAGAGGTGGAAGCATGAGCTTACTGTACCATCCCCAGGCAGCCTCCCTAGAGAGAAGGCTCTGCCCTCTAAATGCTTTCTAACACAGAACCTTGTGAGGGAGGAGATGCTGTTGTTATTCTCGTAAGTCGGCACACTGAGAAGTTAGTTTTATTCATTTATTCTTCCCTTTCTGTGTCCATTAATATGCTGGCTAAATTTGTATTGCTTACTATATGTGTAAGGAGCTCTCAGTATTATGGACATAAAACCCCAACTTCTAGGACCTCACAATTGAGGGTACAGGTAGGTGGGTAACAACACAGAGTTGCAATAATATTACAGAATAGGAATAGTTTTCAGCAGCATGCATGCTCGGGGCACATGCAAGGTGCAGTGGGACAGAGGGGTGATGTCTCTATATCAGACTGCAAGTGAGGAGCGGCTCCCAGCAGGAGCATTGTCGTTTATTAAAACCCACGCTATAAATGTAGACATGTGTCTACAGCCGTGCCTAGCCCCTGGTGGGCACTTAAAAAAAAAGAATGAATGAACCAACGAAGCTTGCCTGCGCTCCCTGTAGCGCTCCTTTTGTTGTGAGCCACTGACTTGGTGCTACCTGTGACAAGTCTCCGTGGGCCTGCTCACTATTTTCTTCAGGTGGCATCCCTGTGCGCAGGTACAGTTCCGTCTCCAGACCACAAAGGAGGAGGCTGAGGCTAAGAGGAGTTAAGGACCTTGTCTGGGAAGCCTTGGCTCCCTGGTGCCTCCAGCCCTGTCTAAAGGCAAGACTCCTCCTGGCCTTTGGGCTCCCTCTTCTAGTTTATTTTAATCTTCCTTGCAATTCTTTCTTGCCCTCAGAGCAAGTCTCCTACTGAGACCACGTAGGGAAAACCCATGGGGAGGCTGTGAATTAAAATAAAAACAACTCTGGAGGTTTCAATAGTGCCCAAATAGCTAGTCATGCCTTGTGTGAATAAGCCGTGATACTGTCTGGCTAGATGGCTTATTCATTTGAAATTGTATTAGGTGTTCACGTTTGAATCAAGGCAGGTGATGTCACATAAAATGTCTTCATTCGATGCAAAAACTATGAGAAAGAAAACATTTCCCCCCAAATAAGCATAAAGCATATTGCAACACAGTCTCAAATTATTTATCAAGGAAAACCATTTTACATTTCAGAGTTTATGAACTTAAGATCCTTATCTCCTTTTCCTGCACATTGGGAGATTTTATTTCTACCTATGGAGATGCATCCGTCCTTCTCTTCACATTAGATCTCTGAGCTCTGATCTTGGGCTCTTTTCAGTTGCTTTGCTTGGTTGATTAAATGTTCCTTTTTTTTTTTTTAATGTTCCTCTTTTTTTAACCTAATGTCGGGTGTGGAGGTGAGCACGTGTGGGGTGTGGGTGAAGCTGCTTCTGCGGTCACAGAGCCCTCCACCTATGCAGGTCTGGTGTCCTCCAGTATTGCAAAGCTGCGTTGGGACATGAGCCCACGTGGGAGGTCGAAGCAGCTTCCCTTTGATCCACCTTGGAACGCATTAAAAAAAAACAACTTTTGATGTTCACTTTTTAGTTGAAAGCTAAAAATGTACAGCTCTTTTCTCCTGCAGATTGACAGGCTGATGTTTGGGCAGTAGCCAAATAACCCAGGTTAGTGAGCGGCTGAATTTTGACGTTTATAAACATTTAATGAATACATTTTTATTTATGTCAGCTTAAAAAAAAATCCAGCTGCTGATATTTGCATCTCCCCCCCCCCTTTTTTTTTTTTTACCTTAATGCCAAAATTAGAGTATTTAAATATGTTAAAATTTCATGGTGAGCACTGTGCAGGTGTGAGGGCAATATGGATTCGCAGGGAGAGTCGGAGTGTAGCTGGCTGTCTCGTGTGCTGACGAGGAATGTGTACTTCTTTGCAAGGGCTACAGCCTGCTACCTGGATGCTTCCTGGGCCTGTGCACTTCTGCCTCTGACTTGCAGAGGAAGCTAGCACTGGTTGCAGGGGCCAGAGGGACAAATCTGTGACCTGGTTCTCTGATCAGGGGGACTTCTGGTTCTTTCCCTGACGATCTGCCTGACCTTTAGTCAGTGTCTTGAAGGATTTTGTCTCTACTCCAGTTTAAAAAATTCTATTACTCTGAGAAAGCGACAGAATCTAAATCTGAAAGAAGCCTGCAACTTTTCACCTCCCTGCTGGTGTTGGGAAGGCTCTCTGAGTCTCAGTCTCCTTCCTGAAGTTTACAAACACATACTGGGGCCAGGCATGGTGGCTCACCCCTATAACACTCCACGAGGTTGAGCTGGGAAAACCACTTGAGCTCAGGAGTTTTGAGACCAGCCTGAGCAAGAGTGAGACTCCTGGCTCTACTAAAAGTAAAAAAATTATCCAGGCATGGTGTTGGGCACCTGTATTGCCAGCTACTCAGGAGGCTGAGGCACGAGGATCACTTGACCCCAGGAATTTGAGGTTACTGTAAGCTAGGCTGATGCCATGATACTCTAACCCAGGCAATAGAGTCAGACTCTGTCTCAAAAGAAATAAAAATAAATTAAAACATAAAAACATATAGTATTTGTTTTATTGACATGTCAAGCTTTTCCAACTACTTCATTATGGAAATTTTCAAATAAACATAAAAGTAGAGAATACTATAAAATACCCTGCCATATTTCCATCATCCAGTTTCCACAGATGTCAACATTTCCCTGTAGTTTTTAATAGAGCATCCCTGATACTTTGTGTTTCTGAAATATTCTAAAGCAAAACCTAGACAGCGTATTATTTCATCTACAAATATTTCAGGAGCATCTCTGACAAGTAACCCCCCTCCTTTGTTTTACGCAGCCATAATGCCATGCTCACAGCTGGCCAGACCATCAACGGTTCTTCAGTAGCATACTGAGACTTTCCTCAATCATCCTACAAACAATATTTTAAGTGTTGGCTTGTTTGAACCGGAATCTAAACAAGTTTACACTATTGCATTTGAGTATCACGTCTTTCAAGTCTTTTTAAAATCCATAATATAACTCCCGTCCCCTTTTTCCCACCACACTGCCTTTTTCAAAAGCAGAGTCAGCCCTGCCGAGGGCTCCATGTGTGGCTTTGCTTCTGCTTTCTTGTGGTGTCATTCAGCGCGGTGTTCTGGTCTCCATACTGTAAACTGGCCGTGAGGTCTAGAGGCTTCATGATATTTAATTTAATTTCAGTCTTTTTGCGAGTAATCATGAACACGTCCTTTGCTTCACATCAAGAGCAGGGTAATAAGTAGTCGTTCACTTTTCATGAGGCTTAAATTGACCAGCGAGTTCACATGTGCCCCCTGGATGCCCTGAGTGTAAAGTTTCACATCATCTGTCACCTGTCGGTTTGAGGATCTATGGGTGATTATTTCCTTAGAGGAAGCACTGTAGGGCTAAATTGTTGAAATGAAGTTTCTTCTCCTTATTAAATCTTACCTAGAGTTTGATCATCTATTAATCATAGCTGCATATTTTCACAGTTTTTTTATTTTACATTCTGTCTTCTGTCTGAATACAGAGGACGGACGCTTTGCCAACCTGACTCACTTTTCCAGGAGAGGCAACCGTTAAACCCTACTCTGTTAACTTGTTATTTTTTCATATTTTCTTGCACATTGATAAATGAGAAGTGTGTGATAATACCAGTTACGGTCAGAGCTTAGAACAATTCCTGTAATATGATAATATTATTTATTGAGGATATTCCCTTAGGAGTTGTACATGTTATCAGACATCGTTTGGACTCCTGCATGTGTTGGTGAAGGTGCCACCAGACAGCAGGAGCCTAAAATTTGGTTGAACTATGAAAATGATCTTTTTTTTTTTTTTGAGACAGAGTCTCACTATGTCACCCTCAGTAGATTGCCATGGTGTCACAAATCATAGCAACCTCAAACTCTTGGGCTTAGGCGATTCTTTTGCCTGAGCCTCCCAAGTAGGTAGAACTACAGGCGCCCGCCACAACGCCCAGCTATTTTTTTGATGTTGTTGTTGCAGTTGTCGTTGTTTAGCAGGTCCAGGCCAGGTTCGAACCTGCCACCCTCATTGCATGTGGCAGGTGCCATAGCCACTGTGCTACAAGTGCCGAACCTGAAAGTGCTCTTGATGTGTTAGAATTTTCTCAACCTGTGTAGCCAGTGTTGGCCTTTCAGGCAAAGGAATAGAAGTTGCACATTGTCATCATATGTTTGCAAAAGATGGGAGGATGGCAGATAGATTTGTAGGTGTTGGGATAAGGCATTATAAAAATAAACCAATGAATGTCAATATGTTTTATGTATATGCACACACACAAACACACAATTAAGTGCGCCCATGGGCATACTCACACACAGCTGGTGGACCTCAGATTGCCCTATGAATTTTAGAGCTGTGTGCTAAAACATTTCAGAGAAGTTTGACTTTGAATGGGAAACACCCATGTCAGAGTAAAGATAGTGCTGGGTCCTGAGGGAGATGTATTTTTGTCTGTTCCACATAAGTGAACAGACAATTTCACTATTTTGAACAATTTATTATTTTGGGTACACAGAACTGTTTTCAAATCACAGTGAAAATTAAGTGTCCTGTTAGTAATTTACAAATATGAACAATCTAGAATGTTCTTCTACATATGAAAATGCTCTCCACCGAATGAAGAATGACCATGTGGCGAACAATACAGGCCTGTGTTGCCTTCCTGTAGAGCAGTGGTTCTCAACCTTCCTAATGCCACGACCCTTTAATACAGTTCCTGTGGGTCACGACCCACAGGTTGAGAACCACTGCTGTAGAGAGTCTACTGGTTTAGGCAAACTAGACAAATACAAGTGCTGAACTCGAGCAGGCGAGGTGTGAATATTGTAAGGAAATTGAAAGCTATTTTTACTTTTTACTTTAAATAGGTTTAGGTGTTGACAGCGTCTCTACAAGTAATTAAAGATGATTGATGTAGCAAATCTTCTTTTAAACCATGCCTTTAAGCAAATTAAGGAAGAGGACTGTTACAGGCCACAGTAAGGACCTTTGGGCCATAGGTAGTTTGGAATTTAGGAATTGTTTTCATTTTAGGAAGTTAAAGTGATGTGTATAACGTGTACTGTGTAACTCCTCACCAGGGTAGTCGAAAGCAGCCACAGTATATAAATAATTATTTACACAGTGAAACATGTGCATAGTCACACCTAGTAATATTTTAAAAAGTTATGGATATCCTCACATCATTTCAGGTGAGGCTTTGTTACAGAATTACAGACAGTATCAAAAACTTCTAGAATATCAGAATTGAGGGCAAGAAATAGTGGACCTCTCTAATCATCGAATAAATACCTATGTTTTTTCTAGAGCAAAAAAGAAGCCAAATAGCAAATAAACCAAGAATCACCCTGTTCATTCAAAGGTTTTCAAGACCTTTATAGAACTATTAATAAATGACTTATTTTAATTCACAGAAGATTTAGAAATATAAGACAAGGCATATCCACATGGTTAAAATACCTTTTTAAAACCAATTTCAGGCAAGGCATAGTGGTTCACACCTATAATCCCAGTACTTTGGGGAAGCCAAAGCAGGAGAATCACTTGAGGTCAGGCATTCGAGACCAGCCTGGAGTTTGAGACCAGCTTGAGCAAGAGCGAGACCCCATCTCTACCAAAAATAGAAAATATTAGCCAGTAGTTGTGGGCACTTGTAGCCACAGGTACTTGGGAGACTGAGGCAGGAGGATTGCTTGAACTCAAGAGTGTGAGGTTGCCCTGAGCTAGGCTGAGGCCAGGGGGCTCTAGGCTGGGCAGCAGAATGAGACACTGTCTCAAAAACAAATGAATACAAGAATTTTTGAAATAGTACCTCCCCTCTGCAAAACCTTGACCTTTGACCTGTTTGTCGCTCAGAGTCTGCGCAGTTGAAAGGCTAATTAATGGGCTCCCTGGAAGGTTTGTTGTAGCCTGGGAAAGAGCGTTAGACCTGCCTTGGGAAGTTTTAGGATCACTCCTTTGGGACACTGTGCTTTGTAGAATCTACTGCTCCGAAGTTATTCTCACTTCACAGCAATGCAGGCACTTACCTAGGGCTAATGCAGGAAATAATTTGGGTAAAAGCAGTAAAGAAATAAGCTTCAGCAGGACCATGGGACCAGCAGTGGGAGAGTCTTTACACAGGCTCATTTCTCCCCTCTCCTATGTATTTTTTAATGTGCATTAGTAGATTACAAATAATGACATAACCTACATGTGGGAAATGAAAATTGATTTAGCCCCCATATTTTTAAAAGTTGGTCAGGCAGTCTCATTCCTTTTGTGTTGACAGTGAAAGGTTTGTTTTCAGTACCTTCAATAGAAAGCTCTTGAAGATCTGCTAACCTCCTGGGCGGCTTTCACTGGGCTGGGCACTGCAGGATAGAATCAGATTATTAGTCTTTATCTCGCTGTAAACAAAGTTCAAGGAATATTCCTGAAATGAAGATAATCTTCATTCAGCCTTTTCCTGCTATCTAAAGTTACTTTGCAGAACTCTGTGAACTTCCTCAAGGATGTTTTTACAACAAATGTAAGCCACAGAATTTGCCAAATAAGAAATATTCTAATAAGCATAGTGATTTGACTAAGGGTGGAGAAATTGTAGAGAATGGTTAAAGCTGCAGATGCTTTTTTTTTTTTGTAGAGACCGAGTCTCATATTATCACCCTCGGTAGAGTGCAGTGGTATCTCAGCTCACAGCAAGCTCCAACTCCAGGGCTTAGGCAATTCTCTTGCCTCAGCCTCCCGAGTAGCTGGGACTGTTCTTTTGTTGTAGTTTGGCTGGGGCTGGGTTGGAACCCGCCACCCTCCGTATAAGGGGCTGGCGCCCTACCCACTGAGCCACAGGCACCACCCACCTGCAGATGCTTTTTTAAAAAAAGGGGGTCACACCCTAAGCGTGTGACTTTTAAAAACATACTTTTCATTAATGTAAAATTTCCACAATATTTAATATTCATTCATTTGCTTAACAAAGATACTGCTGTGCTTTTCTGACTTTTCACAAACATAAGGTTGACACAGACATCTATGGACATACTTTTGTGGACTTTTCAAATTTTATTCATAGAGAAAAATTCTAAAATTGAAAATTCTGAGTCAAAAGATATATACTTTAAAAATTTTGTTGTACATTTGATTTATCTTCCAGAAAGTTTCCATCAGATTACATTTATGAAAGCTATATATGATAGTGAACTTCCTCCCTGGCAGTTGAAAATTTATCTTGTTTTAATTTGCCAAATAGCTTTTCTTGTATTTATTGCCAAATTTTAAATATATTCTTTTTATAAAGAAATAATTCATGTTCTTCGCCAGCCTATTGCAGTCTGAGAGCTTTTTATTTATCAAGAGTATTTACCGGGGGCAGCGCCTGTGGCTCAGAGGGGTAGGGTGCTGGTCCCATATGCTGGAGGTGGCGGGTTCAAACTCAGCCCTGACCAAAAACTGCAAATAAATAATAAAAATAAATAAATAAATAAATATCTCAAAAAAAAAAAAAAGAGTATTTACCTTCCCTTTAAATATTTGTTACAGATTTTTTCCCAACTTTTTGTTTTTTTCATGGCTTAGGTAGTATTTTAAAAAAAACCAAGTATGTTGGGCCAGGTGTGATGGCTCACACCTGTAATCCCAGCACTCTGGGAGGCCAAATTGGGTGGATTGTTGACCTCAGAGTTCAAGACCAGCCTGAGCAAGAGTGAGGCCCCATCTCTACTAAAAATAGAAAAATCAGCCACCTGGCGGGTACCTGTAGTCCCAGCTACTTGGGAGGCTGAGGCAAGAGGATCTCCTGAACCCAAGCATTTTAGGTTGCTGTGTGGTGTGACCTCACGGCACTCAACCCGGGAGTGAGACTCTAAGTATGTACGTATAGGTATCAATATGTTTCTCTAACTTTTTAGATCTAATGTCATAGCTAGCAAAGGTCTTCTGTACTTCAAAATCAAATATAAAACAGTTGCTTATATTTTGTTCTCTTGCTTTTATGTTCTAGACTTTGCATTTAAATATATTTTAGCATAAAATATGAAGCCAAAATCTAACTTTTCCCCCAAATGCCAAACAAATTTGAGGTATCATTTATTTAATAATTTATTATTTTTTAATTAAGTTTTAAATTATACTTTCATTACAAATCTCCCTATAATACTTTCGGTTCTGGATGCAGCACCACATTTTTTAAATTTACTTTGTTTAAAATATATTTATTGCCAGTTTCTCTGTAAAATTTTTTTAAAACTATTAATCGTGCATTAATTTTCCAGATAAACTTTAGAATCTGTGCGTCCCCTCCTCATTTTTCTTTATTTGGAATTTGCCTGGATTTTCATAAAAGTCTCATTTAATTTCAAGTCATCAGATTACTTTTATGCAAAGTGTTTTTTTGCAAAGTTTTCTTTTTTTTTTTTTTTAAATTTTTTTATTAAATCATAACTGTATACAATGATATGATTATGGGGCATCATACACTCACTTCGTAAACCATTTGACACATTTTTATCACAGTGGTTAACATAGCCTTTCCGGCGTTATCTCAGTTACTGTGCCAAAACATTTACATTCTACATTTACCAAGTTTCGCAAATACCCCTGTAATATGCACCACAGGTGTGATCCCACCGATTCCCCTCCCTCTACCCACCCCCCCCTTTCCCACTTCCCCCTATTGTTAAGTTGTAGCTGGGTTATAGCTTTCATGTGAGAGCCCCAAATTAGTTTCATAGTAGGGCTGTGTACATTGGGTATTTTTTCTTCCATTCTTGGGATACTTTACTAAGAAGAATATGTTCCAGCTCCATCCATGTAAACATGAAAGAGGTAAAGTCTCCATCTTTCTTTAAGGCTGCATAGTATTCCATGGTATACATATACCACAATTTATTAATCCATTCGTGGATCGATGGGCACTTGGGCTTTTTCCATGACTTAGCTATTATGAATTGGGCTGCAATAAACATTCTGGTACAAATATCTTTGTTATGTTGTGATTTTTGGTCTTCTGGGTATATGCCCAGCAGAGGAATTACAGGATTGAATGGCAGATCTATTTTTAGATCTCTGAGTGTTCTCCATATATCTTTCCAAAAGGAATGTATTAATTTGCATTCCCACCAGCAGTGCAGAAGTGTTCCCTTTTCTCCGCATCCACGCCATGTGTGAAGTTTTCTTTTAAAAATTGATACACATGATTATTTTGGTCTTTAGAAGTGTTTGTACTGCTGAATCCTTTCATGAGTTTTGTTCAACTGGCTTGTGAACTAGTTCACGTCAGTCAGTGTTATATGTGAATATCTAAATATATTTATAATGAGGAATAGGGGGAAACATAATAAGAATATACCTGTCCTCCATCCTTGGAGAGAAAATAGAATATTTATAAATGCAAATGCTCTATAATTACTCTAAGGAAACTTAAAGATTGCAGTCCTTTTCTAACTCCTGTAAAGTTATTTGATTGCTTGTTTTAATAACATCTTTCTTATAAAGATTTAAGGCTGCTGTAAAGTTATGTGTGTAATAAGGCCACTTATTTTACTGAGGAAAGATTTCATGGGATTAAGTGAGCTCCAAAGTGGAGTTTCAAAAGGGAGACAAGGCACTGGTTAAATGGGAAAGGGGCAGTGGAGGTCAGAGGATAGGGTCAGGTCCATGTTTTTGTGAATAGAGCTGAAATTCTAAAGATGGTGATCACTAGAGAAGAGAGAGGAGAAGGCGGTTAGGGAGGCTCTCACATGATTTAAGGATGAGCATGAAGTGATAGTTGAAAATTTCAGATCTGAAGTTTCCAGGAATAGCATCTGTCTAAAAGATGTAAGAAATGTCTGTGGAAGTGACACAGTTTGGTTAGTCATGTGTCTCCACATATTTTGCAAATAATCTTGGGTGGCTACTTCACTTATTTCTGCCTCTGGCCACCTTATTTGTAAATTGGGATTAATAAGATGCCTTTCTAATGGGTTCGTGAAAATTAAGTGAGTTAATTTGGCCAACCGGAGCCTGCAGCATACCATGTGCTGTATAGGCATTTGCTGTTACGCATATGATTGTTGTCACTTACCACGTGGCTTCTCCATGCTAGTGTTTGGGACTCAGCAATGAGGAAGTTCCCTACTACACCTGCCTGAAATGCCAAGTCCTTGTGATGAGTGGAACATCCGACTTCCCCAAGTGTGCTGGGGAAGGAGTCCCAAGTAGATGACATTTGGTTGCTGTCATCACAGTTGTTTGGAAGTGGCTTATCTAATCTGGAATGAAAGAAAGGGCCTTCCAGGGAGAGGGCCCAGCTTTTGTCAAGGTGAAGAGGTTTAAAGGGGGATGAGGGTAATTGGGGAAACACACGCAATTCCATGTGCCTGCCTGTGCTGAGGCTGTGTGGAGGGGAAGATGTGGCTTGAGCAGAGGCTGAGGCACAGTAAGTGTGTCCTGCGTCTTGGTGGCCCACGTGTATGAAAGAGGAGAGAGAGGCCTGGAAGATGGATTGGGGCTAGATTGGCCATGGGGTCAGGGTAGGGGCTTGGGCTAGGCACCTGTCAGATATAAAGACTTTTCTTCTTGAGGGAACAGGCACAGGTCAGGGTCTTAGACTGATTTTGGTAGCAGCATGTGAATGTTCAAGGTGGGGTTGGAGAAAGAGAGAGAGGGTTAGGGGTGAGGGTGGCATATAAAATCTCTTGACATTTCTATCCCAGTAAAATAATTGAAACTTGGTGGTGTGTCTTACACTTTTACCTTAGGAAAGGGGTTAGTAAATGATAGCTTGAGGCCAAATCAGGCCCACAGCCTTTTTTTTTTTTTTTAATATATATAAATAAAGTTTTATTGGAACACAGCCTGGCTCAGTCATTTATGTATTGTGTGTGGCTGATTTAGTGCTACCACAGCAAAGTCGAGTGGTTTGCAACAGAGACCATATAGCCAGCAAAGACGAAAACATTTTCTGTTTGGTCCTTTAAGAAAATGGTGACATCTTTTTTAGAACATGGCTCTTAGTATTTAGTGGTGCATTCTAGAAAAGTTAGCATAGAAGAGTTCAGACAAATTGGTACATGTGCAGTCTAAGAAAGATTTGGCCATTAATACTCTATAATCAGAAGGCCTTGTTTAAGAAGATGTTGACCCACCCCCATGGAAATCAAGATTACATGATGTTGGGCATTCACAGTGGTTTGGCCATAGATTGAAATCAAGATTAGAGATGATTGATGGGTGGCTGTAGAGAGCAGAGACAAAGGTGGTGGGAGGTTCAGGCTCAAGAACTGAAATTTCCATTGTTTAAGAGGACATGCAGTTTTACCGCCCAAAACCTCTTTGGCCTATTACAACTTTTTTCTATAATATGTGCATGCATTACTTATGTATCAGGCATCGTATTATTTCATCCAAACTTATATAATGTTATATAATATACTATGTTAGTATGGTTATATTTTGTTAATATAACTTTGTTAATATATAACTTTGTAATGTTATAAATATACTATATTAGTATAGTTATATTTTATTAATATAAAATAAATATATCATTTTGTATATGCAACATATAAATTGACACTCTTTGTCAATTTATAAAAGCTCAGTAAATGCTAGGAACTTTGGTAAGCACTGTGTATTATTTAACTGAATTCTGACAATGGGTTGATGTTATTATACCAACATTTTTATTATACCAACATTTTTTAGAGGAAGAGCCTGAAGCTGGTCTAGGTTAAGTAGGTGGATCAAGGTTATCCAGGGTATGTACCCCTCACACACAGGCCTTTCTGAGTCAAACCGGCTCTTGTAAATTTCAGGACGGGCTGTTGACTTAAAGATGAACTGAGCAGCCTATTCCTTCTAATGGTTTCAGGAGGGTGAGGATGGGGGGGAGAAAACCAAGTGCACAAAAAACAGGGAGGGAGTGTGGAGCTGAAGACGAGCACAGGCTCTGAAGTCAAGTCTAGCTGGATTGCAGGCCTGGCTTTACTGCCTGCCGGCCACATGGCATTGGCCAGGTCATACAGACACTCTGAATGTTACAATCTATACATTGGGGGATGTGACATCTCCCTTGTTAACTTGTAAAGGATCTATACTTGTGCCTGGCACTGAGCAGGACACTCAGTCCCTGGTCACTGCTGCTGTGTGACCACCTACTGCCTGGGCCACTGCACCTGCATTCACACTCATCATCATTCTCCTTCTTGTACCATTGTTACTAAACTTCCACCGATACCGTGGTTATTATTAGTGACAGCAGTCGTCAGAATGACTCAAGGAATCAATAGATGATAAACAAAAGCATAGTAGTTACTTAAGTCCTCGATTGGATCAACAGCAATAGTGCTATGTTACTTTCAGTAGCTTTTGAGCATTTGCCGTGGCAGGGTGTCTATTCTAGCCACTGCACAGAATTAAAACATCAATAAGTCATTTCCTGTTTTAGCTAGCATATCAACTAGTTTGGCCTTTGCACCACGCATTCTTCATCAGCCATATATCGAAGAAGGAGAGAGAAGGTTGGGAGGTAAAGAGTTGGTGCACATTGGGAGCAGACTTTTTTTTTTTTAAATAATTATGTGTTTTATTAATTAATTTATTTATTTTATTGTTGGGGATTCATTGAGGGTACAAGGGAGCAGACTTTTTTGATGGCACATAACTCTAGAAGAGTGGTCAGGACCTAAATATTTTCAGGATGCTTTGAGGATTATATGGTGCATTTACTGCATCTCCAGATAACCCTAGTCTCCTTGTGTCTTCTGATAGGCTTATCACCTTATTTACAGGGGCAGATCATTATTAGGATTTTATTTTCATGGCATCTTACAAGATGGCCATTAGACTATTATTGGGCACTGTCTACGGCCATACCAACCTGAACGCGCCCAATCTCGTCTGATCTCGGAAGCTAAGCAGGGTCGGGCCTGGTTAGTACTTGGATGGGAGACTATTACTGGGCACCTTCATGAGGGGCTGGGTAAGCAATGGGACCCTGATCCCTGTCCCCAGACAGGCCAGTCTACATAAAAATGGTTTATGGTTTATACAGATTCTTGCTCAGAAGGTAGATACTCATGGCAACCTTGAAAATGGAACTCTCCCCACCTCTAAGATGAAGACTGACTTGTGACAGTTTGATATTCCTTTATAAAATAGCAACCTGGACAAATACACTTTTCTGCACATTTATTATAGCCACATGTTTATATTTATAGGAGAAGTGTTGCTAATTCCTCTGTTAACAGGTCATATTCAGATTCTATTTTTACTTTGGCACAAAATTGCTGAAGAGAAACTTTTTTTTTTTTGGTTTTTGGCTGGGGCTAGGTTTGAACCTGCCACCTCTGGCATATAGGACGGGCGCCTTACTCCTTGAGCCACAGGTGCCGCCCAAACACTTACCTTTTTTTTGGCTGGGGCTGGGTTTGAACCCACCACCTCCAGCATATGGGGCCGGCGCCCTACTCCTTTGAGCCATAGGCACCACCCTGAAGAGAAACATTTTAAGGCAAGTGTAGTGATTATAGCATACGAATCACTACATATTGAACTGTATATTGAATAAACTTTCTGAGCCTAAGAAGGAGCTTAAACTGACAGGAACACAGTTATCTTCAATTCTGTATTGTTTACATAAGATTTCTTCAAATCCAATTTTTATTGTATAGTACTTACTGCTTTAATGTTTCTCTCTTTTTTTTTTTTTTTGGCTAAATTGTAAAAAGACAATGCCTTAAATAAAAAGACAATGTATTTGAATTTTTGGTGAAATCTAATCACTGCTAAAATAACTAATTTTGTTCAAGGCCAAATGAATTTCTTAGGAGTTATGAATATTTTCAAACAAAACTGTGGAATGCAGTCACTTACATTTTGTGACGTCATGGGGAAGTAGAAGACTTTGTTTTTAAGTAACAGTACTTTATAAGTATCAAATAAACATTCATTAGATCTCACCAAATAGCCTTGTAAGGGCAAAACTCAAAATTGAGCCTTATTTGAGGTCATTTATCAGTGGCTAATACAAAGAATTTGAATTTAAAAATGACACGGTTGGGTGGCGCCTGTGGCTCAGTGAGCAGGGCGCCAGCCCCATATACCGAGGGTGGTGGGTTCAAACCCAGCCCCGGCCAAACTGCAACAAAAAAATGGCCGGGCGTTGTGGCGGGTGCCTGTGGTCCCAGCTACTCGGGAGGCTGAGGCAAGAGAATCGCCTAAGCCCAGGAGTTAGAGGTTGCTGTGAGCTGTGTGAGGCCACGGCACTCTACCGAGGGCAATAAAGTGAAACTCTGTCTCTACAAAAAAAAAAGAAAAAGAAAAATGACACGGTTTTATACAGTTAAATCACAAATAAAACAATTCTTATTTTGGTATATTTAGTTTGCTAATATTAACTGGTTTTGATCTCACATATAGTTGAATTAACAATAACAGCTTGTTCATGCCTACAAAAGCAAAATTAAATGAGCACTGAAGTAATCTTTGTGGTGGTTCTAGGAAAATGGCCATTTAAGCTTAAATTATCCAGATTGTTTGGCAGTTTCTTTATTAAATATGAAAAAAAAACCCTAGTCATTTCTTGTTACCACGAGGCTATCATCATTGTTTATGTAGACTCTCGTATTTCATTCTTTTTCAGCTATATTTTATACTGAGTTTTCAAAATCATTATCACAGCTTGTACTTTTTATCTGGAAGTAGAGTAGAGGACCTGAAATCATTCACAGTTTCCGATGCATCTTGTAAAGGATAATCATCAGGTTATAGTGTGGACTATTTATTGAGGGAGAGAGGAAAGAGGAGGGTAAGGTCCGTGCTGGACATCACTTCCGAGGAACATTTTACACGTTGTTTCATCTGCTTCTGGTAACCCTATCGTACATCTTTGATTAGCCCCTTTTTATAGAGGAGGAAAATAAGATTTAAGCAATTACATAACCAAATCACATTGCTTGGATGCCTTTGAACTCTAGTTCGACCTGATCCATCTGACCTGAAAGCCCTTCCTCTTCCTCAATATGTTTAAATTCTACTTCTCACTTTTTATGAATATTATGTGCATGGCACATTTAATATAGAAATAAGAAGTATTGACCACAAGCCCCTTAAAAGAAAATATTTTCTAAATGATAATCTCAATTATTTGCACTTCCTCACAGCACAGTAACAATCTGTGAAGTCTCTGATTTGCAAGATAGCTTTGCCATCTTGTCCTTCTAAGTTCCCCAGTCTTCTTTTGCTGAAACCAAGCATAGGACAGAAATCAAAAAACCATAAAGGTGCATACTTGAACCTTGGGGGATCTGGAATAAAGTCTGTCCAAAGACTGACCTTCAATTTTGAGCTCTGAAGTTCCAAAGTGGACAGGTGGAAATAGTGTGTTCTTCATTGCCCTTTGGTGTGAGGTATTTTCTAGGTTGCAGAGTAAGTGCCAACAGCAGCAAAATTATCGCCCCTACTGCTACTGTAGTAAGTCAGCAACGGGTCCTTCTGTGGTCAGAATGGCAAATTCAGCAGCAGCTATTCGACAGGGATTTACAGAAACTTCCCCATGGCTGTTAGGAATCTTATTCAGCAGTGTCTTTGAAAACCCAATTCTTTGCAGAATTAACTATGTAGAAATGACCTCCGTTGTGATTAAAAAAAAAAAAAAAAACAAGTGTTTACAACAAATCTAATTTGTAATTTCTCTCAATGTATATTTTTGTGCTGAACACTGCAAAATCTATTAGGTACCTATGTGTATATCCAGCATTCATAAGTTTTAAAGTGGTTTATACTTTTATTTCCATATTAACATAAAAAAATTCCTGGCTTTATAGAGTCAGTTCGCCATACAAAGCCACTATACATCACTTAGGTTTGTGCTGAAAGAATGGAATTGCAGCTGTGTGAGTACTAGAATACCCAAACATGAATTAGACTCACAAGCATTTGGCAATAGTTCAGAAAAGGAGCTTAATCTGGTTTCATCTGAGACTGCTTTTCTCTGTTCTGCAACATCCCCCCAAGATGTTGTGTCTGATATCGGATCTCAACGTAATGGGAGTGACGACGCAAAATCAGAGAGAGCCCTGAGAAACCGGGGCACCCTGGCTTTTCTCTAGAGAATTTGTTTTTCCTCCTACTTCTTCTCCCCCTCCCCCTTTCTCAGGTTCCAACTCTGAAACTCAAGGTCATTCACCTATTAGATGAATTAATTATAAGCCAAAAAAAAGCAGCATTCATCGTACTCTGATCTCACTCATATCTATAATTAAGGGTAAATATAATCTTCCTTTTTAGAAATGTACCACCCACCCATTACATTTAAAGCGCTGACTGAAATGAAATAATAGTTCAGAGCAAGATGATTTTAGTTTAACAAGAAAAAAGTTGATAATTTAAGCTTCAAGCAGTTAGTTCTATTTTGATTACCATTCAGTTATAAATCTAATTTGAGAGATACGCTGCTTTTCTGTTACTCAAGTTTAATTCATGCTTTACATCTTAGTTGCATAAGCAAAGTTCAGTGTTTGATCAAGGATGTTAAGCAGATCTCCCCAAAAGGAATAGAGCACAGTCGAGAAGGTGTGAGGAAGACAGTCTGAGGCCCAGATCTGATGTAAAACAAAACAATATTTAATTGAAAAAGACACTCCCATAATGCTGTATTTGGCATTCGAATGGCTGAGTTAGGACTGGCTATTTGTTGGAGATTGGGTTGCAAGGGGTGACCCCCAAAACATGGTTGGCAAAGTCCCCGGTGTATTTTATTCTTTGGTTACGGTATTTTAAATCTTGAAATTGTTTGCCTACAGAAGAAAACAAGGAGTGAATAAGGGGAAGGGCTTGTCTCATCACAAGATGGACAGTTAAGCAAAACACTACACTCTGGGTTTAAGATTTACAGGTTAGATCTTTGAGCTGCCACATCTTGTTTCCAGTATTTCCTGGCAGATTCAGGCAGCTTTACTACTGGGACCCAGCATAACCGCAGAACAGGAGCTTGCACAATGCGAAAAACCTAAGACCATTATAATCCTATTTAAGGCAAGGATGAATTTGCCCATTTTGAAAGTAGACTTCGTTTTTAAACTGAACTTTTATTAACCATAAATTTATCTTCAGATATATACACACACACACGTAGGTAAATTCACATTATAAATGAAGTCCTTGTTTTATTACCTTAAAAGCAAATGCCGTTAACTTTTAAAAATTCTTAAAGATTTTTCAGCCAGTGGAAAAATTTGTTATCTTTCTCATTGCTGCAGAGTGTTAAGTATGTGACGTCAAGGCCAAACAATAGTAAATGGTCATTGTTCATTTTACAAGTAGACGCTACAATAAGGACCCATATATTTTTATCTTCGTTTTCCCTAAGGGGGTGTTTAAGGCCCCGTTAAATGTGAGGAAATGTTTGTTTTTGTTGCTTTAGAAGAATGATTCTATTGTCTAAGAGAAAAAGAAAAGGGAACAAACAGGTACAAAGAAAGAAACAGGAATGTTGTCTTTGTGGGAAAAAAGAAAAAAGGATCAGGAGCCATGAAGGTTCCTAAGTGCTATCTGGTCTTAGTAGTACCGTGTCCCTTTACGAAGCATATGTGACCTTACGTGCAAGAGTTAGATGTGTGATTTATTTACAACTGGCCCATGAAATGATTTCTTTTAAATTCCCAACAATAAGGTCAACCACAAGCTGGTAGCTATTTTGTAGTTATCATTTAATATTTTCCACAGCTCCATTGTGAATGCTGCTACAACACAGGATAGCAAGTGTGTTTGTTTTGAGGTTGACCTACTGAACGCATTTACTTTCTTGGGAGTGAAAACCTTTGCCACCAGGACCAACAAATGGTTAAGCTAATTAAAAAAAGATAAGCAAGCATTTCAACATATTTGCTCAGCCCTTTTCTGAATATGTTGTATATTTTTAGAAAAATGAAAAGATGACGAAATTGTCTAGAATATAAAGTGTTTAGCAAACTCCTTTTTCCAGTGAAATGAAGATTCACTTGTAGATTTACCAAACTGTGAAGGAGGTCGTGATTTCAAATAATTTACAAGTTTATTGATGGAAATTTCAAGGAAAACTTGGACTAGGACTTAAATAAATATGGTCTGTTCGTAAAAAGTGCCAAGAGTGAAATGCAGGTTGAGATTCTAAAATTTTGGAACGCCACTCCTAGAATGATAAAGAAATTATTTGATGTTACACTGTTAGATTCCTGATTTACAGAAGACTTTATTATGAGTATTGTATTTTACTTGGTCCTTGTGTAGCATTTTAATATCTTTCTTAAATTCAGAAGAGGATGCAGTTGAGCACACAGATGTCAGGTTTTTATCTAGTAAATAATTTTTTTTATCAGATACTATGTGGTGCATATTAAGATACTAGCAAAGAGTTTGTTACTGAAAATGTGCTTTGAACCTGAAATCTCATCCTTGCAGTTTTATTTTAAAGTAACGCTTATTATTACATCTCTTGAAAAAGTCTTCAACTGGAGTCAGTGAAGTGGAGCTTGTCAGTAGCTGGGTAGCCTTTATCTCTCACTCATCCAACGCTCACAAAAATCCCTGAGAATCGAGAGATTCTCTTTATGATATTTAGCTATATGGTGGTAGAGAGGGGAGGTTTGAATTTTTTATTTTCCAGCTTATGGGTCATATTTGACCAACTGCTTTCACTAGAAGACATGCCACTTTGTTGAGCTATTTAGGAATCAAAAAGACTGTCTTAATTTAAAACAAGGACCCTTTGTTTTAGTTGGTGACTGCCTTGTGAAATTTTTCAGTTCTCAGCGGGTTAACCAGGGAACAGGGGCAGAGTCATAATTGGCCTATTTAGAGTATTTTGCATGTGAATAGTGTGTTAGTGAAGCATCCCTAAGTCTGTTGTGAGTGACATGGTGATTAGAATTTAGATTAGGGAAAACACATTCTGTACTTTATCAAGGACAGTAATTAGTTCAGTCAGTAAAAGTTGATTACAAGTAACGATAAAGTTAGATTTTTAGTACTTAATTTTAAAATTTCTTTATTAAACAGTAAATTTGTTCTTAATATAAATGGTACTATCTACTCTTGTTTTATTGCATATCAGAATAATTAAAAGAACAATGTGTTCAATGCAGAGTGTAATCAGGCGATTTATATATTATGGGTAAGTTTCTATGTAGTTTTTAGAAAATGCAGCATTATATAATCTTTCTTATGTCATCATTTTTGAAAGCGTAGCAATGTGTCACATGTGATTTAGTTAATGGTATTTGTGAAAGTTTTCTTGTGTTCAGGTAAATGCTTTATCTTTATGCGTTTTAGCTTCTGATGGTCCTCAAGAGGCCATTCTCAAGTCCTTTGATGTGTTAAAACTGTTAGAGTGCCTACTTTTTCTATAATTTTGGGAGTTAGTGTGAGGATTTGAATTTCCTCTTGGCTCAGTTGGCATTTTCTCTGTTGTGGGTGCTGTGTAAATTTGTGGGGGATCACCGTGTGCCGGTACTGAGAGGCAGGGCTCTCAGAGGAGTTGATAGTCTACACTCACCCCCAGGGTGAGCAGCCGGGGGAAGTTGTGTGCTGTTCACAAAATGAGATTCTTCTTGGTTCTTGTTAAGCAATGGCATGAACAGTTCCCAAATAGGAGCCTAAATTCTAGAGAAAGAAAACATTAGTCTTACATAAATGCCATTTTTTAAATGAAATTAAAACGTGAGTCATCTTAAAAGACCTTAAAAAAAATACCGTTTCAAGGGAATCATCATCTTTTCCTGTTAGAAGTAAAGAAAGGAAAATTCACAAACTCAATGATGGCTTCTTAGACTGCTTTTCTTTTTTGGTTTTTGTTTTGTTTTAATTGTTTCCGCTTAGCAGATGCTGTTTTCTTTATTGCATTGGTTTAAGTACTAACAATCAGTTGGGGGGTGGTGAATGTAAAAAATTAACCTTATATGTTTGTTTTCCCTTTTTTAACCTCGTAGCAGAGTCTCCTTGGAGGTGACATGGATATGGGCAACCCAGGAACCCTTTCACCCACCAAACCTGGTTCCCAGTACTATCAGTACCCTAACAGTAACCCCCGAAGGAGACCTCTTCACAGTAGTACCATGGGTAAGGTGTTCCTCTGTTCAGATGCCTGATTTTTCATAAGTCTTCATCTTTCTTTTTGTAATATCACTTTCTCATCTTCCTCTCTCTCCATACCCCCCTCTCTGAAACCCATCAAATCTGGCCCAGGTCTCAGGCAGGTGACTCCCTGCCAGTAGTCCATGGTGGTGGTGGTGGGAGGGATGTTAACCACTTAGAGTAGCAGAACTTTTTTATTTCTGCTAAAAAACACTGTTTATGTCTGCTTGTCTCTTGGTTGGATGTATAAGAAACTTTTTTTTAAAAAAATCAAAGCAGTAAAAAGTTAAAAAATCTTCATATTCATAAAGAAAGGAAAGTTTGATTTCTGCTAGAGTAAGAGGTGATAGTGGGAACTGCAGTTGGCTGAGCTGATGTTGTAAGGAAATGTGGTCTACTCTAAGAGCCCTCGTGGTTTAAAACGTTTTAGTCAGGAAAATGCACACATAGGAGCTCACAGCATGTTCGTTTTCTTTCAGAGGTACAGACAAAGAAAGTTCGAAAAGTTCCTCCAGGTTTGCCATCTTCAGTAAGTACTGCTGCATCCTGCTTCGTATTTCGTTTATTTTGTTCTGTTTCGTACTGATGCAAAAGAGAGAGAAGTGAATGAGCTTCCATGCGCCCAGAGCAGCATGTTTATCTAGAAGGTGGGTGAGGTAGGAGCGACCTGCACGTCCAGCTGCCTGACCCACGTTGGAGTGATTAATTGCACAGCCTGGAAGACTGGGTGGCCATGTTGATATTCAGCAGGTTAAGCTCTAAAAGAGAGCCTTGAAAAGGGGCCTGAAGTTGGAGAGGAGTTTTACCTGTGCAGGGCTTTCAAGAGAATGAGTATTAGTTTCATGTGTTGGTTAAATTCTTTGTCAGTATTATGATGATTTATGGATTTGCATGCGAAAGGAGATTTGTGGAGAGGATTTAGGAAAAATTTACATGGGTTTCAGCCCAGAGTGCAGGAAGAATGTCTCTATTTTCTAGAGAGGTTGCTGAATAAAGGCTGCAGAGGTAGCTGCATCAGTAGCCATTTGTGTCTGTAATACCAGGTGACAGCTAGAAGAATCCAGCTATAACTAAAAGCATTCTGGGTCTTTTTAGCAGTTGGAGCTACAGGCAGGAGTTGCTGAGTCCTCCACTTCCCCACCCCCAACGGAGCAGAGTTCAAGACGTTGATCACAGCCAAATACATGATTTCTTATTTTGAATTCTTACATACATTTTGAAATTTTGTATATATTGTCAAATTTGATTTTCCTAGATAATTTTACTTAATTTTATTTAGGACTGGTCTAATTTCTAGTAGTTTTCTCCTTCTGTAAAATCAAAAATATTATTTCCCCTGTTCTTTTTCTGTTTCTTCCTTCCTCCTTTTTTTCATTCTTCCTTCCTGTGATGTATACAGAGGATTTTAATTTCACTCTGTAGAGTACTGAGTAGTCTTTGAAAAGAATGCTAATGAAGCTTATTATAAGTTTTATACTTAAAGTAAAATTATATTAGATTTCTGGAAGTATATTACTAATCAGCACACACATATTAGTTTTATTTCATTTTTAATAAATTAGAAGAATAATGGGTTTTGCAAATGTGCAAAGATTAGATTAACCCACACACCTGTGTATTTGACTTGATTTCAGTTCAGCTCATCCAAAAAATTATTAAACGAATATATCAGAATAAGTCTTATCAGAAAAAAAGCAAATTGGGTATGCTGATTATCATAGACTTGGTAATGTTGAAGAAGCATCGCAAAATTATCCATAAATATAGAAAAATATTATGTAAATAAAATTGCCAATGGGATATAAAATAGTCATTTTGGGCTATCAGTAAGTCACTTAAAAGGGTACTGAGTTGTTTCTTTGAATTCTGTGTTGTTTTGAAATTGACTAATATCCCAAAGGTTTTTAATGAACATATTTTAAGCTGGAAGTTAGTAGGGGATGTGATTTAGATGAAACTTTAGCTTTGAATAGAATTTACGACAGCTTCAAATTATACAGTCCTGTCAGCTGTTTACATTTTAAACATGCCTGCGTCTCATATGGACATTATTTGATACATTAAGTGGACCTCTGAATATTCTGAAATGATCAAGGAACTCTGTGCTGTAAAAGCCTCATATTAAAAGCAGTTTGTTTTTTCCAGTGCTGAGATGATGCAGAGAGCCACACAGTTTCTGAGGAGTGCATTGGTGTGGCACCGGATGTTATCTGCATGCTTACTCATTGTCAACAACAGTTTTTCATAATTCATTATAAAGTTTTAAAGTATTTTTCCTATAGCCAACCTTTTTTTCTTTGCTATCAGGGCAGTTTATCTGTTGCTAGTGTGTTGTGAAATGTGCAGAAATAATAGAAGTGTCTTTCCTTTCTTGCCAGTAAACAAAATTCAGGAATTATAAATTTAGTTGGTGTTATATTTAATTTTTGGCTTTTAATGGTCCGTTTAGGATTTTCTCTTCTTAGAGAATTTATCTTGGCTAAATCTTTTAATGGTCCTAATGGAAAATTTTGGTAAATAACCCTTTCCTTGAAAGACAGAGAGAAGAAAAATTTAATTAAAAATGGAACATTTGTTTTATTTTTTTTTTGAACAAGGAAAATCAGATAGTTTAAGTAATTTTAGAATCCAATCATTCATTTACTCATTACTTAAAAAAAAAAATCTCAGCCCTATTTCCATAGCTTTCACTTAATTCCTATTAGCTTTATTATATGCATTGCTTATTACTTGTAACAAGATCCCCATGTCTTACCACCCCACAAAATATATATTTGAACTTGATTCCTAAAAAACAGTCTGTATCAAACACTATAACACTTTTGCCCCAATAGCTCTATATTTCTATAGTTTTAGACTCTGCCATTCCTATTCCTTTTTTAAGTTCCTAATACAATTACAACTATTTGTTTGATAAGGGAGACTTCTAAAACTTATTTTAATGAGTCTGAGTATTTGTCTAACAGACACTAAAAGATTGGGGATAACAATAGATTTATTGGAGAGCTTATGACTAGATAAAGACATTTATATGTTTTATTCGATACATATTTGCCATGATAACTAGTAATAAATCTGTCACAATCTGTTGTGGCAACTCACTTTTTCTCCCTTTTTGAATGCACCCTCTCTCTTCCCTAAGATAAAACAAAGACAGCTAAATGGTGACATTCCATAATCAGATTTCTTAGGAACGGTTACTGTCATACGGAGACTGCACTTCTTTTGCCACCATTAAGCTATCAGGGAGGGGATTGCCTGGCCCTGTTTTGAAAACACGTCCGGCATCTTCTGTGGGAGAGAGAAAACGTAAGCCTGGCCCGACATCATGCCATGGACGAACTGGCAGGACGCAGGGATGTGCGCTTGTGCTGCACCGAGAGACCTGGAGTCACAGTAGAAGCATGACGCGGGGTGGGGTGGGAAGAACATCCTGCAGGTCTGCAGACACCAGTGCCATGGAGGGAAGGAAGACAGTCAGACCCTCTGGAGCACATAGGCCTGTAGTTAGGAGTAAGGTGATTTTTTTTTTGTTTGGTTTTTGTTTTATTTTAAGAAGAAGCCTTAAAATAATGACTATCTAATTGCCCATGAGAGCTCTGCTTATAACTTACTGCAGAATATTTTTATGTTCTCGGTTCACATTTAAGTATGTTGCCCTTTTGAGTCACATCCCAATTTCTCGTAGCCCTCATCATTTGAGAAGACTTCGGTAATACGTTGTTTATTTGTGGATGACAGAATTGACTTGGCATGTGTAATCTCTTAAATCTACACGTGAACTTCTTGTGTTGTTAGCTTTCTACATCTTGGTTTTCTATTTTAAACCATATTTCATTTTAAACTTATTGTCACTCTGCGACTTCACTGCTCATTCCAGCTATTTTTTATCTTCGTGTAACCTTAATAATCAGACACATTGAATCAGGAATTCATGCAGGGAAAAATGTACTATGTGAAATGATGCTTTGGAAAAAATGATTCATGGTTCTGAACAGAAATTAACATGAAAGTGCAAAAGTCTAGAAAGCAGCAAAAAAATTCATTTCGTTCGGTTTTTAGATATTTTCATCACACATAGAAAAAAAGAAACTCAATAAAGATAGCATCTTTTGGAAACTTTATCGTGCCCACCAAAAACACACACAAACACATAAAACCTTGACCTTCTTGTATTTTGGAATATTTCCCAATTATTTACATTTTATCAGAAACCGTTAACTACAACCTTTCTACTTCAAACACTGGGGAAATTTGTTTCCACTTTGAATCTGGTTTGAAACTTTTCCTAATGGTCTCACTTTGACCTCAGTTGGGATTTCTTAAACTTCAGATTTCTCTGGAAATATGAAGGTTTATTCTTAGAAATAGTTTGTGACCTATCTTATCTTCAGTGATCTTTTTCAAACTGTACTTTTCAGTACAGACTATTTTCTGTGTTAAATTGTAGGGTTTTTGTGTTTTGCTTTAAAATGCAGGAGGATCTGGCAAGCTTGTTTTAAGTGGTCAAAGATGATTTTGGGCACATGGATTTTAAGGAAAACAATCTCTACTACGGATTCTAAAATAAGATTTGGACAGTCCAAGGAAATTTGAGACACAAATTACTGCATAGGTAGATTTGAAAAAAAAAAAACTCATTGTGTATAAGATGCCAGGTTTATTAATTTTCATAGAGAACGAATTCTTAAATGAAATTTAACCTTTTAAGTTTGGCTTAAAGTTTCTTTTACAGAAGACAAAACCTTTTTTATTAGGGGTCTCGGGAAAAACGAAGATTGCTAATGGCGTTAAGTGCCCCTGTGTTTTCCATTATATAAAAACCCTCATCTTTGCAGATTTCAAACATGATATTCAATCCATATCTTAAACTATTTTGGAAAAAACTTCCTACCCCCAGAAGCTTAAAGAAATGAAAAGTAATTTAAAAGAGAAATTGGTAAATAGTTTTATATTTAGTAGAGGCCCAGAAACCATATTGAAAATTCAGCACTGAAGTCAGAAATGCACAGTTTCTTCCAAAACTTTTGAAACTGATCATAGGGAAATCAGAACAGTGCCTTTTCATGTCGAGAAAATTTTAACTTGAATAATAATGCAGCTTTCTTTAAAAATTCATATTAAAATATTGTATCTATCGCAAGTGAACCCTGTATCTGCTAGCTGGACTCCATCCTATGAAGCAGAGTCTAGAAGTAGTCCATTGTGTGGGAAGAAATAACAGCAGGGGCCTCTTCAAGGTCCATTCTTGGAGAGGTAGATACTTGGTGAAGAGGCGTGACTGGGGGAGCTCCCAGTATTCAACTTCGAACTTAAGAGTGCAGAATTTCTAATTTAAGATATTAAAATAGAGGGGCGGCGCCTGTGGCTCAGTGAGTAGGGCGCTGGTCCCATATGCTGAGGGTGGCAGGTTCAAACCCAGCCCCGGCCAAACTGCAACAAAAAAATAGCCGGGCGTTGTAGCGGGCGCCTGTAGTCCCAGCTGCTCGGGAGGCTGAGGCAGGAGAATCGCGTAACCTCAGGAGTTGGAGGTTGCTGTGAGCCGTGTGATGCCACAGCACTGTACTGAGGGCACTAAAGTGAGACTCCGTCTCTACCAAAAAAAAAAAGATATTAAAATAGAAAGGTTGAATATTAAAATTGTGCTTATCAATTATGAAAATATATAGGCAAGGAGAAGGATAGGATAGCACAAATAAATCATCCCAAAGAGGACAAAGACTATTTATTATTCACCCAATTTACAAAGCATATCTAACACGGGAAATGCCGTGAGAGATGAGAAAATACTTGTCACAAAGAAAATATTTAATTTTGTGTGTGGTTAATGCAGAATTTGCCAAACCAAAGGCTTTAAAGTTCATCATGTGTCTGGTTTCTGTGAAAACTAATCTCATCTTTCCCATGGCACCTTGAGGCTAGAGGTTGTGTTTTTAATGAATCGCTGGTATATGAAACAAAAGAGGATCTTTATATTTGTTTTTATCAGGAGTTCTTATCCCATCAACAATATTTTTAAAAAAATTCACTTTAATATACTAGGGAATTAGGCAATCCCCTCTGCCAGAAGTTACTAGGAAATTTTTGTATTTTTGTCTGGAATTTTGAAAAAATGGGCTCCCTCGTCCACCATTCTCCTTTGCCTTCAAGCCCAATCCTGTACCTTTTGATAATGAAGGATCCTAGTGTGGTTATTTTAAATAGAGAAAGAAAAGAAATGTAAGGGAGAAGAAGAAAACACATAAGTTAAGGATGGATGAAAGCTTTGTGTATTTTAGAGCTGTTCCTGGATTATCATTGCAGTTGAAAAGGTTGTGTGTCTGAAACACTCAAACAAAACACCACCACTTCATTCTTTCCACCGGAGACATGCCTTCCTGGCCAACAGTGTCCCATTTTTCTTCTCTGCAAACTCTTCTCAGGTGGCATGCATCCTAGATCCCACCATTCCCCAAGATGTGTTTTTATTTTTAAGCAACTCTTCAGAAGGCTATCTTACTTGCTTAGAACTGATCAGGACTTTTGTGATGATCTTACAGCCGGAGCAGTGGCGTTCAATGTGAAACTGGACTCATTTGTCAAGAAAGGAGAAATACATTTCAGGGACCTGTTAATTCTGAGCCTTATTTTATCACTTTCACTGAAGGGTATATTTTGATGTGAAATTTTGGACTCCATCTGAGTGGTTTAATTACTGAGAAAACTAAGAAACCCCAGCAAGACTGCTTTACCTGGAGAGAAGTACAACAGGGATTACATGTATTTTAAATTTATAAAATCTTGCTATGTAGCGTCTGACTTCACTGTGAATTTATTTTAGGTTTATAGACTAATATAGATGCTTGGCCTGATACTTGGATGAATACCATTTTTTCAACTTTTATAATTTCATCAATTGAACCATTAGTTTTATTTTCTAATGTAGTGAAATTTTGTTTTGATCCTTTTCCTTGATCACGGCCAACATGTGCATTGTCAAGGTGTGTTTTCTTGGTTTCAAACAATTTTAACGTTTTTAAGTAATAAATCGGAGTCAGAACTCGGAGGGCTAAATTTAAGACTCTCTCAGAAAATGTGGCAATAATCCTAAAAGAATAAGTAGTCTCTTCAAAAATAGCCCAAGTTGTATTTTGCAAAGGCAAAATAAAAACGGTCGGGCTGTTGACAGACACCTGCTTTGTTTTTGTTTTGTTTTGTTTTGTTTTTACATAAATTGCACTGAATTCTAAAAGTAAACATTAAGTGTGTCTCAAAGCAAAAGCACGGGACGTTCAGTGTTGATTCGTTCCCATCGTCCCAAGGTGTGTTTGTGTATACGCGAGTCTGCTCAGTCTAAAGGAGTAAGAACTCGTATAAAATGCAGAATTGTAGTTTTAAATACTCAATTATTTTATCTCTAAAGAGCAGCTTATGGATGACTTCTTTTTTTTTTTTTAAGTTGCAGCTGCTGCATAGGTGTGGAGCTATTTGAGGAGTTCTATGCTTTGGTTAGGCATACACTCCCTCTGCAGAGAAGTTAAGGTAGTGCAGAAGACTGCATTTTGTAAAATTTCAGGGTTGAAAATAAAGACGATTTAAGTTTTAATGAAAGAATATGAGAGATCTATTTCGAACGGAACATTTTAAGAATTACATTGAAATGGTTTAGTGACACCCACTGTTGTCTGTCTTGTCTAACGCTGTCATCTGAGGAATTAATTAATCATCAGTACGGTACTAGGGCTGATGCTGGATATATAAGCACTCGCTGGTGTAATAAGAAGCAGTGCTGTGTGTGTGTTAAATTTCATGAAATTTATTTTGATTATTCAGTGGAACCAAAGAATAGGAACATTTCCTTCGTGAAGCTCTCTTCATAACAAACTGTAAAGAAAATTTCTTGGTGTGTTGCCATATGTCACTTGTGATGAAAGGGCATTGCCTTTGTGAAATGTGGATTCATAGTAGAAAGACTTACATTTTCTCAGAGAAATGACCTTCGTGGTACATTTAATCATGAGAACTAGTGTCATTCCACACACACACACACACTGTCATCCTTACTATGTGATGTTATCGTTTAGGGATGTTGATGTCTTCCGAGAAAGAGCACCAAACTGTCTGCAGCAGCCTCCCCCTCCCAACCCGTCTCATTCTAAATATGCCTCCTGGATTATACTTATAATAATATTGTAATGGCTTTCATTCCACCGATTGGCATAGTATATCATTATATCATTAGCTGCTATGAGAAAGCAGTTTCAAGTAGGTGACTGATTCTTAGCGCTAATGTTTTCAAGTAACCCTGTTTGGGGAACTGGGTTGTTTCACAGGTGCTCAGGTGTATTAACACAGGGTACAATAATATTTTCTGACTTGCTCATTATGAAATAAACTTGTAGTACAAAATCATCCAATAATAAGTGGAGTATAAAAACTGGGGCTTCCCATCATGAGAAAGTATAATAACTCGAGATGTTAAAAGATGGGGTAAAAATAAAATTTGTCCAAGGGTACTAACAGAACTTATTCATTTCTCATTAGTACTAAAGCTGAGGTTTTATAAGAATGGCCATGGCATGATAATTCAGGCTTGTTGATTCAATTTAAATTTTCAAACCATTAAGCTAAATGGAAACTAAACATTTCTGTAACTATTACGCTATGTGGAAGTATTATTATGGAAAAGAAAGTTATGAATTCTGTCATTGAATACTGAAGTGTATGTTTCAGAGGTGAACTTTTATTGCCCAAACCTTGTGGCTCCTCATATAGTGTCTTTATCTGAGTTTTATTTTTAGAGGTATGCAGGACATCGGCACGTATGATGTGTGGCTTAATCGATATAGCTGGGCAAAAGAAAACAGAACGAAGCATATTTATTATGAGCAGATATAGTTGAGATTTCAAAATTCAAACCCCAATAAGTAATTATTTTACAAACAAGTGCCATTTTGTTTTCCCTTTTGTAAATTACATCAACAACCTCTCTGTTAAGTGAAACCCTGCAGTAACAGGATCTCCACAGGTGGACAGAGAAGAAAACATGTCATAAGTTTTCATTTATTTGTACCTTCCTTTCTTCATTTATACGGAATCAAGGTGTATTTTTCAACTAAACTAAAAATGAGACACACCATGTAACGTAGAACATGCCTTTCTTTTCAATATGTTCTTATTTAATTTATGAAGCCTTGCAACTAAGAGCTTTACATGTTTGAGGAAATTTGCAGCCTTGTGTTGCTGGCATTCCAATTTGGGGAGCATTTGAAGGAGCATAACGTCCGGCCTTTTAAGAAAATCTTACAGTCAAAAAGTCAAATGACCCCTCCAGTGTATGTAACAAATGGAATTTTCACCCTGTAAGCTGATGATGGGGGTGCGTAGTCCCCCAGTGGTCATCACCTCGAGGAGGGTAAGGGACATGTTTTATGGACTTTTTTTTGTCCCACGGAAGCCAAACTCACTGCTTTACACATATTACTTTCAAATATATTTCCAGTACATAAATGTAACAGTGGTTGTAGGAGGGTGGGACTAACACTGTGCTAGAAATAAAAGGCCATCCCTAATTTAATGTCTGATAACCTGAACTTAGAGAGTGGCTGCGGCTAGTTCAGAAACCTAACTGACAGTTGTGGACAATTTCATTGTCTGCAAAACAGGTAGAAATGAGTGACTGTGTGATGAGATGATGTTGATACACTAATAAAAAAAAAAAAAGCTTCATCATCATAGTGCTTATTCTGTGCCAGGCACTGTTTTAAGCACTTTGCATCTATTAAGTAATTTCATCCTATAAAAATACTCATTATTGATGGGTAAAGAAACCAAGACACAGAGAGGTGAAGAAAGATGCCTGAGGTCACACAGCTGGCACGTGGCGGAGCTGGGGTTGCGACTTGGGGGGACCTGTCTCCAGTCTCTACGTTTTCTGTGTTCAACCGTGATACTACCTACCTTGCAAGATGTTTGGCGAGAACACTCTGTAAACCAAAAAGCTCTCTATAGCTGGGTTGTTGTTAACTTAGCAAGTATTTGGCTATCTGGAATAAACGAATATTTAGAAATTTCATTTCATTGAGAAAAGACCCTCAATACTGCTATATAATATTAATGTAGAACTTCTGCCCAGGCGGGTCAGTTGGGCCAGGCGGTATGGGAAGAGAGCGTTTGTGTAGCAGAGGCAGTGTGTCTGTACACAGGTTACCAGCGTGCATTCTGATCAGCTGGGTTTGTGGGTGGCGTTGCCACTTCCCAGCTATGTGTAAGGCCTGCCCGTAATATCCTCGAATATTACATATTTTGTTATACATAATAGTACTAATGAGCACTGTCAGTGCTAATGACAGGGGAGCTACTTTTATTTTGGCACTTGGAAAAAAAAATCTCACACGGCAGCTAATTGAGAGTAGGTAGGGGTACAATGGAAACCAAGACCAGGTTCTCCAGTCACACACGGGAGCATTGAACTTAACAGAGGCCACTTACTTTTTCTGAAATTATGAAGTATTGCAAACCCCTTTTCTACCTCTTTGTCTTTACAGCCCCATCTCTATCAAGCCAAGACACTTGGTCAGCTGTTCTGATCGTTACACTTAGCTGTGTAAAGTTTATGCAGGGAGTGTGGACTTGGTCTTTTCTCTTTTCCAATGGGACATCAGGCCAAGATGCCCAGAGCTCTTCATAATGTGATTCTCTCTGCCCAGTAATTTGTTTATGTCTAAATCAGCCCTGCTTGTAAGCGATATGGAGATACATGCTCTTTCTTTCATTTCGTATCAGTGGGATCTCATAATAGGCCAGAGTGCTGCGCGGGACCCCACGAAAAGCGGAGGTTAGGCCTAAGGTTTTCTCTTTGTCTGACAGGTGGGAGAAGTGTGGACTAGCCGGGCCTGTATGGCGGGTTGTTTCTCTTATAAAGTGAAACAGAGTTCGGTTTGTTGGAACTGTTCAGGTAGATTTCTGACATTAAACAGGAATATCTGTACAGATGTGTTAAGGTAAAGTCAAAGACTAATATATCTTTGTCATTGTAATGTATTGATGTAATGTATCTTTTCTCAATGCCATTGTTGAATTCCCAAAAGCAGAGGTATTTTTGATTGTCAGCTATGGGGAGCTCATAATCACTCCTCTTTACATTTAAAGGAAAAGGCATCTGCTGAAGGTGAGGGGTGGGGGAGCTGGGAGTGGGAGCATGGTCTCAGTATTCCACAGTGAATGTCTTTTCCCAGCCAATTTTGATGTGTAGAAAAACCAGGCACCAAGTTAGAGTCCTCCTCCTGGAAGGTCCCTTTTGGCTGGTGAACCCTGAGCCTCTTCCTGCTCAGGGACTGTTGTGTTGGTTCACAGAGACAGTCTTTCCCTGGGAAGCAGAGAGATCGATTCAGCGGCCCCTCATTTGTAGTCATTGCCACCTGGTGGATTACGAAGGATACTGGTTTTCATCGAACTTCCCCTTCAGTTTGGTTTTTTATGGTAGGTACACGTTGGCCATGGATTGCTGTGTTCCTCACCAAAAGGATCCTCATTTGTTCAGCAACACCTCACTTCTCCACTCACAGTTCATTTATGATTCTGATGAGAGTGTTTTTTCAGGAAACACACATTTCACTTTTTGACCTAAGAGCATCTGTTAGAATTTTTTTTTAAATACTACTTTGGCATTCTGAAAGTGTTAATGTCTTTCATATCTGTTTAATGCTATTTAGGGATATTTATGATCACCTCTTGGTTACTCAGGGTAAAGTGTGTCGCAATTTTTTTTAAACAGACAGGAAAGCATTCACATGAGGAAACAGATTGCTTTAAACATGTGCTTCCTGTGACAGTAAAAAGAACAAATTAGATTTAACACTGTGTAATGAATGCATAAATGTGTACGTTTAAGCTCTGAAAAGCTTTATGTTCAGTTCTGGTCACAACAAAAATTGAGTCACCTGTAAAAATTAAAGATGCCTTGGGTACTCTCAGACTCCGGAATTGCCTAGCCATTGCAGTCCTCACCTGATCATACCTGTTTGGAATCACAGAAGGCATTCTATATTAATGCTGGAGAGGACTAGACTGTTACAAGGCACAATCAGAGGTTAAACCAGGTTAGAGTCTGATTCTTTGCATTTAGCAAAGAAATTAGAATGCGCTGGAGAGGGGGAGAGTTTTACTATCATCTTCCTCCCTAAGAATCAAGGGGGAAAATCCAGTCTTCTGAACCCCAGATATTCTCCTCTTTCATGAAAGGAAGAGAAGAAAATCTGATGTTTACTTACTGGCATTTACTACAATTAAATTGTATAAGAAAATGACTCCTTTTCTTACGTAATTCAGTTTGCGCTCATGTGTGCTGTCTGGCAGGGAGTGAATAGAATCTGAGTTAATATTTCCAGTTAGATGTGAGTGTTGAATTGGAGGGCATGAATCCTCTCCCCAGCAGAGGCACTCATGGCCATTTCTGTCTGAGCCCTGCGGATGGTGCCTTTCCGTTCCCTGTGCTTTCAAAGCTAAGGATTTGTGGCACGCTCACCATTTCTCTGGCCAAGGAGGGCCAGGACAGAGTCCCTCAGGGGAGGGCACGTAGTTGGAGGACATCTGACTCTCTCATATTGCATACTGAGGTACTAATACCAAAACAGACTGCTTGTCGTCACACGGTGGGGCAGTGCTTTTTTTGGCTGCCGCGGTTGAAATGAAATGGGCAAGCTGTGGTCCGCTTGGCATCAGAATGGGCTAAGGGAAGCTGGGAAATCAGAGTCAGACTGTGAATGCAAGTAACAGCCAATGGTTAACTTCCTTTTTGTGTGTCACTTGGCAGCGCTGAGAATGATGGCTATTTTTTTTTTAACATGGGTGAGAGTTCAGTGCCCTGGGAAGAGCCGTAGATGCTGTTACTGTGCTTCCTCATACAGTTGACTTGTATTGATTTCTTGAGGCCACTACAGCTGTTCCAAGGGCCAGGTCCAGGAGCTGTATACATGGCCATCGGACGTCGGATGAAAAAGGTAATCAGATGAGAGGTGATCCCTACAAAATCTTCCTGCTGATCACTAGGCAGTCGCAGGGAAATCGGATTCTTGCAGAAGGCAGCAATGCCAAAGGATAATATATAGTGCACTTGAATGGATACTCCTTGGTATGCAGACACCCAAAGATATTTTTAAATTATCACCACTCCACATCCCTCATCTCACATAAAAGATTCAAATCAATTTTGGACTGTCTGGAAAATGCAGGACTAAAATAGCCGGATTGAATTCAGATAAAATTACCTTCTGCTTTTTTGGGGGAGTTTGTTGCTTTTTGGTTAGCTGCATTATTTTCTTTGAAGATTCATTTGGAAGAGAGTTTGGGAGAATTTCTAAGTCTCTCTCAAGATTTTCCTCCATTTCTCTGTTTGCAAAGAGCTGTTTCCCAAAGGCGAAAAGAGCGAGTTGCCATCTTGAGGAGTGAATTGTATGTATAGTGAACACCAAATGGTCTCAGAGTTACCCTAGAATTTTCAATGTATCTGGTTGCTTTCAAATATTGTTTATTCCCCTCAAAACTTATAACCATTTGTGCAAGATATCAGTTAGATGACCAACTTCTGACAACCCCAAAAGCAGGGAAGGAAGCTTAGAAATAGAATACCATTTGTCTGGTAATTAGAGTGTATCTCTTAAGAGTTCGAGAGAATTCTGATTAACCTTTCTGTTCCCACATTCTCACATAAAATTAGCACACCTTTTAAATTATTATCTAGGATTTAAACACATATTTTTGAGTCTTCTTAATGCAACAGGTTCTGGAGACACTAAAAGTGTGTTATAGGTTTCTAAAAAACTTCATTTTTCTTACATTTTAAATGTTCTGTTTGTGCAAAATTTCGAGAATCACCATAAGGGCTTCTTTGCATTTTTAATTTAGTAACTAACATATGAATAAATTTGCATATTAATTAGTTGCAGATTAAATCATGCATACATAATTGCCTCCTTACTGTGTTTAATGTTTGTCAAAATCTCCAGCCTGGTTTGATGGATGTCGTATGAAAGATTACAATTTGATGTACCCTTGGAAGTATTTACACCAATAATGCAAGATTCTTAATAGCAGAATTCTCTAGTTATATACAGTTGCTAATAAACATGTGAGATAGGTACATGTCCGTTTGACTAAATTTTTTTCTTTGCACCAAATCATTTACTATTCATAATCATTAATGCATCTCCTAATTATACAGCATATGTCTGTTAACCCTTTTGTTGCCGATCTTCAAGTGGTAGCTTCTTTCTTTTGCTTGCCCCCTAAAGAAAGCAAATTATTTGCTAATATTCTAACAATACTTTATTGCCCTGTGTTTATTTCTGTGCTGGTATATGGACACACCTCCTTTGCCATTTATTTTAACATACATTTGGGAATTATATGATCACTTTTCATTTTCTAGTTAAAGATCAAGAAATGACCCAAGTGCATTGCTTTGTAGCTGATGGGTTTTTGCCCTTTTTTTTTTTCCAGTGCTGAAAAGAATGCACATATTTTTTTCAGATACTTCATAGCAAGTAGTAAAAAAAGAAAAAATGTGTGTGTACATAATACACATACATACATATATTTTCTGTTTAGGAGGGTAACTGTAGGATAAGTAAAATTATTTAAATTTTATTTGATGTCATTTTGAATATTGTAATACATTTAATGTATTATGAAACAGAATGAATATACGTGTGTTTTTTATTAGGACTGAGATCTCTGTAGTTTTGATTTGACGTAATTAAAAAATGCCAATAAGTATTCTCAAATTAATTCCTCAGGTATTTTATTTTTTAAGGTTTTATTTTGCCCATATGAAAAGTAGACCAATTGGCTTTTTTTCTTTTTACTATTTTGATGTTTAAGCTGCTTATCACACTGTATTACCCTGCATTAATGAGTATTCCTACTGTGCAAAATTCTATCAAAAATGATGGTGTGAATGTCATTTTTAATTGGAAGTTTATACAGTCAAATTTATAGTACACAACAAAAAATATGTATGTAGTTCTGCTCCAAGCCTTTTTTAGGCTTTTGATCTTTTTGGTTTAGGTATACATTTTTATCAGTCTAAGTTTAAATTTAGTCGAGAATCTGTACTGATATTACTAAGTTTATATTAATACCATTATTGGGAATAGAGGGAAACTAAGGCACAGGATAATTATAATGTCTTTTAATTATAAGAAATAATGCCTTTTAATTATAAGAAGAGCAAATATAAAAAATACTAAGAATCAATATTCAGAGATCCTTTTTAGACATAAAAATTTGCTGACCACAGCCTGCTGACCAATTCTGTGTATTCCACAAAAGTCATAATATCTGATTTCTGTCTGTTTTATTTTTGAATGCCTTGCACTTAGATGCCTGGTAAAAAGACAAAGATTCAAATGAATCAAAGGCATAAATAGCTGATTTCCTTTATTTGATTCTTAAATAGGAGAAATAATACCTCCTGGGTTGCCTACCTCAGGAACCTTCTTTTCTAATCACAAAGCACAATGAACTATTTATTGATTTAACAAAACATTCTTTGGCAGCATGCGATATTGCATTAAATTATTTAGCAATGTGAAAAATGAAATGAAAGCTGCAAAACTTATAAAAGGAAGCAAACAGTCAGACCCGAAACATATTTATCCTCAGCCATTGTGCCTAGGTAATTCAGGGCATATGGTATGTAAATGATATTTGGAGATCCTTGCCAAATCTACACACGACGGGATAAATTAGGGACAGGTTTCCCTGGGTGTAAGTCCCATGACTGTGGCCGGCACACTCTCTGCTCGGTTATGTATGTCCTGTTCTTGTCTTTCAGCAAGAGCATCACGCAGCACTCAGTGGCCAGACAGGGTCCTCAACCGGCTTCAGAGACATTATTTGTAATTTCCAAGACTTGATTCTATGATTAAATTACAAAAAATAGTACCAGTTTGCCAAACCTCCCATTGATCTCACATTTGAAAAGTTAAGCTCTGAATAATTTATCAGTATATATTTGGATATTAAGCTGTTTAAAAGGGCGTCTTTAACAGTGGAGATTGAGTGCTTCTTAGTCACTAAAGAAAGATGTTACTAAGTAGTGACTTTTTCTAGGGTAGGCTTAAGAGGTTTTCGGGAATAGACTATGAATTATTTTGAACAATTAATAATTTTGGTCCCAACTTAGCCTACTTATAATTTATTCATTCAGCTTGATAACTCAGAATTGCTTATTTTTGATTTATGACATGTATTTTGAAATACCTGCTATCATTTCTAGAATGGTGAAGGCACTATTCCTTTCTTCCATGCAAAACTCATGTTAGGTAGGCAAGAGGTGCTGTTTTCTTTTTCCTGAAGGGGATTTCTTTTCTAAGCTGTAGATCTTAGCCTATAGTTTTTAGTGCTTTAAATTAAGCTCCATTTTCATTTAGCTTGGAACCATGCAATTGGAGATTTTGGTTAGAAACTATGGCAGATCTTTTTCTCCTGTGATAAATAGTGCATTTACTATGAAGTCTCAGTTGTGAATATAAGACTTAGATGTATTTATAAAAGTTATTTCAGAGTATTATTTTAAGATAGGTAGAGTATGGTTTTATTGTTCTTACTATTAATAATGCTTTTACTAAACAAAGCTGTTAATTCTGTTATAAAAGAAAATACTGCTAATACTATGGTTTTTATCTGAATTAGCAGTTTAGGCCCTGTCTCTAGTGTTACTATTTCATTTGTGAAACACAAATATCCTGCAAGTTACTGCATGGAAGATGAACTTAGACCAGTTCTTGTCTATTTCTGTGCAAATGGTTAAAATCAGAGGGAAAAAAATACCTTTGAGATCAATATCAATCAACTTGACACAGATTCAGCTTGAAATTCATGAAAGTGGTTATGTTTCCAGAGGAGTTCATATAATTATCGTGTAGCCCATAGTTTGTGAACTCAAGGCAAAGTTCTGAGCTGGCTATTCTGGGACCATCCTTGGTTCATTGAAGCTACTTTGCATAGCTGTGCTTCAAACTCAACAACAGAAAGCAAATAGAACAGGTACTGAAAAATAAATCTCTATCTGCCATTCAGCTTTTTTTTGTAACTTGCAGCCTTGAAAAATAACAAAAAGGGTAATCAAAGTTGAGATTAGAGAGTCCAGATTATATGTATTACACAGGAGAATGGTATGGCCTGAGTTTACTTAAATGTTCTAAGCACCGTGATGTCAACATGTTAAACAACACAGCCGCTTACCAAGATTTTGGTTTTAAATGTCAGTCATTGGATCACATTTGAAATGAAGCAACAGCATTTTGTTCAAATAAATTAAGGTATATTGGGAAATGCTGAGGTGAGTTAAGTAGTTTTTTGTTTTGGGGCTGGGTTTCTAGCAAGACATACACAATAAAGATAAAACATCTCAAGTATTAAAAGTCTATTTTCATGCACAGTTTATTCAAAATGACTCAATAGTTTTCAATCTTTTTGGAAAGAGAAGAATATAAAGAAAGGGATAAATGAAATTTGCATGATCTCTGCAAACAACTCTGCATAGCAAATAGAAGGTTCTGGCAATTTCCTTTCAAGCATCTGAAAATTGGGAATTATAGAGGAAACTTGGACAGATCCTTAGCTTTGGCATTGCTACCAGGTGGCTGTGTGATATCAACAAGTTAGGAAATTTTTAAGAGAAAGGTAAAAATTAAAATGATAACTTATTTTAGCATACGCTTTCAGACAAGGTATTTCTTAGTTAAGAATATTGAAAGAGTATTGTCGTATTTATTTGTATATACTCAGTGAATTTTTGCTAGACTTGACAGAAGAAGCTTGTTTCATAAATGGTATGGCTTCTGTGTATTTAGATCTTAAATGTGATCAAATCAGCCTTTACAAAACATTAATGCCTAGGATTTTAGTGAACAAAATTCTGTTTATCAGATTTGAACATCACAGAGGTGGGGATAGAGAGTATATAATTTCTTCCATATATTATTATTTTTGTGTGTGTGTGGTTTTTGGCCGGGGCTGGGTTTGAACCCGCCACCTCTGGCATATGGGACTGGCGCCCTACCCCTTTGAGCCACAGGCGCTGCCCCTCCTCCTCCATATTATCAAAAGGGACTTTATCTCCTCAAAAGATAAGAAACCCTGATGTTAGCCAGAAGTTTTGTGTGTTGATCAATCCTACAGCAACATATATGTATACTCAGTTAGCATTGAACCTGCTTCAGATTTTAAAATTCAGCAAATATGGGCGGTGCCTGTGGCTCAAAGGAGTAGGGCTCTGGCCCCATATGCCCGAGGTGGCGGGTTTAAAACACAGCCCAATTCATAATTGCTAAGTCATGGAAGAAGCCCAAGTGCCCATCCATCCACGAATGGATTAATAAATTGTTGTATATGTACACCATGGAATATTATGCAGCCTTAAAGAAAGATGGAGACTTTACCTCTTTCATGTTAACATGGATGGAGCTGGAACATATTCTTCTTAGTAAAGTATCTCAAGAATGGAAGAAAAAGTACCCAATGTACTCAGCCCTACTATGAAACTAATTTAGGGTTTTCACATGAAAGCTGTAACCCAGTTACAACCTAAGAATAGGGGGAAGGGGGAAAGGGAGGGGAGGGAGGGGAGAGGTGGGTAAAGGGAAGGGGAATGGTGGGATTACACCAGCGGTGCATCTTACAAGGGTATATGTGAAACTTGGTAAACGGTCTGTGAAGCTAGTGAATGATGCCCCATGATTATATCAATGTACACAGCTATGATTTAATAAAAAAAAAAAAATAAAAATAAAAAAATAAACCCAGCCCCAGCCAAAAAATACTGCAAAAAAAAAAAAAAATCACCAAATACTTAACAGCACACCTATTAGTTAGTAGACTTCTTAGAGGGCAGATAGCAGTGGCCCAAGTTTCTGCCATTTTGAGGATTTGTACAAAGATATACATATGTGCACAAGTAGTTGTACAAGCATGAGTTCACTTTTTAATGCTTTGCAGGGGCCTACCACCACTGATTCTCCTTACAGACTAATAAATACAGAGACTCTATGACCCTTAAAAGTCCAGTGATTACAAGCACATACTCCATTATGTAATCAGACAACCCATGATAACAATGTAATATATAATATAGAGATGAAATCAACCACATGGTTTACCACAATTGTTGATGAGTTTCTTTGTTATCAGCATATATTTCTGTTAATAATGAAAGAAAATGACATTTTTTAAAAAGTTCTTTTTCTTTGTAGTGCCTAAAACCAGTTAAATGGAATCTGTTGGAAAGGACAACAAATAAAAAGTTAAATATGTGGAAATGACACAGAAAGCACCTGTTTTCTTCATCTGGTTTGCTTTCACGTCATTAGGAAATAAGGTCTAGACATAGGAGTATGTGGTGTTCCTCTAACAAAATATTTATGAAACTGAATGTTTAAAGTAGAATATAGATTAATGAGTAGGAGGTGACTTCCCTAGAAAAATTATAGAATATGTAAAACAAACATGAGTTGTATCACACCTATGGACTGGGTTGTCAGTAACACATCTCAAAAGATGACTGTTCTCATTTTTCTATTTTTGGCCTGTTGTTGACTTTTCCATTGAGAAAATAGCCACACCAATCAAGAGAAAGGGGTAAACTAGGTCCTCCAAGCCCCCTGTCTCTGAAGTGTATGTGCCAATGAATACTCTCTCTACCGGCTCAGCAAGTAAAATTTGGTCCATCCTTAATCTTGAGCAGGTGAGGGAAAGGCTAAATTCATGAAATCAAAGATAATAATTCAGAGATTTGAAATCTAGAGGAAGGATTCATCACGATTTGTGTGTGTGTGTTTATCTGTATAAAGTAGATACAGCATCAATGAAATTTTTATCTAATAATATGCTCATTTTTCCTTTTCATGCAGCCTTATTCTCAAATTGAAGTTACAGCTGGCTAGAATGTGCTTTTTTCTACAAACCCTTTTCTCTCTGGATTTGATTTCTTTCATGGAAAGGAAAGAAATATATCTCTTTTAGTCCTCATTCACTCAATGAGCAAAATGTTATTGAGCTTCTATTGTGTAAGGACTGGGGTGAGGCAAAGACAGCTAAATCATAATCTCTGTTCTTTATAAATATGCAATATTGGGGGGCAGTAAATGAATCGTTTATTTAACAACAACTCATGGCATCAAACTTTTCTGGAAAATCCTATATTCTAGAATGTGGTCCTTATCTGGAAATAACTGTAGAACTTGACTCTGGATCTCAGAGAGCTGCAGACCTGCCATGATAAGGGCAGTGGCCACAGACACTCAAATGAGCTTCTGTCTAGCAGCTTCTGTGTGTTTCTTCCCTGAAAATCACAAGGACTTTGTGGAGCTTTGGCTCAAGCGGCTGCAGAAACAAATTTTGATTGTTTTTGTATTTTCAGGGATTGATTAGCCAGAGATGATTCATTTATAATAAAAACATAAAGCAGAGAATTTCAGAGTTGGAAAAAAACAGGGCTGATCACGATTTATCATTTATTTGAAAATTATTTATTTACAAGAAACAGAGATTTAGGCAAAGCTAGAACTCACTGAGGTGTAGAGAGCCATACAGAAATTAAGTCAGAGCTTAAACCAGCATCTTGGTGTCTAACCTCTACATTCTACTGTGTATTTAATAAGGCCAAGAGGGCAGGTGGTGGGGAAGAACCAGAAACTTTACTGAAATTCTTTTTTTTTTTTTTGAGACAGAGCCTCACTGTGTTGCCCTCAGTAGAATGCCGTGGTGTCATAGCTCACAGCAACCTCAAACTCTTGCTTAGGCTCAAGCGATTCTCTTGCCTCAGCTTCCCTAGTAGCTGGGGCTACAGGTGCCCATCACAAAGCCTGGCTATTTTTGTTGTTGTTTACAGGTCTGGGGCGGATTCAGACCCACTAGCCCCAGTGCATGTGGCCGGCACCCTAACCACTGAACTACGGGCACCAAACCTCTATGGAAATTCCTTAAAGACAAAAAGACAATTTATTTTTTTAAGCTTTATTGATATGTGTAATCATTTGTTTAATAATTGTACTAGTAAGAATGACTCAATCAGCTTGGTACCCATTGCTCAGTGGTTAGGGCACCGGCCACATACACTGGGGCTGGTGGGTTCAAACCCGGCCAGAGCCTGCTAAACAACAGTGATGACAACAACAAAAAAATAGCCATGTGTTGTGGCGGGCACCTGTAGTCCCAGCTACTTGGGAAGCTGAGGCAAGAGAATCGCTTAAGCCCAAGAGTTGGAGGTTGCTGTGAACTGTGATGCTATGGCACTCTACCGAGGGCAACATAGTGAGAGTCTGTCTCCAAAAAAAGAATTGACTTAATCCAGAATGTTTAACTCTCAAAAAATATAAACAAAATAAGTTTAATTTTTGTATACATATTTTTATTGCAAAAAGTATAAGAAATTGATCAGGTAAGGATCTGCAAGTTAACACTGCTAGTGAGTCTGAAGGTCGTAGTAGCCCACATACAAAATGGGTTTGGCTTGAAGGCCTTTCGTCTACATTGTAGACTAGGTACCCTCTTTTCGCACACATTTTTTGCGTGTTAGTGTTAAGTAGGTAGACTCCCAAATCCCTTAGCAAATGTGGCTTTCAGATTCTGAACAGATGTCAAAGGGCATGTCCCATTCTGTGGTAAAGGAAATCTTCAGTTGGGGGAAGGTGAGAAAGTTGAGCTGTTTGGGGAGTTTTGACTCTCGTAAGAAATTTTGAAGTTGTTTTATGTTCAGAATGCATTTGATAGCTAGGCTTGAAGAAGGCAAAATGCTGAGATTCACAAAGTGAACATACTCTTGTCCAACCAACAGAGACAACTTTCCTGCCTCTAGTTTCTGCTTTGGCCGTTTGTGCCAGTGACTATGAAGGCACTCTCTTAATCAGGCTTTCCCAAACACAAAAGAAGGAAACCCAGCTATCACTGCCATAGTACGCTGGGCATGCATCACCTATACCTGATTCAGCTGGCCTAAATTTATCACTGCCAAGTTTGTCCTGAATGATTCTTATGTTAGTCCTGTTTGTGTTCAGGAAAAGCTTATGGATGTTTTTCAGTTTTATTTAGTGGGAGCTCAGAATTTTTTTTTAATTGCACCTTGTCTTTTTAAAACATTTGCTTTTGTGTTACTCATGGGATTTACTGTAAGCTCTTGTCTCTCTCTAGCTTTTTTTTTTTTTTTTTTTTTTTTTGCAGTTTTGGCCAGGGCCGGGCTTGAACCTACCCCTGGTATATGGGGCCGACGCCCTACTCCTTGAGCCACAGGCGCTGCCCTAAGCTCTTGTCTCTTCATGGAAGGTGATGCAAGACTGTCCCTCCATGGTCCTGGAGTGGGTATTATTTCAGTGCTTATGATTAACAGAACGAACAATCACTTATTTTTAGAACTCAGTGGTTAAAATTCAAGGTCATTTTGAGGTAAAGAACACAACATTTAGCTCAGGAATGGACTGATGACCAGCTTAAGCTCAGTTTTCCCTTTTAATTGGCCTTGAGGGAACTTAAATCAGCTACTTTTTCCTCCTCGAAACACCATCAGTTCTTGTTCAAAGTGGCTGATTTCCAGTTGCACAAAAGCATATTTTGGGGAAAATGTACTGCAACAAGAACTGTAAGTAAGTGCTGCAGGGTCCCCTCCCGGTCTGATACTCCCTTCCATTTTAGAATGTGTTTCTTTCGTTCCTGTCACCTGCTCTTTCATTCTGAGTGTTTATGAGAGATGATCATTAAAGTATTCGAAAACTGTTTCTTCACAGTCTACCTGGTCCTTGTTCTCTTGGCCCCCTGATGTTAAACAGTTAAAGGTGATCAATGTTAGAAGTCTCGGCTAGAATTCCCATGCCAAAGGTGGGTAACAAACCCTAGACAATTAGTCTGTTTAGAATGAAAATTCTTTTTGTTGTGATACCATATTTCCCCCTGATGACTGAGCATTGCAGCGAGAGGCCCAGTATTTATTTGCAAATTTTAAAAACTCCTGCACATCCTGTGTCCAGATTCCAGTTGGCTTCATCAATCCATTTTGTTATAAGTTTCTCGAATGTAATCTTGCATCCCAGACAAACATACCCAGGATTTCCCCTTTAAGTTTTTGGGAATTCATTTTGCACATGTTCTGATTTGACGGAAAACAAACAATTGCCGTCCCATTTCACTGGACTCAGGTGGTTGTGGTGAGCCCACTGGCCTGCTGCGTCTAGGAAGGGCAGCAATCTGAGTCAGCTTCCTCCATCTCTGCTTTCATATTGTCCAGCATGAGGCTTCCTCATTGTACCAAAATAGAAATGGTTTGTTTTTGTATCAAACTTAGAGACCAGCTATGGAGTGCACTGGGGCAGGATAAAAGTTTTTTATTTTTATTTTATTAGAGAACATTCCACTTATCCCAGGGGAGAGAGATTGATTTGGGGAGGTGGGGAGTAAGAAGGATAATGAAATCTTTTCACCTTAAATAAAATATCACCTTTAGGGCAGCACCTGTGGCTCAAGGAGTAGGGCGCTGGTCCCATATGCCGGAGGTGCTGGGTTCAAACCCAGCCCCGGCCAAAAACCACAAAAAAAAAAAAAAAAAAAAAAAATCACCTTTAGTCTTCATAAGTGTCCATTGTACTATCTTTGCCTAATTTCATTTAAAATTTGATAGACTTTTTTTTTTTTTTTTAGACAGAGTCTCACTAAGTCGCCCTCAGTAGAGTGCTGTGGCGTCACAGCTCACAGCAACCTCAAACTCTTGGGCTTAAGCAATTCTCTTGCCTCAGCCTCCCAAGTAGTTGGGACTGCAGGCACCTGCCACAACGCCCAGCTATTTTTTTGTTCCAGTTGTGGTTGTTTAGCAGGCCTGGGCTGGTTTTGAACCTTCCACCCTCGGTATATGTGGCTGGCGCCATAACCACTGTGCTATGGGTGCTGAGCCGATACTTGATACATTGAATAGTAAATTTATGACTTCACAATTACTTTGCGTGAAACTGGGGAAAAGGAGAATTGAATTTTAGTTTGAGTCAAATTTGCAGTTTCAAGTCTAATGAAGCCTAAAAATCTGTGTATTTTGCTCCTTGGTCGTCACTTAACCATATCACACAATGCCTTTAGCTACACACGTTCCCTTGTCTGGAGGATACTGTCTGGTTTGTTGAATTTTGTAGATGTTATTGTGTTCTTGTGGGGTAATGGCACACTTGTAGCATTCTTTACCACAGAAATGTAAAAATTTGTAGAAAAATGGGAAAATGAATCTGATCTAATCTAGCTGGACACAAGAATTTGGGAACCTCGTTTTTTGATTTATTTTGCATGCTGCTATATGTCTCTGAAACAGTGTATGTCTCTGTGTTTGTATAATGTCACAAAGCAAAATGCAAAGCCTCCTCTTTCTTCTGAAGAGAAATAGTGCCACAGAAAGGTAGACGTCAAATATTTATTTATAGACTAAAAATCTGGTTAAAAAATAGCCCACATTTTTTACCTTAGTAATCAATGTGCATTACATTATAATCAACACAACTACAAGCTATCTGACCAGCGATGAAGAAAATAAATATTTGATCATGTAATAAACCATTTGAATGTCTCTATAGAAGAGACTCTGCCCTATAATATTAGCCATTTCAAGATACAGTAACATTGGAAGTCACTGATAAAGCCACAAATAGAAATTAGGTTTCTAGTCTGTGCTAATTTGATGCTTTTCTGTGATAAAAGCATCTTCCAAACTAGAATTGCCTATATTTGAACCATGCAAATACTTAAAACTAATTTACCTGATACTATCTAAATGACACCAGGAGAATAATTTTATGCCACTGAAAAAATGACATAATTTTGCAGTTTATCTGAATTTTTAACATAATATGGATTTACTTTTCATATTTATCTGAGATAAATATTTTCTCAGATAAATATAAGTAAGTATATATTTAAAAAGGTTTAAAATAATTATGATTCTAGTTGAGGTAAATTTTTTTTTTTAAAGATCATAATTGCTTATTAAGAGAACATGGTTATTTTACATTCTGAAGATCTCAGTATAAAGACGAATATAATGTACACACAGGAAGTTTGTTAGTGTTCACTATGAAATTACAAGGCTGTCTCAAGTTACGGTCATTAGAATAAATTCTTCTCACAATGTGGGAGTGTGCATCTCCTGTTTATAATTTATCAAGTTGTAGTCACACTTCAGAGGAATTTTTCTGATTATAGTTTAAGTTCAATATTAAACATTGACATTAATATTGAACTTAACATTAAATTGAACTTAATATAACATTAATGTTTAATATTGAACTTAAACTAAATATCCCTCCTTAAATGTAAGCAATCCCCATTTATTAAAAATTTTTATAACAATATATACATTTGTATTTACTAACTAAATACAAACCTTAATTTAGCTTATCATTTTTTTGTTGTTGTTGTTTATAGTGACTCCTACTGGAGAGCAAAAGACATCACTTAGTTCAGCTTCCGAGTAAACTATACTCGGTAATGCCTCCTTTTTTCAATGGATAAGGGTAGCTAACGTAACCTCCCTTCCCTTACTTGGCAGTATTTAGTATTCATCTCAGCTGAAATAGGAGATCATAGATTTGGATACTAAAACATCAACAGGAATTATAATTTTAAGTATCAATCTGTACGTGTAAAACTGCTCAGGCTCGTAATAGTAGGTACTCCAAAAAGATTTGTGATTGGCTGATTTTGCTTGGTAGTGAAGAGTTTAGCATGGTGCTATGCTTGATACTTCTTTTTTCCATTTTAGCGGACTTCTGTTACCTAAGTCTGTTTTGGGTGGAGATTGTTTTCCTGCTGCTTTTTAAAGCACTCTTGAATAGAGGAAGCAGCAGAGGAGACCCAAGGAAATGCACTCTGATTTATAGCATGCGGCTGACATGCTGAACTAGGTGCCCTCTCGGGGAAGCCTCAAAAGAAGCATGTGAGTTAAGTAGAGGAAGGAACTGAAACTCAGACCTGGGATGCGACTTGGCCAGAGCCACACTGCTGAGACTACCACGGATGTAATTCTCACACCGATTCCTGAACCTCAAGTTTAAGCCCTCTGGTTTCATAACTGTGCAGACATCCTGATTCCACTGTCTTGGTAGCTTTGTGGTCTGTGCAACACCATTGATCTATGAGCCTTAATTCCCTGTCTTTAAAGTGGAAATGATAACCCCTGTCACAGTGTACCACTTAGAAAGATGAAACAGGTGAAAGCAGTTGCATGTTCTTTGAATTATATATCATTATGCTGGCCATGTATTAAGAACTATTTTATTAGCAAATTGTTTTTGATAGAGTAGATATTTACCTAAGGCAGTTATTAATTTATAGCCTTGCTTGTTCATGTTATGTAATCATGGAACATCACTGGTTTTCTTAGAATGTTCTGTTTAGGTAATTCAGCCATACTAGGCAAAAGGAATTAGGATTGTGAAGCAAGCAAGCGTTATCTGGGGATACACACACACACACACACACACACACACACCATAGGTGTTCAGCAACTTAAACAGAAACATGAAGTTCTACCAAGTTGTACCTTGGGGTGGTGGGGGGCGTGATGGCATTTTCTTGTGTGACTGTTATCAGTTCATTCAGCTCATATTTATTGAGTCACCTGCCTTATGTGTAGGGCAGGGGTGTGTGTGTGTGTGTGTTTACTAGGTTCGTTTGGACTTTGTAGTAACCATGTAATGTTGCAGTTCTTCAGAAAAAAAGGTAGAACCGTGTGAGGCCTATAGATGGGAGTGAATAGTTCAGTTCTTCACCCTCTAATAAATATTGTTTTGTCTACTAGTTTAATATATACACGACTGCTCCTACTTCACAATAAAAATAATACTCTTTAGTTGTATTTTATGTCTTCAGCCACTTGCCCAGGCCTCTGAGAAAAGGGACAATGTTGATATATCTCTGAATCTTCTGCATGTCCCCAAATGGTACTTAACCCAAAGATGGGAAGCAAGAAATAATTATATGTGACATCCAAGGCTGTTACTCAAGTGGTATAGATTTTGAATATTTACTTGTTTTTCATCCAGTTTTTATTGAATGTCTACCTCATAGGTGATACTATATCAAAATGTAGACAATTTCAGGTCAAACACCTCCCAGATTTCTTGTGACAACCGTAGATATATGTCACCAATTCTACTTCACCTTAAATATATCTGTCAAGGGCTATTTGGAAAATCACAAAAGAACTATAAACTTTAGATTGGAGAAGAAAATAAGAATATGTGGATGTCTTTTAAATGCTTAATACTTTTAAACAATCTATTCTACTGCTGAAAATTTGTTTCCCAGAAGTGGCAGAAAAAGCAACTAGCTCCACTGCCTATTCCCAGTGTCCTCAATGGTACTTTTTAGCTGGGCACCAAAGAGATTGGTGGCTTTTTGTTTAGTGTGACTAACCATCATTCTCTTCCCTTAGCTACTGCTAGTTAGGTAACTGGATCAATCATGCGCTAATGTGCCAACTATGTCTGTGAGACGTGCAGTAGTCTACTGTAGGGTCCCTTAAAAATGGGCTGAGATTTAGACTTTTTAAAAAATTACTCTGAAACACATAGATTTATGCATATAGCTTCAGTTGTTCTTATACTTCTGTTCTGACTCCCCACGCATCACACTCAAAATTTATCATGGATGGTATTTCTGTCACAAAGAAAACTTCAAAGGCTGAGATCGCAGAACTGTCTCAGTTGACAAGCCACTGACTTGATATCTGTGATTGAAATGTACTCCAAGGTCAGCAAACCAAAACCAAACGTCACTGGATGATAATACGTTCAGTGTCTCACTGGTTATAATTCATAGATCACCTTTCAAAGCACTGTATCTTTATTAACCATTGTAAATTTGTGCATTTGAAATTTTAGACTCTTTTTCATTAGTTAATGAGGCCCGGAAGCTTAATATTCTACTCCTACTTTTTTTATTTTTTCAGTCTCATGTGCTGAATTGTCAGGGTTTAAAAATTAATTTTACCTCATCAGATTATTTGTGCACACATTAGCAATACATTAGAAGAAATGAGAGCTTTAATTTTATTTTTTTATGTCCGATTAATATGAGGATGCATACAATTAAGTTACATTATTTGCATTTGTAAGGTAGAGTTTTGATTTAAAAAATATGAATTATGGCCCATTGAACTATGACAGTTTTACTTATATTTATGTAATGGATAGAAAGGCATTTATGTGTTTGCAAAATATGTAAGAAAGGGTGTTTAATGTAGATGAAGCAGAATGGTTATTTGTCAAGAAGAGTTAAGAAGTCTTTATGGGTAGTCTGTCCATGAAAAGTTAGATAGGATCTAGAAACTGCCTTCTAAATAAGGGAAAAAACAAAGGAACAACAACAAAACCCCACTTCTCTCTCTTGAAATTCCAGCCGCTTTTCTAAGTAGTAGTTTTTACATCCTGTGCTCTGGTAGGTAGGTACCCTGGCCTTGTGTATTAAGCACCGAGGGTGGTTTAAAGGTTACAAATGTGATCCTGTCAGATTGACAACTAACTGTTCTAATGAGGAAAAACTCCTCAAAGCATGAAATTTGAATGAAATGTGTGATTATAATTCAAGTACTGTTTACACAAACCTCTGGGGACCTTCCGAATAAATGCAGAGCAAGTGAGTTAGACAAACCCCTGGGCCTTCCGGGTGTGTGTGTGTGTGTGTGTATGTGTGTATGGGGTGTGTGTTTATTTTAGAGTGTGGGGGAAACTTTCCACCATTAGCCACGGCTTTGCTCTTCAGAACCAACACCAGGATTCCTCCTTGTTTATTAATACTGTATGTGTTTTGTTACCATGTTGAGTTGTAAGGAAATAGGTGCTTTGAATTATTAAAGTTGATTCTTGAGAGTGGATGTATGCTCGGGTGGCATTTGCTGTGGCATATGCAAATGATTTAGTTTCAGTTGGGATCAATTCCCAGAGGCCCTCCTTTCCTGTGATGCTCTGAATTTGGCAAGCTCAAGTCAGCCCGTCTCCTCCCTCCATCCCTCCCTTTCTTTCTTTCCTTTTTTTTGTTCTCCCCCCCCCCCGTTTTTGTTGGTTGATATAATATTTTTTCAAAGGCCATAAATAAATGCATCCACTTGGCTTGTTAGAAACTTGGCAATCTATAAAGATTCTATTGTTCACTTGTGATCAATAAAGGTGAACAAAGGTTTTCGTTTTTATAAAAAGTTTAGTAAAATTTAAGTTCAGTAAAAAACGTGCGTGAAATGTTTGTTAAAATATTTATACAGAAATTGGGCTGCTGGGATGCTGCAAAAACTGAAAATGCAGTCTCCGAGGTGCCTTTTTAGGAATTGACAGCTGTACGTCATTTGCAGGTTCGGATGTACCAATAAACTTGCTTTAGAACCCAGCAAAAGAATAGCGTTAAGTTGGTGGGAGAGGGGTCCAAAGCCACGGGGAGAACACCGAACTCCAGGCTGGAGATTGTGCTCATTTGGGGTGCCGAGTGCCAGGAGGGCAGCGTGGTCCCATTCCGCCCGGCCGGCTCGCCTCTGACCACGCGGCGGTCCGCTGCGCGGCGAGGTGAAGTTCACGGGCGGCCACCCTTCCCACCGGTTCCGGGGATGCCGAGGGCTCGCAGAGCCCTGGGCGGGCTGCACTGTTACTCTGTTTCATCCCGCAACCCCGTTTTGTAGGTTGTTGACCAAGCAGTCAGAAAACACTGCCCCCTCTCTCCTTTTGAGCGAGGTCAGAGACGTGGTGGGTTTTTTTTTTCCTCCCCTTTCCCTCCCCTTTCTCCTAGTCGAGTTCTCAGGCAGCTGCGTACAATGCTGGGAGCTAGCCAGCAGCAGAGACAGATGGCAGAGTTATTAGATGTGCATCATACGATTCCCTTCCTGCCACTCGCTTTTTAATCAAATTAAAACAAAAAAGAAAGAGAGGGAGAGAGAGAGAGGGGGAGTCAATTAACTGCATTTGTATTCTGCTCAATAATGGACCCTGTTCCACTTTTACCCTAAGGCAGTTGAGTGGAAATTTTAGAGAAGAAAAGGGTGCCTAGAACAAAAAAAAAAAAAAAAAAAAAGAAAGGAAAAGAAAAGAAAGAGAAGAAGGGGGGAAGAAAAGGAAAGGAAACGAGGAAAAGTGAAGACTGCAGAAATTTGTAAGAATCGGCATTATTCGAGGCACTAATAAAAACCCCTCGGAAAAGTTGAATCGCTGTCGCCTGTGCGTTAGGATTTAGAGCCCATCAGGGCCGGGCCGCCTTCCAGCTCCGCTGCGCGAAGTTGAGCGTCTGACAGCAGCGCCGCGGCCTCCCCCGCCCGCCAGGAATGGTCTCTTCCTGCTTTGCATATTCACCACGCTTGGCCCGGCCATATGGGAAAATGCAACTGAAGGAATTGTTGTGAAAAAAGGGACAGCGAGTTTGAAATAAAAGTTGTTAGAGTGGTACTGAGGAGAAAAAAGAATCCGAGACCATGTACTGCGCATACACAATTCCGGGCATGGGCGGCAACTCTTTGATGTACTACTATAATGGGAAAGCGGTAAGCGAACGGGGCTGCGAGGGGATTTCTGACAAGTTTTATTGTCGCAGGGATGAGCATCCTAGGCGGGGATCATTGTCTGCAAAGTTGTGCAGGACGGCCGCACCTTCCTCGGTGCCATGAAATGTTTATCATTTGCCAATCCTAGGATATTATCGTTGGTCTACTTACCATTCTTTTTTTCCTAACCTCTCCCCCCCACCCCCCAGTAGAAAAATAGACGCTTTTAGAGCTTTAGAAACTAGATGCTAGAGAGAAAGTTTGCAGTCAGGTAAAGTTGGGAGGTGGTAAGATTTAAAGAAAAAAAAGGCTTTTGGAAAATTCTTCTTCCTTCCAAATGACTGTTTCAAACGAAATGCAGATATGAGAAGCAGAATTGAGAAAGCTCAAGTTAGGCTGAGAGGAAATGTGGGGTAAGTTTCTCCCTGGACTGAGGTTTTGTGATATCTAAAAAAAAAAAGTCTTACTAAGTTGGAAGCTTAAGTGCAACGGATGGAGTGGAGAAAAGATGAAAAGTTAAAATAGAGCAAAGACATAAAACTAAGGCATCTGATTTAAGAGTACATTATATAAACTTATATATATTTTTAAAGTCAAAAAAGAGGAAGAAAAAAACAGGAATCATTCATGCATATAACAGTATTGTCGTAAGTTATTTGTGTTGTGTGGCTTCTTTCCTCAATTTCCCCCCCTTCCAACAGAAACGCTTTATTTAAGAAAAAAATGTGTCTGGTATTTTGTGCATAACCCCAGCAGAAGGTTTATACTTGCCATCTGGAGGTTTATTTTTTTTCCCCCCTTCGTCTGGGCCCACTGAAGGAAAAGGATTTCAATATTTTCAAATCGGTATGTGGGGCTCTCGGGAAGAGTTGTTGGGTGATGGAAGAGCAGAAAATTATTATTTTTAAATAGAAGAGAAGAAAGAGGGAAAAATGAAAAGCAGCCATTTATAAACTGTTCTCTTTGTGTACTTTGAACTTCTTTTGGATTGATCATAATCAGAGATAGTTGGGCCAAAAGAGACTGATCAGAGCTTTTAGGAAGGCCCAGTTCAGCTGGAGCAATTGGCGAAAACGAATTAAACATGTGTATGTGCTGGTGTAAGCCTGTGAGCGTATGTACGTACAGCTGTATGCATAACGGTTATTTCTAGTTGACCACATACTGGAATGCATACACATACACAGTGTTTGAGGGTGCAGTTGAAAGATTAATAATTTCACTCGATAAGCTAATTTTATGAATGAGCACAACTTGAAAGAATATCGTTTAGTTTTATTTTGAAAAGTATAAGTAAATCATCAAAAGTCCGTAATACTGTCCTGTTTTTTTTTTTTTTAAAGAACACAGTGTGTAATTAGACAAAATAGGTAAATGTGGTGAGGGAAATATAATTGAAAACAAATAGTTTGTGTTGTGAATTGATCAAAGTGTTTAAATCTGTAAACATAAATACTGGGATTATGTAACATCTTTTCTTTTTCAAGTGCCTGATTTGCAATTGGTAGTTACTCATATATAGTTAAGACTTCCCTGTTATCTTTTAGACATTCCCATACATAAAAGAGTACTGTTAATTTTAGAGCACTTTTAATGAAATTTTGTGAATGATGCTTCCATAGTCAGTAAGCAAAACTGTATTTCAAGCAGTAAAATAGATTCAGAGATTATGTGGCCCTCATACAATATAAAGGAGTTACATTATAAAAAAAATATAAGTTTCCATGGTTTTTATCTCCAGGGATTACCAGGGAATGTATCTTTCGTATGTTAATTGTTAATTTTGCATCTTAAATGTCTGAAGTGACAAAATTTTAGTTTGAGTTTTGGATATTTTAACTACCTTTTAGCCAAAAGGAATTTTTAAAAATATGTGTTCCATCCCCACAGCTTGCCAGTTGCCTCTACCATAAGAAAATGCTGAATATGACATCATATCACTAATATGCCCTCTCAGTTGCCAAATATTTTGGTTGTTAGATTTTTTTTTTTTTTTGAGAGGATGGTACTCATAAAATCAAGATCGCTCTGTCACAGGAAATGTATTTATAGGAACTGTTTTAAGGCGTTTATTAAAAACAAATCTGGTGATGTGTATCTCTATTGATTCAAACACTAGAAAGAGGCAAATTGTACATACATTAGAGTCGGGGAAAAATAGCCATTTGGAACACCAGCAGAAAGCTTTTGAAACTGCGGATGGTTACCAGTTCTGCATCTTAGCTTTGTGAAACAGACAAGAAAGTTCAGTTGTGTTTTCCAGGGAAGGGGCCAACTCTATACCATTTTTAAAAATGCCCTCGTGCATACACTGAGGAAGCAGATTTTTGTTTATTCTACAGTGTGTATTGTACTGGCTCTAATTCTGCATTCAGCGGCTTTTGATTTGGTGCCAGACATCTTGTGGAGATTGTGTATGCCATGGGTTAATTGTTCAAAATGCCTATCCGAGGAGACGTTACATTTCTTGAGTTTCATTTATTGTTTGGGGTTCGAATATCTGTGCATTTTTTTGTGCATGTGCACGTCTGACCAGTGTGTGCCTTAACCTAAATTGTTGGAGTTAAGTGTGGTCAGCTATTTGTTGCACAAGTTTTCCTCTGAAGACAACACAGCACTGAATTCCTTCTTTTTTTCCCCCAGTGACAAGTCAATTACTTGTTTAAATTCAGTTTGAACTCTCTGAACTGAGAGAGGCCAGAGGAAGCAGGTTTTCCCTGTGAATAAACAAAAGAAGAAAAATGGAAAATCATTCCAAAACACTATGATTTTAGGTTGTGGGAAGAATACATTTAAGCATTGTAACAATTATGATTTCTTCTTTTTGAACTGGCAACTACAGGGTTTGTAAAATCAGTGTTGCTCTAACTTCCTAGCCAGAGAAATACTGTAATCAATGACATTTTTAAGACAAACAGAAGAAAAAGTGAATTTTTTTATTACCTTAACTTACGAAGTGTGTCCATGATATATCCCACAACAAATTGGTTCCTTATTTCTGAATGACTACCTATCCAGAAGTGTGGACTCCATGAGACAAAAACTTAAAAAAAATCATAACATGAGAGCTGTCAAAGAATAAGAACTCTTGATTATAAATGAGAATGTATTTTTAAAAATCAGCTCTTCCTCAGGTGAGAGTATAATAGTGAACTTGACCAGATAAGTTTTGTGATTTTATTTTTCCTCCATGCATTAGAGGTTTAAATATAAATGAATCCAGTCTCCCCTAAAAGGAATTTAAAAGGCTTACTTCTTAACTATATGAGATAGTTTTGTTTTGTTTTTGCAAAGAAAATCAGTGCATTTCCTTTTAAGTATTGTGAATACAAGCTTTTATCCCAATGTGCCGTTGTCTGCTCTTATTCAGTCTGTTAGAAGTGTGTCAGGCATTACCTGCTCCCTAGTAAGTATAGTTCTAACCCTAATTTTTGATTTTTTATAACCGCTTACATGTTCATGGAGTAAGAATTTTTATAAGTAATATTTGATCAAATTCCATATATCTAAAAATATAGCGAATCCGCAAAGATAAAATTATGGCAAATAAAATTGAAAACAAAAGTGGCAAAATTTCCTCCTAATGGTAATTTAAGATCACATCATCAGCTCTCGCCAGAGTGTGCATGTGTTAAACCGTATAGAGAAACCTATAATTATTGTAATTGCTCTTTTTGCTTTATACTAACAAGCTTCAAACCATGTTTCAAACTAGTTGTTTTGAAATAGTTATTTGTCAAGTCATCAAATCTCAGAAAGTAAATGGTAATGAGCTTTTCATGTTTATATTCTGACTGGTGGTCATATTATACAGCTTTTCAACTCCATAAAGTTCACAGAGGAAAATGGATGTTGATTATTTTTGATATCAAAGCCAAAAAAATAATTTTATGATTCCTGGTCAAGATGAAAAATTAGAAACATTTGAATATCAAAATCTCTCAGTTGGGAAGGCATTCTTAGAAGAAGAAAGTTTTCCTTCATAGAAGGGACTATATCAGCCAGCAACCTAAATTTTTTAAAACCAAAAATTGGGGTATGAGGTGTTTAGCTTTTTTCATTTACTACAGGACGTGCCAACATAAAAAGATTAATATTTAAATCACACCTCTAATAGCATTTTTCAGTGCGTTTTACATATGGTCCTGTTTTTTTGTGTGTGTTTTCGCAAACCTCACAGTTGGTTGAAACAGCCACATATAGGTATCCACTTGGGTTTTAAAGTTTTCAATAGTGTATCGACTATGCAAATTGCACTTGATATTTTAAAAAGCTATTGCATAAACCTACTATTTACAAAACCATAATTATAAAGGAAAGCAGCCAGTATACATGCATTATTCTAAATAATAATTTTAAATAATGGTTTTGCTATTAGCAAAAATCTGCCTAGCTCACAAACTAACATGATTTTTCAAGTCCCCTCTGATTTACGAAAATAAAACAAATCAAAGAAAAAGCATGTAGAAGAAACTTCTTGGGGGGGGAGCTTACTTTTGGATCTTGTTGACATAGGAAACATTTTAATTTACAATATTGTACAGTGACAATGCAAATCATTTTTTTTGTCTATGTTTGATTGCTTATGTTGATTTTATTCTTTAGATTTAAGCTGGTAAAAATTCACCGGATACTTAATCTTGCTATTGTGGCTACATCTTCCTTTCCTGCCTCTGATTAAATTTTTCAAAATCCCTGAGTAAGATACCAGGTTGAACATTTCTGTGGGGCTAAATGTCTTAGGAAGAAAATATGAATCAGTTACATATTTGATTAGTTTTATTTAATTCCTTATTTCTAATAGATCTGAACATTTTAAACGTAGTGTTGGTAATTGATAACCACCCTTTTAGCGCTGTGTGATGGGCATTGTTTCCAGCAGAATTAGGAGGAATGGCATTGGAATGGGGAAAGAGGGTTGGGGAGAAAAGTGGTCAGGACAAAAGATCTAATAGCTGGTGTAGTCTTTAAATACCTTTCCAACTGATCTACAGGAAATTATGCTGAAGAATCATCTGTTTCCTGTTCTACTATAAATGTGGCTTGCATTACAGTCCCTATTTGGCTGTTTTGTTTTTTGTTTTTTACTGAAATTTCAGTACCACCATAGAGGCTTTGAGAATAAGTGATTTCTTCCTTCTAACTTGTTCTTTAATGTTGTTTGTGGTAGTCTGATATTAGACATTGTCGTATTTCATTATTAGGAACATTATGTGTGTTTCCAAGCCTACTTGAAACTTATATCACTGCTCTGCCAACTCAAAAAAAGGCTCCAGTATTATTTGTTTAGAATCACTATTGTAGAAGACGCACATGGACAGTGAGCTCACATCAGGGAGCCATTAAATGAAATTCTTAATTTCTGATCCAGTGAAACTACGTAGATTTTAGATATGGTTGCGGCAATTTGTAACTTGTACAAGTTGTTTGAATTCAGATTTACTTTTACCTTAAGAAGAAAATGCAGTGAAGGCCCATATTAGATCTACAGTAGAAAACTTCAGTGCACCCTCTGTACCTATGAGACTTCCGTACACACACATGAGGATTACTGGGCGCCCTCCACCCCAATATCAGCAGTTATGAAAAAGCTCATTTTTTTCACAGCCAATATAATTTAAAGGTAATTTTAGATTTAAATATGTTTAAGTTGTTATATATTTGATTGCTCTTTTTTTTTTTTATTAGCCCTTAATTTTTCAAACCTAAGTGATGTGGCACAGGGTAAAGTTATATGTGATAAGCATTATTGATTACGGAAAAAAGGTAGATCTGTATATTCATCTTCAAAATATTTATAACCTATTCAGGAAATCATATTTCTAAAAATGAATTAATTATCTGTATACTAGAAAAAGACAGATGAATAGTGACAAAACTGAAAGAAATTCTTCTATAAAATAATTGTGCTTTATAGTATAAAGTAATCTGCTTAAGAGTTATACATGGAATTTTCAGAAAACTTCCTCTTTTGCAGGCTTTTTAACATTATAAAATTTATAATAAACTATTTGGCTTGTTATTGTTTCGAGTGAATAATATTGCATTTATTAAGCAGAAAAAATTTATTCTTCTGAGGAAGAGTGCTGAAGGTCGAATGTACTGGTTTGGAGCTTGAAAAGTATTTAAGAATTAAACATTACTCTACTTAAACTTTGGAAGACTTTTCCTTTTTGTATGCTGAAGATCCGTGACTGAGTTTCCAAACTATAACCTTTTATCCACAAATATATTCATGTCACAATACTGTATTCTGATTAGAATTTTAAAGTTCATATTTCTGATATTTTTGTCTTTAAACACCTTGTTGCTTCAAGTCAGCTAGTTTTCTTCAAAGTCTTCTTCCTAATTTCTTAAAGACATTTGCACATACTCCTCAGGGCACTTCATTCAAATATGCCTTACAAGTGGGACATCTACCTCTAACATTTTACTTGAGAGAGTATGCTGCTTTAAACTCCATCCCTCCCCCCTTCACTGGGATAAAGAGCAGGTTACAACACCTGAGAAGTCAGAGGTAGGCCCAGCATAGGTGATGGTCTAATATCAGGCTCCACCAAAAAAATGCAGGCTTTGGCTGGCGTCCTCCAGAGACCTAGCACTGTGCTTTCCTGGAGACCAAATTACACTCATCTTGAGAGAGGGCACGTTAAGGTAATTGGTAGGACAGAGTAGGGAGAGTTGAATTCCAGCTGCTTCCATTGTACTGACCTGAAAATGAATAGGGGATGTTAACAGTGGAGGCTCACATTTGACTTGGCTTTTTCACCTCCACAAACCTAAGGGTGAGAATTATAGAGTACCTACTGACTGCACCAGTAATGATCCTGTTCAAGTGGGAATTGCTATGCTGGGAAAAACTCTAACACCATTTAAAAAATAGTTGATGCATTTACCAACCACAGTCCTATTACTGTAGCCCAATAAAGTTTATCCACAGTGTGGAAACACTTTTTCCTTTTATTGCTAGCCATCTAGTGAGTGTGCATTGGATCCTCACTTCTTTGGTTACCATGTTTAAATGTTCATAATAAAAGCCATTTGGAAGGCACAGGAATCCCTTCTCCAAGAAGGGAAGCAAACTGTAGAAGTGTTCTGTACTCCTTTCCCTTACAATGCATGCTCTTTTTTTTTTTTTTTTTTTTAAGGGAGAATAATGCTGTATGACTCAATAGCTTTTCTAACGAATAAAATAAATTAAATTGATGTTACATGCATATTTAAACCCCATCCAGTTAAGTACTGACATGATTAAAATAATCAAATGTATTACTTAAAAAATTAAAAAGGATAAATTCTGTACCCCATTATTTTATTGACTTTTAAATATAAATTGCAGAAATGTTTACATTCCTAATGGCATTATTAAGCTAAACTGACAAATCAGAGGAAAAAGTTGATTGGCCAGCACATTATTATTTCTGCACCTGTTATTACAGAAGTGGAGGCTCAGCATTAAGGGAGCTGGATGGATACTGTTTTCTTAGGCTTCCTTTGTGTGATGTGGGGGTTGGGATAAATGTGTAACAAGTGTAGTTTCACTTTGTAGTGCCTTTGTGTGTGTTGATGTGATTAAAAGACTACAATGTTTTTCATGTAGCTTTGAAATTAATATGCAAATAATAGGGGATGTTAGGGCTTCTCTGTACCTGCTACACTAAACCTCCCTAAGCAGTATGGGGGTGGGGAGGGAGGGTTTACCAGCCTTTTAGTAGAAGTTATTTAGTTACACATATCACCCACTTTTCATCACTACTCTGTGAACCTGTCAGGGAGGGAGGGAGAGGGAAGTGGTAAATTAATTCAGGTAAGATTGACGATCCCGGTTGAAAATTAAATCTTTAGATTTTTATTTTATAGTTACATATTGGCCAGGAGGTTAGGAGACCTTGAGAAAAAATTTAAAGCATAATGTAAGTTGTCTAACATTGCCAAAGCTTTAGATTGTGTTTTTCCTTTCGTTTAGTTCCTCTTCTTAATCATGCACTGTCATTTTGCAAACATTTGAGCCCCATTCCTCCCTGGAGCATAGGTGGTGGTAATTGCCTGTTAATATAATTCTCGGATTTCTTGGGTGTTGGTTGTCCACAATTCATTGCACCCAGAGAAACCTAAACTTTCTGTAGCCAGTGGAATAAATATGCTGTTTCTTGCCTTTAAAAAAAAAAAGAAAATTAGATTCTTGGATAATGTCATCATAGTCTTCAAAATATAATGACATTAGATTTGGCTTGATAGGGGAAAAGGTATCTTTCTTTCACCTCATTCAGTTGGCTAGTTCAATTTAAAAGACATGAATACAATGCCATTAGTTCCTGGAAGATACCAGTTAACATTATTCATACGAATTTAGACTTTGTCCTTTGTAATAATTTAAATTCCTAGACTTTAATAACATTGAATATGTAGAATGGATCCCACTTAATCTCCCCCCTGGCTTTACAGTAAAATGTTTACATAAATGAACTCTCAATTTTGATATCAACTATTTAACTCAGTCTTTCCAGAGTTGATACTACTTCCATAATTAAATATGTTCCACAGTTGCCAAAGGGTACATCTTAAAAATGATGTTCCTCTCTGCTCTTTTAAGCCATCTGTTGGCTAGGTCAGCCAAGAAATGGGGGCCCGATTTTATTTTAAAGCAAATAAGTTATTTATTCTCTATTGTATTAGACATTCAGCTTTGGAGGGAGATAAAATTCCATCACATTTTCATTTTGTTACATTTGCAGCAGAAACTTGTGTGTTCAAATTGGTTATTTTCAACCCATGACAGCTGCGATATTTAAAATGATCACAGCTGTTGTGACTTAAAATTGATTTTTCTATTAACACCTGAGAAAAAGACCTGTGCCGTATCAAAAACTTAAATAAGGTAACTGTAAAATTAGTCGTGTTGATGTGGGTCTGATAACCCTACGTCCCAGAGGTTGGAAAGTGCAGCAAACCTCTTGCTTGCTTCCTGTCATTGAGCTAAAACTGCTAGAAATAGAGGTGTGGTTGTTAAATGCATTCACGTTTCAGTACCTCCTCTTGGCCCAACTTCACGGTATCAGTTTTGCTGATAAAACCTTTTAGGAGTCAGTTTACTTAATTACCTTCAAGAAAGATAACTTTCTTGGGAATCTTGATGCAATCCTAACCTCTAAACTAGAGAAGTTGTTTTACCTTTCAGATGTGACCTGGAGAAATGCAAAACCACACTGAATTGTTCCTTCTGGAGGAAGTTTTGGTTTCATGACTCTTTTCCTCCATCGTTTTCTAGATGATGAAAAAAAGAAAAACAGCTGGAAAAGGAGAAACAGATGATGTCTGTGGAGCTTTAGGCTAACAACTGGTCTTTGGAGTCTTCGATACATTTTTAATGTTCACTTTGCAGACCCGTTTAACCTGTTTTAAAGTTAGGTGGTGGTTCCTAAGTAGGGTTGATCTACTTAGAAGTAAGTTTACCTTCCCAGGATACTCAAGATTGCAACCTTGCACCTGGCAGTAGATTCCCTGTCTAACAATACAACCAATTGAACAAAACTTAGGCACACTGAGATATTGAGGTGTTTTCATATTTTGTAGACCATGTGGTATATAAAGCACATAACTGGCCTGATGTCGAATTATTTATAGATAACAGTGCCTTCACAGATGCATTGCCAATAGGGAGCTATGTCGATTAAACTCTTTGGCTGGTCCTAGGCTTTTTAACTTATGTAACTCAATCAGAATTGAAAGCATGACAGATTTTATGATGATAAATGTGTGGCTGGATCGGGGAAGGTACGAATCAGTGGGTGGGTAGGTGGATAGATTACATAACTGCACGGTAATAAATAATGCCAATTATTTATTGCTCAAACTTGTTAATTCATCCAAAATTTTTAGGCCCTCTGTGATTTTGATTATTGCATATAGTTCAGAATGAGATAGTTAAAAATAAAACATTTTCCATCCCATAATCAAAATTACTATAGGGCTGGTTGTAAAAGTTTCAGAATGAAACTATTTCAGAGTTATAGGCTCGGACTGTTGGGTACCATAAAATCACAAAGGCAGAATATCACATACTAAGGAAGTGATTCTGGATGGAAATAGCTATTTGCCTTGCTTAGCTGAAGGAAGATACTTCTAGAGATGGCTGTTGTTTATAGGAAGACTTATGAAAATCAAAGTGGGTATTTGCTGCTGACAGGCTGAGTACAAACACAGATCTTTAGAACAGTGGTCCCCCCCCCCGGTCCCCACCAGGGGACATACACCAATATCTGGAAATAATTTTGAGTGTCACAGCTATGGGCATGGGGCAGGGGCTTGGTCCTGACATCTTGTTCTAGGGGTACTGCTGAACATTCTGGGGTTATAGAACAGCCCTCAGTAGTGCTGAAGTTGAAAAGTCCTGTTTCAGAAGTAATATCTGGACCTTAATAATTAAGTCATGGCATTATGAGGCATTGATAGATGATAGAGGCTTTTCTTTTTCTTTACATAATTTTTTTTCTTCTTCCTTCTTTCATTTTTTGGCATAGCACACTATATGTAGCACCGTCCAGGTATTTCCACCACTTACCATGAAAACGTGAGATTTTATTTGCAGTGTTGTAAATAACAGTGCATTCTTTGTGAACCAACTTGAGTGGCTTCAAAGCAGCCGTTAGAATGTGTTGAGTCAATAACGTACATGTCTGTGTACCCTAAGTGTATATATTTACAATAATGTAGTCTGTATACCCTAAGTGTATATATTTACATCATACTTTTAAAACACTTTGAACTCTTCATGAGTGCATCCGTCGGTTTATCTGAATCCTGTGTGAAGAGAAGTATATTTCCATTTTTGTTTCCTCTGAGACACAAGAAGAAAGGGAGTTACATATGGACATTGTTTGCACCAACATTGACCTTTTATTGTCTCTGTCATGAAAAGCTTAAAGATTGAAGCCAACATTAAAGGCTGTTTTCAGCTTTCCCAGCAATGTAGCTTCTGTACCTCCTCACCACTGGGGATCTCTCTTCCTGCCGCTGCTGTGCTTCCCGTCCATGTGGGGTCATTCTTGGCAGTGATTTGGGAGTGATTTTCAAACCTCAGTTGCCTTCCCCAGCACCCTGCGGAGGACGGTGGCAGGATCTGGTGGCAGAGTCTTACACCTGCCAACTTCCAGAACGCAGAAGCACACCTCACCCCTTAGGCGCCAAGTCTTGGAGAGAGTTGCCAAGACTGATGGCAACTTGTGCCACTCTTCAGTTTACCCCCCACCCTCCGTGCTCTACAAGGTTCTCCAGGTTTGATCGGAGTAGAGATGGCAGCTGGGCACAGGAATGGCGGCTCTGATTGGCAGTGTGTCTTTGGTGTGCAGATATGTTTTCACTTACTCCTTAATCCACCAGCTCAGGGAATTTCAGTTCCATCCCACTGGCATTTCACTCTTCCTGTTCCCCTGTGCAGCTTGGTGCACCATGTTCTGGTCCAATCCCATTGATGACTTTAGGTTTACTGTGGGCACCACATCTGTAGCCATCTTATAAGTTTGCCCTAAGCTGGCATTTATTTTGGTCTGTTTTCCACATTTTCTTGTACAGGCCTGTCATACTCAAAGTGAGGAACTAAAAGGGAAACTTAAAATGTGTGTGTGTGTGTGCATCAGAGAAGTAATAAAGGTTTCCATCACTGATAATTTCTTTTGCTCTTTCTGTTTCTAGGAGCTGTTCATTTTTTAAAATTGTGAATTTACTTAAGGTGAAAGCTCCTTGAGGGAGCGCCGACCTTGTTTTCCTTTTGATCAATCGTTGATTATCTGTGTTTGACTCTCAATATTTCTCTTACTACGCTCTCAGTACAATCCCCTAAACAATTTTAGCAGCAGAACCTGTATTGTTTCTAGAACAGGCTTCAGGAAGTTTGCCTGGGTGTTATTTGTGAGACATTTATGGAGTATAAAATCAAACTTACTGTGACTTTTCTTTATAGCTAAAATAAAACCTACAGTAAATATTTCATTGTACTAATAATTAACACCCAATGAAATACATTTGCAAGCTTGGGATCTTTCAGAACGTTTGCTCCACCCCCATCTAATTTGATAGCACCACCCCCCTCTACTGTAAGACAGGTGTTCCAAATGTTGTCATCCTATTTCACAGGCTTATCCTCCCCTGCCCAGTGAGGTAGGCATTAGCCACATGGTGGCTATTGACTGTTAAAGGGTAAATTAATGAAATTAAATAGAATTTTTAAAGAGGCTGCTTCCTCATTTGCACTAGCTAGATTTCAAGGGCTGGGTAGTAGCTACTCAGCTGGACAGCACGGATAGAGAATGTTCGCGTCCTTGCTGAAAGGTCTATTGGGAGCCACTGGTCTGGGCAATGGCAGCAGTAAGGGGTTAAATAACTTGCTGCAAATCACATAATCATGGAGAACTAGAGTAGGCTGCTGCCTCTCATAGCCCAACAGAACATTTTTGCATTATTCTTAGCATAATAGTCAGCAAACATCTGAGGTAAGTACTGGCATTTAATGCTCCCTTATACCTGGTGAGCAAATGTTTATGTTCATTGTATTTGTCTCTTTCTGATTTAAATTTAAAACTGGATTTATACATACTTTCAGAGGATCCCTCCCCCTTTGTCTGAACACAGTAGGGACCTTGCATCTCCCTCCTCCGGTTGGCCAGTGAGGTCCTCCAGGAGTAGGACTGTGTCCTGATGCATCTTTGTAGATAACCGAGAAATGTTTCTGTAGTCAGATGAATGAGTCATCCTCCACACGCACCGGTCTGTGGGTACAATTCACCTGGACCCTCCAGTAGAGTACTCCCTAGAGCTGGCCTCAGGTTTTACCTCCTGCCTCTGGCTGTTTTAGTAAAAAGTAGCATTTTAGTATAAGTTAAACTGCATCTATCTATTCACATAACCCAAACGCTCCTTTATAATAAATGAAAACATCTGCCCATCTTATCTTTAACACTCATTTAATTCCTAACATGACCACATTATTATAAAATTGTATGACATCTCCCTCAAAAAACTTTTAAGCATTTAGGGAACAAATTTTTATCTTCCCCCTCAAGGATTAGCACAACAATATGCTTGTGTAGAGGTGTACAACTAATATCTGTTGAATGAGCCATTGAGTGTGGAAACGTTTTTCATGTCACCTCTCTCAAGGTTCCTTCTGTCCAGAACAGCCTGGTGGGTTATTTGTAGTTTATGTAAGTTTAAGTACACGTATGTACATACGTGTGTATATAGTATTTTTTTGTTCCCTGCCCCACCGAGTTGGACAGATATACCTAGTGAATGTCGGTGTTGCTGAAGAGCACTCTCATTCATAGGTGCATGCTGAAATTTGTATTATTTTTCAGCGATAACCACAGGTGGCAGTGGAGGAAGGGGCCAGCCCTAGGCTATTGTCAAGCCCAGGGATAGGTTTATTAGGGCCTTACACCTATGCTACTTTAATAAGTGACATGATGGCAGAATGTCCTGGTCATCCTCTTGCTGGTGCAGACTAGACATTGGGAACACCAGGAGCCTGTGGTGGCACAGACTACCAGCTGCTTTCTCATTGGGCTTTTGAGGGTATGTGCAAGCCATCATTGTTCTTGGTAATAATTGTGGTGTTAAGAGCAACATTTGTGTTCTCTGTACTCGTTCAGCTTGTACCGTGTTTAGTTCCTGTTATGCAAATACTGCTTTAAACTTAGAAGTGCCAATTTGCATTAATATTTTGGTTTCATATAGCTAGCTATTGCATTTCACAAACAAGTGCATTTTAATGAGTACTGGCAGAATGATAAAGGAAATGTTATTCATTAAATACTATTGTAGAAAATGCAGTCGTTGCTTGCCAGAAATCATTATAAGACAAAATATAACGTGTGTTGAGGCCAGGAAGGTAACTGCTCTTCAAGAGTATTTGGCCCTTACGGCTTAGAGGGTGGGAGTTAGGAATGTAACATAGAAGCAAGCCAGCATGCCCTTGACATTTGAGTTTGCAAAATTGAAACGTATTTTACTTTTCGACATTTGTCAAAGGACCATAGGTCATGCACCTCTGAGTTAATGTGAAGGACTTGAGTAAGTCATAAACACCAAGTTATAAAGCAGTGTGATCCTTATATCTTAACCTTTTGATGTTAAATCCCGAAATGGAATTTTCTGCTGTTTATGATTTCTTTTCCCTTTCTTAAAATTGTTTAACAGAATTGTGAGCAAAAAAAAAATTTTTTCCGATGGGCAATGTGTGGGAAAATAAGAATTTTGCAACTGGATTTTCAGAACTGAACTATTTTAACACATGGACTTTTAATGCTGCTGTCACGGTTGTCATAGCTTGTGGTTCCTAATTATAATGAGCTTTTTTGGTGGTGTTATTGCAGTTGTTTAATTTTTTTTTTCCCCTCCGTCTTCAACTCACTTTTCCCAGAAGGAGAGTTCCAAGCCTTTGAAAATTCTCATGATTTTGCAAATCCACTCTATTTTTGTCTAGAATACAGGAAAGTTAAAACTGTGGCTGGTGTGATGCCATGTTTTGAATCCAATTTTAAAGCAACCCTTTGCAACCCAGGGAGTAAAGCTGACATCTTTGTATCTGTAATGAAGATAATTATACCTGCAAGGTGACATCACTAGTGAAGTAACAAATGCACTTGGAAACCCAGTTCCTGGTCTTCTCTGAATTCTGTAGACCACTTTTGGCATTTAACACCAGACACCTCTTTCATGCCTGTCGTTTGAGAAGTTGCTTTCAGATGAATTTACTAAAGCTGACTGACACAGGGTTAAATTAATTCTTTTCTTTATTACTCAAAGTGATACAGACCTTTCTTGGACTAATGTAGCTTAATTAGTGGTCAATTAAAACTGAACATTGTTGAATTGAAGTTCTTTGATCAAACTCCCTGGCATGGGCTCCCTTTCTTTAACTAGCCACCATCTTGAATTCATTTGGAATCGGTAGTATAAACAAGTTTAAAACTGGTTCTTTTATAAGAAAGTCAGCAGGCTTGTATAGCTGTGGTTTCTTTTTTTACTTCTGTAGGCGGCAATTCAAAGGCATGCTAAATGAAAACAGTACTACACCCTGAAAAAAATACATTTTTAAAAGTAACACTGAGCAGTCAGAAAGCAGTCAATACCCCTACCTGTTTATTCTGGACAGAAGATAAGTTGATCGTCTGTCTAGAATACATAATTAGTTAATAATTCATTTCCCAACGTCAGTGGTTGATTTTGTTGTTACTTAGATGGCTGAAAGAAAACTCCCCACCCTCCTTCACAAAATCCACAGTTATAACAAAAAGCGAAACAAACCAACCAAAACCAGCCCAGGTGTTGGGAATTGGGGTATAGTTCCAGGAATTTGCCCAATTGCCCCTAAATTCATTCTCTGCTACTCCTGGGAAAATAGTTCACCTCCGTGCCTTTGGGGGTAAGGGGGGCTAAGACACTACTTCACTTACTTGTTGATTTCATCATTTATTTTGGAGGGCATTTTGATCTCACCATGGGGACTGATAGTTGTGTATCTTTCAGACATATCATTTTGTCAAAATACATATTACTTTTGTTAGAATTTGGGTGCAGTCACCAAAAAAAGTAAAAGAGGGAATGGGGGGGGGGTTAGTTGGGAACTGGGGCATCAGAAGTCAGAAGTATTTATAAGTAGATCAGCCTCCCACATTTATCCAGTTACATGTCTTAATATTTAAAGTGTATATGCCGTTCTTGTCTAAACATAAATTGACACCATTTAGTAATCCTAGTTTTTGAAAGCTTAACAACCTAAAAATACCACAGCCAGCATTCAGTGAGTGCTGTGTATTTTAAAGTATTAATTAAAAACGGGTACTTTCATACTGGAAACAAAAGTTATAGATTCAATTTAAATAGATCATTTTCTTAGTTGGTAATGGTCTCTTCTGATTTCTGAAATTTTCACAGAGGAAGAATAAAAGGAAATTGGTGAGGTAACCATGTGCCATTTCCCTTTTGTAACTGACAAAAAATTGTGTGGTTTTCATTATTTAGGTCCAAAAATTATGGTTATAATCAATAATTAAAATTAAAAATTTCATCCATTGACAGAAAGAGAGATTGTTTATAGTCACTGTGCCTTTCAGCATTCTCTCCTTCCTCCCCCTACAGGGCTGATTAGGATGTAATAATTGGGAATGATAGCGAGAGGAAGATGACAATTCCATTTAATTAAAGATAATTTATTTTACTTTAAATTGGTGATGTCCCACATGAATAAGAGTAGATTTAGCAGATAGATTTATTAATGGGTACTGACATCTCAGTTGACAGAAAAAGCAAACATTTTCTTTCCTCGTTGTTTTTATTGCATCCCAGCACCTGAAACTGCTGTCACCCTGCTTCCTTTGCTGCTTGACAGAGCGGTAGACTTCTCCACCAAATATGCAATTATTGGTTTACCATTGAAACCAACTTGATCTTCTACTGAGTTAAAAACTGGGCCAGGGGCTTGAAAGGCTGTCAGCGTCTCAGGACTAACACTGGGAATGCAATCTTCTCAAATGGTGTTTTCTTGACTGATCCTTCCTTTATCTCCTGGGTAGTTTGAGCATTTTGAATAAGGACCAAAGATTTCCTTGGGTCTTGAGTAGGGTGCTTACATAGCTATTCCTTTAAAAGAAGTTACACCTTGGGGGGTGGCGCCTGTGGCTCAAGGAGTAGGGCGCCAGTCCCATATGCCGGAGGTGGTGGGTTCAAACCCAGCCCCGGCCAAAAACCACAAAAAAAAAAAAAAAGTTATACCTTGAATGTCCTAGATAATGCAGAGGGCCACAAAAATATCATTTATACTACTTGGGCTCATTCCTGACAAGGAATTTGCAGAAATTAAGGCCATCAGACGACATGTTTATCGTTGTCTCAGGCAATTGTAAATAGATAGTGGAAGCTATGCATATTTTTTTTAACTTAGAAAGTGTTAACTTTTTGTTTTTATATAATCTTCTCAGCCTGTAATTTTTTTGAACAGCATACACTTAGAAAAATTGCATTTATAATTTTATAAATCCTAATGTCCTTGTTTTATGCTTCTGACAGAGGGTTTCTGTTTTTCTGATTCCCATCTGACTGCAGGGACATTTTGTCTGTGCCTCTTGTGCCCTCCCTTCACGTTCCTGTGTCCGTACTCAGGTTTTCTGTTGCTGAGTTGTTTCTGTGCACTTACCTAGTGTCTCTGAATGAAGTCCAGCCCACTGGGCACCTCTCTCCTCTGGGCTGCTTCTCCTGCCCACGACTGCATCCTCTGTTGACGTTGACCCAGACCCTCCAGTTTTACTTCCATTCATCGCTTTACTGCTTTTTGCTCTAATTTTCATGTACATTTCTTTTATGCTAATACCCTTTCCTTGCCTCTTCAGATTTCAGTGGACTTTCCAGCTTTATTTAGAAAATTAGGCCATATAAAACTAGTGTTTACACATAAAGGAAGAAAATGAGATTTTTCTTTCTTTTGGTGAGGAAGCGGTTTAAAGTTTTTATTTCATTTTAAGCCAGATGTATTTATTTTATCCTGTTCTGCCATATCTCTATTCCAACTTCATTTTAAATCCGCGATGGTGTTTTTCAAAGATTAATTTCTATTAAATCTTGATTTTCATGTTCACCATTTCCTTCCCCTCAAGCAAAGCGCATCTTGTTCTTTCTTTCTCTCCATTTAACTGGTTAGTTTTAATAACCTGTTCTCTCCAGTCCTTATTTTTTTAATCCTCTACTTCCTGCCATTTTTATCTGTGTGAATTTTTGGTTATTGCTCTGCTTTCCTAGCTTCACCTTGTATCTTTTCTTCTTCTGTAATTATTATCGAATCGATGATGTCTTCCCCAGAATTCTTCTAACAAAGAATGCTGGGAAATGAGAAATTAGGGGAAAAGGAAATTTGCAAGGAATGTGTTTTGCTGAGCCTTGGGCAAGTCTGCTTGGATTTTAAAATTCTACTGATTCTACCCTGTTTCCCTCATTCCCTGAGTTGTGCAGTCATGATTTTGGGTAGTAAGGACATGGAGGCAAGGGTTCAAATAGACTAACACTGATCCCTAATTGGAGGTGATAATCCTGCATATAAACTTTCAGAAGGGAAAGCATGCTACTTTTCTAATAGGTAAGCTCGGTTATACTGGTCTGCCAGTAGACGGGGTCAGCTGTGTGCTTGTGCACACATGTGAGTGTTTGTGTATGTGTGCTGGGAGCAAGACTGGAAGTAGTGGGAGGAGAAGGCCATCTGTGACCAGCCCCTGTTGCTTTTAGTGAGTCTCAAGTGGTTCCTGCCCACCTGGAAAGAAATTGGCATTTGGGTCAGAACGAAGACATATGACTTCAGTAGTATTGGTTTATCTTTTCTCTCCCACTTTTATCTATTTCTTTTCTCTTTCCGTTGGATCAATAAGTTCATATATCATTTCCAAACACTTTTAACCTTTTTGTCTCTTCCTTTGCTATTTTGTTTTACTGCTGTCAAATAATTAAAGAATTCCATCAGATTGGAGGCTATTCCTCTACACAGCAAAAATATGGATAGGATGTTTTATTCAACTGGGCTCTTTCTTGTTAGTAACTTTTGTATCCTTGGGAACATGTCAAAAATTTTGAGAAAGAAATACATTAAAAAATACAAGTGTAGTATCCCAAACCGGAAACACCACACCACTTTTATCCTGTAAGAAAAGGCGGCCAGGGAGAGAAGCCTCCTCTATTCTCAAGAGGTAACAGGAACTGGGAGTGGCAAGTGGGAGCCTCTAAACGTGATCCAGATGCAGCTGGTTCCAAGGGGACACTGTGTGCGTGGTCATTTGGGTGGCTGGGCTTGTCCCCCCACCCCCTTCTTCATGCCCTCCTCCCCGTCTCATCCTGGGCACTCCCACCCCTAGGCCAGCCACAGGCCCTGCAGCAGACGTCTGAGGGTCTGAGGTTCAGACATTCAGCATGAAGCGTTCTCTCTCCCTCCCACTGTGAGTTCTGTGCTTGGTCCTCCTTGCTCCCTGTCTGTCAGTTTGCAGTTCTGATGCTGTCAGCCATGTCTGACCAATCAGCAGACAACACCACAGATGAAATTTAAACAGTGCAGATGCTCAGATACAGGGCTATGTTGCCTGGACCACGAAGGGAAAGCAGAGGTAAGGTCACGGTCTCCCCAGAGTGGTTTACCCCGAGCCTGCCTGACTGGACACCTCTTGGGCCACACTGGGCTGCTTCGCTTCCACTACTTCTGTCTCCCCCTGGCACTCCCCAGAACTCTCATTTCAATTCGCTGCCCTTGTCACTTTATCCCTTCATTTATTCACTTCTTTTTTTCTTGGATCGGTGCTGACTGTCATTATAAATGTTCCCGGATTGCCTCTAGGCTGAGGGTCCTTGGAAAACGTCACCTTGTTCGGGGTTTCTGTGGCCACGCTTTTAGGAAGAGAGGACTTTGGAGGATCAGGGCAAATGCATGGAATTAATAGGCCTTATTAATTTTCCCTCTGCAAGACGGTGGAATTTGTCATTAGGTTACAACCTCGGTTTCCTTTCTTACCATTGTGACGTATTGAATTATAAATTGAGCTTAAACCATCTTTTTATTTTTTTCAGAAAAGGTTTACTTAAGAAAGATAGAAATAGATACAGCCTAAATGAGGATGAATTAGCTTATCCTTGAGAATCTGGGGGAGGAAAAAGAGAATTGATAACTGTCCCCCTTTTAGTTGAGTTGTCCATGTTAGCTCACTAGGTTACTGTTTGCAAAAGAAGAACGTCTTCATCCTCCTCGGTCTGTTTTAAGTATTTAAGTTGGTCCTTTTAAAACTTAGAGTGTTTACCGGGTTCTGTGCTCCTCAGTCCCATCTGGAAAATATTTAAACTTCATAAGATCTATAAGACTAAAATATCACTTATAATGGGATAGGCAGAAGGAAGGAAAATTAGACCCATTGCATGTGTTTAGAATAAGTTAGTTGTTTGTTCAGAAGCGGCTGCTGGAGGAATTGGAACAAATATCTGTATGTGGTGAGCGGCCGAGTCCAGAGCTGTACATTTTACCACAGAATGAGCCTCAGTTTGTGAAACTGACATTCTGTTGTGACTTCGAAATCCAAACAAATCTCTGCAAATTTCTGCCCCATCGAGTTAATAAGAAAATATATACATGCAGAGGCGAGAGCCGTATGCTCCTTGCGGTTCTGTCAGTGTTGGTGGAAATAAGAGACGGATTTTACCTACTGGATTACATTCAACCAGCGATTGCCAGGACCTCCAGCTCAGCGGGCTTTCTTGATTTTTTTTTTTTTTTTTTTTTTTTTTTGTCTTTCCTGCTATGAGAACAATGGGATGCAAAAAGAGCTTCATGGAAGGAGTGCAGCAGATACGGGATTGGGGTCACTTTTCTTCTAATTGCCTTATAATTGGGGGGTGGTTTCCACTTTCCCACTATCTCACTGGCAGGAGGAAAGGACAGATGTGGCTTAGCGGTAACGAGCTTTCTCCAGGCCGGATGTGCCGTGGGACTGGGGCTTTATGGGGCAGGGGGATCATTCCTTGCTCTAGGCCTGTGATCTGCTTCACACCTGTGCTCATTTTCCCCCATGATCGATGACCTTGTATTAACCCAGAGTGACCTTTCGCCTTTGCCTGTTCTCTGGGACGAGCTCTTGGCTAGCGGACCCGCCTTTCTCTCTGATTTACAGGTGGTTCCTGAAGTCACATACACTTGTTTTTCATGGTGCAGAGTGCACTTAGCAGCCCGGCAAGACCTGCAATTTCATCCCTCTCAAGGGGCTGAGAGGGGGATTGAAGGTGGGGGTGCAGTGGAGAGGGGTTGCTGTTTGCATGTGCTTTCTGTTCTGTGGCTCATATGGTATCAATTACCATTTGATGGCAATGCCAGGCCTGAGGCCCTTCGCATGTTTGTCCTGTGAGAAAGATCTGGAAGAACTGACATATGGTTTTGATTGCAGCAATTGCAGGTTGATAGAATGAACGCAGGGGTGAGGTGGGTGGGTTTTCCTTCCGGCCCTTTCCACTCTGGGTTGCTAATGCGCTTTGCTTGTGGAACTGGTCTTTTCATCATGCAGCTCCTCCCAGCTTCCCTCCCTGCCCTTCCCCCACCACCACTTTGCATCCCCTGCTCCTACCCCCTGCCCCCTTCTCTGCACTTCCAAATGAACCACCAGAAACATGTGGCCCACATTAAGGACCTTCAATTAAAATAAACAAACAAAAAAAAAAATGTCCACTCTTCTCCTCCTATCCTAGAGCAGGTCCATCCATCAGGATGATCAGAAGTGTACTATAGACAAAAAAACAAATGGGCTGGGCGGGTGGATTTCTTCCAGAAGCTTGGGACATGTTTTAAGATAGCTATTAGTTCAGGTTGTTAAACATTGAAATGACGCTGAAAAATAGCAGCCATAGAGATTAATATGTGTGTGTGCCTGTGTTTCACTTAAGACATCACTTGGAATTTGGTGTCTGCTGTGTGGGGCAGGAGGATGATGGTTCAGAGCTCTTTGAGGACCAGAGAGACCTTCCTCCATCTCCCAGGCCTTTAAGTGTAGCATCTATGTGTCTGAGCATTTCCCTTCAGATGGGACATGTTGCAGACCCGTCTCCCATACCCAGCGACTTCTCTGACTAAATTTGCAGCAGTAGGGGGTACCCAGGAAGTGGCTCCTCATTATGACTGCTCAGCAGGGATGGCATCTGTGAATATGCCAAGGCAAGGTCTGGTATTGGGGAACAGAGAGGCAAAGAGGAGAAAAGAACATTATAGGCACTTTGAATGTTACCCAGGAAAATTTTTTGTTTCAAACTCAACGTTTTTCTATAACGCTTTCACATTCACTTGTCTTGTAATGTGTTCCACAGATGGGTAGCCCATGAGGTTGTGACTTTTTTCACTTCAGCTATTGCATTTCCAAGTATTACTCACAATTAGGAATTTATATAGTCTGAAAACATAGTGTGGTATCTCGTGAGTAAATGCTGCTGTTAACATCATTGTCTTTCTTTTCGATTGAAACCCAGCAAACCAGGACTAGTGGGGGGAGGAGGAAGCAAACACTTGTCCCCCCCAAAAGTTTTAAAACTATAAGCTGAATTTTTAGTTCTAAAGGCCAGCTATTGAAACCTAATCATAATATTTGACACACTTTTTATTGATTTTTTTCACGTTACAGCTGATCTTGATTAAAAGGTAGTAAAAACTAAAAAAAATGTTGACAAATTGGAGGGAGATGTGTGTCGAGAAAACCAACCAGACTTTTAGTTGGTCACTGAACATGTTTTCTTAGGGTCGTTTTCCTTCTTTGTCTGAGCTTTCTCCATATAACATACAGATGCGTTTCTTAAATGCTTGTGTCTTTTTCTTTTGATAATGATTAAATGTTGCTATTTCATTCTCCTTACAATTGAGTAAGTGTCCTCTGAGATATGTTTGAATTCAGAGCAGCTAGCAATTAATTAATTTGCCTCAGTCATATGTTTTAATAGTGACTACTTAGTTATTTGATTTTTAATACACACATATATAACTGTAAATCATCATTCAGTTTGGTCACTTAAGACTTAACATGCCACGCCACTAGTAGCTGCGTTCAATGAAATGTTGAGAAGCCCAGTTTTTTTTTTTTTTTTTTTTTTTTTAGCATACTACTTTCCTGAAATACATCATCATATCAGGGGCTCATAGCAAATAAAAAGAAGCCTATGGGTTGTGAGCCTATCTTGGAACATGTTGGGTCACTTAACAGCAGCTATGCTGGAGAGATTTGATTTGAGACTTTATGGAAAAGAGTTTTGGGGAAGAGAGATAGCTCAGTCTTGAAAAAGTAGCATAGGGAAAAATCTTTCAGTACTGACCTGATTAACCGGCATCCCTAATCTCCCTCCCTTCACAGAGGACAAAGAGTCTAATGGGAAATGTGGGCTTCTATTAGCAGAGACCCACTACAGAGGCATGAGATAGTGTGAGGTCCTGGCTGTATGCTTCTTGCCCAACATTAGTTTTCGGATCAAAATTTAGAAAGGTTGCAGAGGAAGCTACCTTTTTCATGTATAATTCCTTTAAAAGAAAAAACTATCCACTGCTATTAAAATCTGGTTCAATCTTCTAAAATATTGCTACATTCCACATAACTTTTTAAAATGATCACATTTATGTTGATGTCAATGATGATAAATCTCCTACAGTGAGCTTGAACCCTGCTTTGTCAGAAGTCTGACTGTGGACATCCTCCAGCTGACTCTGTTGTTTGCAGTTATTCCCAAATGGAGAAATATTTATAAAATGATGTTTAATGGTTTTTTTAAAAAACATATGCAAACAGCCATCAGACCTCACTTGAATCAGAAAGTTACTTTTATGATTTGAGGGAAATGAATGCTTACAGAATTACTGATGAAATGAAAAATGGTGCTTATTGTCACAGGACTCTCTTAGAGAGGTGGGGACCACTTTGCTCTCTTGATGAGACCTTCTCCCCTTGGGCCCCAGATACCATGTTACAGAATGCATTCACTTAACTTGGAAACACTCATCACTTCTCTTGAGGATCAGAGCTTCTTATTCATACATTGCAAATATGCACGTTCATGTCCACAAGGAAGACATTACTAACTTCAAGAAGGAGCCGGAAACTACAAAGTCTGCCAGTGTTGGAACTGCACTCAGACTTCATGCAATTTAACTTTTGAACAAAATTTGAACCTTTGAGGAAAAAAATTAGACAAGATTTCGATGAGCTTTTTTCTTTCTTTCTTTTTTTTCCCCACTATTTGCAAATCATGGCTTCCTGATCCTAAGGGAGGGGAAAAAAAAAAAAACCTCAAAGGAAAGGCTCAACAGGCCTTCTGGACATCAAATAGTTCATACAAAACAACATTCTGATGACTTGCATGTAAATAAATCAGAAACATATGAATTAAACTTCTCTCAAAATACATATGGGCTAAAAAATAGAAGTGCTGAGAAAAATGTGTTTTGGGTTTTGCTGAGCCCATGGCATTTGAAAAATAGTTTGAGACGTTGAACAAACACAAAGCATGGCTTGGCGTGCCCATCCTTGATATTAGCCTTCCAGTTCAATGGCAAATCAGTTTGCCATGTGCTTCAACATGAGCCACTTTTGCTGTGCTCCCCCAAACTCAATGACTTGCTGTTTAATTTTATTTTTTCAATTAGGAGCTCAAAAATAGTATCCCATTTCAAGGAAATGCAAATGTTAGCATTTTCTTACTCTGGGTGTTCATGTCAGACTATTCTAGAAAATAACACAGATCATTTCACCTTAGGAACAGTCACACCGATAAGGCCTTCTTTGGGGTGACTGGCATGTAATAGAAGGAAAGGATGATTATTAAGCAACTGGTCCCATAGACAATAGTGCCAGAAACCAAAAACCACCACAGGTAAAAACACAACGAAGATGAACAATACCCCTTCTTGGCAATGCAGAGCAAGCAGAGTCTCACACTCCCAAGCTCAGAGCATGACTTGAGAGTTCCTGCTCAGCTTTGTACCCACAAGCGCTGTGGACCTCTAAGCAGTGGGAGTTTTCATTCCCTTCTCCACATTGCACTCTAGGGAGCTAACATTAGGGATTCTAAACCCCGGGACAATTGCAGGGTCGTTGGAGCCTGAATATCTTGTTCATCAGCATCTGGCTATATGTATAGAAGCAGAACACAGGGAGGGAATTTAGGGAACAGAAATAGGCAGAGCTCTGGGCTTCTTCCACTGATGATAAGTCAATGACATGTACTTGGATGAAATCCTGTGTCTGGTCTTTGGACTAGCACTATCTCCTGAGATTATCAGTTAGAGAGTTACAGAGAGGCAGTAGATCCCGTTTTTCTTATTTCAGGATCAAGTTATTTTGGTTATATTTTTTAAAAAGAATTTTAATATACTTTTTCTAACTCCTTAACTCAGATGGTGGCAAGAAACTTGATAGGATAGTTAATAAATTCAGCTAACATTCCCTGATTGCCTACCATGAGTCGAGTGTTAGAATGTAACTAAACAAGCAGGTGGGAGATGGACATGTATGCAGACAACTCTAAAGTAATCAGATAACACACTGATCAGGGAGTGCAGGCTGCGAAAGGTGGGCATATGGAGGGCACCTTGACCTTGGAGGAAGAGAGCTTCAAGGATGAATGGGAATTAAGAGCAAGGGCAGTACCTGGAAGCAAGGGCACATGGCTTATCCCATGACTCCAAGGTAGTTCAGGATGGCCGGAGTGCTAGGTGCAGAAGGATAATAATAAAAGATGAGGCTGAAAAGGTAAATAGTCCTGGGTTCCCTGTCAGGGAGTCTAGATTTTATCATGACTGTAATAGGAGAGTCAAAGAAGCCAAAGGAGGTAGATCTGACCAGAAGGAGGAAAGAGTCAGTAGTTTCAGACGCTGCTGAGAAATGGAGTAACATTTGGCTGCAGGCTCCAGGAACCCTTGAGCAGTTTCATTGAGGTAGTAGGGGGTGGAGAGAAGGGGGGAACGGGCATCACGAAATCTTTGCCCATCATCATCGTCGTCATTATCCTCATCCCCCCCACCCAAATGAGCATATAAATATCATATCTACCAGACAGAGAGTGACGGGAAGAAGGCTGAGGCACTTACATGCCAGGGGTTGGAATGGATTTGGGAAGACAGACCATAAATACCCTGGAGAAGAGCAGGAGACGGGACACAGGCAAAGGGCAGAGAGAGCAGATGTCAACCAGATGGAGTGTGACCTGAACAGGTCCAAGGAGGCAGAGGAGGAATAGATGAGCAAACGAAAGGGGCGTTTTTTCAAGTGGTGAGTGTGAGACTTGAAGTTTGTATCCTGAGCGGTGCTTCTTCCTCACTCAGTCTAATCTATTCTTGAGTCCCTATCAACTGAAGTACCAGGAGATACCATCAAAGGCAATGCTTGGCTTAGTAACGCACCTGGGACTTCTCTAAGCTTATGAATTTGAGAGGGTGGGGGAGTTAGAGATACAGACTCTTCCGTTTTTATAGTTTCATGCAGTTTTTATTTTTAAAACCATGGATCAAGAAACTCAGGTGAAGATATAACAAATTTAGCAAATCAGAGGTATTTATAAACTCTACATGGATGAGCTCCTTAAGAAATTTGTTACATCCAAAGCTGGAAAACTGGAATCGCAGCATACTATCTTTCGCGTGTATGTTATCTCCACGTACCATCTTTTTCCTGGTGTGAGGCCAGAGGTTCACCACATCTGCTTTACCTAAGCAGGCCGATCATGACTGAGAGGACAGTTTTTCTGAAAAGCAGGATCCATGAAATATACTTCCTTCTAATGCTGAAAAAACCTGTCATTAGCTTTGTAGGTAAGGAAAGGGATTAGTTCTCTTTTATGTTGGTTTCTTCCCTTATTTGTTGACTGTATATCAGGCACCTACTGTGCTCAAGCCATTTTGAGTGGATGCTAAGCCACAACCTTGACGTCTAGGAGCCTGTTGTATTAAATAGTTTATGATGGATAAGACCGTGCAATTCATAAAAGATCAGACTTCCTTAAGTAAAGTACTAGGAAAATTTAGAAGTTGAAATACATTTAATTGCAACTTATCGAACTCATTCTTTCTGCAAGTTCTTTGGGCTGTGTCCCTCCCTGTGTTGACACTGTCAGTACCTATTTCTGTTTGGACTTGCCAGAGAAAAGAGTGGAACAGGTTATCCACATACCATGAGGTTTTCAATTTTAGAAAACTGAGGCTTATCACTGTCAAAGAAAAGTATTTTCAGCATCATCAGTGTTTTAGACATCTTGTACACAACAGATACCTTGTGGCCTCTATATTTTCAAAGCGTTTTCTCAGCGGATTATATTGTTACAGTGGCCAAGCTTACGGTTTCCATTTTCCAAATGAGTATCGTAAGAGAAGGAGATGAGTTAAATGGCCTGCCTCTGATCAGTTCATCACTGATGGAACCAAAGCTCAGAGATGTCTTCTGCTCTTCAGAGATAAGTAGGGACCATTATCTATAGCTGGTTGGTTTCCTTAAAACATTTTGGCAATGACAGAAAAATCATAGGTTTGTTTTCGTGGTAGAATAAAGAATATTAAGTTTGCTAACAGAGTGATCATCAGTGACCTTGGTGAGCAGTTTTTATTTCAGTGGAAAAGCAGCCTCTCCTCATACATAATGGCTACTTATTTACCTAAATTTTCCCTCTAGTGATTGATGACAACACTTACTGCTTAAAAAAGGTTCCCCACCTTCTATCTTCCCTATGACTGGAATTTCATATCCCTACAGATGGGTCCACTGCTATGTGTTATTTTGGTTTTTTAATTGAGGTGAAATTCACATAATGTAAAATTAACAATTTTGAAGTGAACAATTCAGTGGCATCTGATACATTTACAGTGTTGAGTGATCGCCATCTCTGTCTGGCCCCAGAACACTTTCATGGTATCCAAAGGAAACTCCGTATTTATTAAGCAGTTTCTATCTCTCTGCTCCTATGTTATATAAACCTTTAATTTTAGCAGTGTCATATACAGAAACATGCATAAACACACACCCAGTTTACACATGTATACGTGCATTTATGTATCTATCTAGACCAGTGTTTTCTAATTTATTTTTTCTTTCTTTTTTTTTTTTTTTTTTTGTAGAGACAAGAGTCTCACTTTATGGCCCTTGGTAGAGTGCCATGGCCTCACACAGCTCAGAGCAACCTCCAACTCCTGGGCTTAAGCGATTCTCTTGCCTCAGCCTCCCGAGTAGCTGGGACTACAGGCACCCGCCACAACGCCCGGCTATCTAATTTATTTTTTAATCTCACAGCACACTTGAACCTGTGGTTAAACTTCCACGGTACACTTAAATTATGTTGATTAAAAAAAAAAAAAAGAGTTAAAAAGAAGAATACTTACTATGCTTTGAACTTCTTTCAAAAATAATTTACTTAATCATCTTTAAAAATTTTCACGGCACACCAATTGACAATCACTGGTGAAAGAATAGAAGTTCCAGACAGAGGACCAAAGGCTTCCTGATTAGAGAATATCTATGCTAATGTTTCTCCATCAGAAGAAAGAAAAGACTTCTTTTAACCTTTCTACGTATTTCTTCTAAGTTCTCACTGGACACCAATTTATCAAGGAAGAAAAAAGAAAAAGCAATTCTGAGCCTGGTATTATGTACAACTGTTGTGTTCTTCTTGTAAAGACATTCTCGCTTTAATTTGATCCAACATTGAGACCCTTAAACTTTGTCCCTTAATATTAAGTAATCATCTGGATTTTACATTTCAGTTTCTGAAAATTGAAAATTCTTGAACAAAGTAATTTAGTTATCAAAGTTCACATTTCTTGGAAAGAAATCAATGGGTCATTCTTAAGGATAATTTTCATTTTTAAAGAAAGTGCTGTCATTTACATTTATTTGTACTCTCCTTATTCCAGAAAAATCTTTGAGATAGTCAGTAGATCTTTAAATTATGTGTCTTTAAAATTAAGATTCAGTCAAGTGAAAAAATCTATAATTTAATATTAGAGAAAAACAACTTAATTATATTTTAAATTTGTCTGAAGACATAAACTGATTATTTTTGACCATTTGTTATTCTGTTGTATAGTCCCATTTTAGGAACATTATTGCTTTTTGAATTAATTCCTCACTTTAAGAAGTTTCTTTGAATGACCCCATTCTAATGGGGCAGGTCTCTTTTTACTTTTTTTTTTTTTTTCCACTTACAGTTTGTACAATCTGCCACTCACTTTCATACATTTTCTCGTGGCTTGTTGTGCATCTTAAATTCCCCAACTAGTTCCTAATAAAAATTCTTCCCTTGTAATATTTTTCAATATAATGTACCAAAGCCAGTGGCCTTGTGCTAGGCAGAATCTCTGCTCTTTGTTAAATCAGTGAAATACCATTGGCTGATATTACCTAAAAGTTTGCCCTGTGCTTGGGGGAGGAGGCAGGCTTTTGAATGGGTAACAGACAGAAAGGCAGCTGATTGGACATAGATGTTGACAATTTGCATAGTTTGTTTTTTTTTTTCCATTTCAGTCTGTGCCACAGAGTCATACATTTGGTAATTATTTCATGCTTTTGTTTTCAGTTGAAAGTAGTTAGGGCCATATGTTTTGACAGAAAAAAGATAATTCATACTTTTTTCAGCTTTGTAAAAGAGGAGATGGGGTAACAATTTTACAGTGTACCATGGCAGCAGTTTCTGTTCAAAACCTCACCAGATTGGAAACTCACTGTTCATAACAATTCTCTTGGTAAGCAGAAGATGAAGGCATCTGTTTGAAGCATCCAAAGTTAAATTTGATGCTTCAGAGTACCCCAAAGAGTTCATTTATAACGCTACACAGCATTAGTTGATACAATTTACAAATATGAAAATTAATTTGACCTCCAGAGTCCCTCCAGGGCTGTCCAACCTGCAGCCACAGGCAATATGTTGCTTATGTAAGGATTTTTTATTTACCTGCAGTGGCCAATATGAAAATTATGCATGGATTCTTATTATTTTTTTTTTTTTTTGCTCATCAGCTTTCTCCTGGTAATTATGTATTTAATATGTGGCCCGAGACAACTCTTCTTCCAACATGGTGCAAGAAAGCCAAAAAGTTGGACACTCATTCTTACCTGAGATTTGGAGTGTAAAGGCCCAGGTTCCAGCCCCACTGCCACCCTCCTACAGTCAAGTGATTCATGGGAAAGGAAGGCGCTTAACCCTTTCCCAGCTTCTATTTCCTTATGTATAAAATGGGCGGGACATTCGACTGCTTGGAGAGATGATCTTTCGCAACCTGATGACTAAATAAGATAATACAGTAAGTCTTTATGATTTAAAAGGTTATGAAGATGTGAACCTTTTAGAATACTTAATCATAGAATTTTACTGAATTTCCTTTTATGCAGCTAATTAATGTCAAAGAATGTAGGCAAAGAAGTACGTACCAGCTCGGCTCCCATTTTGTGAATCGTTTCTTTGAGTGTTCTTTTTAGTACCTGCTAAGATCCGGGCTTGCTGCCTCAGCATCCTGCTTGTATCTCTGCTCTTCAAAATGGACCTTTCTGCTTTTGTCTTGCACAGTTTCCTTCTTGAGAAAGATTGAGGTACTTAGGGATGAGGGCACCCACTGGCTGGCTGTGCTGTTAGGTACAGACTCAGCACTGGGGACACTTGGAACTGGAGAAGGAAGACTAGCACCTTCAGAGCTCCACAGGGTCAGACTCTAAAGTGACTTAACATTTTTCGTTTGCGCTACTTTATCTTATTTTAACATCCTTTCAGTGCCCTCGTACCTTCTCTGATTTCTTTTTTAAAGATGATGTTGTGGTTTATTTATTTTGAGACAAAGTCTCACTCAGTCACCCTGGGTAGAGCGCCATGGAGGCAGCCTAGCTCACAACAACCTCAAACTCCCGGGCTCAAGTGATCCTCTTGCCTCAGCCTCCTGAGTAGCTGGGAGTACTGGTGCCCACCACAGCACCTGGCTAGTCTATTTTTAGTAGAGATGGGGTCTTGCCCTTGCTCAGGCTAGCCTCAAACTCCTGACCTCAAGAGGTCCACCCGCCTTGGCTCCCAGAGTGGGAGCATTATAGGCTTGAGCCACTCTGCCTGGCTTACCACCTGTCCAATATCTAAAAATTCTTTCTAAAAATTGATTTTTGGGAAAAGTTCTGAGATTTCATTACATCGAGGTGTAATGAGAACTATTAACAAACTATAACAGTTTCCCAAAGAGGGGGTAGTGATTGGAGATGTGTTCAAAACGAGTTTGAGACCATGGAGACTCTTTCAGGGATACAGATTTAAAATAACCCCTTAGAGCAGTGGTTCTCAACCTTCCTAATGCCACAGCCCTTTAATACAGTTCCTGTGGGTCATGACCCACGGGTTGAGAACCGCTGCCTTAGAGTAAAGTTCCTTCCCCAAAGTCTGCAGCAGTGAAATGAATTTGTTTATGTCAATAGTTATTTGGGCTTAAATCCCTTTTTAAAAATTCATACTGATTAACACCCAGTGAAAGATGTCAGCTCTAGGTTTCAACCTAGAAATGGTGCTCTTAGAATCCCTTAGGATGGACCATGACAGGTAACTGCCCCCACAGCCTAAAGAAAGTTCCGCCTTCAACTTACTGAAAAGTGAAATGCACTGCAATCTATTTTGGCAGAACCAATAAAGATTTCTTCTCTACATTATGATGTTATTCTTAGTTTGACATCTATTTGTGTGTGGTCTGTTTACTCATTCATGCAGGCACGCATTTAGTAACTAGTTGAGCCTGTTTTGTGCCAGGAACTACACAGATATACACACACGTAAACCCCAGCACACCTGCAAACTTCTTTCAGCATGCTCTTTTTAACTTTATTGTTTCTCCAATTGGCTATCCTTAGCAGGCCTTCTCAGCATTCGGGGTAGAGAAGAAACAACAACCAACCCTAACCCCAACCTAATGTTGATTTCTGTCGTTATTGTGGAGTCAGGGAACATGCTTTCATCCAGAAGACATTCTGCTCTCATTTAATTGATAAAACAGTGCCCTCACGGGTCACAAAGCTATTTATTACATATACATATAAAGTATTTTGATGTTACAATAACTCCTAATGAGATTAAAACAGTAGTCATCATCTTAAAGGAAAAAAAGTAGACAGGCTCTTTGCCAAAGAGGGTAAACATGTAAACATGTTGAAATGGGAGGTGATCTGTTAGACATGCCAGAAACCTTCCTTATTCTGTCAGCTCCTTAAGTTGAACTGATTTTTTTTTTTTTTTTTTTTGCTGTTTTTGGCCAGGGCTGCCACCTCCAGTATATGGGGCCGGTGTTCTACTCCTTTGAGCCACAGGTGCCACCACATGTGCCTATCAGTACAACAGGCCTTGTTCCTTATGTTGACCACCTCCGTATGTTGACCAGTTGTTACAGTCCCTTGGGTGGTCAGCTGTAAATAATAATCATGAGTTTGATACAATACATAGAAATACGAATAATTTACTTATGTCTAAGATTTAAGGTAACCAGAAGTGCTAATGATTAATTGAAACAATACAGCAAATTCTCCTAAACAGTACCTTGGATTTCTGATGAACATTCAGAACGTATTCATGAGTTGTATATGCTTAGCACCCATAGTCTTTTGTCAGTACCAATCAGGAGCCTGGTAGTGAAGCCAACTCCCATGTGAATAAGAAACATAAAGAATGTAACCAGGAAGAAGTCAGGTTTCACCTGGACCAAATTTTATGCAATGAAGTGTTTCAAGAGATCTTTAGCCAGGTGTAACTTAATCAGTTTAAGGCACTGTCAGCGAGGGCCAAGGTACTTATAATGTTGGCAGTAGGCATTTCTCTGATACGCTGTGTTTTTGAAAGTAATAGCAAACATACAGCGTCTGCTCGGTGAATGCCAAGAGCAAGAGAAACGCAGGTGTAAAAATAAGAAGAAATATTTGGAGCCAGAGGCTAGTACACAAAGATAAGACTCTATTGACACTTTAATACTTTGGGTAATAATATGGTGGCTTTCAATCAGTTGAGTGCTCTGGTATTTAATCGTGGGTCTGGTTTCACCACTAACCCTCAGTGTAACTCTCAGCAGATTACTTAACCTCCTCCTGTCTCTGGTACTACTGAAGTATAGTGATACCTGTGCTGCCTGGCTCCATTTTATGCGTGAAGACAGATGAATGCTCCTGCTTCTTAGAGTACCTCATAGAAACTTCCTTTGTGTTCCCCTGAGATGATCTTGTGTTCTTCTCTTTGGGAAATATGGCATTCTCAGGCCCTTGACTACTAAATGGGCAGACAGCACACGGGGCCCAGGACTGTACAAAGCCGGGTTTGGGTAGGAGTCCGTGAGCACCCAGGACTCAGGGAATCCTAGAATTCTCAGCTATCAAGAGACACTGCTGTGGAGGTTTAAAACTCAACCTCTGAAACAAGACTGCATGGTTTTGAATCTCAATTTTGTCACTTTATTACCTGTGTGACCTTAAGCCACTTTATCTCTCTGTGACTCAGATTCCTTCCCTGTAAAATGGGATGATAATGAAACAACAGGTCAATGTAAACACAAAATGGGTAGATGTGCAGTTTGGCTGGAGTAGCATTTGGCATATCCCAAGTAAACTCTTAGCTGTTGTCATCATCACATCACATCCTGCCAAGTGTGACAAGAGTGTGGGCACAGCAGGTGTGGGGGCCGGGTTCCTTTTCCAGTGTGGACTGTTGTAAGACCATAATAAATCACTTCTCTTTATCACTGGTAATCTTTTGAATACCTCACTGGGATGGCCATAGGATTATTCAGTGGGATAATATGTGAAAACTGCTTTAAATCTCAATGTTCTGTGTCTAACTGTGATATCATAGCAAGTAAGCCTGCCCACATTTCTCCCAAAATAATGGGACATATGTTGATTTAAATTGTAATATTATTGTTATATAATTATTATCTTAAGGTGGGGGGGGGGGGTTGTTCATTGCAGCAAGGTTTTTTGGGGTTTTTTTCCCAGTTCTTGGCCCGGGCTGGGTTTGAACCCACCACCTCCGGTATATGGGGCCGGTGCCCTACTCCTTGAGCCACAGGCACCGCCCTACAGCAAGGTTTTGTTTTTTTTTCCAGTTTTTGGCCGGGGCCAGGTTTGAACCCACCACCTCCCGTATATGGGGCCGGTGCCCTACTCCTTGAGCCACAGGCACCCCCCTGCAGCAAGGTTTTTTTTTTTTTCCCCTCTCTCCCTTGGAAATTTCTATACATGTCAAAAGCTACAATGACTCATTTTTATTTAGAATTTGAAATTTGGTTTAGAGATTTGAAAAATAATACTGCAGCTAGCTGTGTAAAAAGCCTACGAGGGATATCCTTGCTTTTTTATTTGAAATAAGAACAAGATAGAGCTGGCGGGCCCTAAAAAGATCAGGTTTTTCGTAACCCTGGGTGTGCTTTGCATGCAGAGGGCACACACTTATGTAACTGGCGCAGGTCACTTTTTTCATGGGTTCCTCTCTGAACTTGCTGCCAGCTGAGAGTGCTGGCAGAGGAGCTGGGGGCGCAGCCGGTCTGTCCCTGCCCACTCCGGGCAGCTCCCGCTCTGCGGTGACTCACTCAGCCCTGCTTCTCCCCACCTTACCTTTCTCTGGACCCTCTTGATGTTTGTCAGCACTGTAATTTGACCGGTAAAGACATGAACAAGGAAGGGGATTCAGATTCTTCCAATTTTACTACTTTTTTTTAACACAGAACAGGAAATTTGGTGGGTGAGAAGGAAAAAAAAAACTTGGCTGAAATTCACGTACAGGATTTAGCTTCAGGTTTAATTTACTCACGAATGGATAATCCAGACTCAGCTGATATTTTTATGTGGGAAATTATACATGATTTTTTTTTGTTTGATGGGGTATATAGATATATATGTTCAAAGTGATTTGTGTTGTTGATATATTAACACGCTCAAGAAATTTCTTTTGGAAGAAATATGTGCCTTTTCTTTTTCCTGTCTATATATTTTTGTGATGAAACCTGGTAGGGTGAACATGGGTTCTTGCTTAGTTAGTGGAAATAAAATATGAATATCATACATAATCATACATAAGAATGTTACATTTTACATTTAAAGAAGATGGTCTTGTGTTGTCTCTCCCTCTTTTTTTTTTTTTTTTTTTTAAGGCTACCAATAAAGACAGATCGGGAGATAAAACCCCTCTTAATGTGAATTGTTTTAGGGCATTTAGAACTGTATGTTTAATTTCTTTGAAAACTTCAAGTGATGAGGAAGCGGGGGGCGGGGGAGGAAGGAGGGATAAGAGGGTCACGGTGTATGATCCACGTCTTGTGGGTGGGGCACAATTATAAGAGGGACTTTATCTAACAATTGTAATCAGTATAAAATAATTCTTTGTACCCTCAGTGAATCCCAAACAATAAAAATAAAAACTTCAAGTGGCTTAAATGGGAATAAAACTTCACAATATCAACAACTTGCACCTATGAAATGGTTTCCATTTCTAATAAACACTCCTATATTTGTCAGTATTCTGTAGACATTTGTGTTATCTCAAAACACATTTTGTACTTAGTATGTGATGACAATAATATAGACTGGCCTTTAATCATCGCTTGGAAGTAAAGAAGCATTCTTCTTCCATTGGTAAATATTCCTCCAGTTGCTAATATCCACTGGGAATGAATCAGGTGAACGATCTTTGTTGCCGGGCTTTGTTTTGGTTTTGGCTTTCAGTTATTGGCGCTCTTGGCCTGTTGGCTGGACTGTGCCTTTGCATGTGTGCTCAACTGCCTGTATGCCTCCCTCATCTAGGCTACTTTAATCTGTGTGCTGACCTTTCATGCCATTTGACGGCTCCCTGGAATCTTTAAGTTAGGGAGCCAGGAGGACGCCAAGGAAACAGGATGAGAAGTTAGAAGGCTTGGCTCTGTCCAAGCCCTGGCGTAAATTCATTCACCTCTTTCTTTTGCTGCTTTGCAAAATGAGGTTGAAATCATTTGAGCTTTAAAAAAGACGGTGGCACGGGTGGTGCCTATGGCTAAAGGAGTAGGGTGTTGGCCCCATACGCTGGAGGTGGCGGGTTCAAACCCAGTCCCGGCCGGGGGAAAAAAAAAAAAAAAAGATGGTGGCAAGAGGCAGGACAGAGGGCAATGGGTGCAGAAGTAGCATGGAGGGGGAAAGGATCATCTGTAAAGAAGTGATGGAAAAGATTTTCTTAAATAATAATAATACAGAGTGTAGAATGGGGGGACCCAATTACCGATATGGTTAACTCACATCAGAAAAAACTAAAAATCTGTTCAGCTTTTATTATCCATAGAAGGGATCACACCATGTCTAACTATAATTCTTTTGTCAAAAACATTAGTGGCCAAGGACTGAATTACAGTTTAAGAGTTTCTTAGTTTTACTTCCTACATATCCAGAAACCTGCGGTCACAGACACTCTTCCTTGGTATGTCGCTTGGCACAATTTGCAAGCATTTTGACAGATGGTTATAGGAAAGGACTTTAAGAAATGTGTAATAGTGCATGGAACTCTAAAAATAATGAATACAACTAAACCTCAGGGAGAAAGGGATGGGGAAATTCACACCTAGTGGGTACAACGCACGCTTTCTGGGTGAAGGTCATACTTATAATTCTGACTTACAATATACAAAATATTTAATACAGTTATACAAAAGCAAATTACACAACCCAAACATGGGTACCCCCAAAATATTATGAAAAAAATAAACCTCAGTGTTCTATTTAATAGAATCGGCATTTATTAAGCACCAGTTGTATACTGTGTATTAGGAATACCTAGATAAAATGTGCCTTTCCTGTAGCCTACCAGGAGAGCTTCTGCTAGCCTTCAATGAGCTAGCTAGCCTTACCGTGTCAGCTGCCCTACCAGTCAGTGGCAAGCTATGGCCCACTAGAACTCCTGGACAAGCATGATTCTGGGCTAGCAATAACCAATAGCCCTTTTGCAATGGCAGGAAAGTTTTATGCTGGTGATGACCAATATGGTGACCAGCGGCTGGCTGCGTGTGGCTATTGGGCATTGGAATGTGGCTATTGTGACTGAGGACTGAATATTTAATTTTATTTAATTTTCATGAAGCATTAATTCAGATAACCATGTATTACTAATGGTTACCGCATTGGACTTGTTAAAAATAAGTACAAGCAATGAGTAGCTCTTACAAGAGGCAAATTATAACACCATTTATTCAGTGTCCATAACAGGTGAGGAGTCATGCTTGACGTGTCTTATCTCTGATCCCCACAAAAATAGACCTTTTGACAAAGCAGGAAACTGAGGCTCCCAGAGATGAAATTGCTTTGTTGTATCCTCACAATAAATTGTGGCAGCTGGAATTTTAAACTAATTGGTCTGACTCCAGAGCTGGGTCATTTCTGCTGTCCAGCTGATCTGTTTCTGTACTATCTGGAGGCTGTCTCTTCCAAGTATATTTTCCCCCTGCCTGATGGATCAGTTAGCAATGTCTTTCACCTGGCTTTGCAGGACAGTGGCAGTGTCTGTCTTCACTCTTCTGCTGTGGTGGTACCATGGCCTCTGAGCCATTCTTTCTTCTTACTGGAACCCATGTCCTTCAAAAAATAGTGTAAGAGTTAGGGTCCATCCTGAGTTGTAGACTGGTCACCTACAAATGTGTTTCCTCAGCAGATGCTGGGAAACATCAAAACATACGTCCAGGTCTGCGGACATTGGCAGTGGCACACAATAAGCTCTTGGCATCCGAATGTTTACCAGTCCATGAAAAATGTTTGTGAAATCTCCCAAAGCCTGAGTTATTGAGGGAGCCTCGTCAGCACTTGAGCGTCTGAAACATAATTCTACTTTGCTGTTTTCTTCCCATCATGGAGCACACAGTAACTCTCTTCAGGGGACTGAGCCTCCATTATACTCTTTCAGTTACTCTGAATGGATTCTCTTTGAAAACTAGATATTCAGATGGTATTTACAGAGTCGCAGAATGTGAAGGAATAGTAAACGTCTATTGTGCAATCTGGTGGCTGTCACCCAAACCCACATCATGACACTTCTTACGATACATGGTATGAAGCCTCTTCTCTTGATTCTCCCAGCGTTAAGGTTTCTCCTTCAGGAAGGTTACCTAACAGAAGCCTGATTTCACCATAAACTTGCCTTATGACACTTTATTTTCTTAAAAGGTAGTTATCAGACCCCAAAATACTTCTATAAAGTACAAACAGTGTATAGTCTCAGGTTGATGGTTAAAAATATCTTTTCTTTGCCTTTTTTGCCTTTTAGGAGCCAAGAATTGTTTTTTGATAGAAAGAACATAGACTTTGATAACCAGTTCAAACTCTCCCTTTACCTCTTGAAAAATTTGTAACGTGGAAAGGTAGTTAACCTTCCAGAGTGACATTTGCCTGCATAGTAAAAACAAGGACAGCATCACATTGTCGACACTAATGCCTGGTGTTTTTACATTCTTAGTATGTGCCTAATTCCATTTTAATTGCTTTGCACATATGATACCACTTAATTTTCACAAGAACTTTGTACAGTAGCCATTCTCATTCCCATTTTATAGATAGGAATCCAAGGACCAGGGAAGTACTAGATTCCAGGTTGCCTAGCTAATACACAGTGGTACCAGCATCAGACCCAACTACCCAGACTCTCTATAATATTTCAGCCTTGTGAAATTGGAACGATACTATTAATAATACCCATCTTGTGTCATCATTATGAAGTATAGAAAAGATGGATATAGAAAATCTACCATAAAACTGTTCTACAAGAAGCCTTAAACAAATTGTTAATCCTTGTCGTTTTCATGCTCTGTAAGCAAAACTTACAAGGCCAACACCAATGAAAACAAGAGTGTCCAGAGGGAGAAGGCAGGAGGCAGAGCCGCTTCATTCGTTTGTTGGTTTGCGTGAACTGGCTTGGTTTTCTCCTTTTCTAATGGGCAGAGATTTTCTGTAGAAGAACTTAACGTTTTCTGTGTGATGACTGCAGGAAGGATAGTTGGGAACATTGAATGGAACCACTAATGCACCATAGTGATACTTCTCAAACTACAAAAAAAAAAAAAAAAAAAAATTAAATCTCTAAAACGTAAACATATTTTTACTTTTCTCAGTTGAAGATTTAGTGTTATCTAGAGAGCTTTGTTAAACTCAGAGCTTCTCTGTATATGATTTTGTGTTAAATTCGGGATTGTAAGAAAATAGATAAGGGTACTAACTTTGAATATTAAATATACTGTGTTTTAAGTAAAAGCTTAATAGTGTAGTAAAAGAAATTGTGGCCTATGAGCTACCCCCAAATCTCCCTATTTCCAGTCTGTCAACAAAATTTTCACACTTCTTTAATTTATCTTGTAGGAGGAATCAGAATGCTCACAGTCATCTGGATCTAAGCCCACCTTATTGGGGAAAAACTTAAGTGTGGATTTTTGACTGCCATTTTGTTTTCCTTATATTTCATTGTTGAAGTTACTTCAATTCATTGTACTAGAATTTGGGATTTTTGTTTCATTTTAGATTTTAGATTAGACCGATTTTTCTAGTGTTTGTCGTTAAAAATAATTCAACTCTTTGAAGAGATCGCGGATGTTTGTTATTAATCAAATAAAGTTATTTTATTTAATAATTGTCTTAAGCTTTCTATATACCTAGGATAATAATACTAAAAATAAAATGAATGTGAGCTTTTATTATTTTTATTATTATTATGGAAATTAATGACATTATTCAAAATCTTATTGGAATCCAAAGTTTGAAGACTTTTGCTTGAAAAATTGGCAAGATAATTAACTGAGTAAAAATAATGAAGTGACATGCTGACCATCCATGTCATTACAGATTAAAATACCAACAGGAGACTGAAGTACGAACATAATGAGCATGGCGTTTTCCTAATGATCATCTCCATTTTAAAACAAAGTCCCTATGAAGTGGTGAAAATCAAAGAGCAGTGTTTCTTTAACCTTCCATTCTTGAGTCTGTTGTGTTTAGTTTGTTCGCTGGGGAGTTGAACTAAAGAAATTGGTTGATCGCTTCTACATTTAAAAAGTGTAACTGTGTGATATTTATTTAAATAAAACTGTAAAGCATTACCAAAACTTTTGAGATGCAGTAACAACAATGAATATACAAATAGAAAAGTAATAATATTGTACCTAATTTCATTGTACCTATAAATCACTACATAATGAAAATTTATAAACTATGCAGAAATTTCCCTTCAAAAAAACAGCTATAAGCAGCTGTCCATTACTTGTTAAAAAAGACTTTTCATCTTATCTAGACAGTCTTAACTTGGCTACAACAGCAGAAAAATAGAAATTGCGTGGTGTAATATATCCTAAAACTTTTTAACTCTGTGGATATCCTTTTCCATGCAAATAACATGCAAATTTATGAATTTGGGGTAAGTAATCTTATCCTTAGCTATTTGAGCTTGATCATAATCCATATAGTCAAAGTAGCCTCTTTATAAATAACCAAAGTTAACCAAAGATTTTTTTTCCTTATCTTTCAAAAAAAAAAAAGTCAAGTAATTCTACCCAAATTGGAAAAAAAAAGATGAACCTTGTGAAGTATCCTCAAATGATGTTAACATAATAATATACATGTCTGAGGATAATGTAATAGAATATGTAATTAAAATTGACCTATATGTTAGAAGAATTGATTTCCGTTCTTTTAAAACATAAGATGATTTAATAATATAGGTCAGAGATTATTTTTAGTGTTTTAGTAAATAAATTTGGGGATAATAGCACATTTAGCTTGTATTAATACTGATTGGCCAAAAAGCTCTCAGCCTAATGAGAGTAAAGATATATTAGAGTCATATTTGCTCATTCTGTTAAGTTTCAATTCCCCTTTGTCGTAGAGGGTAAATTTTCTTTCATCGTTTTGACTTGCTCACGAAATCTTCCCTAAATACACTTAGCAGCACTTCCCAAACTGTGTGTTAGTTGTGCGGGTCTCAAGGCAATTCTGAGATTTGGTTAACAGGACTTGGGTTATTCATTTGTATTTTAGATTCCTGGCCTAAATTTTATTCTTAGTTCCTTAAAAATAAAAAAATTGTTTTTTTTTCCTTATTGTAAACCCTATGGAAATAGAAGCAAATCACTGTTTCTACACATAAAATGTGATGAAAATTACAAAATAAAGCCTTATGAAATATAGGGCTTGCATTTGCCAATGACTTAAGAAAAAAAAAACCCTTGAATAGTTTTTTCGTGCTTGTTTTGTTTAATTTGAGCTCCAGAACCTCCCAGTTTTCAAGGGCATGCGGGGTGGGGTGCATAGGTAGCATTTATTTGATGTACAGACGTGGATACATATTTTTCCCACATCCGTCTCTGTGGACCTGTCCTGTGTGAGATCCTAAGGTTTAGTTTATGATTCATGGTGATCTGAGAGCAATTACATAATTTTTTTTAGGGTGTTCATTCGATGTGCACTGTAAAAAAAAAAAAGAGGAGTTATTTTTTGGTAACCCTGCCCTTGTCTTTTTATTGGTACGTTTCTTTTCCTTTTACTCTGACCTGTGAATATCACCGTAGGCTCATTGCCAATTGTGTGAGCCGCTGCCTGCTTCAAAATGGAGGCAAGAAAGTACCCATTTTCATCAAGAGGATGATAGTGTTTCTGTCTCTCTGACCATCTGGAGAGAGGAACTTTGAGAGCAAAAGAAAATGGAGATTAAAAAAAAATTATATTTAGCAGAAAAGGCAAGGGTGAGAACCAATTAGAGTTAAACTATACCTTATGAATTTATGCTTTCCCCACTCTGCTGTCCTGTTTCAAGGAAACATAAACAAGAAAATACACAGGCTATTTTGATAAAGAACTGGTTCCCCAAGTCTCATGAGTATTAGCAAACAAATGTAAGTAAATTAGGCTTTTGGCACACTCTTTTAAGTTTATTGTACACACAAATATAATAAGCACTAAAAACGAGGCCCCCTCCCTGTCCTGTGCACGCACTGATTGTTGGTGGTCTTCCGGAGAGCCAGGCTTTTTGTGGCCTTTTTCATGCATCTCTGCAAGAAGCTGACACTATGGGAATTTCATATTCCAAGATATATTTGTCACTTTTCGTAGTTTGGGTGGTTCATATGTTTGCCACCTTCTTTCTCTCTTTCTCTCTCCCCCACCCCTTTCCCTCTCTCTGTAACAGTGAAATGTTTAATTGAAAGGTAGAATTTTTACTCTACCTTTTGGAAGAGCCTTGAGGATGAAGCACGTCTTTCTGTTTTTACCTTTCACTTGCTCGTGGGCCATCTGTGTTTAAAAAAGGAAAGGGAATGCTTTGACTGGCGGGACTACCCTGTGGGTATTATGTGGTGAATTTACACCTAGACATTGTTTGCAATACTCTTGTCTATGACTGGGATATATCATAACCGGTTAAATCCTATTTAAGCACATATACTGAGCAGGTTTTTAATTTTTTTTTTTTTTGGTTTTTTGCTGGATTTTAAAAGGGCCGGTGTTTTTAGGCTTTGGTCAGATTTGGACTGGATAGGGTAGGTAGTCATTTAGCATTTTGTGTTTGCTTCTGATAAAGTAATGGACCTTCAGATGCTTTGGTCAATTCAGAAAGCAAAATTCTATTGGTTCTTCTTCTGCAGGTCTATGCTCCGTCAGCCAGCACTGCCGACTACAATAGGGACTCGCCAGGCTACCCTTCCTCAAAACCAGCAACCAGCACTTTCCCCAGCTCCTTCTTCATGCAAGGTAAGATTCTGCTGTTTTGAAGGAAAAGTCCGCTGGATAGGGTTTCGTTGGGTCATTTAATGTCACGTAAAGGACAGAAACAAGTAGATTAGTACGTAAGTATAGAATTTTGGAAGTAATGCTCTTCTTATGAATTGAATTCCTTAAAAATGAATGAATGAATCAAAACTCTACTAAGACATTTTTAAAAAAAAAAATTAAACTTCCTTGAGCAATAATGAGTTAATATGACGTTGATGCTTCACTTAGGTCTGACGCTGCTTGTGGTCTCCCACATGCCACCCGCCATTTCAGCATCCCCAAGAAGACTATGCATATATGCAGAAGGGTTTCAGCTCAGTGTATGTTCAGAGCATCCTGGATTTAGCCAACAGGGAACAAGTTGTCTTTATAACTTTATATAAGATTTTCAGCTACTTATTAATTTGTAGGTAAGAACATGGGTCCCATTTTTTTAAGTGACCCACCTGAAGGCTGGAATAATACTATCCCAACATGCTAACTGGTTTAGAGCAAAAGACTCATCTTTGGGGGAGATAAATATAGAGCATCCCAACTTCATGGTAGGTAAAGTAGGTTTGTTGTCATTGTCCAGCATGGTTAGTGACATGCAGATGGATGCCTTCTCCCACTCCTCCCCTGGGCTTGTAATCTTGGCCATTGGAAACATAACCCCATTCTGCTTCTTAAAAAGACATAGACATAACAGCAGCACCTTTAAGAATGAACCATTTGGAGGATGCCCATATGGGCTTCATCCCTGATATGTCTATGGCACTTACTGTTCAATGCAGTGATCTCGTTGCCAAGCTAATACCCTGAATTTACATGTGGAATTTCCCAAGAACCCCTGTGCTCAGGACTTTCACTCTTTGGCCTGTGTGTGAAAGCCTTATTTCTACATGTCCTGCAGCGTGCCAGGGGATTGTTTTCTTGTGCTCCTTGTAGAAGGGCCAGGTCACAGAGGAGGAGCTCACTTGGGGCAGAGCGTAGCAGGGGAACAGCCTGGTGTCTCAGAGTAGAGTGGGCACACTCAGAATCATTCTGATTAAAAGAGACGTATCTTCTTCCCTTTAGTGCATTAGCTTTTCCAGGTGGTTAGTTCACATGTGAAATTCCATGGAAAATCTATAAAATTGAATCAGGTTGGTCCCTTGGGAATAGAGAGAATTTTTTCCACCCAGTACGGAGTTCATGTTCACAGGGGTCCTTTATCTCTGTGACCTGTCCTGGGTGTAACTCCCTAAGGGACACAGCAGGCTGCATCACTTGAGTACATTCTGTGTCACGAGAAAAGGCACATTAACTTCGGCTCAAAAGAGTGGCTACTGGGCATCGGCTCCCCTTTTCTGTGAGCAGTGGGCAAAATGGTCCCACAGGTGCTTACAGAGGTTATGAATTCAAAGATTCATCACTCGAAAGAGATTTTGATTGAGAAAATCAACAGAAGGATTCATTTCTTCTTTCTGTCTGGGAAAGTGGCACGTTGCAGGAGGGGGCAGGCAGATTAAAACAGTAGGCTCCTTTACCTAGCAGACCATACATTACATGGGGAACAAATTTGTTTTTCTGTATATGAGTGCCCAAAAAGCAAAAAAAAAAATTGAGTTGACATCTATGATGAGCACAATTAATCTGCACATATCTAATCCTATTCTTTCAAAACAACATTATGCCAAGATCATGGGATGTGATAAATACTAATTTCCTGTGAAAAGCATAATTTATGTAAACTATGTATTTTTGTTAAGTCTGCACCCAGTGGAGTATTTTGTGTTAACAATCCTAAGTATGTTACCACCCGGTGTATCACATTGTCAGAATGTTTCAGGAGACTCTTGTTCATTGATACATATTCTCAATTTATCATAGGCATTGTCTATTTAAAATGTTAGTGATCTTGAACTTCATATTTGAATTTAAGGTGACATTTAAAACCTCTGTAAGCTAAGGACTAAAGCTAAAGCAAATGAATAATTTTTTAAAAAACTCTGTGTTTTTACATTATGACTACAGAAACAATTGCATCCTCGATCCTGTCTCAAAATAGCTTTCTTCAGTAGAGTACAGGGTGCCCTGAGAATTCAGGACTTGAAAGGAATATGCAATTAATGTGAAAGATATTCAGAGACTGTCTAGGGCATATTTCAACTCAATACTCTTATTTTTAACTTCGATTTCCATCTTCAAGTTAGAACTCCAAAGTTGTCAGAATCGCAGACGCAATTTTGCTTGCACGGTTCTTAAATCTACATAGACTGTTCCTCCCTGTTCGGAAATGAGTCCAGTTCTAAAATTCTAACTTCTGGATTTAAACACCCGGTGAAAAAGTGCTTCATAAAATAATAGAGTTTCCGATTTCACTTTCCTATTGCCTAAATTTTCAAAAGGCCTTGTATTAAAGTGTTATAGTGAAAATAATCTTATGTTCAAGAAAGCAATACCTGCTATACATTTAATACGTAGCTGATGGTTTGGTTTATATCCAGCCCTCAGGAATTTTTTATTAACCTACTGAACGAAGAGAAAAAAAATGAATGAATTCAGCAATAAATAGATTGTCTTTTCCCCTTCCCTTAAGAAACCAAACCAAACAATGCCAATCTCTATGATAACCTCTAGGCTACTAGGCACAGAGTAAAAGAAATCTGTAGGATTGTTTTTAATATGATGTTAACACAAGGTTAACTCACATTAAAGACACTTTATATAAGTTCCATATAATTTTAAACTTCTTTTAAACTCATAAATAATTTTATAAAACCCAGAGGCTCTCAAAATTGTCTGTAACATAATACCTACCTTATGAGAACTATATTCCTATATATCAAAAAATAAAAAAATAACCTAAGAGCTGTATGTTTGAGACTCCTCCTTCATACACACCATAATATAATGCTAAGTCCAGCTTTAATTCTATTGTGGATGTTACAAACGTGAAATCTAACACTTTTAAATCTGAGATGTTACTAATTTCTTTGTTCAAAATTTGTAGACTTGTCAACTCTGTCATATCTTAAGTATTTTATTTTCACCTCCAAGTTTAAGAACACTTTCTTTTTCATTAATTTTCGTAGAATAAAAAGTGTCAAAAGACTCACGAAGAAATGTTTTCTTTAGTGTTTACCACGCCGACTTGACACAGTTCTACGTAGAAACAGGCTCCGTTGTTCTTTTCCAGTGGAGTTTTTGCTTTAACTTTGTTAAATGTTTATATTTGTTTGACAGTATAGAGCCAGTTGGGAAGAAATAATGATGACTGTCTTCTGATGTAATCAGCTAGCCAACACAAAGATGAATACACAACAGGCGGTCATTTTCAAGTCTATGAAAAAACCCTGTTCTATAAGGCGAAGCTGAATGCCTCAGAAGAGTCATGGTTGTCTTTGTCCTTTACAGATGGCCATCACAGCAGTGACCCTTGGAGTTCCTCCAGCGGGATGAATCAGCCTGGCTACGGAGGCATGTTGGGCAATTCTTCTCATATTCCACAGTCTAGCAGCTACTGCAGCCTGCACCCACATGAGCGTTTGGTAAGGCAGCTTTGCATGGTGATGGGAGTAACACAGCCAGTTTTTCAAATCTCTCCCTCCGTCTTGCCACACATGTACACAGGGATTCTGCAAACCAGTGCAAAGATGGCACACTGCCATTGCTTTTACAATTGTATTGTTTCTTTGATCAAAGACGTAACAGAATCAGATCACCTTTGTGAACCCTTCCGTCTCCTCTTTGTCATTGTTCTGTTGTTTATTGTTTTGCTCTGTGCTTTCTTTATCACAGCGTCAGCTTCCTTTGGCACATGAATACACAGTATATTTAAGTTGCAGCCTTTCAGTTTTAAGGATTCTTTGTCGTTTTGTTGCTGTGTGTAGTTTTGAGGGATATGCTGCAGAGGGCAGAGATGGTCAGTAGGTTTTATGCTTCACCTCTGGACATTGCCATGTTGCCTTGGCTGGCTCGTGTCAGCATTGGCCCGTGTGACATACACAAAGGAAAGAGTTTGTATTTTCTATATAGTCTCATCAGTAAGAGCAACGGTACGGTTTCCACACAGATCAGATTTCCAGTTTTTAGTCTTTTAACTCTGATTCATACCCTAATCTGCCCCTGATCTTCTGTTTTGCCTCACTCCTGATGAAAACTGCTGGGTATTAGAATGTTGCATCTTTCACTAATAAAAATGTCCACTGTCTTCTTCACCTATGCTCATCTGTCCTCGTGTCTCTAGATTCTGAAGGAAGCAACTCACCTGGCTTTTTTCTCGCCTCAGATACCACCACAGCCCAGAATGCCCTGATGGATTTAAGTGTGTCATTAAATTGAGGAAAGAGTCTAGATCATGAGTTAAGTTTGGGATGCAAAAAGATGTGTGAACCTTCAAATCCTATAAATACAAAGCGTTATGGCAAGTCCAGTGACCCTTAGTGGTGTTTACATCTCTACTCTTCACCTTGTAGTTTGCCCCTTTTTCTTCTTGCATATATCCACGTTTGCGTTTCTTCCTCTGTTCCGATAAAGGAAATAATTCTGGATTTTGTAATCTTCTTATCATTTTGCTCAACTACTATAGGTAGAGAAAAGCTGTCTTATATCCTACTCTGAAAACCAAAGGGAAAAAAAATTGAGAAGATAAGATTTCTGACATCTTGGATATAATATCTAGATGGTCTTAGTGATGGAGATGCTGTGTGGCCAGTTAGCTTATTCATTCCTGAAGGGCAAAGGGTAGGGGTGGAATTGGCCGTTTTATATCATCTCCCAAGTTCAAATGTATGAATCCCAAATGTCTCAAATTTCAGCACATTGTCAGTAAATAGCTGATGACTTTGTTTTAGATTTCCTCTTCTCCCACCTACTTGAAGATACTAGGGTGAAAGCTTAGAGAAACATCAACTAGTATGGTACTAGAATTTTCTTTTGGGTAACGTTTTTATTTCTCAACCGTTATTTTCCATTTCTCTAGGAACCCATGATAAGAGTTACATGTGTCCTATGAGCAAAGAAGTTTTCATTACAAATAGAAGTATTTGTACATAATGGAACTTTAGCTGGCCATTTGATATTCATTTTTCTCTTTTTATTTTTATTTACTTGTTATGTATATTTTTGTTTTTTTTCCTTTCCTCCTATATTGCTTTCTTTGCTTATCATGATCTACAATTTTGAGTTAGATGGTTTGACTTTTATCCCAGTCACGGGAATTATCTTTAAAATGTGCTCCGATACACAAAAAGTGCAATTTCAAAATAGAAACCAACTATATTCCTTTTAGAAAAAGTTATGCTGACCCAAACCTATATTACCAACCAAGGAGAAAGATCATTTTGAAGGAGTAACCCAACCAACTACATCAGAAGCTGTATTTGTAATGCCATTTATCTATTACGAAATACAGGATTTCTAATCATCATATGATTAGTTAGCAAATTTCAGAGAGAAGGATTTTTTTGTTTTAAGGGGGAAATGAAAAGCTCTCTGGTACAGACTGATGAATTTTCCCACTGAGAGTGAGACTAGGGGAATAATCAGGTCTAGTTGTCATTGTAACTTTAGTATGGTTAAATCTGAAAATGTTTTACTGAAATGACCTTGGAGAATCTGACAGGGGTGGGGAATAATCTGAATATACTGTCTATTAGGAGTTGGTATTCTTTCTTTTAAAAATAATGGTAGTGCCTAACAATTGTTCTTCATAGCATTTGGCTAATCCCTTACCCAAGAAAGGGACATTTGAAAGAGAGAGGTTTCCCTGGATTATTTGGGGTATAATTTGGCTAAGTGAGTATTATCTCTAAAAGAAAAACATTTTAGAAACACCATTGCCTTCTTCACTGGATGCCCTGTTAAAATAAAATATGTAATTATAAAGGTTAAGATCCACATGTTTCAGTAGTGACTGTCAGTTCACTAATTTTAAATTTTTCAATCCCCTTCAGAGTGTCAGCCTCTGTGATAGAATCCCCCAGCTGATCACTACTATGTTACAGACTCACAAAATCACTCAGATGAATGGAGTTTGTGGTTAAGCATTGGAATGGGTTATTAGAGAAGATTTAAGTTTGGACTGATTTGGCAAAATTCTTTTTTGTGTGTTTTTTTTGTTCGTTTTTGGTTGGTTTTTTTTTTTTTTTTTTTTTTTTTGAGACAGTCTCACTATGTCACCCTCGGTAAAGTGCTGTGGCATCACAGCTCACAGCAACCTCAAACTCCTGGACTTAAGTGATTCTCTTGCCTCAGCCTCCCAAGTAGCTGGGACTATAGGTGCCCGCCACAACGCCCGGCTATTTTTTGTTGCAGTTGTCATTGTTGTTTACCTGGCCCAGGCCGGGTTCGAACGCGCCACCCTTGGTGCATATGGCTAGTGCCACAACCACTGTTCTACGGGTTCTGAGCCGGCAGAGTTCTTTTTAAAAATAGGATGGAGTCCTCACTGTGTGGCAGGATTTAGGCATGATCTTCACACTACGGAGGGATGTAGTTCTAGGAATCTGGAATTACAGTATGAAGGAAGTTCTATTGTCTTTTATTTTTGGTAACATAAACTTTTACTCCAGTAATTCCAACTGGGGGAGGAGAGGTGGATTTCGCCCTTCAGTGAACATTCGGCAGTGTCTGGAGACATTTTTATTGTCACAACTAGGGGGTCGATGCTCCTGGAATCTGGTGTGTAGAGGCCAGGGATGCTGGTACACAGACTGTCGTGCACAGAAGGGCCTGCACAGCAGAGAATTACCTAGCACCAAAGATAACAGTGCCAAGGTTGTGAAATTCTGCGTTAGGCCAAAGCATTCGTTTATTCTCATATTAGCAGTATATGCTACCAATTAATGTATTTTCTATAATCCTTAAATTATCAACACATACGTCAATTTAAAACATCACCTATGGAAACGTTTCCAATATTTACTTTGTAAATAGACCCTAAATACACTACCATTAGGTATCATAATTAAAAATAAACGAACACTGGGCATGTAAAGCCACAACACTTTGTCACACTCTTGTCAGGACAGGCAGTGATAGGTGGAATGAGGGACTAAGAGGACCTCTTTATAGTCAATCCCTAATCCTCTAGAAGAGACATTATTCCCATAGCACTAATATTCTCTGTGGTGTATTTATCATGTCTCTGAGCGACAGTAGTTTTCAAGATACTTTTCATTGCAAAATAATCTAGTTATAAATCTCATTAATTTCTTTCCACATCTAATTTTCTGGGAGTCTCTGAAAATAACTGATTTATGTGGATTGCATTGGTTTCCCACTAAAAATCTATGGGGATTAACTTTTTATTCTGTGAACTGAGTCAAATCCTGAATGACTGTCCATTTGACAGAAAGCTAAGAGAAGCCAAAAATTCTCCTTGATACGATTATCATTTCTGTCTCATGATAGTGGTGGTTGTTATTTAAATATTTTTTATAATTCTTTTCCTCTGTTTTTGCATATTTCGGACAGCTTTGTAGTTTGTCTTTTCTTCAGAAACTAAGCATGAAATGGGACTGTCTAAAAGTGAAGCCAAACTATCTCCCCCCCCCTCACTTTTCCTTTTCCACATTCTGTTTCTATTTCTCCATTTTATTATCTATCCTGTTCAGCTCTAGAGAAGATAGCTCTGTGCTTTCCTAAGTGTGGTGTTCCCTTCTTTCAGATTGCTTGTGCTAGAGAAGGTGCCCACTCTATTATTCTTCGAGAAATTTCGGGGACTATTTGGAGAATTCTTTAAGTGGCGAGTAGAAAGGTGTTTAACAGGTGGCATGAGGAACTTTTTGGTCAAAGAAGGAGGTTTGTGAAATTCAAAAATTTAAGAAGCATTCTCAAGAACATGGAAAAAGTTTAAGTGTGTCGTCCTGACTTTTCACTGGAATTTTTTCAAGCTGTTCTATTTTTGCATGCAGAGGTAATATGTTCAAAGACATCGACTTGTCATTGGCAGACCTAGCTCAGAGGTCTCCATTCAATTCCTCGACTCTTTTGTCTGCCAGATAAGTCATATTTCAGTCCAGTATTTCTTAACTCCGCTGGCCAGTTGTTCACTGAGCGTGTCGTGTAATAATGTGTTTGAGACCCAGCCCCGGGTTGGGGGACGCAAAGCTATGAACTCTATTCTCCCCCCTTAAAGAGTTTACAGCATAGGTAGATGTGTACTTGAAAGGGCAAGAAAAGCAGCCTGTAATTAAGCGTTAAATGGCACGGTGCAAAACGTACGTGAATGGGGACCCAGGCAGAGGAGAGCGTAGGGGAGAGTTGGAAGTGGTAAAGGAATCTGCAGGGAAAAGCTAGAAGTCAAGATGAGTCTCACAAAATCAATGGACAATACCCAAGAGACTGGGGATCCACTTCTGAGCAAAAGCTTGGGCAGGAAGTACCTGTTACTACCGTGTATCAGCATCACATTCAGTCTTTAATTTTAAATTAAACCTTTTTACCAGAATCTCCTATAATGATATAAAGGTCTACATATGGTCCAGTAACATATTTCATATGAAGGAAAAATGTATTTTAGCTAATACATAGTTTTTCTTCTTGTGCATAACTGTTAATACGCTCAAATGCCTGTGAGAACAACTTTTGAAGCTCTTTTTTACCTTGTGAAGGAAAATAGCTGGTTATAGCTTTGCAAATGACTGTTTCCCTATTAGTAACCTGCTTATTCTCAAGCAGACGTGTAGATAGCAACTGTTTGCCACCCTACCAGTCCTGGGATGTGCCCCAAGAAATGTAGCTTATTTGGACAACTGACAGAATATTGAACTCAAAGCCACATCTTAAGCCAAATAATTTCATAGTCAGCTATAGACTGCTAATGGGGAAAACTGGTGAGCAAAGAACTGGTCATCCTTAGTTCATTGCCGTTCTAATTTAATTCAGTGGAGCCACTGATTTAAGGCTTTATACCATTAAATATGATATTTAACCAGTAAGTGCTTTCTCAATTTTTTATATGTCATTTTGTTCATGTTTCTGGGGTTCAGAGAGGTAATCCAGTTTGGCAGGAAGATTTGAGACTGGTTACTCTTTGCCATTAGTGTCCAGGAGGTCAGGATCAAGGGCGGGGTAAGCCCCATGGTTCATATGGTTATATTCATCATATTGTACAATCTTTTTCACTTGATCAGTAGGCCATACAAAACATTAACAGTGGGGATGATCTTTCATGTTGCTAAAATCTCCGAAAGGATTTTAAGCAGGAATTTGTAGATTGAGAGATTATGACCATTCCCATGTCCTGTGTTGTCACTATCCTCCCCCACACTTGATGCAAACTCAAACCAACTGTGTATCTACGTATTTTATTATTTGAAAAATGGAAGCTATCAGATCTAAGCAAGATATGTTCTTGGCTATTTTGAAATTCTAAATGTTGTCTCCATTGCAAAATGGAGAGTTCTGAAAGAAGGATTTTTTTTTTATGTCATATGTATTTTTTTTTATTGTTAAATCATAGCTGTGTACATTAGTGCAACCAAGGGATACAGTGTGCTGGTTTCATATACAATCTGAAATATTCTCATCCAACTGTTCAACGTAGCCTTCATGGCATTTTCTTAGTTATCGTATGTAGACATTTGTATTCTGCATTTAGTAATTTTCACCTGTACCCATTCTATTTGATTAAATGCGGCCTCCTGTTTCTGCTTCTTGCTTCAGAGCTATCCATCACACTCCTCAGCAGACATCAATTCCAGTCTTCCTCCGATGTCCACTTTCCACCGTAGTGGTACAAACCATTACAGCACCTCTTCCTGCACACCTCCTGCCAACGGGACAGACAGTATGATGGGTGAGTTGCAGAAATGCCCAGTCTCCTGCCAGCAGTCAATGTCAGGCTGTGATAATGGAGGTCCTCTTTTCCCCCCTCGTCACTGTATAGCAGTCAGCAATAAATATTTGTCATGTAATTGAACAAATAAACGAACCAGACACATAATCACTGCCTTCACCATATCAGTTTTGTTGTCACAAGAAACTGAAATTTGGCTACTTTGCCTATTGGGGGTCCTTAGATAATACAACAAAACTGCCTGGCTCTTCCCACTCAGAGACAGTGAACAAAGTGAACTTTTCCTAAGATGAGCCTTGAAGACTAGTGAAATGGGGGTATGATAACAACTCGTAACAGTAGTTATTAACCAGTTCTCAAATGTCAGTCACTGTCCTGAGCTCTTCCAAAGTCTAGTTTCTGTGCAGTTCTCAGCTGACCAGTAATAACTAGATAAACTTGACCTCCTAGAGAATCAAGTGGGAGTCCCCCAGAGTGGATGAGGTATTTGCTCACTTAGGAGAGCAGAGATACCTAGGCACATGGGCCAGTTGTTTGCTCCTTTTTTCCCCAAGGAAATTTACAAATGAGTTAAAGCTCAAGAATTATGCTGCTGCCATGAACTGAGCCGTCATCTTCTCATTTTTTGTGATGTCCATTGCTGTCCTTTCTGTAGAACAGAGCTTGTCCCACCAGTACGCTCCCCTTGAGGAAAGAGCTAGGTGGGACGTCCAGCTGCCTCTGGAGGGAAGAGTCAGGATGAGTAGGGAGGCAGCCCCTACTTTTTTATTGTTTAGGATTCATTGAGGGTACAAAGAATTAGGTTACGCTGATTGCATTTGTTAGATAAAGTCCCTCTTATAACTGTTCCGCCCCCAAGAGGTGTGCCATATACTGTGACCTCCCATCCTCCCTTCCTCCTCTCTTCCCTCTCCCTCATCCCCCACACTTGTATTAGATCATCTACTGCCTTCATATTAGAATTGAGTACATTGGATTCTTGCTTCTCCATTTTTATGATGTTTAACTAAAAAGAATGTGTTCCACCGCAATCCAGGTTAATACAAAAGATGTAAAGTCTCCCATCTTTTTTTAACGGCTGTATACATATATCACAGTTTATTAATTTATTCTTGGGTTGGTGGGCATTTAGGTTGTTTCTACAATTTGGCAATTGTAAATTAAGGCAGCCCCTTTTGAATTAGCCTTAACAACTTCAGTCATTTAGATGAGCAACATGGGGTAAGGCACCAAAGCCTTATTCCAACCTCAGACTTTGGGGCAGCTCCTGTGGCTCAAGGAGTAGGGCGCCAGCCCCATATACTGGAGGTGGTGGGTTCAAACCCAGCCCCGGCCAAAAAAAAAAAAAAAACTCCAACTTTAGACTTCCCTGGTTACCACATCCCCCGGTTCTAGTTCAAATTCATCTTTGCTTGGCCTGAACATCACTCCCAGAGGGTGAGGGGGTAAAACACTCAGGGTGTGCCTTTCCAAGAAGATTATGTATCAGAATAATACTACTGTTGATTTCTCTTAGCTCTCTGCAATCACCCTTCCCCCCAAAAAACCTTTGGGAAGTTATATGAATCACTTAGGAGGGAACATTTTTGATGAAGGAGAAAAGATACGTTTTGAAATGTTGCAGATACAATTTTTGCCTCGATAATATCCTGCTTGCTTATTCAATAATATATTTCACACTTGAGATGAGCCATCTCACAGCCCCTCTGCTATCCTGTCTCACGAAGAAGCAAATTGAGAAAGTTTCCATTTTTATAACTTTTGTGAACCAGGCTTCTACAAATGTGTTGCATCTGTTTGACCTTGGAGAGCTCTGGACATAGGTCACGTGGGGAAGTTTGGTTAGCTATCAGTGCAATCTTGGCTGCTTTGAAAAACAAGAAGAAAGCAAGCAGTGGAGAACTGAAAGAGTGAGAAAAGCATATTTCGCTTCAGTGTGGTTTGACACATGGAAAGCCCCTGTCTGCAGTCACGAGGTCTGGTTTTGGAGAAGGATGCCCGGTCATTCATCCTCTTACATGGCAGATTTCCTGTCTACTTGTGGTTTGAGTAATCGTCTTTTTTTAGGAAGGTACGAAGGTGGAGCAAAATTTTGAGTTGAGGAAAACATACTTAGGCACTGTTTGAAAAAAACAGTTTGTTGATTGATTTGTGAAAGACATCTTCCTGGGAGGGAGGCACTAGACTTGGAAGGAAGGAAGGAGATGTCAGGAGATGGGGCGGTCATGATCTGTGACCTGTGGGCAGCATAGCCACAAGTCTGTGTGGCAGAGAGCCTGGCTTGATTTAAGCTGGTCGTGTTGTGGGGGAACAGGAAAATCTGCTTACTCCGTCTGGGCAGAGTGGAGTGTATTAAGGGCTCAACTACAAACTAAGGCTGGACTTGACTTTTGATAGATCACAGGACTCTACGGAAGGGTCCAGACAATGATGTAGAAGCTGTAATTTAAAAATAGAAAAGTATGAGATTTTTGGATCCCAGAATAAAGCTTTTTAAGAAGTTTATTCCTTACATTATTTATTTCACAATAATGGGTGTACTTGTCAAAATGTGAAATGTGAAAAAGTTTGAGATGACCTTTCAGGAAGTCAGTAGACATGGTAATTCAGCTTGGGGGGGGCGGACAGACCTTTACTCATTTGCATAGAATACAGATCTTACTTTAAGAGAGAACATTCTAGAATATGTCCTTCAATTGCTGAAGTAGAACAGAGAGGAAAATGGAAGCATGATAACATATAGGAAGCCTTAGTGCGTGGCGTGCAAGCAAGCATCTTCAAGCTTTAATCCTTTTAAGCTTCGTGTTGGTTTTCTGAGTGTGGTGGAAGTCAGCAAAGACAACGTGTCTGTCTAACAAGAAGAGAAGCTTTCCCTTCTGATGTTACTGATACTTCCCCAACATACAGTATGGATTAATAGGAGACAGCTGTAGACGTTTGAAAATATTTGGCATATACTCACTCATTCTGAAATGCAGGAAATAAAGAAATATTACGTTGCCTGTATCTCAAAGAACAAACAGAGCTAATTAAATAATGGATAAATGGGGAACACACAGCCTGACACATGTTTGAGATTACACACGATTTTGTAGAAATGACTGTAAGCAAAACTAATGCCGTAAGAATGGGACTCCGGCACTAACACATGGACATCACATTTTCCAAGTTTTCTTGGTGGAAAGTTGCAAGGCCATGCAGGCTTTTCACACACGGCCTTCATACCTTAGGAAGCTGCTCTCCTTCAGGTCAGAAGATGACCGCGGCCCTGTGTCTTGGTATCGTGTTATAAGGTCTTCTGGTGGTCAGCAGTTCTGAACTGAGACTAGAACAGCAGGTGCCCTGCAGGCTCTGCAACTGCCACATGATCACCTCTGTGAGCATACACCCCATCCTCCTGTTCTGCCAGATGATCACCTCCGTGAGCGCACACCCCATCCTCCTGTTCTGCCAGATGATCACCTCTGTGAGCGCACACCCCATCCTCCTGTTCTGCCAGATGATCACCTCCGTGAGCGCACACCCCATCCCCCTGTTCTGTCAGATGATCACCTCTGTGAGCGCACACCCCATCCTCCTGTTCTGTCAGATGATCACCTCCGTGAGCGCACACCCCATCCCCCTGTTCTGCCAGATGATCACCTCCGTGAGCGCACACCCCATCCCCCTGTTCTGCCAGATGATCACCTCCGTGAGCGCACACCCCATCCCCCTGTTCTGTCAGATGATCACCTCCGTGAGCCCACACCCCATCCTCCTGTTCTGTCAGATGATCACCTCCGTGAGCCCACACCCCATCCTCCTGTTCTGTCAGATGATCACCTCTGTGAGCGCACACCCCATCCTCCTGTTCTGTCAGATGATCACCTCCGTGAGCCCACACCCCATCCTCCTGTTCTGTCAGATGATCACCTCCGTGAGCCCACACCCTATCCTCCTGTTCTGTCAGATGATCACCTCCGTGAGCGCACACCCCATCCTCCTGTTCTGTCAGATGATCACCTCCGTGAGCGCACACCCCATCCTCCTGTTCTGTCAGGTGATCACCTCCGTGAGCCCACACCCCATCCTCCTGTTCTGTCAGATGATCACCTCCGTGAGCGCACACCCCATCCCCCTGTTCTGTCAGATGATCACCTCCGTGAGCCCACACCCTATCCTCCTGTTCTGCCAGATGATCACTTCTGTGAGCGCACACCCCATCCTCCTGTTCTGCCAGATGATCACCTCCGTGAGCCCACACCCTATCCTCCTGTTCTGTCAGATGATCAACTCCGTGAGCGCACACCCCATCCTCCTGTTCTGTCAGATGATCACCTCTGTGAGCCCACACCCCATCCTCCTGTTCTGCCAGATGATCACCTCTGTGAGCGCACACCCCATCCCCCTGTTCTGTCAGATGATCACCTCTGTGAGCCCACACCCCATCCTCCTGTTCTGCCAGATGATCACCTCTGTGAGCGCACACCCCATCCCCCTGTTCTGCCAGATGATCTGAGCGCACACCCCATCCCCCTGTTCTGTCAGATGATCACCTCTGTGAGCGCACACCCCATCCTCCTGTTCTGTCAGATGATCACCTCCGTGAGCGCACACCCCATCCCCCTGTTCTGTCAGATGATCACCTCTGTGAGCGCACACCCCATCCCCCTGTTCTACCAGATGATCACCTCCGTGAGCGCACACCCCATCCCCCTGTTCTGTCAGATGATCACCTCTGTGAGCGCACACCCCATCCCCCTGTTCTGCCAGATGATCTGAGCGCTCACCCCATCCCCCTGTTCTGCCAGATGATCACCTCTGTGAGCGCACACCCCATCCCCCTATTCTGCCAGAAGATCACCTCCGTGAGCACACACCCCATCCCCCTGTTCTGCCAGATGATCACCTCTGTGAGCGCACACCCCATCCTCCTGTTCTGCCAGATGATCACCTCCGTGAGCCCACACCCTATCCTCCTGTTCTGTCAGATGATCACCTCCGTGAGCGCACACCCCATCCTCCTGTTCTGTCAGATGATCACCTCTGTGAGCACACACCCCATCCTCCTGTTCTGCCAGATGATCTGAGCGCACACCCCATCCCCCTGTTCTGCCAGATGATCACCTCCGTGAGCGCACACCCCATCCCCCTTTTCTGCCAGATGATCACCTCTGTGAACGCACACCCCATCCTCCTGTCTGCCAGATGATCACCTCTGTGAGCGCACACCCCATCCTCCTGTTCTGTCAGATGATCACCTCCGTGAGCGCACACCCCATCCTCCTGTACTGCCAGATGATCACCTCTGTGAGCGCACACCCTATCCCCCTGTTCTGTCAGATGATCACCTCTGTGAGCGCACACCCCATCCCCCTGTTCTGTCAGATGATCACCTCCGTGAGCGCACACCCCATCCCCCTGTTCTGTCAGATGATCACCTCTGTGAGCGCACACCCCATCCCCCTGTTCTGCCACATGATCACCTCCGTGAGCGCACACCCCATCCTCCTGTTCTGTCAGATGATCACCTCTCTGAGCGCACACCCCATCCTCCTGTTCTGCCAGATGATCACCTCTGTGAACGCACACCCCATCCCCCTGTTCTGTCAGATGATCACCTCTCTGAGCGCACACCCCATCCTCCTGTTCTGCCAGATGATCACCTCTGTGAGCGCACACCCCATCCCCCTGTTCTGTCAGATGATCACCTCCGTGAGCCCACACCCTATCCTCCTGTTCTGCCAGATGATCACCTCCATGAGCCCACACCCCATCCTCCTGTTCTGCCAGATGATCACCTCCGTGAGCGCACACCCCATCCCCCTGTTCTGTCAGATGATCACCTCCGTGAGCCCACACCCCATCCCCCTGTTCTGTCAGATGATCACCTCCGTGAGCCCACACCCCATCCTCCTGTTCTGTCAGATGATCACCTCCGTGAGCCCACACCCCATCCTCCTGTTCTGTCAGATGATCACCTCCGTGAGCCCACACCCTATCCTCCTGTTCTGTCAGATGATCACCTCCGTGAGCCCACACCCCATCCTCCTGTTATGTCAGATGATCACCTCTGTGAGCGCACACCCCATCCTCCTGTTCTGTCAGATGATCACCTCCGTGAGCCCACACCCTATCCTCCTGTTCTGCCAGATGATCACCTCCATGAGCCCACACCCCATCCTCCTGTTCTGCCAGATGATCACCTCCGTGAGCGCACACCCCATACCCCTGTTCTGTCAGATGATCACCTCCGTGAGCCCACACCCCATCCCCCGTTCTGTCAGATGATCACCTCCGTGAGCGCACACGCCATCCTCCTGTTCTGTCAGATGATCACCTCCGTGAGCGCACACCCCATCCTCCTGTTCTGCCAGATGATCACCTCCGTGAGCGCACACCCCATCCTCCTGTTCTGTCAGATGATCACTTCTGTGAGCGCACACCCCATCCTCCTGTTCTGTCAGATGATCACCTCCGTGAGCCCACACCCCATCCTCCTGTTCTGTCAGATGATCACCTCCGTGAGCCCACACCCCATCCTCCTGTTCTGTCAGATGATCACCTCCATGAGCGCACACCCCATCCCCCTGTTCTGTCAGATGATCACCTCCGTGAGCCCACACCCCATCCCCCTGTTCTGCCAGATGATCACCTCCGTGAGCGCACACCCCATCCCCCTGTTCTGTCAGATGATCACCTCCGTGAGCCCACACCCTATCCTCCTGTTCTGCCAGATGATCACTTCTGTGAGCGCACACCCCAACCTCCTGTTCTGCCAGATGATCACCTCCGTGAGCGCACACCCCATCCTCCTGTTCTGTCAGATGATCACCTCCGTGAGCCCACACCCTATCCTCCTGTTCTGTCAGATGATCACCTCCGTGAGCGCACACCCCATCCTCCTGTTCTGTCAGATGATCACCTCTCTGAGCGCACACCCCATCCTCTTGTTCTGCCAGATGATCACCTCTGTGAGCGCACACTCCATCCTCCTGTTCTGTCAGATGATCACCTCCGTGAGCGCACACCCCATCCTCCTGTTCTGTCAGATGATCACCTCCGTGAGCGCACACCCCATCCCCCTGTTCTGTCAGATGATCACCTCTGTGAGCCCACACCCCATCCTCCTGTTCTGCCAGATGATCACCTCTGTGAGCGCACACCCCATCCCCCTGTTCTGCCAGATGATCTGAGCGCACACCCCATCCCCCTGTTCTGTCAGATGATCACCTCCGTGAGCCCACACCCTATCCTCCTGTTCTGCCAGATGATCACCTCCGTGAGCGCACACCCCATCCTCCTGTTCTGCCAGATGATCACCTCCGTGAGCGCACACCCTATCCTCCTGTTCTGTCAGATGATCACCTCCGTGAGCCCACACCCCATCCTCCTGTTCTGTCAGATGATCACTTCTGTGAGCGCACACCCCATCCTCCTGTTCTGTCAGATGATCACTTCTGTGAGCCCACACCCCATCCTCCTGTTCTGTCAGATGATCACCTCCGTGAGCGCACACCCCATCCTCCTGTTCTGTCAGATGATCACTTCTGTGAGCGCACACCCCATCCTCCTGTTCTGTCAGATGATCACCTCCGTGAGCCCACACCCCATCCTCCTGTTCTGTCAGATGATCACCTCTGTGAGCCCACACCCCATCCTCCTGTTCTGTCAGATGATCACCTCTCTGAGCGCACACCCCATCCTCCTGTTCTGTCAGATGATCACCTCTCTGAGCGCACACCCCATCCTCCTGTTCTGCCAGATGATCACCTCTGTGAACGCACACCCCATCCCCCTGTTCTGTCAGATGATCACCTCTCTGAGCGCACACCCCATCCTCCTGTTCTGCCAGATGATCACCTCTGTGAGCGCACACCCCATCCCCCTGTTCTGTCAGATGATCACCTCCGTGAGCCCACACCCTATCCTCCTGTTCTGCCAGATGATCACCTCCATGAGCCCACACCCCATCCTCCTGTTCTGCCAGATGATCACCTCCGTGAGCGCACACCCCATCCCCCTGTTCTGTCAGATGATCACCTCCGTGAGCCCACACCCCATCCCCCTGTTCTGTCAGATGATCACCTCCGTGAGCCCACACCCCGTCCTCCTGTTCTGTCAGATGATCACCTCCGTGAGCCCACACCCCATCCTCCTGTTCTGTCAGATGATCACCTCCGTGAGCCCACACCCTATCCTCCTGTTCTGTCAGATGATCACCTCCGTGAGCCCACACCCCATCCTCCTGTTCTGTCAGATGATCACCTCTGTGAACGCACACCCCATCCTCCTGTTCTGTCAGATGATCACCTCCGTGAGCCCACACCCTATCCTCCTGTTCTGCCAGATGATCACCTCCATGAGCCCACACCCCATCCTCCTGTTCTGCCAGATGATCACCTCCGTGAGCGCACACCCCATACTCCTGTTCTGTCAGATGATCACCTCCGTGAGCCCACACCCCATCCCCCTGTTCTGTCAGATGATCACCTCCGTGAGCCCACACCCCATCCTCCTGTTCTGTCAGATGATCACCTCCGTGAGCGCACACCCCATCCTCCTGTTCTGTCAGATGATCACCTCCGTGAGCGCACACCCCATCCTCCTGTTCTGCCAGATGATCACCTCCGTGAGCGCACACCCCATCCTCCTGTTCTGTCAGATGATCACTTCTGTGAGCGCACACCCTATCCTCCTGTTCTGTCAGATGATCACCTCCGTGAGCCCACACCCCATCCTCCTGTTCTGTCAGATGATCACCTCTGTGAGCCAACACCCCATCCTCCTGTTCTGTCAGATGATCACCTCTGTGAGCGCACACCCCATCCTCCTGTTCTGTCAGATGATCACCTCTCTGAGCGCACACCCCATCCTCCTGTTCTGTCAGATGATCACCTCCGTGAGCCCACACCCCATCCTCCTGTTCTGTCAGATGATCACCTCCATGAGCGCACACCCCATCCCCCTGTTCTGTCAGATGATCACCTCCGTGAGCCCACACCCCATCCCCCTGTTCTGCCAGATGATCACCTCCGTGAGCGCACACCCCATCCCCCTGTTCTGTCAGATGATCACCTCCGTGAGCCCACACCCTATCCTCCTGTTCTGCCAGATGATCACTTCTGTGAGCGCACACCCCATCATCCTGTTCTGCCAGATGATCACCTCCGTGAGCGCACACCCCATCCTCCTGTTCTGTCAGATGATCACCTCCGTGAGCCCACACCCTATCCTCCTGGTCTGTCAGATGATCACCTCCGTGAGCGCACACCCCATCCTCCTGTTCTGTCAGATGATCACCTCTCTGAGCCCACACCCCATCCTCCTGTTCTGCCAGATGATCACCTCTGTGAGCGCACACCCCATCCTCCTGTTCTGTCAGATGATCACCTCCGTGAGCGCACACCCCATCCTCCTGTTCTGTCAGATGATCACCTCCGTGAGCGCACACCCCATCCCCCTGTTCTGTCAGATGATCACCTCTGTGAGCCCACACCCCATCCTCCTGTTCTGCCAGATGATCACCTCTGTGAGCGCACACCCCATCCCCCTGTTCTGCCAGATGATCTGAGCGCACACCCCATCCCCCTGTTCTGTCAGATGATCACCTCCGTGAGCCCACACCCTATCCTCCTGTTCTGCCAGATGATCACCTCCGTGAGCGCACACCCCATCCTCCTGTTCTGCCAGATGATCACCTCCGTGAGCGCACACCCTATCCTCCTGTTCTGTCAGATGATCACCTCCGTGAGCCCACACCCCATCCTCCTGTTCTGTCAGATGATCACTTCTGTGAGCGCACACCCCATCCTCCTGTTCTGTCAGATGATCACTTCTGTGAGCCCACACCCCATCCTCCTGTTCTGCCAGATGATCACCTCTGTGAGCGCACACCCCATCCCCCTGTTCTGCCAGATGATCACCTCCGTGAGCGCACACCCCATCCTCCTGTTCTGTCAGATGATCACTTCTGTGAGCGCACACCCCATCCTCCTGTTCTGCCAGATGATCACCTCCGTGAGCCCACACCCTATCCTCCTGTTCTGTCAGATGATCACCTCCGTGAGCGCACACCCCATCCCCCTGTTCTGTCAGATGATCACCTCTGTGAACGCACACCCCATCCTCCTGTTCTGCCAGATGATCACCTCCGTGAGCCCACACCCTATCCTCCTGTTCTGTCAGATGATCACCTCCGTGAGCCCACACCCCATCCCCCTGTTCTGTCAGATGATCACCTCTGTGAACGCACACCCCATCCTCCTGTTCTGCCAGATGATCACCTCTGTGAGCGCACACCCCATCCTCCTGTTCTGCCAGATGATCACCTCCGTGAGCCCACACCCTATCCTCCTGTTCTGTCAGATGATCACCTCCGTGAGCCCACACCCCATCCCCGTTCTGTCAGATGATCACCTCTGTGAACGCACACCCCATCCTCCTGTTCTGCCAGATGATCACCTCTGTGAACGCACACCCCATCCTCCTGTTCTGCCAGATGATCACCTCCGTGAGCCCACACCCTATCCTCCTGTTCTGTCAGATGATCACCTCCGTGAGCCCACACCCCATCCCCCTGTTCTGTCAGATAATCACCTCTGTGAACGCACACCCCGTCCTCCTGTTCTGTCAGATGATCACTTCTGTGAGCGCACACCCCATCCTCCTGTTCTGCCAGATGATCACCTCTGTGAGCGCACACCCCATCCCCCTGTTCTGTCAGATGATCACCTCTGTGAACGCACACCCCATCCCCCTGTTCTGTCAGATGATCACCTCTGTGAGCGCACACCCCATCCCCCTGTTCTGCCAGATGATCACCTCCGTGAGCACACACCCCATCCCCCTTTTCTGCCAGATGATCACCTCTGTGAGCGCACACCCCATCCCCCTGTTCTGCCAGATGATCACCTCCGTGAGCCCACACCCCATCCTCCTGTTCTGTCAGATGATCACCTCCGTGAGCCCACACCCCATCCTCCTGTTCTGTCAGATGATCACCTCCGTGAGCCCACACCCCATCCCCCTGTTCTGCCAGATGATCACCTCCGTGAGCGCACACCCCATCCCCCTGTTCTGTCAGATGATCACCTCCGTGAGCCCACACCCTATCCTCCTGTTCTGCCAGATGATCACTTCTGTGAGCGCACACCCCATCCTCCTGTTCTGCCAGATGATCACCTCTGTGAGCGCACACCCCATCCTCCTGTTCTGTCAGATGATCACCTCCGTGAGCCCACACCCTATCCTCCTGTTCTGTCAGATGATCACCTCCGTGAGCGCACACCCCATCCTCCTGTTCTGTCAGATCATCACCTCTCTGACCGCACACCCCATCCTCCTGTTCTGCCAGATGATCACCTCTGTGAGCGCACACCCCATCCTCCTGTTCTGTCAGATGATCACCTCCGTGAGCGCACACCCCATCCTCCTGTTCTGTCAGATGATCACCTCCGTGAGCGCACACCCCATCCCCCTGTTCTGTCAGATGATCACCTCTGTGAGCCCACACCCCATCCTCCTGTTCTGCCAGATGATCACCTCTGTGAGCGCACACCCCATCCCCCTGTTCTGCCAGATGATCTGAGCGCACACCCCATCCCCCTGTTCTGTCAGATGATCACCTCCGTGAGCCCACACCCTATCCTCCTGTTCTGCCAGATGATCACCTCCGTGAGCGCACACCCCATCCCCCTGTTCTGCCAGATGATCACCTCCGTGAGCGCACACCCTATCCTCCTGTTCTGTCAGATGATCACCTCCGTGAGCCCACACCCCATCCTCCTGTTCTGTCAGATGATCACTTCTGTGAGCGCACACCCCATCCTCCTGTTCTGTCAGATGATCACTTCTGTGAGCCCACACCCCATCCTCCTGTTCTGCCAGATGATCACCTCTGTGAGCGCACACCCCATCCCCCTGTTCTGCCAGATGATCACCTCCGTGAGCGCACACCCCATCCTCCTTTTCTGTCAGATGATCACTTCTGTGAGCGCACACCCCATCCTCCTGTTCTGCCAGATGATCACCTCCGTGAGCCCACACCCTATCCTCCTGTTCTGTCAGATGATCACCTCCGTGAGCGCACACCCCATCCCCCTGTTCTGTCAGATGATCACCTCTGTGAACGCACACCCCATCCTCCTGTTCTGCCAGATGATCACCTCCGTGAGCCCACACCCTATCCTCCTGTTCTGTCAGATGATCACCTCCGTGAGCCCACACCCCATCCCCCTGTTCTGTCAGATGATCACCTCTGTGAACGCACACCCCATCCTCCTGTTCTGCCAGATGATCACCTCTGTGAGCGCACACCCCATCCTCCTGTTCTGCCAGATGATCACCTCCGTGAGCCCACACCCTATCCTCCTGTTCTGTCAGATGATCACCTCCGTGAGCCCACACCCCATCCCCCTGTTCTGTCAGATGATCACCTCTGTGAACGCACACCCCATCCTCCTGTTCTGCCAGATGATCACCTCTGTGAACGCACACCCCATCCTCCTGTTCTGCCAGATGATCACCTCCGTGAGCCCACACCCTATCCTCCTGTTCTGTCAGATGATCACCTCCGTGAGCCCACACCCCATCCCCCTGTTCTGTCAGATAATCACCTCTGTGAACGCACACCCCGTCCTCCTGTTCTGTCAGATGATCACTTCTGTGAGCGCACACCCCATCCTCCTGTTCTGCCAGATGATCACCTCTGTGAGCGCACACCCCATCCCCCTGTTCTGTCAGATGATCACCTCTGTGAACGCACACCCCATCCCCCTGTTCTGTCAGATGATCACCTCTGTGAGCGCACACCCCATCCCCCTGTTCTGCCAGATGATCACCTCCGTGAGCACACACCCCATCCCCCTTTTCTGCCAGATGATCACCTCTGTGAGCGCACACCCCATCCCCCTGTTCTGCCAGATGATCACCTCCGTGAGCCCACACCCCATCCTCCTGTTCTGTCAGATGATCACCTCCGTGAGCCCACACCCCATCCTCCTGTTCTGTCAGATGATCACCTCCGTGAGCCCACACCCCATCCTCCTGTTCTGCCAGATGATCACCTCTGTGAGCGCACACCCCATCCTCCTGTTCTGTCAGATGATCACCTCTCTGAGCGCACACCCCATCCTCCTGTTCTGCCAGATGATCACGTCCGTGAGCCCACACCCCATCCTCCTGTTCTGTCAGATGATCACTTCTGTGAGCGCACACCCCATCCTCCTGTTCTGTCAGATTATCACCTCCGTGAGCGCACACCCCATCCTCCTGTTCTGTCAGATGATCACCTCTGTGAGCGCACACCCCATCCTCCTGTTCTGCCAGATGATCACCTCTGTGAGCGCACACCCCATCCCCCTGTTCTGTCAGATGATCACCTCTGTGAGCGCACACCCCATCCCCCTGTTCTGTCAGATGATCACCTCTGTGAGCGCACACCCCATCCCCCTGTTCTGTCAGATGATCACCTCTGTGAGCGCACACCCCATCCTCCTGTTCTGTCAGATGATCACCTCTCTGAGCGCACACCCCATCCCCCTATTCTGTCAAATGATCACCTCTGTGAGCGCACATCCCATCCTCCTGTTCTGCATCTGAAAAAGGGGAGAGGCTCAAGAGGCTTATTCCTTGTTTGGCTTTAGGAAGTGACCATTTCTTGTTTGGTTTTCTTTTGACCCATAATATGCAACATCATTTTTTGAGAGACCTTTAGAAAGGCCAAAGCTTACTTAGATTACATTAATGAGGGGTAAAAAAATAACGATTCAAGGTAGGTATTGTGGCGGACACCTGTACTCCCTGCTACTCCAGAGCCTGGGGCAGCAGGATCGCCTGAACCCAGGAATTTGAGGTTGCTGTGAGCTGGGCTGATTCCATGATAAGTCTAGCATGGACGACAGAGTGAGACTCTGTTTCAGAAAATAAAAAAAACATAATACATTCATTCATGGATTTTCAAGAGAATGGTAGAGTAAATTTTTTTTTTTTTTGTCTTTTTTTTGTAGAGACAGTCTCACTGTACTGCCCTCAGGTAGAGTGCTGTGGCGTCACACGGCTCACAGCAACCTCCAACTCCTGGGCTAAAGCGATTCTCTTGCCTCAGCCTCCCGAGTAGCTGGGACTACAGGCGCCAGCCACAACGCCCGGCTATTTTTTGGTTGCGGTTTGGCCGGGGCTGGGTTTGAACCCACCACCCTCGGCATATGGGGCCGGCGCCCTACTCACTGAGCCACAGGCGCCGCCCTGAGTAAATTTTTTATACGTGACATCTAGTCCACAACTTAGCTCTCGAGCCTTGTCAGTGAACTCTGGGGATGGCGTCAGACATTTCTGGATTGGAAGGGTCGCTTCAGCACCCTAGAAGTATGTGAATGTAATACGTGGGACCCAGCACGGACTCATAGTCGTTCAGCTGCTAGTGCACCCAATGAAGGATGACAAGATGTTGGGGGCTTTGGGAGTTAGCACCCTCAGTGTCCCTCTAGTGGACTCCTGGAAGGCTTCCCGTGCAGTGGGTTTATCTCAAAAGCGGCCCCATTCAGTCCTCTGCATGCGTACGGAGGAGGATGTATAGTAGGTTATCAGATAGGCACTATCATGAACAGAAAGGACTCCTAGATAGTGGCCACATATATTTTGCTGTCCACATACATCCTTCCTTCCTGCAGTGTTACACAGTAGTTCTTCCCAGTCAAAAGTAAGAGGACCCCCCTGCCAACCGCAGCACGGCCCACTGAGACTACTCAAGGATGACAGTGCCTCAGCCTCCCTATGGAGAGATGCCATTCACAGGAGATGACCCCTTGTGGTCTGGGGCTACACCTCCTCTCTCACCCTCAGAGAGAACTGGGCACATAACTGGCATAATGGTTGCAATAACTTTTATTGTTTTATTAGTGTTTGGCCTGCTTTCTAATACATGGTATTTGCCATGTTTTTAAACCTCAAACCAAACAGTGTTGAAGGAACAGGCTGGCAAGATTGATTTAATTTAAAGATTTAAATCTTTCCATATGCTAAAGATTACCCTGGAATATCTATCTGGTTCATGAATTAATCTGGTTTACAACTTTCACTTCTAATGGCATGTTTGTGTGACATGATACATTTTAGTATGTGGCTTTTCTAGTAGAAACATGACGTCCTTTTCCCCTTGAGGACTTGGTTTCACAGTCATTTTATTATTAGAGTAGTCACATAATATTCACTTTATATTTCACAAGAATCCTGAGGCTTCAGATGCAGCTGGGTGATGAGCAGGCAGAGAGCAGAGAGTAATAAGAATTTTATCCGGCAGTGTCAGGGCATTTTAGCTACAAAGACCACCAGTGGAGAACAGTAAACTAGTTTGATTTAAATCTTCTCCTCCATTTCCTGCCCAACTTTCCCCTGAATGCCTGGGGATCCCTCCTGGCAAAAATTAGCACAAAGCAGCATATACTTGAGTTTTCATTCTAAAATGGTTGTAATCAGAGTGCTGGAAGTATTCCCTTTTTTGTTGTTTTCATAAACAACGTTGTTTATGGCATTGTTAATGCTGCTTCTAAAAGCTTAATAACATGAGGGTCACTCCAACACAGCTCGAAAGAACCTACTTTTAAGCACGATATTCTTCTCTTGGGCAATAGCACTTAGTCTTCTGACCCTTTCATGATACACGCGTTCTTGGCGTAGGTCAAGAGGGAGCGCGGCTTCCGAATTAAGATTTTCAGTAGTCATCTTCAGGGACCATTCATCCCACTGCTGAGGGTGTGTGCTGATGGGAATGGAATGACTATCTCCCCAAAGCTGAGACTAAGACAGAGGGTGGTCCAGCATGTAACCTGAGATATTCTCTTCTGACCTTTGTTTTATTTTTTTAAACAAAAAGAAAAAGAAAGAGAGGTGAAGCTCTTTTTCTGCTTCATCTTCTAGCCAGCACCAACACCTGTGTGCAAGCCCTCTGAACAATGCTTGGGTGGCAACCAGTGTCAATTCCTCTTACAGAATTACAGTTTCTGTTAAGCATTGCTCCTCTCCCGTTCATATTTATGTTACGACTCTACTTAAAGACGGATTATTTTTTCTTTGGGACAAGAGAAATTGATTAGAGCTGAAATAACTTAAGAAATCGATATACTCTTTACCAAGCAAAGGTTGTAGTTTTTCATCTTTATTTCTGTTACACGGACAGTTCGATCATTTCTTTTTTTTTTTTTTTTTGTTGGGGATTCATTGAGGGTACAATAAGCCAGGTTACACTGATTGCAATTGTTAGGTAAAGTCCCTCTTGCAATCATGTCTTGCCCCCATAAAGTGTGACACACACCAAGGCCCCACCCATAATAGAAGTTGACAAAAACTTGAGCCTCAAATAGTAACCAAGTCCTGTTATGTTAAAGCTGAAAAGGTAGAGTGGATGTGTTTCATTGAGCATGACCCCCTTCTCCATGCAAAAAAAAAATGCCATTTGAGAATTAAAGATATGTTTACTTTCTGATTATGCCCTTTGATATGTCAGTCACACAGATGAAAAGAGGAGAACCCAGGTAGGTTGACATGTTGAGGGAATCTTGAAAATGTGTCTTCTCCTGTGTGTCCTGGAACAGAACAAAAGGCATTCCGAGTGAAGGGGCAAACTAGCCTCAATAAGCTGCTTTGAAATTCAAACCTCTGGGTTAGGCTCCCCAGCTGTTGCAAGGTAAATGGCTTCATGATAAAAAATAGTCTGTTCTTATCAGTGGTTTGGTGAGTAGCCTTTGTAGTTTTCTGAAACATTTTCATGACAAGATGGGGTAAGGAGTTGATTTATTTCCTGAGTCATCTTATCTCCCTATATGAATGGTAACCCATAGTTAAGTTACAAAGGTAAGGTAAAATTCTAAAGAAATTAGAGTGATTGTATTTTGCCTGTTCTACAGTAGGATTTTGCACTATATACTAATTAGTTTTTAAGTGTTTCTAAAATGGTTTTTATTGGTTTTCAATAATTTGATTGCATGAAAATACATTTTTAAAAATGTATAATCTTCACTTGAAAGTTGTTCAAAGGAAGAATTAATCTTTTGCAAGGTATTACTGTAGCAAATTTTATCTGTAATTAAAACAGTATCTTGTTCTTTTTTGGTTTAGTTCCTTAGATAATGTGATTTTTTTCCCCCCAAAGTGGCTTTGAAGTTTTATTTTGTGAAAATCTATGTTCAAATCAATCAGATGCCACTAATTATTTTGACTGATATGTTAATTTTTAGATATATAATAATGAAAAGAAATATTACTTTTAGAAAAAAAAAGTGCCCTGAATACCATGGTAATCCGTACTGAAAAAATGTTAATATGGTGTGTATTCTCTCCTCTCTATCATTTTCTCTTTGGAATTGTTTTTAATTTTTAAAGAACTCCTTAATGCAGAAATTCTTCTCATTTTTATCCTAGATATAATTTATTTTTTATCTCATATTAAATGCTTCTAATACTCACTACCTAAGCTGCTTCCACTTACCCAGTTGTGTGATATCAGTCATTTTAAAGAATTTGCTTGTACAGTCTCTATAATCTGAAATACTAGTAAGACATGTATTTTTAATATCGTAAGTCTATGCTATGAAAATGAAGTTTGTTTCGTCCCAAGGTAATCAGGTTCTTTTTATCATATACCAATTTTATTTCGGTATTTTAGTAATAAACAAATGAATATGAGCGTGGGTTTTCTGAACCAAATAAAACATGTATCAAAAGATTATCTAGCTGAGATGTCCATCTAAGCATGGGGGAGATAACAGGCATAATCTAACCGTGCTGAGCAGAGGTCAGAACAATGACATTATGACCCGGAGAAGCAGAGAATTTGACCGCTGGTCATCTGACTCTGCCACTGTAGTTTATGAGTCTGTAGGTGATGACAACATGTTTGCCAGAAAGAAGGCTGTCTTGGTTCAAGGGTGGGAAAATTCTTAAAATTATGCGTGTGCAGTGAAGTTTTGCTGGGATTCATCAGTTCATTTAAGGATTTCCTTTTCTTATTGTACAAAATAGTGAAAAACTTGAATAGGTTTCATTTAACTACTGCATCTACTCGTTAATGTTGTCCCCTTAATCAATGCTATGCACCCCGTATTCTAGGCATTCTGTTAGTACTGAAGATCTCAGAAGAATACCAGCCAGCCATTTTTTTACCACTTATTTACAAAGCCAAGATACCTTCAAAAGATGTGCGTTTTATACAGCTGGCTTTGAATTATATACTGGAATATCTGTCTTTGATTAACAATACTCTTTGTTCATCTACTTTGTAGATAAAAATACCAGTGTTTGAGATAGTGGAGATAAACTTCATGAATATATAGACCTATTTAATCTCTGGAATTTGAGATCATATTGATTATTAATAGTGTAGTTGAAATTAGTGTAATCACAGACTTTAAGATGAGAATGTATGTTATTTAAAAAAATTGAAGATATTCTCTGAATGTTGGTTATCAGAGGCTGGGCAGGGTAGGAAGAGGTGGGAGGATAAAGTGGGAATGATAAATGGATACAAAAATTTAGTTAGTTAATATGGAAGGAGCAATATTTGATAGCATAACAAAATTAACTATAATCTGGTGGCACCTGTGGCTCAAAGGAGTAGGGCGCTGGCCCCATATTCCGGAGATAGCAGGTTCAAACCCAGCCCCAGCCAAAAACTGCAAAAAAAAAAAAAAAAGACAAAATTAACTATAATCATAGTAATTTATGGCATATTTTAAAATAAATCAAAATATGCAATCAATATGTCCCTAACACAAAGAAATGATAAATACTTGAGGTGATGGATACCCCAGTTACCCTGATTTGATTATTATGTGTTGTATCCCTGTCTCAAAACATCACATGGGCAACTGCTATGTGCCCATGATAATTAAAAATAAAAAATTCAATTAAAATATGTTTCCCCTAGTTCACCAGACCTGTTGTAGATTTTTTGTTTTGTTTTGTTCAGCATGGAACTCTTGAGAGGAATACCCCATTTTGCTCTGTACCCAATTTGTGTTTGAAAATAGGTATAAATTATTGTGAAGATAGTTCGATTTACTATTAAAAATATATATGAAGAAAAGCTGAACTTGAAGACCCCAGAGACCTGGACTACTACAGACTCCTTGGCAGTGACCGTCAGGTGCCCACTTGTTCCCATACCCCACTGACTTGTCCTGAGCAGCAAGGGGAAAGTTACAGCAACTAAACCACTTTATCTTTAAACCAGGGTGTCAGGTTTATATTTTATCTGCAAAAAAAAAAAAAGTAACATGAATATAGTTGACATCTACCTCAGCAAACAAATTAATGCTAATTAAAGATTAATGTGTTGTAATTAGCATTAAAAATGCAATTAAATTGTGAGTAAATGGACCAGGAATAGAAAATTGTTCAATGTCTCACTGCCTGGTTTTCATATTCTGCCTTTTGTTTTTGCAGCAAACAGAGGCAGCGGGGCAGCAGGCAGCTCCCAGACTGGAGATGCTCTGGGGAAAGCACTTGCTTCGGTGAGGAAATATTGACTTTGGACTCCATCTGTACCCTTGGAGAAGGGTGAACTTGAATCAGAAGTAGACATTTGGAGTTTTAGAAAATGAATGGTAGATAGCTTTGATTTGGGGGAAATGCTGGTTTTCTTGCATAACAATCATTGGAAATTCTGAGGAGAAAGCCCCAAGCTTCCAGTGTCTGGGTAGCCTCTTCCGTCTTCCCCCAGTGATACTAAGCCGCGCTCTGTTGTGGGTGTGGAGATAGTCTCCTGGCCTTCAGCTTTGCAGATTTTCTGTCTCCATTTCTTATTTTTCTCTGAAGTAGCATGGGTGCTCATTGGCCGAAGTAAGTCTGACTTTGCAAGGGACAGTTCTAAAACACTTTGGAAAAGGCATTGGGTGAAAAAAATAAAACAAAATTGACAGTAACTGAGATCCGTGAGGAATGGTCACATAATGAATTGGCTGCTCTACTTTGCCCACTCCTCTCAGGAAGCTAGAATCGAGCATTTCTTTCTTGTTCCATAGTGAAAAAATGGTGTACCTCTTTTGCCTAAAGGAGTGTATCTAGTATTTTTCTTCTAAAGCTTAAACAGGGTCATTTATAAATGTAGGTGGTTTTTTGTTTCTCTAAGATTTTGTCTCTTCATTTGGGTTTTCCTCACCCCTGGAGGCATAAAAAAAAGCTCAGCCTATATAATTAACATTGTGCTGTAAGTAAAACTTTTTATTTAATGTGGGCCTTCTCGTGCCAAGGAATCAAATACCTAATCTTAGTAAAAGATTTGGAAAACAAGAATGATAATGTCCAAGCTCTCATTTTGTGGAAGAGGGAAAGGAAGTTCAAAGTATCTCCTTGCCTTGTCCTCGGCCACACAACCAACTACTGGTAGAAAAAGGATGAGAATCAAAGTCTGCTAATTCTAGTCCAGCTCTTTCCCTGCCATCACATACCACAGCAGCAATTTCTTCTTTTGAAAAACTGTTAAGTTTTCAATTTGAAAATATTGATACTATAGTTGACGGTTACATGTATTTTATAACGTGTAGGTTTTAGATGAATTGCATTGGAAACCTTGGGGGTTAGAAATTGTTCATTGTTTATTCTGAATGAATGAGGGTTTTTTTTTTTTCTCCCCACTGTTTTAAGATCTATTCTCCAGATCACACTAACAACAGCTTTTCATCAAACCCTTCAACTCCCGTCGGCTCTCCTCCCTCCCTCTCAGGTAGTGTATTTTAAATGTCATTTCATCATAGTAACAGTTTGTAAGAATGATTGCCTCCTCTACTTCTGCTCTAATAGGAGAAAATTCACTCCCACTCCCAAATCCCAAAACATAACATCCCTAAATAGACAAATAAAAAGAGATGGGAGACGCAGATTACCGTGTAACAGAATAGTCGTTTATATCCAAACCTTTTCTTAAAAATTAAGTGGTCTTTTCAGACTACACAGGCACATGGAAAACATATTTCTTAATCTTTTCTTAGCTCTTCAGAAGACACCCAACAGCTGAAAAATGGATTCCAATAAAACATCTCAGATGAATAAACTCAGTTAAAGTACTCATGAATATGAAGATAGAATATATCGTCATCAAATATAGACTATTTAAATGGGGGTTTCTGGCAGGAATTTTAGGCTTTCTGAATTCCCTCTTTAAAGTATCTGCCATTGGAATGTTTGGGGAAAACAATGGTGTGGCATAAAGGGGACGCTCTACTCTAAAATAACAGATGGGCACGACCTTTGTCTTCAAATTGAATAATTTTATAAGTTGTAGAATTATGTCAGTAAATCATTTCCCTTTTCAGAGGCCCGTTTAAAGAGGCTCATTTCCCTTCCAACATAAATGCTTCCATTTGGCTGGTGCATTTCTCTTTTCTATGGAAGGAGGACAAGTGGCTTCTAAAAACAAAAACAAAACAAAAAAAATCAAATCACATCTGTATCAGATTAGAACCTAATCTTAATATAGTTTATCCTGGAGTCACCTTCCTACATTTTGCCTCTTTAGACCCTTTGTTATTCCTTGCATGCACCATTCACATGGCCCAGTATAAACTGGATTCCTTGGTACAGAATAGGTGGTTTCAGATTCCAGGAAAACTCCCAGAAGCAATGACCGGGGCTTAGGTGGGATTTAGTATCAGCCTTTTCCAAGCCTCCATGATATGGGAGGATCCCGGAATAGAGAGAGGAGTAGCTCCATCCTAAAGTCCACGCCAAAGAGACCAGGTTGAAACTAGGAAGAAACTGAACTAAGAGGGTAATGAAACGTTCCTAACTGTGGAAATGGAAAGTAAGGTTCAGCATTGTACTCTCCTGCTTCAGTCCCAGATTCTCAGCCTCTGAAAAACGATCACAAGTGTCAGTGTCCCCACGTGAGACAGTCAAGGGATAGAGAGTATGAACAGGTGGAACTCCAAGTTCCCCATTTCGAACAAAGCAGCTCTAATTTCATCTGTTCTCTAATTTGGAAGAAAAAAATGTTCTGTGGTTGAACAAAGCTTGAGAACAACTGATGTAGTCTAATGCTTTGATTTTACAGATCAGTGTTCTGAGGCCCAGAAAGGGTACATGACCCCTTGGGTTATACCAGTAGTGATATCAGAACTGGCATGAGAGTCTGCGAGCCTGCTTCTAGGTCAGTGGTGGGAGAGGAAAGTTAAGATGCACAGTCATTCAGGGAGACACCGTAATACCGTCACCCCGAGCTGTGTGCTTTCCAGGTCAAAGGCACACAGACAGGGCTAGAGATGCCACTTTGTGGTCCTGGTAATGCATCATGGAAGACCACATGTTAGGGAGAAAGAACTTTTATGAAGATGCAAATATGGGGACAGATTGCTATTTTCACACCGACGGCTCTGTCCAAATTCTGTCAAGAAAAGTAATTGAACAAAATATTCTATTTTTATTTAGCATAAAAATACACATGCATGCCCAGAAAAGACAGGAAGAATGGATTTTAAAAGTGTTAACAGTGTCGGGGCATGAGACTTCAGTGAGATCATAGCTATTATTTGTTCCTTGTTTGCATTATGTATTTTGTAAGTTTTCTGTACTAAATGTATATTATTTTAAATTTAAAAGCGGTTTTTATTTTATAGGTTAGACATGCACTATGTATTCTCACAGGAATCTTTTTTTACTTTCAAGTTTAGTGAATCATAAGAAAAAAATATTTTCTTTTGAAGAAACTTCTTGGATGTTACTGTTATATTGGGTTTTTAAATTTTCTGGCTCAGTGGATAACTACTAACTAATCTTATTTTCTTAAAAAATTGTTGAGGGTTTATCTTTTCTTAAAGACAATTTTTAAAACAAGCAGCAAAACTGTTTTCTCTTGGTGAGAAAATTCTAGTTTAACATAAACTGGCCTTGCGTAAAGGTCTGACAAAACCCCTCCTTTGTACTCTTAAAAATATCCCAACTTTATAACGATAAACGTTTTCCTTCAGTACAAACCCTTCTTGATAAAATTCAAAATCAGTTAAATGTTCCCTTTTTGGAAGCAGCCCGAGGGAATTGTGAGTCTGTGGAAAGTCTACATATTTTACATTTAAAATGTTTTCCTTGCCCCAGAATTCTTGTATGGGGCGTTTACATGCATTTACCTTACTGTTTAAATGAAAATCAGCATTGCTATTTGTGAAAGGACTTTTTAGAATATTGATGAGATTATTCCTAAGTTTTCTGCAGATCTAATTGTAATTCCCATGTTCACATCAGCAGGCACAGCGGTTTGGTCTAGAAATGGAGGACAGGCCTCATCGTCTCCTAATTATGAAGGACCCCTCCACTCTCTGGTACGTCTCCCCTGCTAACTCCATTCTACCCCTTTCCAGATCATGCTTTGCTTCTCTCTCTAAGGTTCTTACTTTCTCTCACTGTAACCTTAGGTCAATGTGACGCACTCAGGCTTGGTTGAAGGCAGACTTACTAGACTATGCTTGTTCCTGTTCATGAACTATGACCCCGATGCTACCGCAGGGAAGCCCCAGGGCTGTAAATATCTAGGACCAGATGAGAGGATAAAAACCCTGGCAGGATAATGGCTTTTCACCATCTTTGGGAAATATCCCAGTCAATGATGAAGTGTCTTTCCTGATACCAGAGTGCTGGAGAGCCAGCTAAGACGCGTGGTGGGAACATTGGATTCTGCAGACCTCTCCTTTGCTTTCCAGAACCACAGGTCTACCGGAGGTTTCCTCTTGATCTCTGAATACCCAGCCTACCGTTTGTTCCCTCACTCACTTTGAATCACATAGAAACCCAGTAGTATCATTAGTGGTAAAGAATTGATTACTCTCCTAGAAGGCAATAGCTAAAAATTTCCATGGGCATAATTAATATTATACATACTCACATGATGATTCAGAGTCTAACACTTTATTCTTTCTCTACTCAGGATGGATGAGGCCAGAAATATGCAGGCAGCAGCACTGGTTTATGCAGTATTTAGTCTGTATGGGAGTCAAACAGGGAGGATTGGCAGTGAGTGGGAAAAGCCTTTTAGTCTTTGGGGTTGAGTTTTCCTTTTTTCCTGCATGCTTTGAGAAGAAGCCTGAGAGAGGGCAGAGATTTATCTAAGTTAATGTTTTCCTGTCAGTGATTCAGGGTTTCCTTTCTTCCCTTTTGGTTTATTCTTTAAGGAAAATCTAAAAATGAAACTACAAAGGTGGATGTTTGTCCCTGTTGTGATCTTCCTTGCTGTAACGTGTGAGTCACCCGGCTGCTCATCTTAGCCCATAAAGGCGACCACACAGTGACCCACAGAGGCACCACCCAGCCCAGTGCACCTGCAGAGCACATCCAAATAGCCCATGACTGTTTTAGCATTGCCCACCGTCAGGTATTCAAAACCAGGCTTTGTCCAGCTGGAGAACTACAAACACTAGGTTTGTGGGTGGGAACAGTAACTTCAATTCACTGTGAATTCTGAACACTGCAGAGGGGATTCATAAGCAGAAACTACTCTCTCCACTAGGAGGCTGTGAACCAGAAAGTAAGACAGGCACATGTGTGACTTCTGGTCATGCTTAGATTCATGCCTACAGGTAGATATGGTCATTCCCACGTTTATACATTAAAAAGAAACTTAGTAGCTTGTCCAAGGTCAAATAAGTAGCAGAGCTAGCCGTCTAGGGAGGTTGTTTAAATCCCAAACCCACCAAATCAAAATGCACCGTATCACAGACTAACTACATTAGACACACATTCTTCCTGTCAGTATAGAATAATTAGAAATTATTTTTCTCATGCAACAGAGCTGGTACATCTGTTCACAGAGTCCATTAGAAATCAAAGTAGATTGTAGCAGGATCCGTGCAAAGAGGCACCAGATTTAAAATCAAAAGACCTGGGCTCCAGCCCTGTCTTTACCATTTCCTGGCAGTATGACACTGAATAATTAATTCATTTGATTTCTTTGAGCCCCATTTTCACATCTCTATGGAAGTATAATAATATCTTCCCAGCCTGCTATCCACATGTGGAAAGAGGGCCCAATGAGATGGTGCATTTTAAAGGGCACGCTGGAAAGTAGTCATAGATGTCATTACTGAGCACAGTGAAGAGGATGAGTCCATATCCAAAGCTCCAGTGTAGGCCTTAGGAACTCTCCAAAAACTGGGATTCTGATGGCAAGGATAACAAAAGTTGGGTGGCTTTTAATTGTATAAGATAGTGACTTCGGGTGGTAACTGTGGCTCAAAGGAGTAGGGTTCCGGCCCCATATCCCAGAGGTGGTGGGTTCAAATGGCCCTGGCCAAAAAAAAAAAAAAAGATAGCAACTTCTATACCACAGTAGCGGCTTTGAAATCCGTTAGAAGCCCTCAGTGAACAGTTGCTTCAAGTCTTTGTAATTCTTCAGTCTTAAAGTTTCATACAGAATTTTTGTAATTTGGGGGGGGGGGGCGGTTGGTAACCATTTTGAAGCTCGCAGACACACACCAGCTAATATTGATGAGAGAAAGCAAGAAACAGGTTTAAAAAAAACTCAGAAATGATCATCTATGTGCTTATACCTATCTCTGTCTTAATACTTATGTGTCGTGTGGATATCAAAGAAATACACTTTCAAGAACATATAATAGTTTAATTGGGAGACTCTAAATAGATTGTTTTTCTGTAGTTAATTTTATAAGCTCATTAACCTAATCCCTGCCAGAATGTTCCCTAAATGGATGAATGTTTTTGTCTTCTACCCTAAATCTAAATCTAAACTCTCTTAGAAGCAAGTGTAGTACCATATAGCATATGTACATTATGATGTCCTGGAAGAATTACCCACTTAGTTCCTTTATGGAAAAAATAACACACTATAATTTTAACATTTTCCACAGTAAATAAAAACACTATTTTTATTGTTGTTTTAAGGAAATATACTTTATTGGACATGTATATTTAGAAACTCAGGGTGCGGTTTTTTCAACTGAAGTTTTACTTACATAATTTAGGCTCGCATTTCAAGCTAAATCAAATTTGACATCATTTGTTCACCAACAGCAAAGCCGAATTGAAGATCGTTTAGAAAGACTGGATGATGCTATCCATGTGCTCCGGAATCATGCAGTGGGCCCCTCCACAGCTATGCCAGGTGGTCATGGGGACATGCACGGAATCATCGGACCTTCTCATAACGGAGCCATGGGGGGTCTGGGCTCAGGGTATGGAACCGGCCTTCTTTCAGCCAACAGACATTCACTCATGGTAAGTGATGGCATTTGTAGACTCTGTAGGTTCACATGGAATTAGAGTTTCAGGTGTAAATACTCTTGCTGTCATTGAGATGCAATTCACTTAACATACCGTGTACCCAAAGTTTATACATGCATCTTAGAGTTTCATTCATTTTTATTGTCATATGATATTCCATTGTATGGATATACCACATTAAATGTATCGGTTCATTAGTTGGACGGTGGATTGATTCTACTCTGTGGCTATTATGAAAAATGCTCGTTTATGTACAAGTTTTTGTATAGGCACACGTTTCTGTGAAGGAGTGAATTGCTAGGTTATTGCTGGGGGTTGAAATTATTTACCTTGGTGACATTGATCAAAGGATAAAACTCAAGTTCATGTTAAATGGCTACTATTTCAAATTTAAATGAATTTTGTGTGCATGTGTGGTTTTTTTGTTTTGGGGGGGTTTTTTTGGCCAGGGCTGGGTTTGAACCCGCCACCTCCAGCATATGGGACTGGCGCTCTACCCTTTTGAGCCACAGGTGCCACCCATAAATGGATATTTTTTAAAGAAGGCAAAATAATGCCTTTCAATCCTGAGTACAATAGGTAGAAATATATGGTGTAATTTTTGGTATAAATACATGACATGGGACTGTGTAATTTAATGTATCAAGCAGCTTTGCCACTATCTACTTATGAGTAAGTCTGTATTTTAATAATATTTAAGCAGGTTTGTCCATACTAAAATTGGAATTTCAATTTTGCTGATTACTTTTGAAGGGAATTTGGAGAGCATTCTTTTTGGGATAGTTACAAAGATGCAGAGAATTTTTTTAACAAAATAGTAAGCGATGACAATTACTGAGGTGACCAAATGGGTGGAAATTTAACTTTGACAGTGAATCTGTGTAATTTTGTTCCTTACAAATTCCTGCCTGATCACCGGACACCTTCGCGTCCTATTTTATCCCTAATAGGCTCTTTAAAATTTGCTTAGATGAAAGTCTGTTTTCTATGATCACTGTAGCATGTCTTGTTTAAAGGTGGTTCCAGAAGGAAATGCAAAATAAGTGCAAATTATCATGAGTTCTTTTAAATTCTTGTGCAGTAGTGTTCTGTCTTCCTTTCAATTTCTCTTAATAAAAGACTAAGATTAAGAGTACTATTCTGAAAGATATAATATTGAAACCTGCAACCAATTTGAAACCAAAAATACTGGTTTATAAATAGAACCAATGCACTCACTTCTAAAATGTGGAAAGATATTTTTGAATGCCAAAGCTAAATCTTTTTTTTCTCTTTTTTTCTTTTCTTTGACCTCTACCCTGAAAATTCATCACTGAGTAAAAATTGTTTGTCTATTCGTGGCAGTTGCTAAGAGTTTACAAAAGGAAAGTCTAGATTTTAATTTAGCTTGGCCTCAGGTAATGTGCTAAATACGCTTGGGATGCATATAATATGAGATTTTCATTTGTACAGCTCTTTATTTTTTTTAACTACAATGTTTAAACAGTACTGCTTTTAATTAAGAAATCTGGCTTTATTAAAAGCCAGATCTGTGACTTCTAACCATTTCTGTGTATCTGCTCTCAATCAAGAGAAAAATAGTTTAATTTCTGTAGCTGTGTTCATTTTGCATATGTTAAACGGATGTAACATGCACCCAGGGCGTTGCTTCAGAGACGGTCTATTCCATAAATATGTAAAGTTTGTTCTTAAATACCAGATGTAGGTTAAGTGGTTCTTTAAAATATTAAACTATGTATAGATGCTTTTTGCAACTATTTGACCTTTGAATTGCCTCTTCTTGCAGTCAGATTCAGAGGTGGGATGGGAGAGAAAGACTAGAATTATTTTTGCATAGGGGAAGTTGGACTGACCCTGGCAGGAGGAGGAGAGAAGATTGAATAGAACAGTAGAAAAAGGGAAATAATTAGCCAGGATTACACAGAAATGTGTTTAGTTTGATTTGGGGAAAAATCTAGACAGAAGCAATAACACCATCGGTTTTGCCAATGGGGAAAGGTCCTATTCTCGCCTCTGAAGACCTTTAAAATTCATTCAAGAGCAGCCAAGGAGCCAGCCAGGTCATAACGTGACTGCGAAGATGCAGTGTGTTGACAACCTGCTGCCCTTTGAACCCAAAGGAGGTTTACCATCTTTCTCCTTTCAAAAACAAGCTTTAACTGTCTTTCTCCTTCCTGAAAACTATTCGGCATGTCCCCAGAATCCGCTCCTCAGCCCCAAACACTGATGTGTGTGAAAGAGATTGAGTTGGCGTAGCTTTCCTGTGCAAACTGGTATGAATTTTTAAAACAAAAACATAAGAACAAAGGAAATAGTTTTTTGATTTAGTCAGTCTGAAGTTAGCCTTTGACCGTTTGATACATTCCACAATGAAAAGGAAGTTTAAGAGGAACCAAAAAAAAACAAACCAACCCTCCCTACCCCCAACAACAACAACAACAAAATTCAAGGAGGATACTGGTAATGTTTTCCACATTTGAATACACGAAAAAGGCTATAAAACTTTGGCCAGCTGCAGTAAATAAAGTAGCCGTGGGAGGTGTCCACCGGAAACTTGGACAGAAAACAGCGGGGAGAGTCTCATTCCCAGCTACACACCTTCGTTTGCTGTCTGGGAGTGGAAGCGAGTCACAGTAACTTGAGACTCATCCCAGTCCCAGTTTTGTTTTGAGCAGATCTCCTTTCTGACTCTCCTTAATAATTCCTCCTCCTGATTAAAGAATAGACAGATTTGAGTCCCGTTGACCTCTGCTGTTGTCGTTTCCCCTCTCCCTTCTGAAAATCAAAACAAAATGGCTTGATAACTTGGAAGATGATACAAGCATTTCTTTCTGCAGCAGCTTGAAAATCGTGGTGGGGAAGATTGTGGTTCTGCCTCGGCTGTTATGTTATCTCATTTAATTGCTAACATATTGTACTTAGCTTTTGATTCATAAAATGTTTTCCTTGGAGTTCTGAAGTAGGTCTTCAGTGATTTACTAAGTATTAGTATAATGAAAGGGATTTTTTTCACAGCAGCATGGCTCATAACACTGGAGTGAACCTTGTATACTTGCAAGCTTTCTAGATTATATTATTTGGCTGTGTTCCTTCCTACTCAAAAAGCCTCCCTGACTTTGCAGTACAAGATAAAGACCAGTTTCTTAGCCCAGCATTTAAAATCCATTCCTATTTACCAAAAGCCTCATGTTTAGCTATTACAATATGAAGAAAGTTTACCAGTAGGACCAATCTGTGCATATTACCAGAATTTGCCCTGTACTTCTCGTTGGGTATTTATGTGTCTTGCTCGGCCTGCCCTGTGCACTTAACTCTGTCCATCTAATTCCCCACCCATTCTCAAAGTACTGACTTAAATTCTTCTTCTTCCAGGAAGCCTTCCCTTGCAGCCTCCCCACTAGAATCGTGTTCCTCTTTACTCTCGTAGCATTATGAATCATAGCATTTCTAGATAATTTATCTTTACCAGCTGTGCATAGCTATGCACCTTTTATAGGTATGACTTCCGCCTTACCAACTGGTGGAAATTCCTTGAGCTCCACATGCTGCACTTAGTTTCTGTCCCAGAGACTATTCAGACCGTCAGTCAAAAGGAAAGAACAGAAACTAAAATCTTCCGAGTGCCTGACAAGTTACCAGGTCCTTTGCCCAATGCTCCCCATCATCATCCCGAGTAGTCTGCACGAGGGCACAGCGAGGGTGATAGCAGTGGCCATTTGGGGTGTGGGCAACATGAGTCTTAGGAGGCATGAACAGTTAGTCTCAAGTCATGCACTTAGATTTGAGCTCAGGTACATCCACTCAAATTCATCGTTTTCTTCTCACTCATGCATACCCTCTTGAGATTATCTGTGACTATACCTTTTGAGAACTAATTGCAGGTGCTGGAAGCCTATGATTTTTAAGCTTTGATAAGTGATGGTTGGCAAAAGAAGTTTCCAGGTATTCCATGGCCAAGTTCCCAGAGAAGCTCTTTTTCCACATGTAGAATAGAGAACATTTTCTACAATGTGGTAGCATACTCAAATTAAAACCCACATTTTCTATACACTTATTCTCAAATCAACATATTTGTGCTAAGTGGCCAAGAGGTGTGAACTCTCACTACTAGGATTCTTGATGTAGTCAATTTTAAACTATGAAGTTAATTTTCTTACCATAACCACCCATTTTTCTAATAGAATTAAAGCAGAAAATCTCTGAATATAGGAGAATAAGGAAATAGCTGGCCTCGTAACTAACCTAGTTCGAATTTCTTCCCAAATATCCCCTCTGTATCTTAGATACCTCTGTGGTTAATCCTGATATTAAATTACTAGATTTCTTTTAAATTATTGAAATGGCAATTTTCCAAATGTAATTCTTTCTGTTATTCTTTCAGTATTCTGATGACCTAACCACTTCTTTTACCTGAATAGGTACAAAGTGCACATCAGATGTCTTTATCTGACTCTGTTTGTGCTCTTGGTTATTGACTGGTAGAGCCGGCAATGATGATATCATTGAGACAAAAATCCCCTATACTAATAATACATAATATTAGTGTGGTTTCCATTTATTTTGTTTCAATAATGTGTCAATGGTTACCACATACAGGCTCTACACTAAGACATAATCTCTGCTTTCAAGAGATTCATGGACTTGTAGGAAACAGTTTGCTTCATACTAATTCTCTAGGCCCCATAAAGACAGGGGCCCAGCTGTCTTATCCAGGAGAGGCAGATCACATGGTAGGAGAACAGTGTGGTTCTAAGAGGAGCTGCTGTAGTTGACTTAGGGATGGGGGAGACTGATGAACTCACACCCCACACGATTCCTCAAGATTCCCCCAGGTGGGGGGATGGTGGAACACATATCAGGAACCACCCGAATAAGCCCTTCATAGCTAATTTTCCTATTTCTGTAACATTTTTCAGTTTCACTTCGGATTCAGTAGGCTTTGTCTGAAGAACATTCATTAGGTGAAGAAGCATCTTCCATTTAACTGACATTAAACGTATGAAACCTGTTTCTTCTTAGGGCTTCCTAGGACAAACAAATTCACTTCATTGGCATAGAGTCCTGACCACTGAATTTTAGATTCAAAAGCGCCCCAGAAGTCACTTGGGCCGTTGCTATCATTTTGCTGGTAAATGAAGACTGAGGCCCAGGAAAGGGATGTGGCCAATCCATGGGCATTCGCTAGTTAATGGCCACCAGGGATGATTAGAAACCAGACAAACCTAAGAAAATGCCATGAAGGCTACGTTGAACAGTTTGATGAGACTATTTCAGATTGTATATGAAACCAGCACATTGTACCCCTTGATTGCACTAATGTACACAGCTATGATTTAACAATAATAAAAAACAAACAAACAAAAAAAAGAAACCAGACAAACCAGCAGCTAAACCGACACTCTTTGCTCTGTGTCCTACACTGCTACAGCAGACGTCCTCTTTAACCTAATTCCATAACCATTCCAAAACTGTGAGTGGTATTAAAACTGTTCTGTTACTCTGAGTTAACTAATGAAATCCAAGATAACTCTTCTGTTGCCCTGGAGCTCCTTCCAACAAGTTGCCGTTTACTCTGCCAGTGATATTTGGCAGCAGAGAGGGGCATGGGCCTTGGTGTGATGTGGCGTTTACTGGTATGTGGTCCTGGGAGTAGCAGGATTCAGAAAACCGTTTCTGTGTGGACCTCTTCAACAAAGGATTCACAGAGGCGTTAGCATCTTCAGTCTTCTCTTGGGCTTGCCCTGATTTTGATTTCATAACATTCTATGTATATTTGAACTTATACTTCATTTCTAAGTATTTATTATTGCCATACACTCTCAGCGGCTTCAAGAGATCATCTCCACTCAGATCCCCCTAGGATTCCCTGCCAACCAGCCAGCAAACCTCCATCAGCCTCCTTCCTCCATCTCCAAGGATGAGCATCCCCAAATGCTCACAGAGCCCCTTTCCATCAAATGTTCGAATGTCCTGCTTCTGTCCAGCTCAGATTTGCTTCTCTGTGCAGTTCTCTGCCCAATCCAAACCTAACAACACCTGAGAAACTGCCAGTTATTGAAAGACAGCCTCTCCATTGTTTTTTCTCTAAAGATCTGTATCTTCAAATATTTAAACAAAAAAAATTTGACTCCTGTTGTGAGCTCTAGGACTTTCTAGTGCATTCTGCCTAGTCTGTCAAGAATGTTTCCCCCCACACACAACAACTTTTAGAATCTCACACTGAACACAGTGCTCTAGGAATTACCTGCATGGTGGACCTATCACCTTCTTCATAAAGGCCACCTAATAAAATCCTATTTGCTAATTCTGATGCCTTCACCATCCTGCTGACATACATTAAATGTGTAATCAGCTGAAATCCATAAGTCATATGTCTCCAAACATTCCTCGTGTGCCTTTTTTACACTTGTGTATAACCTCACATAAGCCTTCTGATTTCCTATTGCAGCCGCAGTGTTTCCAGTCTCAAGGCTCACATGAGGTTCTCACTCAGTCCCATACTCTGCCAACTCTGATGTTGGCAGATGTGATGGGTATCATTTATGCTCAAATCAAGGCTGCTGATAAAAATGTCCCCCAGAGGAGAACAGACCAGAAGGCATGAGGCCCAGTGCTACAGACGTTCTCTCTACACTTCTGCTGTCCTCTGCTGGTTGAGTTTCATCTCTCACCCTGGCCTGGCCCCCCCAGTACCCTGAGACAGTGCGCCTTTCTTCTCTCCAGAGCATTTTCACAGGGGATCAGGCGTGCAGTATTCCTGTAAATAGAAAATGAACTGTGTTCAGAAAGACCTGTTCTTGGGTAACTAAACTAAGTTTGAGAGGTTCGTGCCTCCTTTTCAGAGCACTTCTAAACTGTCTTTCAGTTTTACTATTTTACTATTCATTTATTTATTTATTGGAGACAGAGTCCCACCTGTTGCCCTGGGTAGAATGCCATGGCACCATCATAGCACACAATAGCCTCAAACTCTTGGGCTTAAATGATCCTTTTGCCTCAGCCTCCCAGGTATCTAGGACTACAGGTGCTCGCCACTACGCCCAATTGAGATTTTCTGTTTTTAGTAGAGATGGCATCTGGCTTTTGCTCAGGCTGGTCTCATACTCCTGAGCTCAAGCAATCTACGAGCCTTAGCCTCCCAGAGTGCTGTGAGGTTTGAGCCGCTGCACCTGGCCTCAAAACTATCTTTTAAATAGCCTATGGTAGAATTTTACCCAAGATCTGAGTCACCAACATTGTTTCTCCATAACTACTAAATATATATGTTTTTAAAATGAGGATATTTGCCTATTTCTGGTGTTCTGCCATCTCTTTCTAAACTCCCCAGTTATCAAATACTTCTGAAAGAAGATTAGCAATCTCAACTGAATGTCTTGACCTGTTTCAATACCATATGAAGCACTTTAAAAAAAGAGGAAAAGGACTTGAAGTAATTCTTTTAACTGTGGATTAGTTTTCACAGTTTCAGAATCCTTGAGCTCACCATTTTATTTTTGAATAGCAGCGAGACTATCTAAGCTCTATTCAGCAACCCCTGTGATAAGTGCGTAGGACATGTCTCATACATGCCCAGGTCTCAGAGCAGTGGGTCCAAATTAGATGTGTTCCCTCCTGTCCTCCCTAATACATATTGTATTCAACTTCAGGCCTTTCATGGGACGTCTTCCCAAAACCCAGCTCTCTGGATTCCAGGGAAAAACCCATCCTTGTTCAGTATCCCAGAGCCATGAACCTTAGTAAATAAAAACCAGAAACCTTGCTGTCTTCCCTACTTTAAAAACATATATTTTGAAATCTTCAAAACATCCTATTATGTCATCATAGCCTTTCACTGTTTTCTTCTTAAATAATAGAGGGAAATTTTCATGTGGACACTTTGAATAGCACAGTAATCATATTTTCAGTTGAACTTTCATTGGGTTCAAAGACACGGTTCTAAACATAACAACGCTTGCATTTTTAAAAATGTGATAACCTTTGTTTTCTCAAGAAAATAGATTGGAGAGTATGTACTGTATATATTAGAAAATGCACATGTGTTCATCCACTCACTGTGTCTGCTGTTCTTCCGATGCTGCTGGGAGAAAGAGTCTGATCGTACAGGGCTTTTATTCTAGTAGGGTGATCCTCCAGTGTGCATCTAGGAAATCTTCCTGGAGAAGAAGTCGTTGAGCCCATATTAGAGTCTGTGTAGAATTACAACAATTAGAGGTATGATCGAACAGACTTTGCAGAGCTACGGAGTAAACGTGATTTAAAAACAAAACCAGAAAGGAGTGGCGCATATGTGCCCACATAATCGCCCAGTGATACCAGGCCTTGCAGCCACCAGCCAAGCCCACGCTGGGTGACAAGCCCCTCCACGCACAGCCCGGCAGCTGCAGCGGTTGGCTCCGATACTTCACATGAGAGTCCACAGGAAGAGAGAGCTTTCATGTATATTTTTTACAACCAAATTAAGTTAACTCATGGAATTTTCCACCCTTAGGAATTAAAGTAGCAACTCATGAAGTAATTCAGTTATGTCATTCATACCAAAACAGAAAACACTGGAGCAACTTGGCACTGTTTGAAAGCCAAGATTAGGCCTTGGCCATTTTATATATTTTTTCAAATTCTGTGGCCGTTGTGTTATTTTAACTTTTATTGTGGCTGTAAATTTTTTCAAATCCAAAGTATCTTAATTACTTAGAAAACAGAAGTACAAAGTGGGTCCATCACAAGAAGAGGGTTCAGGCAGAGCAGATGTAGGAATGAAAACTGAAAAAAAAGCAGTAACATTGGGTTTTTTGGAATAGGAAGGTTCTACCTAATTGCTTGTGCATAATTTTAGCTTCCTCTATATCCATAAATCATCTTAGAAATAGAAAGTGGAGTTGAACCAAAAGATCTGTCCCACGTTAGTTAAATGACATCTTTGGGGGAAGCATCGTCCCGACACAATAGCCACATTCATTTTAAAGCAGTTAATTGGACATGTTGTCAAAAGGCACAGTATTGAGTTTCCACGTTTTAATTTCGCGTTTGCCTTCTCCTTAGCTTCTCACCGACGGTCTCGTTTGGAGCTGAAAGTGTGTGAAAGTTATTGGAGAATGGTAGTCTCTGGCTAATGTTTCTGTAAGCTGCCCCGAATTTCCCCCTGCAGTCTAGATGGGAAACAGCTGGGTTTTGTTTAAAAAGCTGTTTTGTGAAATGTCTGAATCTTGAGATATGGAACTGAGGTCACCATGAAAACAGGTGCTCCAGAACAAGTGAGGAAGACTCTGGGGCCTGGCTGGCTCTGGAATCTTCTGCTTCCTAGTAGGAGGGAAGGTGGTAAAGTTCGCCCCTTTGATCAGGACACACACACACATCAATAAGGAAGAGCTTTAGCAATACTGTTAGAAATTGAGTATCTTTGAATGTAATCAGCCCTTGAGTGAATAACAAGCTTGCTATTAAAAAAAAGGGGCGGGGGGGCTTCAAATACAAGGTCTAAGTGGTGCTGGTCTCCTTTGGAGAATATAAGTGCTTGAATTTCCTCTTTACACATACCCACAGTCAAGGAGAACTGCTATTTCAAATAGGTGGTGTCATAACTGTGTCTTCTGGAAAGGGAGAGGAGAAAGCTGACTTGGAAAGACCCATACCAAAGCAGTTCTGAAAAACCAGGACGAGGAACATGTGGAATCACTAAAGCCCAGTGCACGCCAGGTATTCACCAGCCTGAAGATGAAAGGAAATCAGCTGCCTCCCTCGGGAGCTGGAGGTTATTAGCAGCTGTTTATCCAGTCGGGAATAGAGATTAACATTGTAGTTTTTTTTTTTAAGAACTAGAAGAAAATTTGTTTGGGAAGTTGGCTCTTCATATCAAGTCCTGTGCATTGCCAAAAAAAACTTCCTTTCTCAGAACTCATGTACTAGAGTTGAACAATGTTATGATTCTCTGAGATACTCTGGATTACGAAAAAGTCTTTCTCCATTGAATAGAACAGAAAAGGACAGAGAAATGGATGGATGTTTGCCATTGACACCTCCCCTTGTACTCTGTACAGTGCGAAACTAGCTGTTTGGTCTATTACCTGTTTCCAGCCTAACTCTACATGGGGTGTTTTGCCCCCACGCCTCACACGCACCCCCACAGTGAATTTTGCATATGCCTACCGCTTACAAAATGACTTTTCATGAGATGTTGGGGAAGCTGCTTAGTACTCTGTGGTACTTTATTCTTTAAAAAAGAGAGAGAGTCGGATATTGGTATTTTTTTTCCTGATTTAATGCTACTCTTAACGTTATTTTCTTTTATTAAATCCTTTCTTTTGCTTTTGATCTTATTTATAGCAGAGCCACTGGTCATATGGAAACTATTATTGTATAGCTGGGAGATGAAAGACTTTGTTGCAATTAAATAAGAGTGAATCATTTGTGCCAATAATACTCACATACAGTGAGGTACCATTTGTGTCCAGAAGGCCCCGTGTTGTCCACTTCGTAGCAAAGCCACTGAGGTTTATAAAGAGCTTTACAAAAATCTGCATTTTGTCAGAAATATGTAGTCTGACAATATGAAAACACATGTTAACACACAGACCTTATCTGTTTGCTTCTTCATACACACATAATATTTAAATAATGTCACTTATTGATACAAACTTGGAGATTTTTGTTCAACATGGGGATGTTATTCAATTAACATTTTAAAAACATGTCTTTAGATGATCTATCTCAAAAGTCAACCCATCATTCACAGCCTATCTAAATGCCCACCTCCTTCTTGAAGTAGTTCCTGATTCCCCAAACAAGTATGTCTTGATCATCCTTTAAAACCTACCATGAGCTTGTACATTTTTATGACATTCATCTGATTTGGCCTAATATAGTAATTATATTATCTCACTATTAAAACAGGAGTGCCTGTAAAGTAATAGGCATCTTTTACCATTCTCCTTGCAAATCCCCAAACAGTGCCTTACATGTATAGGAGACATCAAAAAGCATTTATTGAGTTAAATGGAGTATTTATTCTTTGAAAGAAATGTGCTAAATATATATTTGACAACATCAATGGTCTTAGATTTCAGACATAGTCTTAGAGATCCACGTCCTTGGTGTCAGCATTTACTATTTGGGAAGCATCTAATGGCGCATTGTAATGTTCCATACCTATACCGTGACCTACACCCCGTCTCCGCCCTTGGGACACCTACAGCACAAACAGGGAAAGCCTTCATGAAGCACAGCAAAATAAAACTATTGAAGTTCATTCCATCCCCTATTCAGTGATACCCTCAAATGTGTATTGAGGGTGGATCTGTATTGAATAGTCAAGGAAGGTCTAAGAGAAAGTGGGGAGCCCTGGAGATCTGCACAGTCCTAAAGGGCCAGAGTGAGGGGATCCAGGGACTGATAAAAAAGAAGCAGTTGACAAGTGATGAGGAGAAACCAGCTGAGCAGACAGAGGAATGTTTGGGGAATGTTCCTGGGGTGTCCAGGTGAAGGACACAGCAGCACAAGGTGGAGATCTGAGTCTTTATCCATAGAACAAAGAGTCACACTGAAATCTTAATGTACAAGGGACCAACGAAGGGGAGAGAATATCGCATTTAAAGGGTGAATATTTAAGAAGTGATGGGGAAGAAATGTTACATTAGTTTAGGTGAGCTTTACACTCTACTCTCTTTCTAAATATTTTACAGTAAGCATGTGTTACTTGGGTAATAAGAAAAGCATCTAAAAAATCAGGGCCAGTTGCTAATGGTAAATTCCTAGGGGTGGCCCGGGCTGGCCCCAGAGCGTGTTGCGTGGCCTAAGGGTCCACTCCACAGGATTGTACTTGCACTCAGGCATCCAGACTTCCAAGCGCATATCAAGCATCCAATTGTCTTTTTCTCTACTCTGAACAAAAGGAGCTGCTTACAAATAGTTACAGGACTTTACCATAATCTCTGTGCTAGATGGGATTGATTGACTAGGATGCAGTAACTTTAGTTCCGTGGCCCCAACTTTCTATCCTGCTCCCTGGAGCAGGAAAGCAGTGGAGGATGAGTTCTGTTAACCTCCCGGTGTCATCCCCACTCAGTGGTCTGCACCAAGTTATGGTTTCCACTGTAGGAAAATGATGTGGAGAACTGAGGGCAGGAGTGGAGGTACAGAAGAGAGAAATGAAACAGTTCTCATAGGTGGAACTTATGAGTTAGAAAAAGAAAGATGAACTGAACTCAGCCTATACCTATTTGCATCTCTTAAACTGTATCACAGAACCTTTTATTTTAACCAATCATTTTAACAGTCCCAGGGGGGTTTCAGCCTATCTGATCACGTGATAGATAAATACTGCCAAGCTCAGGATCATTTAAAGCATGTTTAAATCTTCTTGAAAATTATTTCATTATCTGTGGAGAATAAGCATTAACTAAATCCCCAAAGATTGCACAATAAGGAATTACTTTAAATTTTAAGCAAAATATAAGTGAGGCTGTGAGATTTCTGGGAAAAAAATTAGGTGTCCTCAAGACAGTTAGGAAATCTTCTCTCAATGAACATTTTAAGAATCAAATTAAAATCCAAATAAAAGAATTGAATCCAGACCTGACTTTAGCGAAGAGTCTCTTAAATGTTTAATCATGTGAATTTAAAAAATCGTCTGATCGTTTTTTAAACTGAGGAACACGGAAATTATTTTTGCAGTCAAGTGTCCCAGCTGTTAGGTCTTTCTCCCACAACTGGGGATTGTTAGGGGTGGGTCTTATTTTCTGCGTCTGTGCCTCACATATCTGCCTAATGCTGCCATTTCATGAACTTCTGAGTTCCCATCTGTGAGCCATTAAACAAAGTTCGTATGACCACTTCCCATCTCTTTAAAAGATGCACTTTTAGACTAAAAGGTACTTTGCGCATTTGAGAAAATAAGTTTGCTTTCCTCTAATATGACAGCGATCTGGCAAGATAATTGAAGCTGAAATCTAGTACCCCACACTGTCATGTATAATTGATATTTCCTGGGGAGATTACAGTTCAGACACCAAAACTGTTTTCTGTATCAATGGGTTTCTAATTACAGTGAAAGCCCATCAACTTTTCTTTTGTGCTATGGAAAAACAGAAGAGAAACATAAAATTTACCAGGACTTTTTTTCTTTGTTCCATTTTCTTATTTTTCTTCTTAAAAAAAAAAAAAGAAAAGAAAACCTATGTCAGAAGAAAAATTCTAAGCAAGACACCATTAACAACAAACTTTATTTTGATGTATCAAAATGATTATAATCACATGTTTGATTTTGTGTCATTACCACTTGGTCTAAAAATTGATAACAAGTTTCCGAAAGTTCCCATCGTGTACTCTTTTAGAAGGATTATGGTAGAATAGATCTCACCGAGGTCTGAAAGCCTGTTTTGAAGCAGTTATCTCCGGAGATAACATTAACTAGGATTGAATAACTGCCAAATGAAATTTAATACATTTTCCCATCCATGAAATAGGCCTCTTAAATACAACAGAATAATTACTTTCACAATACTCCCTGGAAACAAAGAGAGCAAAAACATTGAATGTCTTTTTTGTTTGTGGTGTTTGTTGTTAGCCTGAGGATAAGGAGGAGGGGTATTTACCGAGATGCTCCAGTGTCCCCCTGTAAAAACAACCTTGCCGACAGCCACCTGATTTAAAGCTGCTCGTCTTTCCTATCTGTTTATGTTGGAGGGGTCGTGGCAAATAGTAAATTTTATAATTTAGCTAGACATCTTGGGCCTTGGCCTAAGTTGGCGAACTATGTTTTTTTCTCCCCTCTAAGATAAAGAAAACTAAAATTATTTTCATTTCTGTAAGTAATATATGCATGTAATATGCTAGTATAGTCTAGTGTCTACATGTGCATATGTGTGTGTACATTTTTAGACACACACTGCTGTAAAAGAAAATCTCCAGAACTAAGTCCCTTTTGCCCTTTAACTCCTTCCCTGCATGTGTGTGTCTGTGTCTGTGTGTGTGTGGGGGGGGTGAATACATATCCTCCATCACACTGTTCAGTGTTACTTCTGAATTCAGAATCTGTTTTATATCTCTAAGTAGGCACTAAGTCACTTCAGCACTCTCAGACTTAGCTTTCTTCTTTGCAAAATGAAGAATTTGGCTAAACTGATTTCCCTTGGCCTTGAAAATCTAAGTTCTGCGATTAAAAAGTGTATCTAATGTCGTAATCCTTTCTTTGGAAAGCAAGGTCATTTAAAATTGTGATGCTTCTGTGAGTCACAAGAATTAATGCATATGTAAATATTTAAGTATTCAGAATATTTAATTATTCTCAAAGATAAATTCACACAGAAGAATTTAAATACTGTATCAGAATTTGAATTTAACTTCACCTAAGATAGAATGTAACTTAAATATTTGCAAGTGCTGTAGCAGTGATGACTTACCAGGCCTGTGGGAGGGACAGGCCAGGCTGCCATGTTGGACCCCATGGTCTGATCTCCCCTCCTTGTTTGTAGCTCATTGGATCAGGAAAACACCTGATTCGAGGGAGGTTCATTCATAGGATGACCCATGTCTGCTCTACAATGAGCTGGGCCATCAGATGATCTTGGCATTCTGAACTTCAAAATACTAACATGGTCAGGTAATTAGCAGCAGGTACAGAAACTGAAAGAAGATACCAGGAAGTGCCAAGAAAAAAGAGACTTGCCTATAGTTTTGAGGGGGCAGAAGCCAAGAGCCTTCAGAGGGAGGAGAGATGCTGAATGGCCAGAGGTCCCAAGAGCTCTCTGGGTCCAACACCCAAGTTGTGGAAATCTTCATGATAAATCTTCTTTTAGTAAACTTGAATAAGTCTCTGTTCCTTACTGTTAAAACTACCACACTAAATTGATGAATGCACAGAGGATTATTCAAGCCCCATAAGGGCAGAGACCGCATCTGAGTTACTCATCACTCTGTTCGTGACAGCTCACAAAGTGGGGAGCGTGAATTAGATTAGAAAATGTTTGTTGAATTAATAAATATCCTCTCTGATCAGTCAGTTAATAATTATGGAGTAATTTTTAAATCTTACTTTTTTACTTTAAACATAAATATGTCTAAAACTATATGTGACTGTGGGGAGACTCTTTGTAAAGACTGCATAAAATTTGCAATCAATGTTAATGAATTAACTATTTCATAAGCTGGCTGTTAACTTTATTATTACCTATATGAAAAGATTATCAAAGGAGGGCTTCAAAGAAGTATGTGATATATGGAGTTTCTAAAGCTAGGAGGCGTGTACCGTACTGAAAATCAGTTTGTAAATTGAAGGACTTTTCTTTTTCCTAGTTAAATTATTGAATATTTATTGTCTGAAAGCGTACAAATCCCTGGCCTGTACATATAATGATGGCAGTATTGGTTACTTTATTTCTGCGTTATTTTAACGATAGATTTGTGCCGACCATGCATGGTATTTCATTCCTGGTCTCTTATGTGACCAGAAATAATGTTTCTGAAAGAGAAGTAAATGGGGTTGGGACATGTTGTCTGTGACCAAGGAAACAAGCAAAGCAAAGCTAATTCTTCACATTGGAATCCTATTGCATAGCCACTGGCAATGGCATTGATCCTGGAGAATCAAGCTCATTACCGGGTGGATCTGGACTCATCAGAGGTCATTCATTCATGTGACCCGGAATGCACATTGTAACAAGAGAGGCCTTAAGACATAAAAGATGACTTTGTCTCTAACTTCCTTTATGGAAAAGGATTGACACTATGTGTGATGAGCTAAGACGATCTAGTGAAAATAGACCGAGTTAGGCAACATACACACAGGCTTAAATCCAGGCGGAAATATCATTGGAATGACTGTGTTTTCAAGTATATTTATAATGTTTAAGATTTTTCTGTCATTGTATAGGAGAAAGATTTGAAATCACATGGATATGAACTAAATAGAACAAAGATAACCATGAGGGAAGGGACCTGGAGATTGGGGGTCTTGAACTACGTAGGCTGTTACTTTCCTGTAACGTGCAGGTGTGTTCAGTTCAAACACATAGACTGTCTGTAATTACCATATACTTAGTATGTACCAGTCGTTTTGTATATACTATTGCTGTTCCTTGCAATAAACCTGGGACTTTTATTCTTTCTGCATTTGAGTAACGTTAACAATGGTTTTACAGCCAGCAAGTAACCCAGTTACATTTAGGAGCTAACGTCATGCATAGCGGCTCATGCCTGTAATCACCGCAACTCAGGAGGCTGAGGCAGGAGGATTGTTTGAGACCAGGAGTTCAAGATCAGCCTGGTGACAGGCTGTCTCTAAAGAAGACCCTGTCTCTAAAAGAGAAAGAAGAAAAGTTTACTCTAGGATATTGTTGCCTATGATTATTGTATTCTGGTCACTCAATTACACAGTCCTTAATAATAGTTGAGGTGGGAGGAGGGACAGTGATTGGTAAGGTCTCACCTAAGTGCATAATGTGAGGGTGTGTACAGGACACCCCTGAGGTGAAGGGCACAACTATAGCTTGAACTTTACTTAAGAAATGCAAACAATGTAACTTAATCATTTGTACCCTCATATTAACCCTAAATAAAAAATAATAATTGAGGCAAAGAAAATTAAAAGGTAATTGGGTAAAAGTTCTTTTTTCCTCTTATGAAAACTTATCTCAGCATGCTCCAGAGGGGGAGGGGAAATTCAAGATCAGTAACTGACCAAAAACGGTATGTTTTAAGAGAAAAACAAAATATTAACCCTAAGTTATATCAAGATGCCTGCAAAGAAGGTGTGAGCATTAATAGACTGATTCCGAAATAGGAGTATACATCTTCTCTATGCTGAAATCTGTGGTTACCTTCAGTGATTCCAACTTTGAATCTTTGTGAAAATCCAAGAAGTTCCATCTATTGGTAACACCAATAAATATGAATCAGCAATAAGGTAGTTATTAATATTTACATTTACATTGACAGACATAAAGAGGTACCATTTGATCAAGGCCTGTAAAATTCATGCTTACAAGTTGACATCTTAGATTGAAAGGATAATCATCTATTGATGAATCAGTCTCCTAAATGTACAAATATAAAAATGGCAAATCAAAATCCCAATAGAAAATAGCTGTCACTCTTTTGGGGGAAATCAAAATAAAAATGCATACGAAGACTGAGTGAGAAGTGGTTGAAGGAACCAGTGGGCGTGGTCTGCCCAGAAGAGAGTAGACTTCAGCTCCAGAGGAAAGAAAGGAGGGCTGTGCCTACATGGTTGACTATATGGAACTTCAGAAGCCGAAACCGGGGGTGGCGCCTGTGGCTCAACGGAGCAGGGCTCCGGCCCATATGCCGGAGGTGGTTGGTTCAAACCCAGCCCCAGCCAAAAAAAAAACTGCAAAAAAAAAAGAAGCCGAAACTGGGACCAGTGAGTAGAATCTACGAGAAGATAATTTGTGGTGAAAATTGAATGGGTGCTTAGGGAGGGAGTCAGGGTCTCAGGACATTTGAAGAACCCCTTGTAAAGCACCATTCAGAAAGTTCTATCTTGTATCACAGCTACCAGGGGCAGATAGCACTGGACTCCCCAGATTTCTCAGCTAAAACATTTATTTATACTTCCTAATATTTGTAAGTCTTTTTTTTTTTTTTTTTTTTTTTTTTTTGGCCGGGGCTGGGTTTGAACCCACCACCTCCGGCATATGGGACCGGCGCCCTACTCCTTGAGCCACAGGCGCCGCCCTATTTGTAAGTCTTAAATCTTTTACTATTCTTGGTAATTTTTGAATCCGAATGATGAGTATGATTTATGTGATCATCTTCACCCAAATTATTTTTAATTATTTTTATGTGTGTGGTTTTGGAGAGTGTGTGTGTGTATGATACTTAATCCTGGGCTGCCTTTACATAGCACATGCCCTAGTCCTATGGATTTGTCATTGGTTCAGATTCTTATTGTCACATTCTTCAGAAATACTCTTTTAAAACATTTTGGTAGGAAAAAAGCAAAGATTGTGCCTTGTGATTTTATTATGTTTGGAGTAGAAGAATTTAAACTTTGATTCATAGAACTGAACTGTAAATTCATGAATAAATATTTTCAACTTTTAGGCCCCTGCATAAATGTTCACTTAACAATAGGCCAAGAAAATAAGTACTTAGAAAAGAAAATATAATACGAACTACTCATGTTCTTAGTTTACAGAAGCTTAATGGTTTTGCTGTAAGGCATGCGCTGTCACAAGTTCAATGCCTCTGGACCCCAGAGTAGGTAGTAGTAGCAAATAAAAAGCTCAGCAGTATTTTTTTTTTCTTGAATCAAGTCATCATGCTATATTCTATAATTTTATTCTTGGAAACATAAAGAGGGTTTACAATATGGTGTCTTTCTAGGATCAGAATAATGGGAGTAAAAACTGGAAAAATGTCCAAACATCTTTGGATGGCAATGATGGCATTACTGGTGTGTTTAATAAAACCTTTATTGGTACATTTTCCGGTATGGTGATATTGGCAGAAACAGTCCCCCTTTGGATTTGGAACTCAGCAGCTGATGAAATACAGTAAACATTAATTTGGAATGGGCTGCCAGTTTTGGAAAGCCAGGTGACATTTTATTATATTTGTACCGAACAGGGGCTGTGTCCCATACTGCTGTAGCTTCCGCTGTCAGAGGCTTAGCTGGTATTATGGAAAAAAAAAAAATGGCAGGCCCGAGAATCTTATCCCCCGAAATGAAAGTCGAATGCCAAATTGAAATTCCTGTAGGATTTCCGATAGCAATGGGGGAATTGAGAAGCCCACAATTAAGCATATGGGCATTAAGATAATTGTCAGATCTGTTGGCGGACATGATAGAAGACAGATGGGTACGAATCAGTGCGCTCCACTGCAGCACCCTGGGAGACAATTTGACGTTTTACCTGCCTGAGATACTCTGCCATATTTGTCACTGAATGTACAGCACGGCATCTTACTGAGCGTTAAGTGTTTTCACAGGGAACTATAGGTGCATGTGTGGTCCTCCAGCGCCCTCTAGTGAAATGCATTCAGGAGGATTGTTTTTCCAAGGCAGTGTTCCTTCAAGGGTCCTTATTGTCCCTGGAAATAGCTATTGCACCTCAGGCTCCCCGTAAACACTGTGCTCCCTCTCACCCTTGCAGGTCGGGGCCCATCGTGAAGATGGCGTGGCTCTGAGAGGCAGCCATTCTCTTCTGCCAAACCAGGTTCCCGTCCCACAGCTTCCTGTCCAGTCTGCAACCTCCCCGGACCTGAACCCACCCCAGGACCCCTACAGAGGTAGGTCTGCCCAGGTGGGCACTGCTCACCTCCCTTAAGCACCAGTAGACCCAGAGTTGAGCCCCAGCTTACTTGGCATTCGGCCCTCAGGAAGCACTGGCCAAAAACCAAGAATCAGATTTGGTACAGAAATGGTCAGTACATGGGAACGTACGTGGAACGCAGCCTGCTAATTGTGTTTCTTCAGTGACTGTTCTCCTCAAACATCCTCTGAAATCCTGGTCCTATTTCAGCAGGGAGTGAGGCAACAGACTGATGAGAGGAAATTTTATTTCCCCTATTTCCACATTTTTCTCATTCAGATCCTCTAATGTGGTTAGTTGTGGCCTGAAAATGATATTTCCAAATGAATAGGAAGGAAGGAAATTGATTTTGTTGCTTAAGATGGAAGGAAATGTAGGTACATTTAAGAAATGGAACTGGGATGGGTGATTTTCACTCGCAAGTCACCAAGTCCAAGTGGAACTGGGATGGGTGATTTTCACTCGCGAGGCATCGGGTCCTGTAATGATGACTTCACACCGGTCACCGCAAGTGCGTTTTCATGACCGTCCCCCTCTCCCCACCAGGAAGTTGTGCTGCAGGGGCAAGACCTGGGTCCCAGCCTCCCTTGCTGCCTGCTGGCCAGCTGACTAGGAGTCACTTAAATAACATCTCACTCCCTTCACAATTAAAATAAGAGTGATAGTACTGCCACATGAATACTTACAGGCATTATTTCAACTATTCCACATTACGCAAATCTGAGTATTAATTATACACATGGGCATGTTTGCCCATTTTTATCTGAAGAGTAGTCATTTTGTGGCCCTTGCTTTTGAAGAGCCTTTGGTTGTGCCAGCGTTGGTGGTAGCAGCGGGGAGCATGTGGTTTTGCTCTGCTTGCCCTGCGTCTGTGCTTCTCAGACTGTAATGCACATAAACACAATGTGAGGATGGTGCCAAAAGGTTCTCATTCAGTAAGCCTGGGATTCTGCCTTTCTCATGGGTTCGCAAGTGATAAGGATGCTCCATTTCATGGACCAAATTTGAATGAGGACATTCTAGAATACACAGATTATAAACCGAGGGAAATCCTCAGCATGCATGCTTCTAGCTGAGAAAGGAATTAATTACTTTAGGGTCAACATGTTTAAAATGCAGGGTGATTTTGAAAAGTTGCGCAATGATAATGTTTGAAATTTCTTCAGTGAGCGGTAAACTGCTTTCCATATGTACCATTTTTAAATACTGATTAGTGCTTGAGAATAAGAGGAGCCTAATTTCAGAATATCATCAGGGTATCTATTGAAGTCTTGACTGCACATAGTTAGTGTACTCCCTGGGAATTATATTTTAAGGAGATTTTTCTATTAAATCATTGCATAGGGAAGAAACTCAATATAATAGCTGATATTTACTTGGGTTCTTAATCAGAACATTGAGGTGTGTGATTTTCATGATTATGATTTTCATTGCAATTAAGGTGATGTTTTGTAGACAGTGAAATTACCATCTACTCCAAAAGATTGTAAAATAGAATTTAACCTTAGAGCCAATGCAGGGAAAACTTGTTTCTGCAGGTGCGTTTTTGAAACTTCACCAGATAGCAGGGGAAAGTGACAGAAGGATCACAGATCAGCAGTATGAACGGTCTAGCTGGTGGCTTTGTGACCTGGGGTGTAGGTGTCGAGTCTCTGGTGTACCTGTCACCTGTTTCCTTTTTCTGCAGGCATGCCACCAGGACTACAGGGGCAGAGCGTCTCCTCTGGCAGCTCTGAGATCAAATCCGACGATGAGGGAGATGAGAATCTGCAAGACACGAAATCTTCCGAGGACAAGAAATTAGATGACGACAAGAAGGATATCAAATCAATTACTAGGTCAAGATCTAGGTAACAGTATATAATACTGTCGCTTCATTTAATTCCTTTATTGGACTTTGATGAAGTGAACAGAACAGGAAGAAACTATTCAGTTTTTTCCTGGCAGGTAAATCTATAGCTGAGAAGAAAATTTAAAGGCCTGATCTAGAAGTACTACAAGTATCATTTAAGATACCTGTACTCTAGTGAAGCCCAAAATGTCTTTGCGTTTATGAATTTGGACCCAGTGCTTACTACACTAAAACAATTCGTAACTGATTCAAATGCAAATAGTTTATTTTTTAAACTATGCTTGTTCTGCAAATTTAATCAGAAATGTTATTTTTTTCCTAAAATATTTCTAAAAAGAGATCGTAGCTCTGTTAAAAACTCAATTGATGTAGGTACAACTATTACTTTTTTCTTACCTGTAAAGTAAGAAAATATTGATTTCCCAGCTTTCTCTTTAATAGGTTGATGTATGTAAGATTAATACCTAAATTACTTAATTTTTCTTCTCCCGGGTACCCTTTTCTACAGAAAACACAACTGCAGGAAAATGCTTCTGGTTGGTTTTTTAGATATCTACTATCTTTAAAGGAAAATCTATCTCCTGGAGCTTTAATCTGGTAATCAGATGGTTTTTGAAGACCATAACGCCATGTACTTTGCCTCGGTTCCCTTGGGTGTCTTTTATTTACAAAGTAAACTAACTATGCTAAGACTACAGCATCAGTTTAGTATCCTTTATGAATTAAGAACATGCTGCCTTTTTGTGTTGCCTTTATAGTTATTGAGATAAATTACATTATGTGTCCCGCCCCAAGTTCCAAAAAATGTGAACGATTCTGGTTTTCTCCTTTCCACTAACATTACGGAGTTTCCTGATTCTCAGCCACGTTGGCAAGAAATCCTAAGGAGGGGATTTCACATCCTTAATAGCGTCTCTGTTAGCATCAGTTTCACTAGTGGCCATAACTTACGCTTTTTAATGGATTCTTTGAAGTTTCAGGACAACATTTTAACTTGCTGTTGAGAAGCTTCTTATTTTAAAAGGTCACTCCAGTTCCATTTACTTACGTATGTCTCCAAAACTGTGTTGTTAGGCAATGCTTTTCCAATCTGGGCAGTTTTATTTGCATACCAGTTTATTTATAAGTGAAAAGCCAAGTCTAATTAGTTGTTAGCCTGAAAACCTTTGGAAGACAAGTTCCCATTTCCAAGGCCCCTTTGTGTAAAGCATGGACATCTTTGATGTATAAAAGTATAACTCAAAGTTTTAGCATCAGGACAGTCCCAGAAGAGATTTTGTTCACTATGACTTATTGCATCCTATCTGTGTAGTGGAATATGGAAGTGAATTAACAGTAATTTTGATTTTCTCACAATAGCAGTGATCATGGGAGAGGGAGGAAGGAGGTTCAGAGCAAGTGAACAGGATGAGAAGGTGGAGAGAGAGGGCCTCTCCTGATTGGTTCAGTTGAGTTGTGTGTGCACCAGCACACACCTGTGGCAGATGGCGACATCTGGAAAGGTGTTTAAGCTGTGGGGAGAAGATGTTGTACAGGACCTTTCTGTAGTGTCTTCCTCCTCCCCCTTAACTTTCCCTTTCACCGGAATGTTCTTGGCTAACACATCATCTTTAAGTGCAACATGTACTTGGAACCCAAGAACACTACTTCCATATTTAATTGATTGGAGCCTTTCAAGTGTAGTTGGTCCTTACTACAATTCAGAAGTTACCCAGAGATTCTCCAAAGTGGAAAATCATAAGACTTCATCCAGTGTACATTGCATTGACTACATGGTAGCCTGAAAGCTTGTAATTAATCATCTTATATCTGTCAAACATTTTAGATGTGTGAACTTTCAAAGTAAAAGTTAAACTTCATGGTCCCATATAGATGCCTTAATCTCTAGGCTAACATCATTATCAATGGCATCTCCAGATTATTTCTTGTAATGGGGAATTTATTGCCTTTCAGGGACATTTTTTCATTTTTTTAATGTTTTTTTCTATCCAAAAAGGTTCTTGCTCATGTTAATTAACAACAGGTATTATTTGAAATTTGTTCTGTTCTGCTTTCTTAAGACGTCTTCCATACCTCCCTTTTTTTTTATGATAGCCCTTGAAATATTTAAAACCTGCTGCCATGAAAACTTCCTCATACAATATGCTTTCCAGATGGCTCGTCATTCTATTTTCCTTCCACTAAAAGGTTTCTAATTTGTCATTATCACACCCAGAAATGGACAGAACTGATGTGATCTTTTCAGACTCCATTGGGTTCAACTATCCCTTTGTCACAGATCATAGAATACATAGTACATTGGTTATCACACCCAGAGATAAGCTTTTGGCTTCATTTTTGACTCACAACAAAGGCATGATCACTAATAATCGGTAGGTGTTTGGTTTTGTATTATTTTGCGTAGCTGATAGTAATTCAGGTTTTTCCAGCTTCTGGGAATCATAAATATCTATAACATTAACAACCATAGAAATCATGTTTTCCAAACTTACATTTAATATGTAAAGGAAATGAGACTCCAGTAGGGTAAGGGCATTGACCAGGCCTCCAAAGGAAGGTAACGGTGATGCCTGGACAAAAGCCCCCCGTCTCCCCTCCTCTGTGCTGGGGTCTTAACCCTAGGACTTTCTTCTCCCTGCCATGTGCTCCTTATCCCCTGTCAAAATCTTTTCAGTCCCTCATTTTCCCGAGGTTTCAGATATCACAGAATGACAGTTTTTAAAAGAAATGTTAAGTATAAACAGTCTTTCTGAAGTGCGATCTCAGCATAGGCTCGAGTTAAGTTGGCAAAGGCCTGCTTTATGGGGTGTACTGGTGTCTGTGAAGCGTCATCTCCCCCTCTTGCCCCCTGCATTAGTATACGCACCCCCTGGGCCCTAACTAACGAGAGATCCTCACCTGTTTGGTTTGGAGTTAATGTCTGGGAGAAATCAAATCTTATCTGTGTTGAGGACTATCACAGCCGTCTCAATCAGATCAGGTGGACATGGCAGGAAGTGGAGAAGTCTCCTGAAAACTCTGGAAGAACGCAGAGTAATTGAGATGCCTACTCTTCCCCACACCATTAGAAAATGTCGCGTGTCTTTTGCCCCACAGCAATAACGACGACGAGGACCTGACGCCAGAGCAGAAGGCCGAGCGTGAGAAGGAGCGGAGGATGGCCAACAATGCCCGGGAGCGCCTGCGGGTCCGCGACATCAACGAGGCTTTCAAGGAGCTCGGCCGCATGGTGCAGCTCCACCTCAAGAGCGACAAGCCCCAGACGAAGCTTCTGATCCTGCACCAGGCTGTGGCTGTCATCCTCAGCCTGGAGCAGCAAGTCCGAGGTCAGTGCAGGCGGCCACCTGGCTGAGCTCCGGGGGAGCTTGGGCAGCAGTGGGCGCAGTGGGCACATCAGCCTGGAGTCGAGCAGATGCTAGACTTGGAAGCCTCATTCCCAGTGACAGTTTCAACCTCAGACAGTGTCTCAGTCAACAAGGTGGTGTCCCTTTCCCTGTAATGAGGTGATAGGGTTCTTGCACCACTCAGACCCCATTGTGGCTTTCCATCTGTACCTTAAATAATCAGAGCTTAGTTTATTGACTTTACCAACCTTTTTTACACTGTAGAGTGGCCGACAAATTCACCAAGCAGTTCAACTTTACCTCGGCACTGACCAAATGGATTCCCATAGGGTACCTTGACCCCAACTTCTTTCCCTTCTGCAGTGGAAAAACTGATAAAAAGGGTTGGACATGGGGCTGTGCCTGTGGCTCATAGGAGTAGGGTGCCGGCCCCGTATACTGGAGGTGGCGGGTTCAAACCCAGCCCTGGCCAAAAACTGTGCAAAAAAGGGGGGGGGGGGGTCAGATTCCCAGAAAGACGGATTACTGCCTTCCATCAGAAGTCTTGGCATTAACGAACCCCTGTGCTTTAATCCCTCACAGAAAGGAATCTGAACCCGAAAGCCGCTTGTCTAAAAAGAAGGGAGGAAGAGAAGGTGTCTTCGGAGCCTCCCCCACTCTCCCTGGCCGGCCCGCACCCTGGAATGGGAGATGCATCGAATCACATGGGACAGATGTAAAAGGGCAAGTTGGTTTTCAGCCATTTGTGAAATCATTCATTCATAACTTTTCACTGCTGCATCGGCCATACCAGTCCAGTTCTACCCAAGTGAACAGATATTTTTCTTTCTTGGAAAAAGAATTAAAAAAAAAAAAAAATCCACTTTCTCTATTATAAATACATTAATTAATTTTTTTCTCTTTTTCTGTCCTCAGGTCCAAGTTGCCACATTGCTTCATTAAAACAAGAGACCACTTCCTTAACAGCTGTATTATCTTAAACCCACATAAACACTTCTCCTTAACCCCTTTTTTTGTAATATAAGACAAGTCTGAGTAGTTACGAATCACAGACGCAAGAGGTTTCAGCATTCCCAATTATCAAAAAACAGAAAAACAAACAAAAAAAAAAAAAGAAGGAAAAAAGTGCAACTTGAGGGACAACTTTCTTTAACATATCATTCAGAATGTGCGAAGCAGTATGTACAGGCTGAGACGCAGCCCGGAGACTGAACGGCAATCTTTCCACACTGTGGAATAATGCATTTGTGCCTAAACTTCTTTTGGAAAAAAAAAAAATATAATTAATTTGTAAGTCTGAAAAAAAAATATTTAATTTAAAAAAATTGTAAACTTGCAATAATGAAAAAGTGTACTTCTGAAGAAAACTACATGAACGTTTTTGTTGGTGTTCAAGTCAGCTAGTGTTTATAATTCCTGGATACTGAATGGGGAAGCTCGGCTGCCCTAGTAACAAAACCAGCAAACGTCCTGATGACAACGAAGTGATGACATTAGCCATTCCTTAGGGTAGGAGGAACAGATGGATCTTATAGACCTATGACAAATATATATATAAATATATATATATAAATATATATTAAAAATTTAGTGACTATGGTAAGCTTTTGTTCATTTGTTTCAGACTTTTTTCTCCTGTAAAAAAATAGTACTGATTAACTTTTTTAAAAGAAAGATTTTACTGTAAATATGGATTTTTTTCTTTCTTTCTTTTTTTTTTTTTTTTTTGTTTTTTTGGGGGGGTTTTTGGTCTTATTTCTGTCCCTTTCCCCGGTTTGTTATCGTAACCTGTAGTGCCAACTCTGCTTCCGGAGGGGTAGTGCAGGATGAAACGCTGATGTTGCTTCTCATTCATAAATAAGTAGAAAGTGGTTTCTCCAGTCTTTTGGGAACACAGGACTTAAAAGTCACATCATGTGTAGATATTACAAGCAGCATTACCAAGACGTGGCAAAAAGAGTTTGTCTGAATTGTAATGTTGCATTTGTGACCCTATTCTGGGATTTTTCAGAGGTACAAGGTTAGAATGCTACAATGTTACCACTGTGCCTTCCAATGTTTATATCATCGGAAACATAACATAATCAAAGTGGCTGTGATTTAACAAAACGATTAAAGTGTTACCTACCTGTGTAGCCGAACTAGTGTGCAGTGAGGCGTTTCTGAATACATGGTCAGATTTTTGGAAAAAAACAAAAATAAAAAAAAAAAAAAAGCAAGTAAAGTTCAAAAACCGTCAAATGAGAAAATTGCAAGTAGTGTGACAGACATGATTGATTTTATTGCTTTTCTTGATTTTGTTTTTCAAAATGGGTTTACTAAAATGTAGATGACTTAACTGCCTCCTCCTTCATCTGAAAAGAAATGCCAATATTCAATCATCATGCAGCATTATAACAAGCCTTATAAGTCCTAAAGCATTAAGTTGCACTTTTTTGAGGAGGGGTAGTGCAGTATTTCTCTGGCCAGTATGAATGAAGTTTATACTTAACATATTTGATAGAAACTTAGATCAAGCTACGGCACAGCAACTCATCAGATAGCTAGCTTTGACGTCTGGGCACAATTGAACCAACTTCCATCGTGAATCTTTATAATGATTGACTTTGGTGTATAGTGCAGTACAAATAGTGCTCCTAGTTAAGTATTTGTCAGCATCCTTTTGTCTCTAACTCGTTTCTATTTTTACAGCCACACAATCTTGGCATGTATTAAGAAAAAAAAATCCCTGTTCCAGTAGTTTTTTCCACCTATCAGCACTGAGTAAATGCCATAAATCCATTGAAATGGTCTAAATGTTCCATCTGTTCTCCTGTTTTGCCAGTTATATAGTAAATGAAATACATTTGTAAATTTTATGCAACAAATGGCAAACGTATCATTATTTTGAAATTGTGTATGTAAAAGTTATATTTTTACATGTAGACTCTTGTTATTATGTGTTTTAATACATTGTATCAGTTTTTTGTTTTTTTTTTTTAAACTGTGTGGTTTAAAAAAAGAAGTCTCATTTAATTGAAATAGTGAGCTACAAGAATCTGAATTTTATGTTCATTTCTGAAAATGTAAGAACAAATAAGATAGTTACCACGTGGTCATCTTTTACAAACCCATAAACATTTTGATTAGCTGTGTGTGTTGAAAACTGTAAATATGTTCAGTAGCGATAAAACTAAAATACTTTGATTTGTTGATAAGTTCCTAAAATGTGGAGGTGGATTAAAAAAAAAAACCTTAGGAAATAGCAGAAATCAAACTTCATGAAAAGTTATTTGGGGGCTTTCTTGTGAAATGTATGAACAAAGGAGCTTGAAGAAGGATGTGGAAGACAATTGCGTGTACTCCCCTCCTCCCTGAATAATGAAAACATGTGTACTGTTCCCTCTGTGTGTTAAAGATTTCCTTTCAGTGGTACATTCTGCACTCATTTTGTATAGTCTACCAAGGCGGGTATCCCTAGGAACAAGATTATATAGGAAGCAGATATACTCTGATCACATTCAGGATAAATGTACAAAAGAAAATATGGTGTTTACTTTTTAGGGAACTGGAAACACTCCCTGCATTGATGTACATTTTAAGAATGGCACTTTTGATACATGTTATCATATAGGTGCTTACTAGAGCTGAATTAAAGTTTTCAAATCTGTAAACAAAGCAAAAAAATTAAATTGTAGTCATTTGATTATTTTTTAAATCGGTGCTTTATAGTTCGTTCTCCAAACAGAGTAAAAGCTGCAATCTATCATTCACCAGCTTTTGACGTATTCATTACTCTGTAATGTAATACCTCTATTGTTGAATTCCCTTTGGAAATAAGAGAAAAACTTTTCTAACAGCCACCAAAAGCTGCTCGCTACATTTTGCTTGGTGGAGAAACACGATCTACGCCTATCCATATTAATTGGGTTGTATCCCCATTAAAAAAGAAAAAAAAAAGGGAATGTGGCCTTTTTAGTGTGTTTTTTCTTGGTGTTGTTTTGTAATTATCAAACCCAGGTAAGATGTTGGTATCCTGCACTGGATTTTTGAATGACGTTTAGCAGAAGACAGGATTAAAGTACTAAGCAAAAATTTCATAAGGGTCCATTCTACACTGTGTATGATGATACGTGTACTTAGGCTGGGATCTCTCTAAGAAACTTAGACTTGAAAAACAACTTGGAACAGTTGATCCACCTCCACATTCAAGTAATTTATGAATATGCAGAATAGGGATCTGTTCATCTAGAAAGTTTTACCATTTGTCTTCTGTGTAACTGCAAGGGACACTAATGTCTATACAACCATCAGTCCACCCAGTGGTGCAACTGGTTCTGATTCAGTCTTCCAATTCCTTTTTGTTTTTCACCTTTTCCTGTTTCTTGATTTTTTTTTTTTTTATTTGTGGTCTTTGTTTCTATGAGGGGTTGGGGAGTGGGGAGGGAGTCGAACCAAGACTTGGGGTTCAGAGGATTTTCATCTTTGCATCCAACAGGCAAAAAGTGTCCAAAAGTGAACTTGAGTCAGGAATGAAACAATTTCAGCATAAACAAGCACAAAAATTTAGTCTGCTGGCTGACTGGAAGCAAAAAAGTCAAGATGGAATATGATGAATTCCAACCCAATGGGGCACCAAGGCCTTTAGGCCGCTCTCTTTATTCTGCTTTGGTTTTGTTTGTTTTTCATTAGAGATATGCTCTTTCTCATGGGGCTTGAAGTGGACTCATCTTTGTGCAGTGCTGGTTTTGCCATACTCATTTCAAGTATTATAGACATATGTAATGGTGAAAATATATGAACTGTGGCCTTTTTCATTCTTGTTACTTGTGATGCAATTAAGTGAAGATAAGAAAAAAAAAAGCAGAGATTTACCATGTATCAGTGCCTGGCTTTTTGTTATAAAGCTTTGTTTGTCTAGTGCTCTTTTTGCTATAAAATAGACTGTAGTACACCCTAGTAGGAAAAAAACTAAATTTAAAAATAAAAAATATATTTGGCTTATTTTTCGCAGGAGCAATCCTTTTATACCATGAATATTACAAAAAAAAATTGTCAGATTCTGAATATTTCTTCTTTGTAGATTTTTGGAATCATTATGAGTAAAAGTTTGTTACTTTATTTTACTATTTAAAAGATGTTATTTTACCATGTGTTACCAAGATGAAACTGTAAGGTAGCTCTTCTGTTGTTTTTTGTTTTCGGTTTTGGTTTTTTTTTGTTTGTTTGTTTTTATTTTTATTTTTTAGTTGTAGGTCGCAGCGGGGAAATTTTTTGCGACTGTACACATAGCTGCAGCATAAAAAAAACTTAAAAAAATTGTTAAAAAAAGAAAAAAAAGGAAAATATTTCAAAAAAAAGATAAACAGTTACACCTTGTTTTCAATGTGTGGCTGAGTGCCTCGATTTTTTCATGTTTTTGGTGTATTTCTGATTTGTAGAAGTGTCCAAACAGGTTGTGTGCTGGGGTTCCTTCAAGACAAAAAACCCAGCTTGGTCTAGGCCATTACCTGTTTCTCATCTGTAGTTATTCGATGAAGTCATGTACATGACCGTTCTGTAGCAATAAATGTGCCATTTTTATAAACTGCTTCTGACACTTGTTTCATTTCATTTTGCATTGTCCATATAGCTACGATTCTCTTCTGTAAGTAAAACGGCATCTATAGTTCATTTTCCAAGTGTTGGAGGTATTGACAGCTTAACAAACAAAACATTCAAAAAAAAATTACAGAAACAAATTTAAAGCAAAGCACATGATTGATCAAGGAAGAGATGCCCTTAATGAAAATGGAACGGGATGCATGCAAAACAAAAAGGCAACTGTCTAGAGGATTAACTAATTGAAGGAGTATAATTAACGTGCGTGTAACAATGAAGCTATGCATTTGAAGAGCTCTGAACTGCACCCATGTTTTCAGTTGTGCTGCAGCTTGCTAAGTCAAGTCAGCCTTAACCTTTTGGATCCTTTGGCTGGCTGTTTGGCAGAACATTTCAACTAGATCCTTTCAGTCGAAAAATCTAAGATGATTTATTTTGTATCACTTTGTTAAAAGCTGAATATTGTTAACCACTGTATTTATACTTTCTAAACGATACTCACCCCAGCACTTCTGGTTGCCTCTGTGGGCTACTAATCCACGTGTAAACCAGATATGTGGGTCTTTTTTTTTTTTTTTTTTTTTTATTCCCCCTAACTTGTACAAACTGACATGTGTCACCTATTACGGGAGGAAAATATGTACAGATTAAAGTTATCCAGTGTTATGTACTGTAAGTTAATATTTTTGTAGAATGGATATTGACCTACTTTGCAAAACTGGGAGGCTGTTTTGACATTGCACTGTAGAAATGTAACGTATGCAAAGTAAAGGAAAGCCCGCCATAGAAAATCACTGCGTAACAGAATGTTCTCGTTGAGTACGTGGTATTTTGGGATGTCTCCAATATCACTTTGTATTCTTTCTAATGGGGTTTAGCGACGAGTTTACCTGAAGGAAATGTCACAACGCCATTTGGTTCACATGTGAAGTGCCCTCATAGCCAAATATTGAGATTTTTTTTTTTTTCTTTTTGGTTGGACTGTTTCAAGATATTTAAATTTTATGAAATTTCCAAAGATTTTGGTTGATAATCCCCCTTTTACCTTCTAAATGATTTGAGATGTTTTTATGTTCTTTCTGTGTGTTTTAAATATATATAAAAGAGCCAGAAGCATTTAGTCTTTTAGTTATTATATTTGATCATACAACTGCTACTAAACAGAGGTCATGAGGCTGAGTGCCCTTGTAGCATCTCTTATATAGTCTGTGAACATTGTTTCAGGGACCACATTATAAAGTACATCAAGCTTAGACCAGTTCATGTACAAAGGGAAGTTAAATTGCTGGAGAAATTAAACTACTTTCCAAAAGTTAAGGAGATCCCAGTAATGTTAGAAATGAAGACTCTCCACTTAAAATCAAGTGAAAGAAATGTGGGTTCTCAGCTTCAGGGGTCCACCACCTCCCCCTTGATGGACATCCTAAGACGTTTTGCATGTGAGCCTTTGCGAGGAAGTCCTTGAAAACAACAGACGGAACTAGCGTCCTCCTTAGATGCATGTCCCTCAGGACTGTACATTTAAATTTCACTTGGGACCCTTCACCATGCTTTGCCAGGCAGAAGATCTCTCCGTAAGGCAGTCTTCTCCTTCAAACGATTGTTAGTTACAGGTCCCTCGGACTTGCTGGTCATGGCCTGTGCTACCCTGTTGCCCCGAAAATAAGACTGTCTTATTTTAAGGTGTGCTCCCAAGGATGCGCTAGGTCTTATTTTCAGGGGACGTCTTATCTTTCCTGTGAGTAGGTCTTATTTTCAGAGGTTGTCTTATTTTCGGGGAAACGGGGTATATAAGTATTTTTTTGAAAGGACTAGAAAGGCAAGAAGAGCCGGAGTCATGCGGTCTCCCTGAGAGATCATTTAAATTGAGGTTTGATGAACAAACATGCCTCAAGTGAAAATCCACGTCTTCAGGAGGGAAGACTCAGTGCCATGGCTAGGGGAAACCACCAGTTACAAGCCGGTGTGCTGTGAAGCTCAGCCCTGGGTAAATGCTGACTACCGAGGAGCAGAAGTGCAGGTCCGCGAGCCAGGCATTATCTAGGTATTTCTTTCAAATGCTAGACATTAAGATTACTGAATCTATGTCTCAATGTAACAGGTGTCTTAATTTAGGTTTTTTGGTTATGGAAAGAGACATCTCCATTTTTGAGTTGTAGACCCTTGGAAGGTGAATGAAATCACTCCATATGGGAAAAAAGGGAGGGGGGGTATATATGAAATGTCACATTCAGCTTTTAAGGAACCAACAAGTATCTCTAGAGCAGGTGTCCTCAAACTGCAGCCCATGGGCCACATGAGGCGGTGTGATTGTATTTGTTCCCATTTTGTTTTTTTACTTCAAAATAATATATGTGCAGTGTGCATAGGAATTTGTTCATAGTTTTTTTTTTAAAAAACTATAGTCCGGCCCTCCAACAGTCTGAGGGACAGTGAACTGGCCCCCTGTTTAAAAAGTTTGAGGACGCCTGCTCTAGAGAGTTTAGGCACAGATGTTTGTTCATGGATGGAGTTAAGAAAATCTGGTGTAAGGTAATGACAGAACCAGTCCCTTGATTGTGAAGGCCGAGCCTACCCAGAATCAGATGTGTCTGGCTTTCTGGGTAAAAGAAAGACCCTTTGTGTAACACAGAAAGTAATATGGTCCTCCTTCACATCTGTTACACTAGATTTAGAAATCAAATGGCTTCAGCGTCGGCGTGAACATTCTTCTAACAGGAACCCAGAACTCGCCAGCACAAAGTGAAAACGCTCGCACAGAAGCAGACCTGCTGGCCTGAAATTTTTGACTGTAACTAGCTGATGGGAGACGATCTCTGTTGTTCTTGAGGAAAAATAAAAGGCAAAATTTGAAGAACAAGGAAACTTATTCTTTTAAGGAATTGTATTACATGTCTTTATTTGTGAGTCCGGGTGAGGTCATTTTAAAGATGAGGAAAAGAAGGCAACTGAGGTGCTCCAAGTCCTGGGAGCTCTACCAAGTAGCCACTCTACTGACTTTGGCTTTGCGTGTGCTGGCTGTTGGGCTGACCTGCCTCCTCTTGGGCGATCTGGTTCCCAATTTGTGTTCTGTTTTGAAGGAGACAGGTCTTTCTCTGTGGCCTTAGTGAGTGCAGTGGAGAGATCATAGCTCACTGCAACCTCAACCCCCAGGGCTAAGGGATCCTCCAGCCTTAGCCACCCAGTTGGTAGCTGAGACTACCAACACACATCGCCACACAGGGCTAAAAAAAATGTTTTTTAATAGAGACAGGGTCTCACTGTATTGTCCAGGTTGGTCTTAAACTCCTGATCCCAAGCAATCCTCCCACCTCAAACTCCCAGTGTGCTGGTATGACAGGTGTGAGCTGCTGCACCCCGCCTGGCTTTCCAGGTCTTCTTTCCCTGTCACTCCACCAGCTGCATACAGTTCCATTTTTTGTTTGTTTTGCTTTTATTTTTCCTGCTACCTTTTCATGGATTACCTTACAGGAGTATTTCTCAACTTTCCTGCAGTTCTCATTTTCAACCTTACTTTACAAATTGCTGGGATGTAACTAGATGTGAGAATGTGCAATAAGAGACAGCTGCTCAAACTCAAGTTTTCTCGCTGAGCAGCCTTGTGTGTGTGTGTGTGTGTGTGTGTGTGACGGGGCCTCACTTTGTCACCCTTAGTAGAGGGCCCTGGCATCATAGCTCACAGCAACCTCAAACTCTTGGGCTCAAGTTGATTCTCTTGTCTCAGCCTCCCAAGTACCTGGGACTACAGGTGCCTGCCACAACACATGGCTATTTTCAGAAATGAGGTCTAGCTAGTCTCAAACCTGTGATCTCAGGCAATCCACCTGCCTCAGCCTCCCAGAGTGCTGGCCAGCCCATTTTTAAAAACATAAACTGTCCATTGGAATAATTTTAGATGTATAAAACAATTACAAAGATAAAGCGTAACATTCCCATTTACCCTTCACCTGGCTTCCCCTAAAGGTAAAATCTGTAACCATGGTACGTTCATTACAACTAAGACATTAACATTAGTACTTCCACAATACCCTGTATCTGCCCCACATTACCAGAGGAGTCTGGCCCACTTGGATTTTGAGTGCTAACACAAGCAGCATACTTGGAGTCTGCCCAGCATTCCGTGAGCTCAGGGTCTTACATCCACACACCACTCCCATCAAATCGTAGTAGAAAATTGCCTGACCTGCCTTTGAAAACAATTTCTCCTGTTACCATCTCTCAAAAAGTCATCCCTCTCTGATAAAAAGAATTGAAGCAGTAAGATGGGAACAGAGAGGGGCAAGGCCTGTGGCACCCAAAGCCTGACTAATTTAAATAATCACATCATTCATCCAAGAATTTATTACTGAGTGCTGATTAAGTCAAAAGCACTGGGAGACTGAAATGGCAACAACCCCTGCCTTTCAGAAGTCCAATCAGAAGACGAAAGACTCAACTATGTGACCAATAGGAATTGCCCAAGGCAGGAGCAAACCAGCCACAGGGTGGCTTCAAGAGAAGGGGGAGGTGACCTTTGTAAAAGTGACCTGCGGGTGTGAGGCACATGAGGTAGCCCAGAGCAGATAGTGGATCCCAACCCAGGCACGCCCTCTGCACTGGGAAGACATGGACTTCAAGGCGACTCTAACGCAGTCTTGGCTGAGCCGCCTTCTCATTTGCATCACTTTCCAGTTGCCGAAACAATACCTGCGAGCCCTTGGCCACCTTTGTGACAAGCCCTGAGGGTGAGGAGGAATGAAAGGACCCTCCAGTACTCAAGGATCTGAGGAGAATGTGGGGCCACGCACAGCCCAGGGAAGGCACGCGGACCCCGAGAGCTCAGCCCAGTGCTGTTCCCACAGGTCATGGTTCCTAAAGGGAATTCTATTTGCTCGACTCTCTGCCCAGGAACACTTTGCAGCACACTGTCATGTCCATAAAATGACACTTTGTCGGCCAGAAGTCCACAACCCAAGGGCACATGTGAGCAACTAAAACAGAGCAGGTAGAGCTGACGAGACCGTAAGGGGCTGAAATAAACCAGTGCGGGTGTATCTGACGGTAGGAGAAGGCTGGGCTGTGCTGGGAAACACCCGTCCCCAGCCTTTTGGGCACAGGGACTGGAAGATAATTTTTTCACGGGCTGGGTTGGGTGGGTGGTGCTTTAGGATGACTTGCGCATGTTACATTTATTGTGCACTTTATTTCTATTATTGCATTGTAATGTATAATGAAATATTTATACCCATCATCGTAATGCAGAGTCAGTGGGAGCCCTGAGCTGTTTTCCTGGGGGTAATGAAGCATCACTGGCTCTCCACTCACCTCCTGTATGGCCCAGTTCTAACAGATCAGTACCAGCCCATAGCCTGGGAACCGGGGACTGCAGCTGGAGACTAGGACAGCCAAGATGAGTGGGAAGTCCCTGGGGAGGAGGGGAGAAGCTGGAGGGGACAGTTGAGCGGTTGGGTGTGGAGGGTGCTCTCCATGGTGAGAGGTGTGAGTTAGGCATGTTTTGATGGGGGGAGATACAACCTGTGGGAAGCAGAGGTGGTCTGGAGGAAAAGCAATACTATCACTATTATCTTATTAATTTTTACCAAGTTTTTCTCCAAAAGGCATTTATTACAGTGACGACAACAATAAGAGGAGAGATGCTTTCCTTTCATTCTCATATCACAAGTATAAGCTTATACTCAAACGGGGCCTTAACCATCTGATACCACATAAGATGGGGGCATGACCTCAACCATTACTTTCATGTGTGAAACGGGGCTGCTAGGAGCTACATTGTGATGTAAATACCTTCATGTGTGTGGTGTGCACCATCCACATCGGCACATAGAAACAGTGCATTATGTAGAGATTGTATGACAGGTGTGTATTTACACACTTGTGTCTCTAATCATAGGACTGTATCATGGGCCTCTGTTTGCAACATCTTTCCCCCATCCCACCCCATTCTGCCCCCGTAGGCAGGAGGAGTCATCCGAATCAAGCCATGCATCTTCTCAGAATCTACTATGATTCCCTATTTTCTGTTACATTTAATGAAACTTCCACCTGTCTAGTGCTAGAAAAATCTGAAAACAGAAGGAGCTTTCTTACAAGGAATGTGCTTGAGCCATCTCAACCTCACGAGAGCTGTTTCCACAATGACAGCACTTCCACAAACATTTCCTTAAGCCTCACTGCAAATCTAAGCAATCAGTATTATCTTCCACACCTTAGGAAGACAGCAAACAAGGCTCTGAAACTGTGGTCAGTGCAGGTGTCCAGGGCAAAATAACTCAGAGGCAAATTCAGGTCCGTTTAATGTTAAAGCCAGTAGGGTAGACACCTCACAATCCCAAAGCTGTGGGAATTGTCTGGAGTTCAGACGATGGATTCACTGGCTTGGAATAAAGGATGCCCAGTGTGCTTTCTCATTCAGAATATGGCTCCACTTGTGCGGCTGCAGGCCGCCTCCACCCTCCCTAACGCAATTTCTCCTCTGCATTCTGCACCTGTAGGCCTTCCTCCAATCCAACCATACAGCACCCCCACAGCTTGCCCTCCATCACCCTTCATTCACACTACTACTTGGGAGGCTCAGGTAGAAGAATCCCTTCAGCCCAGAAGCTTGAGTCCAGACTGCACAACATAGTGAGACTCCATCTCTAAAATAACCATAATAATAAAAGGTAATATTTTCTCTCTTATTTAATCCACATAATTCTATTAACTGGAGATTATTATTATTCTGATATTATATATAATGAAGTTGAGGCTTACAGAAGTTGTCAGGTAAATGACAGGCAGGGGTAAGATTGGCATTGGAGCCATCAGACTCCTAATCCTGAAATCAGTAAAAATGGACCTGAAATATTGCTGTATGACCTGAATGCTAGAATTAATAAGCAACTTATTTTACAACAATTCAATGAGGCCTGCAGAGAAACACAAAACCCACAGACATTAGACCAAGGTACCTAGAGCAGATTTAAAGGCAGAATGGTTTGACACTGAATTCTTCTCTTAGGGCCTTACATCGTATTGTCTTTCCAAAGGGAGTAGTACGAAGCCAAGGTAAATTCATGAGCTCAGATATCACAGGCCCTGGCCTAAGAAAGGCATCACCTTCCTGAAGAGTTCCTGAGGAGTTAATCCTCTGAAACACGCAGCACACAGAAACGTTTAATAAAGATGTGTTCCTTTATCCCCTCTGCCAGCACTTACAGCAGTTTGGAAAGTGCCTCCTTCTGGATTGCCTGAGGCCACATAGCTAATGGCCCAGCCTGGAGGAAAAGCAGGTCTCCTAGTAACTTGCCTAGGGAACTTTCAAAGAGAAATATTTGATTTGGTGCCCCATTATCATCCAGAGCGCAAGGTCGCTGCAGCCTGTAACGAGACAAATCAAATGTTTATTCGTTTCTCAAACCACCGTGGAGCCCCTGCTGAGTGAAGGGTGTGCTTGCAAGGGTCACAAAGGCACAGCCCTCCCTTGGGCTGGAGAGCAGAGGTGCTGGAGAGGGGGGAGGGACATGGTCTTGTGGGAGGGAAAGAATAGCGTGCATTAGGGTGGAGATGAGCCCAGGGAGCCCTCAGACCACAAAGAGCAACACCGGGCGGGGAGGGGTGGTTGAGGCCAGGGACATAGCAGAGAGTTGTTAGAGGAGACTTCACGGTGAAAACAGCAATTGAAATCAAAATGAACCCAGAGTGGGGGGTGGAGGGAATGAAATTTCCATATAGGAAAAGTAAAGAAAATTGAAAGTCGGGCGGGGCCTGTGGCTCAGTCGGTAAGGCGCTGGCCCCATATACCGAGGGTGGCGGGTTCAAACCCGGCCCCGGCCAAACTGCAACCCAAAAATAGCCGGGCGTTGTGGCGGGCGCCTGTAGTCCCAGCTACTCGGGAGGCTGAGGCAAGAGAATCGCCTAAGCCCAGGAGTTGGAGGTTGCTGTGAGCTGTGTGAGGCCACGGCACTCTACCGAGGGCCATAAAGTGAGACCCTGTCTCTACAAAAAAAAAGAAAATTGAAAGTCTAGTGTGATACTGAAGTGCCTATTCTGGGAACACCAAGAAATTCATGTAGAAAGCAGGGCGTAACTGGAGAGAGCAGCAGGAGACAGCCAGGGGTGCTGACACCAATAAGGAGTCTGGAAGTGCTTGGATCCGATTTGCGTTTTAGGAACCCCCTCTTCCCAACCCCTCCGTGTGTGTCGTGCTCTGTAAGGAAGCCTTATGTAGCAGGACACTCACACCATCGAGGTCAGAGGCAGAGGTGACACAGGCAGCCTGGGTCTATCTGATCACAGATCCCAGCTATTCTTGCTCTGATCTGTGGACTAGAAGCTTCAGATTCAAGGACAATAGCCTTACAGAGAATGGCTTGACCAGCTGCCCTTGGAAGAACAACCCAAAGGCCATTCAGACTGTAAACACCAGGCTTGCTAAAAGAAAGCCATTTTGCTCCCCGAGTATGGTTTGGGCTTGTTCTCTCTTAAAAGTTTAGAATTAACCTGCTGCTTGCTCACACAGCTGCCAGGAACAAGATTAGAAATGACCTTGAGAAAAAACAGATCAAGAGTCTGGATTAGGCTAACCACAGACCACTGATAACAAGATCACCAGAGGACCTGTTGTTTGCTGACAGTGATCCAGCAAGGCATGCAGACTTGCACAAAGCTTGCTTGCTACCACCGTTCCCTTTTCCCTGTGTAAGTTAGGAAGTAGAGAGATAATAGTCTGCCATCTCCTCAGGCTGCCCACACTTGAATGAACCACCTTCCTTCACCTTCCCTTGCTCTTGTCTTTGGTTCTCAGGCGGCCGTAAGCCACACCTGCCTTGGCCACGCCCTGAGAGAGCTGCAGAGGAGCAGGTACCAAGGATGCATTCCCACAGTCGGTCTCGAGTTTTCTGGAATTGGTTCTCTGATCTGATTAGATGGAAGGGCAATAATGACCCTATTTCCAGTGGGCAGAGGCACTGGAAACCACGACAGGTAATGTCCAAACAGTTACTCAAATTATCCCTTGTGGATACCTATAAATTGTTTGGTTTTTTTTTTCAGTTTTGGCCAGGGTCAGGCTTGAACCCACCACCCCTGGTATATGGGGCCAACGCCCTACTCCTTGAGCCATAGGCACCGCCTGTGGATACCTCTAATTAGGTGCCAATTAAAGTCAAGGTTCTGGGTGACTAAGTAGTTAATGGCATAGAACATTTTTATTAAAATAAGAAATATAATGGGGTTAGCTGTTTGTAACTGTATTAGAGAACTGGAGATAAGGAGAATGATGAATTTGGCTTTAAATGAGCAGCTTAGTGTTTGTCAAAGGCTCTGAAAGTTCCTTCTTCTGTCTCCCTGGAAGAAGAAGGGTTTCCTTTGAAAAACAGAGAAAAGCCTAATCCTACAGCAATAGCAAAGCAAATTGAATTCCCAACTTCTAGGCAAAGTCTCTTTTGGGATAGAATAGGATGGGGACAGTCTGAGGAAGCTCCGTGCAGGGCCCTCTGAATGCGGCCAAGCCTTCCTTGGTTCTTAACACTTCACTTGGTTGTCTGACTAAGATATGAACTCCAGTTGGTCTACACTAAGTGAAGCTGAAATGCCAGAACTTCCTTTGTATCCTGCAGAGGAAAGTACCCATAAGCTTTGGGAAACTGGAATGCTAGAGTATATTTATTATGCAAAATCTGCTCACCCATTTGGGGATGGTCAAGAGGACATAACCTTCACCACAGCATTGAGAAATAAATTCCTAGGAGGAGCTTCGGCATCCCCCAAACAATGGGGAAAACAAAACACCGTGATGAACAGGGGAGTCAAAGCAGCAATCGGAACAGTCTGATTCACTGAGACCTATGGTGTTGGCCAGTTGGTTGGACACCATGCTCCATGTGTCCTCAGGGTGAAGTATAGATGGGGCCAGTATGTTGTTTAAAATGCTATTGACTACAGGTTGCAAAACACCAAGCAAATTAAGAACAATAATATTCTGTATTTGTAGAGATGTTAAATTAGGTACCTGGATTGACGTTCTCCCTTAAAAAAAATAAAAAACCCTGAATACAATTTTTTTAGAAACATTTTTAAGTGCACCAATGAGCCGCAGAAAAAGTAAGCAATTCACAGATCAAAATGCTGCCTGCAGGTGAGATCACAATGAGAGACCATCGTATACCCACTAGATTAACAAAAACTGGAAAGTATGATGATAGAACAAGTTGGTCAGGAGAGGAGCCACAGAACTCCGACCCATGGTTGATAGGTGTATAAACTGATATCATATTCTGGAAAACAATACCCAATAGAGTGGAATGCATTCATATAAGACAGTATATTAACCACTAGTTTAAGATCTGACAATTAAGTTCGTGTAGGAAAAGTGCCACATACCTCGTTCCTGAATATCACTTTGGTCACATCTGAAGTTCTCCCCGTGGGAAGCCACGCACCACCACCAGGGCCTACACCACCTGTCAGAGCAATTCTGGAGCTCGTAGGCTTTCATAGCCTTGGTACATCAGCATCTCTCAGCTATGTTTGGGTCAGCGTGCTGTGCGTCTTGCTAAATGGCATTCGTTATTATTGCATGTTTTTGTGTGCTGTGCTAACAACAGCTCTGGTGGGAATTCCAGAAAAAGAGTTCCAGAATGGTTTTGAAGGGTGGACCAGGTGCCCTGGCCTAGGTACACAGCTTCTCAAGGGGAGACTTCAAAGGCAACCATAGAGATGTTCAGCAATGAGGTAGGTAGCACTTTCTCTAGGGACATAATTTCAGATTTCAGAGACTCCTGTTCATGTACACTGGGAAACACACACAAAAGCAGCCACAGATGTGCTAGTCTAAACCTGAAATGTTCCAAATGTCCATCGATAGTAACATACATAAACAAATCACAGTATCCTCAGAAATGGAAGGGTGGGAACTTTTTCTGTGAAGAGGCAGATAGTAAATACTTTAGGCTTTGAGGCCGCAATGTTGCAACTGCCACTGCAGCTCTCTGCCATTGGACTTTGGTTGTAGCCATAGATGTTATAAAACTTTCGAAAACAGGTATAGCTCACGAGGTGGTATACTAAAACCTGGCATAATGGAATCCTACACAGCATGAAAAGTGGTAAGTCTCTGAAAAATATTAAGCGAAACACACAAAAACAAACATAGAAGTAAGATGCCATCCACACACATTTCAAAGACCAGGGTTTTGAAACTAAAGCATAGGGCTTGGGAATGCACACGTAAAATAGCAAAATAAAAGAAACACATAGTTGGATCTTCATAAATCTAGGTAGCTAGTTAGGTACCTCCATTTCTTCACGAACACCTTTTGAGGGTCTGTAAGGGCCACACTGGGCTTCGTGTTGGTGAGGACTTCACCAGAGTCCTCTGATTTGCAGACAAACTCCCACTTTCAATGTATTGCCCAAAGGTTGTGCCAGGACCACTAAAATGAAACAGCCATAAACCTGCCTTGCCTCTTTCCTTCCCACTTTCTCCTAAAAGCGGGATCATTCTTATCCCTCACACTCCATGTCTAAGTCATCCTCAGTATCATGGAAATTAATTTTGGAAGGATGTCTACCCTGGGGAAGTTAGGGTAGAAAAAGGAAGAGGGAAAGTTGGATTTTAAATAAATGTTTTCTAAAAGGAGTGGAGTACATTGAACGGTTGCCCCTGAGAAGGTACAATCAAGTCCTGACCCTGAAAACCTTGAATTGAATGAGGTCAATGTGTAATTAAGTTAAGGGCCTAGACATGAGATTGTCCTGGATTGCACAGATGTGCCGTAAATCCAATAGCAACTGTCCTTGGAAAAGAAGAGAAGAACGACACAGAGAGAAAGACCACAGGAAGACAGAGACAGAGATTGGGGTGAGACAGCCACAGCCAGGGAAGGCCTGGAGCCACTAGAAGCTGGGAGGGGCAAGGAAGTTTTATCAGTGAGAGTTTTCCAGAAAAGCATTATCCACAATAAATATATATATTATATATGGTCTGAAGCCAGAGTGAACAGGAAATCAGGTGCATGGACTTGAGGAAATGTGGGCCTCTGTGTGGCCAGTAACCACTTCACAACCTGGACAGGGGTTGATGAGGGAGAGACATTAAAGACAACTCCTGCCTAAGCAGCTCCCAAGGACTTTCAGTAGAGAATCGTTCCCTTCAAAGGGGGGCAGGGAGTTCTGGGACAGCAGCAGTAAGTTACATAATGAGAATGGCTTAGGAAAAATGAAAGTTTCTTTCTCTTGTGCATGTAAAGAGTCCAGAGCCAGGCAATCCATGGTTGGTAGGATAGGGCGTCCATGTAGGGAACCCGGACTGTTTACATGGCATTGCCCAAAATGCGTCACACAGCTGTACATGACTTCAAGGGAGGCTGGGAAAATAAGTCTTCATTTCAAAAGTCATGCATCCCCACAAAACCCACAGATGCAGAGGGACAATTGTATGGTCTATGGCTCCTTTCAAGCTACAATGACAGAGCACTGCAATGTAGTTGTGACAGAGATTACATAGCTCACAAAGCCAAAAGTATTTAATGTCTTCCTCTCTACAGAAAAAGTTAGCCAAAAGCTGGCATGGGCAAGCTGAGGGCTTGCGCAAGGTCACGCCATCTTGTTAGTTAGATAGGTCCTTTGAAATGTTGTCCTAGTAAGCTATTTCCTCCAAATGGTGATCTCAGTCACAAGTAATGTTAGGAGAATTATGGACTGATCCTCCAAAAATCGTATGAAGACCTAACTCCCAGTATGACTATATTAGAAGGAGCACCTCTAAGGAAGTAATTAAGGCTAAATGAAAGCATAAGGGCAGGAGCCTGATCTGAAAGGACTAGTGTCCCAATAAGAAGATCCACCAGGGAGCTCTCTTCATGTTCCATGAGCAGATAGTAAGGAGGTGACCGTCTCCAAAACAGGATGGAGGTTCTTACCAGAAACAGACCACCCTCATCTTGACTTCAGCCTCCAGAACTGTGTGAAGTAAATGTCTATCACTTAAACCATCAAACTTGTGGCATTTTGCTATGTCAGACTGAGCAGACTAAGGCAGAGAGAACACGGAGATGGAACAACTCACGTACTTCTTTACTGAAACAACTTGGAACAAAGGTCATGTGGGTGTAGGTCCTATCTGCCAGATATTTTAATAGAGGGATAGTACTTTAGATTCCAAGAAGATAATTAGTCTAGTTTATTGTAAATGGCTAAAGGTGTGGGCTTAGGGCAAGAACTTCTTGTTTCCAATCTCCAATCTTCCCATCACTTTCTAGGTTTGTTACCCTGGCAAAGTTAGTTAATTTTTCTGTACCTTGGTTTTCTTATCTGTGAAATAAGAACACAAACAGTACTTTGGGGGCCGAGATGCCTAACTTCCTACCAAAATTTATGCTTTAGTAATATAGAGTTGGTATTTGGAAAGCGTCTCCGTTCAGGAACTACATTTTCCAAATGCCCCTTCAATCCACGTGTAGCTATTGGACTAGTTTTGTCTCTGTGATGTGAACAAGTGAGAGTTGTATCAGTCCCGGGTCAAAGCACTGAGAAGTTTCCTTCACATTCTTCTTCCCCCTTTGAGGCTGGAATGGCGAAGCCACAGATAGGAAGAGCTACAGACTTCTAATCCCATGTGGAGAAGAGCTGTTTGCTGAACTCTGATACTGAACTGTGACACAATTAGAGTGAAGCAGAAGTGAAGAGGTGTGACAGTGCACATAGCCTTCTGGAAGTCTTGTACTCTCTTTAAAGATACGAAGAAGTGGGATCTAAGCTACTGGACGATAACAGGCCACGTGAAGCAGCCAACCACCAGCACTGACTTCCAGACATGAGAGTGAGACCATCTTAGACTGTTTCACTGCTAGATAAGTGTGCTGTATGTGAGGTCCCAGATGGGACCAGCAGAATAAACTCCCAGGTGAGCCTAGCCTAGATTATTGACCCACAGAATTAGGACCAAATAAAATGATCATTGTTTCAAGCCACAAAGGTCAGGGGTGGTTTATTATGTGGGAATTAATAACTGAGAAAGTCCCCTTGCACATTATTAAAGGTGACATCTATAATTTTGCATCATACATTTAAATAGTTCAAGAGCATACAATTTCTAAAATAAAGCAATTTGTGTATTCTTTTAAATATATCTAATGGAATTTAATTGTGATAACAATTTAATACCCATAACCATCTTAAAATAGATTCAACAAACTCTTATTAAATGTAAGGTAATTCTACATTATACTTCTTCTCCTTAAACTTATATTTCCATTCAAATTCTCCTACATATTATTTTCCTAATGAAACATATTTTTATATTTAAAGGTCTTTATTTATCATCCTGTCAAATACATGACTTCTAAAATGTGTATAAACTTGAAGTTTATTTTTATTTCATCTCACCAGAATGCTGTAATAGTTTGAAACATTATTCTGGATTGAGCTATTATTATTAATATGACTAGTATAAAACTAAGCAAAATATTACAAATATAGTATAAATATTGATAATTTTTAGACATAAAGAGCCAAAACCCAAATCCCTGGGGAAAACATCTCTAACATCTCTAAAATAGGCAGAGTTTCTTTTTCTTCCCAATTTTTTCCTGTCTATGGATGGACAGTTATTGCCTTAATAGTTGAGTATTCAGCACCAATTTCTATCTTCCCTTTTATATTGTATGCACTGAGAAACCTTGTTCACATAAATACATAGAAGGGAACAAAAAGAATTTTGCTACAGTAGTATCCCTTTTTTCTCTGAATTCTTTTGAAGTTGTGTAGGAATCTATCATCAAAAATTATGTCTAATTATCTCTCAGCTGACAATCCAATTTGGTCTCCTTCAGTGGTGATGAAAGCACAGAATTGGAAACCACCTGACTTGTAAAAAGGTTTCTTACCCAGTCATTAGAGTCATTCATTTTTCTAGATTCCAGGAAATATACCGAAAAGGCTTTTACCAAGTCTTACTGAGCAACTCTCGGTAATTACACCTGTTACTCTGCCACTTAGACACCTTGCTCATTCTTAGAACAAATTGAGAAAATGGAAATATTGTTAATTTCAATATACCTTAGCCAATACAATCTCATTGATTAAAAATGCTCCTATTTTTAAAAGAGCTTTAAGTATCATTCCACCAAGGCTTCAATATAACCCCCCAAAAGTGATGGAAAATATCCAGTGTGTAAGCTCATCAGGCCACTTTTACTGTGAAATTTCATTAGTCAAATCAAACTGAGTTTCAGAAGAATTTTGATTTCATTTTTCAATTCCTATAAGTGTCCCCCAAACAGCCATCTCTGTCTTGAATTTTGATTCTCAAGCAAAAGACAAGGTGTAGAGTCTTATCATGAGCCTTCAATATTTATTTCCAACACTACTTAACAAGACCCAGTGTTCTTCACTCGTCCCTTCCTGTCTTACAGGATTTTACACTCTGGGGCTATGTGCCAAAGTGAGATTTTGCATGGGCAAGTGGTTCAACTTCACTTTGTGAATTAGGAGAAGTGGACTTGGGAAAAGACAGCCAGCTCAGGCAAGATAGGGAAGTTGAGGGTTTGGAAGTCACTTCCCTTAGCTGTACCTGCATGCCTGCTCCCTGGAAAGTTTTCATTCATGCACCTGAGAAAATTTGTAGAGTGATCCCAGCAAATCTTCGGACAATGTGTCTGCCGAGCTATTATCAGCTGGGGACAGGGGTCTGAAGCAATATTGGAAGATAGACAAGTTTGCTTATTTTTTATTTTCCTAGAAAAAGGAGAGGTCTCAAGACTCAGGAAAGCCTGCCTGGAAGAGGCAATTGCAAAGCTGGATCTGAGAATCTGAGTTTTTAAAAGCTCTCGGGTGATTTTTATGCTCCCTTAAATTTGAGAATTACTGTTATGTATATAAGGCCTTGAAATCAACAGAGAATGCAGGTAAGCTATCACTAAAAAAGAATCCATATTTCAAGTGGCTCTGAACTTGGGAACCTGCAAGTGATTTCAAGGCTCACACCAAGGTGGTGGTTAGTCCAATGCAATTGTATTGTTTCTTTCCCTCTGGTTTGGTGGGGACCCACCATCATGCAGTCGCTGGGTGCCACGACTGATGGGAGCATTTACAGTCGTCACACCTGGCCACCTGCTATTTATAGTGATGAGTGGGCTGCTCACCTGGAATTCTTGTCTTTCTTTCTGAACAGGTTCCAAAAACCTGGGATTGCTGAAAAATTGAAAGCAAAATCCCAGCCCCCAGAAAGGGATATGAAAATGCCAAGCTATTTACTTCCTGCCCACGGAGGCTGCCTTTCGATCTGTCCTAACTAGAGGACTTGGAAATGGGGGCCTTGGCTTTTCCTGGAAGAGAGTTTCCAAGACCCAGACCTAGATATCACGTGCTTGCCCAATTAAAAGCTGTCCTCAAGAGTACCTTGCCAGAGCCCCCTAAGATAACGATACCCTGTCTCTTAAAGCTCACACCCTCTCCTACACCGAAAGATAAGGAGATGTGTTGCTTGAGCCATATTTTTGGAAATTGCTAGTTAGTTGCAAAATGTTTCCTAAGGTAGAAAAAAAAAAAAAAAACACCAAGGACTGTAATTACTGGATTGTTTCACTTTTGAGGCCAAGAAGCAGATGCTCGACTTTCAAGGCTTGGGTAAGTATTATCACAAGTTAACTCTTCCACGTGCCACCCCAGCGTCCCAGCTCACTGGCTTCCTTGAAGAGGCCCACTTAGGAGATCAGTTGAACCATTGCCTAGGATTTGGTTTGCAAGGCTTTTTAAAAAGCCGGCCCATACTGTAATCTGGTGCTATTCAGATTTCAGTGTGAAGTCGCCAGGAAAAATCGATACATATAATGCTAGTCTAGGAAGGGTTAGAACCAAATTCCAAAGATGAAAATCATTCTCTAAATTATATGCCTTAAAAAAAAAACTTCATTTGAATAAAATAGAGAAATTGTTCCATGTTGCTGGTCTCCTCCCTCCATGTTTTAGCCAACAACTACAAAATGAATTCCCTGAGATGAGAGCTGGCCTTGCCTTGGGGTGAGATGCAGGTACTAAAATAACTTGTCAAAATATGTGACAGAGCAGGGAGAATCTAATTAAATATAATTCATTGAATGCATTTCCTTCCTGTAAAATATATGTATTTGAGTGCCCTAGATGTGCTCGGCTCTGGGAAAAAAATTTCGAAGGGTCCATTTGGTTGCTGCCCTCTTGGAGTTTAATATCCATTGGGGTGACCTAATATTGCTAGGGAAAGGTGTAGGTGGCTCTTGCAGAAGGCTTTGTGGAAGAAGTGATTCTTAATTTGAAACCTATAACTTTAGTGAGCATTAATCAGGCAGGTGGGGCTGAGTTTGAATGCAGGGAAAGAAAGTTGGCTGGGAATTTGATGGTAGAGAATGCCCCAAGCCACAGGGACCATGATGGCAGAATGTGTGGGGTCTCAAAGTGGAAGAGAGCATGTTTGAGGAACTGAAATAAAAATTACAATAATAACCATTTATTCATTTAAAGATATATGTTAGTGTTTACGATGCGCCAGGCATGGTGCTAAGCTAGGGAACAAAACAGTCAACGAGGCAGAACAGTTTTAAGCATTATTAATAGTATTCGATTATTCTTATAACTACAATAGAACCTCTGGAAGTTGACCACCCAAGGGACTGACTGTTACACACTGGTCAACACACAGAACTGGTCAACATAAGGAACTAGGCCTACTGTACTGTCACGAGCATGTGATGCATGTCTGGTCTATGAAAATTAGGTCAACTTAAGGAGGGGGTCAATGTAGGGAGGCTGTCAACTATGACAGGCGTTTGAAATACTTCATCAGCGTGATCTCACTTCATTTGTACCACAACTGCATGAAATGTGTACTCTAGATTACATCCCTTTACAAGTGAATAAACTGAGGCCCTGGACAAATGAATTCAGTGACATGCCCAAGGTCACCCTGCTGAAGGCTGGGGGCATCTGAATGCAGGCGGGTAGAACCTAGAGCAATGTTATTCAACTTTTTAATCTCATGGCACACTTGAACCTATAGTTAAATTTCCGTGGCGTGCTTAAAGTATGTTGATCAAAAAAGGAGTAAAAAAGTGAAGATACTCACTGTGCTTAGAACTTCTTTAGAAAATAATTTAATTAATGACCTTTAAACTTTTTCGAGGCACACCTAAGATCCTCTCACAGCACACTGGTTGAAAGTCACTAATCTAGACATTCCTTTTTTTTCTTTTTGTAGAGACAGAGTCTCACTTTATGGCCCTCGGTAGAGTGCCGTGGCCTCACACAGCTCACAGCAACCTCCAGCTCCTGGGCTTAAGCGATTCTCTTGCCTCAGCCTCCCGAGTAGCTGGGACTACAGGCGCCCGCCACAATGCCCGGCTATTTTTTGGTTGCAGTTTGGCCGGGGCCGGGTTTGAACCCGCCACCCTGGGTATATGGGGCCGGCGCCTTACCGACTGAGCCACAGGCGCCGCCCCTAGACATTCCTTTTATGTACTCATTGTGAATTATGGGCAAGAGGATTCACTGTGAGCAACTTAGTTTGCCTGGGATTCAAGGATTTCTGGGATGTAGGATGATAGTAAGTGTCAAAACTGGGAGAATGCCAGTAAACATCACTGCTGAGAAGGGAACAGGGCCACATCTTGTAGGGCCTAATGAAATATTATGAAGAGTTCAGAATTTATGCAAAAGGCAAGGAAGAAGCACAGACCACAGATTACACTCTGGTAGTTCCAGACCTCACAGTCACACAAGTCCTACCCCTCATCACAGAAGTGACTCCCCATCGTTCTTGGGAATTGCCAAGTTGTGGGTACACATAAGCTTATTAGCTGCAGCAAATGGTAATAACCCGCTCTGTGTTGCTCATTTGCTCTTTTCAGTGTCAAACAATGGCTCTCGACTATCTCCAACACAACCTGTTGTTAAGATGAAGACGAGGTTATTGCTTACCACCATTAGAGCGAACCCCCTCTCCCGTAGCTTTGGTAGTATTTCAGAAGCAGTAAAGTAAGGTCAGAACTTGACTGAAAATTGGAAGTGCGATTCAAGGTGGACTTTTCAAACTGGCAGCTTAATTAGCATTGGGTAGGGATCAAGATACAGCCGCTAGGGCAGTGATTTTAAACCTGTGTGCCGGGGCTGAGAGAGGATCTTAGGTGTACCTCAAAAATTTTTAAAGATCATTAATTACATTATTTTCTTTTTTTTTTTTTTTTTTTTTTTTTTTGGTTTTTTTTTTTTTTTTTTGGCCGGGGCTGGGTTTGAACCCGCCACCTCCGGCATATGGGACCGGCGCCCTACCCTCTGAGCCACAGGCGCCGCCCAATTACATTATTTTCTAAAGAAGTCTAGAGCACAGTAAGTATATTCTCTTTTTCTTACTCATTTTTTTTTTTTTGATCAACATAATGTAAGTGTTCTGGGAAAGTTTAACGATAGGCTCAAGTGCATGGTGAGATAATAAACGTTGAAAAATACTTCTGTAAGATTTGGTGAGAACAGCAAGGTAAAGATTTTGAGGCATGGGATTTGAAGAATTTTAGGATATAAATGGTCTGTGGATACTTTTCACTGAACAGTCGAAGGTCTTTAGGACCCCTTTTGGAAGTTCCCATAATGAACAGTCAAATTATTTGCCTTGGCAAGAGATTCCTGGAAAAATAAAGTCGTGCTAATGAAGATGAAGAGGTAGAAAGTTAGGTTAGCATACAGCAAGGGCTGCTCTCTTTTCTGTGTCTCGGCTTCCTGTGGTCTGGCCAGCTTCGGCTCCCACGAGTACTGAGCTGTCTATCACTGCTGCTCACCACACACTCGGTGGGGACTCCTTGCCACTGCCCCCGACACCCTCCAACCTTCCCCAACCTCCCTATGCATTCCACTCCCTTTGGACTAAGATCCTCCCAAGATCTTCTAATGCTCACATCTCAGAAAAGATGACATGGGCAGGGCTTCTTCCCTAAATTGCTCTGCTCTCAGTGTCTCCAAAATCTCTCTAGAGCCATTATCATCAGCTTCTGATTGTCAAACCCTCTCTCCCTGGGGGCCTCAAAACCTCTCCAGGGATCTAAGGGGATCTGAACATTTCGAGGTCCCAAACGACTGTGTCGTTGCTACTCAGCGCCTCTCCAGAACTTTTCTCAACACTCCCAAGGACAACAAAACCAAACCTTCTATGCAGATGACAGTTCTGCTGATGCATGGTAGGGTGTTTTTGTGGTGGGAGAGGGGTGGGATGGATGAGGGGGTTAGGCACAGTCTACACTAGCAAGTACCTTCCAGATGTACCCTGGCTATTTACTTATGCTGTTCACAGCTCTTGGAAAACCGCCCACTTCTCCCTGATGCAATCAACATTTTTAATCCTTCCCACCTCTTCTCTTTCACAAGATGATCAATATTAACTCTGGTGTCTATTTCTTGTCCCAACTAAACATCGGTTGTTCTATCTTTATTCTTCTGATATTCCCTTTGGCATTTCCTTGTATTCAATTCACTTTTCAATCATGTTCTGTCTTAAATTGTCTCTATTTTTGTCCCCAACATTTTATAATTTTTTTCTTTTAAACAAAGAAAGGTGAAAATGTTGGGTAGACAGATAGGAGTCTGGATCTCCTAGAGAAAAAAAACAAAGTGGGTGTTCCTCTGCCTTGGTGCTGCCTGGAGCAATTACCCCTCTGAGGAGGAGGACTAGCCCTGGGTCTGGCTTAGAGCTGCTCCTCCTAAATCCTATCACAAGTAACTAACTGTCACACCTCGAGGAAGGAGGAATACCTGCTGGGCCAGGCTGCCCAGGCAAAATAAAATTTGGAAAACAACTTAGAGCTAATTATCATGTTGTTAACTGTCCCTCCATCAAAGTGGTTCCATAGAGACCTTGGAACCACGAGGAGGGCCCCTCAGACAGTAGGAAACAGGACCCCAGACCATCATAACAGCCTTTCTCTGTTTATAAGGGGGCCCATTGTCTATGGCAAGCATATCTTGCTCTGTAAATCTGTATTTCGCTCTTACTCTATAAACCTGTCTTTTTCTTCCTCAATAAACTTCATTTCCTGCTTGTCTTGATTTTGGTGGATCTGGTCATTCTTTGACCAAGAGCACACCAGGAGCAGAGGATACAGACAACTGCCTGAACCCTGACCAAAAGAATTATGCAGTGAGGGTGGCGCCTATGGCTCAAGGAGTAGGGCGCCGGTCCCATATGCCGGAGGTGGCGGGTTCAAACCCAGCCCCGGCCAAAAACCACAAAAAAAAAAAAAAAAAGAATTATGCAGTGAATAGCTTTTGCCTAGGACAGAGTTAACAAACTTTTTCTGCAAAGGTTTGACTATTAAATCTGAAAGTCTGTGCTGGACATGTGGTCTCTGTCATAACTATGCAGCTTTCCCACTGTAGTGCAAAGCAGCCTCAGAGAACGTGTAAATGAGTGGGCATGGTTGTGTTCTAATAAATCTTTATTGACAAAACAAACATGTCTTGATTTTCAACCGAGACTCTACCATTAATTTCACTATATACTTATTTTGTCATATGTATCCATTCCTCCATCCAACTCAGTTTTGATGCATTTCAAATTTGAAAAAATTATAGACTCATGAGAAGTTAAAAAAAAAAAATGTACTGGTTGGACCTATGTGCTCTTTATCAGGCGACCCCAATGGTGACATACTGAACACCTATTGTTAAATAACAACACCAAGAAACTGACATTGACACAGTGTACTCAGAGCTTGGATTCCACCAGTTTTAAATGCACTTTGTGTGTGTGTAGTTCTATGCAATTTGATTACATATGTAGTTTCATGCAATCATCACCAAAATCCATATCCAGAACTCATTTCATCACCACAAAGGTCCCCCTTCCTATACTTTTCAGCCATACCTCTCCATTTATATCATTTGTCTTTTCAAGAATCTTATATGATAGAATTATAGGAAGTGCAACCTTTGGAGATTAGCTCCCCCTCCCCCAGCACGACTCCTTTGAGGTCCATCACGTTTCTGTGTTTATTGATATTTCACACTTTTCACTGCTGAGCAGTAGTCTATGGGGTTTATGTGCTACAGCTTGTTTAACCTTTTATCTACTGAGGGACATATAAGTTATCTCCAATTTTTGGCTGTTTTGAATAAAGGTGCTGTGAACATTCATGAATAGGTTTTTGCATGAGCATAAATTTTCATTTCGCCATCCTTGGTTTCAACATTGATACACAGTTTTACCTCTGTTTGTCCACTCTCTCCTTCCCATCGCACTGGTTTCAAGCTCAGGCCAGGAAGAAAGTAGTATAATTTATTGAATTGCAAAATGCTTATAATCATGAATACAAATTGCCTAAAATATCTCGATCCTTTGTTATATATTCTGATTTTTCTGGGGAAAAAAATGATGAAAATATCTCTCATCTTTTAAAAAGCCACCTCTGAACTCCTCCAAATAGTTTAATGCCATGTTGACCTTTTTCCTGCTGAACAATTGACCACTTGGAGGGGAGATTTTACAGCCTTTAGCAAACAATGAACGCAGCCTCCTTCCCAGTTTCACCAGGTGAAGATCAGTGAAACCTTGACTATGACTCCAAATGGCCACCTTGGAACACTGAGATTCAGACACGTTTGTGGATGGGCTGTAATTCCATCATCTCTACAAAAATCTCCCCCACTAATTTTACTTTCAATGAAAGAAACAAATAAAAATAAAACAAAACAAAAAAATCAAGAAAACCAAAAAAAAAAAAAATATACATATATATATATATAGCATCTGATAGTGGAGATTTAGAAATAAAGCACCTCTTTGCTCTATGATATAATTTTCTACATATAAAATCCAAGAGAATTTATATGCCATTCAATTGTCCGGAGAGTTCTGTAAGGTTGTAGGTTATAAGATCCACCTATAGAAATAATTTGAACTTTGATTTAAAAAATAGGAAAAAAATATGTTTGCAAAACACCAAGTTGTCTTGGTTCATTCAGGCTGGTATAACAAAATATCATAAACTAGGTGGCTTGTGAAAAACATATTTATTTTTCATAGCTTTGGACCCTGAGGAGTCCAAAATCAAGGTCCTGGCATACTTGGTGTCTGCTAAGATCCTGTTTCTTGGTTCATAGATGGTACCTTCTCACTGCATAAATTTTCACAAGAGAAGGGGCAAAAAAGGTGTTTTGACCCCATTACAAGGGAAGTGATCCTATCCCAGAGAGCGCTGTCCTCATGATCTAATCGCTCCCCCAAAGGCCCCACCTCCTAACACCATTACATTGGGGAGGGTTAAGATTTTAACACATATGGGGATATGGTACCTCTTGGGGTGGGGCATAATTATAAGAGGGACTTCACCTAACAAGTGCAAAAAAACAAAAGAAAAATATTTTAACACATAAATTTTAGGGTGGGGGAGGTCACAAATATTCAGACCACAGCACCAATCAACCAAATTAACAACACACATAAATTTCACCAAAGTCTATACAATAACAAGAAGCAATTTATTAATAAATCGAACAAAAGATGAGCAGAACTTTTACGGAAAAAAAGTGAAGATAAAGATTAGTGAAGAATATAAATAAAGATAAAAATAGAGAAATATATTGTGTCTATAGATGGGAAAATTCACCCTTCTAAAGACGGTGGTTCTACTTTAATTGCCTATGAATTTCAATGTAATATGATACAAAATTTTGAGGTTTTTGTTGTTGTTGTTGCTGTTGGACCTTGAAAAAAATAGTTATAAGATTTCTATGGAAGAAGAAATGGACAAGAATAGCTAAAATAATTTTGAAGAAAATCTTGTGGAAAGTTGCCCTATCATATATTAAAATTTATCATGAATATTTTAGATAATATATGAGGATGTTCAGATAGATTTTTAAAAAATGAAGCAAAAAACTTTTTAAAAATAGAACTGGATACATGCATACATAAATACAGATATTATAGACTTACATTTTCTAATCAAAAGTGTAGAAATGACCAAGTCAACGGAGTTGAAGAACAACTAGTTAACTGAAAAATCAATCTGAAACTCACATCATATACAAAAATAAATTCCAGTTTGTTTAAGACATAAAGGTTAAAAAAAAAATTATACAGCTTTAAGATAACCCAAATGTATTTAAAAATCTAAAATTTAATAAAATATGGCAACTTGCTCCTTATAAAAATGGGAAATGATAAAAACTGACAAACTTCACAGAACTAAAAATAGTCAATAAACATAAAAAGTACTGCTTGGGGTGGCGCCTGTGGCTCAGTGAGTAGGGCGCTGGCCCAATATGCCGAGGGTGGCGGGGTTCAAACCCAGCCCCAGCCAAACTGCAACAACAACAAAAAAAAATAGCTGGGCGTTGTGGCGGGTTCCTGTAGTCCCAGCTGCTCGGGAGGCTGAGGCAAGAGAATCACGACGTAAGCCCAAGAGTTAGAGGTTGCTGTGAGCTGTGTGATGCCACGGCATTCTACCCAAGGGCGGTACAGTGAGACTCTGTCTCTATAAAAAAAAAAAAAAAGTACTGCTCAACTCCAGTATAAATCAGGGAAATCCCCATTAAAAATGAAACAAAATTCGAAAGCATACCTACAAAAGAAAAATGAGTTAGGATGCATAATAACTGAAGCTCTTATCTTCAGTGGCAATGGAAATTGTTATTACTTTTGAGGGGAATTTTTCACTAATCATAAACCTAAAAATGACCCAGAGAAATTCTTGGACAAGAACTCAAGAAGGCCTATTTAAAAATGTTCACTGTAGCATTGTTTGTAGTAACAAAATGGAAACAAATTAACTGTTCACCATCAAGAAGGATGGATAAATTAATTCTATTATCATGATAATTGAATACTATAAAGCAATTAAAATAAAAGCATGAGTTACATATAACTCAATGGTTACACTTAAAAATATAATACTGAATTAATAACTTACATTGCCTGGATAGGACACCACTTACATAAAATTTAAAGATGTAAAAAATGATAGTCTGTGTATTTTTATTCACATTTGTAATTATTTTACATGTATAATCCTGCAGAAAAGTGTATCAATACCAGACTCTCAAGATGATGAATTTGAGGGGTAAAAGAAAGGGCAATGGGATGAAAGGAGGAAATATAGGGTGTTTCAACTGCATCTGTAGTGTTTTGATGTTTTGCTATATTTAGCAAAATGTTAAGCTTTGAAAAAACTGGTTAGTAAATACTCCTTAAATTGTTTTCTATACTTTTCTTGTGTTTAAATTGTTTCATGAAAATGTTGTGGAGGACTCTGCTATATTTATTTCTGCCTCTGGGTTAATGAACAATGTTCACTGCTCTTTTTTCTGTTTCCCCAACACAATCTGGGTTCTTCTAGAAGTTTCTTGAATCTTCTCCCTCTTCCTGTAATCTGTGACTTCTGAGTTGCCATTAGCCTGCAGGTGCATTCCCACTGCTGTCTCATCTGATCTATCTGGTATTTGACTTCTGGCTTGTTCGTACCCACTGTCTCCTGGTGCTGGCTCCTGATTCTTCTCACACAGTAAGTTAGCCCAAGCCTGTAGTTCAGAGGAGGCTGAAGGAGTTAGTCATATGAAACAGGTCAGAATGACTTGGCTCTTGGTATTTTCGATCAACCAGACAGCCAGTCATTGCCAGTAAGTTGGGTTGACCTTGGGGCTTAGGGCCCTGGCCTTGGGGTAGGCTGATGACCTATGAATTTGCCAGTTGGTAGAACTAAATATTTTTCTATTGGGGCAAGATAAATAGAAGGAAAGGCTTAGGGAATGGGCTAATTCACAGACTTTAAAGCAAATATGTTCTTTTTCCTGAAGTCTCCTTTGCAGATCAAAATCTGCAAGCTATTGATGTCCTATGTTCTTCCCTTCCACAGATATGTTACCCAGGCTATAGAATATATATTCTCACACATAAATTACTTAACATGATTTTATGATACTGAGTTAATTAGATAAAGCTTTCTCATGAAAACATTCAATAAACAACACAGAGTTCTTTCTGTTATTATTTATTTAACATGTAAAAACACAGGTCTCCATTCAGCTACACTCTGAACAGAGAAAGAACACTCTCCAAGGCCATTTGATTTAGAAATCCAGACCTTGGGGGTTATTCCAACCATGCCTATAAGCAATCCTACAATTAAACACACACAAACACACACACCACAAAGAAACAGTGAAGTATTTAAAGGGAAAAAGCATGCTACAGTGTGGAATAGTTTCCATTGCAAGTTGCCAATTGGAAATAATCTTTCTCTGACACGATTTAATTTGAAAACTACTGTGGGTCATTTCCTTTTAACTCAGTTCAACGTAAGCAAAACTATATTAACCAGTTCATTCAATTAAACAAATGGTTGAATTGCTTTTGTTTGTTTTAAAAATGGTATCGACCAGTTATTTTCAATAACTGGTCTGCTTCTTCAAAGTGACAGGTAGGTGGAGATCAAAGCATTAACACTCCTTATGGACAGGCCTGGAGGGCACTCTGCGAAGTACCTTGAAAGCCCTTTCTGTGGGCACTGCACAAGCCAATCTGTCACTCGTAATCACATTGTGCTGAGTCTGAGCTTGTGGTCTAGTTGGGAAGATGAGCCACAAAATGACAACTCGGGTGCAAAGCAGGAAAGGGAGAATCAGTACAGGAAACCCCCTAATTCAGAATACTTGAGAACAAGCCTAGTCTCCAGGAAGACTTTATGGGAAAATTAGGACTGAATGATAAAGTTTGGCTGGTCAAAGGAAGTTGAGGACAGAGAGAGAAACAAGGGGATTTACCAGGGAATGGTGCTGGAGGGTGGACTAAGATTGGGCCAAATGGTGGGGAAATAGTATAAATAAAAAGGCAATTGAGCAAAATGAAGGTAAAACCAAACTGCCTAAATTACCAGACTAGGTTTCAGCCTGGGTCACACGGGAGCTAAAGGTCCTTGGAGGCCCCATAGGGCAGGTCAGGGGCCAGGTCACAGCAGAGGTGGCTTTGTGGAGGGACTTACCATGTGCCCTTCCCACTGCGTGTGTCTCTGGCCCCTCACCTCCGTATCACTTCTTGTCCCCAGTGAAACTTTTTCTGTATTAGTCCTTCCTCAGCTGAACAAGTCAGAGGAACTCAGACTCTTGCCTTACAATTGCCTTTGCTTATGAGCTCCCCCCCATATGCTACCAAGATCGAAATTAAACAGAAAACTGACAGAGATGAGAAGTGTAAACCAAGAGGCTACCATAAATACAGTGAATACATATAAAGGGTTATCATCCTTTATATTTAATATTTCATTTGTACTTTTTCAGTTCTCAGAGTGGGTCATAATAATAAATACCCACTTTGTAGAGTTGTTATGAGGCTTTAGCGACATCATTTGTGAAAGGGCACCTACCATTACACGGGGCCCAAACCAGGCATCCAGGAGGTGACGGCCACCCTTTGTCCATCCACAAGCACACAGCCAGGTGGGGCTGTGGATTAGGGCTTTCCAAGCTGGGATTTTTTTTTCTTTTAGCAATAACACCTCGAATATTTTTTAACAAGTTTCTCATAAACCACTTGCCCATAGATTCATGTCTCCAGAAACCAGCACAAGAGTCAGGTCTGGCCAATCAGTATACTCTTTCTAAACGCAGTGTATGTTAAGGTCAGACGTGATCCAGACACTCCCAGGATCTGAACTGGTATCATAGGGAAAGAAAATCTTTTTCCTCTAACAATACAAGCTGTAAGATTAACTTCAGTTAAAGCTGCTATGGGCCCCAAGATAGCAAATTATCCCAAGAATAAAGCTATTAAATTGCAGAGGAAGTTTGTGTATGTGTGTGTGTGTATAAAATTATGTGTTATCTTGTATCATATATCACACACATATTTGTATACCATATACTATTGTATATTATGTATATTACATATACTCTATATTCCTGTATATCAGAGAGAGAGTGAGCCTTTAATATCTTCCGAAGCGCCTTATAAATCAGAGCAACTCCTAGACTTTACATGAGCCTATGAATTTTCTCTTTGCCTAAACCAATCAGAGATGGCTTCTTCTCTTATGACTTAATGAATACTGGCCATTGGAGAAAGAGATAATCACTCTATTTTATATGGTGGGGGAGAAGATTTGAAGATTTATTTAAAGACAGATGGCTGGTTAATGGGACAGTTCAGCAGTGGTGAGACCAACCACCTCAAAGTCTCCACATGCGGTGTGGGCTGGTGAGTCCTCTCCCTGAGGACTAGGACCGTGCCCAGGCCTTTAATCTCAACGAGCTCCCTGCTGCACCAGCCTCTGCTGCGCAGGCGAGACCAGATGCCATAACTCTGCCCGCTCCCGTACTTTCAGTTTTCAGTTGTTCAGGAACATCCTTCATGGGCCTCGCATTTTCATACTTGTATTTTTTTTTTCAGGTTATTGTGAGGGTCTGAATAGCCGGGTCACAATTTTTGAATTTTTAGGTAGAGTCCCTCTTGTAGTTGTGTCCCAAGCCACACACCCCTACTTTGTGCCCTTTAAGTAGGAGCACAACAATTCCCTCCCTCCTCTTCCCCATCCCACGTTCCCCCTTCCCCCAACTTGAATACAATTGACTTTGTCTCCTATATGGGCACGTGTAGATCATCTACTACTGGCTTCACAGTAACATTGAATACATTGCATACTTTGCTCACATATTCTTGTGAGACTTTACTAAGAAGAATATGTATCCTCTCCATCTAGGTTAATACAAAAGATGTAAAGTCACCATCTTCTCTTATGGCTGAATAGTAGTCCATGGTATACATACACCACAGCTTTTTTTAAAAATTAAATTAAATTAAATTTTTATTAAGTCATTTGTACATAGATCATGAATGCATTTATGCCATTATGGGATTCAATGTGCTGATTATTTGTACAAATTGGAGTGCTCACATCCTACTAATCAACATAGCCTTTACCTCATTTACCCAATTACAGCATTAAGACATTTGTGTTCTACACCTGATAGATCCAACTTGTACTTGCAATATGCTCCATAGGTGTGGTCCCCCTACTAACCCTCCCTCTATTGACCCCTCCCCTTCCTCTCTGCTTCCCCTCCCTCCTTCATCCTAGGCTATGGTTGTGTTTCATTTTTCATATGCAAGTGTGAGCTATTATAAATTGGTTTCACAGTAGTACTGAGTACATTGGATATTTTTTCTTCCATTCCTGAGATACTTTACTAAGAAGAATATTTTCCAGCTCCATCCATGTAAACATAAAAGAGGTAAAGTCTCCATTTTTTTTTTTTTTTGATGCTGCATAGTATTCTATGGTATACATATCACCACAGCTTGTTAATCCATTCCTGGATTGGTGGGCATTTTCCTATTTCCTAACTTCAGAAGTCTAAGCCCCCTGTATTATTCACCATCACATGGATGATTGTGAGTATCCTTATTATTTTTTTTTTTTTACTAATCCGAAGAACCTGACTCTATCTCCCAAATCCTTTCTAGAACCCCAGATACTGTGATGCACATCTCATCAGGCTCCATCAGATAGATATATCTGTCTCTCTCTAAGATTTGGCCCAGATTTATGGAAGAACTTAACTCTTGGTTCACTGTCCTCTTCTTTAGTACTTTTCTTGCCATCATTTTTGGCATCCTCAGAACCATGTAGACAACTTTCCATGAATATTGCACATGAATGTCTCCATGAATAACTATCTGTACAGTCTGGTTTTTTTGAGTGAATCTATTCACAGACAAGTTAAAGACGTAGGTATACTGTATAATGAATGAGATATTCTGGTGGGTGAAAGTTTTGAGACATCGCCTTCCCTAGAAACATTCTAGGTTAGAAAAATACAGATCTGTCTTTCTCTTGCATGGAGACTATTTGCTTATATTTCAGAGTAAAGATAATATTTATTTATTTATGGCAGGGAAGATGGGCAAAACACCACAGCCTAAGATAGGACCAGAGTTTCTTAATTTGAGGGCTTCTCCTGAGTGATGCACCCACATAGTGGGCAGGTACCATCATATCCTCCTTGAGTTCCCATGAGGATTGCAGTTTGGAGAACCGATGGAAAATATTAATAGTGCTCTTACTGAGACTTTCCTGTGAATTAATGGTGTTTGTGTCTGACCCAAAGCTCTGTGTTTTCTGTAAGTACATGTATATACTGTTGTGCTAAGCTACCATGTTGGCTTGAAAGTATGTCTCAGACTGTTTACAGGTTCTGACTTAATGGCAGGTGGTGCACTTCGCATTTCAGCTTCTCAGTTTCTCAACTTGTTTAGTTTCAGTGACCTTCCTCCACATTAACTCAGCTTCCATTTGCATGATTTATACCAGAGATTTCACTGTTATCAAATAACTACATCATTTTTTTTAATTTTTGGGGAATCATTGAGGTTACACTGAGCCAGGTTATACTGCTTGCATTTGCTGGGTGAAGTCCCTCTCTTATTAGTATCCCAACTATGTCATCTTTGAAATCCCAACTTCAAACATACCTCTTTGACTCTACCTTCCTGTCTTTCCAGTACAATTAATCTGAAAGTCTAATTCCAGCACTTCCCTGATCTTCACAAGACTTTCATCCATGGACCCTGTGGCTTTTCACTCTGCATCAACCCTCTCGTGGCCTCCATTTCTGCCAGAGGTCAACTTAGATTCCATGACACACCACTATAGAAACTCCTTACAAACCAACAGCCTTGTTTTCCAACATAACCTCAACTTTGCTTTAAGTCATCTACTCACTTATTCTGCAACTTCCTTGAGCCACTAAATATTCTTGCAGAGTCTAAAAACCTTGCTGGTGGAAATTGCTTCTCATGTCTGATTACAAAACTAAAATAGGGTGTTAGTAAGGCACAGGAACCTGACCGGGCTTCTCTAGTAAATTCACTTTTCACTTCCAACATAATAACTCCATTTTATATTCTCGCCCACCTCTCAATTCATGATTCTACCTTATCTTTCATAAAGCCAATAGAGGCAAGAATGACCAAAGCCAATCACACAAGAATGACCTCAGCCACGCCTGCCCCGCTCACCCACATGCATTTATACTCAACACTTTCTGCCATCCTCCTTATTATAATGAAAGACACTTTCCTAAGGGCAATCTCACCCTTTGAGTTCAGGACTCCATATAATCTTGTTTTCTTCAGGACTTGTTTCTAGCAATTATTCCATTTCTCTGTTACAGAATCAATTTTTCTCTATTTATTTATTCCCATTTTGCATAAAAACATTCTTTAATAATATATATCTTTAAAAAATGCTATACTCACTCCACTTCTGTCCTATAGCCTCATCTTTCTTTAACAATTAATTCAAACTGGGGTGTTTGTCTCCATCAATCCCAAGCAATTGGTATTAGTTAATAAGTTCACCTAAATTTTGCCAAGCCAATAATCACCTTTATACCCTCATATTCTTTGAATTCTCAATGGCGTTTGACATAAACAGCCACTGCTTCCTAATGGAAGCATTTTTCCCCATTCCCTGGGGAGTTCAGCCTGTCTCCTGTTCTCTTCTTATTTTACGAGCACCCTTATTCTCAATTATTTTGCCAATTGCACCTTTTCCCCCGGACTCCCAATGCTGGAATGCCCCAGGGCTTTGTCAGTAGACCTTTCTCCTGACTATAAACAGTTTAATTCCAAATGGTCCCAACTTGTCCTATGACCCCAATTTGTGTCTCCTCTCCAGTTCTCTGCCCTGAGTTTGAGCTGCTTATTCAAAGTCTCAGCTAGGTTGTCCACCCATTTCATCGTCCCTTCTGTGTGCAATGAAGTTCCTTCACAGGGAGACATAGCTATCTCCTTCTTGAGTTAAATCTCAACACAAGGGCCATTTCCTCAGGAGGCCCTTCCCTGGCAACTTTAACCAAATCATCCCTTTACAGGCTCTACCATTCACTCTCTATTCCTCTATATTATCAATACTAATTCTTTATTCACCTTCATGTTTATCTTATTCTGGTACATATATGATTTGTTAATCTGTTTATGTGCTTATTGTACGTTTCCACCTTCTACGAATTAGCTATTGCCATGTAACAAATCACTCCAGCACTCAATGGCTTATAGCAGTGTACATTTATCGTCATACATTGCTTTTAAGCCTATACAGCCTCAGAGTTGTTGTTCTGGTCTTAGCTGGGCCACTCATCTGCCGTGCCTGCAGGTTTGCTGTCGCTCAGCTGAGGCACCTTGCCACTTCTCTAGATCTCCTTCCATCCTCCAGCAGACGAGCACAGGCTTATCCAAACTGTAGTGACGGAGTCTGAGAGATAGTATAAAAGTATGCAAGGCCTCTTGATGGTTAGATTCAGAACTATCATCCTGTCACTGTCACCTCTACAGGCTAATTGCTAAAACAAATCACAAGGCCAAACTCAGAGTCAGTGTGGGAGGGCACCACCAAGGGGCATGTGTGCAATCAGCATGATACGTTGAAGCCACAACCAATTTAATAGACCTTTTATTAGAATTGGAGCTCTTTGGGGGCAAGTACCTTATCTTCTTGGCTGTATCTTCAGCACTTAAAATAGAGAGGCAAAAAGAGAGGGAGGGAGGGACGGGGGAAGAAAGAGAGGGAGAGGAGAGAGGGAGAACAAAGGGTGCGTGTGTGCGTGTTGACCGACTTGAACCTTAGGCTCCATGCTTGGAGCAAAGTGCTCTCTCTCCATTGTGCACTGTCTGGGAACTTATTCAAAATGATTACTGTGTATTTTAGACCATCGATGGTCCCCAACATTTTTGGCACTGGGGACCAGTTTGATGGAAGAAATTTTTCTATGAACAGAGATTGCGGAGATGGTTTCAGGATGATTCAAGCACATTGCATCTCCACCTCAGTCAGCTCATTAGGCATTAGATTCTCATAAGGAGCTTGCAACCTATATCCTTCACATGCGTTTCCGGTAGAGTTTATGCTAGGAGAATCTAGTGCTGCTGCTTTTCTGAAAGGAGGCGGAGCTCAGGCACTGATGTCAGCAGTGGAGGCGGAGTTCAGGCAGTGATGCCAGCAGTGGAGGCGGAGCTCAGGCAGTGATGTCAGCAGTGGAGGCGGAGCTCAGGCAGTGATGTTAGCATGAAGGCGAGCTCAGGCACTGATGTCAGCAGTGGAGGCGGAGCTCAGGCAGTGATGTTAGCATGAAGGCAGAGATCAGGCACTGATGTCAGCAATGGAGGCAGAGCTCAGGCAGTGATGTTAGCATGAAGGCAGAGCTCAGGCAGTGATGTCAGCAGTGGAGGAGGAGCTCAGGCAGGGATGTCAGCAGTGGAGGCGGAGCTCAGGCAGGGATGTCAGCAGTGGAGGCAGAGCTCGGGCAGTGATGTCAGTAATGGAGAGTGGCTGTAAATACAGATGAAGCTTTGCCTGCTGGCTGTTCACTCTCTGCTATGCAGCCTGCTTTCTAACAGGCTACAGACTGGTCCATGGCCCAGGGGTTGCAGTCTGCAGATGTGCATGTATATATAATACTCATAATTGATGTATTCTTTTTCTTTTTAAAGAGCAGATATTCAGCTAAAAGGAAAGTGATAGAGGTTTACAGGACGTCTTTCAGAAAGGAGTGACACCTAACTAGAGGGAAGCAGATGAGGGAGGATTGTTTGGGGATGGAGAGTAGGAGGGTTTGGAGAAGGTGAGGACATTACTAGGATGTGAGCTCTATCGGGACAGGGATGGTGTCTCTGTTATTCATGGCTATAGCCAATGCCAAGCCCGGGGCCTTGCACACTAGGCAGCCAGTAAACTAGCAATAATGAATGAGTAAACTAGGAAAGTGTCTATCATATTCACGAAGGCAAAGTAAGTGGTGGGATGTAGTATACATACTCCTGGAGAGTAACTCTGGGAAGAGAGACTTGAAGTGGAAATACAGGAGCTCTGAACTCATACCTGGTGATTTGATTTCCTTGAGATGTTGTAGAGCAGAAAGAGGAATTTCAGAAGCCTAAGAACACAAGGAAGGGAGACATTTGAAGCTTAGGGTAAGACTCGACAAGGCCTAGAGGCAGGGCTTGCTCATCAAGGAATGGGAAATGCACAAGCAGGGAGAGGGCAGGCCATGGCGGTGAAGTTGTACCCAATCTCTGTCCTTGCATCAGGAATCACATCAATATGAGCCTCTCTTGTCTTCTCCCCAAAACTTTACCCAATATCTTTTTTTGTTTGTTTGTTCTTTTGCAGTTTTTGGCCGGGGCCGGGTTTGAACCTACCACCTCCGGCATATTGGGCCAGCGCCCTACTCCTTTGACCACAGGCACCGCCAACTTTACCCAATATCTTAATGTCCTAGACAAGCTTGAAACACTATAAAATAAATTTGACATACTCTAGTTTAAGATATCTGCACGCAAATGCTAGTTCCAGGCCAGGCTTGGGGTTTGGGGCCACTCAAAACTTGGGGTGGGGCCAGGAATATTTTGAACATCTTCATCCTTCAAATTTACCATACTTAATCAGGTTGGTGCTGTGGCCTCAATGCCTCCCCCATATGCTTTGAGTGAAGCCGAAGCTCCTATTGGTGCTTTTCAGCCCCACGAGGCCTGTGGGTGGTATCCTGGAGCCCATGAAGGTGAAATCAAGCCAACTTTGGAATTGAGGATTATTATTCCCAGTTTCCGCCTCTTCCATATTGAGCAATTAATATTTGTGCCATCCTGCGAGGACACAGGGAAGCACGCACATTACCACACATGGGTACCAGATGACTTGGACACAGAGCTGTCTCGACTGGTTTTAGCTTCCCTGTAAAAGCCCAGTGAAAGCAAACATATAATGTGTTCAGGACATTGCCACATTCTGCAGGAATTTAGAGCAGAGACCCTTACTTTTCCTTACCACAGATCTAGACTTCTTTCACTAAGCAGAGGTTCAAAGATTGGAAAGAAATAGAAAGAGCATAGTACTGAACCTCTTTAGCTTTAGTTTCTATGTGTGTGAAACCAGGGATGGTTGCACTCATTCTATAGATATGTTGTGAGAATTAGAAGTCATCGATGCAATTATTTCTATTCTAGGCATTCAGTAACTTGTGGCTGTTCTTGCTATTTTTGTTGTTGTCATTGTTATTACTGTCATTATTATCATCTTCATCATCACCTACACAAGGGAATTTGACTCAGAGAAGCTGGATGCCTTGTCAAATATGGGGGAGCTACACACACTTTCACTAGGCAGCTAAATCAATCACTTGGATTGCTTCCCCTGTGAGGACGATGTTTTGCAATAACACTTTTTTTTTTTTTTTTTTTTTTTGAGACAGAGTCTCACTTTTTTGCCCTGGTAGAGTGCCGTGGCATCGTAGCTCATAGCAGCTTCAACCTCTTGGGCTCAAGTGATCCTCTTGCCTCAGACTCCCAAGTATCTAGGACTGCCTGCCACAATGCCCACCACAATCCCCAGCTATTTTCAGAGATGAGGGTCTCAGTCTTGCTAAGGGTGGTCTTGAACTCCTGAGCTCAAGCAATCAACTTGCCTCGGTCACCCAGGGTGCTAGGATGACAGGTGTGAGCCACCGTGCCCGGCCCTGATAACACTATCTTAGACCTTTGTTTCACTTTGCTGTTTCTCTTAGCATTTCCAATCTTCTTTCATATATCAAGCATAAGAGCCTATATTAAGTTGCAGGAAAAGGCATTATCAAAAATCTCTGTGACTGAAATGAACAAATGTTTATTTCTCACTCATGTTACATGTCCACTACGGGTTGGCAAAGATATACTCAGAAATCCAGGATGATGGAATCAATTCTGTCTCAATTTTTGGTTACTGTGTCAGAAAGAGAGCTCTGGAATATCTTCTAGAATAGGCAATTAAATAATCTGGCTTGGAAGTAGCACCTGCTGGTTATACGTGCAACTGATTTGGTAAAACTATTCACATGACCCCACCGAATGACAAAGAGACACAAAGTGCCATCTCATCATGTGCCTGGAAGGTGGAGAGCTAGAAATGATTTTAAAAGCATTGATGATGGTCATGTTTATGCCATTACAACCAATCTTTGAGTTGAGGAGAAGCAATATTATTATTCACATCTTCCAGAAAACAAGAGTTATACCCAGCAAGAACTGAAAATTACATGGATGGAAGGGAAGCAGAAATATTTTGCTGAGCAGAAATAAGGTTCCACATTCTTTGAAACTGACATTAGAATCTTAGTTTTTGGCGTTTCCTTATTTCCCATAGATACTTCCCATTATTTCTGCCAGACTCTACCACTCTATTCAATCCAACTTGTTGCCCTCTACGTGATTATTCCTTCAACCAAACATTTGCAAACATTTTTTGCCCCTGTAGAATTTTATAAAAGCAGAGAAAACATAGTGTTGTAAGAGAGACACCAGATATTAGCTTTTTGCTTATCGATTGCTGCATGGCAAAGGTTTAAAGCAACCATTTTATTTTGCTCTTAGATGTAGGTGAGAAATTCAAGATGGATTTGGACTGGTGGCTCATCTCCAGTACACTTGACATTATTGAGGCAGCTGGAGCTGGTAGGAAGCATTTAAGATGGCTTTTTCACTCATGCGTTTGCTGCCTTGCTTGGTGCCCCCTGGTCTTCCTCAATGGGGCGGGAGCTTCTCACAGCATCTGGTGGTGTCTGGGCAGATGGGCTTTTTACATGGGAGCTCAGTGTTCCAATGATGCTTCAGTGATTAAGCTTCAGAAGTCTCACAGTATAATTTCCACTGCATTTAATTGGCTAAGCAAATCATTACGAGATCCCAGATTCAAAGAAAGGAGATTAGAGCCCTTATCCTGATGGAAGACATTCCATTTGCCACATAGCAAAGTCTTAGAAATGCTGAATGGTTTGCCAGAGTCCAACAGGTCTCTGGATTCCCATCCATCTTCCTGCCATTGACCAAATCTCCCCTTTCTGTCTTACAAACTATAGCCTTTCTCCGGACCTGAGAGTTTTTTTACTCACAAAAGTATACAACTGAAAAGATGATCTCTGAGGTTGCTTTCTTTCTAACATATGTATTTAGCGATTCCTGTAATTTCCATCTCTCCTTCAAATTTTGCTCAACGTTCTCCTCCCATTAAAGGTCTTCTGGCTAAATAAATCCTGGCCTTAATCGCACACTCTCCATTAGTGAATTTCCCCAGCACACATGTGGGCAGCTCTTTCAATAAGATCAAGTTCTGTACTTGCTTTAATGTGTCATGAGCTCCCATTGCCAGCAGCTTCATCTGACATTGATCTCTTCTTTCAAAGAATTGCTATGACATTTTTAGTTCAAACCACAGAATTTGGCATTGAGAACACGGTGTCTTGTATTGCTTTTAAATTGTTTCATGTGTACAAGTTATGTCTTGCCAACTGGGCTTTATACTCTCCAAGGTTACTGTGCTTTATACTTTTCAGAATTAGCGTGGTAGTGGGTGCACCAAGTGTGCAGTGAAAGCTCATTGATGGTGTTTGTATTTCCTCATACGTTCTTCTATATTATCATTTGCCTGTCACCTCATTTTGCTTAGTTTCTCAAGTGCAGAGTCTTCCTTATTTCAGTGGTATCTCTCCAGAGAATCTGATATGGTGTGGCACTCACGACACACACTTTATCCACTTTTCTTTTTACCTCCTTCCTTATGGTTTACTAATCTAGGCGTCATACCTGCACTAAGGAATTTTCCCTCAAACCCTGATTCTTCACCTATAGTGCTTCAGTATTTTCTTGCAAAACAACAATATCATTATCTAACCAAGAATTCGAATATTGCTATGATAATATTATTTATGTATTTTAGTCTACAGTCAAATATCTGTTCTTTTTCAATAATTTTCTTAATGTTTGATCCAGTCTAGAATCACACATTATATTTAATTATAATGCTTCTTTAAATTTTTTTAATCTTTATGAAATTAATACAATTGAAGATTTTAGGCCAATTGTTTTTGGAGAATATCATCCAGACTTTACAGATCGAACATTCTGGACAGGAGGACTGCATGAGTTTTCTTGTGCCTCCCTTAAAGAGGCATGTGGTTGGGGGTCTGCACCTGTGGCTCAGTGAGTAGGGCCTTGGCCCCATATACCGGGGGTGGCAGGTTCAAACCCAGCCCCAGCCAAACTGCAACAAAAAATAGCCAGAATGTAGAATATAAATGTCTCAACACAATAACTAAGAAAATGCCATGAAGGCTATGTTAACCAGTTTGAAGAAAATATTTCAAATTGTATATAAAACCAGCACATTATACCCCATGATTGCATTAATGTACACAGTTATGATTTAATAAAAAAAAAAGAGGCACGTGGTTGCAGGTTGCCCCAGTGACGCCACATTCGGATACTTGATGATGGTGGCTTTTGCCTGATTTCCGCATTGTAAAGGCTCTTCTTTCTCTTTGTATTAATTTGTATGATGCTTTCTCCCAAAACTTTTCATCTGATGCTTTCAGCATCCACTGGTGATCCTTGGCAGCACCAATTAGTCCATTGATGGCATCACATTTTTTTAGCTAGTATTTCAATCCACTATTTATAGTACCAATATAAACAGTATCAAATATATATATCCATAAATTATTTTCTTATTCATAACATTATATGTCTTTTTTTTTTTGAGACAGAGACTCAAGTTGTCACCCTGGGTAGAGTACTGTGGTGTCATAGCTCACAGCAACCTCCAACTCTTGGGCTCAAGCAATTGTCTTGCCTCAGTTTGTCAATTTTCAGTAGAGATGGATCCTGTTTTTTGCTCAGGCTGGTTTTGAACTCCTGAGCTTAGGCAATCCACCTGCCTTGACCTCCCAGAGTGCTAGGATTACAGGCATGAGCCACCGTGCCCAGTCAACATTATATGTCTTTACCATAATTCCTTCTTTGATGCTCAGATTTTTCCACATTTGGACAATGAGAGCTTCCTCAAGCTGGATCCTGGCCCTTTTTGACATGTATATTAGATTTCTAGATATTTCTTGACTTAGAACAAAATATTTCTAGGCTGACCTTATATTTTCTTACTCCAGACCTATTTTTAGTCATTTTACCACTGACATTTTATTTGTTTTTTTTTTTTTTAGAAGAATGGTAATTAGAAACCAAGATCTGAGTTTCAGGTGTCCTCATGCCACTGAGGTGCTATTGCTTCTGGGTGAGTTGGTAGGCAGAACCTGGGTGTGTATGTGTGTGAGTGCACATGTTCATTCAAATCACTTCCAGTATAAATAAATTGTCCACAGTATTTTTGTTGTTGTTGTTGTTTTGAGACAGAGTTTCACTATATCACCCTCAGTAGAGGGCTGTGACATCACTGTTCACAGCAACCTCCAACTCTTGGGCTTCAGTGATTCTCTTGCCTCAGCCTCCTAAGTAGCTGGGACTACAGGTGCCCACCACAATGCCCAGCTATTTTTTTGTTGCAGTTGTCTTTGTTGTTTAGCTGGCCCAGGCCGGATTTGAACCTGCCAGCCTCAGTGTTATGTGGCCAGGCCATAACCGCTGTGCTACGGTGCCAAGCCTTGCCACAGTTTTTGAAACTTATTTTTGTCCATTTCATATTGTGTCTTCACTTATTTACTTTTTATCTTGTAACACACAAAACATAGTTTGAAATCCTCCCCTGATACCATTACTAATAACCATACTATCAAGTAAGGCTCAAGATTTTTATAATCCTTTGAAAGTCTTTTTGTCATAGCGCACATTCCTCTAAGATTTATGATCAAGTTATTGTGCTCAAAAGTACTGGAATCCATTCGTCTTTTTCCGTGTGCTTGTATTATCAATTTGATGTACGGTTAATGTGTTTCTGCTTGTGTTCAATTGTAGAGATTGTTTTTCATATTTTTTAAATTTAATTTTGTTTTTGAATCAATTAAATATGTGCATGATTCAAGAGTCAAACCATAAACTATATAAATAGGTATACTCAGAAGTCATACTTATATACCCATCACTTCAACCTCATTGCCAAATACTCTCTTATTAACTGTTTTCACTAATTGGTGTTTTATTTTTCCTGTATCTCTTTTGGTAAAACTTAATATATACATAGGTAATATCATCTCTTTCTTTTTTAAAACAAAAGTTAGTATACATACAGTTTTTTTTGCACCTTACTTTTTCCACCTATCAATATATTCTGGAGATAGTTTTAAATCAGTTCATAGGGATCTTCCTCATTCATTTTAATAGTTTAAATAGTTCTAGTGGGTGGTTACACTACAGTTCATTTGTAGATTAAGATTTTTTTTTTCACTTTTTTCACTTTTCATAGTTTCACTGGCTTTTTAGATTTAATCCAGGAAGGTTAAAAAAAAGTGCTAGTCCTTGATTTCATCTGGCATAAATATAATTTCAATGGTAGAAAGTATAGTGGAAGAAAGAGGCTGGGGAGGATTGTTTCTATTTTGTAGCTCTATCCCAAATTACCTTGAAACCTTGGTCAATTTCTGAGAGTAGGGTATGTCCAGGTAGTCCAGCGGTATGTCTGGCAGAGCTATTTATTCTGAGACAAATGGATCTGCAAACTCAGTCATAAAGTAAGGCCTAGACATGATGTAGGCCATGTGCCAGAGATATGCCATCTACTGTGATTGATGGGAGGGCCCTGGCACTATCCCAAATGCTCAAGTCATGCAAGGCCTTAGCTTACATGGCTGCTTTCCAATAATATTAGGTGAGATACATTGCTGGAAAAAACCCAGTTCTGCTTTATAGATGTACATCATGGAACAAATAGCTTAAAAAAAAAACTCAACTGTATTTACAGCCATTTTTAAGCATGAACATGACAAATTTTGACAAGTGTGTAAACCTATGTCACCTCCACCATGATCTAGATATATCACATTTCCATAACCATTAAATGTCTTTTATGCCCCTTATAGTCAACACCCACTGTCAAACCCAGGCCCCAGGGGTCCACCACTCTGTTTTCTGTTACTACAGATTTGATTTGCCATTTTTACAATTTTACTTTAGTGGAATCATATGGTATGCACTCTTTTTGTCTGGTTTCTTTCACTTGGTAAGATATTTTTTCGTTTGTCCCTGTTAATTCTGTGTAAGATCTTATCGTGTAGATATATCTTAATATTTTGTATCTATCCACCTTTTGGGGCTATTTCTAGGTTGGAGTAATTATGAATAATACTGCTGTAAATATTTCTGAACAATTCTATGTGTGATATATGTTTTTATTTCTCTAGAGTAACTGTGTACGTGGGAATCAATGAGTTGTAAAATAACCATGTATTTAACTTTGTAAGAAACTGCTGAACAGTTTTTCATTTCCATCAGGAATGCATGAGCGTTCCTAGTGATTTATATCTTTGTCAGCACATAATATTGTCAGCCTTTTTAATTTTAGCTATTCTACTAGGTATGTAATAGTAGCTCATTGTGGTTTTAATTTGGGGTGTCTAATCTTGTTGAGCATTTGTTTTGTGCTTACTGGCCATTTGAATATTTTCTTTTGGAAGTGATTGTAGAACTCTTTTGTCCGTTTTAAAATTATTTCTTTCTACCTTATTATTCAGTGATGAGAGTTTTTCTCCCTGTATTCTGGATAGTCCCCCTTTATTAGATGTATGTATGGAAAATATTTTCTCTGTCTTTGGCTTGATTTTTTATTTTCTTAATGGTGACTTATGAAGAATAGAAGTTTTTACTTTTGATAAAGGCTGATTTATCAAGTTTTCTTCTATGGTTCTTTACTCCCACCCCTCTGTTTATGTGTGTCCTATCAAAGAAAATTTTCCCTACCCAGGTTGGAAAGAGTTTCTCTTATCCATCTAAAAGTTTTATAGCTTTAGTTTTTAACATCAAGGTTTATGATCCATTTTGAGTTAATTTTTTATGTATGATGTGAGGTAATGATTAAGGTAATGATATATATATCCAGATTTCCATATATGTGTATGTGTATATATATGAAAATCTGGTTATTTCAGAGATTATCTTAACCATGTAATCTAGGTTAACATCATCAGTAATAAATCATGTTGATATCATGTACCCTGGATATGATGTGATAAAAAGGGCACACCATTAATTACTATGAAAGTCTTCCATCAAATCCATAACTCAGTCTAGTCAAGAGTCAGATTAAGGGACACTCTTTAAAATACCCAAAGAGTAATTTGTAAAAGGTCATGGAAAATAAGAATATATTGAGAAACGTTGACGGATCAGAGAAGACAAGGCAGCCACGACTGCTGAATGCAATGAGGTAGCCATGCCTGGATTTGAAACAGGACAAAAGGACATTAGTGGAAACATTTGTGAAATCCAAATGAAGTCTATAATTTAGATAATGGTATTGTGTTAATGATGATTGATTTAGTGTTGATAAATGTACCGTGGTCATATATATTAGTGTTAGGGACAATCAGGTAAAGAATATTTGTGAATTGTCTATGCTAATGTTACTACCATACTGCAAATTTAAAATTATTTCAACTTCAAAAACTTTAAAAAAATGGAGTCTTCTAATCATGAACATGGTATACTTCTCTATTTGGGTCTTTAAAAACTTATTTCACTGTGATGTTCTATAGTTTTCAGTATAGTTTTGCACATATTTGTTAAATATAACCCTAAACATTTTGTTTTTTCTGGATGTATTTTAAGTGGTAACTTTTAAATTTTATATTCCCCAATTATTTGTTGTTAGTGTTATATCAAAATATAGTTAGCTTATCTATATTGGTTTTGTGTTTTGCAAAAGTGTCAAATTAATTTATTAGTGGTGATATCTTTTTTATAGATTTATAAGAATTTTCTATATACACCTTGTTATCTTCAGCAAATAGAGTTAATTCAACTTGACTTTTCTCAATCAGCATGCTTTTTATTTCCTTTTCTTGCCTTATTAAACCAGCTAGGACTTCCAAAACAATGATAATAAAAGTATTCAATGTAATTTTCTTTATCTTGTTCACAATCTTAAGGTAGAAACATTTAGTCTTTCATCATTAAGTATGATGTTAACTCCAGGTTTCTTACAGATGTTCTTTGTGAGATTTAGCAAATTTCCATTTTTCTCCAAGTTTCTTTTCTTTTCTATTTTTTTTTTTTTTTTTAAGACAGAGTCTCACTCTGTCACCCTGCGTAGAGTGCTCTGGCACCATAGCTCACAGTAACCATAAACTCTGGGGCTCAAGTGATCCTCTTTCCTCAGCCTCTTGAGTAGCTGAGCCTATAAGTACTCCCCACAATGCCTGGCTAGTTTTTCTGTTTTTAGTAGAGATGGGTCTAGCTCTTGCTCAGGCTGGTCTTAAACTCCTGACCTCAGGCAATCCACCTGCCTTGGCCTCCCAGAGTGCTAGGATTACAGGTGTGAGCTACCACCCCTGGCTTTTTTCCTCAGTTTTCTGAGCATTTTTATCATGAATGAGTGTTAAATTTCATCACATACTTTTTCGGAATCTATTGAGATAATCATATTGCTTTTTTCTCTAATCTGCTAATGTAGTGAACTACATTGATTGTTTTGAATGTTAAAACAACTTTGGCATTCTTGAGATCAATATCATAATGTATCTTTTCATATATAATACTGGATTTTAAATTGTTAAAATTTTGTTAAGGATTTATAAATGTATCTGTGTAAGGGAAATACTGTTCTGAAGTTTTCTTGTAATATCTTATCTGGTTTTTATATCAGAGTAGTGAGATGGGAAGTTTTCTATTTTCTGAAAAAATTAGATTGGATTAGGATTATTACTTCATTCAACTATTAGATTGATTTTGCCAGAGAAATTAACTGGTCCTGGAGCTGTCTTAGCAAGAATTTTTAAAATTATGACTTTGATTTACTTAATACACATGAAGTTATTTGATTTTTCTATTTCTTTTTATATCAGATTTGGTAGTTTGTATTTTTAAAAAAAAATTGGCCTATTTCACATTTAACTTATTCTCATGTAAGTGTGCATAATATTCTCTTTTTTCTCTTTCTTTCTTTAATATTTGTAGACTCTGTACTGATGTCTCCTCTTTCCTTTCTGATATTGGTAATTAGTGTTTTCTTTCTGTCTCTCTCCCTCTTCTTTTTATTTACTAATTGTTATTATTATTTTTTATGCAGAGATGGGGTCTCACTATACTGCTCAGGATGGTCTCCAACCCCTGTCTCAAGCCAATCCTCCCAAAGTGCTGATTGTAGGCATGAGCTAGATGCCCAGCTCCTCCCTTTTCACGATCCCGCTATCCATGTATTTATCAATGAACCTAGTTGCAGTCTTTTTGATATCATTGATTATATGTATGTATAGATGTATCAATGAACTTTATATATACACGTAGAAAACAGATTTTAAAATAGAATTACAATGCAGCGGCCTTAAAAACAGATGGAGACTTTACCTCTTTTATGTTTACATAGATGGAGCTGGAACATATTCTCCTCAGTAAAGTATCTCGGGAATGGAAGAAAAAGTACCCAATGTACTCAGTACTTTATGAAACCAATTTATGTTTACTCACACTTTCTTATGTAAGATAGATCACAACTATAGCCCAGGATGAAGGAGAGAAATGGAGTGGGAAGGGAGGGGAGGGGGAAGGTTTGATACAGGGAGGGCCAATGGTAGGACCACACCTATGGAGCATATTGTAAGGATACAAGTCAAATCTATCAAGTATAGAACATAAATGTCTTAACACAATAATCAAGTAAGTGAGGAGAAAACTATATTAATTAGTTTGATGTAAGCACTCCAAATTGTATAAAAAAATCAACACATTGTACCCCACATATGCATAAATGTATTCATGATCTATGTGTATATGACTTAATAAAAGGAAAAAAATAGAATTACAATAAAGCTGTTATTCTAGTAAAATGTTAAAATTAATTTTAATTTAATTTTATATCAGTAAAAGATAAATGCACTGAAGCAAAAATTTATTTTTAAGGTCTTGTGATTTACTTCATTTTTGAAAGCTTTTCTGGATTCTTGTTAAACTGAATGACTTATAACCTGGTTTTGATATTCCTGGGTCAGTGTTGGCCTAAGAACTTGATGTTATTGTCTTTTGGCATTTGTTGTGGAAGTTCCAGTTCAATCTGATGCTTTCCCCTTATATATTATTTGCTTTCACTCCTTTAATATTTAAGGAAACCATTCTTTAGTTTCAATAGCTTAACTAGGATATATCTTAGTGCTGGATGTTGTTAGACTTTCTTGTATCATGATGTATGCTTTTTGCTGAGATAATTTCCTATATTGACTCTATGAATGTATCTTCTCTTAAGATTGTTGGCTGTTATGCTTTAGAGGAACTAATTAGTTTTCACATGTTTATTTGTAATTTTAATCTTATCACTTTTTTCTTGATCTGTGTTCACTTGATCTCAAGTCCTTTCTTTTATGTCATTGATAAATTTTTCAGTGATATTCAATTTCTTGTTATTTCTATTTCTTATAGGTTAAGGTGTTCGTTTGATCCTCAATTTATTTCCTTAGCTCTATAGTTTATATTTTCCATCTCATTCTTTTAACATAATCTTCAAAATCTTATTTTGTTGAATTTGTGTTGCTATTTTTTTATTTATGATTTTATGTTATTTTTTTGTTTCGGGTTGATTTGAGAGTACAAAGGACTAGGTTACAATGTTTGCATTTGTTAGGTATAGACCCTGTTGTAGTTTTGTTGCTATTTGTTAAATTGTCTTAGTTGCTATTAAGCAATTATGAAGATATTCATTATTTAAAATTTTTTTCTTGTCTTCTAGGTTGTGACCTTTATGTATATTTTGCATCCTATATCCTTTATATAATTTATATTCTGGAGATATGCTGCAGATTATTGCTTTTCTGTTTTCCTCTCTATTGCTCGTCCTTGGGCAGCTCTCCCCGGAGCTTTTATTTACTCTGATTTTGTACCAGTGACTTCTTAACTCTGTTCCTGCTCTCTCTCATCTCTTCCTCTTCCTGCTAAGGCATGTAGGTGTAGCTTGGGAAAATGACAGTTACAACCCAAACCCAAAGCCAGCAGAAGAAAAGAAATAATGAAGGTTAGAGCAGAACTAAGTGAACTGGAAAACAAACAAACAAAGAAACAATACAAAGGATTAACCAAACAAAAAGTTGAAAAGATAAACAAAATTGACAGACATTTTGCTAGATTAACTATGAACAGAAAAGACCCAAATAAGCTCAATGAGAAATGAAAAAGGGGGCATTACAACCAACACCACAGAAATGTAAAACATTGGCCATGAATATTACATGAATCTCTGTGCACATAAACTAGAGAACACAGAGAAAATGGATAAGTTCCTGGAAACACAATCTCCTACAACTCAACCAGGAAGAAACAGAACTCCTGAACAGACCAACAGCAAACAAACAGTAATAAAAAGAACTCCCAACAACAACAACAACAACGCCTTGGACTAGATGGATCACAGCCAAATTCTATCAGACCTCTAAAGAAGACATGGTACTTGAAATACTGAAATTATTCCATAATACTGAGAAGGAGAGAACCCTCCCCAACTCATTCTACAAAGCCAGTAGCACCCTGATATCAAAGCCAGTAAAGGATACTACAAAAAAAAAAAAAAAAGAAAGAAAGAAAAGAAAACCACAGACCAATATCCCTTTCGGATGTGGATGTGAAAATCCTCAATAAAATACTAGCAATCGAAATTCAACATCACATCAAAACTATCCACCAGGACCAAGAGAGTTTCATCCCAGGGCTGCAAGGATGGTTCAACATACATTAAATAAATAAATGTGATTCACCACATAAACCAAAGCAAAAACAAAACCACATAATCATCTCGGTAGATGTAGAAAAGCATTCAACAAAATTCAATAACATTTTATTATAAAACCCTGAACAAACTAGGCATAGAAGGAACATATCTCAGAATTATAAAAGCCATATATGAGTAGGCATTTTTTTTTTTTTTGTAGAGACAGAGTCTCACTGTACCGCCCTTGGTAGAGTGCCTTGGCGTCACACGGCTCACAGCAACCTCCAGCTCTTGAGCTTATGTGACTCTCTTGCCTCAGCCTCCCAAGCAGCTGGGACTATAGGCGCCCGCCACAACATCCGGTATAAGTAGGCATTTTTTTAAAAGCGTACCTGAATTTGCTTTCTTTTCTGAAATAGGCTTTAACGTATCATATAAGAGTTTATTCTACCTAAATGTGTTATTTATTTCACTCACGCAGGGGAGTAGTCTCAGGATTAAAGATCTTTTAGGTTCAGCCTGAGGTCCAGATTTCACATCCTACAGTGAGAGACAGCTCTACTCCTTTCTTTTGATTGTTTAGCTCCTTTCTCCCCACCCACCAGTCAGAAAGGGAAAAAGAATCAGCTATAATTCTATGTCTTTTTCTTTATGATATTTTAAAAATCATGGGTGCTATCAGCAAAGATTCTTGGGGTTTTCAACCTAAAGTAATATGACTTTGAGGGCTTGGGGGTAGGGTCGTCATTATGACCCATACTTTCTGCATCTCTGCTCTCAAATTGACTGTTTCTTGTTTGGGTCATCAGTTTTGAAGTTTAGGATATAAGGCTAGTCCTTGCTTGATTGCAGTTAGTAGGGGTTTTTTTTTTTTTGTTTCTTTTTAAAAATATTTTTGTTTATTTGGTTAGACATTAACGGCATCAAGGAATGCAATGCAGCTTCAGTTATGATCTTAATCTGGAAATTCTCCCTTCGTTTTCCCTCCTGGTTATAAAATCAATTTATACCCTCTGTGGGAAAGTTAGAACACATACATGAAGAGAAGGAAGGAGAGAAGAAAAGAAGGAAGGAATGGAAGGAGGGAGGGAGGAAGATCACCCATAATACCACTATTTTGAGATAGTATTATAATTTTTAGCAAAAAATAGTTTTTTCTGCAAATAATATGGTTAAAACCAAAACTTACAGTGTGTCTAAACTTTGAGTTTTTTATTTGATTTATCTTCCTAAGCATTACTGTTTTTCAAAAATGCAATTTAAAGTTTACAAAATAATCCACATAATTTCTCACATTTTGCCAATTGTTAGAATAAGTTTTCTCTATATTAAATATTCTAAATGCTGATGCAATGAACATCTTTATTTATAAACCTTTACCCTGAAGTGCTTTATTCCTGCACTCCACATTTGAAGTCATTACATCAAAAATTTAGTACTTTAAAAATCTTCTCATGTACTAGCCAGTTTATTTTTCAAGAAATGTTTAGCAGGCCTACACAATACTAATTAGATGTGTCTGCCTCACCTTGCCTTCCTAACCTCATTCTAACCTTGCTTCTTAAGGATTTATTTCTGTTTGCACTTTTGCCCTGGAACAGGGCATTGCACACAGTAGGTGCTCAGTGAGTGCTTTCATGATGATGAATGCTCACACTCTGCTTAGCATGAAGATTCAATGCCTTAGTCTAAATCTTTTTTTTTTTCTTTTTATTGTTGGGGATTCATTGAGGGTACAACAAACCAAGTTGGTTGTACTGATTGCATCAGTCTAAATCTTAGTAGGTGGTTGAAGCAACTACCTATGAGGTGAAATCTGGGCAGCCCAGGAGGTACCCTCCCCACCTGCTCCATTATTAACGTCTTTTAGCCTATCTGCACTTGTCTGATGTCCAGGGGTAGGGAGAGGGGAGCCGGGAAGCTAAGCCTGAGGCCATTTCGGAGTAGAGTCCTATCATTACTGGTGGCTGGTAGTACACGGGAAACCAAGCAGCAGTCTTAGATTAGGGGTAGAAACTGTGTGGCTTATAGATTCAACCTTGACTTGGCCTTGATGGACAGGTATATGTCACGGAATTCTTCTGATTCCCGTACTCCCTGAGCATGTGCCTTTACTGTTGAATGCAGCAGAGCACCCCAGGAAACATCAGGGCTAGGTGGTCACTCCATTCTCAGGGCCTAGATCTCGAAGTCCCTAAAAGGCAACTTACAGTTTTCCTGCTGATAATGCCTTTTCATTCCATACTTATTTAATGAAACTGAGTTGCAGTTTTGTGTGCAATGCATACAATGTAAGCGTGCAGGATATTCTATTAGCTTTTGAAATCCCACTGATGATCAAGGCATAGTCTCTCTTCAAACTTGGCAGAAAATAAATGCCTCAATGTGTCATGGCAAAATGAGTAGGATGCTATGACAGATGTGAAAAGCAAAGCAAAAAGTGCTGCAGGCACAGGTGGGGGACGCCAGACATCCCCGGCAGCACAGGGCAGGGGCTGTCCCCGGAGGATAAGGACAGTGAACACAGTTGCTCCTGCCACTTCCCTTCTCCATCTCCTCTCCACAAAGAGGTTGTGACAAAACCTTGAAGGAGAAAATTCATCAAGAAGGGGCAGGTGGAAAGGTGTCATGCGCTGGGGTGCACGAGGTGGGCTGATTTCAATTTCCTGTGAGCTAAGGTCTCGGCGTCACCAGAAGAACCACCCTCCTCTTTCCAGAAACACAGGCTGAGGACTCCTTTCATTTCTGAACATTCCTTTTCATTTCTTTGTTTTCATTTTCTTTGTAATTTGTTTCTGATCTCCATTAGCATTTTAGAAAACGTGCTTAGCTCTCTCATTTCTGAAATTTTTCGAATTCTGATTTATGTTTTCCTTTAGTTGCTTCTATTATTAAAGCTTTTCAGTTTACATGGAAATGCAGGCAGTCTCTGAGTTACAAACATCTGACTTACATACAACTTGCACTTACAAATGGAGGCTATTACAAGTAAGAGGTAAACGTGCCTGTTCCAACTTACATACAAACTCATGAACAAACCTACAGAAACTCTCTTGTTCATAACACAGGGACTGCCTATATTAGGCTGTGTTTTTTTCTCTGCTTCATGGCTGTATTTTTGGCATTTTCTGTAGATTTGTAATTCTGACTTTAATTTTCTCCTGCGGTAGGCAGAATAAAATCCTCCATTCCAAGAGGTTCACGTCCCTATCGCCAGAACCTGTGGATACATTATGTTACTTGGAAAAGAGGAATTACATCTGTAGATGGAATTAAGTTTATCAGCTGGCCTTAAAATACAGAGACTATCTCAATTGTCTGGGTGGGCCCAATGTAGTCACAGGCATCCTTTAAAGTAGGACAGGGAGGCAGGGAGGAGTGACAGAGAGAGATTTGATGATGACGTGTACTTGGAAGATGGAAAAGGCCAGGGGTAGATTCTTCCCCAGAGCCTCGGAAGGCTTCAGCCCAGCTGACATTTTGATTTTAATCCAGTGAGTCTCACGGACTTCTGATTTCTGTAAATGAAAGATAAGAAATTCGTGTTGTTTTAGCTCATTAAATTTGTGGTCATTCAGTGGTGAAAGGAAACGAAAACACCCTCTTACAATATTTCTGCCCTGGGTTCCAATACAATTCTTTGTTCCAACGCAATTCTTTTTTGTTACCTGTTGAAGGCCAGTGTACTTTGCTCCTCTGGTGGAGAAAAGCAAGAAAAAGCTGCTTGGGGTGTGGGACAAAGGCAGGAGTGAAGACCATGGGGAGAGCAGCACCTCTCCCATCAGCTGCGGGAGGGGTGAGGGTGCGGCCGGCTGCACCCCCGGCTGGAAGCTTTCCTACACCCTCTTGACTTTCACTTTCTTAATCCTTGTGTGGCCTTAGAGTTCTGGAAAACATTCAGACTCGTGCATTTTGACAGAGTTTTCAAACAAGCCGTTCTGACATGAAAAGACCCAAACCAGCGCCTGGAACCACATGTCTCAGCCCCTCTCTGTGGGCCAGGCCTGCACGCATGCGCAGCCCCTTCCGGGAGGGACTTGGACGCGCTGAAGGCAAAAGTTCTGTCATAGACTGACGAGCCTGGTGGAATATATAAAGAGTGTTTCGTTATGTACATCGTATGCTGAAGAAATGCAAATGAATGCAAGTAAAAAGGCGAGCTCCAAGGAGCGGCACCACGGCGTCTGCCTGCAGCCGGCTTATCACACTCAGTTGCCTGTTGTCGAGCCATTGCCGATTTGCACCTGCAATTACCTCTGCACACCTGGGAGTGCGCAGGTTTTGTTGATTCCATTTCAGGAATGCTCAGCCTACGTGCTTCCCAGAATAAAGAGCCTTCTAGATCTCTGAATTTAAATACCAAGGTGACAATTGCTTGTGTTCTTGATTGTTTAAAAAAGACCTTGGGAAAAGGATAAAAGAGAGAGAGAGAGAGAAACCAAAGCAACAAAAAAGAAAAGTGAGGAAAGTCTCTTACCTACCTTCAAAGGAGTCGAATTTACAAATCTGGGAACTTTCAGGCTGTGTTGCTTTTAAGTATGGAGTGAACTCAGCCCCCGCTGACAAGGTGCAGTAAATTCCACCAACAGCTCTCAGGACAGACTGCGCCGTTTTCTACAAAGGCAGTTGGAAATCATTTACACTGCAAGATTCTCTGTGGTGATAGCAAGGTTTTCAAAATGAGAATGAGTCTGAGATCATCTTCAAAAGGTTCTCAAGTGAAATCTGCCCCCATGCCCGCCTCCCCCGATTCTCCAGAAGATTCCTCTGGAAGAAAGCAGATGCAAACCCTGTCAGTTTAGGCTGTTGAGACTGATGTGATTTTCTGCACCCGTGGTTGAAGATGCCTGTCATTTCTGGTTGAGGTGATTGCATGAAACGAGGCTGAACTACAGCAGGTGTCGTAGGTCAAATCTTTCTATCATTCACTGGCCAAGTGTGAATGAACTGTACCTTCCTGTTGGGCAGGGAATATTTCTTTGGTCTGGGTTTCTTCACAAGTGGTTGTGTATAGTGCAGACCCAGGAGAGCCAACGGTAGCTCCACACTGCAAAGATAAATGATCAACACAGAGGGCTTTCCTGTGGCCTCTGAGTATATTGCAAATCTAAGAAACAGTGGTGTGGCTCCAAGTTATAATATGAGATTCTAGGTGAAGACCCATTATTTATCAGGCTGAACTAAGAGTAAAAATCATATGTAGACACTTAGAGTTGTGAGTGTTTTTATTAATAAGAATAATGGTTGATGAATACAGACTTAATCATTATGAATATGTGCTTAGCCCTTAACATGCAAATGCCCAGGGTAACTTTCTAAATCCACAGAGGTGGGGACCATTATCATCAGCATATCGTAGATCAGGACATTGAGGCTTGAAGAACTTAAGGAGCTTTCCCAAAGGCTCACTAGTATTAATTTGTCAGGAGAGCATTTGAATTCAGTCGGCTTGACTCCAGAGATCGAGCTCTTAGACCCGGAAGAGAATTCACAAATACATATTAATGGGGAGAAGGACGATCTTAGTAAGTTTTTTATCTTAGATCCAGTATCTGACATTGACCAATAGTGACTTGAAGGCACCAGGAAGGTATGGCCAGGAAACATTAACTGAGAAGAGATTCACTTTCAGAACATGATATCTTCAAAATGAACTTTCTAGACCCTTCTTGATAGTCCCCAAGCAGTCTGTAGACCCCCTAATAATTGACTAAATGTATGCATTGGAACCCTAGTGCTTTCTCCAAGGACCCATGGAGGAAGTGGCCAAGACTCGAGCTGAATTTCCTCCATTTCATCAGCTGAATGATGAAAAACCAGAGATTAGTTGAAAACCCATATGTTCATATTGATTTCTTTCAGAAGGACGATATCAGGGTGAGATAAGGTGCGGCTGGAATTATCCCACTTACAAATGGGTGCACCCCTGGAAAATATTCCTTCAGAGCAAATTTGTGCTGTGTCAGTTTTCCAGTTGGAGAAATTTTGTTCCTGCTTTTCCTATTTACTTTCCCTATTTGCTGAAAGAGACTGTAAATTCACAGGAGCAGATGGCTCCTTCTCAGAAACATAGCTATGCAGACCTGTAGAGCACAGAGGAACAGACTTCAGAAGGCAAGGCAAAATCAGTGCTAAAATTCCACGGGAGAGGGGACAGTGTCACAGTTTACACTGTCTCACTATTTATTTATTTATTTATTTTTGGAGACAGAGTCTCACTCAGTCACTCACTCAACCATAGGGTTGAGTGCTATGGCATCACAGCTCACAACAACCTTAAACTCTTGGGCTTTAAGCGATTCTCTTGCCTCAGCCTCCCAAGCAGCTGTGACTACAGGTGCTCACCACAACACTAGGCTATTTCTTGCTCAGGCTGGTCTTGAACCCCTGAGCTCAAGCAGTCCACCTGCCTTGGCTTACCAGAGTGCTGGGATTACAGGTGTGAGCCTGTATTTGTTGAGTATCTATTTGGCAAAAGTGCTATGCTTTGGTTTGGTGCTGGGGCAAAGTGAAAGTTGAAAGAGAAATTATTCCTTCCCACAAAAAGCTTATACTTTTATATGTAAAATGGCTGTGTTCACCACTAACCATCACACGAATTCAAGGGTGAGGGAGAGGTACAACTCTTGGCTGTCTAAGAGATAAGAGTGTATAATCTTCTCTGGTGGTTACTGATGACAGTGACATTAGAGGGAAAACCAAGGCACTGCCTAGTGGGAATATTTGGGTGGTTAAATCAGAAGACCTTGTGAGTAATTAGACGTCCAGGGGTTAGTTCAGTTAGTGAGCATAATGATACTGAGGTTATAGTTCACATGGAGCAGCCTCTCCTCCTGCAGGACAACAGAACTGCTGACGAGGTGTGGAGGAGACATAAAAACTCAGGGGCGGGAGGAGGGAGCTGTGAGCACTCGTCACAGATGAAGCTCAGGATTTGTGTGGTTTCATCCCCACGTGCTGATGTCTGCTATGTCATCAGGTCAGAAACAAAACCATGAGGCAAAATCACCTGCTGGAGGATAAAGAGTGTTCGGGCCAGAAATCCTTAAAATAAAAAAAAAAATAGAGGGTCTCACTCTGCTGCCCAGGCTGGAGGGCCATGGCCTGACCATAGCTCATTTTAACCTCTAACTCCTGGGCTCAAGTGATACCCCTTCCTCAGCCTCCCAAGTAACTAGCACTACAAGTGTACGCCATCATGCCTGGCTAATTTCCTCTTTCCTTTTTGTAGAAATGGGGTCTCCGTGTGTTATCAGGCTGGCCTCCAGTGATCCTAATGCATCAGCCTCTCAAAGTGCTGGGATTAAAGGGATGAGCTACATTGCCTCTGCTTAAAAGTCCCGTTTTTATACTCAATCAGTTCATTCATTCAACATTATGACAGATATTGCAATCACCACGAGGGGTTCATGGAGAAATGCCTTCAGGCTCACATCCCCCTATTTACTATTGTAACAGAAGAGATAACCAATAACTAAGAAAATGCCATGAAGGCTATGTTAACCAGTTCGATGAAAATATTTCAAATTGTATATAAAATCAGCACGTTGTACCCCATGATTGCATTAATGTACACAGCTATGATTTAATAATAATAAAAAAAAGAGATAAGGAAATGCCTTCCACTGAGGACCCAATAGGATGGAGTATTGGAATTCAGCACATTCGGTCTTGTTTACCAAGGTTCTCTGCCCTGAGATGGAGCTTTCCTTGGTATTCAATACCTGGAAAATCTACTTGCCGATCTTACCAATGTAGAAGGCAGCTGGGGCCTTTTACTCCATTTTGACAACCACACACATGTCCATTTCCCACCTTCCTGCTAAATGTCCCATCTCTGTTGTGCGTTTGGGCTTTTCTCAACTTTTGAACTGGCTGATTGTTTCTCACTCTGATTTAACCAATTTGCCTTAAAAATGGGGGCTTCAGAATGCGACAATGCCATGCCAAATACGTGAAAAGATATCTATGAAGGGGTTGAACTGTCAAACCGAAAATAGGGCCAGGGCCGCTTAAGGAAGGTTTGGTTTTCGTATCCTCGGTGACGGTGACGTCTTTGAGCACTCTGTCGTGATTCTGCACCCCCCCCTCCCGCCTTCTGTTGTTCATCATAGCAGCTCTGTCTTCTATTTGGTTCATATTGATCTTTCAGTAATCAGCAGGGTTATTGGTTTAGCGACTTCCTGTGCCCCCAGTCTCCATGGCAGCCTGTGCAGAGGGTGCCTTGCTCTGCAAATGCTGTTTAAGGACACCAGAGCACTTTGTTCATACTCCTTGTGTGTGAACAAAGGAGGCAAGAGAATGGCTTGTGGTTTCCAAAAGGAGGGAAGATGCCTTGGTGCTCAACTTCCCGGGAGCAGGGCAGAACCAGCGGAATGTCCCAGGGAGGCCGACTTTGGCAGGCTCCACGCCTGCTGACAGCAGAGGCATTTGTGGCAGAGCATCTTAGAAAGTTGAAACCTTGTGAAAAATGACTTCAGGAAGTCGTTTCAAGGAAATAGAAAGTCTTTGCTGACTTAAGTTAGCAAATCCCAGATGTAGCATATCTTTTAAGCCAAAGCATCAGGGATCTGGTAGCTGATAGTTTGAGCAAATTCCTTTATCTGTAACACACTTGAAAACAGGATAAAGTTGCCTTTACTCAAACCTGTTCTGAGGTTTCTTCTTTGGTCAGTAACTATAATTGATTAATATGCCTGCCAGGCCCCTGCGTTGTATGAACAGAGAGGGGTTGTGGGAGGAGAAAGGGACTTCGAGAAAATGTAGTCCAAATGCCTTGTCTTCTAGATGGGTAGATCAGGCCAGAAGTACTAAATGCCTTTCTAAAGGGTGTAAGTTGTCAGGGACAGTATTAGAGTGAAAGGCAGAATTCCTAAATCCTGTTCAAGTGATCTTTCATTTGTAACATGCCTTGTAGCAAGGTAACACGGAAGTATCCAGCTTGAGCTACTTCCCAGCTACCAAAGCCTTGCTTAATAAAACATGCAAGGCCCTAAATTGACTATCATCTCAATAAATAAGTGGAGATTTCCAATTATATTTATTTCATACCAGGTTGGATTACTACACATTTCTAGAACAATACTATTCAACAGAAATACAGTGAAAGCCCTATGCATAATTTGAAAGTATCCACACGTTTATTTGTATATTTGTTTGCCTCAGCCTCCCAAGTAGCCACACATTTATTTATTTATTCCTCCTGTTTATTTATTCCTGTTTGCCTCAGCCTCCCAAGTAGCTGGGACTATAGGCACCCACCACCCACCCTAATTAGCCATATTTTTAAAAAGTATAAAGAGATAAGTGAAATTAAATTAAATTTAATGCAGTATATCTAAAGCATCATGATTTCAATAATATAATTTGTATGTTATTAATACCAAAATGAGCTATTTTACATATTTCTTATTCTAAGTTTTTAAAATCCAGTGTGTTTTATTTCAATAACCACAAGAACAGGACATTTCTAGAACCTGTCTGAATCCTGTGATCTGTAGTGGATTAAGCTTATAGGGAATCTTCAGGTCATTTAGTCTATAAAGATGATATTTTATAAATCAAAACCAGAAAACAGATGCGCTGTTTCTGAAAACGAGTAGCAGCCTAGAAGACACAGTTCGGAATTCAACATTTTCAAACTTCTGGTGCATTTTAATGACTTTGGGCAATGAAGGGACAGCATATTGAAACTGGTATTTGCAAAATCTAAAGTGAATTAAATCTGTGGATAAGCCACCCTGTAGCATTTATAGCTATTTGGGACCAAGGTGTCCCATATTTTCTTAGACGATGGCTGTGGTTCCTTCTGTTTGCCAAAATCCTCTGGTTTTGATCTTTCATTATTTGCCAGCCGACAGAGCTTTAATAGTGCCAGTAGACACCTCTAAGGCCCTTGTGTTATAAATGCATTGGGAGGATTATTTGTAATATGTATTTTTCTTATGTATGTGATACCATGTATCCTACTTTGCTATATAATAAATTTGATTCAAACGTAGAATTTCCTAAAGTTGAGAGTTATAGAGGATGGCCATAAAGTTCATGTGCAATGTATGTTATTGTTAAGGGGAGGAAGGAAAGTTCATTCTCGTCATAAAATTCATAAAGATTCTGGTTCCTGAAGGAGCCAGATCATGAAACTGAGAACTTTTTTTTTTTTTTTTTAATTGTTGGGGATTCATTGAGGGTACAATAAGCCAGGTTACACTGATTGCAATTGTTAGGTAAAGTCCCTCTTGCAATCATGTCTTGCCCCCATAAAGTGTGACACACACCAAGGCGAAACTGAGAACTTTTAAGGCTGGCTGAAGGGGGTGAGCCTCAGGAGAAGAGCATTTGGCCCAGGCAGCAAATATCCTTAGTCATCCAGAGACTCAAACTGGAGAGGAGGCAGCAACTTCTCTGCTGGTTCAGGCCTGTATCTGTAGGACCTGGCTCAATATTCGGTCACGTAGTAGCTTTAAAAAAGGTGGTTAGTTAGATGAATAAATGATTAAGAGCATCAAGACCCATGTTTCCCTTTCTGTTCCCTTTCCATCCTCTTGATTCTTAAGCTCCTCACAAAAGTCAGGGATAAGAATTCAGCAGCCCTTGAAGTTTCAACCATCTGCGCTGGCACTCCTGGGGTGAGAAGGGCCTCTCTTCGCTCCACATCAGAGCTGAAAGAGGACTTGTGGCTCCCTCTGGTTTAGGGCAGGGCCCCTGCCCACCTGCCCTCCTGAAGCCTGTGCCCCCGGCCTCTCAGCTTCCTCCCGACTTGCTTCCTGCCATGTACCCAGCGAGGCAGGAAGGAGAGCAGAGGTAAGCTGGGGGCGGGCTGATTACCCCAAGTCCTCACGCACTGCCTCTCGTCCTCCCAGCCTCACCTCTGGTTCCGGCGCTGGCAAGCCGTTCTCTGTAGGCTCCAACCTGCTTTGAGCTAGTGGAGCCTCATCTCAGGGGGGCCCTGGGCCTGTCTGACGGGGGTTCCGGTGCCCCTCTGACTCCACGCTACATGAGATGCCTGTGGCTTCGGCACTCACACGAGGCTAACCTGGAACTGAGAGGGAGTTGAAACCCCATGGGACAATCCTTGCCTAGGGGAGATAGAAGCGTCAAGATAAATGCCCGTCCTTTCTGTCTGCCCATCAAGTGGCTGGATTGGAGACATTTCCCGGGGCTCTTCAGGATTCGCCCCCATGGAGTGGTCATGTCTGCAGTGCCGGCCCCTCTCTGGTGCTTCTCCTCTGTCTTTCCCTCCCTGACCCCTAACTTCTGTTCCTTCAGGACACACCCTGAACGAAGCACCTGGCAGGCCTTTGTCTCAGGCACTGCTGTGGATACAGGGCAGCCTGGCTAAAAAGGGCCCCTGTCCTAAGTGTAACCCAATACAACAGGCTTCAGATTCTGGTCAGCGCACTGGGGACTGAGGGGTGAGCACAGGTCAGCTGAGACTCTGCCTGAGACTCAGGAGAGCGTGTGTGCAGGGGTGGGGGAGGGGTGAGAGTGGAGGGGTGGAGGGTAAGGTGTTGGGATTCTCCGCTGCCACAAGCACCTGCTGCAGTTAGCCCTTTGCTTCACCCTATTTCACCCACTGGACTCCCCATTTCTTCAGCAATGGGGTTCTCAGGGATCATCATGGCAGCGAGCCCATGCCCTCCTGTCTCAGCTGGCGTGCAACAGTCAAAGTTGGCTGGAAAACTCAGGCTATTGGTGTTTAATGTTTAGTATGAGGGTTGCAGGAAAGTCAAGGACTCCCAGTATCCCTGAGTTGTAGTGTGGGGAATAGACTAGAAACCCTCTGCAGAGTTGTTGACTATTAGCATAATGTCCTTGTGAAACACTCAGGTGTCCTGGTACACTCACGGGGGTTGAGGGAGGAAGGCGACTTCTCTGTGTGGGTGTAGGTGTGAATTTAAATTCCCTAGCAAGTGCTGGGAGATCTGACAAGTTCTGACAGCTTCTTGGGAGCCAGGATGAGGTCCTTTTGAAAGATGACTCAAGTAAGGTAGAGATTAGGCTTATGGAGGTGAGGGTCCAAATTGGTATAATTGACCACCCATTTAGGACCCCACCCCCATCATAGACCACACACACACTGAATGATAAATACAAGAGGAAACTACAGAGGAGGGGGGAGCATTTTTTCTAAAGAGGATGATGTCTTCTTTTTTGTAAGCCTCTGAAGTGGGCCCTGCCCCTTTTGGAGTGAGAAGGAAATATTCAGGTGATACCCAGAGCAGCGCCAAAGCATTTTACCAAAAACTTCCTGCTAATGCGCATTTCTTATAAAAGAAGATACACCAGTTGCCAGGGAAGGCAGCCCCAGCAAACCTGGAACATTCTCATGCTCAACTTGACCGCCAGCAAGCCCCACTGTGAGGCAGAGTGCTCACTCACTCATGAAGATAGTGTCATCCAGATGCATGACAGTGTTGCCCTGGCCTCACTGATGCTGGGACACTAGTTCAGGAATTCAGTGTGTCACACAGAGCCTGTACCCAGAGACCTCAATGCCAAGAGCATGGTGGGAGGTTCGTGGCCTCTTGAATAAGCAAGAGGTAGTGGGCTCCCGTACTTATGAGTTACTCTTAGCTACTTTAATGTACTTCTCCCTGGGGCAGTTACTACTATATCATTTTTTGTTTTTGTTTTTGTTGTTTTTTATCCCCCGTCAGCTCTGATCAGTTTCCTGGACATTAAGTAGAACTATTAGCTCTTCCTCCAGAGCTCTTCCTTCTAGGTTCCTTTCTTACCTGTGAAGTAAGAGGGAAATCCGTGATTCTAGCCTTGCTGTTCTAGCTTGGTCTAAGAGATTTCCCCATAGCTTTTGCTTGAGTTGTCACGTCACCTGGTCCGGCCCTTAGTTCATCCCAAGTGGCATCAGAGCACCTTAAATACACAAATGCAATACACTTGCTACAAAAAAAATGAAGACCAGGGTCAAGTATACTCAGAGACTCATTTTTATTTTACTCAAATGAATGAATCAGGAGTGCTGAACATCTGTGGGTCTGGGAAATACAGCTGTCATAAATTGTAAGGTAGGTCAGCGCAGTTCAGAAGTGGTGTTTGAGATGTGGGTGGGAGTTCAGAGGCAAAGTCCATCTGGATTCTTGGATGGACCTGGATGTTCATGACCTAACCACCAACCACCCAAAGGACCAAGCAATGATCACCGTGGAACCACAATTAAAGAGTGCGTGACTGACCACCAATGGCAGCAGTCATGATCTTCATGTGGTTGAACCCAGTCTCTGCTGCCCATACGTCATTTGATTAAGTTATACTTTCTTTGGCAATTAAATAAAGCAACATTCAATACAAAGATAAATGCTGACTGGGGAACTTAAGGAAAGCTTTTTTAATCTTAAGGCTTGCTTAAGCGTTCTCATTTAGAAAACTCTTGGAAAGAGAGATGCATGCATTAGAGTAAGTTTGAAACTGCCTCCAGCCTGTAAGTTAGGCTAAAAACATAGATAATCACTACTGTTTTTTCTCTGTTCACCAGAAATTTCACTTGTCAAAATAAGAAAAAGACATGTCTTTATCCTTGTACTAAATGTAAAATGGACTGGGACCCACAGCTCAGCATATATCCATCTTGCTCATAAAACAGTCATGGATCTTCAAAGCAAGATGGATGTTTACTTTTTAAAAAATAAAAAAAAAAATAGATGCATAGACTAATTAGCAAATGAGTTTTAGTTAGTCCCAGGTGACAGGCTTGTTTATCACAAGAGCCAGTCAAAACCTTTCTGCTCCTTAACTCCAGCTACCAACCTGGGAGTGCACAGGCACCACCCCAGCTTGATTGGGTTAAGGAGGTGGTCCATTCCCTCTTCTAGCTAATTTTCTCATAGCTTGCACCCTACTAATGACAGCACCTTCACACTGCAAAGATGGCAGTTTTGTTTTCTTGAAAATAATCAGGCTTTCTCTTTATCCCTCAGCTTCCAGTGATCTCATTCAAGAGTTTATTGGAAGGGAGATTTTGCCGAGAAAATATTGCATCTCATACTCCATGTAATTCTCGAATGCTCGTGTTTGACATTGCCAAGTAGGAAACAATTTTAATGTGCCAATGCTAATGTGAAAATGTAGGCCAAGGTCTCAGAGATGACAACAACCTAGCTGGAAGGCTGTGAACTGCATCTGCTCTGCACTTCTCACTTCAGGTGGAGTTCAAGTGTGAAAAATCTTGTTTACTCTACTGACTATGACCATTATAGCATTATCAAAGTTAGAAATTTCAGCTGAGTATCTACCTTTTAAGAAATGACTACATTTCTTATGAATTTACAAGTCAAACATTTTATTTCATTTTAGGTAATAGTAACTGATGAAAATATATTCTTCATTTGTCAACCTTCTGCATAACTATAAATAAAACATAAATCCATTATAGACATATACTAGTGGGTTTATTTGCCAAATATATTAGAAAGGTCCTTTCTAGAGCTTTGTTGTGCATTTTGAACCCAGGAAGAGGTATTTTATTAGGGTGCTAACGTAATCTGCATACTATGAAGACTTGGCAATTTGAAAAGCTCTGTTCAATCCCCAAATTCAGTCATTTGAAGAGGCCCCTCTAGTCCCTGACTTTTGGGAAAAAATGAGACTGTCCACTAAGAGTTTGTCAGTGGAATGAATAAAAATTTCTTATCCCATCCGTACCCCATCTCCAAAACAGGGCATGAGCAAATTTCCATTTCTATAGCATCTTGCTCCTAACATAAATGAAATTTTTATTAAATCCTAGAGAGGTCTAAAGCCCATGGCACCATATATCATGTCACCTATATTAGAGAAAATTATTTAGGGAAGTTTGAGATGGAGAGAAGGAACCTTGTCTCTCTTTTTTCTTCTTCTTCTTCTTTTTTCTTTGAATTAATAAACTCCCTCAGCCGTCTGAGCCCACTGTGGCTTTCTTGAATTGCACAGCTGTTGTACAGCTGAGAACAATCTAGATCAATGCTGAACTTTGGCTAAAATGGAACAAAGGACTCTGTAAAATGGAAAGTTAGTGCCCAGTCATCGGGACCGTCTCCGATGTATTCCTCCCCATTGAAGGCAAGAAGCCCAGAGAAGATGTACTGGACCTTAGAAGGAAGAAAAAAAAAATCTTCAAACAATTGGCTTGGGAACAGATGCATAAGAAAATTCACCAGAAAGCGACTGTGTTTCTCATTCTTCATCCATCAAGCAAGGAATCAACTTCTCTTTGGAAGATTTTGGGCTGGAAGCAAATGCTGGGATCTTAAGGGGTGGAGCAGGATCTGATTACCTTACAGGCTCCCATCACAGTAGACCTAGATAAACGCTGTAGGTTGGAGGGGCAGGAAAAAATTAGGGTGTCCTAGTCTTTCTTTTAGGACTTTCATTCTTTTTCCTAATTTGAAATAGCAAAATATCCTCCAAGCTTTTAGTTTCCTTAATCTTTCCTTTACCTTTTATCAGGCGCAGGGAAGGATTTTTAAAGTTGATGGGCAGTAAGTCCATATTGGTCTGATAAGGGAGTACTCCACATCCCCTTCCCACCTTTGAGGGTTTTTTTTAGCCTTGTTACGTTTTAATATAATACAGGGCCTTACCTTGCAAAAAAGGAAACAAATAAGAAATGATCTTGTTAAATGTTTTAGTTTCTTTGTGAAAGTTTACATACAGACTGATTGTTAAATAATTGTTATAACATAGTTTACACATATATATGTATGATCTAAAATATTGATGTATTTGGTAAATTTGGGTCACTTTGCATGGTTTTTGAAAAACTCTGAATTTATCCATTTTAGACAAAGAAGTCAAGTCAATGAACCTGAAAAGTAAGAGGCGGCCGTTCTAGACTTGATTCAGTGGCTGACCCACTCACCGTGCATGATCGTTGGAAAGTTGCTTGATGGCTTGCTGGCTGTGGTTTTCCCACTGGAAAGAAAAGCAAGACCCTGCCTGCCTCTCACATCCCATCAGAGGTAGGAGGTATACTCAATTGCACTGGTACTTTTCTTCCTTGGCCAAGTGTTCCATCCAAGAACCCCTGCATGGCTGCACTCGCTATTTCTAGCTAGCCCATTTTCTACTCCAAATGTCTACAATTCAAGAGCTTCGGATTGGACTGAATTGATGTCTGTGTGGAGAGGACCCAGACATCTATAATAAGCTAGATAAATCCCCCAGGTGATTCTAACGATTAGGCAACCACCTCTTCAGCTGAATTTTATTAGCATGTTCTGGCTAATAGACTCTGGGTGCTTTATCTACCTTTCCTAATTCCTCAGGCTGTGACTTTGGGTCTTTCTTTTCTATTTGAACAAACTTCTGGTCTTAGACCCTGCTGTTGACCCTATGCTGTTGACTCTTGCACGAGACAATTTTGGCTGCTTCCCAAGTATCTCTTCCCTTTCACCCACCAAATAGCCTTTCTTCCCTTTAAGCATTTATCCCATTTACACATCCCCTTTTCTCCAACTCCAAATTGGGTTGCTGTTATCCCCAGCTCTAGTTTCAGGGTTGGCGCCTGATTGGCTTAAACCAACAAACATATTCTATCCTTGCTTGGCCATAGTGATTAGTTCAAGCATGGGCAGCACAGATATAGCGGCAAGGGCAGGTGTTTGGTAGGGCACCTGTGGAAGGCAAGGAAGAATGCTATTTTCCTTCCTGCTGTATGTGATAAGGAGTCAATTAGAGACTGGCTGGCAGCCATTGTGGGAAGGGAAGAGCAAGGAATGAATCTATGCTGAGAAAGAAGAGCTGAGAAGGACAGAGAGAAAGAGTGGCTCCTGATTACATTCTCAGAGATGCTGTCCAGTTAGAGAAGTGTTGGAATGGACCAAATTGACAGGTGATGGAACCCCAAACCAAAGAAGTAGCAAGAGAGAGATTAAAGGGCTTAGACTTTGTGGAGTGTGGATGTTTAGAAAGGGGGTCGTTGAAAATGCAGGGGAAGAGCCAGTTGTGAGGGGAAGATTTCCAACCTGGTAGGAGTGGCTACAGCCCAGGTTGTTTGTGGATGGCTAAATCTTGGGTAGGGAGAAGTATACTCTTACTCTAAATAAGGGAGGAAAGAAAGAATAAAATGGACATGTAGATCAACTCTCTACTAGTTTTATTTTCAGTTCGAACTCAAGACTTGATAGCTCATTCAATCATTTGTTCGTTTACTCATTAAACTCCTGCTTATTGTCAAGCATTGGGTATGTACTTGGGATACAACCTGACTTCTTCCTAACCTTTCTTCCCCTAATTAGCTATGTCAAGCTAAAATTTCCATGAGGACTTGGAACCTGCCAGAAGGTACTTGTACATTGTATCCCATTTTCCACATTCTAAATCAGCTCCCAGCTAGTTATACTAGAACTTCATTTATTTTCCACAGAGCCACATTTAAGTTGTTTTTAAGCCATTAAAGATTCTGTGAACTCAATGCTTTAAGTATAGATTTTGGACCATGACTACAGCGACTCTTTTTCCAACATCACATGAGCTCAACATCTTAGCAAAGGAGAACCTTTTTTTTCACTGTAAGTAGCAAATTCCTTCAGACTCTGCACAACCCAGCTCTGCTAGAGTTCAGAAGGTCTACAGCTAGCCAGCTCCTTCTGGAAATCACATTGTTTGTAGACAATGTGAGCCCTTAAGGGTGGAGAAGCAAGAATGCTTTCTTCAGTGGTCTCATTTGCAAGCCTTTGATGTTCCTTCTAAGTTATATTGTGTCAGTGGAAAGTCAGTGGAAATGTTGGTCTGAGGAGACTCTGGCAATCCTTTCAAAATGCACAAATGTTGAGAGAGGGTTTTTTAATGGCTTCAAGCAATTAAAATAATTTAAAAATAATTGGAAGTAGCAGCTCATTAAGCCGAGGATGCTGAGGGCTTGGAGGGCCACCGGCTTGTCACTGTGCCTGGGACAGTGTTGAGAAAGGAACACTTAGGTCCATGGAAGTTTCTGCCAAGAAAATTTGGGCATAATCTAAATCAGCTGCTACCTCTGTGGTGCAGATGCCCTAGAAAATGGGTCATTAGAAATTAACTGGGGAAAAACATGGTCTCTAGGAAAATGACAATTAAATACAAATGTAGGAATAAACATATTAAATGTTAAAAAAACCCTAAAAACTAAAATTAAAAAACTAACCCAAACAACCCAACAAACAATTCAATAAAGTTATGTCTTATATCTTCAAACTAGAAACCTGTAGAGACTGAAGCTCAATATCTAAAATGTTGAGCCCAAGCCAAGGGTAGAGAGCTGGTAGAGAGGAGAAGAAGCTTTCAGAAACCGTGTAGACAACAGTCAGCCAAGGGTAGGAATGGTGGCTTAGGGACACCATAAGCACATTAAGATGATAACAAATTCTGCATCAGAAGGAATAAAGCAGTTGAAAGATCATTAACATGAATTAGAGATTAATCGAAATAAAACTTAAGAAGGCTGAGCCCGCTGATCTGCTATCAGTGGGACTTGTTTTAGCAGGGAATTTCAGAGGATTTATCACGAGATAATATGGATAAAAAGTTAGTATTAAGTTGCTCTTAAGTCTTTAAAGGGATATAACCAAATAAAGTAATCCTGCAAGATGACTTTCCTTTTACAACGGCCCATATTCAAGATAAAAAAATATATATGAATGCATAAGAATATTGTATCTTTTGCAAATAAATATGCAAAATATATCATCGTTGTGCTTCATTTTTCTCTAACTCTAGAAAAAAATCAATTTTTCTCTTTCTTTGAGAGAACCAAATCTAAATTTGAGCAGCACTTCTTGCCAAATAAACTCATCCTCTTAATTATGTTAGAAGTTAGAAGGACACATAGAGGGGAAAAAACATTTTCAAATGCTTTCTTTGCTTGCTCCAATCAGTTCAGATCCTTCCCATTTTAAGATAGCAGCAAGAACTTGAATATTCAGAAACTTCACCAGAAGCTTGAGTTTCTGAATTCACAACGATGATTATAGGCAATTATAGCCTTTATCTTTTTCCATTAATAGCATAAAGTGGCCAGTTAAAAAAAAAAAAAAAACAACTAAAAACCTCATATGGCTTTCTTATTTCCTCTTTATGGAATAGACTACCATGTCTTTTTGCTTTCTACTCTTTTAATCTTTCTTCAGAGGACAGACAACGAACTGTGATTCTAGTTTTGTCTACTTTTGGCTTGGTGAAAACGCAGAGGTCTTCTTCTGATGGCTTCTTTTTTTTCTTTTTCAAATTTTAATAAAATTTACAATACATTTTTTGCTACATATCTTTCCTGAGAATGGGCTCCACATATTCTCTCCTGGGTTAATTTTCCTGGGTTAACTTTCAGGCTCTGGGCTTTCTGATCCTTGCCCAAATTTCAGAGGCACTGGCAGAGACAGATCTGAAGCTAGAGTGCCTTAACGTATGACAGCCCTTTTAAGATCCCTTGCTAACCTTCCGGAGGTGTGTGCTACAAAGAAAAGGCCATTTCAGAGGCCAGCAAAGTCTCTTCCAATCACAGAGCCTGGCCAGGCAGGGCTGGGTGGGGTTAAGAGTTTCCAAGAGCACTAACTATAAAGGGAAAATGACTTTCATATAAGTGGAGGAGACACTTTTCCCAGGAGTTAGTTCCCTGCTGCTTCTTGTTTGCTCCAACAGGCTCTGGAGAGTCCCACAGTACTGGCTTTTTGGTGCCAGCCCCAAAGCTTGGCCAAATTCAGTTATTTGAAGAGGCCCCTATTGGCTGAAGGGGGTGAGCCTCAGGAGAGGATTTGAGTGAGCAAAGAGAAATTTTGCTCAGGGGGGAAGCACACCACAGTGGTAGAGGGCACAGGCTCAGCACACCACAGTGGTGGAGGGCACAGGCTCAGGCTCTGGAATGTAGCAGGCCCTGAGAACTGGCCATTCCCAAAAGTGCTCTTGAAACTCATAGAAGAAACTATACCTTGAAAGCCATGGCTACTAATTTCCAATAACTGAGTGTTTTGGAAAACAAAATGCCTAAAGGAATATAAGCCTTTAATTGATAATGTAAAAAACATATTAGAAAGAAAATTGGTAAAGTATTCAACTAGCTTGTTTATGTAGACCAGACGAAGGTGGTCAGAGCTCATGGAGAAGAAGCCATGGTGAGAGCACAGACAGCTTAGTCATGGCTTTTTACCCCAGAAGGGAGGCTGGTCCTTCTCACCCCTAAGGTGGGGGTGTGGGCTGGAGGGAAATCCCAGGCAAGTGGCTAGATGTCTCACGCCTGGGTACCTCAAGGGGTATCAAGCCTTGTAGAGAAGACCTTTATGAAAGTACGGGCTGGAGGCTTGCAGTAGGACAGATAGCAGCCAGTTCAACGCAGGAAAGGCTGAGAAGAGGGGCGTGGCAGTAGCTGAGAGCAGAGGGGACAAGGGACATCTTATGTGGGCTGTGTTCCCAGAGATTGCCTTCTGAACCAGCCCTGGCTCCCTCACCATGCATATGCCTGAATGCCACACAAGCCGCTCTCAGCCGGGAGGAAAGGTGAGGAAAGGTGAGGACTGAGAAAGACTGGGAGAGAAATCACTGAAGCATCCGAATTTACTCAGATAGAACTATATTCAGTATTTTGTCAGTAGGTTAAATGCAAGCTTAAAAGTTAATAGGAAAGTCACCAAATTTATAGTTAATATATACCCAAGTTTGTGGCTTGCAATTTTTTTCTTTAAAAACAATTTATTTTTTTTTAATTTTCTGAAGCACTGGGAAGAGTGCCATGGCATCATAGCGTGCAACAACCTCAAACTCTTGGACTCAAGCTATCCTCTTGCTTCAGCCTCTCAAGTAGCTGAGACTATAGCCACCTACCACTGGCTGGTTTTTCTATTTTTAGTAGAGATAGGGTCTCAAGCTTGCTCAGGCTGGTCTCGAACTTCTGAGCTCAAGTGATCCACCCTTCTAGGCCTCCCAGAGTACTAGGATTATAGGCATGAGCCACTGCACCTGGCCTAATTTTGTCTTTTTAAAAAGGATTTAGTCCAGTGTGTCTTTTGGTTTGGGTAGAGGGAGCCATTAAGATTTCAAATATTTGATTATCAGAACTAAAATTTTGTGATAGAGAGAAAGGAAGAGAGTTGGGTGTAAGGCACTCACTATTCAGGGAAAGGAAAGGGGGCTGTGAATTTAAGAGATAACCAGGAAGAAAGAAAATAAAGGATGGGTTTAAGATACATTCTACTCTAAATATTAAATGAATTCAGAAGCCGATTGAATGTAGCATGCAAAGGGATAATTCAAATAGTGGAAATTCCTGAATACTGGGAATAAAGGTAGAATCTCAGGAAATACAGAAAATCGGGTGATAATGTGGATGAGGGTGATTTGGTCTTTCAAGTAATTTTTCAAGAGTTTTACATAAATCGATAATAATCAAAAATAGCCACACGAGAAAAGCAATAGGATTTTGTAGATGCAAAAATGGATGCACAGACTTGCACATGAATGTTCACAGCAAGATTATTCAGAGGAGCCGAAGAGTGGGAACAACCCAAATGTCCATCAGCTGCCAAATAGAGAAGCAAAATGTAGGTTATCCAGACAGTGGAAATTCAGCCTCAGAAAAGAATGAAGGGCTGGTACTTGCTGGGACAAAGACCCCATAAAAGCATGCCATGGGGCTGAAGCCAGTCAGAACAGGCCACACATCAATGATTCCATTTCTGTGAAGTGTCCAGAAGAGAGAAGGCTGTAGAGCAGAAAGTGGATTAGTGGTCACCAAGACCAGGGAGGGGGATTTGTAGGAATGGGCAGGAGCTCATGGGGACAGGGTTTCTTTTAGGGGGTATACGGATGTTTTGACTGGGGTGATAGCTGCACATGTGATAGCTGTGAATGTACTAAAAAACACTGACCTTGGGGTGGTACCTATGGCTCAGTGGGTAGGGCGCCGAACCCATATAGCAAGGGTGGCGGGTTCGAACCCGGCCCCGGCCAGCTAAAAAAAAAAAAAAACAGCAGTGACAACTGCAACAAAAATAGTCAGGCATTGTGGAGGGCGCCTGTAGTCCTAGCTACTTGGGAGGCTGAGGCAAGAGAATTGCTTAAGCCCAAGAGTTGGAGGTTGCTATGAGCTGTGACCCATAGCACTCTACCAAAAGGCGACAAAGCGAGACTCTATCTCGGAAAAAAAAAACAAAAACACTGACCTTATACTTTCAATGGGTGAATTGTATGGTGTACTCGTTATTTCTCAGTAACCTGCTTTTTTATTAAAAACATGGATGTGCCAAGAGCCTAAGCATCTTGTCCAAGCCAAGGCAGCGAGAAAGAAGCGAAGTTTCAGTCCGATGCTTGGCTTGTCCACTGCTGAGCACCCAGAGGCTCAAAACCAGTGATTTCAGGTCTGTTTGCAGTTGCATCATTTTTGAGACAGATCGGGTAGGCATTTTCCTCTGGCCTACTTTCAGTGTATATTTGGCCAGCGTTGGTATCCAGATTTAAATTCCTATGCAATTTCTACAATTGCATAGATTTGTTTATATTGTGACATTTTACTTGAATGTCATAAACTTAACTGGCATGGGGGTAAACAGATATAAAACTAGGTGAGCAATGGTTTGATAAAATGTAATGTATGATTAAATTTCTAATGGTCAGAAAAAAAAAAGAAGTTGCGAAAGTTTGGTTGCCTTGTCAATAACACGCTACAGAGAGTCGGGTGTCAACTCTAGGCAGGACTGCATCGATGGAGCCCAAACTTTCTCTTGTTGCAGATAATCCATCTGAGCTCAGTGCTTCAGCGTCTTTCCCAAACCAGGTCCCTTGAGCTAGCGTTGGAGACAGGGACGAAAGACCTTTTTAGGGTAGAGTTCTTTGAGTCCATGGTATCAAGGGACATTCCAAAGTTTTTCTGAATTGCCGACAGCAGGTTCTTTATTTACTATCAGAAAACAAAACCGCGATTCAGAATTTGCAAAAAGCAAAAAAAGTGGTTCAACCAATTGTATTATTCAAAAAAGCAAAGTGAATTTCAGTCCTCTACATGCTAAAGATCAATAGATTTTCTATATCCCATGGTTGTTTTTATTTCTCTATACAGTAAAACCATCTTGAAGCACTAAACCCTAAACATAGCCCATACATGACAGCAAAGAAACTTTTAGAAAAAGAATAAATTGCTGAATGCAAGTGTGGACTGTAATTTCTTGACATGGAATGGAAGCAGATGTGCCCAACTTAACATGTCATTATTAAATTCGCTTCCAACTGGCGTTTTCTTCTCCTTTTGGAGGAGGGAGAGGCCTTAGCACAAAGCACTCTTTACTGTTACTCGAATAACCCTGTTTTTGTATGTGCCATGAAAAAGTTACTTAGGTCGGGCATTAATTATGCATAAAGGTTTAAGCCATAGACCTAAGTTCTGGATATTGTCTCTGCTACACCCGGTTTTAAGATGAAGCTCTTAAATGGGCTGAACTACCCCTTGGAAAGCAGTAAGATGTAAGAGACTGTTTTATCTTCAGCATCCTCTAGCACTATTTATTAAAGTATAGCATAAACTTGCAAAAGGCAAGGATCAATCTCTATGTATTTATCTATTATAGGCTGGACACAGGGTGGGGTGCTGATACAAGAACAGCACAAGTGAGGCATTTCCCCCACTGTGCTGGAGCTGAGGCCACGTGGCTCTGAGAGGTCGATGGTTGGGAAGTGGCGAAGCTGGAGTGCTCTTCACCCTCTGGCACCTTGCGGCCATCCCGGGCACCCGCTTGGTTTAGAGAAGGAGAAATCATAGTGAGAGAATGTAAGGGACTGTCCGGATCTCACAGCCAGGCCAGGCCAGGACCTGGGGTTGCCTGGGGTGGGCAAAGGAGGTGAGACCTCCATGTGGCCTCACTTAGATGACAAGCAGGCAAAAATCCTTGAAATGGCCTAGAAATGTCACTTTTTAAAGCAAAAGAAGATGCTTATGGCTGTGTTCTGAGGTCTCTTTTTAGCAGAGTGGAGGGAACTCCCAAGCTTTTCCATGGAATGTCCCCAACTGCCTGGTTGGGAGAGAAGCAAAGCATGGTGTGACCAGGCCTGACTGCAGGGCACCACGCATGTCCCCTCCTACTGGCCCCAGGAACACCCACTTTTTCATCCGTCAATCCTGGTCTCATCTTCTCTCCTACAGCCTTCAGTAGTGTGGCTCAGAATGCTGGACGTGTCCTCAGAAGGCCTGGTTTGTAGGTTTGCCTTTTGTCTCACTCCCCCTATGACCAATGGGAACATGACCTCCCTTCTCTGCAACTCAATTTCTTCATCTGCAAGAGAATAATCTCACTTACCTTGCAGAGATGTTTCTGTCTATCAGGTGTGTTCCCAACTCATGTTTTAAGCAAGGAGAGAGTTTGGAACTCTTCCATCCCAGGGCCCTCGTGTGCTTTCCCCCGTATGCTTGTGATCACACATTTGTGAGTCTGGGAAGCTGGTAGGAAGTCTATGGTTGGAGACCTTTGAACAAAGTGGAGGTCAACACACCAGGTCCGCTTTTATATGGATCCTTTGAAGATCACACTGTGATATTCTGAACTCCATGTGAAATACAGGCCAGTGGGACTTGGGCCTGAAATGGTAATATATGAACACTTAAAAATATACAAGTCACTAAAAGGAATGGTTCAAATGGCTAATAAATTTGGAACGAATACAAAGAAATACTTTTCCATGTAGAGTGTGGTTGACCTGTGGAATTCACAGCTGCAGGAGGTAATTGAGTCAAATGTGGTGGATTTCATGGAGTTGGTGTGGCAGACAGCTGCCGAGGCGATGCAAATTGCGCTGTTAAAATTATGCCCTGGTTAGGCTTTCACCATTGTAGCAAGGGGACAGAGTCTGTAGGACTACAGGCACCAAGTGGGTAGCTGCTATTTTTACTAAAAAGCTCTTTATTTTTTCCAAAGTACTTTCTCACATCACTCCTCTGAAGTAAAAAGAAAAAAGTGAGGGGTGGTTAATGCTAACTTTTCTAGTTGAGTGTCTGTCCAGAGAGAGGCACTGGGTGTGTTTGCTGCTTTATCTCACAAGGAGGAATGAGGCCCAGTTCCTCTTTCACCTCAGGTGAGTCAAGCTGTCCTGTGGTTTCTTGTTTCCAACTAAACTTTCCAAATCAAAGAGTCTTCAGAGCAGCTCAATCAAGGTTCCCCAAAGAGTTCTGGGAAGGAGGAGACACAAAGCTCTTTTTGCTTGTAAGGAATTCCACTTGTTCCCTTGGCCTTGAACTGGGTGGCTGAAATGGCCTTCAGAGGACGTGGTCCTCCAAGCCCTCTTCACAAGTTCCAGAATCTTCCAGAATCCTCTGGGATTGGCCCAACCCCTGAACCATGTAGCTGCAAACAAAGGACAAAGCAAAAGGGTCTAGGATTTAAAAATATTTTCCTTTAGGACTGGACATGTGTGTCTAAATGAGAGACCCTAATATTTGATGTTCAGAAAGCCACCACCCTCCTCTCTGCTTATTCTCAACCCTTGATCCCTTGGGAAATCCTCACATCAGCAGCCCTTCAGAGGACCTGGTTGGTAATCTCTATTTTTCTGGCCTCCTGTGTCATTTATTGGCATCATGTTTTAGGACTAGAAGACAAAGGACGTATAATCAAAGACTCTCCAGAGAACTTCTAAAATCCTGGGGCACAGGCTTTGGGGTGGCACTGCAGAAAGTCAGCGTAGATGCTGAAGTTGGCACCTGAGCCAGGTGGCTCAGCCCCATGTAGACTTGGGTTTTATAAAATGAACACTAATTCCTTTGACCAGTCCATGGGGAGTCCACAGTGCCAAATCCTGTGAAATGGGGCTCTTGAGCTCTTTAGAGAGGTAGAACTCACCACGGGTGGTTGTGGTCCTTCTCTCTTTGTGAGGCTCTGTTACCAGAAATCTCTATTCCCTGCGTACAAAACCAGAGAAGTCTCATGAAAGATTGCAGACCCTCAAAGGCAGATGACGGACAAACCTGCCATCGTTTCGGGTCTGTCAAAGCTTCAGCTCGTTCGCATGTTTCTGAGTTAGTAAAACCAAAAACATATTTTTCCAAACACATTTCCACCCTCCCATCATTTTAAAAATCCTGTGTAATTTAAGGGAAATTCAATCCATATGCTTTTGATTTGTTTACACTTGTATCATCAAAATATGTTTTTAAAGAGCTTGTGGAGATCCCAAAAGGCTCCTCAGCCTTTTAAATGAGCCTTTTAAAGCTTTTTTTTTCCCTCTTAGTAACAGGAGGTTGCGTGTTGCCAAGGGTAAATGAACTTGAAAATGAAGAGGTTTGTGCTGGGCTCAGAATTTTAAATCCACCACTTCTGCTTGGGGTTTGAATTCTAAAAAATGGCTTCTGAAGACTGTGTCATCTTGGCGTCGTTACCGTCATAAAACTGATGAGGGAGTTGAGGTGTAATGAATGTGACCACCAAGACAAGGGGCCAGAGAACCTTCTTCAGCAAACAAAGAGAAAAGACAGGATGATTTACCCATCCTCCTTTTCCTTTAAAAGAAAAAAAGAATGAAAGAGAAAAGGAAGAGGGACAAAATACAGAAAGAAGAATGGAGAAGAAAGAAGGAAGGAAGGAAGAAAAAAGAAGTAAAGAAAAAAATTATTTCTAATGATCCAAAATTTCCCACTCTGCCCAGGCAAAATAACAGTATAAAGTTATCCCAAGAAAGTAGCTGACATTAACCATATTTTCTTATATCGTTGGGATCCTTACACTGTTCTTCACAAAACTCTATGTTATAGGAATCATTGGCTCTTAGTGTTGAAAGATTTTTTTTTTTGGAGATGAAGTAACCCAGAGCCGATTTACCCAGTTAGTGAGGGGCAGTGCTGGGGATGGAGCTGTTTCCTGACCCTGGGTCTTTCTGCCTCTCTCTGATAAGCTGTCATCCTCGTTCCCATTTTACAGATGAGGAGATATAAGTGAGGAGCAGGAGTTACCTCTTTATTCCATCTTTTTGAGATCCCCATCTTGTCTAGTATTGTGAAGAGGAGGTCGACAATTATCTGTTGGGCACGTAAACAATTAGATCTGCGTAAACTGGGTGAAGAAACTCAGAAGCACTAAGCAACACACCCACCCACATTCTTAAATGTTACAAATTTAGTTTTGCTTAAATTATTTGAGTCTCTTGTTTCTCTCTGATTTTTCTGTCTACCCCATTACCTGGCTTTGCCAGCTATTTCAGGCCAAGATATTTCTGAAATGATGTCATCCGTCAGTTCTTTCATATCTGACATAAACGTCTTTAATTCCGTAACTCAAAGACATGAAAGGAAAGACAAAACAAAATGAAATTCTTTTGATGGCTTACGAATTGTTCCACCATCATTACCAAATGTGCCCTGTCTGGGTGGGTACAGACTTTGACCTTCTCGTGGAAGGAAATGGTGGAATCAGAACACAGAACAAAATCCTCCAGCTGTGATTTCTATGTTGGCAAAATTCAAACAAACTAGTTAGTCCAAAGCCTGTGAACTTGGTGTATTCATAGATTTGTACCTGTGTTTGTATTTCTAATTTTAACCCAATGACGTGTCCTTTGAACTGAAGCCTTCTATTCCTTTTTGTTAGGAGCATTTGACCTATCAAAATAATGTATGAAAACAGTAACAGTTTATCTTAGAAACTGTAGAGGAAATACATGTACAATTTTTGTTTTGTTAGGTTCAACAAAAATAGCAGCAAAATCCTCCCAAACCTGTTTTCATGCCAGATGAAATTGCGATAGTAATATGTTTGCCTATCTATTGAGACGTAATATGTAAGTATCTTCTTTCCATATGCTCACAAATACCCTAAATTTACATAGAACAAAATCAGTCTTTAATAGGTTATGATCTGCAGGTAGCTGGAGGTTTCTGTGCATTTGAGGATTCCTCCCATATATGCGATTGTGGGTGGTTTTCCTGGAAAGTTGATCAGAATAGCAGACAAAAATACTGACCACAGAGACAGAGCTTAGTAGGAGCTTTCAGCTTTTAAAAGCAAGAGCCTCGGTATCATAGATGTGTGTCTTTCCACATCTTTGATTTTAGTTTATTTTGAAATATCCCTATAGTTAGAAGGTCAGTGCTCATTTAGTCCAGTGTTTCTGCAAGTTTCCTAGAGATAAGAACTATCAGAGGGCTGAACCTCAGTCTAGACCTACCGAATCAGCATTTCTGGAGAAAAGGCTGACTCAGCATATTCAAAAACCCTCCGGGTAATCTGTACCAAGAGGGAAGAAACACTGTCCCATGCCTGGGCACATAGGCTTAGTGGCCAAGGCAATGAACTCTGAGGCCCCAATTCTTCTCTGTGGCTTTTCCACTTTATCCACCCATGTCTTCGGTAAGCCCAGTCGGGCTTTCTAGAAAAATCCATGAGCAGGATGCAGGAGGTTGAAATTTGAAACCAATGTATCCTTGTGTGGCTGTCTCTTGATTTCCCATCTGTGACATGCAGGTTAAGGCTTTCCCCAGTCTTTTCCAGCTTTCTTGTCAGCAGAGATAACTGGAACCCCCTTCCTATATGAACCATAAAAGCCGGGGCTGCTTTTAACTGATCTTTGAAGCCCAGGTACCTAGTGCGTAAAGACACTCAATAACGTCCGTGGAAAAAGGAGGAAAAAAACCCATAAGAATGTAGCATATGGAACTAAGTGGTCTGTAATACAAACTGTTCCTCGGTTTTATCTTTTCCAGGCTTTTCTGTGTAATAGTGATTTTTATAAAAGTAAATCTGTTGTTACGGAGCCATATTGTTATAAATGTTCATTACATACGTGGGCATTTTGTTTCTCTGGCACATCCACGAAAACTCCCTGTATCCTCGGGTTGGGTTATTTAAACACAAGTTCTACTATCTTTAAGAAGTCCCAGGAAAGAAGCCTCTTATATTTTCTTGAATACCCGATTTCAAATACTTGAATTGTTAAGTCACATTCTCTGTTTTCTTTAAAAACAACACCAAAAAACACCAGATAATATTGTTGTTTTCCATTTAGCATTTTCAGATGTCCCCAGGGAACAGACCATTTCGAAGCAAGTGTGTTATGATTTAAAGCCTTACAGCTTTGAAATTCATTTAAAAAACCCGGGAGGTCAGCCCAGTCTCTGTTAATGTAAACCTCCTTTGTGGACAGAACACAGGTGCAAGGCTTTGAAGGCATCAGGAAATGAAGCTATGGAAGACATCAGGTCTGGCCTGAAACGTTACTTCATGACTTGCAAGACGGCCGAGGCGGGAGCCGGACCAAAGGAGAATCATATGTGGCTGTAATTCTTCAGGTAAAGCCAGCAGGCCAGTAAGGGTACTTTTGTGCAGCTGGTCCACATTTGATGGCTCCGGGGGATGACAGAGGGAGTGGGGAGCATCAGAGAAGGGGTGAGGAGGGAAGGTAGAAGCAAACCAGCATGGAAAGCTTGGGAAGTCCTAATTCCAGGTCTCCCCTGAATCAGTCTTGCTCATTTTAAAAGGAGGCACCTGCCCCCTCCATGCTGTCGCAGCCTCTGGCACCTCTTTTACCCGTATTTTGAGAAAGTGAGGGAATCAAGAAAGCAAGAAATGCTACTGTTTGAGGAAGGGAACCCTATTTTTTTAAATATGTGGTAAAGGGCTGTGATCATTTGGGCTTTTTTCAGGATTTTAAATAAACTATTAGAAATAAACTTGCTAGCAGCAGGTTTGTGTCAGGAAGTGAAAATTCATGGCTTGGGATCAGGTGTGTTATGTGGCCCGGGAGGAGTTATTTGTGAATGAACACTGTCAAGAACACTCCCAGGGAAGGTCAGACACGCGTGACATTTCCCAGGGACTGCTGGCTTATTTCTGATATAACCTGTCACAAGCAGTGATGCAAATAAAGGTTTAGCTAACTTGGTGACTCAGCCTTCCAGGAGATTCCTGAGTAGGGTCTTTGGAAGAAGAACATCTGAAGAGCATCATGTGGCCCCCAACCACACCATTTTAATTTCATTTCCCACTACTCTCCTGTTTCCCTACACCGCCCACACCTCTTTCCAATTAATTTCCCACTTCAGAGACTGGCATTACTGTGTTTGCCTGTGCCCATTTCCAGAGATTGCGTTCTATGGGTAATTCTATTCTCTCAATTAGAATCTGAGTCCCTAAAGCAGTGGTTCTCAACCTTCCTAATGACTCCTAATGCCACGATCCTTTAATACAGTTCCTCATGTTGTGGTGACCCCCAACCATAAAATTATTTTTGTTGCTACTGCATAATTCTAATTTTGCTACTGTTATGAATCGTAATGTAAATACCTGATATGCAGGGTGTATTTTCATTGTTACAAAGGGGTCATGACCCACGGGTTGAGAACCGTTGCCCTAAAGGGAAAAAAATATACCGATCCTTTTATTTGTATCCAAGCATCTGGTACCTTACAAAATGTTCTATCATTGTTGACTCAACTGATAAGAAAACTTTGTCTGCAAGGGAGTCTGCCTGGGTTGGGCACACCTTTCAGAACTCACCACCTCACTATGCAGGGCATCATACAGAACCCTGAATGGGCTCATGGGTTGCAGATCAGTTGGCAGATCTTGCAGAAAAAAATGAGAGCGATGTATTAAAGCTGAAAACAGAGGTTAGGCTGAAGATCTCTATCTACAGGGGGATTATTCTAGTTATTTGCATTCTTTTTCTATAAAACTGAGGGTCTCACTGGTTGACATCTCTGAAATAAGTGGTTCAGTGCTTTTTTATTATTAATTTATTTATTATTACAGTGTTTTTTACAAAGTGGGCAGTTGGGAAACATTTGTAGAGTAGAATTGGGAAAATATTTGCATCACGTCAGTATCTATTATAGCCACTGTCTCATTCATTTCTCTCGGCCTGATAAATAGGCCAAGATGAGATCCAACCTTTGCTTGTCTATTTCACAATCCGTGTCTGACACAGTTGTCCTTCTGAATGGGAAGTGCCTTTCGTTGACCTTGATGCAACCGATGCCTGGAAGCTCACCCAGCCTGCCCAGGGACTTCTGTCACGCGCTCCTTTGGTGATGGAAGTCTCCAACACCTTCCTCATGGGAGGGAGATGAAAGTAGAGGAAGATAAGTAAAAATACAGGGTGACTCCTGGCCAAGAGGATTGAAAGAATGATCGGAGCCAATATGAGAAAGTTCATATTTGTGGTCTTCGGCCACTTAAGGTCCTAAGCCTATGAACAAGTCTGAAAAATGGATCCTTAGGGAGAGAAGAGAATGGAGAAGGATGCTCTTCCAGTAACTTGAGACTGTCCGCAAGCTTGCTGTAGATCAGGCTAGTGTGTACTGGGGAGGCAGTTGTGCCCAGGAACCTCCTTGTGAACTGGAATACTGGACTTCGGAATTAAAAAAAAAAAGTCTCGTTTGTTGCACAGATGAATCAGGGGTTCATTCTTAAGTGGTTCACAAGCTTGGGTGGCAGAGGGCAGGAAAAGAACAGAAAATGTGGCCCATCCCTGGCCCATGTGAAAGTCCCACAGGTTAGTTCTGTGTCCTCTTCTCTTCTTTGGGGCTTCAGTATCTGGAGATGACACGTGGTTTAGGTGCACAGTTGAATTCTCCTTACTAGCAAATATTTAACGCTGCAGGACAAAGGGAAATGACAATGTGAAAATACTTCCCTTAGCGCAGTTATCCACAGCCCCTTCTCAGCACCTCCACGTCTGCCTCCCTGACAAAGCCACCCTCTGCCTTCCTCTGGATGACTGTGGTCCTCCCATTCTCAGTTTCTTCCTTTGCTCTCACTGCTTGGCTTCAACACATAAGAAAAAGTGTTCCTTTCACAATGAAACCCAGAGTCCACCAAGCTTCTGAATGTGCCAGACACACAGGAGATGTCCAATTAAATTAGAATTTCAGATAAATGATCAACATTTTTTTTTAGCACAAAGATGTCTCAAAAGTTGTTTGGGTGACCAACCTGAGCAAGATACTGAGACCTATGAACCAACCACTCCTCCCCCCACCAAATGAGCCGTGTGGTGTGCACCTGTAGACCCAGTTACTTGGGAGGCTGAAGGAGGAGGATGTCTTGAGCCCAGGAATTTGAGGCTATAGTGAGCTATGACCATAACACTGCACTCTCACCCAGAGAGCAGAATGAGACCTGTCTCAAAATTAAAAAATTGCAGATGACAGGTTTATACTAAAAAATTGTTGTATTGCTTTCCTATTGCTTTTGTAACAAATTTTCACAAACTTCGTGTTTGAAAACCCCACACATTTATTACCTTACAGTTGTGGAGGCCAGAAGTCCTGAATTGTTCTCACTGGGCTAACATCAAAGTATTGGCCAGGACTTCATTCCTTCTGGAGGCTCTAGGAAAATACTTGTTTCTTGCCTGGTCTGGGTTATAGCCACAGCTTGGATGCCTTAGCTTAGGGCACCTTCCCTCATCTTCAAGCAGTGGTCAGATCATGCTGCCCTTTCTTTGACCCTTCTTCCTCTCTCTCCCTTCTGTAAGGATGCTTGTCATGACATTAGGTCCACCTGGGTGATCCAGGATAATGTTCCCATTTCTAGACCTCCAATGTAATCACATCTTCAAAGTCCCTTCCACTATGTGAGGCAAGATATTCCGTATAAAGGAACAGGTTCCAGAAATTAGGATGTGGACATCTTTGGAGGTGACATTACTCTGCCTACCATATTGTTTATCTGAAATCCAAATTTCAGTGGTGCCCTATGTTTTTATTTACTGAGCCTGGTAACCCCCATCCAGGGTTTACATTTTACTCAGAGGAAAAACCTACTTCCCTCCATCAATCTAGAAGGTCCCAAGGTGTGACCAAGTACTCACTCCATTCTCGACACACACACACTGGCCTTTCTGTTCCTCAGACCCCTTCAAGCATGCTCCCTTCACAGGGCTTTGAATGGCCTTCTCCTCATACTCCCCCCACCCACTGGCTTCAGAGCCTGGAGGAAAAGTCATCTTTCCTATGGAACTTTCCAACCAACCATGGGCCCCACATTCTCCCTCACTTCATTGTTCTCTGTAGCACTAAGAACCATCTGAAGGGCTCTGTATCCTGCTCATGTGTCTTGCTGATGATGGTGTCTATTTCTTTTCACTCTTTGGCCATGATGGTAGGGTTTCCAAGAGGATTTGATTCCCTAATACATCTTCCATGCCTAGCCAGTCCCTACCACAGCAGAGGAGCTCAGTAAATATCCGTTGGCTAAACAATGAACAAATGAACAACCTATTTCTAGAGTGGGTGAAGTTATGGCAAATCTTCGTCCTTCCAGATCTAGGAAGTACATGGTTGACTTTACTTTTCTACATTGAAGTCTAAACAAAGTATTTTAATAAGCTTATCTAAAAATAGGATCAATCCATGTTTTGTGATATATAGGAATCTATTAATGATAACATAAGATTGGCGGGTAAGTAGGTGTTGCCTGTTGCAACAACTGCTCCTCCTTTGCTCCTAAACCCCTGGTGGGGTGCTGAGCTATATCTGTCATATTTCTCTTTTTAGTTGCTAGGCTTGATTCCAGAGAGTTAAAATTGTCACATGGTGTTTGTGCTCAAACTAATAAGAATAGTAATAAAAATAAACAAGCCTTAAAAAGTAACTTTTCAAAGCCTTCAGATTCCTTTCTTTTTAAGTGTGGAGTACTTCTTTACTAAATCTGCTAACTATGAAATTTCTGTAGATTTAAGTCATATCATTCTAGGGAATTTAAATAGAGCTTTTTCTTAGGGTCACAAGGCCATAACGAGAATTGAAGGAGGATAAGAAGAGATTCCACGGGGGTTCACACGTGGAATCCTAGCACTCTGATTGCTTGAGCTCAAGAGTTCAAGACCAGCCTGAGCTAGAGTGAGACCCTGTCTCTACTAAAAATAAAAAAGCTAGCTGGGCGTTGTGGCAGGTGCCTGAGTAGTCCTAGCTACTCAGGAGGCTGAGCCAAGAAGATGGCTTGAGCCCAAGAGTTTGAGCTAGAACGCCTAGGTACTAGGGAACCAGAGTGAAACTGTCTCATAAAGAGAGAGAGAACTGAGTCTTCCCTTCAAAATAAACCTTTTGAGAAAGTAGCTCTGGGAACTTGATTCCATATTTGGTACAACAGACCAGAGTCATGTGGACTATACGTTGAACCAACATTTTAAGCAATAAAATAACAAATACATAAGCAATATGACAATAAGCCTTCCCAGAAAGGAAACAGATTTCAAAATACCCCCAAAGGAAATAGTGACAAAAGATTAGAAGTTTCCAAAATACTAAGTCTCTCAATAACTATTGGAGTGAATGAGTGAATGAACATACCTATGAATGAAAGAACCGAACAGGGACACGTGGGCTTGCCCTAGAGGGGCCGTGTCTGTAACTCCCCATGCACACTCTGTCTTGCCCTCATTATCACTTCTGACATAGATAGTGTCTTTTATCTCAGGATATAACCAGATCAAAGCCCTCGGCCCAGACATTTTTATAGAATACAGACAGTAAACATTTATGTAGACAAGGATGCCTCCCTCTCCAAATGGTTCCATGATTTATCGTAGAATCCAAAGCATTTCAAAAGAATATTTTTGCTCCTGCTGATAGGGGGAGCAAGCCATCCATGTGTTGCTCACACTGGCCAGAAAAACATAGTTCCATCCAGTTACTCGTTTCCCACCTCCTCCAGCCAGTCCAGGCCTCTCCTCTCTTCAAATTCTATTGCACTCAATAGATGGAACTTGACATTTTGACACTTACCTGCATCTTATTTTAAATCTTCTCCCTTAAAGCATAGGTCTTGGCTACCCCACAAGACCGGACAGGGCTTTGGACAGTGAAGAATCAAAGACTTTAGACTTTATAATTTAGTTAATGATTTTGTATGCAGTCTATGGCATTATATTTCTACCCATGCACTAGGAAAAATAACACATACTTTGTGTGTTGTTGAGAGAATCATAAAAGCTAACGTATGGGAGAGGATTAACATTCAGCCACGATATGGTACGTACACAAAACGTATTTATTTTTCTCTTCAAAACACAGAAGTTATGAATCATGTCACCCACAACTTAGGGCCAGGCATGGAGTAAGTGCCAAGTAAATAGTGATTGGCTGTTTGTTTGATCATAATTTAATTGTTGAGCTTGGGAAGCACTTCAAATTTCTCACTTTGGGTTCCTAGTCAAAAGTCAATTAGAGTTTTGCCTTTTGTTTGGTGCCAGCCTGTGAACTATAAATAGGACTCTTCTCATCCCAGTAGGTCCCTCTCATACTTGAGAGAGGAGTTTAGAGAAGGTGGTTTTCTAGAGGCAGTTTATTGAAGACATTTCCCTGCTGAGCACCCCTGAAAGGATACCCTTCTTGCAGTGTCAGAAGACTGATTTCTTCTTAAGAACAATAAAAGCCTTTCTGCTTTCAAAGCACCTGTACAAACCAGGGAATGAATGTAAACATACCTGGGTTTTTCATTTATTGAAACTATCAGAAAAGAGCTTGCCACAATTAAAATAATGCCGTTCCACCAGAAAGGAATGTGTGTGCTTAATGTAAAACAGTTTCTGTGCTTGCTAACCCCCAGGTCTAAACCTGCTGGGGCTCTGGTTTCCTTGTGTACTTCAGGGGTGCCTGCTGTAGGGGTGAACCACATTTGCAGGACAGTGGGTATGGGCGGTGAACAAAGGCATCCCCAAAGCTTAGCCTTGCTCTGTTTAACTAGAACTAGAACATGCATTCCTGCCCCACTGTGAACCCAGAGGCAGGGAAGGGGGGAGAGCATAGGTGAACTACTTAGAAGGACGGATTTCCCCAGTATATCTGCTGCTTTTTATTTTATTTTATTTTATTTTATTTTATTTTATTTTATTTTATTTTTAGAGACAGAGTCTCACTTTGTCGCCCATGGTAGAGTGCTGTGGCATCACAGCTCACAGCAACCTCCAGCTCTTGGGCTTAGGTGATTCTCTTGCCTCAGCCTCCCAAGTAGCTGGGACTACAGGCGCCCGCCACAATGCTTGGCTATTTTTTTATTGCAGTTTGGCCAGGTCCAGGCTCAAACCTGCCACCCTCAGTATATGGGGCCAGCACCCTACTCACTAGGCCACAGGCACTGCCCGTCCGCCATTTTTTAAAAATCATGTATTTGGTTATAGGCCTTTGTGACTAATACTTATTGGCAACTTGCACTTTTCAAATGCCTTCACACTTATACACCCACTCATATTATGTAAAAATCAGATCATGTTTTTGTTTTAAAGCAACATAATTCAGCCTGACTGCTCACCTGATTCACATAACCAGCTTCAAATGCTTTCTTTGTTCAAAAAGTGAAGATTTATCATCATTGAAGATTTTTGAAAGGCAACGAGGTAGACTCATTATCATTCCCAGCATCACGGAGCGTACTTAGGTGAGCTGTCATGTGACAATGCCATATTTTTGGAACTTAATTATTCAATGAATTAACTAAATGTATCATTCCATTTTCATGGCATCTTTATGAGGCAGGAAATATTATTATTCCTATTTTACAGGTAAGACTACTAATCTCCAGAGAGGTTAGGGCACTCGTCCGGAGGTCATACAGCTAGTACTTGGCATACTAAAAAATAAGTGATATTAATATCCTAGGGCTTCCATAACAAAGTACCATCAATCGGGGGCTTAAAACAATAGGAACACGGTTCTGGAGGCTGGAAGTCTGAACTTGAGATGTCAGCAGGGCTGTGCTCCTTCTGAGGCTTCTAGGGAAGGAGCCTTCCTTGGCTCTTCCAGTTTTTGGCAGCCCCAGGCATTCCCTGGTTTGCAGCAGCAACACTCCAATCCCCACCCTCCTCTTCACGTGGCCTTGTGGCCTGGGTGTCCATGTGTCTCTGTGACTTCACTCGCTCTCTCCCTGTGTGTCTGCCTCTGTCTCTGTATCCAAACTTCCCTCTTCTTAGAAGGACACAAGTCATCCTGGATTAAGATCCACCCTAATCACCTTGCCTTGATTAAACCTGCAAAGACTCTCTTTCCAAATGCGATGACATCACACTTACAGGTGCTGGGGGCCACGGGGAGGACAGCAGCGTTTCTTTCTCCAGGGGACATAATTCAACCCCTCACCCACAACCAGTCCATCTGGCTGTACAATCTATTTTTTAATGCATACTTTCCTTTAGGCAAATTCCTAAAGATTTTGCTCTGTGGAAATGAAGAGGATTCTCAAGGTGCTCATGTAGACACATGACTTCTGACCGTCTTCCTTAACAATCACCTGACTTTAGAGGCAAACCCACGCAAACCGGGACTCCACTCAACAAAGACCATAGGTCTGTTACAAATTCTTATTTGAGATTCCTTTCTCTCCTAAATTTTCACAAAAGCTGCTTGGCCTCTGAGGCCCTGGAACAAGAGAAAATGGGGAGTTCCTCCAGGGTCTTGCTGCAAACTGACCCCAGGGAGCTGGGGCAGTTGCTATAGAGGACCGAGGCTGCTCTTTTTCAGGCAGGGGGCCAAGCTTGCTGAATCTTCAGCGTCTGAGCCCTGCAGCCTGGGAGTTCTTCACCTGTCTCTAATCCTCTGGGCACAGATCCCTGCCACTAGACTGCTGGGGTAGCCAGACTGGAATCTTTTTAAAGGTTAGCAAGTTTGTCTGTTGCCATCTGTCTTTCCCTGTGTGTGTGTGCTCGCTCATGATTCTGTACAATGTGCAAATTTAGAACTTACTTAGAACAATGCTGAGGGAACAAACTTCAGCTCTGCCTTACCCTGGAACCCAGGGACACAGGAGTTCCTTAGGCTCTCAAAACTTTGAGGCAGCAGGTAATTGTCGCTGAACACAATGATACCAGTAACTGGGGCAGAATTTTACAGGTATTGGAAACCACTGTGTTCAAACTCTGATTTTTTTTTTTCTCTTGATGGAATTGAGGACCACAAATTTTAAATGCATGACCCAAGGTCATCCAGCTTTGAGGCAAAGCTGATGTGAGGACTTACCTATCCCTAAATCCCAATCCAGGGCTCTCTCCAATAAACTAATGAATTGGTACATTTTATAGAGCTTTTCCCCTTTCAAAGGGCTTTCAAAGAGCATTTCATCTTTTCGTCCCAATAACAGTAGTAAGAGAATTGATTTGACTCCATGAAGAGTAGCTCAGCACCCAGTGTATGTTCTTCTCTCCAACCAATCTGGATTTAATTTTGCAAATGTTTTCTCTCTATTCTTATGTGGTTTTTTTATTCCTCCGTACCTTTGTATTTTGCTCAGGGGTAGCAAAGTTCATCTTGTGTTCCACTCAATGAATGGTTTGGTTTCTGATAAGAATCATATCTTCTCCTATGCTTCCTTGAAGTTCCAGAAGTAATACATTGCAAAGCCACCACCCAAGTTCTTATAACTGGCAGTCACTACCTTTATTACTTTAGAACCTTCTACCCACATTTTTAATTTTACGCTCACCTACATACCCCTGGTGTTTGTTGCTATGCTATGAGGTGTATTAAAGAACAAAGGCTTTGGGTGATATATGTGGGTTTGAATCTGGCTTTGTCACTTACTGGCCATGGGACTGCTGTATTCTCACAGGTACAAAAAACAAGCAAAACCACAGAATATGTAATATTTCATAGAAAGATGTGGTGTTGCTTTAATTGGATGGCAAAGATTTAGTCCCTCACACATAGTAGGTATTCAATAAATACTAGTTCCTCTCTAAGAAACCATACTTAAAGGTTGTAACGATGGGCCAAACATTACCTTGGTTAATGTTTGAGATGATTCAAATTACAAAACCATGAAGGTGGGGCACGTGCGGTATTAGCCTTAAGATTAATAGCCTTTACACTCTGTAAATGAGGTGTGTGGATTGACAGGGGAGCCAATATGTCCCAGGAAGGTAAGATTACACAATGTCTGACAGCTCTGATATCAGCTCTGATACCATACGATTCTAGTGATGTTGATTGTGAAAGCTTTTTAGAAGAGGCTGGAAAAAATTAAGACACTAAGAGAAAGTTGGAGATGGTAAACTATCATTGACTAAAAGAAAACTATCAATCTATCCTATGGTGGCACTTCCTTAATAAACATTAACCCATTTAGTCTTCAGAAGAACCCTATAATGTAGGAATTATTATCCCATTTTTCAGATGATAAAACTGAGGTTCCACTTGGTGTAGTGGTTTACCTCAAAGTGTGCAGTCAGTATGTGATGGAGGGAAATACATTACTTCACTTTCCATGATGTCTCTTTATGAAGGCTGTGTTGTGGGTGGGCCTGGCAACATGCAGATAGAGCTTACACTGAAGGTTTGGTGAATAGGACTCAGGGAAAGCTTAGGAGTCCCAGTCATTGCTTCCTTCGCCTGAGTACATTAGCAAATGGCTGTTCAGAAAGCCACCAGAAGAGGGTCACCTACATCCCACTGTGTTGTTTGTTTGAGATGATATTATGGTGATGATAAATGTTTGTGTCCCTGTAAATTCACATATTGAAATTCTAACCTCCAATGTAGTGGTATTTGGAGGTGATTAGGTCATGAGGATGGAGCCCTTCTGAATGGGATTAGTGCCCTTATATAAGAGACCCCAGAGAGCTCCCTGCTTTTTGTAGCAGCCAGAACAAACTAAGACAAATGATAGATGATGTAGGGAGACATTATTGGCCAAAGGGATTGAAATCAGTAGGCCTCCTTGTTGAGGGCATGGCCAGATGGGTGCTCAGAGTAAATGTTGTTGACAGATCATGACAGTCACCTCCCTGACCATTAGAACAAGCCCTGACAGTAAATGCCAAGTGGATATGTACTCATGTTTGTAATCTATCATGGCTGATAAATAGTTCCAACTGAACTATTTCCAAATTATTTCTAGGGAGTGAATCAGACAAAATTGCTAACACTACTCAGAAATGAGAGGGATTAATTATGCATAATATTTATCATGTCTTTAAAATAATGTAATTTTCATTACCATCTTTGCAATGTATTTCTTTTAAAGACTGCCACATTTTGTGTATTTGCTTCACAAATTACCTGTAAGATATATGTATTTATATCCAAATTTCTTGAAAGAAAAAATAAGGATCGTCACAGGGATTTCTGTTTGGAGAAAAGTCAGATCTTTATAGGCAGTTTTGGAAAAGTCATATTTTAACTTAGTGTTTTTATCTCTCAAATAATCTATTAAAATATTTTTCAGATACACCTGAAATTGATAATTTCAATTCTTAGATATCTTGGAGTCTATAAATGCTGACTTTAAAAAATCTGAATTGCTGTAACTATAAATATTTCTTCCCCTGAAAAAAACCAAGATGTGTCTAATCATATCCAAACCATATGCCTAAATCATTGCTGATTTCTACCCAGTCCAAACCAATAACAGCTTACACTTGAGTTAAGAAAATCTTCACTTTAGGTTTGTAGAGCTTGCTTGGATGAGGACCAAAGACTACCATGAATCTATGGTCTAATGGGTCTCTCTTCAAAATGAACCGTATCTCTTGAGATTATCCACTAGCCCTACATAGGATCATTTTTTTTTCTACCAAATAAGAAGCTATTTCGAGAACAAAAATAGAAAAACATCTATTTTTCTTTGTTACATCTTTCTTTTGTTTCCATTTTATCAAATACCATCTGGAAAACATGGAGAGATATACTATGTGTGATATATGAACATGTTCAGCATTATTGTGGGGATGAAGAGGGAATTTAAAATACAGTAAAGAGAAAATTCTAGGATGAGCTGGTGAATTTTAACAAGCTAATGAGAGGACCATGAGCCAACCCAGAGTATTCTCTAAAATTGTTATGTGGATTCCACTGTTTTTGCTCTATAAGCATTTGCTGGATTTTAGAATTTATCCAAGTACGTTATTGAAAATATAGAAAGATACCATAGTAATTGAAGATAGGCTGGATTTGTCATTCCTATAGAATTTAGGTAGCAATTGAAAATATTATAGGCAGTTGGTCTAGAGTTTCATTTATGCTAGTTCCATAAATTGTGTGTGAGATCTTTCAAGTTCATATTATTTTAATCTAAGTCACTCCTAGGATTTGGAAGAAAAATGAATGATTGTTTTTGATACCACCATGCTATATTATTGTGGCATTTGTCCTCAATTAGTAAGATCTCTTCTTTTCCAAGTGTACTTCTAATGGCTAAGTAATAAAAGCCACCCATTTCTTAGAAATTGTCTGTTTTCTGATGGTGACAGTTGGAGGATTACGGAACAACCAATATTTAGCTGTCCCTGTGCCATGCATACACTTCAAAGAGCATGAATCACTCTTTAAAAGATCACATCCTTCTTGGGCTTTTGGCGTTTGTGTCCTGGGATGGTTTAGGGTTGACCCTGGACAGCACTCATGGCTATTAGTTCACCGTGTTCTTAGGAGGCATTTGAAGTCAGCTGGTGCCCTGCTGATGGAGCTGCTGAGTTCAGCATCACATCAACATAATTTCATGATGCGTTTGCACCGAGGGCTTCTGTGCTGTTTCTGAGTGAAGTAAGCACTTTTGGATCAAGAGTTGACACTGCTATCTGCTTGTTCCCCACTTAGCAGGATGCTCTGAGTACTTCTACCTCTTAGACATTCTTCTCTTTTATTTTTTCCACCAATGATACATGCTAATGTGCATGATTGCTGCTAATTGTTCAATGGTTTAGAATATGAAATACAGCCAAAAGGTTTTCTTTGGATACACTAATAGTGTAAATCAAAGGGTTTCCTGCAAATAAAGCTATAAAGTACTTTTTACTAAAAGGATGAAGTTTATTGGTTTCCTTAAACTACTAAAGTTGGTTTCATTCATCTTGGGACACTTCATATTTAAGTGGACTTCTTAACACTCATTAACACGAATAATACAGTTCTCTCTACTTTTATTTGAAGAGCTGTTTCCTGAATTAAAATCCTAAAAATGTGTATTCACAGTGGAGAAACAGCTTCATTTTGACAGTAGAGGTTGAGTATCCATTATCCAAAATACTCAAGACCAGAGATGTTTTGAATTTTGGATTTTCGGGGATTTGGAATACAGTACAATTCTGTGTGATGACCACATAAGAAACTGTAACACACTGGTCAACACACACAGGTGGTCAACATAAGGATCCAGGCCTTTTGTACTGACATGTGCATATGGTGCCTGTCCAGCCTGTGAAAATTAGGTCAACTTAAGGAGGTGGTCGATGTAGGGAGGTGTTAACTATGGAGGCTCTACTAAAATTTCAGTATATGCTCCAGTGAGCATTTCCTTTGTGTATCACATTAGCACTCAAAATATTTCAGATTTTGGAGCATCTTGGATTTCTTTTTTCTTTTCTTTCTTTCTTTCTTTATTTCAGACAGAGTCTCACAATGTCACCCTTGGTAGAGTGCTATGGCATCACAGCTCACAACAACCTCAAACTCTTGTGCTTAAGCGATTCTTCAGTTTCCCAAGTAGCTGGGACTATAGGCACCCACCACAACGCCCGGCTAACTTTTTGTTGCAGTTGTCATTGATTTTTTTAGTTGGCCCGGGCAGGTTTTGAACCTTCCAGCCTGGGTGTATGTGGCCAGCGCCCTGCCCACTGAGCTATGGGGACTGCCCATCCTGGATTTCTGATTTTCAAATATGGGATGCTCAACCTGTAATAATCGCATGGTACTAAGACTGATCCCTACTGTATAACTAGAGGCCAGTTATGCACCCAAAACATGGAATTTGGTAGAAGAACCAATGATGTTCCTTGTTACATGGGACAGAGATGTTTTCCTTTCAGTCCCATTCTTTCCTGGGAGCAGACCCTGATTTGTGGGTATCCATGAACTTCACATCCCAGTACTACCACATCCTCTGTCACTACAGGTAAGTTACCAAATTGGTTTGGGCTTTGACTTCTTTGTCTGTACAAGGTTAGTTCCTTTCTCTCCTGCATAAGGTTGCTGAGATACTTAAGTAAGACTATGAATGGAAAAGGTCTGGCAGAGTAGTAGGTGGCATTCGATCAATGTTAGTTTCCTCTTTCCTCTAGAAAATGGTCCTATGACTATGCTTGATGGAGCAACAGGAAGCAGCATCCACCAGAGGCACTCTCCTCATTCCAGACCCACTAACATTACTCACGTGTCCACACACACCCCCTGAAGGTTTTTCATGGTTTGTCATGGAGTCTGAAATTCTACATTGGTGGTCTAGCCCTTTGGATGAAGAGGTAAGATTGCATTACTGTTGAACAATAGTCAATCCTTCTTCTGAGGGGAGAAGATTAAATAAATGTAGGTACCTCCTGAGGTCAGGCTTGGCCATGCTAGCTGCCTTGGCCAATGACAGGGGAGGGGAAGCGATGTGTGTCACTTCTGCACAAGAGCTCGTGAGCCAGATTGTGCCTCACCCTGTGCTATTTCCCTGGGTCACATTCATAGGCAAGGTGTGAGTTGGTGCCAGCCTGGGTTCCACAGTGGGAGCACCAGGGAACAGAGCATACTTCTCTCATTGACTCACACTGGACGTGTCGTGAGTGGTAACGATCCTTCCTACGTTTAAACCTCTGAGATCTGGGGTCGCTTGTGAGTGGAGGCTAACCTAGCTATCCTGACTGAGGCAGGTGAGAATCATGGCTTGCAGGCCTTTAAGTGTACTTCACTGAAATTCAAGTAGTCCTGAGAGGAGCAGCAATTTCAGCCTTTACCTTATAATAGCTTAAAATAGGAAAGAGTTCAAAGGTCAGGAGAGCAGCAATTGCTGTGAATGTGACACATGAAGGAAATTTGAAGGACAGAAGTGCTGAAAACAAAAAGAAATACTGGGGCCTACCGAAACAGACGACGCAGTCTTCTTATAATGGGCCTTTCCCAGCACTGTCTGTGCCGGAGGAGGGCAGAGGTGGCAGTGGGCACCTGACATAGAGGTATTTAATGGGGACCAAGATAAACATATTTTAATAAGGCCTGGTGGGGTTATGTAAATGATTTGGGGTTTAACTTTCAGTTTTAATTTAAAAAAAAAGTCCAATTAGTCTCAAACTCTAATTACCTAGAGCTGTTGTTAAAACACAGGTTGCTGAGCCTCACTCCTAGAATTTCCAGTTCATGAAGTCTGGAGTAGGGCCCAATACATTGCATTCCTAACAAGTTCCCTGGTGGTGCTGGCCAGGAATTATCCCTTGAGAACCACTACCTCAGTTCCATCATGTAAATCAATGATCCTTTCTTTAAAAAGAGCAAAAGGAGACAGCTGAATGGTGGGAGTTACCTTGCTGAGAGTCAAGCTTGTTCTTCCTTTCACCTGTTAGATCAGATAGATACTCTGTCAGGTGACTCCTGGATGAACTGGCTTGAGCCAGCCACCCAATCCTTCCTTCCCAGGAGACAATGCCATCGAGGACATACTTGGATGTTCCAGAGTGTCCCACTGTATTATCTGAGGATGAATATCTCAGTGACATGTTCAGAAGTCTTGATAAGGGATGAATAGATGACCAAGTCAAGCCTGGGAAATTTTAGGCATGTCAACTCAGAGAGTGGAGGGAGAGGAAATCTTTTCTCCCATTCATAGACCACAAGGTACACAGAACTCCCCTGCCAAAGTGAAGAGCAGGAAAGGCCGTATTGGTAGGGAGCGTATGGAACTATAGGTTCCAAAAGACTCCATGCATAGGAAACGTTGCATAATGACAGAGATTTTGGACTATGTTCACTGTGAGTGGGAGAGAACACTTTGTGAGTGTAAAGAGGTGGCCAACATATAGAGAATATTTGGTAAGTATTTTGTAAAATTTTGTCGTAAATATTTTATAAACAAAGCTATAGTTACCTACAATTTTCCATTTTCCCCTGTGTGTGTCAACTTTTGGGACACCCACTGCTTACCAAGAACTATGTGTAAATAGGATGAGATCAAAATTAATTTTACATTCCAGAAGGGTGACAATGCCATGAGTTTCTCTCCCAGTTCAGCAAGGAAAAAAAAAATCTCAGAATCTATGAAAATATCTAGGAAGCTGATGTGACCATCGCAGGATTGCTGTTTTTCCAATTTGTGGTTTGGGAATCAGAGATGAAAAGTAATCCAGGCGTTCACAGAGCCACTCAGAGAGACACAGGAACAGAAAATGAGCTACCTATTAAAAAACAAAGAATTATGTCAAACTAATTTAAAGATTGTAAAGCTAATTTAGAGTTTCACAAGACAAAGTTAATTTTGGAATATATTATGTGCAGCAATCTAAAAAAATTATACAGTTTCTTTTAAAATGGATGGAATAAACTATATATATATATATATATATATATATATATATATGGTCATCAAACACATTTATTTTTGCAGGGATAACAAGACAATGCTAGATAAAGAAAGTTCTTCCTTTTGAACCAAAACTAATTATTTTCACAGGGGAAGGGTGGTTTTTGCCTCTTTTCTGCAAATAGTAGCTTCTATTTTTGTGTCCCCTCTGAATCTCTTGATGTTTGGCCAGCACCATATTTCTTCTAGAAACCATAGAATTGATAATGTAAATGGGACTTCAGTATAAATAAAAGGAGGAAATGGTCTGCCCGGAAATGGACTGAACCTTTGCAGGAAAGTCTTCTTTGCATAGAACTAAAGTAACTCTCCATATTGTTACTTTATATTAATGACCCAGAGTGGTTATAACTTGTGACCAACTGTGAAACAACATTGTTTTAAAATTGAGTATCTTCTAGAATGAGGGAAAATAGCCAAGGGTAGAGCAAGCTAATGAGGATTAGGAGGAATCACAGTGTTTGTGTGACTTCCAGAGAGAATAGGTGAAACTCTTACCAGTTAACTCCCTGTTCTTTTAGGGAGAATGCTGGAATGGCCTAAAGTCCCCTGGCTTACTTATATAAAAGAACAAAGAAGCAAGAATTGTTTTCCAGGCTTCTCCTTTGATTACCTCGGATCATGCAAGGCTGCAACGTGGGCTCTGTGGCCAAAGGCATTTTTACCTTCAAACCCACAGTGTTCTCTGGAAATCACACAAACCCTGTGATCCCACCACTCACATCTACAAAAAATTATATTTTATAAATGCATTGATATAAAAGAAAAACATATTAGTGCACTTATTATGATATATTCATTATTATCATATTCAAGTTTTCTGATTTTAGAATAAATTAATATTAAAGCAATTACATGGACTCCTAAAAACTCTGCAACCTCTAGTCAACATGCCTGCTATGCCTAATGGGTAAATCCATTCCCAGATCACGCTTGGCTGCCAATTAAAAAAAAAAAATCCTCACTAACAGAATGGCTTCTCCATTAGCACATGGTGTATATGTAGGAGAATGAGAGCATTGCAAAGCAGCACCCCAGCCGACCCACTGGTACATGTGGGAGCCCCGCCACGTCCATCCTCTATCAGCAAAACCCAACACATACATGAAAAGTAAATAAATGTTTTTTTCTGCCACTGAGTTTTGGGGGGGAGGTTGTTATGCAGCGGTAGCTAATTGACAGAGAGAGTCTCAGCAGCTGGTCTATGGAGTTGGATTTATTTATTTATTTGTTTTTTCGGCATACAGGGTAAAACCATTGGGGGGTTTTCAGCAGGGGAATGCACACTCTGAGTTTCTTTTGACAAAGTTCAATCTGGGTGTGGGAAAGAGATTAGAGAGAATCCAGAGTGGAGGACAGGAAACCAGTAGGAGGCTGTTGCAATAATCCAGCTGAGGAAAGATGACAGGATGGCGGTAGGCCGGGGCCGGGGTGGGAGTGGAGGTGGAGAGGAAAGGATGGGAGTGCAGGCCGCATTCAAGTTCTCCCGTAGGCCCTCTGGAAGATGAGAAAGCCACAAGGAATTATGAAACTGTGCTATGCCTCGCTTGAAAAGAATGAGAGGTGGATTGTTTCTGGAGGCAGGAATGGAGAGGTGGTGGATTTTCTGATCCCACCCCAAAAATGCTGCTGAATGTTCCTAAACTCACGGAGGGCCAGATTCAACTTTTGAAATCTGCTTGTGGGAATCAAAGATGATGGCAGAAGCAGATGGCTGTGAAGCATGCTCGGGTGCAACGTTTGGTGGGTTCTATTTTAACAGGATGGTAACGGAGCTTTCGGAGCTTGTCTGGCCTATGCCCTCCTCAAGTCTTCATCCATCTAGCTCTCTGTCTTCTCTCCATTTCTATAATTTGCAACAATTTGATTTTCCCCCAAGAAAATCTACTTTCAGAAAAAGTTGCTTGTTTATCTTTAGTTTAGCCAAAGAGATGTTCCAACAGAACCACACCATGCTTTTGCTTTGCCATATCATACAATTATAACATGCCATTCATTATAAAATTCAGGGAGACATTTCACAAGTGGATTCTTAATTCATTTCTGAGAGGAATGTAGGATTCATGGTGGTTATGCACAGCTTTCTTGTTCCAAGGAGAGAACTGAGGGATGATGTGGCAAGATACCTCCCCCAAAACAACTGAGGCACATTGAAGGCGCTCAGACCCCTCAATTCCTAGTGGACTAGGGCCCCAATATGCAAATACGGCAGGAATACATTATGCACAATTTAAATCTATGATGTAACTCGGAAAAACATTGATCTTTCTTAACTAGTTTTTCACATTAGTATTGCCATTAACATTGATACAAAATATTTAAAATAAATCCAAATAACAACACATTTTATTAGGACCAGGATCACGTAAACAAAACGATCTTCTTGCAGAAAGGTTTCATTTTATGGGAAGCATTCATTCACTGGTTAAAAGATAATTAAACATTGCCAAGAATACTATAGAAGAGGGAAATCTAAGTATGGTTGAGGGAGAAGAATGAAGTTTCTGAAGAAAACCAGTGACAATCTCTTAGCAATCAGCGTAATGTCATGTTATTTCAAATTTTATTATATTTGTGTTTTGGTATGTTTTGTACTTGGTCTTTATGTTCAGAATTATTTATATTTTGTGTTCTCATGTTAATGTTAGTCAGCATGATCTGAGTGATATTTACATGTGTCTGTTGATACAAATGGGAATAGTTGTATTTATTTTGGGGGTAGGACCTAAAAAATTGGCCAAGTCATTTGTTCTTTTTAATTTTTCCTCACAAACTGTTTTAGTCTTTGAAACTTTCACGTGTTTGGCATCACTCAACTCTCTGCTGTGCTTTATTCCTTATTAAGAAACTCAGCCCTTAATTAACTTGCTATCCCTTTATTTGAAACTTGTTCCATTTGATAACTTTTTGTTGCTTCTAGAATGGCTGGAGCAGGCTTGTGTGGGTTTCCATAACACAAAAGCCAGATGGATTTTTTAAAACAGATAAATTTAGTCTTGAATAGAGAACTGTGAAAAAAAAGAGAGAGAGAGAAAAGAATCATTTAAAAAACCCACCAAACAAAACAAAACAAAAAATTCTTGGTACTGATAAAACCAGTGAGAAATCACAGATTCTCAAATTAGGGGGTAAGCAAAACTTTTTTTTTTCCTTCCCCTCCTCCCCTCCTTCTACTTTTTAATTTGTTTTGGGCTTAAGAATTGAAAAGATCTGTTCCCAATTAAAAGCGGATCACATTTGGGTCTGAGGGGGAGTGAGCCGCGGCATGATGTGAGGAGAAGACAGAAGGCTGCGGATAGATGGAGCCCCTTTGATAACCAACACCGCTCTCTGTGTGCTAATTTGCAGAGTGGGGAAAATATTGGCATGTTGCCTTCAGAATCCCTTGGAAGAAAAGCATTAGAGATATGAAAACATAAAATTCTGTCTAAAGAGTTTACCTTATGTAACAAATTTATTAGGCCATCTCAGCACATGAGGGGTATAAAAATGAAACTGTTTTCTACTTATCCAACAACAGCCCCTCAAGTAGGATATGAGGAGCCATCTTTCCCACTGGGAAGTAACTCCCTTCATGGCAACGTGGCCAGCTCCTGGAACGTTCCTGTCACTTTTGGTTATTAGAATAGTTTATTTTGTTACTTAAGACTCAGTTGCATTTATTTTGATACCTCAGTCTCAGATCAAATTCAAAGCTATGTCCTCTCCCCAGAGTGTTAACTTTTTGAGTTTGTGACCCCAGTGGCTTGAAGATTAACGGGTCTGCTCTTCACATTCTCACCTCTTTCCCCCTCTCTTTGAACTCCTTTCTGCAGACTTCACGTGCCTCCTGGATCCTCCTCCAGCTCAGAGAAGATGAGGATGGACTGGGGTGTGTTGGTAGGAAGGTGTGTTGATTGAGTTCTTCCTCGGGTTTTCTCTGCTGTTGGGGTTCTCAGTTTGTGTGGCAGCCACCATGGAGGTGGAGTATGTGTTTGGGGGACAGTATTCGGCTTCACCCTGGCCCTCTCTGTCTTGGGGAACCCCCACCTGCACCCTAGAAGGAAGTTGTGGCTGAACATCTGTGATGAACGTCTCCACCTCCTTGACTGCGCTGGGCTCATCTGTTGCTTGGTCCTATGGCTACCCTGGATGGTTCTCTCTCTGATCCTTGTTCCACCACCTTCCGTGGTTTTCCACATATCAGAGCCCTCTTCTGTGTTTCCCAGGTCCACACAGATTTGAGATGAGATGAGGCTGCCAACATCTCCTTTCCAGGTACATGGCATGACAAGCCCTGTTGACTTAAGTGACGCATCTAGAACCTGGAACAACTGTCCTCAGGAATCCCCGCTCTCTACTGTTTCTCACTCTCTCTCAAACAAGCACTGGCAAATTTTATTAAAGAAAAATTTTGCATGGCTTCTTTCCCCCAGTCTGTTCTGGCACACTTCTAATGATCAGTGGTAGGCAGTGTGCATGCTCTGTGGGATTTCCTGCACTCTGCGCCCGGTTCAGTGCTGTTGCCACTGCAGTGATGGACACCAGCTTTGGCCAACATGGTGTGGTCCCCACTTCAGATTTGCTTACAGCTGGGCACTTGGTGAGGATGATCAATCTTGCTTTGCCTTGCTCCGTCATTTTCAGAGTCTCTTTATTCCTCAGCATATACTTTCCATTTTTCTTAATGAGTTGGAGCCTAGAGTTGATCAACTCCAGTAGATTTTTCTAAAAAGCAAACATTAAACATGGGCCTAAAGGCCTCATTTGCGACTATCTTTATTAAGCTGAGCCCCTTAATAAAACCTCTGGATTCTAGGGGCCCAAGCCACTCTCCAAATGCCAGTGTACATGCTGTGGCCGCAGGGGGCTCAGATCTGCCCACCCGGGCTGAGGCTCATTACTCTGTGTGAATCATGGACACTGTTGTCTACACTCCGATATGCACCTCCCAAAAGGCTCCCGGTGACAGGTATCAAATGCATACCCCTCTTTTTTCTCACATTTGCAAGCATCAGAAAATGAAAAGGCTCACATGCCATATTCCTCACTCCCTAATATGCTCTCTCAATGCCCCACCTCTCTGGCTGCACCAGAAAAGACCTTGAAATCTATAGCTCAGCACGCATCCATTCTCTCTGCCTTTCTTAGAGTCGCCTTCAGTATTTATTCATGATTCTTTTTGGATACTGCCTTACTTGGTCTTGAGGAGGGAGCGTCATCATTTACAACTAAAAAAAATAAAAAAATAAATTAAAAAAGAAGGAAAAGACTTCCTTTACTAACATGGACTTCACCAAAGCCTGGTTCCCACCCTCCCATCCCCAAGTCAATTCTCTTCTTAATTTGTTTGACTGGAAGCAGTTGAGACGTGGAGTCTCTACCAAGCCCAGTGGGGAGGTGCTGACTGCCCGGCAATTTCGAGCTCACTTTTGGACTTTGACTGTGTTCTGAGACAACAGGAAACATCTCACTCTACAGCCTATTATATTGGTGTCATGCTTTCTAATTTATTCTTCATCTGAACTCACCAAACTCTTCCTGGTGTTCTTTTCCCCATCCCATTGCTGATTCAGACTGAGGTTGTGAATAAGGTAGCAGTTTCCCAGGCTTATGGGCTGGACTCCCAGTCCTAACAAGTCATGCAAAAATGTGCCCCCCAGGACACACGCACAGAGTAGGATGAAGTACTGGAAAAGACAGTCACGTTGCACATCTGGGCCGTGGCATGGGTCTGGGGCTGACTGGCTGTGACCTCGGTCTCTTTGGTCCTTTAGAAATTTTTCCTCATTTCTAGAACAAAGGTGTGGACTACATTAATAATTTTCAAACATCTTTTTAATAGTATTAATAGAAACCATTTTTTCTCTCTTAATTGGCTGCCAAAATCTAGATCCCCCTCTATTCCCAACTATAGACCCTAAGGGATCTATTTCATGCCCTCATGAAATATGGGGGCTTTGTAGTACAAAGTCTGGGGCCTACTGAAATAGGTCAGGTTGTTCTTCCAACTTTAAGAGTTGTTTTCAGTACGGCTGGCTCTACAAACACTGAGCCTGTGATTAACAAGCAGCTTCATCTTTATATGTATCTGACTTTTCAAATATTGGCTGTTTATTGGTCTAATGATAAGTAAGGCCATTTCTTTGCATATTTTCAAATTGCTATAGCTACTTTTAAAAGTCAAAAATTGGTGCTACTTATGTCTATTCTATATTTGCAAAGTTAAGGCATTGAAAATTGCTGCTGTCATAGCATTAACGGAGAGTTGGACACTAGTCTCTTGGGATTCTCTCTGAAACAAAGAGCTTCATGGTCAAAAAACTGAAAAATGCAGCATTCGATGTCACCCTGTTGGGATTTATCAAGGGCTCAGGGAAGTTCTGTGGCAAAGCAATTTAATTTAACTTGGAGTATTTCCCAAACATTTGACCCCAGATCCACTGTTTTCACAGATACCTTTTTTTTGGTAGAGACAGAGTCTCACTTTATCGCTCTTGGTAGAGTGTCGTGGCATCACAGCTCACAGCAATCTCCAGCTCCTGGGCTTAGGTGATTCTCTTGCCTCAGCCTCCCCAGTAGCTGGGACTACAGGCGCCTGCCACAATGCCCGGCTATTTTTTGTTGCCGTTTGGCCGGGGCCAGGTTTGAACCTGCCACCCTCAGTATATGGGGTCGGCGCCCTAATGACTGAGCCACAGGTGCCGCCCATACCTTTTAACATCCCCTAGAAACAGTGCCCCTTCACATACAGTTTCCAAGTTCGCTAAGAGCAGGTGTTGACATATTTTTTCTATAAAGAGCAAGATGATAAGAATTTTAGGCTCTGTGATTTCACTGTCTCTTTCACAACTACTCAACTTCATCTTTGCAGTGCAAAAGCAGCCATGGACTTATCTAAACAAATGGATGTGGCTTTGTTGTAATAGAACCTTATTTACAAAAACAGGCCAGTGGTACAGGTTTGACCTACCACAGTAGGCTGTGGTTTGCTAACTCTAGTTCTTCCATTAATATTAATAAATCTCAATAAAGTGAGATTTATTCTGAATAGGGAAGACACAAGCTCAAATAGTGAAATAACAGGTTAATTCTTTCTTGAGTACTTACTAGAATTTTGCTGGACTTTGGAGACTAAGCCGTTGAGATTTGTCTTGCCTTGATCATCTTGAGGACTGGAGCAGATGAAATGACTCATTCGGTGCTTCTCATTTTACCTGATATTTATCTAGCTGTGAAATCTTTGCCCAGCTCAGGATCTATTGCTGAACATCAGCCAGTGTCACTGTGATCAAAGACAGACAATTGGAAATGGAGCAACAGGATCAATCACTCAGTATCAACTCAATTATTGTATCTGAATTGAGCCATCTAAATTTTTCATGCTCACAGAAAGAAAATGTTAGAATCAGAGGCATTCAGATGACTCTGGCCATTTTCTCAAAGGTTAACCATGATTAAACACTGTACGAGTTATCTATTTCAGCATAACAAATTACTCTTAAAAACTTGCTGGCTTAAAACAGTAAATGTTTATAATGTCACAGTTAGTGTAAGTCAGGAATCTCTGTGGCTTAGCTCATAGCTTTTCGTTCTCTGGCTCAGAATCTGTCACTAGCGTGTTGGCTGGGGGCTGTGAGGGCTCATCTGGGAGAGAACCTGCTTACAGGCTCACTCACATCGCAGACTTCAGCTTCTCAAAACATCAGTGTTCTCTCACATGGCCCTCTCCTTGGGGATGGCTTCCTCTGAAGGAAAGGTTCAGAGAAAGGGGACACAGAAGACAAGCCAGACAGAAGCCAAAGGTTTTCCCCAACCTAATCTGGGCTGCGGCAGGCACACCATCTCTTTTGCTGTATGCTACTTGTCAAACACACGTCACTGGTTCCAGCCCACTCAAGGGAGGAGACTTCACAGAGTGATGCCAGGAGTACGGGTTTCCTGGTAGAGGCTGTCGACTGCATATACTAAATTCATTAAGGCATTTTTACTATTTCTCTGTGCAGAGAGAGTTCAAAGTCTCCAGCCTTGAGTAGTAGAGGAAGATGTCACAGCCAGTGAAAGCATTAGGCTGTGTCTTTATGAGGCTCATGATGAGGACCAGAGAACAGATGAAGTGTATGTGTTGCAAGGGGGTGAAGGTGGGGTGGGGAAGAAAAGAAAGACAAGGGGGAATTCATGGAGGCATTTTCTTGGAGTAATATATCCTCCTTTGGAAGGATGGGAGCAGAATGAAAGCTTCCTGCTAGGGGACTCCTAAAATTTCTTCCTATTCCCACTTATTCCTCAATTTTGGGAGGTAAAAAGGTACCTCTTATTCTTCACTTACACACACTTATCATTCAGTAAGTACAATCTATTCTTTGCAGAGTAATCCGATGAAGTTTTATAATTTTTATTGATTGGCTAAAAAAAAAAAAGAAAAGGAAAGAAAAATCAGCCTCATACTAAGTACTGAAGGGGATATAATTATATATCTCCCGCCTTTGAAGATCTTATATTTCAATTAAGGCAACAAGACAAACATATGGAAACAGTTATGCTAAAATTAAAGATTTAAACAACAGTTCAAGGTAACAATAGAAGGAATATCATAAGGTGGTATGTGATTAATCACCAGCTGAATTATACAGAATTCATTCCTATTGGAATTCAGGAGGGGAAGAGACTGATCGTTGTGAGTGAGGTGACTGGGGAACATATTGTGAAGCAAATGAGAAGGATTTGGAGAGGGAGAGGAAAGTGAGGGCATTCCAGGTGGATGGAATGGCGTGAGTAAAAATAAGAAGGCGAGACAGGTGTTTTGGGGGAACAATGAGTTAACCAGTTTGCAGAGTGGGTTTTTGGAGGCGAGTAGTCTGAAACAAGGTAAATGGTAAGTCAGACAGCCATGCAGAAACAGGTTGAGTTTAATTATCTAACCTGTGCTTGGTCCCTGAGGCAGATGGCTTGCCAACAAACTTGCATGAATTACCCTCTATTAGAATTTTCAAAAAGGGGTAAGTTCCAGGTTGATTCACTGAACATCTTGGGCGCACATTCCGTGCCTGTCTTTTAATAGCAATTGGTGGCAAATGGAAACTACCTGTGCTTTGTCTCCATGGCAGCAACTCAGAAAAGCCTTGATGGCACCCAGCTGAAAGAGAAGAAATTGTTGTCACCCCCCCCCCCAGAAGATGAGGGGCAATAAAGGGAAGGAACGTGGCTGCCGTTTCAGGAGATTGCTGGGTTGGGGAGATGAGTCGCCCAGACACCAGGAGATCTCAGCTGAAGTACAGTCACAAGGAGGATTTGGTGTTACCAAAGCATGGAGTGTCAAAGTTAGGACAGTAGCAAAAGGGGACACTGGGCCCACTTTCTTCACATTCCGCTGGCTCAAAGGCAGAGGGAACTTGCGATCCAGATAAAGGGTCATAGAACCTGCAGAGAGGATCTAAAGCAGGGGTCCTCAAACTGCGGCCCGCGGGCCACATGAGGCGGTGTGATTGTATTTGTTCCTGTTTTGCTTTTTTACTTCAAAATAAGATATGTACAGTGTGCATAGGAATTTGTTCAGTTTTGTTTTTTTTTAAACTATAGTCCGGCCCTCCAGTGGTCTGAGGGACAGTGAATTGGCCCCCTGTTTAAAACGTTTAAGGATGCCTGATCTAAAGCAATCGCTGAGCAGCTGTGGGATCTGATTCAGCACTGCCCCCGTCAGCTTGTCACCTGTTACCCAATCTCTGCTCATCTATCAAACAGGGATAACGGTTAGTGCTCGCCCTATCAAATAAGAAGATATCTCATTGTTAGTGTTTTAAGATAACACAAACACTGCGGTTTTAGTGTCTTAAAAATGCAATGAGTGCACACATATAAAATGTTAACAAAGTGACTTTTAAAAAGCTCCCAGTAACTGTTGGGGGCTGCTGTGCTTGTTGCCCTCCTTATTCTGTTCCTTTCAGCATCTCCATAGCTTTGACGGTCACAAAGGCACATAACAAGGGATGTGGTGGTAAAATTAATTGTTTTGTCTTCGATTCAGGTCATTTGGAAGGCTCAAAATCACCCCCGGTGGGTTTACTGCTTGAATGTCTCTGGGTTTTAGAATGTCAGACCATGTTTCTCCCCCTCTCCCTCCTGTCCTTTCCTTTTCTGTCCTCTCTTTCCCTCCTTCTTTCCTCCCTTCAGAAAGCTACCCTTTGAATGCCTTCTCTGTGCTGGATCCACAGCCTCGGACAAGGCCAATAAATAATCCCTGGTTTCTGGGAAACGAGTGACTGTGATCAGGCCTGGGTGGAGAGAAAGGAAGTCAGTGGAGTCTCTCACTGAGGGCACAAAACAGGAGCAGGCTTTACTTTAACAAGGAAGAAGACACCACTATGTGCCCGAGGGGTGCAGTTTGGGAGAACATTCCAGCTGTGTGTCTGGAGCCGCCGAGGCGGGCCGGCCCGTGGACAGGCAGCGCGGGGCTCAGGACCAAGGCCTCCTGCTGTAGGACGGGTGTGCAGACGGCAACAGCACCTTGAAGTCACAGCCTGGGGCCTCACTTCTGCACCTGGCCCGTCCTCCCAACCTCTCGGCTGCTAAATCATGAGAGGAAAGTAACAGGACCCATCTTCTAATTATTATTCAGTGGTAGTGTGGTCATGACTCCTATTTCATATCCTCTGACTGGCAACAAAGTACTAAATGCTCTGAAGGCCACAGCATTGAGCGTGGCTGTTGGCCATTACGTGGTGGGCCAAAATATTAACTCTCCAGACACGAGCTCCTCAGGGAGGCAAAGGAAGGCTCTGACGGCACCACAGCAAACGGCAAGAGGGCAGCTCCTCCGCCCTGGGCATGATGTCCTCCCAACATTTCCCTGAAGGACTCTGATTCCTGGACACCTTGAAAAAATGTTTTTGAACTATACAGGCACTGAGAAAGTGCATGAAAGGGTTTACGGAGTTAATCGGCTTCCGTTATCTGGGAGAGTCAGGATGAGGTCGGTGAGAAGGGACCCCACGTTAGATCATGGCCAAAGAGCTGGCAATATCGCATTTCCCATTTTGCCAATATGCAAGTAGGGTAGGAGGTTGGCGGCTGGCCCAGGCTCAGCCCAGGCTTCAGCCAGCATTGTTGGCCTCCCAAATTAGCAACAGGTGTCATCGAATATATGCACTGGGAGGAATTCCAGAGGAACCAAATCATTGCTCTCCAAATAGATGGAGAGAGGATGTGATGAGGGGTCAGAAGGGAAGAGGACAGGCACAGGAAACCTTTGCGGTGTCATTTCTGTCCCCGAACAGGATGCCAGAAGGAGAGGGGTCAAAGCGACAGGAAGTCTCCCATCACGGTACGAAACTCTGCCGAGACTGACTGGATTTTAACTGTTTTGTTATTTAGGGCAGGTGGTACGTGACCACTCGGCCACTGGATCTCTAGTGTGTTATGTTTTGTTAAGTTTATTTTTAATTTACAGTCAATAAATGAAAGGTGGGGGTGCTGTTCAGAAAGCACTTGTTAAACTAAATGATCCCCCAAACTACAAAAAGGCTGGATGACTTTTGTGAAGATCTCTCTCAAGCCACATTTCCCACTGGGCATGTGGGTTATAATTCAGAGCACCAGTTTCTGGCTTTGGGCCCTACCTGGGTTCTCTGATGTTCTGGTCTTACTGAGTCATCTTCCCCAGAGGAGCTTACCTGATGAAATCTTTCCATGCTCCTGGTGGTACTTATCTTAGGAAGACTCTGAGGGAAAAGAGTCAGTAGGGAAAAGAGATAAAGGAGAAACTCCCAGCACCTCATGTGCTGCCTGAGGTTCCCTCCACCAAACGATTCGTGATGCAGTTGGCTTTTTATTAGCACTACACAGTTAACCGTCCAACTTAGGCTGTACTCTTCCAGTGCTGAAGGGACAATTGACAGCCATTATCCCCTCAAATCTAGGAAGAAATGATAGAATAACATGCCCCTTCAGAAAATGCATTTACCACAGAAGACCTCAGTCTGTATCACTAGGAAGAAAGAGCTTACATTACACCAGGGTTACATGTCCCCAAGTAGGGATAGAGTAGGGTGTTGAGTGGTAATTTTACAAACATACCCTTGTAATAAAGAGAGCTCCCAGCAGCTGAAAATGTTCTGAAAGGGTCATGCAGCATTGTGCTCTAAGTAGCTCCCAAATTCAACTTCAGGTTTTTGTAACAACCTGCATGGTTGCCCCGGTAGGTAGCCACCTACCATTGGGCTGATGACTGGATTTTAGTTATTGAATTCTATTCCAGGGTACTGACTCTAAGCCAGCTTCCCTCTGCACATCCCTGGACCCACATTCTCCCATCGCTTTAGAACTACTATAACACTGGGACAACAAATTGCTGAGCGCTGGTATGACAAGATGAGAAGTAATGAGCTATCTCAGTGGCTGGTACCCCTGCACCCTCCTATAAAGAAGGCAGATCTAGCCACTCAGCCCCAAGAAATACAGTTTGACTGTTTTCTGAGAGTAAGAATAAGGGTATCTGGACTTCACCAGTTCTATCTCCAACCCTCAGATCAAGTTGGTAACACAGATTTGGGAAGGGAAAACTTCATTTATTCATTCACTTATTTATTAATTCACCAAATACCTATTAGATACCTGAAAGGGGTCAGTGGTGTACCCAGAAATGAAACCAGAGAATGGAGAGGTTCAGCCCAGTTTTAATAAAAGGGACTTATTTATTAATTCACCAAGTACCTATTAGCTACCTGAAAGGGGTCAGTGGTATACCCAGAGATGAAACCACAGAATGGAAAGGTTCAGCCCAGTTTTAATGAAAGGGACAGACCCACCTGGGCCAGGCAAAGAAGGCGTCCGCACCAAGGATGGTTGGAGGCTTCTTTTTGTATGGGGCTGTAGGGGTGGATCAAGTCCACGACCTGTTGGACGATTCTGGTGGGCTAGGGTCCTTTCCACAGGAAACTTTGTGGTCTTTCTTCCCAGGAGGGGAGGAGGAGTAGGAGGGTTTGTGTGAGGCTGTGTTAGCCTCCAAACAATACCTACTGTGTGCTAGGAACTCTATAGATGCTGGGAAGACAAGAGTTAACAGGACAGACATTTGTCAGCCTCCATGGACAAAACGTAATAAATAAAACTATTTCATGTCATGTGTACTACAAAGGCAAGCAGCCAGCAACTGAGATGGAGGGTGAGATTTCTTTAGCTGCATATTGAAGGTCTATGTGCAGAGGTGACATTTAACTAGAAAGGGAAAAGAAAGAATTTTCTAGGTAAAAGAAAAAGAGAAGAAAGGAGAGAGAGGCCATCAGCTGGGAGAGTGAGACGCATGCATGGCCTTGAGGCAGAAAAGAACTTGAGTGCTGGGCGGCGCCTGTGGCTCAGTCGGTAGGGCACCAGCCCCATATACCGAGGGTGGCGGGTTCAAACCCAGCCCCGGCTGAACTGCAACCAAAAAATAGCCGGGCGTTGTGGCAGGCGCCTGTAGTCCCAGCTACTCGGGAGGCTGAGGCAAGAGAATCACTTAAGCCCAGGAGTTGGAGGTTGCTGTGAGCTGTGTGATGCCATGGCACTCTACCGAGAGCCATAAAGTAAGACTCTGTCTCTACGAAAAAAAAGAACTTGAGTGCTTCAGAGTCTGGAAGGAAGAAGCCCAGTGAGGCTGGGGGGTTGTGACCCAGGGAAAAAGGAGCCAAAATTAAGCAGAGAAGCAGGGGCCACATCAAGAATGGCCCTGAAGACCAGAATGGGAAGTTAGGTGCTTACTCTTAGTGTGAAGAGCTGTGATTAGGGCTTATTAAGTGAATGAAGGAGTATAACAGGATACGATTAACATCCTTTCACTTGTGTTTCTCTGCAGAAACTGGATTGCATTTGAGACTAGCTGGGAGAGGTGACGGTAATGCAGGTGAGGGGGACGGTGGCCAAACCTTCACTTGACATGGAGATGGAAATAAGTGGTCAAACTGACTTCAATCAACCAAATGCTTGATCCAAATTATACCAAATGGTTTTATTGTCATCTCTTCATGTTTTACATCCCAGTTCACGTCTGCATAAAAGCACAGGGAAAAATGAGAGGGGGGGGGATAAAGCAATTAACGTAAAATGTTAATATGAAAACAGCAAAATTCTATACCAATTAATTTAGAAATATTTTCCTGAAATCTGTTGAGAGTTTTTCAAAGGAATTCCTGTATGAATTATACTGAAGCAACCAGTATTTGCCTTTGGGGCAGTGTCGCTTCAGTCAAAATGCCCCACAGGCTCATGTAAGAAACCAAGTTCTAAGTCAACCAAATGTGGAGGAAATCTGGCCTTCTGGTATGGACATCTTTTCAAGATGCTTCTAGTTTTAATTACAAATTAATTTACAAATGACATTGTCTGGTATGGTTTTTAAACATCTGCTAAATTTTAAAAGCTATTTTTCATGAAAATACAAAGAAAATTTGATCCAGGATTATACAGTTTTCCAACTCATATATCTTGATGAAGATAGCTTTTCTATGGACAATTTTTGAACTACCCCTGACCTTGGGTCCTGTGGTGTTTGCCCTTCTCAATGTTATTCTCTATCTAGTTTGGTTTCCCCACATCTCATCATGATGGATAGTCAGGCATTAATACAAAATAGTGTTAGAAGTCCTTTAATTACTTTGATACCATTTCTGTAAATATTAAAGACCTTTAGAGGCAACTTTCATGATTTGTGCTTTGCCTAGAAAGGAAAGATATCTTAGATTAAAGTTCGAAACCCTTAATAACTTGGAATACCACACAAACGACATTTTACTAAATTGGAAAATTTAAGATCAAAGGTTATCAGCTGACTTATATTTTTATTTACTTTTGATGTTGTTCTTTCTCTACTTGAGAAAGAAAGATCAATATCTAGTTTAATACCTAAACATAATCTATTTAAATTTTAAAGCTTCACTTTAATGTAAACTAGTATCACTGCTATTATGGCTAATGATTTAATCACTCAATTTTTTTTTCTATTTTACCATAGAATTGTCTTACCATTGGTGCTTATATTGCACACTCCAGTCTTAAGTGTGGATCATAGCACTTGTTAGCAATTTCTTTGTACTGAGACAGAATCCATTTGGTTCTGTAATCTTTATTCTCATTGGCCAAGCTTTCATTCCTGGCCTTTTCATAGGATGCTAACCACCCAAAGCATTGTTTGTCTTTGACATTTGTATTTTGGCCTTTAATCCAAATTAGCTGAGGCCAAAACATAGTAGAGGAGCATGGCCGCAGAAGGGGTAAGGAGTCTCCTAAGGCAGCCTTGCTCAGCAGAAGCTATAGACAGGAGTTCTAGGAAGGGCTTGTGGTTGTGACAGGTGCTCCAAGGCTTGGCCCAGGCTGTGTAGGATCTAAGAATAATTTATCACCAAAGTAGCAAAAGCACTTGTTATAAATAACCTCTGACAGATGTTTTTCATTGGCATGTACCTTAAAGAGAGCAGTACAGTGAAGCTCTAGGAACCGAAAAGATCCTGAATTAGTATAAAAAATTCAAGGAAAAGACTTATATGCAACTATCTTAGAAATAGCATTAGGCTTGAAATGTAAATTCTACTAATCTGTTGGAAAAACAGTTGAATATTGTTTAATGGTGAGAGCACTGGTTTAGGAATCCAGCCAAATGGATTGTTGTGGTTCTGAGACTTTCCACATGACCCTGGGGACACTGTTCCCGCACTGTGGTGGCCCCGCTTTCTTCCCTAGCCCATAAGATGAATGTTGTAATAGATTATTACTTCCACTGCTGAGCCGTCCTTGATTTGAAATTTGAGAAACAGAAATAAGAATGAGATGGGGGCTTGAACAGATGACTTAGTGGCCAAAAATATTAAAAAGGAAAAAAAAAAAGTCAGAAGGAAATGACTAGTTATTTTTGGAGCCTTTATCATGCTCTCCCATGTGACTGACTTACACAGATTGACCCGCAGAGACCATGAGGTTATCTCCATTTTACAGTAGAGCAAAGGCAAAAGGCCTCGCCCTCAGCCAAACAAACGTGGGAGACAACCCGCATTTAGTTAGTTAAAAAAAAAAAAATGTGATTTCCATCATACCAAATTCTTTCTGAAATGCAGGGAGAAGTTAATGCTTGAAGACAGATAGAGGCAGGTAAAAACTTTAATGTTTGACACAGAAATAAAGTTAGCATTTTCACTGTAATGATGGGGATCTTGGGTGGAGATTTCAGAGGTGTGACTCAGAATCTGAACTTTTGCACCGATTGTTCTCACTTGGAATTTAGGAAAGCTGTAGGTGTGTGAGTTAGCGAGGCGCGCCGGCACTTCTCTGGTCATACATAAACATGGCATGCAAAGCAGCCAGGAGTACACTGTTTATCACAGCTGTAGACAAGCCAGTAAAACTGTTTCTGCGATCGAGGATGGAATTTGTAAAAATTCTTTCTCAAAAAAAAAGAAAATAAGCCTCTTGTTTGATCGCCTTTTCTTTGGATTACCCACTCAAATGCCATGTGTGCAGAGACTTCCTTTGAAGTCTCTCTAAGGATCGAGGCATGAAGGGAGAGTCAGGTTCATGGTTTCAGTGGGCAAGTTTCCCTTCAAACAACCCACTGACCATCCCAAGCAAACAAAAACACCAGATGTAAATCAGCATCAGGAGTCTTTGCCTCCAGTCTCTAACATGTACCTTTGTGAACACAAGAGAGAAGCTACGGGTAATGAAATCAAAGAATTCAGACCTTACATTGATACAGGCTACAACTGTGCGACTTTTCAAAAACCCTCTCCCTTTGGAAAAACCTAAATATTTTTCACAGCCCTCTCTGCACATAAGGAGCTGCCACCAGGTGAGAATCAACATTGAAGGTTGCGTTGAGCTTTGCTTTCCAAATAAAAATGCAGTTTCAATCCTTTTTCTGATCGCCCAGGCATTTGGATATATCCTTTCCAGGAGAAGTAGTCCATCTGCATTGACAATTGCTGGCACGTGAAGTTCTTTAACCAAGTTATCACTTTGATTCTCTCACCAACCCTGTGAAGTTGGTTGAGCAGAACAGATGTTGTTAAATTCATTTGAACACAAGGAAACTGAAGATCGCAAGTTACAGTTACTTTCCTTAAATGAGCCAGGGAAGCCAGAATGTACTCCTAGGTAAGTTCTTTCCATCGTGGCAGGCTGCACGGCAAGAATAAAAGCAAAGCGATGACACAAGTGACCTTGGCCTTTCTTTAGCAGGTGGGAATTTGTAGAAGACAGCCACTAAGAATGCTGGGAAAATCTCTGTGATACCAGTACGTTAGACTCCTCTGAAGGACAATAGTCCACATTTGCTTCTTCTCACTCTTGGAAAGTATAAAAAAATCCACAAGAAAGACGACTAAATACTTCTCTGATGTGCTTCCGGAACGGTCTATCTAGAGCAGGCGTCCTCAAACTTTTCAAACAGGGGGCCAATTCACTGTCCCTCAGACCGTGGGAGGGCCGGACTATAGTTTAAAAAAAAAAAACAACAATGAACAAATTCCTATGCACACTGCACATGTCTTATTTTGAAGTAAATAAACAAAATGGGAACAAATACAATCACACCGCTTCATGTAGCCTGCGGGCCGCAGTTTGAGGACACCTGATCTGTAGTATGTTTCTGTTCTTCAGACACCACATTGACATGTGAATTTTTATTTATTTATTTCCTTCTCTATTTGTTTTAGAGACAGGGTCTTTCTCTGTCCCTCAGGCAGGGGTACAGTGGGATGATGAAAGCTCCCTGCAGCCTTGAACTCCTGGGCTCAAACAATCCTCCCGAGCAGTTGGGACTGCTGATGCGCACTATCACCCCTGTCTAATTTTTTTAAACAAAGTGTTTTTTAATTAAGGCATGAGCATTGCTTTTAAGACATAATGAATGCTATTGCTATTCTTAATAGGCCTTAGTTTAGAATAAACATAATTTTTTTAAATCGTAAGATTTAATGAAATACAAATGCTTAGGAATAGGAGGAACATTACTTCTTAAATGATATCAATGTGTACTTAATATTACCTCAACTCTTTCCCCATGCATTAGTAATCTAAGTCATTTCACTGGACACTTGCTTGAGATTCTGACATTCTTGGAGTATGTTTATGCCAGTTTGCTATGGGCATATTTCTAAATTTATTAGTAATAATTTTCCAAGTTATATCTCTTCCCTAGTGAGTAGACCAATTCCAAACTAGACAAAGAGAAATAAATTGCCTTTCCTGCTATATTTTTAAATTAAATACCCAAATGTTCAAATTTATCAGCATCAAAAAAAGAAGTAAGAGGGGCAGCGGCTGTGGCTCAGTGAGTAGGGCATCGGCCCTGTATACCAAGGGTGGCAGGTTCAAACCTGGCCCTGGCCAAACTGCAACAAAAAAAATAGCCAGGTGTTGTGGTGGGCACCTATAGTCCCAGCTACTTGGGAGGCTGAGGCAAGAGAATCGCCTAAGCCCAAAGAGCTGGAGGTTGCTGTGAGCTGTGATGGCACAGCACTCTACCGACAGCGACAAAGTGAGCCTCATGATTTTTTTTTGTTGCTGTAAAATCTCATAATTTTTTTCTAATTATCGGGGAAACTAATTCACTTTCTCCAAGTTCCTTCCTCTCTACTGGCCAGAGTGGCTGCCTAGGTGTACGAGAAAGAGAACATGGATTGGGACCAACTTCCTTCTTGGATGGCACAACGTTCTTATGTTAAAGGCTTTAGATCTTCCTGGTTATGAATTTAACTTCATGGCCTGCAACTTCTTTAATCCTATAGAACATAGCCAAAATCATAAGAATGGAAAGATTTTAATTACAGAAACCAGACTGGATGTGGCATAGTAGTTACCACACACACCGAAATAGTAAGATATAGTGTCTAACCCCCAGGGTGCTGACACCTGACATGGATGTGCCTGTAGGTGTCTCAAAGACCCAGCTAATTTTTTTGTAGAAATGGGATCTGGCTGTGTTGTCCAGGCTGGCCTCAAATTCCTGACTCCAAGCAATCCTCCCCCCTCAGCCTCACTGTGCCCAGACCAATAAATACATTTTTAAAGTTGAAGGTTCACAGTGACCTAGACTAGTGCTAGCACTGTGGATGCTACGAAGGTTCTGATTTTTTTCCGCAGTGTTCCAAATAGAAGCAGAGTAGGCACCTGTCCATCCATGGTGATTTCAGGGGCACTGGGGTTTGCTCGTTTTTCCTGCCCTGTTCATTTTCACTTCTTTGCAGCTACATGAATGAACATCTGCACCTGTACGCTAGGTCTACACCCATCTGGAATTAGTCCTGACCAGGGCAAGAATTAACTTACAGTCCTTGTCTCCCAACTGGTAGGGTTTAGAATTAAGAATCTTTCCCAATAAATCTGATTCCTGGTGAGCCAGGGAAGCCCACCTGCTTGGTATTCCACAGGCCAAATTTAAAGCTTGAATTCTGCTTCCTCCCGTGCTGGCGACACCATGTTGCTCCAATCCATGGGATACCTATCTACCTTCCCTTCAGGGATTTGAGCCCTTCCTGAACCCTAGCCCATTTGCTGGGGCCAGAACACTCTTCCCTTCTCTTCTTTCCTCTTCCCACCATATCACCAGCCACTGGAAAAGCATCCTATTCTGAGAGGAATAATAACATCTTAGAGCCCCCAAGTCCGGCTTGTCTATCCCACACTCTGAGACTTGCCAAAGGGTTGCCCTTGCTTTTGATGATTGCTTGAGCCACTGCTGAGGGTGGACACTGCCGTGTACTGCCCAGCGGCTGTCCCCAGGATGGCCCCTGAACCTGTACCAGCTTACCTAGTTCCCATCCCACCAGGCACTTTTACCCACCCTTCTCTTAAAAAGCCAGTATTAGGAGGGTCCAGCAATGTCTTAAGACAACTGAAAGGCTCCCCTGTTATCACTTCCTCCCAACAGTACCCCTTCCACCCGTAAGTTCTGGCTGTCCTTCTACTATTGTAGTCTTTGACCTTTAAAGAAGAGGTTGCAATCTCACAGCATCATCTGGCCCGCTGAATTGTGTTGTTTGATCTGCACAGTATGTATCTTTATTTTAAAAATTCACTTCCAGCGTTTAAAGCAATTGTGAACTTCCTGATTGTCTTGAAGATCAGAAGTTTTGGCACCGTTGGGCCAGCATGTGCCCTGGCCACAGCAGCCTGGGGCAGAGGGAAAGTGATCCCCTAAGAGGGTCATGAGCTCTCTAGCTCTCAGGGCCAGCTCCCTGCTGTCTTGCTGCCCAGGTCTGCCTTCCCAAGGGTTTGGACTTGCTGGCCCAGCTTTCAGACCTTGCTATCTCCCAAACAGTGACATTTTCTCTCTCTTTCTCCCTCAGGCCACCCAAATAGACACACATCCCAATGTCAGCCATTTCACTTTACTGTAAATGGGGACCTCTATGCAGGTGCAGGTAATGAAACCTGGAGGTAGAGGAAGCAAGGAGGTGACAGGAGAGGACAGGGTAACTGATGGGGCAAGGCCCGAACAATCACATCCATGTTCTAAGCATCTGTACATGGTTTTCAAAAAGTCTGACCTGCTTCAGGGCATATTCCATGAGTTGACCACCAGCGCTGTTTGTGTGAGTCATTAGTCGCGAGGATGATACGTCAGACAGGCACAGACAGCAGAGGCTGAGAAAGGACGGTAAGCACTCCTACTGGGGTCTCATCGCACTCGGGCCGGATTGCCTTTATATATAACATAGTACCTTCCAAGACCTGGTCCTGTTGACTCACTTTGTTCAAATAATAATTACTGATACAGTCCAGACAGGATTAAGAAATCATCTGGGTCAGTGGTTCTGAGCCCTGGCTACCTGTTAACACCACTCTGGGAAGCTTAAAAAACATCTAGGTGCCTGAGCTGTACCCCAAAGTGCTTAGATCAGAATCTTTAGGGATGGGAACCAGGCACCAGCATTAAAAACAAACAAACAAACAAACCCCAAAGGCTTCCTGAGTGATTCTAACACCAAATAAGGGTAAGATTCACTGATTAAATCTTGCCCCCGAAGGCCTGATTTTATAGATAAATATCCAAGGTCAGAAATTTTCCCAAGACCCCAAGGCCCAAGAATAGAAGAACTGAGATAAGAATTCCAAATTCTTGACTCTCCATGTCGAGTTCTCTCTACTTCACAAAACTCTGCCAAGAAATGTGCAAAATCTTCTCTAATACTCCACAAACCCTACAAGGCAGCAAAGAACCACTTTGTTACAGCATCAGATAAGCACTGGCCAAAGACTATAGGCAGAGAAAGGCAGAGGTATTTTATTGTATTCTATTTTTTTGAGAGACAGGGTCTCCCTCTGTTTCTGGGCTACAGTGTCAAGGTCTGACCATAGCTCCCTGCAACCTCCAAGTCCTGGACTCAAGTGATCCTCTTGAGAGAATCCTCCCTGGGAGCTGGAACAAGTGCCTTCCGTAATACCCACATAATTTATCTATTTTTTTGTAGAGAAGGGGTCTCAACTCTTGCTCAGGCTGGTCTTGAACTCTTGGCCTCAAGCAATCCTTCCCCTTGGCCTCCCACAGTGCTAGAATTACAGGCCTGATCCACCACACCTAGCTCCAAAGTATATCTTTAATAAATGTTTGTTGAATAAAGACAAACTTCACAGCACTTTTCTCCAGCACTGTTCTGTCTCCAGCTACAACCAATTAGAGTGGCCAAAATAGCAAAAATGAAAATAAAATATATTTTATTTGGTATTTATTTCTGAGGAAGTATTTACTAATGGAAAAATGTCTATGGTTACTTGCAGGCTTCATACAACATTTCTCATCCTGAAATTAACAGATTACTTTCCAGTTCAATTAAGCCCAGAAACATTATTAGGAAGATGATATTGAATTCATGTGGCCTGTCCACAGGGTACACTGCTAGTGACCAATTTTACTGGAATTATTGGGATTTTCACAAACTCGGTTGCACATCTTGTCCCAGGTTAAATTAAAAAAAATAAATAAATGGGATTCCGGGAGAGTTTTCTGGTGAAAATGGCAATTCTAACCAGATTAACTACCATTCAATAAGGTATTTATTCACAAAGGCATTAAGATGATTTCCATGTAAGCAAGTAGCTAAAATTAAATTAACCAAATTAAGAGGTAGATAGCAAAAACCATGTTCACGCAGCTTGTTCTGAGCGCTTGGAAATGTGCTTTGCGTTCTCTCCAGGAAGCCCTGCCTACACCTGCTCTAGTGGGGCTGGTGGATTTTATTACGTCTCCAAATATGAAAAAATATCGACTTAAGTTTTCAGACTCTTGACTTCCTCTGGGAGAGGGTTCAACATCAAAGCAACTATTTCTACAAACATTTAAAACATCTTCTCTCTTCCTGTCTTCCTTCCCCTACTGCTTTGCTTTTGGAAACACTAAACATACCCAGTTTTCCAGGCTCTGATGGCTCAAAAATACTCCTTTTCCTTAGCAAGGACCACATTACTGCCATGATTTATGGCTGGTGAATAATTAGGAGCCTGTTGCTATGGTCTGGGGTTGAGATCAAAAGAACCATGTGTCAAACGGAAGGGAGGGGCTGTTGGAGCCTGCGAGGCAGAGGGGGTGGTGTGTGTTTGTAATCCCGAACAGAGAGAAGCCGGGCCATCCGCTTAATTGGGAAAAGCCTCAGCTCTGAAGAAAGCCGTGAAAGCAGACCTTGTTCTAGGAAAAGAATCTGCGCGTTTTGCAAATCAACAATATTTAGTGATAGGTGAATCCCTGGAGGGCCTGGAGGCTGAACGGTTTGAATTAGTATGCAAAGGTTTGGAGAAAAATGTGAAATATACGAATACTGAGGATAAAAAAAAAATTGCCCAAATGGGCTTGCTTATGAGATTTCTGGTATTTCCTTCTCTGGTCAAGAGGAAATGCCAAGAGAAGGACTGCGATATTTCAGAACTTCTGTATCTGTCATCCAATTTCCCAGTGAATATCGATTCTCTTTCTTCTCTTTGTCCTCCCGACCCCTGTGCCCCTTCCTGCTCGTGGGGAAGGAGGACCCTGCAGCAGATGAGAGTGTCTAAGCCCAGCTGGACTGAGGTGTACAGGGTGGTTTGGGGGTGCCAGTGGGTGGAGGGTGAACCAGCTCAGCTCAGGGGGCACTGAGGTTTCATCTGCTCTGTGTTTATGACTTTCTATAAATCACACGTGGAGCGATGGAAAAGACCCTGGACGGAGTTTTCCATTCTGGCTCGACCTTTAACAATCTGTATGGCCTTAGGCAAGTCGAGATTTCCTGGTCTCAGTTTCCTTATCTGTCAGATGAGATTGATTGACCTTGATGAACTCTAAGCTTCTCTTAGGCTCTTAAAAACTATGATCAGATTCCTCTTCCTCAGGCCTCGAAATTGGCAATGGGCATACCCTTTCTGAGGAGAGGTCCCTTTCACCTTTCCTTGTGAGACAGGAATGTTGAACCAGGGTGTGACCAGGAGACATTTTTAAAGGAAATATTTAGTTCTACAAGAGGGACTCTGGGATGGAAACACACACACCGTGTGCAGATGTCGTGGACTGAACCGAAAAGACCTTTTGGTGTTCACAAAGTAAACATAGAGAAACTGCAGGCCTCCTTCCCCTTGTAAAACCACAGACATCCAGCTGATGAGATTAGGAACAGGGCGGCACGCAGCAAAAGTCCTTTCACAGCCATTGAAGAAACTCGCAGTGCAGTGGAGAGAGTGACTGCTATCCTAGGGGAGTTTCCCAGCCATGACCCACGTTGCCAGATACAGTAGATTCGCAGATGACACTTGAGAAGTTGGGACCCTTCAGAAGTCATGTGTGCCTGTGTGTGTGTGTGTGAAAGAGACAGCCAGCCTTGTGGGCTCTGACTCTGGGGCCTGAGCTCTCCCCACATGACCAGGATACCATGCTGCCATCTAGTGTGGGCTCAGGGACTTCCTGCCGTGCTAAAGAGATGCTGATGAACCTGAAGAAGTGAAGATATGACTGCCCCAAAGCTCCCAGGGAGAAGCGCCTTTAATGTTAAGTGCTGGGGCTCCCCGAAGCCCCTTTCTCCTTCTGGCAACCTGACTTCTAGCTAAGCACATGTTTGCTTCTCTAAGTATCCCTCTTACCATTCATGAAAAAGAAATCCTGAATTCCACATGAGGGCTTTACCAGTTGGCATTCAGGTACTCCCCTTTAATGAGTTCTTCCTTTTTTCTTTCCCCCTTTTCACTTTTGTTTCAAAAGCCTGTGCATCCAGTATTCCATGGCAGTCTCCCATCTAAGTACTAACCAGGCCCAACCCAGCCTGCCTTCTGAGATCAGATGAGCTCCAGCCTCCTTTCGATTTCCAATTGTATATAAAACCAGCACATTGTACCCCATGAATGCATCAATGTACACAGCTATGATTTAATTAAAAAAAAAAAAAACCCAACCCAACCCAACCAAAACAACAACTATTTCATAGAAAGAACATACAGATCATCATTCACTGTGTTCCTCAACAGGGTATCTGTAAAACTGGAGAAGTTTACTTTGCAAATTAGACAGGGGATTTCATTTCAAAGGCAGTGGAAGGTGCGTGTCTCAGGATTGACAAGATACCATGAAAATGTGCCCCCAATGTCTCTACAGAACTTGTGCCTGACAGTAGAAACATATTCTTGATAAGGCATGTAATGGGTGGAATTATGCTAATTCAGAACAACCTTACAGGGTGAATAATTTAGTAACCTTTTTCTGAGTATAAGAGCCTATTTTAAAGTTCTAAATGGCACCATAAATGTAGTCAGGCATATCTTTCCATACTGATACTGGATAATAAACACAGTCGGAGTCGACAGTACCTGGAGGGACATCCCGCTGTGCTTATTACCCTGTGCTTCCCGACTAGTCACTGGAGCCTAAACTTTAATACTCATGGCTTTGTTTACCTAACACTTTGTCAAGTCCAATGCATTTTGCTTTTTTTTTTACCTTTCCTGGAAAGGCAGCGACAAGCATGGAGGTGTTGTCATTTTTCCCCTCAGCACTGTCTTGAGATCATTTGTTACAGTCTAAGTCCATATTTTAAAACTTGTAAAGACATGGTATTAGAGTCACATGGATGCTGAGGCTGAATTAAGTCTTAAGTCACCATCCACAAACTTCACCGAAACACTAAAAATATTTATGTTTCTAGAAATCCTCTCATTGCCCCATTGACTGACTTCACAAGGAGCATATGTTACAGTTACAAAGCTTTGAAGGAATAAATTAATATTACTAAAAATTACCTTATTGTTTTTTGCACTTGGCTTTTGCTCAAGATTAATTTCCTCAAAAGCATCCAGGGATAAGAAAAGTTTAAAGTCTACTTCTCCATCTTTATTCCTTTGCGTGATTTTTTTTTTTTTTTTTTGAGAGTGACTGGTAGACACTATCTTAGCAGCTCTCAGTCTGAAAATCTTTTTGGTGATCTCTCTTACTCCAACCATCTGAGGAAACAGGAGAGTTGGGGGACAGAAAACTGTGCAACTCTCTGTGAATGGTGACCAAATGTTCAATCAGATGTATAGGGAAAAGTCTAAGATGCAAACCCTGACCTTCCTGGAAGAGAAACAAAAGTTTCAGTGACACTCAAACATGTGAGTGGTGGAAAGGAAACAGAAGAAGGGAACCACATCATAGGGCTGGTGACCATGTCCCTTCCATGCTCCAGTCTCAAGGCTCTTATTATTTCCTACATGGCACACAGGTGCACTGATCCATGACATTGAAATGGGTTATGGATCCCTACTCTAACCCCCACAGGATGTCTTTGATGCCTTTGATGCTCTGTGTGAAGGATGCTTTCTTGGCATCCCAGTGGCTCTCTGCAGATGGGTTTCAGACGGTTGACTATGTTAGACAAGTGGGGACTAAGGTAAGAAAAATCTCCCAGACTGTAGGCCCAGGGACTGAAGGAGACTGAGGAGCTGGGGAAGTACACAGACTCTGAGAGCTTTGAACCCCAGCTTTATCCCTTCCTGGTTGTGTGACCTTGTACAAATGGTTTAACTGTGCTCTGCCTCTATTTGCTCATCTCTCAATGAGTAGGTGCCATTATCACAGGGTTAATAACTAATAATCATTATTACCCAGTTTCCCCGAAAATAAGACATCCTCAGAAAATAAGACCTATTTACAGGAAAGATAAGACATCCCCTGAAAATAAGACCTAGCGCATCTTTGGGAGCACACCTTAAAATAAGACACTGTCTTATTTTCGGGAAAAAAGGGTACTATATAATGATCATAACACCTGCTGGTGGGATTGCTGTAATGAGTAAATGAATTAAGAGGTGTAAAGTATGTAGAATCATGCCTAGCATGTCTCAATTGCTTGAGACATATTATCGATTATTAAGCCATTGTTAAAATTAATGGAAAATTAGCTCTGGGTACTCTTTGGATAAAAAACAAATAAGACAATGAGGTTGATTTTTTGAATATATTCATATTCAGTGTTTAGTAGTTCACCAGAGTTGCACACTGATCAGTTTTACTTTGGACTAAGAGGACTATGACTGAGTATATAATTTGTGAGGCTCAGTGCAAAATAAAAATGCAAGTACCATAAAAAAATTATTAGGAATTTCAAGATGGTGACTGACAACAGAACATTAAACCAAATATGGGGTTCTTCTAAGCACATGGCCTGTGTGACCACACCGGTCACACACCCATGAGGCTGGCCCTGGAAAAGCCACATACTGCGTGGCATCTGGACCCACACAGCTTACCCTCTAACCCTTAGCTTCTACGTCGTCTTTTCTTTTTCATGTGATTCATGATAATGCTGTTGGTGTTTAAATTCATGGTTCAGAACACATGCTTTCTAGAAGCCATGTAAGAACATTTCAACCCTATCTGTACTTTCTCACATTTCTTGTGCTCTTAAATTTATTACAGTTAGGCTATCACCCTTCAACCCTCCCAAATCCCCACACTGCTCCACCACCATGGTCATCTGCTCTGAACCTTTTGGGTGGGTATCAATGGTTTCTTCTTTGCCTCTTTATAGTACCTGTCCCATTTAAACTGTCTGTATCATTTACAGTGTGACAATGATGACTTTATCCTCCAGCTCTCCTCTCCAAACTCAGTGGATGCCCCTTAAAGTTCCCTGTGTCTCTCTTCTCTTTAATTTCCTGTATATTATGGCTTTTGCCTGTTCCCCAACCTCTCCTAATACTCATGGACTTGCTGTGATTTGGGGTCTTTGTTCTGATTCTTTATCTGCACATGCTCCTTGAGGATCTCATTCACTCTGATGGCTTCAACCACCACCAAACAATGCCAGCTCTCAAATGAATATATTCATCCTCCTCTCTGCCAGCTATAGACCTAGATTTCTGATTAGCTCTAGACAACTCTGCCTGGATATTCCTAAGGGTCTACTCATTCAAAACATTTCAAACCACCTCCCATTTCCTTCATTCCTCTCTCTTCCATGTCTACTTTTATTACAGGATGACTTAGTAGCTCAGAATAAAAACTATGGTCATCAAGGTCACTCTCCACCTCACCACCCAGCATGCAATGCTTCTTCAACTTCAGTTGATCCTATTATCTAAATAGCTCTTGAACTCTTTCCTCCCTTTCAACTTTCATTACTGATTTTGTGCCCATCACCACATGAGTCTATCAGTCTGCATGTGTAGCAGTCTGTCTTTTCATTGGGTTCAAGTTTGCTACCTGCTGGTTACATGCCAAACTTATCCTAAAAATGTTTTCCAAAATGTAAATTTTTTCAAGGTATACTCTGCTTAAGGATTTCTATTGTCTGAGAAATAAAGTTAAAACTTCTTTGGCAGGTAGGGTGCGGTGGCTCAAGCCTGTAATCTTAGAACTCTGGGAGGCCAAGGCAGGTGGATTACTTGAGTGGATTACTCACTCAGCCTGAGCAAGAGTGACACCCTGTCTCTACCAAAAATAGAAAAAACTATCTGGGTGCTGTGCTGGGTGCCTGTAGTCCCAGCTATTCCAGAGGCTGAGGCAGGAGGATCACTTGAGCCAAGGAGTTTGAGGTTGCTGTGAGCTAGGCTAACTCCATGGTACTCTAGCCTGGGGCTAGAGACTCTGTCCTCAGCCTCCCAAGTAGCTGGGACTACAGGTGCCCACCACAACACCCAGCTAGTTTTTCTATTTTTAGAAAAATAGAATTAAGATCTCACTCTTGCTCAGGCTGGTCTCAAACTCCTGAGCTCAAGCAATCTACCTCCTTGGCCTCCCAAAGTGTTAGGATTACAGACTCTTTGAGATTCTGTCTCAAAAAAACCAAAAACAAACAAAAGAAAAAAACCTTTGGAAAAGCACAAAGATTTTTATTTTTCTGATTGATCCCAGTTCATCTGAGGCTGGTCTTGGCTTAAGTCTTCCAAGCAACCCATTGACTTGGGTCTCCATTACCTTGCAGCATGCCATCCCTTATATCCAGAAATGCATTTCCTTGCATTCTCTAATAGTCTTTCAAGATGCAGCTTATCTGAGACATCTTCTGGGAAATCTTTCCTACCCTCTGTGTTCCCTTTGCACCTTGTACACACTTCACTAATTGTAATTGGTTTTCCACCTTCTTTATATGTAGTTGTGAACTCTAGGAAGTCAACATTATGGTATATTCTGCTTCATGTCCTCAACACCCAGCACAGTCCCTGACAGAGCAGAAACTGAAATGGTCCTGTAGGCATGACTATTCTGTTCATAAAGTCCAGGGTTTACTAGAACCTTGACTCATAACTTACTGTGTGAAGTTATTTATAGAATTTTGATTAAGGAGAAAAACAAAATGAATAACTTTCTAAGAAACTTCTTGAGCTGTCTTTAAAAGCTCAAATGGAGGTTAATTGCCCCCATAAAGTAGAGATCTGCATTGGAATTGCAGAAATTTTAAATTTCTTTCTTTCTTTTTTTTTTTTTTTTTTGAGACAGTCTTACTCTGTTACCCTGAATAGACAATCATGGGGCCATAGCTCACAGAAACCTCAAACTCTTGGGCTCAAGCAATCCTCCTGCCTCAGCCTCTGAAGTAGCTGGGACTACAGGTGCCCACCACAACACCCAGCTAGTTTTTCTATTTTTAGTAGAAGTAGGGTCTCACTCTCACTCAGGCTGGTCTCAAACTCCTGAGCTCAAGCAATCTATCTCCTTGGCCTCTCAGAGTGCTAGTATTATAGGCGTGAGTCACTGCACTGGGCCAAAATCTTAAATTTCTTATAACCCAAACTAGTATAGTAATTCCCTTATTGGATAAGATGCAGCAAAAATATCTCGGAAATAATAGCGTCTGTAATGTTACTACAGTACCAGAACCCCTTATTTCTGTTACTCTCCCCTCAGCCCTTTGTCCCACTCAGAGTTTTTAACTGAATGTCATTCTGTCTACTACACTTCTATAACACTTTTATTTTTAAGTGACTATTACACTTCTATTTCTAAGAACTTTTGTGACAGAAAGCCACAAATATCAGATAGATCTTAACTTTGATCATTAAACTCAGTGGTCAGTCTGGTCACCTCATATGTTTTGCTCCTTGGGTCACAGTGGTCAAAGTTATAGAATCAACCATTATATAGATCATTTCTGTTCCCAGACAGATTTATCACTTGCAGTCATGGACAGCAGGCCTTTCTATCACTAGGCGGGGGAACATCCCCACGATTGAAATAAAACTCCATCTATAGAGTGAGTGAGAAGTATTTGTATGTGTCTATATGTTTTCCCAAATATTTGTAAAATTTCAAGGTGCCTCCAGCTCCAAAGATAATTTTGTAAGGACAATTTTCAAATGTATTAAGGAAAAAAAGCAAGTTGCTTCCTGTACAGTGGTGCCTCCTTAGCCACTTTCCACATTCTTAGTTACTTTCACTCAACCATGAACTGAAAATATTGAATAGAAAATTCCAGAAATAAATAATTCGTAAGTTTTAAATTGTGATGCTGAAATCTCACACCATTTTGCTCCATCCTGCCCGGGACATGAATCATCCCTTTGTCCAATCTATCTATGCTGTGTTTGCTATCCCAGATAGTTGCTTAGTAGCTTTAAATTTGATGAAAGAACCCAATGAAGATTTGCTTAAAACATTACAGAAGAACACAAATGTAGTAGATAGAAAAAAATGGCATATGTAAGGTTTGGTACTATCTATGGTTTCATATGAGGGGGTCTTGGAACATACAGATAAGGGGTGGGGAGGGACTTCTGTATACATATCCATAGCATTGAGCCAGTCAGACTAAACTAACAACCATGATAAACAGAGCAATGGCCTATTACTTTTCCAACTACATTTGTATTCTTCTGTAATGTTTTAAGCAAATTTTGGTTGGTTACTTTCATCAGACTTAAAGCTGCTGTGAGTCAAGCTTTATTACCAAATTGCATCTGACAATAGAGGTTACCAAATTTCCTAGTAAGACCATAGACCAGCTCCCAACATAAGTTTCCTCATTTGTCAACTGAGAACAAGAGTCTGGCATAGAGCTATGTGTAACCATTATTCTGTGAAGTTCTGTAAGGGAAGTATACAAAAATTTTGAGGCAACACATTCACACATGTGTTAAGACTGTTTGCTTAGAACTGGAAATGCTTTTGGAAAGTACAAGTTTGGGGGTAAGTAAGAGAATTCATGGAAAATTATTCAGAAAAGAAAGCAAATGTAATCTACATAGCATTGTGAACACTGGTGGGTCTAGGATGTTCTGTATATATAATGTAACAGAGGACCTAGTCTCTTACCCTGGAACAATTTTCCATCTATTATCATAAATCCCCTAAGAGGTCAGAACAATGTAGCACAGAGTAAGAGTGCGTTAAACTACCAGTCATTGTCATTGAAATCCTTCATCAGGGTTTTAAAGGTTTTAGAAGGAGGACTGATGGCCGGTACTAAACTGGCAAATGGGTGTAGGTTGAAAAAAGAATTGCACGAATAAAGCATGACTCTAGAATGAGCAGGAAGGCAAGGAGAACTAGGAGAAAAATGACAGAAAGAGTTGGGGATTTTCATGAGGTCAAAGATTTTGGTTAGATGAGAAGCCAAAAATCCAAGGACAAATAAAAGAAGCCAGCATATATTGCAATGGAAAGATAGTGAACATAGATTTAAAAGTGTAGAACAGGGCCAGCCAACATTTTCTGCAAAGAACCAGATGGTAAATATTTTTGGCTTTTCAGGCCATACAGTCTCTGTCGCAACCACTCAACTCTGTTGTTGTGGGAATGCAGCCATAGACAATCCATAAAGAATGAGCATGGCTGTGTTCCAATAAAACTTTATTGAGTAAAACAGGAAGTAGACTGGTTTGCCAATGGACCAAGGTCTAGGAGAATAGGGAGGAAATAATCAAATTAATTCACTGCTGCTTTGGTGCCATTGGTCATGACATCATTGGCTAGGACATGTTTGATTCTGTATTTTTGACTATCACAGAAAATAATTTGAATTAAATGGGGAATGACTTCTTCAACATGATAGTAATAGGAATCTAGTGGTATGCATTTAACAACAACAACAAAAAATTTGCTTTAATCCTAGAATTGTCCCACTATAAAAACTATAAGTATCTCTGTCTTTGGTACTGGGAGACTGAGAAGCAGGGGTGCCTGGATAATCATGGAATTTATGTATAATTAGAGGCAGATTAGTCCTAAAACTGAGGTCAACCAATTCCTAAAGTAGAGCTCTTTTGCCCTATTTGATACTACTTTATTTCTCTTGCAACTTTTCAAAGCCATGAGGGTAGTTTTAAATAATTACAGACCGATTAATGATCCCATAAGATTCATGACACAATTTCCATTCTTTCTGTATTATGGATTCAGTCTTGCTTAACACCAGAGACATTGACCAAGTAACCTCCCCTTCTATTCAAATATTGCATTGTCTTTGTGGAAAGTGTACTGCATCCCAGCCCAGAAGTTTTCTACTTACTGAAGATAGACATGTCTTAATTCATCCACCATCCCTTCCTCCCTTGTCTTCAGTGACTACGTATATGAGGTGACTTGTCAGGCTGGGGATGCAAAGCATCACAGTGAAAGACAACCTTCCCGGGCGGCTTTGTCACCAACTGTGCTTCCTAGCTATAGTCATTAAAAGGTAGAACAACATGTGTATTTTTCAGATGAAAATCATTCAGTTCACAAGTGACCAACACTGCAGGAATTTCTTTCACTAGATATCATTTTGACAAACCCTAATGCTGCTGGTTTAGCTGATGAAATTTAAAGCATTTGAATCAAATAAATTGGATTACCACCCTTGGATTAAGATAAATCATTTTCCAAATTTTTGGTCTGTTTGCTTTGGCTGGGCTTGAATCCTGCAAACTCCACTTTTGTTAGCCACAGTAATGCTGCAGGCAGTGAGCTAGGAGGAGGAGATGTGAGAAAGATTGAAATAGAAACTACATAATCAACAAATGACTCTTTAGATTTGTTTTTCTCCAGGATGCTTGAGCACTTGGAATCCTTCATTACCCTCGACCCAGGAATTCTATCCATAAGAAAATAAAATTGAGGATTAACGATGGATTTATGACAAAGGGAAGATATTATGAGTAACTCCTCTGTCTATCACAAATTCAGTAAGGTTTTCCATGAGGAGGATCATAAAATATACATGGTTCAAATTTGGCCAAGCACCGGTGTCCTCTGTTCCCATTCTTCTTCCCTGTTGAGGGGAGAAACTCCAGCCTGGTACTACCTGTTGTCTATACAATTGAAGATGACTCAAGATGAGACTGTGAGATTTATGTGACTTCCTTCTAGAATCTGTAGTATTGCAGGACTCTTAAGTATATGCAAATTAGTCAGCAAATACAGCCTATAATTTTCACCATTGAAATCATAGTTTTATGCAAGTTTCTGGGTAGTTAGGAAAATGGTACCAATGGTTTTGTTAAGGAGCAACCCCAAATTGTGCGATAGACAAATCACCTACTTTTTCTTTGTTGGTGCTTCTCCTTTCATGGGTATCTCTTACCATAACCCGTCCTCTTACACATCTCCCAAGAGACCTACAGCCTACCCACACCATAGCCAGGGCCATTCTTTATGGATGACACTCTCTCTCTTTCTTTCATATGCCAATTTTTTTCTATTGTCCACAATTCATTCACATTAAGTAATGAATGAAAACTGCTTAATCCCTCCTGGAGTAGTTGCACTTACAAAACTCTTTTTCTGTAAAGAAATCAAACTCTGTTAATACATTTTAGAGTAGACTTACAAAAGAAAAAACTTAGGGTGCAGAGGAAATTTCCATTATCTCTCCAATCAGGTCCCTTTAATACTCTCTACTCAGTCTTTAATTGCCTCTTGGAACATGTAGCCACTCCCAAGGTTGCTGAGGTTGGTAAACCATTTGGAGAGCATGTTGCCTTATTGGCTTTTATGAGATTCCTGTTTAAGTTGGGTAAAATAATATGTTCTTTAACTCTGGAAATATAGAGAAGCCTATCTTTGGAAAGTTTAATGGACCTGGTTCCAAAAGATAATCTAAGCCAATAAGGTACTCAATACTCCTAGAGAAACAGCCCCATCTGGGGGATTTCTCAATTCCTCTCATGGTTTAAACCAAAAAAACATGGGCACAGAATCACATGTAGTCATGACAAGAGCTAGGACGTTTTTTAGAAAGTAAGACTCTTGGGAATGATTTTTGCTTAGGGGAAAAAAAAAACAACAAAAAACCAAACAAACAACTGTAAGCTAAAGAATTTAATAAGAAGGAGCCTTTATTTAGAAACAACATGCCTTTTCTGTGAACACAGAGCTCACTTGGAAAGAAGCTAAGAATGGACCTGCACAATTATTTTCTGGCAAAGAACCAATCACATTTGGAAATCTCAGCAGCTGAACACAGAGTGACAGCTGAAAACTAAAACATGTTACCAAGATCAGAGACATTGCTGAATGCTCCATTTTGAAGTTTGATCCAAAAACCCAATTTATGTCATGTTGGTTTCATTGAAGACATGAGCTTTACTCCAAAGGCCCTGTTAAGTTCTCACACCCTGTTTGATTCTTTCAGCCCTTCAGCCCTATAGGATTTCCAATATCCCTGGAAGGTATTTGCCTTTCAAGAATGGAGTCCAACAGGGCTTAGGAAAGCAATAGGTGCTTCTTCAAGCCTGCTTCCTACCCCCGAAACTGTTGTTACTTGTAGTTCCCCTGCATTCTAATAAGAGGATATATTCTTGTCGATCTTGGGTTCTTTTGAAATATCTATGGCTTGTCCAACATGAAAGAAGGCAGGGAAGGATAGATAAAAATAAGACTACTATCTAAATTTTAAAGAGAGATTAAATACATAGAACAATAAAAGAGACAATGAAATAAGGGGAAGTTTTGGGTGAAATCCTGAGTTCAGGAGGCTGACTGCCGGGCTCTGAGTAGAACATGTTTGATAATGCACAATTCATGTCGTGAAGCCTTTGTTCCTCATCTATTTAATTATAATAACCCCCACCTAACAGTGCTATGCTAAGTAATAGATAAACTTAAAATATCCTATACATGAAAGCACTCAAGACATATATGAGACAGTAATATTAAATGGAAGATGGTTCCAAGTTGGAGATCCAGATGCATTCAAAGAACACGCAACTGTTTGATGCACCAAGGATGGATTCAGCTTATGTATAGAATTTGTATCTTTTTCTGTAGCCCCATCCAGAATGAATGTGTCAGTGTGCTGCCATCCCTAAGGAACTAATAGTTTTCTATTCCCATTTTACATCCTAGGGCTAATTATTTTACATATGTATACTTTCAGAACCTTTTGAATCCACTAATGAATATTTGGGTATAAATAGGCCTTGACCCTCTTCTCCTGCTCCCCACTTACTCACAGTTGGTGGTTTCATTCCCCATTGTGTGAGGACTGCTGGCCAACTTTCTGCTTCTGTGGCTGGCCTCCGTCCCACCTAATTCAATCCAATTCTTCAAATCACATTTTAGGAAAATACTTTACTTTCAGGGGTTTTATTAAATTCAGATGCATTGTGTTTACTGGGTTTGCTGTTCTAATTCTAGGAATCAGTTTAAAAGATCAAAATGGTATACCATGTCACATTCTCACATTTTCAAAATAGCCTAGAAAATTTAGTGAAAACCCCTAATTATCGTGTAAGATGACTGCATGGTAGTTTACAGTCTTGAAGGATTGAAACTTGTTTTTCCTTGTTGTAACATTTCCTTTGCAATTTCATGCCCCACAATTTGTAGCCTACACTTGCTTAAATTTCCACCTATTTTGAAGACATGTTTGATGAATATGTCTTTCCTTTGCTATGACCCCAAACCTGAAGAGCAGAATTACTTCCTATCTCCCATGGAGGACTCAAGATCCATTCCTACTCAACAATCCCACTGGCCAATATGAAGGCTTCATGCTAAGGTCCTAGATTGTTTATTGCAGCTCAATTTACAATCGCCAAGATGTGGAAATAACCTAAATGCCCATTGACTCAGGAATGGATTAACAAACTGTGGTATGTGTATACCATGGAATACTATTCAGCCATAACAAAGATGGGGACTTTACATTTTTTGTATTAACCTGAATGGAGTTGAAACACATTCTTCTCAGTAAAGTATCACAAGAAGTATCACAAGCAAATGTCCAAAATACTCAAAACTAGTGTGAAGCCAGTAGATGATCTAATTCACAACCATATAGGAGAAAAACTCATTTAATTCAAGTTGGGGGCAGGGAGAATGAGGGGAAAGGGAGAGGGGAAAGAGGACTTGGGGTCTCCCACTGCATGGGCACAAGGTAGGGGTGTATGGCACACCTATTGGGGTATAGGACGTAACTACAGAAGGGACTGTACATAACATTCAAATACTGTGACTTGGTTGTTTGTACACTCACGTTAACCTAAAAAAAATTTTTATTGGATAATTTGGCTAAGGAGAGTCTGAAATGTTTGATTATCAATTGCTTCATTGTAGTTGATATGGATTAACCACCAATACTCTCATTGTTTATCTTCCCAAATCTCTAATTTTCTGATATAACTTACTTTTTCTGCTTTAATTTTCACTGTTTTTCACAATCAGTGGCTATAAAGAATTGTCTAGTTATGGAGAAATCACTACCTCTTCAGGACTCCTGTCCCACCACTGAAATCTACATCCCACTTCTCTGACAAGTATTAGTTGTTGTTTCTTTGTTGGTTTCAACAGATTTGTCTCCAATTGTATGGAAAGGGCTGCTGAGATACAGAATATGTTTATCACAAGTGAAATTCCCAGTTCACAGCTATAGTAATAAATCTAATCTGCAAAGAAGCCATGGATGTACACATATCTTTCCATACACATACTTTTGTTACTATTAAGCAGTTATTTGGAAAACAAGCTGGTAAAAATTTCTTTATAAGATTGCTTTACAGGATTCTATCAGCTGTTGCAAGAAAAGAACTGAGCTGCAAAAAGGACTGAACTTGGTGTCTTACTACTCTTTGTTAGGGAGCATATTGAATTTGGTTAAAAATCAGTCAACTCCTTTAGAAATTATGCTGCAGAGAGACAAATGCAAAATGCCAGATGGTGGTTAAAACAGAGACTCATTGGAGTCAATGAAAAGTCCACTCTGACTTAGTGTTCATGTCCCATTAAACGTTATTTACTTTTATTTTTTCTCCCACTTAACTGAATTTTGCTGTCTTATGAAACATAAAAATTCATAATGTCCTTTAACCATAATCTTATTTGAAAGGTTATTTTATATAGAGGTACTCTAATTTCTCACAGCCTCTATAATAACCAAATGTACTAGGTTGACTGATTTCCATGGTACCACTAGTCCTAGGATATAATGAAGATATACAATGGGCCACTTGTCATTTAAATTAATTTCACTTTTTATTTATATAATGTCTTGTATAAGAAACTAATTATACTTTTAAAAGATTCCTAGCTGTGTCTCTTCCTTCCAAGACCACAGAGAAGCCCCAGTGATTGTGTTAAGCCAAATAATATTTCATTATTCTGCCATTATGGGAATGACAAGGCAGAGATGGTAACATATCAATTATCTGCCTCTCCCAGTAACTGAGCTATTCCTTTTAAGTGGTTTTGTCAAGAAATGAAGTGTATACTATTATGAGTTAAAATTATTAATATTAATCATCTGTCATAGAAATGGACTAAAAAAAATTCCAGACCAGCCTGGCAGGAGACTGCCCCTTAAAAATCACATTTTTGGGTTGGCGAGGGAAAACCAGGTCGTTCAGAAAAGGGGGAAAGAGTTGCTCCAGGACTGATTCTGGTGATGGTGTGCAGTCCTCTGTTTGCGGGTGCTCCCATCTGGGACGCCCTCTTTCTTGGAAGCTTCTTACGTGCTTCACCCCTGCATCCAGGTCATCTACTTTGATGCATTGGGTCACCAGGGTCTCCTGCCTCTGGGCCAGAGCTTTCTTCAACTCATGGCTTCTTCTCTTTCAGATTGGTGGTACTGATCTCACTCAACTGGTATTTTGTATGTATCAAGACATCTTGGTTTAAGGATCTTCTGTCACAAATTATCCTTTGGGAATTCTGACTCTCGTGGCTCATAGGTGAATCAATGTCATCCTGAAATGCATAGAAAGAACACACACACACTTTTTTCCCCCCAGAAAATAAGAACTTCATGCTGAAAACAATATAGCTGTCAGTATTATTAAATTGGCACATTTACCAGCAACATGCCTTTGCAGTGCTGGACATGGGGATAATGCAGGAGTGTGGAGATAGGTTGGGCTGTTTATTTCTTCATTTAGTAGCCACAGAGTACTATAATAAGCTCTCCTTCCTTTAGCCTATCAGATAGTAACTGCTACCAGAATAGTCATATCTCTAGCTTCTCAGTGCTTTTTTCTGAAATTTTATTTGTTCAAGTAGCATGTCTTAAATTGACTTTTTGGATATGCAATTCTATAAATTTTAATATGGGTATATAGATGGTAGCCACCACCATGATCAGGATATGAAATAGTTCCATCACTGCAGAAACTTTCATTTGTGCCACTATTTGCAGTCACACCCTCCCCCTCCAGCTAAACCTTAGCATCCCTGGATCTGCTCTCTGTTACTATAGCTCTGTCTTCCTAAGAATGTCGTATCAGTGATAGCACATAGTATGTAGCCTCTGGAGCAAATTCCTTTTGCTTGGCATGGTGTCTTTGAGAGTCATACCAATTGGTGCATATACCAGGAAGCTATTTCTTTTTATTGTTGAGTAGAATTCCATCACGAGAGGTACATGACCGTTTGTTCACCTGTTCTTCCATTGAAGTAATCATGGTCTTCACCAGGTTGAGGTGATTATAAACAGAGCTGCTATAAGCCTTTGTGTAGAGTTTTTTATGTGAAGTAAGTCTGCATTTTTTTTTTTTTGAGACAGAGTCTCACTGTGTTGTCCTCTGTAGAGTGTCATGGCATCACAGCTCACAGCGACCTCAAACTCTTGGGCTTAAGCGACTCTCTTGCCTCAGCCTCCCAAGTGGCTGAGACTGTAGGCGCCCTCCATAACACCCGGCTATTTTTTTTGTTGCAATTGTCATTGTTGTTTAGCTGGCCCATGCTGGATTTGAATCTGCCAGCCTTGGTGTATGTGGCTGGGCCATAACCACTGTGCCACGAGCACCAAGCCTAGTTTGCATTTTTATAGAATAATACCCAGAAGTGGGATTGCTGAGTCAAAAGGTAAATGCGTGTATATATTTTAACTTTTTACGAAATCATTTGTTTTCCACAGTGGCAATCCCATTGTATATTTTCTCCAGCAAGAGATCAAGTTGGGTCACATCCTCACCATCACTTAGTGTTGTTGGTCCTTTTTTACTTTAGCCATACTATTGGGTGTGTAGGGATATCTCACTCTGGTTTTAATCTGCATTTCCTGATGATTAATGATGTTGAATATCTTTCCAAGTGCATATTTCCCATCCATGTATCTTCTTTGGGTAAAGAGTGCCTTCAAATTATTTGCCTATTTAAAAAATAAGGTGTTTGTTTCATTTTTACTGTTTGAAGTATTCTTTATATATTCTAGATACAAGTCCTTTGCCGGATATATGATTTCCAAATATTTTCTCTCAGTCTCAAGCTTGATGTAGAAGATCCCATCCATTTTTTAAAAGATAAACAGCTAGAAGTTAGAGATTTGTAGACAGAATTGACAAAAAACAAAACAAAACAAAACAAACAAGCGAAAAAACAATCGAAAGCAGGTTGTTTAGAGGCCTCCTCCCACCTGCTTCCCTGGGTATGGGGGTGGGGGGTCTCCACATCAGCTCTCAGAAGGGGAGAGCTCCACCCCTTCCGGATTTACTGCAGGTGCAGGAGCTTCTGTGTAATGCCTGCTTAGGTGAAGATGGGGAGGCCTAGGCATTTCATTAGCAGGGACAGTCCTGGCTGTGCTCAGCTGTGGAAGGTTTTCCAGGGCTTCTGAATTGTTCAGGAGCCCTAGGGAGCTTCAGAACAGTTTCTTAATTCTCCTAAAGCCATATAGAACGGGATTGGACCCCAACCCTATTCACCTTTCTCAGGGCTGTAGCTTCTGTTTTCTTTCTGGCCACTAGAAGTGACTCCTTCCCTATTAAAGGGCTAAGTCCCCCAGGATTCATAAGTTAAGTCCCAGCACCTCAGAATATGACCTGATTTGGAAATCACTGCTGGTGTAACTAGTTAGGGTAAGGTCATTAGGGTAGGTTCCAATCCAACATGACTGGTGTCCTTAAAAAATCTGTAGACTGTCTTTTTTTCCCTTGCACCATAATGTTTTACAGTAGCATAATTCACAATCACAAAGATGTGAAAACAACCCAAGTGCCCATCAATACATGAATGGATTAATAAAATGTGACATATGTATACTGTAGAGCACTGCTCAGCCATAAAAAAGATGGTGAACTAATACCTTTTGTAACAAACTGAATGGAACTGGAGACCATCCTTCTAAGTGAAGTGTCACCAGAATGGAAAAGAAAAACCACCACAAATGCTCACGTATAAGTTGGAGCTAAGTGACCCATGCATGTGTACATATGGTAGTAAACTTCAGTGGAAATCAAGCAGGTGGGGGAGGGGATGGGTAAATTCACCCTTACGGGGCAGAATGCACACTACCTGGGGGATGACATGTTTATAACCTTGACTCAAACTGTACAGAAATAATGCATGTAACACTTGTACCCTATGGCATTCTGATAGTTTTTTATAAGTTGGGGGAAATTTGGACACAGAGATGGGCACAGAGAGAGAAGGGTGTGTGAGGATGAAGACAGAGATTAGAATGAAGGTTCTACAAGCCAAGGAAGACCAGCAAAGCATAAGAATCTGGGGGAGAGGGTTGGGAGGTTGGGAGCAGAGGAGAAGACATGAATCGATTCTCTCACCACCCTCAAAACCAACGCTGCTAAAGCCTTGATCTCAGGCTTCTGGCCCCCAAAACTCTGTGGCAATAGCAACATTCTGTTGTCGAAGCCATCCAGTTTGTGGTATTTTGGTCTAGAGACCCTAGGAAATCCATGCATTCCCATTGGTAAGTATGAAATCAGACCTAAGGCACTATAGGTGCACAGTGGCTGGTGCCTGTGGAATAGATCTTGGAGGCGATGCCTTCTGGTGGGGTTGCGGAGGTACCAATGGCTGGCATATGTCTGCCTCTCCATGGATATGATCCCACTAACTACCCTGCAATGTTTTTACCAAGCCTCCTCTGCCCCCACTGGTTGCTGGAAGAGCCCTGCAGGGCAGCAGTGATGGGCAGAGAGACCAAGGGGACCAGGACCCCAGGTCACGTTCAGGCAGACGAGACATGACAACCAACTCCTTGCAAATTTAATCAGAGACTTGAAGACAGAAAGCTGCAGACTTTAATTCCCTAAGGGATGATATAGTAGGATTCCAAGTATATCAGTTATTCTAAAAATAAAAGCAAACATGAGAAGGAAATAAATTAATAAACAAACTAGCCAAGTTTTCATTAGGAGACCTCTGCTTTTCCTGCCCTAGAAATAGCGCTTTCTCAGTAAAGCCTGCAACTCTCTTTTCAGCTGACTCTTGGGGTGATAAAAGTGACATTCTAGAACTCTCTATCAGGGCCCTTTTCTTTTTTTCCTTTCCTCTCTTGTTTGCTTTCCACCCCAGTACTTAACAGCATCTTCCTTCAAATGAGATAATGCATGTCTTGGGTCTAACACAATGTTTAGCAAATCCATGCTTAAGAAAGGATCATTTTTTCACCCCCAGCTTCCTATCTCCTAATGATCCTTTTATTATATCTTCATCAAGTAGATGTATCTCAAACCTTACAAAAGTCATAAAATCAGAGGTTGCAGACATGTTTGGGGCTGTAGGCCCCATTTTGTTTGTTTTATAACATGTAGTTAGTTGCCAACGATTTTTAAAGAACAATATAGACATGTGTGCTTATATATACTGATGTATAAATATTTTAAATAAATGGAACATTTAAAAAATGAATTTTTAATTTCTCTGTAAAAATTGGAAAACGTGGCACAATGGGCCTACATTTCTGTGTGGCTGCTTCTGGCCAGAGCTCAGTAGATGACACGTCTTTAGGCAGGTGTGGCCCAGCTGTCTGTTTCTCTCAAGATGTGTCAGCTCTGTTGTGGCCTGGATGGGCAACCTCTGGGGACAGCAGATATGATCTCTGCTTGAGACTTTGCTCTTCCTTCCAGCTCAGCTTCTGCTTCCGGGTTTTCACCTTATTTTCCATGTAGTTTTATAACCATCAAATTCAATCTAAAACTATTCCCATTGAAGAGGAAACCTGGCTAACATTTACATTAACTGGGAATTAGTCATATCAGCCAGAAATGGCTGCTTAGGTCAAATTTAGCAGGGTAAACAGAAATCGGCAACATTAGTACTGATTGCTTAATTAGCATAACTTGAGACCCACGCCTATTAATACTTGGAGCTTATGATTAATACTTTCCTAATACTATTTGATAAGTAAACATTATTTAAAATTAAATTTTGTGAGTCAAGTCTCTAGTGACAGAATTAGATAATGGTTGATGCAATAAAAGAAAAGAATTAATTTTTATTAATTAAAATTTAATTTAATTTAATTTATTAATTAAAATTAAAACTTGGCCATTTGCGAAATTTACCAAGTTCCTTCGTGTGAGTATTGCCTTGATGGTGGCTGTTGTCATCAGCTTGGCTTTGGAGATGATGTGCATTGGAACCTCAGCCATAGCAAAAGGAAATGGAGGGGAACTGTGGAATGATCTGCTTCTAATTCTGCCCTTGGTGGGGATCAGGAGAATCACAATGCTTAAAAGAGGGGATGGGTAACAAAATTCAGCTTGCTCCAGTAGCTGAACGTGTGCAATATGACAGGTGGGTTTTAGCCATGGTGATGCTCTTAGGCCAGGGAACTTAGCATTCTCAGCTGAGAAATGAGGGTTCAAGTACAAATAGAATCTGGAAAAGTAAATATCAGGGTGTCTGGAAATATTAAGACAAGGATTGTAGGGAAGCTGACTCTAGTGGTCTCAGCCAAAGGGGGTGATTCTTTGGACGCCTTCTGGAGGCCACAGGTGAACTTCTCATCTTCAGCCTGAAGTCTGTGCATTCGCTTGGGAGCAGCCAGAAGACAAGCGGTCTGTCTTCAGATTCCACACAAAGCTCCTCCAGGTGAAATCCAACCAGGGACCTGCTGACCCAGGACTCTGAGAAATTAAGTTTTCAGACTTTGTGACCCTGGGTACTGAGAGGAGGTTAAAAAAGCAAAGACTGTACTACCAAAACCAGTATCTAGCACACATCTCTGGGCCTTAGCTTCTTCATTTGTAACATGAGAGTAAGACACAGACCTGCTCATAAGGTGGTGGAGGTTGTATCATGCCTGGAACATAGCAGCTTCCTAGTTATCAGTAACCTCCACTCTGGAGCGTGCAGCACTGAGATAAAGCAAAATGCTATTATTCCCACAATGGCCTTGCCCAATAAGGCAGGACAGCTAAGAGCACAAACTCTGGAGCCAGAGTGCCTGGATTCAATCCTGGCCTCCCTACGTATCAGCTGGGTCACTTTAGGCCAGCCACTTAATCTCCTTGTGCCTCAGTTTTGTCAGTTGTAAAATGGGTACAACAGAGGTACCTTTTTCATAGAGTGATTATGTAAACTAGAGACTTAATTTATGTAAAGTGCTTAGTTATGACTATCCCTGAATTCCCAGTATGTTGTTTTTCTAAAACTTTTTTTTAAATTATGAAATGATTTTAGACTTACAGAGGAGTTGCATATATGTCACAGAGACTTCCCCTATCCCCTTCTCCCAGACGCCCTCAGTGCTAACATCTAATTATCACGACGAAGACACTGGTACAGCACTAACTGGAGATGTGATCAGAATTTCGCCAGTTTTTATTCACTTGTGTCCTCTTTTTGTCCCAGTATTTAATCCCAAAGTTCTCATCCTGTTGAGCCATCACGTCTCTTCAATTTTTCTCCAATCTGTGACAGTTCCTTAGTCTTTTTGTTCTGTGTGACCTTTTGACATTTCTCAAGAGAACTGGTCAGATAATTTGTTTGTCTGATGTTTTTCTCATCAGTAGATTTAGGTTAAATATTTGGGGGAAGATGGTCACAGAGATGATGTCTTTTCTCACTGCATCGTGTCAGGAAGTGATGGCAGCAGCACGTCTTATTACAGGTGACCTTAACATCGACCGCTTGGCAAGGTGATGTCTGCTAAGTCTCTGTTCTCTGTAAAGATGCATTTTCGCTCTTGTTTTAGGGAAGGCACCTTGTGGCTACGCTGAAATTTCTCTCTCTTTAAACTTTTGCCCACTGGTATTAGCGTAGGGATCATTACTGTGAAGTTCTGATACTGATTTTCTATTTCTTACATTCCTCTTGTGTTTATTAATTGGAATTCTCTTATGAAAAAACAAGTTGTTCCTCCTTTTCCTTTTACTTATTTATTCAATCATTTATATCACATGGACTCATGAATATTTCTTTATTCTTTGGGCATCTGCATGCTGATAATACAATATTGTTGCTGTTTATTTTTTTTAATTATTATTATTTTTTTTTTTGCAGTTTTTTGGCAGGGCTGGGCTTGAACCCGCCACCTCTGGCATATGGGGCCAGCGCCCTACTCCTTTGAACCACCTGGTGCTGCCCTGTTGCTGTTTATTTTTTTGCAGAAATTGTTCCAGCATGGCCACTGGGTGCTCCTTCCCTACCCTTTCTGAGCCCTTCCTTACTTCTTGGCACCTCAAGAAGTTCTGAGATCATCCCGAACTTCCCTACTTTGGCCTTAGAATCAACCACTTCTCCAAGGAGTCCTTGTTCTTTTTATTAGGAAAAGGCATTTAGAAGCCAAGATCTCAAAGTCAAGTCGTTAATTTCAATACATGTATTTATAATTTTTTCTTTAGATTTTGACATTTTTCCTCTCATGTGTGTGTCTCTCTCAGTAAATTTTGTTGGTCTGACATGTGCGTGACTCTGTATGAGGCATAGAGCTGCACACAGCACCCTAGTCTGAAGGAGAGTCAGACATACATGCCCAGGAAAGAGTGTGTGCATTCTGAATTGTCAGAGAAGCGTCTCCTTGAATGAGGAGGGGAACTAACTCATGGGAGGCTTCATAGGGGAAAGAGATCTCTGTGGAGATCCTTGGAAAGGATCACTGTCCTTGGGTGGAGGTTTGAGGGAGAGCCTTTTAGGGAGGTGGACTGGCGTGACCATGAACATGGAAGGACACGGGTGCATACAGTATCTCAGTAGAGCTGAGCTGGATGACCCATTCATCCGAAGCTGTTCAATGCAGGGGAGCAGTGGGACAGGCCATCCACTGTTGGCCCTGAATGTCCTGCACATTGTTGCTGAGTATGCCAAAAATGCAAGGGCCTGATCACTTCTGACCCAGGCACACAGCCACTTTTGTTTCTCAGAGTATTTGCAACAAGCAAACATTGAGGGATGAAGTAATTGCCTTTCTCCAAAGAAGAGTCCCGCTTCTTTATGCCATAAAAAGGGTGAGTGCCTCAAGCTCAATGTTCTTCTCATGATGCAGCCCACTGCCTGGGCTGATGGGCACTTGTATCACCCCCATGGGACGAGGTGGGGAACCTATGAGAACATGAACACCTGGCTGTGGCTGTTATTCACTTTTTAAAATTTTTTGGACAAAATCTCTGCCACCAGGCTAAAGTTTAGTGATATTATCATAGCTCACTGCACCCTCCAAGTCTCGCTCCCAAGCAATCCTCCTGTCTCAGCCTCCCAATAGCTGGGACTGCAGATGCAGGCACCTGGCTAACTTTTATTTTCTTTTTGTAAAGTTGGGGTTTCACTCTGTTGGCTATGGCTTTGCCATGAATAATAAAGTCCTTTTTCTCCTATCTGGAAATCTTGTTCCCTCTGCTAGTGTGCGGAAAGCGATAACAAGCTAACTTAGGACAAGTAAGGTAAAATCCTAGGCCCTGGACAGTTCAGTTGGGAAGGCAGGTTGCATTTCTGGCAAGAAGAAGAGCCTAGAATCATTTCCCTCATGTTCTGTCTGCCGTGGAGGGCTGTGAGAAGTGAACACTGCAGCTTCTCTCTTCCTTTTTCTCCAAATGAAATACTTTCTTTTGTGGCTTGAGTAGGATAGCACACATTAATTATTTTTCATTAAACGTCAGTTTATTTGAGGACTTTATTCCTCTATTGTTTTTCTCTGTAGTATTTGTGGTGTTACTACAGTAAGTAGGAGAAAGGTCCTGCTTTAGTTAATCTTCTTTTTTAAAACTATATTAAACTTAACGAAACCTGAGGTTGTGAGTGCCCGCCAATTGGATGCAGGTGGAGGAATCAGAAACAATTTTGCCGAAGAAAGAACTTGGCATAATAGAGATTTGAGAGGGCAGGGAGTCTCTGAGAGGTCAGTGGACCAGGCAAAGCACCCGTGAAGTGTGACATTTCAAGCGAGGAGCAGGTAGAGGCCAGGTGTACAGATCAGACACAGGACACAAACACCAGGTGATAAGGCTACATGTGAACTTCAGTTCTTTGTAAACAGCCACGAGCCAGGAGGCCTGGAAGGTTGTCAGAGCGAGTGGAGCAGAAAACCACAAGGAGGCCCAGCCTTCGGGAAGGAACTTGACCACAGAGGGGAACGTCCACCCAGCAGGAAGGTTGATGCTCTGTTCTTCTCCCAGCAGAGCCAGTCCCAGAGTGTGACTATGGGGGGCTACAAGTGGCGGCAAATTGGGAGTGAGGAGACTAGGGAAGAGCTTTGTGAGCTAACTCTGGCTCGACTCCTGTAGGCGAAGCCAAGAGGAAAAAGACATTTTGAGGATGACATCTCACTTTTGAAGCCCTATAATAGCTTTTCTTGGAGGAGAAGGAAAATGTAGTCTATCTTTTTTAGTACATCTTCATTAAACCCCGTGTCCTACCGACATTTATACTTTTCAGCAATAGCATTTTGCCAGCAGATCAGACCTTGATGATCTTAAATTAAAAAAAAAAAAAGAAGTGATGCTGTATCTACGAAAAGTGTTATTCAACACTGTAGTTCTTGATACCAATATACCACCTCCAGATACATGGAATAGTCTCTCTGAAATGTGCACCAGGTTATGGAATTAAAAATATGTTTATAATTCAAAATGTGAGATAATGGTTTCAGGAAGCTGACAAAGTTGAAACAAGCTTCTAAAAAAGGTGCTGTCTGGAAATAGACACGTGCTGTCTCTGTCCTCTGTGTCCTGGCACACATAACCCCGAATTTGGACCCTCACATTGGTGACTCATTTGCACGTGTAAGTGCCAGTTGGCAGCATTTTGAACACTTCAGCAGTTCTCTGTGCATTTGTTTAAGTCGGGGTTGCTACCGGAGCCCTGTTTCAATGTGTTTTGTTTTTCCTGCCATTTCGGAGTGAAGTCATGAGCTTGGGACGTCTTCCAAGAAGGTCCAGAAAGTAACTTTATTTTTACTCTTTTCCTGTCCTATGTCCTGTAATCATCCCAAATTTTAAAATTGTAGCTGGAGGTCTTGTGGTTACTTTTGTGACCAGAAGGTCTAACAGTGATTTGGGACAAGATTTGGAAAGCCTTCCAAGGAAGATGGGTTTCAGGTGACCGTAGGCATGTTAGCTACTGTTAGGATCATGCAGTGATTTTGGGGGGAAGAAAGTAAACAAAGCAAGAGGGAGGCAGGTGGAAAAGCACATCACACTAATTCTTCTCACCTAAACTTGGAGTCCTTTCTAGGTTAACTCTTTGTACTTGACGTAGATGCTATTTCTTTCCCTCCCCCCTCCTTCTTGCTTCTTCATTGATCCTCAAATGTCTTTTCCTTTCACCTCCAAGAGTGCATCTATTAACTGATACACAATCAATTGTGTACCTGCACTCGGGGCTGAGTCATATGTGAGTATGCTGGTTTACCCACAAAAATGCTCATAACTGGGTGGCACCTGTTGCTCAAAGGAGTAGGGCGCTGGCCCCATATGCGAGAGGTGGCGGGTTCAAGCCCAGCCCTGGCCAAAAACTGCAAAAAAAAAAAATGGTCACAACTGTTGCTGGGTTGTGAGCCGCCCAGTGACTTTGAGTAGGATAATTAAGAGATGGGATCATTTTTTAATTTGATTTTGACTTTAAACTTATTTTTTCCTTGGAAAAGTTCATACCTCAAAGGTTACAAATGGGAATACGGGGAGACATCTCTCCCACTTGTGTTTCCAAAGTGACTCCCTTTCTCTCCCGGGAGGCAACCATCAGTTTCTCTTTATCATTTGGTAGACATCTTGTGCATGTAAAAGAGCTCCACTGGAAGGCTGGTGTGAGGCACCAAGAAGTCATCTTGGCCAAAGGAGATGCCGGACTGTGTGTGAAAGGATGAAGCTGGGTCTCTTATTCCACACAAATAAATGGTGCTTTGTGCTTTGGATGTAAGAAAACATGAAGTTCAAAGGCAATTTCAGAGTGAGGGCAGAGGAGATATGAGATGTTTCAGAATTTTCTAGGTTTTACTCGATTTCTAGTATTTTCTAGGCTGACAATTCAGGTGCTAGAAAAGCTTCTTTGTAGTTTCTTTGATATTTTTATCCAGATGAAACAAGCTGGTAATCAAAGACAGCTGGCCTGAATACTCTTGAAAGGGCTGGCGGTGGGGAACCTCTGGGGTTGGAGGGTCAGACCACTGAGTAGACCTTGGGCATTAGTTTATCTTAATGCCCCTGTGGTTCCTGAGGGTGGTGGGCTGTGGTGGCAGGGATAGGGGGAGAGTCTTGCTAAAATGCAGTTGCTGATTCCGTGAGCCCAGAATGTGGCCCTTAAATCTGCATTTCTAGCAAGCTTCCAGGTGTTGCTGGTCCTTGGACCACACCTTGAGTACCAAAGACCTAAACACCCGCCACCTCCAGAAAGTCCCTTTCCAGTGGTCTCTGACAGAGTTGGGGACTTTGCCTTTCGAGGTCTTTCCTTATCCTGAAAGGCAATTCTTTTGACCTAGAACACTTTGAGAAACCGTTCTATACCTGGACTTTTATTTCCTTCAGATAAATAGATCTGATCTATATCCTTCAGATAAATAGAATATGACCACAGAAGAGAATAGGACAGGCAGGGGTGGGGGTAGGATGACAGAGAGGCAGGACAAAGCTGTGGGAGGATGCCCATTGATTGGGGTGAGGGGACAGGGATGAGCCAAGTGCATATGCTGCAATTCAAACCAGTGATTTCCTCTTACAGGTGAGCACATGAGCAGACTTTCTTGATTTTTCTGCTAAGGCTTTGGGATAGCAGCCCCAGAGAATGCTGCCTGACACATTTCTCCTTCCCCATGAGCTTTTATTCTAGTCATCTGGTCTCCAACTCATGCCATCAAAGGCAGAGGCAGAATTTGTGGAAGGTTTGGGGCCTCCTGGCACAGCCTCATCCCAGGACACCCAGATACCTCACTAAAGGTGATCTGGTTTGCAGACATGTAATGTGCAAATGCCTAAAGGGAATTGTGCCCGTATTTCTGATGCAGCCCTGCCCTCCCTGTCTGGTCAGTCAGTGGACACTGGTTCAGAACCAACTTGGCCCTGAGTGAAGAATGCCTGTGTCTGTTTCCCAGGAAACTGGTCTCTTTCTAACTTCAGGCCTCATCTCTCCCCTCACAGTCCTGGCCACACCTCTGCTGTGTGCAGCTGCTTCTGGGGCCCCAGGGTGATGGGTACAGTGCCCCCCAGTGTGAGGTGGGGAAAGAGGGCAGGGGCTGCAGCAGATGAGTTTCAGTGGTCATCTTGGTGCCTGGACTCGGAGGCAGTTCTGATGTAGTCTGATGTGGGTTCTGATCCTAGGGCTGAGTAGTTCTCCTGCCTCAGGAATCCTAGGACGAAGAAATGACTGTCCCTTTCCCACTGTAGCCAGCCCAGCCCCCACTGAGTGGGGCGGGGGTAGAAGCCGGGATTGAGTTCTCTGCTGCTTTGTGCCCTCTGGGTTCAGCCTGCCGCTCTCCTTCAGAACAACCTGACCACACACAAACCCCCAAAGCAGACAGGGAGGGATGAAGTTCTCCATAACTGTGCACCTGCCACTGCTCATGTAGGAAGTGAAAATAAGATAAACGCGCTTCATCCCACGCAGCACAGAAAGACCAGCCAAAAAAATCCTCTCGCAAAATGCCACCGAGACTCCCATTCAGCCCACACCCTGACGCAAGCACAGCGTCTGAGCACCTGGCAGGGGGGACATGGCACCTCGGACCTCACACCCTCGGGGAAGGAGCAGGGAAATTTAGGCATTGACACCAACGCAAGGTCAGGTAAAATACATTATTTAATTCTCACAGCACCTGGGTATTATTATTATTATTATTATTATTATTATGCTTCATAATAGTAAAAGACTACACAGCCCATGTTATGGATTGAGCTGTACCCTCCTCCCCCCACATTCACATGTTGCAATCCTCACCCTCAGTATCTCAGAAGGGGCCCTTATTTGGAAATAAGGTAATTGCAGATGTAAATCCCTTAGTTACAACAAAGTCATCGGGGTGGCTTCTAATTCAGTGTAACTGGTGTCCTTATGAAAAGAAGAAATTCAGACATAGACACCACATGGAGAACAGCACGTGAGGATGAAGACAGATTGGGGTGAAGCTTCTGGAAGCCCAGAAATGTCAGAGGGTTAGCAAATCACCAGAAGCTGGGGGGAGCAAGGAGCACCCACAGTCCTAAGACAGACCCAGCGCATCGGCACCTTCACTGCGGACTTCCAGCTCCAGAGCCCTAAGATGCTGGCTTCTACTGTTTACTTCACTAGGTGGAGCCTACTTTACTTTGTTCTGACAACCCTGGCAAACTAGTACAGTCCTGAGCAACAGAATAGGGGGCACAAGGCAGATTTTCTGGATCCTTGCCTACTGGATCCTATAATACCACAGTATGCCTTGTTACACCAGCAGGGCGCTAAAAATGTCAGGTCATGACACCATGAATATTGCGAAAGCCCAGGGGAGGCACCTTCACCTCCCCTGTCTTCCAGTTCAGACCCATTCCACGTCAAGCTGTGAATAGTCATTCCTCTCTATCCCAGATCCCTATCGACAGGGCCTTTCCCCCCACTTTTTTGAGATGAAGTCTCACTCTGTTACCCAGGCTAGAGTGCCACGGTGTCAGCCTCGCTCACAGCAACCTCAGACTCCTGTGCTCAAGTGATCCTCCTGCCTCACCCTCCCAAGTTTCTGGGATATAGGCATTCCCCACAATGCCCAACTACTTTTATTATTTTTAGTAGAGACAGGGTCTTGCTCTTGCTTAGGCTGGTCTCACACTCCTGAGCCTGCGTGTCTTGGCCTGAGTGAGCCACTGTGCCTCGCCCACCGCAGGGCAGGGGCTTTGATGCACTCACAGGCTGTATGCTCTTCTGCTCTGCGTACTAGTGCAAATCATTCCGCAACTTAGAAGCTTAATAGGATATCATTTTATTACAGCCCATTCCTATAGTTCAGGAATTCAGGCAGGGCTCTTTGGGTGTTTCTTTTGTCCTTTCTGGCACTTACCAAGGTCAGTAAGTGTTCTCAGCAGGCAGAAGTGTCTGCCTGGGAGACCCAGGGAGGAGCTGGGACACCCTCACTCACTCATCTGGTGCTTTTGTAGGGATGGCTGTAGGTGGGGCACAGCTGGGACTGCTCACCACAGCCCTTTCATTTAGGTGCTATACACAGTAGTTGTGGATTATTTGAATTACACAGGGGCTGGCTTTTCCCACAATGAATGTCCTGGGAGAGCCAGGTAGAAGTTATAGGCTTTTATGACCTAACCCTGGAAATCATTCATGAGTGTTGTTTCCATCATGCTGCATTGATCAAAGTGGTCACAGAGGCCTACCCAGACTCCAGAGGAGGGTTCAAAGATCTCACCTCTCAATAAGAGAGAAAAAAATGTACAGTCATTATGAAACTCCAACACTAATACACCTTCCCACCTCTTAGGTGGTGAGGAAAATAAAGAGAATCTCTACTTTTCTCCAGCCTCTGACTTGTGTCCCCAGAGGTCAGAGGTAGTAGATGTGTGGTTGTCCCTGACGAGTGCTTGGAGTGGCCTTTTTGCCTATTTCATGGTTGAGACTCTTTTCAAGATCAGAGTTGGGGCCCAGGCAGCTCTGGTCTGGGAACTTCCCAGGAGGCCCAGATGGAAACGAATTATTGAATAGGTACTTTCACATTCAAGCAAGGTCTTGAGTGTACTTCGTCTCAGCCTGTCATCATCATGCCTCTGGAATCAGCTGGTGGCCTCCCAGGGCCTCTCTCATTCAGGATCTCTCATTCAGCCATGAATGAAGCACTCACGCCCCTACTTAAGTTTGCACAGTAAGTGATGGGCTGAGGAGTCTTTGAGAACAAAGCTCCCTGGAGAAGTGGCGGCCCGCACCAACAATCTGAGCATCTCTGTCCTGAAACATCACTCTGTAAACAAAATACTCCTTAAGAGAGGCCTGGATTCCTGTTTGCCTCCCGGGGCGCTTCCATTTGTCGTTCTGGTCTCTGTCTACTTCTATCTTGCTTGGCTTTGCTTGGGATCCCCAAGCTGTCTGATTCTCCTGGGAAGGCAGCTCCCCTTGCAGAGGCCTCAGGGAGGGAGCAGGGAAATTTAGGGAGGCCCAACACAGTCAGAGCACTAGACCACTTACACGGCCCACAGTGTACAGCATGGTAGACAAACAGATGGGGGGTGTGTGAGAGAGAGAGAGAGGAGTGTGTGTTCAATTACCATCTAGAGCAGTGGTTCGCAACCTGTGGGTCGCGACCCCTTTTGGGATTGAATGACCCTTTCACAGGGGTCGCCTAATATCAGATATTTATATTACGATTCATAACGGTAGCAAAAATTACAGTTATGAAGTAACAACAAAAATAATTTTATGGTTGGGGGTCAGCACAACATGAGGAACTGTATTAAAGGGTCGTGGCATTAGGAAGGTTGAGAACCACTGATCTAGAGAGTAAGTTCCGTGAAGACAGGAAACTATAAATATTTACCTTCACCTTGGAAAAAATTCACGGGGATGTGTTCAGCCCCTAGTCGATCGATACTCGCCAAGTGTTCAGAGGAAGACGGATGGAGGAAGAGAGGCGGGTAATGGCGCCAGGTTGCCTTGCTCGGCCCTTTCTGGGTTCCCAGGGGAATCCTGCCTATTTGCTGTGTCTGTGGAGGAACCTGGAACGAGGTGAAGGTGGCAAGGGGGCCGAGGTTGAAGTGGGAGACCCTGGGCCACACAGAGACTGCCTGGGGCGGGTGGGTTGGTGGCCAGATTATCTGGGTCAGTTTTGCAAGTACATGGCAGGGGCAGAGAGGGGTTCGCCTGTTCTCAGCACAGAGACATTTTATCAGGGGCTCAGGTCTATATGTGGTTTGAAGCGAGGCAGGGACAGACTGTGCCCTTGGAGCTTCCACGAGGGAAAATGCTCATCTCTGTGAATTACTCGCAACTGGCCATCTGCGTGTCCCTACCCCGGCAGCACTCCAGCTACCCACAGGGCGTCTCCTCTTCACTGACCCCACAGCTACATGGCTGCAGTTGGGCTTTTGGTTCCCACGTTTGACTGAAACTCTTTCCTAAAGTGTTTCATCAACTCAAATTCTAAAACAAATTAAATTTTCCTGGTTTTACTTCCTCTCACCTTGATAGCAAGTGGACACACACAGGCATTTTAAATATGAATAGATGCTTCTAAACAATGACAATTTAAAAATTGTTGACTGACCAGAGAAAGGAAAGGAATCTGAAATGGTTTGTAAAGTTTCAGGGGGCGTGATAGTGATGTTACAGCCAACAGAAAGTGAGAACTCTGAAAGGGAATTTGGTTTGGGGGGAAGATAAGACTCTGGTTTTAGACACACCAAGCTGGAGGTATTCTGGCTCTGTACTGACACACTGGGAACTGTGAGTTAGCAGTACATGTGAAACTTCAGCTCTGCTCCCCACCCTCTGCCCCAAGAGTCCTGCCACGGTCAAAATCATAAGTAGATCATGGTGCTGGGGAAAAGGCATGGGGAGGAGCAGGTTGGGGTGGTCAGCGCCCCTCCTCTGCATGTGGGGGCTGTTTCCTCTTTGAATTGCCTCCATCTTAGATCTGGTTTCTCATGCAGCTGCTGCGGTAATGCAAGAGTTAGGACTTTTTCCACTAAGGAGGCATTCCATTCTATCTTTGAACCTTTCCCACACCACATGCACATACCCCCCTCAGAAGCCCAGAGAGGAAAGAGAATGGGCTCTTTCAGAAAGAGCAGCATCTCACCCTGGCCTTCCCCCGACCACCACCACCCAGGCCTTAAACTGAATGGACAGGGGAATCAGTGTTTATATTTCAGATGTGGTCCAGGCCGAGCCACACAGATGGGAGACCAGACAGGTGTCTGAGTCTAAACTTCCAACTGGAAGTCCCGTCCTTGGGGGGATATAGCAGGGTGGGTGTCCACCGTAGGGGACAGGGTGGCAGTCAAGGACTGACTTGGACTCCTGAACAACTTCTCAATGACTGATGCTTAATTTTGATATTGCTCAAAAGAGCACAGGGGAACCTGTGAAGGAAAATATGTTGAAAGATGAAATAAAAAGCAACCCAGCAATTCCACGCCTAAATAGTCCCCCAACATTCATAAAAGATATCTGCAAGAATTTTCCTAGCAGCACTCTGTGTGACAACCAAAAATGGAATCGACCCAAGAGTACATCAGTAGTAAATGGATACATAAATTATAGTTTATTCTTTCAAGGGCACACTCTACAGCAATGAGGATTAACAAGCGACAGCTACAGGCAGCAGGGCTGAATCTCATAAGCAGGGTGCTGAGTAGGAAGCCAAACTCAAATGACTCCTTACTTTATATATATATGTATATATTTCTTTGAAGTTCAAAAATGGGCAAAGTTATCTATGCTATAGAAGTCAGGAGAATTCTAACCCTTCAGGGCCGGCATAAGGAGACTTCTGACATTCGGCTTTTTGGTTTCTTCTTCTTTTTTTTCTTGATCTGGGTGCTTGTTACACAGGTGTATCCACATAAAATTTTTTTTAGGTCATCATTCATGACTCAGCTGTATACATGCTACATGTGATAAAATTTGCAAAAGGAACAAAAATCAGACAGCAGATCTTTGGAAAAAGCCCTCTTTTAGAAGCTAAATGCAGGATAATAAACTAGAGAAGTCATTATTAAAGTACGGAAATTGCTTTGCTCACTTGTACAGATGCTAAGAGAAAGCCTTAAGAAATGTAGGTAACTACAGAACAATATTTAACTTACAAAGTCAAAACAAAAAATTAATAAGATCAAAAGTTACACAACCATCTGGAAAATATACTCATAGCAAGAATGACAAAGAACTCCTGCAAAAGTCGGAATAAACTTCCACTACTGTGTTACTCAGCATTCTCCAGAGAAGGAGGATTGTATATACACACACACACACATACACACACTCTCTCTCTCTTTAAAGAATTGGCTCATCAGATTATGGCAGCTGAGAAGTCCAGACCAAGAAGAGCCAACGGGATAGCTGCAGTCTGATTCTAAAGGCGCAAGAACCAGGAGGACTAAAGATGTAAGTTTCAGTCTGATTTCCAGTCTGAGGGCTGGAGGATACCTGTGTCTCAGCTTATAGACTGTCCAGCACAGGGGAGGATGCAGCTGGTCAACTACATGCTCTGATGAAGACATACAAAGTTAACGTTTTCATGTCTACAAACCCACCATCCATTCTGCAGTCCATGGATCCAGGAGTAATTTCAGAAGGAAATACATTTTGTAGGGCTATAGATGCCATAGATTGTGATTTCTCTAATGGATTTTGGCAGAGTAAATTAAAAACCTTTTGGAATGGATTCACCATTCTAGATGCTATTGAGAACACCCATGATTGATGGGAGGAAGTCAAAATAAAAACATTAATGTCAGTTTGGAAGAAGTTGATTCCAACCCTCCTGGATGACTTTGAGGGTTTCAAGACTTCACTGGAGTCTAATTGCAGATGCAATAAAAATCACAAGAAAACTAGAATTAGGAGTAGAGACTGAGAATGGGACTGAATTGCTGTAATCTCACGATTAAACATAAGCAGATGAGGCATTGCTTCTTATGGATGAGTAAAGAAACTGGTTTCTTGAGATGGAATTTACTCCTGCCCAAGATGCTGTGAGCATTGTTGAAATGACAACAAAGGATTTAGAATATTCCATAAACTTAGTTGATAAAGCAGCAGCAAGTTTGAGAAGGTCATCTATAATTTTAGAAGAAATTCTCCTGTGAGTATAATGCTAGCAAACAGTGTCAGATGCTACAGAGAAAGCTTTAGTGAAAGGAAGGGCCGATTCATGTGGAAAACATCATTGCTGTCTGATGTTAAGAAACTGCCACAGCCACCCCAACCTTCCATTGCCATACCCTGATCATTCATCAACACTGAGGCAAGGCCCTCCACCAACAAAAATATTGTGACTCACTGAAGGCTCAGAAGATTGTTAGGATTTTTTTCTAGCAACAAAGTGCTTTTAAATTAAGATACGTGCATTTTGTAGACATAATGTTTTTACAGCATTATGCCCGGTAGATTACAGTGTAGTTTAAACACACTTACATGCCCTGGGAAACCGGAAAGTTTGCGTGCCTCACTTTATTATGATATTTGCTTTGTGGTGGTGGTCTGTACCTGAACCTGCCGTATCTCCAAGGTCTGTCTGTCTGTCTACTTGTAAATGAGCAGGAAATGATGGTAGGTAGTGGCAGATGCCATGCCAAATAGAGCACACGAATGATGCCATCAACCTCACAGCAACTCAGCAAAGTCAGAAATATTTTCCTCAATTTCAGAGGTGAGGAATTCAGACTTGGGTATATTAATGAACTTAGCCAAAGTTTACACACTCAGTGGGGGCAAAATATCTTCTTTAGAAAGAATAAACTAAAAAAAAAAAAGTTAGCATGAAACTTGAGTCTGGAAACCATAGACTCAGAAGTGAGATGCTGCAGAAATACAAAGCCGTGAACGGGGGCATTCTTCCTTTCTTTGGGATGCCCCACCGTCTCTCCCTCCTTCCCCAATCTTCCCTCTCTCCCTCCCTGCTCTCCTCTCTCTCTCTCTCACCTCTTCCCTCCACTCCCTTCCCTCTCTCCAATATAAAATAAATTTATACTTTAATATCCTAAAAAAAAAAACAAAGGCATAAATGAAGTTACAGGATTTTGACTAAATTTTGGAATCTGAGAACTTGGAATGTAGAAAAGGCCTGAAAAACTCTGAGAACCCTGCCCCCGGTTTTACAGAAAAGCACATCATCTCTTAAAACTTTAGAGTGAGGTTAAGTCAATGACATGCAATGTGGTTCTGCAGCAGAGTTCACCCTGGAGTTTCCTTTGCTAAGAGAAAATAGGAACTCAAAAACGTTTTCTTGGTGGCTGATCTAATGCAAAAGGGAATTGCTCATTTTTGAAGTGGAGGTCATGGTGGGGCCATGAGGCTGCTTTCCTAAATATTTTTTGCCGTCTGAGAGTTGCTTGTCCCCACATTAGTGAGATGGTGCCTTGGACTCTGCAGAGGAGTCTCGTTTCTCATTTAACATGTCTTTAGCCAGCAGATAAAGAAAAAGGCAGCACCAAGATCAAAAGTTATGATGACATGAATGGAGCAGAAATGGATCCCCAGGGTCAAACTTGGGTCTCAAGTGTATGCAGCGATAAGTTCATTGACCTCAACAGACCAGAGATGGTGAAGGACCCACTGCATGGTGATAACGGTGGCTATTTGAATTTTATTCTTCCAAAGGTAGAGGACCCAGCTCAGTCTACCCAATTCCAGAGTCTGTTTCTTGATGAACTGTCAGGCATACACAAATCTGAGGGCCACTGGCCTCCCCCAGTGTCAAGGTCAGAGATAATATGTGTGGGTTAGGATATACTTACATACATAACATTAAAATTTATATTAGGCTAGGATAGCTCATACAACGTATTTATGTACACTATTTTGATTTTACCATAATTTATGTTTTAATGTAATAAACACATGCAATTTCAATAGCAACATGTGAAAAATCCACAGAAATGAAAATAGGCTTTAAGAAATGAAAATCACTTGGCCAAAACTTTTGCCCCTCCAGCCTGCAACTCTGCTAGACTGCAAGGTGCTTCAGCCAGGAGCAATGACTTTTGCACGTTAGCACCTCAGCACCTCTCACGATGCCTGAACTCATGAATAAGCCATTCATGGATCAGGGTATGTTGTAAGTGGGGTTGGCTCGGTGGGTTATGGTCCACCTGTCCCACTATCACGCCAAGCTGCCTGTGGAGTTGGACTACGCAACTGCTATAAGACTGGCTGCACTGATCTCTTGGAAAAGCCAGAAATCTCTTTGATGCATAGATAAACATCGCTGCTCCCTGGCCTCTCCCTAATGGGGTCTTTCTGGTACGTAATTTTGTCTTATAGTTTAGAGCTGACCTAAATCTCATAAAATGTATATAGAAAATGTCAAACTTTTAATTGAAAATACCTAGTTCATTTTAGGACTCAGACTTGCCCCTGATATAAAATAGAATGTATCATTCACACTAAATAACAAGTATTAATATTAACATTCTAAAAATGTAGCTTGGAGAAATTTCAAGAGGAAAGAAATCATTTAGAGTTTGCCAGCATTCACATACATGAATGCGGGCATATAGATTTTATATGTATCTATGCATAACCTTTGTGTTGAAATTACTTATCCTATTGAATGTAAGTGCCACAGGTATTTGGGTTGGAGCTACTGTTATACTTTTTACTCTTGGGAGAGTTAATTACAAACAATTTAATTAAGATCTCTTACTCATTAATGTTCGAGTAGCTTAGCAAGTTTGGGTTATCTCAGCAGGTTGCAAAGGTTTAATTTTATCAGTTATCCTCCCATTAACTCATACACCATCAGTACTGTGCTTGATTTTTATCCTTCCCTGCCTGGGGTACCGACGGAATTTAAAATATCATTAAAACGAAGAATTCAGGAAAAGACTCCGCTAGTTGCCACCTGTCCCGATGAGGCTTAGATTTCCATTTTGAATCTTTAAAATACAAGATCAAGGATGTCTCAATAACATTCTCTTCAATACGACTAAACAAACAAAAAAACATATTTTATTTTTGATTGGAATTAGACCAATCACATATGGTTTCCATTACCTTTGTGAGAAATAGAGATTTCAAAGAAAAAAACCTGCTCTATAATCCGTGAAAAGCTTAAACACTAAAGGTACAAAGAGATAAGATAGAAAGAGAATCACAAAGAACATACGTAACAGAAAGGAAAACTGTCTTGAGGAAATTTTTTATTTTTTCTTTAATCCTAGGGTATACTTAATGCTTGATCACAAGTGTCACTAATACAGATTGTCTAGAACAGTGGTCTCAACCTGTGGGTCGCGACCCACAGGAACTGTATGAAAGGGCCGCGGCATTAGGAAGGTTGAGAACCACTGGTGTAGAATGAAGTGTAAGACCTGAAAAAGTCAAACTTACTTGCAGAAGTTAATACAGTGTTTTGTATTTTTTTTAATCGACTAGCCTGTTTTCAGGTATAACTGGGTAGGTAAGCAAAGAACAATTAGCTTCCTGGTTTATGTAGTAAAAGAATAGTTTACATGTACCAAGCTATTTTTTTTCTAGACTCTGGCCACGTATCTATGTTCTCTTGTCTACCTGAAGTTTAGGCTGGGTGCCTGCTGCTCAATGGTTAGAGCGCTGGCCCCATGCACCAGGGTTGGCAGGTTCGAACCTGTCCCGGGCCTGCTAAACAAACAAATAAATAAACAAAAAAATATGTGACGTTTACTAATTATTACTGGGGTTGGATCTCCTTCCAATTCTTGAGAATGCCAGAGAATGAATATCAAGCCTAGGATGATTATACAAGGAAAGACACTGAATGTTTAGCTCTTTGTTTCTTTTTAATTATACAGCTTGAAGTAATCTGGGAGCATTTATTCTGAAATACTGTATAAATTCTAATATCCTGAAACTTTAATATAGAAATTATTACATACTCAGAATATGATACATCCAAAGCAGAAACAGCATTTCCTTCACAACTTAAATGAGCAGTTAAATTCAGAGTAACAAAAATACTTACTGTAAATTGATAAAGGAAGCTGGGGCTGTAGTTCGGTGGTTAGAGTGCCGACCCTACAGACCAGGGGAAGCAGGTTTGAATCTCACCTGGGTCTGATTAAAAAAAAAAAAATTGATGAAGGAAAACAAAGAGAAACAGATAAGAATGCAACTGTGGGCCTGAGAAGATAATGAGACCTAGGTTGTGCTGCAAGATCTAGCAAATAAAATACGATTCTCAATTCAGTTTGAATTTCAGATAAATCAGAAATAACTTTTCAGAATAGATATATCACAGAAAGATTTAAGATATTTTTTACCCAGTTAAAGTATTCATTGTTTATCTGAAAATAAAATTTAACTGAGATCTCACATTTTTTGTCTGGCAACCCTAGATCCAGGGAAGTAAGGTGTTGGGGTTTAAGGTCACCGCTATCTCGCCCACTGGAACCCGGGTCTCAGTGAATCTTACTGTTTCCATTCTGTGACATTGTTTTCTACATAATTATCTCAGAAACAATCACCTTGAATCTGTGATTTTAACAAATAAAAATAAAAATAAAAATATTTTTCTTTCACTTTTCAGATGTCTCAAAGTCTGAGGACAACCTTTTCTATTTCATAAAATGACACTATTAAAAATCTTAAACTACAAGCTACAATTCGGCTCTCCTGATTATTCTGTTAAAATGGTTATTTTAACATGGAGATCAAAATGATTCTTCTCTCTATGATTTTTATAGCCAAGTCACTTTACATGCATTAAAACTTAAGGAGAATTATGACCAGGAAAATCACATGCAGAGATGATCAGACTTGCGATGTAAAACTTTGAACACTCTTAAAAGCCATTCCCCCCACTTCTCCCTGTTATCAAAAATGAAAACAGAGGGTGGCTACTTACTGACAAAATGTACAAGCTCGCTCTGAAAAGACAATGCTTTTTGCAGCTGAGAAATCTAGACAGAAATGGGCAGCAGTTTGTTTCAGTGGCTGTGATTTTATAACCTAAAGCTGTGTTTTCTGGCAGGAAAATTCAATGCCTGGATCAGAAGTGTGAAAACATGAGGTCCTCCGCATGGTGCTGGGAAATGGAGCTGGTGAGCCCCACAGTCTTTGAGGCCAGGCACTAAAACAGTGGTTAGTTTAAAAGGCTGTGGACGGTGGCACCCGCCACCGCTTTGGGGAGGCCAAGGCAGGAGCCTCACTTGAGGCCAGGAGTTTGAGACCAGCCTGGGTCACATCGTGAGCCACCACCGCCATAGACCCCTGTCTCAAAAAAAAAAAAGAGAGAGAGAGCGACCCCTGTCTCTATAAGAAAAACAAATCCCTCTAAACCTCTTAAGAATCCAAAGTCTATACACCATATTGTAATTTGTTTTCTCAAACTATCCAAATTGTTTTTCTCAAAGGGGCACAGGAAAGCAGCTGTTCACTTCCTGCGTGTGGGTATCTTAGGTCCAAAAATACAACCTGTGGCTGCGCAAAAGTAGGGCTCTTCAATACGACAAAATTTGGTGAGCTTCTACCTGTTAGGCGGGGTTGCCAGGAGTCCATGGTTTTACCAGCCAAGGATGGAGACAGTACAGAAATAGCCGCACCACCAATTTTGTCCAGTCAGGAGCAAGCTAAAGGTCATGGAAGCACAAAGCTCTGAGGGCTCAGAGATTTCTTAATTTCCTCCTGGAGATACAGAGTATACCGAAATCTTTGGAAATGAGACACAATATCTGGGATTTGCTTCACAGTGATATGGCTGTCCCAGAGGGAGAGTGAATAAAAGAAGTTAGCCATGAGTTGATAAGAGTTGAAGCTGGGTTGAAGTCCGTGGAAGGTGATTGTTCATCATGTCTACTTGGTATATTTGAAATTGTTCAGAGTAAAGAAGCAATGTTTCTATATGTGTGTGTGTGTGAGAGAGAGAGAGAGAGGTGGAAAGAGGGGGGCTGAAGAAGACAGAGATTGAGATTATGAAGTGAAGGTGACTGGGGAAAGTGGAACAGACCAGAGAGGATAGATTTGCAAAATGGCTGAGATTCAGTTTGAATTATATGACCCCAAGAGCACTTAATTCAGCCAGCCTCCTTACCCACGAGGCCAGAACTGCTGGTTCAGCTATAAAGCCTAGTATACCTGAATTCTTTGTCAAGTTCTTTTCTAGAACTCTACTTCCTAGGACCTTATGAAGACACCTTGGACAATCACTGTTCACAGGCGTGATGAATTTGTGCCATGCCTGTACATTGGCGAGGACATTAGAGTGAATGAGGTCATCATACCCTTCTCCCAGGATGTTGCAGGGCGCTGAGATCCTGGGCCAATATTCCTAATATTCCTTCATTCTCTGTAGTTCTAGCATCCCTCGGTAAATCTGGCCAACATTTGTCCACCCCCAAATGTTTTGCAGAGCACTGTGCTGGGTGTGTGGAGGATGAGGGACTCACCGTTCCTTTCTTTAAAGAATTTAAAGTTTTGTTGGTGACATCACAATCTTGCAAGAGGCAAACAAGAGTGCTGATGGTGTGTGACCTCTTAGAAAGTGAACCAAACATACACTTTTAAACATTACCATTTAGTCACAAAAGAGAGCTTAGTTTGAAACCAGCCCCTCTCTGTCCTTTCTCTGCTGGGTAATCTAATTTGAATGCAAGGAAGTCTGGCAGTTGCAAATGCTAGCTGGCAATAGAAGCGCATTTTCATTGACTTCCTGGGATTCTTTGCCTCCCTCAAATATTTTGGATACAGAGAACATGGCACAGATTCTTCAGCCGGTGCTAATGATGGGAAGAACCGCATAATGGGGAGTGCGCCTCATCCAGACGGGGAGAAGTCGTGCAGATGAACGCAGCCCGCCCAAAATGGAGGCTGCTTCCAAGTCTGCCAGGCTGGCGACCACAAGCGGCAAAGACTGTGACATCCAAGTGTCGCAGCTCCAGTCAAAGTCGGCGGAGTCTGCCAATTGAAGACAATTAGCAAGTGCGACTTCTCAATTGTGTTGACAGATGAGGGAGAAAAATCAAATAGATGTGAGAGCTGTGTTTATCCTGCTGCAGTGTTTTGCAATATTATGTCTATTGATTTGCTTTTTGTTCCTGAGTTATCGGGTGGATGGCGCACGGCTCTGCCTGTCAACCCCCGGAGCTTGCCTTCACAGCTGCTTGTCAAGTGAGAATTTCTACACAAATCACCCCAACCTGTCTCACAGGGGACATTAGGCCAAAGATACTCTGTTATGATTTAATGGAAAGGAAGAAAAAAGCCCAACAAACTGCCGCAGTGGCTCCATTTTCTTTTTGTAACAATTGGTTACAGCTTTTGAATTCTGTAACATGGCGCGGCCCAGGGTAATTGGATTCGGAAGCCTTCTACAAGCCGGGAAGGTAGGCTGGGTGGTGTGTGGCTGTTATTTGCAGTCACATCTGACCCTCCTACTGAAAGGGGATACCAATTCTCATTGTCTTATCTTGTATCACTCTCAAGTCGAGATACCACTGTCAGGTGCTGAAAGGGTAGATTGCTATTGACAAACAACGGGAAACCACTGAGTCAGACGCCATTGTGAAAGAAATAGAGCTTCTCTTTGCGGCTCCACTTTCCCTCCCTTGTTGTACCCCCGCACTTCTGCGCTTCTGGGCACTTGGGAATCTTTTATTCCTCCCACCCTGTTGTGCTTTGTTGACTAGATCAGTCCTCTTTACGCCAAAAGTATTTTCATCCTAAATTTTGATGTAAACCTGTATGTAATATGTGGACCTGTCTCAAAGAGCCCTCGGTCTAACGTAGAGGAAACAGATTCAGTGTAATTCAGGACTACGTGCTAAAACCTCTATGCTCGGCTCTTCGTATCATTTTTACTTAGGGAAGAGCACCTTCCCCAGAGGAATGTTATTCATGACAGGAAATTTGCAATCTAAGGCAAGTGAAAGGGAAAAGAATCTCCAGCCCTGGGGATTAGCCTTCAGTTTTCTTCTCCATGCAGCCCCAGTCTGGGATAAATTAGAATTATGATACAAGTTCTCATTCCCCACCTCCAGATTTATTAATTTATTTTTAAGTGCTCCGCGAAGGGGAACAGTTGTGGAGTCTCTCTGCTCAGCATCGCCACATGCAAGCTTCAAGGCACCCTCTCAATGGAATGGGTGTTAAACTGGGCTGAGAAGCTCCAGAAGGCAAAATCACATACATCTTGGCTATAAAAAAATTCTGCACCTCCGGCATGTGTTCATGGATACAAATTTCATCTTGGTATTACACTGAGGCCCCTGTGCCCAGCTCATTTTCTAGTAGTGAGTTAGGTGCATTTGGGGAGACGCATTACTTTCCCGCAAACAACACAGGGACTGTTAAACAAACAGCAGGAAGACAGCTCCATTTTAAATAAGATTTACAGGCCCAGAATGAATGCCCTTCCCTCAATAACTAACTTACTACCAGGGAAATTCTTAGGCACTGGGGATTAGGAACGCCAATTCTAAAGTTAATTACAATACATAAACATGTATTTAAAAAGATAATTATTTGACATTATTTTGGAACTTGACTGAAAATTGCTTCCTAAGGACAAAAGGCTCCTTCTATGGGGTCTCAGATGACTTAGTACACTGCAAAAAGGCATGTATCACACAGCAAGTGGGACTCTTTCCTAGCCTAAAAAAGCAGTGTTTCCAACTCTTTGTTCTCTTTCCTGTTCCACTATTTCTGCTCTCGGGAGTCTTCTTCTCCTGCTACCTAAAATGTCATAAATATCATCAGGGGAGAGAGTGTGGTCTAGTGCAGTTTTATTAAAAAGTCTCACGCTTTTTGCAGCCAAATCATCACCAACATATGCTGTTCCCAGCCTGTCTTCTGTTCCAACAGGTTCACAGGGAATAGCATCAGTAGCATTGAAAGCTTCACAACTTTTCAAATGCTATTATATTCATTTCCACAAACCCCCGTTCAACACCAGTCAGGTGCACAGGAACCTATAAAAAATAGAAATTGATTCCAACAACAAATCCCTGTCCTCAAAATGCTGATCATCTAGTTGTGAGGGGTGTGCATGTGAGAACAAGTCTGACAATGCTCTAACAAAAGGCAGGCATTTCAAGAGCTCTCCAGAGGCAAATGCTAATTCATGGCAAGGATCTCTTACAGGTCTGAAAGGTTGTGAAGTCTGGCTACATTGAATCCTCCCGGCAGCTCTGTGCTCTAGGTATTTTCATTACCATTTAATAGAAATGCAAACTGTTAAAGGACCGCAAAGGCGGTAAGTGGCAGACATTGAACTCTGCTGAGGCCACATGGGATAACAAAAAGGCCAGAGTGTGGGTCTGACATGACCTAAGCTTGATCTCCACTTTAACGCTTTCACGTTGGACAGTTTCTGCTGCTTCTGTAAACCAAGAACCGTGGTATCTACATAGCTAGTGTTAGTGTGAGAATTAAATGATATATATTGGATTTTCCTGTTATTAATTTGTTACAACAGCCTGAACGAAGACATTCTCCAAATCTAAGATATCACTGGCTGTAAGTTGCTTAGAAAGAAAAAAAAAATGCTCCCAATTAATCCACCTAATTCTTATGTCTTAGAATTTCTAATTTATTACCAATTTGAAGAGCTTTTGAAAACTTACTTAGACATAGGTTTTCTTTTTTTAAATCAAAGACAACTCTTGGGCAAACATAAAGGGGAACATGTAAGAAAAGTAAGTGGGGTACATATTCCTCGACTTCTGGGCATCAGGCCCTTCACAGTAACTTTTTGGACTCAGGGTTCCCAATCTCTATGTTTTTACAACAACATTGCTCTCTGGACCAGCAAGAGGAAAGATGAGGCAGCATTTCCTGAAATATTTCTCCCCTGATGTTCTCACTCACAGAGCAAGTTTTGATATTGGGGTGTTGATAGAAGGTTCTTAAACATCAACCAGAACTTCCATTCCTTCTTCAAATGGTTCTGGGTCAAGAGAACGGAGTTGTCCTTTTATTCCCTGAAGAATAATAGGTGGATGATGACAATTAGGTCATGACTACTGGCTGGTCAACTGTGATCATCAGACACAGTTGACTAGAAGGAGCACCTCAAGTTCTGAGACATAAATTTGAGAAAACTGCGTGTTTTAGAATTCATGAGATAGAGATCTACGTAGTACACCACTACACCCAATACTTAGGAGGTGCCGTCAACATTATTGTTCTTCTCTTTTTAACATACACAATAGCTGTTAAATTGGTGGGTTTACCAATAAAGCATATGTGTTCATAGGAGGAATAAGTATCTTGAGGAGGTCAAAGTTGCCTCATGGAATGGATGGGAAATTGCCTTCAGCTGGCAAGAAAGAGTAAGCAAAGAGATATGGTTGCTTATGGGTGCTGTGATAATATGTTGGTTTTCACCAGGAGATTCCCTCAGTGGTCTTAGAGAATTGTTATCTATCTTAAAAGAGTATTACATTCGAAAAGAACATAAATAATGTATTTAAAATACTTAGAACAGTGTTTGACTCATATAAGAACTCAAAAGGACTTCTTTACACTATAATCCTGTGAAGTCCTTAATTAGGTAAGTGATGAATTAATAGAAGATCTTGGAATAGTGAAACCTGGCTGCCTTCAAGTGTCAGCTTCAATATGGGCTCGCTGCATGACCTTGGGTAAATTATTTAATCTCTCTGCGTTTTAGTTTTTTCTTCATCTGGATAATAAGGTTACTAAAAGAACCTATTTTGTAGCTAGGAATACATGAATTCATTATTTTAAATAATTTAGACATTTTAGAAATAGGCTGAATTAGTAACTTCAGCCATATATCCTTATGGCTAACCTTTACTGGGAATAGCCATAAGGATATATCCTAGAGATATGTGATCTTAGAGGTCTGTGGGATTATTTTGCAGGAGATTTCTGGAAATGGCAGTAGTTTAACCCAATCATTCAATCAATATTTGTAAAATATGTATAGTAATGTGTGACATGGTAAAATGCCAAGAAATGGAACAGGGAATTTTAGTCTTTCTGGGCAGTTGTTGATTATTTTTCAGACTGTAACATATAAATGATTGCTTGTTGTACCCATGGGTCAAACCAGCTTTGAACCTATCAGCCTGTATATTAACTAGTTTGATGGGACCCCTCAGAAAGAGGCAGGAGGGTTAGAGCCAACAGCTGACTGAGTTAGAAAAGTATTTGCTACAGGACCTGACTTCCAAGTCCTAACAAGAGTTCTGGATGCGAGAACCTCCTCCCCAAGCTCACTCTGCTCAGGGTACACACATGTTTTCCATGCAGTCAAGGGAAGGAACAATCTTCCTTCTGTCATTGTCCAACAATCAAAATCAATCTTAGGAGATTTTCTTCTGATGCTGCTCTAGGCTGCTCCTCAGATTTAACATAATGTTAAATCCTTATTAGTTCTAACATTCTGAGTTGAAAACCAGGAATTGTATTACTTCCTACTCTGGTTTAAAATCAAAATACGGCTCAGTACAATCGCCATGCCACATTTACCAAAATGTTGGATGCTCAGTCATTTCCAGTGAATCATTTATTTAATACATCAGTAACTTCCCCCCTTGCTTTGGGTGAAAACCAAGCAAATCAGTGATGTGGCTCAGATGTTCTCAGATGCTCCCAATTAATCCACCTAATTCTTATGTCACATTTGAGTTAGGAAAATAATAAAATTTGTGTTCGCATTCAGTCTGATTCTTCCAGCAAGTACAGATCTGAGCATGTCATTTTCTCATTTTCTACTCCCCAAGATGACAAATGTAGTTAGTAGAGTTCTTGAAAAAAAGCAAAGTTTCAGAAAATGGAAAAAAGATAATCTTTAAAGTTAAGTCTTAGTTTTCTATCAAAATGAGTTTTTCTAAGGTGGCTGCTGGCTTCCGTCACAGTCTCCAACAACTCCTTATCTTTATGACCTGAGCTTTTGGACTTACTGCGCCCTGGGAGAGGAGGCCCTTTCACTATTGTCTTTTGGAAAACTCCCATCTTTCAAGATACAAATAAGATGCCACCTTCTCTGCAAGGACCTTGTCCATTCTCCCCCTCTCTCCTCCAGAACAGACTCAGGGCCTTGTGTGAATATACCTGTGCTATTGCCCTCAGCCCATTGTATCAACTACTTATTCATTTACTTCTACCCAACTGTACAATCTGGTGGCTTGCATTATAAACTTTTTCTTTTATTTCTGAATTCTTAGAACATGTCAGGCTCATCAAGGACACTCAATGCATGCTGGTTGTATGAATGGTTACAAAAGCCTTCTAGGTATATTTGTGGTGTTATATGGAGAAATGGACAATGACATTTTCATTTCAGCAGTGATGGAGAGGAATATCACACTGAAGATACACTAGTTATTGATGTAGGACCTCTTAGCTCAAAGTACGACCTTCTTTGCCCTCTGCTACCTTATCACAGAGGTTGGTTTTGTCTGCTAGTGTTAAGTGTTGTCACATGGAGGATACTGGGAACATGGACGCAAACAGTCATCTTCTGTGTTCTGGTGTGCTGCCTTGCCAGCTTCCTATGAAACCTGCAATTTCTCCCGCTTCTGTAAAGGAAGACTGTTTTCATATCCCCGTTCCTGCAGCTCAACATGAGGCTTGACAGCCAGAAGTGCCCCTGGAAACTCCTTTGCTGGCTTCAGAGTGGCTTGCTGCCAGCAAGACACAGGCCTATGAAAAACCTTCACCCCACTGTCTTGGATGAATTTATAGTTAGTTGTGAAGCCTGGCCCAGCATTCCAGAGCACAAGCTTCCAGCAAGTTCTGCCTACATAGCACCTCAGCTACTTCTCGCTGTCCAGTGCACCATGGTGACAAGCCCTTCAAGGAGGTTTGTGTCTCAGTCCTGTTTGAGCAGGAGTCTTTTTTGGGTGCTGTATCTTAGTCCTGGGCATAGAGGCTGCTCCTGATATCTGCTATTCCTGTATTCTTTGTTGTTTTCTTTAACTGTTAATGACCGAGTTCCTGTTGCTCTGACCTTTGTTAATAGTTCCTCATACTACCGTGTACCTGAACAAATTGCTGTATGGTTTTTATCCTCTGATAGGGCCTTGACTATGTATTAAATGGTAAGTAAATGAGGAAAAATTTTTATTTAGTAAGTTTGGAACCAATATCAGAGTATAGTGAAGTCTATAGAGCCATACACCTGTCTTTATACTGGATATTTAATGTTAATTATGCTAAGTCTCAAATATTAAATTTTTAAATAATCTCTGTTCACCCTTATGCCAGGGAGTGAACATTAGAGAGAAAAACTATGAATTCAGACACTCTCAATTTTGAATTTTTCATAATTCAGCTAGAAGCTGAATAAAAAAAAATCCTTACCAAAATGTTCTTCTAATTAGTTTACATGAATAGCCAAATCACATCTGCAAAGGTAAGATTTTAGAAGTACCATCTTACACTCAGATATACCCAATATCTTATACATGGTAGATCCTTAAAAATGTTGATAATGTTATAATTGATAGAGTGAATTCAACCAAACTTTTCTGTTAATTAAAGGACTTTTTCTGGATATGCTTCCAAGGTACATGTGGACTAGCTGGATTTATTACACCTCCGTGGAAGTTATACTTCTAATATTTTTAAAAATAATCTCAACTTCAATCACTTGAAATAAGTGGGTTATTAATGTTTTTTGCTTTTATTATTGCTGGTGCCATTTTTTAGAGTGCTTATATGGCAATTTAAAGAAAACATTAAAGACTAAATATAATTTAAATTTAAAAAACCAAGAAAAGATTGGTAGAGGTCATTTACATACTACAGTCTCTTTTGAGAAATCAGAGCCACATTAGGAAACTAAAAACCACTCAGATTATATGACTGAGTTTGCGTTTCCTATCTGAATCAATTAGTTCTATTAGTGCAGACATCCACCATTATTAAAATCTGCTTAAGGACCTCATCCACTGCCAACTGCTACTTTTAGACTTCCAAGGGAAATATCCACATGATTGGGAACAATTTACCCTTAGCTGTAAAATTTAACAGGGGCGCTTTTGTGTAACCAGTTCCATGAAACCCTATACGTGTTTTATAATCTTCTCCATTAACTAATTTACTTGACCCTTTGAGCTGTTTGCCAGAAATGGATTCTAACTCCTGGCCTCAAGTGATCCTCTGACCTTGGCCTCCCTAGTAATATGGGTGTGAGCCACCACACCCAACTGAAATGATGGCTTTTTCTATAAGACAACAGAGTTGAGATTCTAATGGCCCCAGGGCAGACTTCCTGGCACCAAGAGTCACCGTCCCCCCAAACCTGCCACTAATGCCTATAGCCACTTTAAGATACTTTATGACCTTCCCCAAGGCACATGGCCCCCTTCTTTAGACGCCTATGATATCTTTTAGTCTAATAGATGGATTTGAGGAAGCTTCTCTTGTGTTGCTGAGCAAGACATCTCTTGTATTAAAGATTCTTTTCTTTTTTGGTACTCCTTGTTGTCTCAGTAATTGGATTTTTGTGCTATCAGCACCTGAACCTATACCAAACCCACACCAACCACCAGAACATTTGTTTATTATATGGACTCCTAATTTTTATGTTAGACACAGACATAGCATGGTTTGTTTATTTGTTTTTTGCCAATTTACATTCTCTTCACCTTTCCCTTTTTTTCCTATCTAACTAGTATATTTTAGATTGACCCTCCCAACCTGTCTCTAAGTAAAAAATAGAAAAAATGAGGCAAGAGCCCAAGAGTTGCAGGTTACTGTGAGCTATGATGTCATGGCACTCTACCCAGGGCGACAGCTTGAGACTCTGTCTCAAACAAAATTGTTTTTATTTACAAAAATAAGCAGTATGTTCCTAGGTTGGAGTTTGCCAATCCCTCATCTAAACAATGGTCTTCAATTTTAGGGGTGCACAAAGGATTTCAGCAGCATTCATGGGCACGGATGTCTTTAAGGAAATCACTCTTCTGATCACAAACTTAGATCCCATTCTTTCCTGTAACAAAGCTACCTGAGGTCTGTGGTGGACCAACTCACCTTTCCCACCTCCTCTTCAGAAATTGCTCCACTTTACCAAAGAAATGACACCTTGCATCCATCCCAAATCTTCTTGTCCCACTGTGTAAAGGACTCTGGGACACAAATATCATTGCAAAGGATGTGAAAACCCTTTGCTTCTCTCTCCTAAGGGACAGTCCTTTCTGATCCAACCCCCCACCTTCCCCCAAAAAAATCTGTTGTAAGAAATCTTGAAGGATGCTGTATTTAATTCGTGAAGGTGAAAAATTCATGGCAAAGCATTGTACCTATTTTCTTATGAAAGTACATGTAGTGAGAGATGGAGTCAGTTAAGCCAGGGTGGACATGACACAGCTAGTCTGGTCCTTTTTTAGGTCCTATGTGACCTTCACCTTCTATCTCTCATTCTTATTGTTTTGTAAATTTAGCTCCGCCCTAAAGATGCCCATCTTGAATAGTTCAGGAAGATTGATTTAGGAAATTGACTTTGAATTGGAAATGTAATAGGTCACTGAGTTATCCTGATTATTATTTAAAATAAGGGTGAATATAGACTTTGCTTTAGAAGGATTGATTTCAGAAATTAATTTTTGAATTGGAAATGTAGTAGTTTGTCACTAAGTTGTACTCATTATTATTTAAAATAAGTGTTAATGTGGTCTTTGCTCTGAACCTTTATGTATAAAACTGTGATTTTAGAAATGGAAGAACAGAACAGTCTTGGAGAGGCTGCTCTCACTATTCTCCAGAATTGTTGGCCTTCTGACAAGTAAAGTATGATGGACCTATCCCATGTCTGCATATTGGCTGACGTGACAGGAGGCCAGACCTTCTTTGTCTGGTAACACAAATTTTTTTGTTTTTGTTTTTTTTTTATTGTTGGGGATTCATTGAGGGTACAAGAAATCAGGTTACAGTGATTGCATTTGTTAGGTAAAGTCCCTCTTACAATTGTGTCTTGCCCCCAAAAGGTGTGGCACACACCAAGGCCCCACCCCCCTTCTTCCCTCTCTCTGCTCTTCCTTTCCCTCACCTCTCCCTCCTTCTTTCTCTCTCTGCTCTCCCCTTCCCCCACCCCCACTGTGTCATTAATTGTCAATAATTGTCCTCATATCAAAATTGAGTACACAGGATTCATGCTTCTCCATTTGTGTGATGCTTTACTAAGAATAATGTCTTCCATTTCCTTCCAGGTTAATACAAAGGCTGTAAAGTCTCCATTTTTTTTAATGGCTGAATAGTATTCCATGGTGTACATATACCACAGCTTGTTAATCCATTCCTGGGTTGGTGGGCATTTAGGCTGTTTCCACATTTTGGAGATTGTAAATTTGACAACCTTTTTAGAAGGAAGTATAGAGAAACCAAAGAACTCAAGCTAGACCTCCCGTTTGATCCTGCAATCCTATTACTAGGCATCTTCCCAGAAGGAGAAAATCCTTTTATCATAAGGACACTCATGTTAGACTGTTTAACACTTACAAATTGTTAATGGAAAAAAATCGTCAAACTTCGTAAAATGATTTAAAGAGGTTTATTCTGAGCCAAATATGTGTACCCATAGCCCAGGGAGCCATACCCAAGAAGCCTTAAGTAAGTGGTCTTGAGGCAGTTGGTTTAGCATCGGTTTTATACATTAGGCAGGTAGAAATTACAGGTAAAATCATAAATCACATGGAAAACATGCACTGCTTGGCCAAAAACATGACATGTCGAAGTGGAGGTTTACAGGTTATAGGTGGATTTAGAGCAGTGATTCTTAACCTTCCTAATGCTGTGACCCTTTAATACAGTTCCTCATGTTGTGGTGACCCCTAACCATAAAATTATTTCATTGCTACTTCATAATTGTAATTTCACTACTGTTATGAATCATAATGTAAATATCTGATATGCAGGATGGTCATAGGCGACCCTTGTGAAAGGGTCATTCACAGGTTGAGAACTGCTGGTTTAGAGATTCCTTGATTTATAATTGGCTAAAAAAATAAAGCTTTGTCTAGAGTTGGAAGTCTGAAGAACAGAGATAAGCCATAACATATGAACTCAAGGGATCTGTTAAGCAAATTGATGTCTTACAGGTGTGATTTAACTTTTGACTTGCATGGCCTTAGGTCCTCTTAATAATTTAATAACATTATTACTGAGAGTCTGTTTTGTCAGTCTTATGATGTCTGTTTTAACATTAATGCTGATCACTTGTATCTAAACTCGAAAGGGGAGGAAGTACAATGAGATGTGTGTGCCTTCCCTTATGGTCCAGAACTCAGATTTTAGGTTTTTCTGGGATTCTCTTGGCCTAGAGCAGGTCCATTCAGTAGGCAAAATGGCCTAAGATTTTATCTTTACTCTATCTATCTATCCATCCTTCCATCCATCTATTATCTATCTTCATAGATAAAATTGAAAACAGAATTTGGATATGTAAAGATTGCCACAGGTGTAACAGGGGAATGGCCTGAAAAAAAGGAAAAAAATTTTTTGTCTCTTTAGAATCTCCCCCACTCTTTTAGGAATTAAATCTGTATCCCTGCCTCAGGCCAGTGGTCAGGAGGGGTGGGGAGTGTCCTTTGTTCTTTGTATCAAAGGAGATGTCTAGGTAGAGGTCACCATTTGTCTTAGCCAAAGATAGAATGAATCAGAACAGTCAATTACTTTGATAAAGTAATCTCCTGAAGCTGAAAATCTTCCCTATAAAAGGCTCTGTATTTCTGATCAAAGGGAGGACAATTGGTACTTCAAGATAAGAGTCAGTAACCTCCTCATTTGCTGGCAAATTAACAAACTTCTTTTTCCCTTTCCTCAAAACACATGTTCTTGTTCTTCTGATACAGCCTTGGAGACAAGCACCAAACTTTCTGTAACACAGGGACATTCATAATATGTTTATTGATTTTGAAAATAAGTTTAGATTTTGTTTTTCTAGCATGTAGTTAAGTTTGACTGACTGATTTATTTAACAGTGAGGACTGTCTCAGTCTATTTGGTTGTATGGCAGGTATTTTCCACACATTTAGGGAAGTGAATCTGTAATTCAGTATATATCGGCAGCTCAAAACATATTGATAAAAATATATTCAAAACACTTAGAAATAGATAGTATAGTAGAAAATACATCTTTTGGAACTATAAGTATGGGATCAAATTTTATATTTAAACTTAAAATGTTTAGGGGATACATAATTTTAAAATTTTTGGTTTTTTGGCTCGGCATCCATAGCACAGTGGTTATGGTGCCAGCTACATACAACAAGGGTGGTGGTTCGAACCTGGCTGAGGCCAGCTAAACAATGAATGACAACTGCAACAAAAAATAGCAGGGCATTGTGGCGGGCCAGGTACTTGGGAGGCTGAGGTAAGAGAATCGCTTGAGCCCAAGAGTTTGAGGTTACAGTGAGCTGTGACTCCATGGCACTCTACCAAGGGCGACATAGTAAGATGCTGTCTCAAAAAAAAAATATTGGATTTTGAATTTTCTATTCTAGAAAAATCTTTGAAAATCATTTACTACCTCCTCTGTCTATATTTTTATTTTGAAACTTATTGAAATACTTGTTGTTACATAATTTTTAAATATCTATTGGGTGTTATGTTATTGTTGTCAAAACTACAAGGGGGTTTTGGCCTAGGTTAGGTACAGTTGCTTGTTGTACAATATCCAATTATTGAGAAAACAAGGTTGCTTAGGAAAAAACGGATTTTTTTAATATGACAGAAGACATGAGAACCAGAAAAGCTGCCTGAAATTTGTCTTTCTAATTAATGGAGAGCACAAGCTTTTAAAAGAGAGGCCATGAGCCTTGGGGAAGGTCATGATGTAATTGACAAGGGTTTGTGCATTGGGGTAGATTGTGGGGTGTGGTGAATCTTGGTGTCCAGAAGTCTGCCCAGGAGCCTTCAGAATTTCAGCTCCTTTGTCTTGCAGAAAACCCACCATTTTTGAGAAACAACTCAAAGGGGATTATTAAAAAACACATATGGATCACTGAAATTTGTTCATAGAACAAATTACATTATCTCCTAAAAGGATTAATAGTGTCTCAAGGACAATGTTTATGGCAATTCTTTATACCTCCTGTAGTTTTTGAGTATATAGCATGTACACACAAAAGATTTTCAAGTTAGTTAATTTAATATGCTTGATTGTAGCCCAATGTACTTGTATGTTGGGAGGTTACTGTCCTTGACTTCAAAGCCTTTTGATAAAGAATAATGAGAATGATGTGATGTGTTTAAATGGACTGAAAGATCATTCAGCAAATATTGACCCCAAATCTGATATTAACTGAGGTCTTTGCTAGACGTCAGGATATAATAGAAGAAACATACATCCACTCTGCCTTTAAGTTACTTAACATTTACTGGGTGGGGACAAATATTAATTAATAATACAAAGAAATGCATATTGCAATTGTGATAGGGTGACTGAAAGCTCAGCACATGTCTCTGAGGCCACATCAGAAGAATAGGGAGTTTGAAGAGAAGGAAAGAGAAGTTTATTACTTTGCCAGAAAAGGAGGAAAATGTCTGACTATCATCTCAAAATCCAAATGACCCCTGTGAGCAGAAATGCAGAGCTTTTAAAGGTTCTGATTAATACCATAAATCACATTTTGGGCTAAGACAATCTTTTGGCCTCTGCTCAGATTCATACCATCTTCTGTTAAGACAATCTGTGACCTCCCCCAGGATTAATGTGATCTTCAGCTAAGTCTCAGTGACTTGACACAGACATTATATGATTTTTTCCACAATCAGTCCCACATAAGCTGTCAGAGGGACCAGGAAGATGAAACCCCTCAATGAGACTGCACCATTTGTAATAGAGTCTCACCATTGTTGAGGCTCTAAGGAAAGAGAGATCATTCATGCCCTAGCTATTGAATATTTCAGACCATTGGCTCAAATGAGTTACATGACACATTCGAAGTAAGGATGTGAAGCTTTCTCTTCCAGTTGTGTATGTAGTAGGGAGGGGATATGGCTGAGCACCAGTAATGTCTGCCACAATTTCCCCAATTATGATTGTGTAGAAAGATTCAAAGTATTAAAATATTGCTTTTTCTGATAAATATTTTAGATAATGAAATATTACTTTAAATATGCACCAAGAATGAATGATAAAAACATTCAACTGAGGACCAGGGCAGTGGTTCATGCCTGTAATCCCAGCACTTGGGAGGCCAAGGGAGGAGGACCACTTGAGTCAAGACCAGCATGAGCAACATAGCAAAAATTAAAAAATTATCCAGATGTGATGGCATGTGCCTGTAGTCCCAGCTATTTGGGAGGCTAAGGCAAGGATCACTTGAGTTCAAATGGTCAAGAATGCGAATGCAGTGATGGGTGGCGCCTGTGGCTCAAAGGAGTAGGATGCCAGCCCCATATGCTGAAGGTGGTGGGTTCAAACCCAGCCTCAGCCACAAAAACAAAAAAAAAGAAAAAGAACCCCATATGCTGAAGGTGGCGGGTTCAAACGCAGCCTTGGCCAAAACCTGCAAAAACAAAAAAAGAAAAAGAATGCAGTAAGCCACAGTCATGCCCCTGCACCCCTCCAGCCTGGGTGACAGAGTGTCTAAAATAATAATAAAATTTAACATGGGCATATGTTTATTGTAAAACATTAAATACATTAAATGGAAAAAGGTTATAAATGGTAAGCTTAGTATAATCTCAGTTTGGAAAAAAATATGTATGTTCTGATCAGTCTGGGAGGCTAAACATCAAAATATTATAATGGTTATTTTTAAATGATGACATTTTTCTTGGTACTTTTTTCTCTATTTTCTAGGTTTTCTATAGTTAACATGATTTTGTTACCAGTGAAAGTCATTTTGAAATGGTGTTTCCCTTACTTATGTTTGCACAAATACCACTACATAATATTTCCTTTTTTCTTACCTTTTGTGTATCTCATCTTTCTAACATGACTGCGGTTTAATCCTGTGGGGTTTTTTGTGTATAGTATCCAGTCTGTGGAGCTCATTGCAAAGCCAATCACACAATCGGTTCTCATAAACAATTGGTGATAGGAGGATTTTCCATAGAGGTTAGAAACAAACAAAAAGCAAAGAGAGTGATTAAAAAGAAAAAACCTTACATCTTGAGAAAACATGTATTATTTTCTATTTTCAATTTATGACAAAATATTTAAATGAACATCAGTTCACTTCCGAGCCTCACATTTTTATGAAAATGACCACAACATTTTTTCAAGTTTCTTCTCCCCATTTAAGCAATCTCCTGCTATCCCTTAGAGCTGCAGCTCCTTTTGAAAAGATTGTGAGGCGAAGATGAGGCAGTGATATAAAAATGTTAGGAGTCACGGTGTGCTTATAATTTGGGACAGATGATTTATTTAGTTCTGAGATCAGGATAGATATTATAATATGGTGCAAATTAGAATGAAGATACTAAATAATTTACGCTAATGCTCTCAGTTATAAAGATAACTGCCTCACTTTGCAACTGATATAAATTAAGGGAATATATTTAAATGTATATTTTAATCAATCAAGAAGGCTCGTCTGCCAGCGGTGTTAGATGCTAATGCACAGTCTCAATGAAACGGTCTGTTTATTAACTAAGTAAATGCCAAATGACTGAGTCACTGAATTCAGACCCTGAGATGGTGACAGTGTCTTGTTCTGGTCACTGGGTATACTTCACAGTGCAAAGTTTGGCCTCTACATAATGATAAAATTGTTTATTGCTAAATGATCTAAACTGTCATTTATCCAAAATGTGAGGTCTATGATGGGATTAGGAGAAATGAGCTGTCAGAAGTAAGAGTATTTGACAGAAAGGCACGCTCAAACAGGTCTGGACGGAGAACGGGATCCGGGTTCTCTCCTGTGGCTGACCCGCTGACCCACTGACCTGCGCATAGTAGGATGCTGGGTGAATGTTCGTGGAATTGAATTGAACGAAGCTGAGCAAGCTATTAGGTGCCCTGATGAGCTGGAAGAAGTCTTTTCGGGCAATCTCGGAGACTTGATAAAGAGCGTATCTCAACAACTGCCTGCATCAAAACATTGTGGAGCGGTAGAGAGATGGGAGCGCAGGTAGAGGTAGTGAATGTCTGAGTCAAAAGCAGAACCAACCAATTACAGCACATAACAGCTTGGGAGCACAAAACATGCAAGAAAAGCCATTTGAAAGGAAAGCCAGAAGAATGAGATGTACTGGAAATTCACAATCAGTACCATTTCCTTACTAATCAAAATCCATTTTCTTCAGCTTTTATTTTTTCTGCACTGGCATTTTTCTCACACATTATAGGCATAGAAAATAAAATCCGTCAGGAAAGTGGCAGCTCTTCGGCATTGCCAACAAATTGCTATCAAACTTATCCTATTTTCAGGATGCTTTTTTTTTTTTTTCCTTCTTTTGAAACTTGCCTGCTTTATTTCTGAGATTAAACAGGAAAACCCGAAGATGATTGGTACTGAATCTAGCCTGCTCAAATAATGTATTTACTAAAGAGAATTCCTCCATCCCACTTTTATCCACAAATGAGTTTTTATGAGATGTTAATTTTTTTCACATCTTAAAAACTCACAAAATACTTCCGAAATGAAGCTTCCGGCACTGACTAATATACAATTATGAGAAATGTAGCTGTTACTGAATTGCAAGCAAAAGTAAATATAAATTTGTATTGAACGTAGCTAATATTTTTCTCAACTATAAATTTGAAAGTGAATTTAAAAAAGCAAAATGTCCTAAACATATGATACTTCACAGAATTCTTAATATCTACAATTTCCGTTTTATTTTTGTCCTTTTATATAATTTTTTGAAGGTGTTACTCTTTATATAGCCTGAAAAAGCTTCCATAAAAGGACCACAAGAAACTGGAGAACTTACGTAACTCAACCCTTTCCCCCATGGACTCTGAATAAAATGGAATAATTTATTTTCTTCCTATTTTTTTTTTTTTCTTTTTGAGACAGAGTCTCTGTCACCCTGGGTAGAGTGCCATGGTATCATAGCTCACAGCAACCTCAAACTTTTGGGTCTGAGCAATCTTCCTGCCTCACCTTCCCTAGTAAACGGGACTACAGGTGCCCCCATAACACCTGCCTAGTTATTCTATTTTTAGAAGAGATGAAATCTTGGTCTTACTCAGGCTGGTCTCAAACTCCTGAGCTCCAGGGATTCACCAGCCTGGGCCTCCCAGAGTGCTAGGGTTACAGGTGTGAGCCACCATGCTTGGCCAGGGTGGGTAATTTCCATGGTCTCTTTATCACTTATCACTTGGCCCTCTGCCCTACTCTGAGTAAGGAGGCTCCTTGCACCCCCGTGTCTCCAGAGTCCTATGATGGCTGCCAGATTCATTTGAAAATTACAATTCGGTCAGATCCATAGAGAGGAGACAAGCTAAGAATGCCCACGATAAGTTTCCATTTCTTCTGACCTTAGATAGATACCCAACCAACATGAATTTGGATTTGTGCTGTTAGTAGCTTGACTGGAGTCATTTCCTATGTGAATAGAAAGTCCTGGATTCCTGAAAATTTAAGTGAAGTGAATGACAGAACCTCTGTCTCCAGGATCTGCCCTCAATTTTACTTCTGTAGATAAATGGTGATCCAACCTGTCTTCCCAAATCTGCATTTAATCTTAAATAGACCACGCTCTATCCCAGATATATAAATATTTCCATTGTGTCGTGTTGGTGTCAATAGTGAGGGTCATGTTTCTGTTGACCAGAAGAGGAATTCTAATGATGCCCCATCCAAGGGCAGAACAGAGCAGCAGCACTTTCCCTGCAGTTCCAGAGATTCTGTGGCCAGGCAGAAGGGCTAGACCCACGCTGACTTCCCTTCCGGGGTCCGAGGCCCTTGGTGTTGGCATTGGCGTTTCTCAGAATCTCTTTCTCCATCCCAGCAGCATTGAACCATTAATTCCCCTGTGCAGGATAAAGATGTACAAGGATGGTCGATGACTTCTTACTGATGAAGCATCAGCATGTGCGGAGCGGCGTTCCAATCACATTGGAAGCTTTTATCTTTTTGCTTCTATGTCAGTCCCTTTCCCCAAGTATAAAGTTGAGTCAGGGTAAAAGGGAGGGTTTGAGAGGAATTAGGAATGCAGGGCCATTTTAATTTTGTGTACTATGTATTTTAGTCTCCCCTTTTAAAATGCACTCTTTCTATTATTAGTTTAAAAAGCTAATGCATCATTGTATTAATATCAATGATGTGTTGAATAGAATATTAAATAAACATTTTGGTACCTAGAGCTATATTAGATGGTTTGCATTCAAATGTTTTCTGTTGAAAGTGACAAACATTCCCTTATATTTTCTATTTTATAAAGAAGGGAATATATCCAGCAAGCTATTCCTATTTATAAAATTAAATAGTATGTATCACAGAGCTAGTATAATTAAGAACAATTGCAATTGAAAGTTAGACATGTCCTTAGAAGCTAAATCTCTAATCTTCCTATTTTACAGGTGATGAAACTGGGGCCCAGAGAGGGCAAGTGATAGGTTCAAAGCAATTCTATCTAATTCGTGATACAGCAGGAATTTGAACCTAGATTCCTGAGTCCTTGACCAGTCCCCCTTTGTCTCATTGCATCTTACAATAATTATTTGAATACCTACAGAATACTTTAGTATTTTAGTCCCATGATGTGAAACAAAATACATTCAAATAAAAGAGGTCTGCTTTGAGCTGTAGTTCATTTTTCTACAGTTGTATTTAAGACCTGCATTTTATTTTGCCCTGAAATAAAATGAACAAATGCACAGTATTACATGATAACATTTCTAAAGCTCCATGAATCACGGGAAATGATATAGACGTGACAATGTGGATATAGTCTATGCCAATTATTGTGCCTCTCTTATGGGATAATTAGGAGATGTTCACTGAAATATGCTTTTGATTTTCATTCACTGGTAATGACCATGCACTCTTTTGGAGAAGATTTATTTTTCCTCCACCTCTGCTTCTACTATGCTAAGTACTTATTCACAACTCATGCAAATGAAAGGTGTATATTCCATGCAAGAGAGTGTGTGTGTGTTTGTGCAATTAAGACATACATATTAACTTTTTAGCTGACACAAGAAGATACAGCTTCAAAATATTGGAAATTTGCTCCAGATAGAACACATCTTCATGTCCTCCATTCTATATAAAACAAGCGATATTTACAGGAATAATTCTCTATGTAATTACACAATTATTAAAAACATAGTAGTGAAGTAGGAGCTTTTATCAAGTCATTCAAATTAGTGCTATTTCATACTAATCACTATCTACTTGAATGTGTATTGCTTGGATGTGACTGTAGAAAGCTCATTAAATAAATTTTTTTAAAAAATTTAATTACTGGGAACTTCTTCAGATAATAATGATTATGGGTATAATTAGGATCTTTGTTCCTCTTTGTTGCTAGACTAAAAGGTACAAAGACTCAGAGAAAAAGAGATCAAAATTGCATATCCAACACTTGGAGAAGTAGTTGTCACAGGCGCTGCAGAATATTAAAGAGCCCGATCCAGCAGTGCCACATCAAGATCGAAGGATGGAAATTGTAATTTGGCATTGAGTTATTTAGTCTTTCATTCTCTTTCTAAATTGCCTGGGTTGTATTCACGAACTAATAAGTGTAAAACAATAAAGGGCCGTTTACTGTAAGGTCTGACTGTAGAAGATCTTAGAAATTTATGATGTCTTCACTTACAAAGACTATAAGACACAAATTCTATAATCCTGTACTTTGGTAATTTAGTAAACTTTCGTGAGAAGTGCTGGGTGCCTCTTCTTGCCATCCTAAGTAAAACGAGCATATATTCTGAGTAGAATTAGTGTCTTTCGACTCTCTGTAATTCAGAAGATGTCATTCACACTCTGGAGTTTTTTGGATCCTTTTTCTAAAATGGTGATCAAACCTATGTATAAATCAAAGGTACAGCAAACTTTTCCCTAGGATTACCTCATGAAGTGATATACGGTTCTCCAACTCCCTAGCCAAAACTCTTCCAAAACAGTGTTTTAACACAGAGACATTCTCTAAGAAATGAACTGTGGATATTTTGTCAAAGACATCTGGTAAGTGTAAAAAGTGAACAAGCTTTTGGTCGGGTGTGGTGGCTCACACCTGTAATCCCAGCATTCTGGGAGGCCGAGGCTGCTGGACTGCCTGAGCTCACGAGTTCAAGATTTGTTTGAGCAAGAGCCAGACCCTGTCTCTAAAAATAGCTGGGCATTATGGCGGGTGCTTGTAGTTCCAGCAACTTGGAAGGCTGAGGCAAGAGGATGTCTTGAGCCCAATAGTTTGATGTTCCTGTGAACTATGAAGCCACAGAACTGTACCATGGGTGAAAAAGTGAGATTCTGTCTCAAAAAAAAAAAAGCAAACATGCGTTGGCTAACCTGGAGTGGACACAAATTATAAAATTATGTTCGCAAAGTATTCAACATTAGAAATTAGGAAGTATTAAAGCTAAATTGGAAAGTTTCTTATAAGAGTGAAAACGAGAAATAACATTTGTGCTAGAGTACAGAATGATGGGACTCCCATGTACATTAGCAAAAACAATGCCTTCAGACAGTGACCTTCTGAACTAGGGCCTTCACAGTATCAGTCAGTTGGGACCTTTGTCCATGAGCTGTCATATGGGTCATCCCATAAAGCAGTCCAACTCTTCTTGTCATGAGAGGGCTATACACAAACAAAGTGTCATCAAGCAGATTAATACATGTTCAAAAAAATATAATTGGCTGAGGGAGAGAAAAACTAATTGATATTAGCATTGTGTTTGAGTTGCCCTTGTCATTGAGAGTTACGTGCTTTTCTTAGGGTCCCTGGAATCAGATAGGTTGGATAACAACCTTGAACTTTCACTGACATGTGAGAGACTTGAAGGCTCAGGAGAGGGCAGTGGTGGAAGAGGAGGGGAAAGAAGAGGACAGCCATGACAGCCACCGTCACTGCCATCACTGCCATCAAAGCAACAATAGCAACATCCACAGCTCAGGTTTTTGTTGTTGTCATTTTAGGTTTCTTTGTTTCCTGTTACTGAAATTGCCATTTTTCTGTGAAGAATGCTGGACTTTCCTTAATCAAAAGTAGAATATGTGGGTGCAATTGTCTTCTCTTGGGGTCCTGTACATTTCCATGTAGTCTCCACAAGTGAAGAAGTCCTCTGTTTCACCCCAGCACTCATTATTAAATGTGTAACTGGGGCATGGATTGATTCAATTCAAAGTGTTTACAGTGGAGAGTATGTTTGGAGCAGAGGACAAAAATTGGAGACATGTTTAACACAGGGGGACTCTGAAATGCCTGTTGTCCAAAGGTAGGAAATATAATCGTGGAAGAGCCTGGCTGGAAGTTTTCTGTCCACGTTAGAGAGCAGGGTGCTGGGACAGCCTGACTGATGCATCAGAGACTATGGTTCCACACTAGCCTTTCCCCTCTTGTCTATGAAGGCCTTAGCAGTGGAAAGGTGTGCACAGTGTGTGGTCTTGATCATATGGGTCAACTCTGAGGTTTAGGAGTAGCTAGAGGTGACTGCTGGTATCTCTGGGCAATAAAGAGCTTTGAGACAAGTGGTATTATCATTAGTCTAAATATTATGGGCTCCAATTTAGCATGATGAAAGATACTATCCTTCCTCACGTCCAGAAAGATTCACATACAAATAATACTTCATTCTTTTTAGATATCTGTCTTGTTTTTGTTTCTCTAAATAAGGAGGTATTATTTAGAGACATTATTGATAAATTTACAGTGAGATTTTTGCATCTTTATTTCCTGTACTCAAGATGATTGGGGATAGTTATGTAATAACAGAGGGCAGATTACCAAAACAATATATCTGAAGTGATAATGCTGTTAAGTTAAGGGTTATCTCTAACCCCCCTTTTGAAACCCATGTACTTGATTTGATAATCTTGGGTCTTCCGCTTCACCTTGGCATCTCCTAGGTGCAGTCTTTGGTGCTGGATGTGACCATGTAAGAATAGTCAATAAGAAGGTGTAGCACCCAGGACAAGGGGCTCCTTAGGCAAAAGTTAGGCAAACATCCAATGTCTAGCCAATTCCAATGGCAGGGGTGGGGGATGGGGGTGGGGTGGGGTGGGGAGTCTCTCAGTCCTCAGCCCGTCTCTGGTTCACAGTTTCAGTGCACATCTCCATCTCATGCCTGACCTTTCTGGTGAGCCCCAGATCAATGTAGCCAGCTGCCTCCTGGCCCCCTCAAAATCAACATGTCTGCAACCAGACTTGTCATTGTCTTTGCCCCTGATGTTTTATTCTCTTCTTTCCAATTCTGGTTCTTATAACAGTGAGCTTAATAGGTTTTCTCTTCTCTACTCTTGTCCCTATCAGATTCACTCATCCCTCCCTCTAACTCTGCATGATCTTAAAAATATGAGGTTGACCATGCTATTCCTTTGTCTGAAACTTTCCATGGCTCCCTTTGTTTTTATTTTACTGGTTTTAATGAAGTGTCACTGTCACACAATAAGCTACCCATATTTAAAGTATACAGTTTGATGTCTTGACATATCTATATACCTCTGAAACCATCACCATAATCAAGGTAATGAACATACCATCTATAAGTCCCCAAAGTTTTACAGTGTTCCTTTTGTGTCTCCTTGCGGCCCCCTCCCTAAGCAACCACTGATTAGCTTTTTCTCACTACAGATTAGTTTGGATTTAGTAGAACGTTGTATGAACGAAGTTAAAAGTATGTTATCTTTTTCGTATGCCTTCTGGCATAATTATTTGAGATCCATCCATATTGTCGAGTGCTTTCCTGTTTATAGCCAAACAGTATTCTATTGTAAACAGATGTACTATTACAGTTTGTTTATTCATTCACCTGTTGATGTCCTTGAACTATTTGCCGATTTTTAACTATTGCAAATAAAGCTGCTCTGAACATTACATATAGGTCTTCATTTGGACATAGCTTTCACTTCTGCATAAATGCCTGAGAATAGAATGACTGAATCATGCAGTAAGTATATGTTTAAATGTTTAAGAAAGTGCCAGACTTAAAAAAAAATACTGTATAATTTTATATTCTCACTAGCCATGTTTAAGAGTTCTAGTTCCTCCATAATTTCATTGACATTGGAGTGGTCAGTTTTAAAACTTTCAGCAGTGAAATAGATGGACTGTTATCTTATTGTGGTTTTAATTTGCATTTCTTAATAAAAAATGATGTCAAGTATCTTTTTATGTGCTTATCTGCCATCTGTATATCTTTGGTGAAGTCAACACAAATGCTTTTAAAACATTTTAAAGAAGTAGATAGGCTGCTGCTTATTACCGAGTTTTGAAAATTCTTTATATATTCTAGATACAAGTCATTTAATAGATATATAACTTGCAAATTTTTTCTCCCCTTCTTTTATTATTTTTCCTTTCATATTCTATAGTGGTTTTTGAAAAACAAAAGTTTTTAATTTTGATGAATTCTAATTTATCAATTTGATTATTCTTTTGTCCCTGAATATAAGCTATCCTTGCTTAACCCAAGGTCAAAAAGATTTATTTTTATTTTTTTCTTCTAGAATTTTTATAGCATTTGGTCTCACATTGATGTCTATGATCCCTTTTGAATTATTTTCTTTTATTTTTAATTGACAAGTAGTTTTGTGTATTTATGGAATACAGAGTGATTTTTCAATACATGTATATAATGTGTAATGATGAAGTCAGTGTAACAAGCCTATCTATCACCCCAAATACTTATCATTTCTTGTGTTGGGAACATTCAAAATCCTCTCTTCTAGTTTTATTTTAAAAAATATATACAGTATATATTGTTAAATGTATTCACCATATGGGGCAATACAGCACTAGACCTTATTCCTTCTATCTAGCTATAATTTGATATTCATGAACCAACCTCTCCCTGTCTATCCCTCCTTCATGTCTTCCCAAGCCTCTACTAACCACATTTAATTAATTTTTATATTTGTACTATTCATGGATCAGATTATTTAGTTGTTTGCTGATTTTTGTTTGTTTGCTTTTATTTCTGGAAATCTATTTGTCCAGGCATCAGATGTTGAGAAGATTATCCTTTCTGCAAGGATTTCTTTTGCATCTTTGTTGAAAATCAATTGTCCAACTGGCTGTAACTGACAAAGACCCACACCCTAAAAGTCAACATTGAGTTCAACCAAAACAACCCTTGCAATTAGATAACCCCCTGAGCAGAGAGTCCAAAAACAGACCTTGAAGAGGGAGCAGGAGAGCTTGTTCCCCTCCTGGGTTCTCTCTGCCAGGACCTTTAGTTTTATAAATTTTTGTATTTGTTTCTGTGAATAAATCTTGTCTTACCATTAAAAAAAAAAGAAAAGAAAAGAAAATCAGTTGTCCAAATATCATATACGTGTGGGTCTATTCTAGTCCTATTCTGTTCCAGCCATCTATTTCTTTATCTTTCCTCAATTGTTACACTGCTTTGATTAGTGTAGCTTTATACTAATAATTCTTGAAATCCAATAGTGTTAGTTCTTCAATTTTGTTCTTTTCCAAAGTTTTTTTTCAGCTTACAATTGTTTTAAATGAAATGTATTATTTTAAGTTCTGGGGGTTTTTTATAGGTTATTTTGTTGTGCTGTGGTTTTATATCTGGACCTACAAAATTTTTAAAGCTTTGTTGAATAAAAATCATACTTTTGTTTGCATGACATAATTTATTTACCCACTGAATTTCTGAACCAGTTTTCTCTTTTTGTGCTTTTCTGCTCTATTTGACTTTACAAATGGCACACATCTTCTGAGTAGTTGTAGTCTGACGCTGCACTCATTACAAGAAACTTATTCATGAAAAGGTAAAATTTAAGAAATAAAATTTAGCAGTCTAATCCTTTGGTTCATCTTTTCATAAAAAAAAATCAACTGATACAATTTATAAACCAATGATAGTTCTTCTTTTTGGTTAAAAACAAATCCACCAGGTAGATTACTGATTAAAATGCAGCCCTGCTTTAAAAGTACCAATTCCCATTCTCATCTCCATTTCATTTGTTTGTGATGAGTAGAATACACTTCTGTAAACACCTGACCTCTGTTTTTGTCTTCCCTTGGGGTGAGGGAGGGCAAGAAGGGCAATTTTACCCTCCTCCCTTACATGCAGTGCTGGGACATTTAAACCCAAGTTTCTCTTGGACCTACTGATAAAAGATACTTTTATATGTGGGGGAAAAATGATTCTTTTTAAACCTTTTTTGGCAGCTCAAAATTTAAAAATTTTGTGCAGGTATTTTGTGACAAAAAATACATATTCTTTTTTGTTATTTTATCTTGAAAACAGAACATGTTTTAGATTTGTGAAGAAAACCCAGTCCTAAAGTATTGTTTTCATTTGTACTGTCCACTGGGCCTTAAGTTCTGTTTTTACAATGGAACCATAAACTGGGAGAAGGTAAAGGCAATGCTTTATTCAGTCTTACCCACCTGAAAACATTTTCCCATGCACGGGAAAGGCTCAGTTGTTCCTCTTCCTCTAGTGCTTTCATCTGATTTACATTTTCCTGAGAAAGTCAGAATTACTGCCGCATTTCCATGTCTCTTTGGAACTTGTTTCTGCCATTTTGTCAGAATTCTTTGAGGATTTTTGAAGAGTGACAGTTTCCTTCAACTTTAGTTAATCATACATAAACTGCTTTTTCTTTTGCTGAAAAACAAGTCATTCTATACGTTGGGAGGCGTGGTTCGCATAGAAGAAGAAAGAGAAAGAAAAAAAGCCACGGGCATTAGCGCACAATGCAGCAGAAGGTGTTTTCCTGAACTCTAGACAATGGACGCTAATGGATCATTTGTGCTGTGTGCTGAAGCCTTTTGAATTCGCAACAAGAGAAATCATCTCTGATGATGCTTTGCTCAGCCAAGTTCTCCAATCAGCTGAATTACGAAAACTAAAATTTCAAGGAACGAGACCATCTTTGGAAGGACAAAAAGTCTGTTTGGCAGCTTGAGGACTGAATAGCGTGTGGAGCAAGCTGGAAAATTGTTAGAAAGGTGCTAATACGCACGGGGTCCATTATTCTCTGTGTTAATACTGTCTCGTCCTTTCTTTGTCCTTGAATAGGCAGTCTTATTGCTTTCTTTGTAGTGTGGAGACTTGTGTTGGGCTTCTACAACACATCCAGCCCAACCCGTCTGTTCAGCTTCCAGATAAAGGACACAACATGTGAAGGTTTCCAGACCCCTGCAGGTGTCGAGGCACGTTTTCATTGTCCTAATCTCTCCTTTCACCAAACTGGAATAACTGTTACCAATTCAAGGAAGTGGTTTAGGAACAGAAAGTGCCCTTTCCCATTAAGACCCAAATGGCAAAGTAACAGCTGGGATAAGGGCTTTGTTCAGAACCAAGGCAAGGATTAGAGAGCCGGGGTTTTCCATCAATCCAACTCCCCCACAGATGTGTGGCAGACACTTTAGGAAGCTTCTTTGAAGGATGAGTCTTGCAGATGGCTGGTGAGTGACAGGGCCTGTCCTATCCTGACCCTTTGCTCATCTCTAAAATGAGTGATATTATGTAAATGAACCTCAGGGCCCTTTCTAGCTCTGAAAAGCCTACAATTCTATGTTGTTTATGAATTTGTTTTCCTTATCTCACATATTAGATTATAATCTATTCAATGATAGGATTTATGAATCTTCTGACTCAGTAGTAACTGAGGCTATTGGCCAATCTCTATTTCTCCAAACAGCTAAAGGTTCTTCCTAAAGGAAGAGATTTTAGAAGATTCTGGATTATTGGATAATCTTGCTTTATTGTACCAGAGTAGACAGAATAGGGCTAAAGCAAACCAACCAGTTAAGTCATGAGCTATCCCCTGAAGGAAGGCACGGTGAATACAACAAATGTTCACGGACACCGGCTATAGGCCAAGCATAAGCTTGGTGCTGAAATGTAACCCAAATGCGGGCATGGTCTGTGCTTCTGTGAAGCTTATGCTCTGGTGGGGAGAGAGGAAAATAAATAAACATGGCATTGCAAGCTGTTAAGAAGAACTATGAGGGAAAAGTACAGGTGCTCTGAGAGAGAAAACAGATAGGACACCTGTTTCAGGCTGGAGGGGTGATGGCAGAGAAGAAAGGGCTCACCCAGGTAGGACTTTTGAGAGTTGAAAGATTAGCTGCAAGACCTTGCTTCTCCAAGAAAGTCTTCCTTAAACTTCCTGGATTAGTCCACTGTCACTACACACATTCCTAAGACATGTGGCACTTTTCATGGCACACTGACTTCTATACTGGTTTATTTCTCTCCCACCCCACCCCTACATATAAAGGACATGAGAAGAGAGGTCACATCTGAGTTATTTTGTTCCCAGGATAATCTCAAACTAAACTCAAGATCAGGTATTTGCTGTAGGACTGAACATAGGAATGAATCCATAAGTGAATTAGAGATAACTGGGTGAAAGGAATGAAGGAGAAAAGTTTTCCTGGCAAAGAAAATTGTGTATGTGAATGTTCAAAGTCTTCCACCAAAATGATTGGAAATGAGAGATTATCAACAGTAAGTGGGAAGGATGTAAGAAATTTTATGTTAGAATCTGGATAAATATGTTATTAGACTGAAGCATTAAATTAATCATAATAGTAGCAGCTAGTGGGCTACGGCTTATTATAAAGCTGTTACACACATTTGTCCATTGAATCATCACAAATGCAATTCCCACTTTCTGGATGAGGACGGTAGACACAGAGAAATTAAGGAACTTAACTTTGAGGTCAGAGAGTCTGAGGGTAGATCGCAGACTCATGCTTGGGGACAGGTGGGCTGACTCTGAAGCTCACGCTGTCAACTTTGGGCCTGTCTGCCTGCCGCTTCTTTCTCATTCTTCCAATTTCTTCCCAAATATTGTTGGACTATTCACTGGGGTCCAGGAGCCTAGAAATCAATGATGAAATCTGAGCCACATGCAGGAAAAGATCAAACATCAAAATGAAACAACAGTCTTTTGGAAGAACATATAAAAGGAAAAGATGAATTTACATGAAGTAAAACACGGATAGGAAGGTCAATATTAACGGTACATTTGAGAGATTGTACATCTTTCTATTAATCAGTATATGTATAAACGCTTATTAAAGACTCTTTTGAAGTTTCCTGGTATCAAGTCCACTAAGGCTGGTCAGTTCACTAAAAGGAAGATTGAGTTAGACACCAAGTAGTCTGAATAGTTTGTTGTTTTTTTTTAATGAGACAGGGTCTCACTGTCACCTGGGCTAGAGTGCAACAGTGTCAGCCTAGGTTGAAGCAACCTCAAACTCCTGGGCTTAAGTGATCCTCCTGCCTTAGCCTCCCAAGTTGCTGGGACACAGGCATCCACCATCACGCCTGGCTAACTTTTCTATTTTTAGTAGAGATGGGATCTCGCTTTGCTCAGGCTGGTCTTGAACTCCTGAGCTCTAACAATCTTCCTGCTTCTGCCTCCCAGAGTGCTAGGATGATAGGCATGAGCCACTGTGCCTGGCCTGAATACATTTTTAATAGAGGGTACTATTGATGTTAACCCAGAATTCTTAGAAATGTCACCAGGTAGCTACCTGGGCCTTTTTCTACAATAGCAAATTAATTCCACAGAAGCCCACGAGCCTAACATTGTGCTAGGAGCTTTCAGGCGACGGAGAGGAAGGAGATGGAGCCCAGGCTCAGGTCACTTACAGGTTAGCTGGGGAGTAGGTCCAACTAAACAAGTATGAATAGAGAAAGCTCACTGTCCTTTTCTCAGACGTAAGCAGTCAGTGAGGACAATTTTAGTTTTGTTTGAAATAATTCACCAAACCACAACACTCTAAAACTTCCTGGTTCAAGTCACTGACCTTCTGAACACATTAATAATTGGGGGATTCTCTGTAAAATACTTGTGAGAATCCACAGGGGGGCCTCATGCCCAGTGACCTCAGTCCTGCTTGCTTGTGAGTGCCAAATAGAGTCACTGTTTCTCCGAGTCTCAGGACTGTTTTAGGAAGGCTGACCCAGGTAATATTGAGGCCCTGCCTGCAACTCTGCAGCCCCTCTGCCCACGTTTGAGATCTGAGTCTTCTTTTCTCCTGTCCCACTTTGTTGCAGGGTCTTAAACCAGCATCACACACTGGGCCCACAGGGCAAACTTATGTTTTTGTGAGAGTAGGATGTTTCTAGAACATTCTGTGATGATGAGGAAGCTGATCTTCCCAGGATACAACGAGGGCAGTGGACCCCAAGTGCTATTTTGTGTTTTACTACCAATCGGGACCCATCACAATCGCCCAGAGAGCTTTTAAAACCCCTGGAATCTCAAGTCCTACTTCATAGGCCTTAATTTGGGAAAGAAGTCCAGACAGCAACCTGGGAATCTTAATTTAATGTCAAAAGGCATGTGACCAGTGGAGAGCAGCAGTGACCTCCAAGGCTCTCTGGTTTTAGTCTCTAATTATCTGGACCAGGATTTCTCAATCTCAGCACTGCTGGCACATAGGGCTGGATTTGGGGCCTTCCTGTTGTCCTCCCAGGCTGTCCTACCTGATGTAAGATGTTTCCCAGGGTCCCTGCCTTCTTCCTAGGAGATATCAGAGCACCCCTCCCCCAGTCGTGGGAACCAAAAATACACTCATTCGGTCCTAGAAAGTGCATAAACCTGAGAGGGAAAAACATGCTTTTTGTTGTGGGTTTGACTAACATCAGCTTTAGTAGCACAAAATGATGCTATAACCAGTTAAATTTCTCTGTGTTATATATGCTCTACTTAATACGAGGGTTCCCTTCTATTGCACAGAAAATTTTATGACTATTTTTGGTACTTGGAATATGCTTTATGGATTTCAATGAACATTAAACTTTACAGTTGTACCTCCATGGTCATGCCCTAAAAGTTGATCACATTGATGATTTATTTAAAGCTCTTTACTCTTGAGTACCTCCCTTAATAATATATTTTTATTAAAGTACTTTTACTATGGATGAATTTGGCGATGGTTCCAATTGTTTTTCAGGTGAATGGTACTTATAAAATTCACTTGTACAAAACTCAGACTTTATTTTAGATGGTGTACTGGGACAGAAAAAGCCAAAGCTCTTCTTTGAGCATTTTTTCATCTAGAGATGAATCATAGGCAATTAACAGGAACAATTCTAATTAACTGACATAATTAAAAAACTAATAATGCTTACCATTATTGTTTTATACAATGACATTAGCTTTAACAGCCTAGCAACACATCAAGGCCTCATTTCCATAGTCACAGAGTATATTATTTATCCTAGGTTTCTCTGGTAACCAGTTTGACAATAGTAACAGCAATGTGAGTTCCTAAATTGTTTTTGCTATATACTGCTTTATAATTTATGCCATTGGCAGTAATTGTAATGTCAGTATAATTTCCTTTTAATTATCAACTAATGAAATTTACATTCATTTGGGTAAAACAAATATTCACATTCAACTTCCAATCACCTGTCCAGGCTTCCATTTAATTTACTCAAGTTTGGTGCCTTTTATTTGTATTTTTAATATTAAACTGTGAGATGAATATTAACACTTATTTTCTGATTCGTGTTTAGGGAAATATTGATTATATGATTTTTTTCCCCTTATTTGCCTTTAAATTTTCAGTGTGTTTTTTTTTTAATCCAAGATGATACACACTTTCTACTTTTTTCACATTAAACTCTAAGGAATTTAAGTAAAATTCATTTAGTAAACTTTAATTGCAGAATAATCTCTGCCTGTTCCCTTATCTCTTGATTTATTACAGGCATTTATTTCTACTTTGAAAAATTCTCATCAGTTTCCCAGGGAATTAATTTAGATTTCTAAAAAGAAAAAAAAAATTGCATCTAAATTCAAATTAAGATGCTAATTACAATAATTATTTTCTCACATCATATAGAAAACTTGTACCTACAAATATAGCAATTTTGAGGCAAAAAAGTTATTTTTTTCACAATCCTAATTCTTGCAACTTTTGAACAGATGACTTTCTTTGTTTAAGTAGTTGTATACAAAAGCTCTGCCCCTCAAAAGAAGTTACACTGAATGCCAATCAATTCCTAATTTGAGAAATTGGTAGTAAATATCCTTCCTAAGTGAGCCGAGTGCCAATGTCAATCTGCCAAAGTGAGATGAGCATGTGATTAGCGAACCGTGGGGGTTGATGATTAACAGGCATGAACAATATGCTTTGGACCAGAGAGAGCCACACTCACGGACTGTGCTAATCCAAAAGGGGACAAACTTACTGAAAAAGTGATTATAACTTTGTTTTATTATTAAAAAGAGGAACACATTAGGAAAAGAATTAGTTTACTCCGCACCTGTGCCCTCATCATCTGGGACAGCTCCTCCACGTACCCAGTCATGGGACATCCGCAGGATCCACGCTCAAGAGTTAATGGTTGGAAAGAAACTGCTAAGAGAATTGATGAAAGGGAATGTTCATCTCAGTAATTAGGAAGGAAGATTTTGGCAGTTCTGGCTTGTTCCTTTGGGAAAACAAATTAAGGATTTTTGACTCTGTTTCTTTCAGATAAATTAAAACGATTTCTGACTGTACCTCTAAGGGTGGATATAGATGTGGTGCCTACCCATAGATGTGGGCGTTGCATGTACGCATGGGGAGTAGAATTGGTGGTTTACATTCTCATGCATTCTTCCAATTTTTTGTTCACCTGAGGACAAATGTATTTTGACTTAACATAATCATACAATGTTCCAGTTATAAGCAATCTTTATTTGACCTGCAAAGCTTGATTTAAAAATCAGATTGTTGGGATTTGGATTCTGCTACTGACCTATGCTAAGATTTTGGAGAGTCTGCAGTGTGATATACATGTATTAGGAAGGTCATTGGATTTGAGCCCAGAATAAATGGACTCAAAAACTTGCTGCTATGAGACCGTAGGAAAGTCACTTTACCTCTCTGATTCTTGGCTTCCTTCTGTGGATATGAGGGATGTATGATAACATCTCCTTCCTTGGGGCTTATATGAGAATTAAATGGATTGTAGAGGCAAAGTGATTTATGAGCGGTTAAGTTCTATACGACTATAGAACACTACTAGGACTATTTTCTTCTGTTTTTCAGTTGAAAACTGAACTGTCTTTAACACAATTTCTATTTTGTAGAATGCTAGCATCTGTGAATAAAGATTTAAAGTAAATATTTTTAAAGTAAATCTATGATATATCTTTGGATAATGAAGAATTCTATGAATACAAATTCTGACTTCCTAACTTACTTTCTTCAGTTTTAGATTTTTAACCTACTGACTATTTGCTTCTAAAATTTTGTGCACTTCTAGTAATAGGCCTCTGATATATCTCGACCTTTTAAAATATTTAATTTTTCTCCATTTCAACTGACTATATTATGGACATTTTGATAGTGATCGTTAAGTATTCATATTTCATTGCCTGAGGTCACTAAACTATGACATCTAGAGTCCCCCAAGTAATTCTTAGGTGAACCTACTGTGGCTCAGATTGGAAATTCACTTCTTGATCCTTAAATTTCAGCAATTTCTCTACATTTAGATAAGCTAAAAATAATGAGTTCATTTAATGTGCAAAATGAACCACTGCTTATTTAAATCAAAGCATAGCCAATGAATGGAATGCCTCCATGTTGATGATCATGTGAATAATTGCTTTAATCTTCAGAACGTCCATGGAAAACTGGTCAAAATAGTGTGTGGGGTTTATATTTGACACGTGTACTACTTAGTTCATATTCCTCTTATTATACATTATAATAAAATATTACTAGAATTCATGCTCCTTTTTGCTATCCATAGTTTGCAAAGTTCTCTAGCACAAAAGTGTCACCAATATCAATACTGTCTGTTGACTGTAGGAAAGTGCATGGGAGACAAAGGTGTATTATACACAGTTATGCTACTGAAGATGTTTGTATTAGAATTAGGAAAGCATTCTAAAAAGATTTAAAAAATTACAACGTTGGCTTGGTGCCCATAGCTCAGTGGTTAGGGCACTGGCCACACACACGGAGGCAGGCAGGTTCGAACCTGGTCCAGGTCTGCTAAACAACAATGACAACTGCAACAACAACAATGACAAAATAGCCCGGTGTTGTGGCGGGCGCCTGTAGTCCCAGCTACTTGGGAGGCTAAGGCAAGAGAATCGCTTAATGCTGAGAGCTGGAGGTTGCTGTGAGCTATGACGCCATGGCACTCTACCAAGGGTGACATAGTAAGACTCTGTATCAAAAAAAAAAAAAAAAATTATAAGGTAGTTCAAGGCCAGTGTAAAATGAAAAGTAGAGATGTAGCCTTTACGGGAAAATTTCATAAGGATTGACTTGGGGAAGAAACACCGAATCAATGTGGTGTTATAGCATCTTGAGGGAGGGAGTTCTTGCTGAGAGTGTGTGGTGCTCTAGGATGTAAATCCTGCTGCCACATCTTAGCAACTCAATGACCTTGAGGAATTAACTTTCTCTGGGCCTCTGGTTTCTCATCTATAAGACTAACTGTAGTACTTACTTCCTAAGATGGCATTTTATATGTTCATTTTCATCTGTTATTTTCATCTTCAAAAGGAGGAAACTGAGGCATAGTGAGAGTAAACGACTCATTTAATACAATGTTGGGGATTGAAACCAAGCTCTCATAGCCCACGCTAACTTGATTTTCAGTAAACTCCCTGTGCACAAATGTACAGACTAACTCTGATAAAAAGAGCACTTAAAATTTTAACTCAAGGTCTTAAATGTCTCCCCGAGTTTTTCCTGAACCTTGAATATCTGAAATTTATGAGTGTAAAAGTCAACAAGGGGGGAATCTCCCAAATTAGTTGAAAAGCAAAGTTCAATGCATGGAAGCATATGACAAGTTGAATTGTAATTAATGATTTAAATATGAGTTTAAGATAATGACGACAACATGAAATGCCAAAGGTAGCTCTTGATAAATTTTCAATTAAGTGATCTAGCTAATAATTACTAAACTAGTAACCATTTAGAGAAACCTGGAGAAAGACATGCCATGACCTTGAGGAGCCTGCTCTGGCACCCAAGAAGTTGTGCCAGTCTTTCTTAGTTTCAGCCTTGAGTGACAAAATAATAGCGGCTTAAGAAAGAATTTTGTTTCTTTGTCATATCAAGTTCTGAGGTGCAGAGAACCTCAGGGGTTGGCCGGCCTGGTGTTAAGGTTCCTTCTGTTTTATTTTACCATCTGAAGACTTTTATTTGCAGTGATTCTTGAGGCTCTATGTGGCTGCTGGAGCTCCGGCTATGACATTTATGTACCAGCCAGTAGAAAGGAAAAGAAAGGTTGAGGGAAAAGGACAAACTTGCAGCCTTTAAGGAGGCTCCCTGGAAACTAGATGCACAACTTCTGCATCTATTGTAGTGACCAGAAATCAGTTGCCTAACTCCAGGGCTGGGAAATCTAGCCTTTGTGTATGTGTGCTGGGAAGGGAGGATGGATATGTGAACAGGTAAGGCTATTTCTGATACTGAGGAAGGTACGGCAGATGGATACTGGGAAAGGTAGGGAAGACAACTGGCCTGCTCTGATGCATGATCTCTTAAATAACCTATGGACATCAGACTGTTTATTGAAGAAACAATAAACATTGAAAAAATTAGATTTGGGAGTACAGGAAAAATAGACAAAGTGGTGCTGTGAGGTGATGTGTGGGCATTTAGAAACGCATCTGTCTCCCTCCCTGCCTTTCTTCATGCAGTGGACGTCTCTGGGACAGCTCGCTGACGCCTTCTCTGGCTTTAAAGGGAGCTAGGGCAGAGGAGTGCAGGTTAGGCTTTTTTGAGAGATGGAAAAAACTTTTGATGCCTCTCTAGTTACATAATTCATCATATACAAAATTAGATGAGAATGATACATGATAAAGCATGACTGTAGACCGAATTGATTGATTTTTGCAAAAACTTGCCAAAATTCCTACACACATTTGCATATTTATCTTCATCTGAGTATTTCCCATCTTCACAGCGAGGAACTGAGAATGTTGATGCCGTCATCATTTTGCCATTGGCCGAAGCTACTTCGGAATCGCTCTCTGTAATGATGAAGCTGGGGCACACACTTTAAACAACCTGACGGTGCAAGCTGTGTTTTAGGGTTGCTTTCCCAGTTGTAGAGAAATTGTTCAAGATCACAAACAGCTAAGTTAGTAAGATGGGGGTTGCCATTGGGAAAAACAATGTTTAAAATTTAAAATAACCAGTGAGGATAAAATCATGTCATTTTCCTGTGATGCTTATGAGATCATTTTGAGGGAAGTTTTCAAAGATGTATTAGAAAAGAACATTTCTGAGGATGGCCACTACTAGGCATCCACACAGAAGAAAAAAATCATTTTATCATATGGACATTTGCACTAGAGTGTTTATTGCAGCTCAATTTACAATCACCAAGACATGAAAACAATGTAAATGCCCATCGACTCAGGAATGGATTAACAGATTGTGGTACAGCACACCACGAATACGATTCAGCTATAAAAAGATGAAGACTTCACTCTTTTGTAATATCCTGGATGGAGTTGAAACACATTCTTTTTAGTAAAGTATCACAAGAATGGAAAGGCAATTATCCAATGTACTCAATACTAATATGAAGCCAGTAGATAATCTAATGCCTGCCCAAATAGGAGAAAAGCTCATTTTGATTTAAGGTGGGGGGAGGCATAATGATGGAGGGGAGAAGGAGAGGGCTGGGGTGCTCTCACTGAATGGGCACGGAAAACACTTGAAGGTATCTTCGGCCTGGGAAAAGATTTTTATGAAGTAGACTTCCATGGCAATTGCAACAACTAAAATAAATAAATGGGATTTAATTAAACTGAAAAGCTTCTGTACAGCTAAGGAGACAACAACCAAAGCAAATAGACAACCTTCAGAAAGGAAAGAGATATTTGCATATTACAAATCAGACAAAGGCTTGATAAGCCATGTTTCTTTATGACAGGTTGTTTGTACCCTCACGTTAACCTGAAATAAATTTACTTTTCAAAAAAAAAGAAGTGTGGGTTTCCTAAGGTGACTAACTTGAAGTGGATTAAACAAAGCTGAATGAGCAATATCTGAAGTCTGTTACCAATCGAAGACTTTCCTTGGATGTTATCCCTTGTTCTTTTTTTTTTGTAGAGACAGAGTCTCACTGTACCGCCCTCAGGTAGAGTGCCGTGGCGTCACACGGCTCACAGCAACCTCTTTACTCTTGGGCTTACGCGATTCTCTTGCCTCAGCCTCCCGAGCAGCTGGGACTACAGGCGCCCGCCACAACGCCCGGCTATTTTTTGGTTGCAGTTTGGCCGGGGCTGGGTTTGAACCCGGCACCCTCGGCATATGGGGCTGGCGCCCTACTCACTGAGCCACAGGCGCCGCCCTATCCCTTGTTCTTTTAAGCTCTTTGCTTTGTCCGATCAGTGGCTGACTCTCTTTTCTAGGCAAAGGCTAATTCCAAGACTTTTTAAAATAAACAGTAAAGCAGAAATATCACACCAAATATGGAGGCTGATGCATTTCCCACTCTGCTGTCACTCTCTGTCTCCAGAGTGTTAAATATCATTTAGGTACTACTCACATTGGGACGAGTCCCTGGCTTAACATAGTATTTCCCCCCAATGCAAGCCATTTGATGGGAAGGCAGCTACAATGGAAATTGCTTGAAATATAAGTGGGGTGGTTTTTTTTTTACTCTTTTTATTAGCTCCCTGAAACAAAAATAGCTGACTTTCGTGATAGCCAGTCATGGACCCATTACTTTAGATGACATGAGGTCAACAGGCACCTCTACAATTTAGAAACTGTGTCAAAGAAAACAAACACAATGTTGGATAGAAGTTTTCTTAAATGAACTTGACAATCGTTTCATGGTCTGCTTGTTGCAACACCTAATATTTATCTTGGGGAAAACATTCATATTTCTTAGTATTACTTACTCACTATATTACCATGACTTGTTAATTATACATTTTATTTCTGTAGAAGAATAAAACCTCATTAACTATAAAATGAGAGTGAGTAGGCTTAGACCTACAAAGGGAAATTTGACCAAAGTTCTCCCAGATTTCAGGTCTTTTCCAGATTTGCCATGCACAAGAATCGGCTGAGTTTCCAGCTTCTTGCTGGAGATTCTAATTCACGAGGTCTGGATGGAGTCTCAATCTTGCATTTCTACCAAGCTCCTACAGTACGCCAACGTTGCTGTTCTGAGCCCCATTCTTTGGGTAGCAAAGATCTCAGAAAACATTCCTTTGCAAGGAGTCTATATTAAAAATAAATAACAATTAAGTGGCACAGTCTCCCAATTACAACCTACACACATGCTTGCCATGATGAATGGTGTTCCGAAGAGTTCAGTTCTGGAAGTCATTAGGAAATACCACATGGCAATGTGCTCGTTTCCACACGAGTGGTGTGTGCGATCAATTATGGTGGGTTGGAGCAGGCCTGTGTGATGGGAGCGTGGCCGGGGAGCGAGCCTTTGTAGTTATTTCAGGTGTGAGGATATTTAGTTTTAAAACAATAAGGATCAGGGTGTATGGTTTAAGGATCCTAAAACTCAGGGACATATGGTACCGTCGAGTGAGCACATAAATTTTCAATTTGAGGGAAAAAAGGGAACTCTTTGGGTTTAATTAAGAAAGCTGTTAAAAGCAAAAAACCCTGTCAGAAATTTTGCTTTGATGTTAATTCTTCCATAAAAATAGGGGCTTGGGCATGATGAAGATTAAGGCAGTTAGAAAAACAACACAAAACATGAAAACAGAGAACTCTCCCTAGGGAGGCCATAGGATTTTTCTCTCTGTTTGCTCTTAGGAATTGCCCTGCAACATTGTTTGTGTCTGGTACGCTGGGCCTAGAATTTAGTGCCTAAGTGTGTTTCTCTTATCAGCATAACTAATCTAAATTAATATTAATCTAATTCATATTTACTAGATATCTGGAAATACAGATGTAAAAAGTGTGCCTGTTATACACTGCTATATAGAATCAGCTCAGAGAGATGGTTCAGGAATGTATTTAGAGAAAAGTCACACATCAACCTATAATAAGATGAAAGACTTTTTTCATCAATGTAGAGCTGAAAGTTATTGCAAATTTTTCCTCATACATATTGTCTAAAGATGCTCAGATTGACAAAGAAGTTGAATTGCATTCTGTATATTCTTTGAAGGGTGGATCTGGCATCTTATAAGCCTCACAGGTAAACCCAATTTGTGCTTGGTGGAACTCCAGTTCATACAAGGTATTTTGAAAACATGAGTATCATTTTCAAATATACTTGGGAAATATTGAAGACAATATGTTTCTCATTGAAATTCACAGGGCACTGTAGCCAAGTAAAGGCTCTGGGACATCCTATGATGAAAAGACTCCTATTTAACTTTGTTCCTTATAGTGGTAAATTATTAACATCCTATGCACCATTTCTGAAAAAGATGTTGATCAAGCTCTCTGTATATCAATGGTGATATTTTATATGATCAAATATCTGTCACTTCTGTTTATTCTTTGACTATAATCATGAAATTTAGTAGGATAAAGATTCCAGATAATTTTATTTTTTTTTTATTTTTATTTTTTTTAATTTTTTTATTAAATCATAACTGTATACAATGATATGATCATGGGGCATCATACACTCACTTCATAAACCATTTGACACATTTTTATCACAGTGGTTAACATAGCCTTTCCGGCGTTATCTCAGTTACTGTGCCAAAACATTTACATTCTACATCTACCAAGTTTCACAAATACCCCTGTAATATGCACCACAGGTGTGATCCCACCAATTCCCCTCCCTCTATCCACCCCCCCCTTTCCCACTTCCCCCTATTGTTAAGTTGTAGCTGGGTTATAGCTTTCATGTGAGAGTCCCAAATTAGTTTCATAGTAGGGCTGTGTACATTGGGTATTTTTTCTTCCATTCTTGGGGTACTTTACTAAGAAGAATATGTTCCAGCTCCATCCATGTAAACATGAAAGAGGTAAAGTCTCCATCTTTCTTTAAGGCTGCATAGTATTCCATGGTATACATATACCACAATTTATTAATCCATTCGTGGATCGATGGGCACTTGGGCTTTTTCCATGACTTAGCTATTATGAATTGGGCTGCAATAAACATTCTGGTACAAATATCTTTGTTATGTTGTGATTTTTGGTCTTCTGGGTATATGCCCAGCAGAGGAATTACAGGATTGAATGGCAGATCTATTTTTAGATCTCTAAGTGTTCTCCATATATCTTTCCAAAAGGAATGTATTAATTTGCATTCCCACCAGCAGTGCAGAAGTGTTCCCTTTTCTCCGCATCCACGCCAACATCTCTGGTCTTGAGATTTTGTGATATAGGCTAGTCTCATTGGAGTTAGATGATATCTCAAAGTAGTTTTGATTTGCATTTCTCTGATGATTAAAGATGATGAGCATTTTTTCATATGTCTGAAGGCTCCAGATAATTTTAGTGAGAAGGAAAGACTAATAGGAAATGCTATAAAATTCCAAGACAATTCCAAATCTATAGTACAGTGGTAACTTCCAACCTCCGGTCTAGACTTATAAAACCTATCTCTTGTGGATGACGTATTTGCTCCTTTACACAGTAACCCATAAAAGAAAGTTCTTTAGAGAGAAAGATCAGGAACCCAATATAATACTTCCTACAAAGATGCAATTAATAGTCTCATTGACTGATTGACTAAAATGTTCATGGAGTAGCCTTGAGTTACGCTTACAACAGGCCTTCAATTAGGTGTTTTGGAGAACACAAAGAGCAAATTCATTGACCTTGTAAAACTGATGACATAATTAGAGACACAAGACAGCTTCCTTTAAAAAGTTAAATAACAATAAAGACCATGTAAACATAAATGCCACATGCACTTAGACAGTGGCTATTTAGAGAAAATAAATAAATAGCTCTTGGAGGGCGAGAACATTTTTCACTCCTTTGCTCACCCTCAAACCCTAGCATGGATTGTTACACTGGTTGGCCTGAGCAGTCAGGGGAAGCTTCATAGAGGATTGTGGGCGTGAGAACAGTCTCCCTTGCTGGGTCTGTGTGTTCAAAGTATTTTCTTTGGTTTAAGTTATACTAGTCATCTCATGGCAAAAGTAATCAGCATTGAGAAAAGTAGGAAGATCAGATGTCTCGTAGGAGAGGATCTCTAAGCTCAACCTCGCAAGGCTTTAGCATTCAACAAACAAGCCTAACTGGCAAAAGGCATGGGTGCATTTTTTAAAGAAAGGTATTTCTATACCTTCTGCAGGTTGAAAACAGCCCCTAATGGCAAATAGAATCACCAGATCCAATGTGTAATTTGTCTTTGTGAAAACGGAGGAAGAACTTGGTAAAGCCAAATTCTCCCTCTTCCTCAACGAGCTATTATGCTCAGCACCCACATCTATACCTGTCAATCTTTTTGATCTTAAAATTGTCACCACAGGTCCCCCAAATAATATCTCAGGTCCTATGGCTGTCACACAACTTCCACGAATATCTCTATCTTGCAGGACTTTTTAATTTTCTCGGAAAGTGAACAGGAACATCTTTCCTTTGTTTCTGTGGATTTAAATGTACTCTGAATTTTTACTTTCATTGTGTCTGTATCTCTAACTTGGGACTGATTAAGGGCGATCTATTGACAGAATAAGAAAGAAGAATTAAGTATAATTCGAGGCCAAGTGAACAACATCTAGTCACTTAAAATAATCTGTTAGGAGGGGAATAGTTTAGGCAGGTGCTCACATCTCATCATTTCCATATATCCATTGTAAAGCCTTTGACTGAATTTGTTCAACTCTTTGAAAGTTAATGGAGCACAGGGAAGAATCTGATGAATGGGTGATGGCGGAATGTTAGCGAGTAGAGGACAGTAGTGTCCCTGGGATTGCTGTGGTATGTGGATTTGGGTGTTTCTGGTATGAGTTCCATTGACACCCACTGAGCTCCTCATAACCTCACTGTCCCTCGCGACTGCTGTGATATCTTTGTCAAATCTCTTAACCTCTCTGTGCTTCCTTTAGATGATGGTGAGCTTTGAATGATATTGCTTACTAATTTGTAGCAGGTTTTGTGATCCCCGGATGCTGTAAATTGCTTGTTATTAACAATAATTGCCTACAGATTTTTCCAAACCATTTACATGAAGAATCTTCGCAATATGAGGTTAAATTATAGTATGCTAATAGTCAATCAATGTCGAACAGTAGGTTGCTTTTGTATACTGAGCTGACACACTTTGGCTGCTCAAAGCAAGTGCATTCCTCTTCATACTGATGTTATTTCTGGTTCAGTGTTGCTGCTACGTTGGTATTAGCAAACCAAAATCTTCTACTCAACTTAAGCTCAACATGAGCTTCATTCTACACGTCTGTGTGCCATAGTGGGTCAGAAGCCACATAAATATCCCCCTTCCTGAAACACTGATGGACACATTCCTTTATAGGTTGCGTGCAGCTGCGGTGAGACATGATCAGAATTCTTGTGAACAAAGAAGCCTCTGTGCTGAAAACATGGCTTAAAGGGACAGCATTAAGCATGAGGAAATTTGCAGGAATCTACCAAAAGGAGCAGTTGTACAAACTAAATCCCAACCAAGAACAATGTAAATAAATCCAAGTTTTATAGGATATATGAAACAGAGAGACAGCAGAGCATGACTAAAAAATGCAAGTGACCTGATATGGGGTGGATGAAAATGAGGCAGGGGCTACTGGGAAGACATTTTGGACAAAATTTACTATTTCTCCCCCTTGGCCAAGAAATCAACCCCTTAACAGGACTTTGTTATAAAATTGCAAAATGCAAAAAAAAAAAAAAAAAGCTGAGGCAGAAAAGAAGCACAGATCATGGTCTCTTATATTGAGAAGCTTACCAATTGGTTGATGGAACAAGATGAACACCCAGAAGGAAAACCCTCATTAAGTTTCCTTTTATGTTGTGAATCAGTAGAAGGTGCATCTTTCATGGAGACTCCTTCAATCTGGAGGAGATGACTGCAGAGCCTGAGTTCCCAGGAGGTAGACTATCTTCACCAGAAGTTCAGAGACTTTCTCTAGTTCATTCCCATACCTCCAGCATCTGCAAGAGTCTCTGCACTATGAAAGATGGCTAATAAATATTTCTCGAATGAACAGATTAATGACTAAAAGTGAAAGGAGGCAGCAGGATTACAGTAAATACAATTTGGGGTCTATGTTCACGTGACCATGATTTCCTTTTTTTTTTAATCAGCTGGAATGGGTTTGGTTACAAGAAGAAAAAATAGCAGAAGAAACACATAGAGATGTTTTCTTTCACCAAGTCCAGGGCAGACCAGTACCATCAGGGACCCAAGTTATTCCGCGTTCCTGCTCTGCCATGCTTAGAAAATCCCTGCAGAGGAATTTTTCTCCCAGGAAGGCTTTGTTCTTTATTGTTGTCAGATTTTTCTTCCTACAGAGGATTTTTGTAGGCATTTTCTTGCCCCAAATCGCATCTTGAGATTGCTTCTAACTGCAAGGGAAGCTGGGAACAAGTGTTTAGAATTCTGATCCCCCTAGTAGAGGAACATATGAAGAAAGGACACTGAGAAAGGATGTTGAGTGAGTGATGCCATAGTATCTGCAGCATAGATCCTCTGGATGTGTTGAGGGCTCGCAGGACTTGGGTGTCATGTCTGAACCACATAGGAGTCTACACCTGAGCTCCCATGAGGCTGTATGCAAGTGACTAGCTGCCCTAAGCTCTCTGGGATTTTACAGTCAGAGGCAATCCAGTGAGTTCCTGAGGATTGGTGGAACTGCAATGTTTAGGAAGGATCTGGGGTCACCAGATTGCTGCTGGTGACTTTGGAAAAGCCTGGAAATCTGGTCTCTGGCAGAGAGTACATAGGAGAGCAGACAGTTGAGATAAGTAGGGAGACAGAGAGAAATACGACTTCCTGTTTGTTGCTGGACTTAATCCCTCCCCGAGAGCCAATGTCCTTAAAGCCTTTTCATAAAATCTCTCCCCCTAATCTGCCTTTAAAAAAATTTCATCCAGAAGCTTTATATCATGTAGCAGGAACAAAAGTTTACATTCAGTGAGTACAAGTTTTCTTTTGGGGATAATGATAACGGTCTAGAATTAGATTATGGTGATGGTTGTATAAGTCTGTAAATGTACTGAAAACCATTAAATTATGTACTTTAAGTGGGTAAACTGTATAATGGGTAAATTACATCTCAATAAATCTGTTTAAAAATTTCAATTCACTTACACTCAAATGTGAGAAGATATATATTCTTTCATTTATATGACTCATTTAATAATCTCCCTAATAAATCCCCACATTTCTGGGTATCAAGAAAAAAGCTTAACTTTATATCTGCAATTAACTGAACTGCATCTCAGAATCTTTAGTCTCAGATGCTCTTTATTGGACGGTTTGACCTCTTTTGAGTAAACGCTTAGCTATTTAGATTTTCCCTCCTTCCATATTTGGGTAGTGTCTATGAAAGTTCACAGGTCTCTGCTGGTGACACTTTGTTCTACACCCTGCTGGGGTACCCTGTTTTCATCTGGTCTCTTGGAACGTTATTCTGGAGCCAATTGTTCTAGATTCTGATCCTTTCTTCTCCCCTCTAATTGCCAAATCCTGGCACTCAAAGGCCTTTTGTCCTGACACAGATTTCTGCTGGTTCACTCTCTTTAGAAGTCTTTCAAAGTCCTCCCTGAAGGCACAGGGAACTTCTGGGTCTCCAATAAGCAGGTTCAATTTTTAGTCCCTGTGGAATCAAGGGGTTTATCTAATAGTCTTTGGCCATAGATGTGAAATACTTCAAATATAATTTGGAGTTCTCTTCCCTGATTTCGAGCTTCCTGTCAATCTAGTTGGTGTTTTTCCCTGATCCAGTACTTCAAGTCCTGCTATCATAATCCCCGCTATCCTCTGCTTTTAGTAAAATTACACACTCTATAGATCGCCAGGCCTCTTTAAGTTAACCAGAGCTAGTGGAATTTAAAAAAAAATCACCAAGTCAAGGCAAGCCCACCTTTCAAGATTATTTTTTAATGTAAACTCAGAACAATTCTACTTTGAATATTAAAAGTTGACTTTTTCTTATTTATTGAAATATGATTTACCTACCATTAAAAGTACCCACTTAAAGTATATATGTTGATGATATTTTATGTTAAGTATATGTATCACTCAGCAACTAGTGAGCATTATTTGCATTTCCAGGAGTGCAAGGAAAGACCCTGGGAGTGAATGTGGGGGCTTCTGGAGGAGTTTGGAAGGGTAGACTTGTTAGCCAGTAATTCTCCGTAAAACTAACAAACTTGGTATATTCCAATCAATCAATACATGGCCCGAGGTTCTGGGTTAGCCTGGCATGTCGGACCTTCATCTCAGGTTTCTGAGCCTCTCTACTACCCTTGCTGGGCTGCCACAGCCTCTGATTGGGCACGCACTCTTCCCAGTCAGGTCGAGAAGATTCACAGCTCCTGAATGAACAGGTAGGGACTGAGGTGGTTGCTGCAATTTATAACAAGGGGCAGATGAAACTCTCTGGAGTTGTTGAATTTTCAAAGATCCTTGGGGCCTGAATTCATTGGATCCGATTTGTAGAAAACTTGGGGGTCCTGCCCTGGGGATGTGGCTCTGTGCTTCTTCCACCTCCATTTTGTGCACAGGGAGCCATGTGAAGGCTGTTTTGCAGCTTCCTTTACATCCTTCTTCCTTCTTGCAAACATACTTCCAGGGAAGTCATTTCATAAGGAATGTGTGTGAGCTCTAAATGCACGCGTCATACAAAAGTTCCAGGACACAAGAAAGTCAAGCAGTATTAACTCTGTGTGGATGGAAACAAATGAAGCCCTCTCAGGAACACCGCCAAGCTGAGCAAGGTGAAACTTGCTCGAGTAAATCAGAAAGGACGCTATTCACTGTGTTTCATGGAAGTGAAATAATGGACCGTAACACAGTCTGTCTCAAAACTTTCATAGTGACCAATGTACCTAACACAGTGAGTTACATATCTGAGAATACTGAGAAGCTGCCTGAATTTCTCTTTTCTCACTATGTGGTAGTGGGCAATTATTCAAATTCTGGTAAGACTTCGTTTCCCCTTTTTAGATAATGGGATTGTTATAAATTCAGAGAGCATTGTAAGAATCCATAAAAGTCTTTACAAAATATCCAGGTATGTACACGCGCACATGAAAACCACAAAATTAAAAGACTACCATACTGACAGGTGAAAATCAAAGATTTGCACTGATAGCAAAACCAGGTCAAGTAGCCACTGGTAGAGGTGCCATGATTGTTTTAGTTTAATTGCAAAGAGTTACAGAACATCCTTGTAGTCAGGATGCGTAACAAAAGATAGCTACATTCTCCAAAACCGCCAGCGTACTGCTTGCTGGTTCTCAAAGCGGCAGCAGTGGTCGCTAGTGGGTGATAAGGTCTGGGTGACTGACATTCATACAAGACCTTCTGGAAATGCAGCCGGCTGTCTCTGAGTCCATCCTCATATACACAGGGGCTTTCTGCATCAGTTAGTACGTGTCATACTGGGCCACATCATCTGGGCCAGGTGCACTTGTCACTCTTGGAGTTATGCAGTGCATTATAAACTGCAGAGTTCTATAAAATCTGGCATAAGCAACAACCCCGCTTGCACTACACATGGACTCTGCAGTGAAATATAACCTGTACCCAGGACATCACCAAACTCAGGGCTGTGAAACTAAAACACAAGCCGCCTTTCAAAATTCGGTCTGCTTCCTGAAAACGTAGACCAATGGTGTCTTTCTAATGAGATGTGCTGGTGATCTCTTTTTAAACAAAAATATACACCAGGAGAAAATTGAAAACCAGGATTTACAAAATTATATGTAATTACAGAGCAGTGAGGCTGATAATTTGTACGTGACTCACTCTCCACAACTCTTACGCACGGGCATAGCTTTCCACTGCCAGAGAGAGTCTTTCTGGTTTATTCACTGTTTAAATATAGGTGGGATTGTGAAACTGTTCAGAGAGCTAGATATTAAAATTTCTTACCCAGGAAACTATGGTAGGTAGGTATATATTTTAAAACATACAATGTTTTATGTTTTTTTATTTGCTATAAACAAAATGATAGTCATTTTAGAAAATGTGGAAAATACAGAAAAGAAAAAAGAAGAAAATGAAAGTCACCCAAAAGTCTATAATTCTTTTTAATAATCACAAAAATTTTGATCTCTTATTTTTATCTTTTTCTGCAAAGGTATTTGTTAACATTACATATTTTAAGGGCAAATAAGTTTGTAGCACCTAGAATTGCTAACATAGTAAAACAAATATTTCATCATATTTTAAAATATTTTTCACAAATTGGATCAATTGATATTCAAACTTCTAAAACAATAAAACCAACTTATACTTCCACTTTCAGCATTAAAGAATACTTATCAATCATAAACCTACAAGCCCCGAATAGTTCATTTTAAACAAGTGCGAATTGGCGCCACTTCAAATTGTCAAAAATCTTCCTGTGATTACTAGAAATTTGAATGTTTTAATGCACTCGTTGACCAATTATTTTATATGTATATATATCATCTTTCACGAATTACCCGGTTCTGCCCTTTTTGCAGTCCGGAGGAGGAGGGGAGAATGAAAGATTTTACTTGTTTCTTATGGTCGGTAAACCCCCTTTCTATAAAAAAGAATAATAAACCGTCATATGTCATGCAGTCCCAGTATTTTTCTGTTTGATATTTAGCTTTCTTATGGTCATTTTTACTCATAGAAATGTAATTTTCTCTAGTGTTCAAATCTCAGGAACTTGGAAAGACAAACAAATGTGAGCGCATAAGTAAATAAATCTTTCTCATCAGGAAATTCTTAGCATAGCCCTCCCAGGGAGGGTGTGTGTGTGTGTGCGCGCGCGCGCGCGCGGGAGCAGGTGAGCCGGCGGCCGCGGGCTGGTGGAGCCGACTGCGCTGCCTGCCCCGGCCGGCTGCGAGCGCCCCCTGCAGCAGGCATGTGGTGCAGTCGCTTTAAGGAAAGGCTGGAGGCAGCGGGTTAGGCTCCCTTGGTGCTGCTCAACGCGAATAACCCAGTGAAGGACCCACTTAGAGAGCGAGCTGCTTAAAATAAAATGAGAGGAAGACTTTAAAGAGAGGGAACATCTGTGATGAACTCATTTTCCGTGTGAGCACCGGTGGAGATGCCTGCCTGGGTCGCTGAGCCCCAGGTCTATAGGAGTCCAAAATGCATTTCATTTCATTATCGGAACTGTTCAAGCACCCCGGTTTGGATCAGGGAACAGCTTCTTACTCCTGCAGGAAGCTCATTTACCCCCGCGGAGGCTCCAGCTCCTTTCTTACGAGAAGGTGGCGATGGCTGGCTCGCAAATCCTGGCCGAGAGAGAGGTGCGTGTGTTCGAGGCGCACCCAGGAGCACCAACATTTCCCACGTTCCTCCATCTCTAGCAGACTTCATTTTCTTCTTCAGTTTATTGGGGTCTGTTTCCAGGCTACTTTCCCAGTCCTCCCGTCCGTTAATGCTCTCTGTGCACCGTTAATGCTCTCTGTGCATTAGACCAAGCGCAGCTCAGGTGGCGGCATCAATTCTGCAGCCAACGTGGAGGCAAGTGGGAGTATTCTTCTTCTTCTTTTTTTTTTTGCAGTTTTTGGCCGGGGCCAGTTTTGAACCTGCCACCTCTGCATATGGGGCCAGCGACCTACTCTTATGAGCCACAGGCACGGCCCCAAGTAGGAGTATTTCTCAAACAACAAACACGGATGGAGAAAACTTTTAAAGAACCCCAGATGGCATTTACAGATTCAGAACTAAACTAATGGGGGTGGGGGGATCCATAGAACTTGAAGGCTTTAAAATGAAAGCCCCAGACTTTGAGTCGTTCCTTTTGTGGCATCCGGTGCTCCAGAGCCGTGAACGTAACAACTGCGTTCTTGGGGCCTCTGTGTCGGGGAGGAGACCAGAAGCCCGTGAGGCCCCAGGAGGAGGCCGACTGGCGATACTGGAGCAGGGGAAATGAGCAGCCTACTGGGGATTTGGGGGCGGTGGGGATGCATGGTGGCTGGGGAGACGCCCAGAGGCAGGTGCAAAAGAGATGCTGGCAGTTAGGGCGATGTGGTATCCGGAGCGCAGAGTGGTCAGGAGCGGCTGACAGCCAAGACTGTCAGCCACGGTGTATCAGCCACCCAGGAGCCGGGAACACCCGGGTAGGCGAGCCCCTGAGCAGGGCAAGGGAGGTTAGCGGGTCAGCACCTCCACAGAGGAGCGCTCAGAGCAGTCCTGTGCCTCTGGGCCACTGGCAGAATAAGGCCCTGGTAGGAGCAGCCAGAACGGACACAGGCCCAGAAAGCCCAGTCAGGGTCCCCTCAGAGATGGCGCATGGAGAGGGCAGCAGCCCCACTGCTGAGCCCCGGAGAGCACAGGCAGAGGGGTCTGCCCGAGGCCAGGGCCTCTGCACATCCTGAGTACAGCTTCTTCTTCCACACCGCTCAATACAAGGTTAATCTCATGGCTCCAGGGCTGCTAAGTCTGAAGGAGAGAAAGAGCCCAGCTGGGCTCAGCTTAAACCCACATCATCATGTGTTCCAGTTCCACTATTTGTAGGAGATTATGATTAAAAATATTGAATTATTAATAATGTTAATAGTATTTTTCTAATTTTTAATGCCTGGTAGATTGAGTACTTTTTTTCCATTTGAACTTTCATGTAGGCTGATTAAATATCTGAAATGAAAAGGTCAAATTGGGAATTTGTAGGCAAGGTAAGAAACAGAGGGGTGGGAATCAGAGGATGACGTGTGCTGGAAGGGTTTTAGCATTCAGATCAGTAGGTTTTAAAGGCCATGGTTTCAGCTTTCAGATCAGTGGGTTTTAAAGGCCATGCTATGTTTAGTTTGTATCACTGCTTCTTTCTTCCAGGGAGTCTACCCTCGTGACCCGGTAGAGCAAGGACTACGTTCATATGTGTTGTTGGACAGCAACCTCTCAGGAACACCAGAGGAACGGTCCTTGTGGATAAGTCATTTGGATGAGGATCAGGAAGAGCTGGACTCTGTGCGCTCAGTGATGGGATTGCGGACTGATGGAGGGCGATGGAACAAAGGCTGTGGCAGGCACCCTTGGTAGAGCATTTACCAAAGACTCTCACTACATGAAACGTTTCATTTGCAGAGTTTCCTTTATTTTAGCTCAGTGTGGTGGATACTGTTTCTTTCTTTTATTTTCTTTTTTATACCCACTGACAGCTGAAGAAATTAAGTCACAGTGTCAATTAGAAACATCCCAGATCACAGAAGTGATTGGCAGATCGGCAGGGCTGGACATGGCACTTAGATCTGACTTAGAAGCATCTAGGGTTATAAACGCTCGATTGGTTTTTATTTCTTGGCCTGGTAATATGTATTCTGCATAGTATCGCGTGTAACCCACTGGATTCACTGCTGTTCTGAAAGTACAAGATCACATATCATGTTAACAGAGTTAGGATATTTTATTTGAATTCCCAACCTTCAGTGTATTCACCCTTTGCCCGCATGAAATTAGCAAGATGGCTACATTAACATTGGTGTTAATGCTCTTTTTAAAAAGAGTATATTTTTTAAAGCACAGAAATAATGCATTTAAATGTGCTCTATAAAATGTGTGTCTGTTTATAATAGACCAAGAAAATTGCAAATGCAAAAGTACAATTGTTTTAGACATAGCCATTTTTGTACTTATAGTACTTATAATGGCCTAAAATACATATTTTAGTATATATGTGCTGAGAAATGCGTTTTTAAATGTTGACTTGTAATGTAGACATATCAAAAAATTTTCATTAATTGCAAATATATCCTAGTTATTGCCTATTTCTCAAATTAGAATAATATCTACCCCCATTTTAATGACCAATATGGAGCAATTCACACATACATAATTTACAAGTAGGAAGCAAAATGGAAAATGAATGTCTGCTACCTCAAAAGACAATCATCTTTATTACATATATTTGAATGACTGTACATGTATTTTGATATCTAACAAAAAAGGTGGAGATGGCGAGAAAGAAAAAGAGGAAGGTGAAATAGCAGGAAGGTAATAGAAATAGAATTATTGAGGGGAGCTGGGGGAATAATATTTATTTATCCACATGACAAATAAAAATGAATGATTTTTTGGCAGAAATATTTCATTAAGGTAGGACTGTGCCTTTTTTACTCATTTATATTAGGCCTAGATGCCAGAAAAATGTTATTATTTTGCCTACTCTCATTTATTAAAATCATTTTTAAAATATAGTTCCCAGACATCCATCTGTCACATCAGGAAATAAGCTAATTTTCTCTTTCTTTTTTCTTTTCAAATATGCTAGAAGAAATTAAATAAACGGATGTAATGTAATTTATTATATATTTTTCTCCACTACATAAGAATACGAAGACTTATTAGAAAAACTTCTGAAATACAGAAAAATAGAGAATAGCTGTATTCTCACCACCTAAATGAAACAAATCATAACATTTTGTTGAATTTTCTTCCTTCCTGTCTTCCCCTCCCATAACTACTTATGAGTTGAAAACATTTTTATAACCCATTAAAATATCCAGAGTTCAGTAATTATTAGGTATATTATTCTTATTCCCCCTCCTCTCGCCGATTGTAAAGGAGACACAAAATGCTTCAGAGACCCTTAGTTTATGCATCTTGCTCTGAGTCCAAAAGAAACTATGTTTTAGCTAGACTGAGTTAATTTCAACCTTGCATCCCTCACTGCTTTTGATGTATCCAACCATATGTGTGACAGAGCAGAGCTTCCATATACTGTTCCCAAGTCTCTCTCCCAAGTGCATTGTAATGATGATGGAACCATGAAAGCCACATCAATGAAGAAATCACAGGATCCAGACAGTCAGTGCAGAATAAATCTAATGAACTCAGTGTCTCAGCAGGTATCCATTGGTTCCAAAATTGGAACATAGTACACACGGTAAGAACTTCCTTCCCTGGAGACAGTAGCTAGTAATATGTCTGTTTGGATTCTGTTAGCTTAGTTTAACATGTAAGTTGTTCCCTGCACTACTTATTAGTCTTTTACAAAGATTGATGAGAAAACACTTTACATAGTCCAAATGAAGGGAGAAATTGCTCATTCTGTGGGGAATTCGGGTTCTATAGAAACAGCCTTTGCATCTAAAGGGGTACCTCCGTATTTTTCCTGACTTTAAATTTGGGCTACTTGATTGGTTGAAAGAGGACTGATCAAACAGCAGGTCTACATTTAGATTCCTGAGAGTTCTCCAAACTTCTTCCAAAAGGAACGTGCTAGCTTGCATTTCCACCAGCAGTGCACAAGTGTTCCCTTTTCTCCACATCCATGCCAGCATCTGTTGTTTTGGGATTTTGTGATGTGGGCTAGTCTTACTGGAGTTAGATGGCATCTCAGAAAGATTTTGGTTTGCATTTCTCTGATGATGTAAACACTCAATTTGTACAAGTAATTAACATACTGAAATTGGCATAAATGTATTTATGATCTATATGCAAAAGATTTAATAAAAAAAAAGAAAGAAAGAAAGAAAGAGGCTGGAGCAATCTCAGAAGTTCTAGTCAGAGCCTCTGGTTATGCTGATAGCCTGATCTTGACTCCGTTGCCGGCAGCTGAGATGTGAGAGAAGTTACTCTACATTGGACGATGGAGAATTTATGTGAATTACAACTAATGTGGTTTACAGACCTCAACAGATTATGAAATTGTGTATGCTTATTAGATGTTAGCATTTGGCGAGAGGTTTTATAGCTTCGGCAACTTTATCTTATGAACGCAGTGATTTCTTCCTCAGGGAACTAGTTGGGTTGATGTTTATATAACTTTCTGTCTTAGGAAGATGCCATGAGCTTAAATGTCCCAAAGACTATCTAAGTCATACAGGACATCCTCCAGCCATTATCCCTGAGTGGAGTGGATATTTTGATGCCTCTTTACATATTTCCCAAGAGGTTGTCATTTATGTATAGCTAATCAGAAAACTAGGTTTTACAGACTTTAGATTTTATTTTTTTTCTTCATCATCTTATAGTTAGCATAGCTCACTTCTACATTCTTGATGGGCACGTACACATTTAAAGCATTGTATATATAGCATCACGGATTCATTTCTGTATTATTGCCTTGGAGCACGAACCTATACAGAACCAAGATTGCATTGCTTGTTTTCCTTAGTGAATAACATGAATCATTATATTTCCATTCTTTTCTTTCTTTTTTCCTTTTCCCCTTCAGTGAGATGCCTCCTCTTGGTCTCAAACATGCCAATATTTATTCCTTGATGTTCTGCTCAAGTAATCACTTCCTTCCTTAACGTTACTACTACTTTTTTGTTTGCTCATCATTAAATTGGGATAATTTCTCAGTCTCTTCCTTTAGTATTTCTCTAAGTATCACCTTTCCCTTCAGCCACCCTGGTTTCTTATATTCTCTTTATGGTCTAGACGAGAGGGAGGCAAACACCTTTTGTTGAGGGCCGGGCAAGAAATATTTAGGGCTTTGCTTGCCACATCGTCTCTCTTGGCATATTCAGTTCTTCCATTATAGCACAAAGGCAGCTGCAAGACAATGTGTAAGTAAATGGGAGCAGCTATGTTCCAATGACATTTTATTTACAAAATGAGGCCTGCAGGCCAGTTCGTTAACTGCTGTTCTGAACTATTACCTACCAGGACAGACTTGCTATTATCCCCACAGCATTTTTGGCACATTAAGAATTTATGCATATTTACATGCACAATTATATTTATTATAAGTCATAAGGGAAAGCTAATAATAATAACATTTCTTGAACACTTTAATGTCCTAGGAACTCTGTTAATCATGGTACATAAATTATCTTTGTTCCAAGGCTTCGTGAAGTAGATTATAGTATTAGTTTTATTTTATAGATGAGGAAACTAAAGCACAGTTAAAAGAAATTCATGTGGGCTCCATTGAGAGCCCTCTCTCCACTCCATTGCTCAGTCCTGCCTCCGTACACTGGAACATGTGACTTCAGATGTGAGGCCAATAAGCCCCGCCCAGTGATGCCAAGGTCAAACAGCCCTTTGAATTTGTTCTAATTATCTATACCCAAAGAAGTGACAGCACTGACATTGTTGATTATCTGGTTCTCAGTCATATTTTTCTTTTTAAAGACAGGTTTCAGTCTGTCTTCCAAGCTGGGAGGCAGTGGCGTGATCATAGTTCACTGTAACCTCTAACTTTGGGACTCAGGTGATCCTGCCTCCTGCCTCTGCCTCCTAAGTAGCTGAGATTACTGGCAAAGACTACCATACTCGGCTAATTTTTCAATGTTTTATATAGATGGGGTCTTGCTATGTTGTCCAGCTGGTCTAGAACTCCTACCCTCAAGCAAGCCTTTGCTTTTGCCTCCCCAGGTAATTATGCTATCATAATTAGCATAAAGATTAACTGTCACTACATCAGAGACCACTGTAAAGCATCTTAGCCATGATAACTTCCCCGTCTTCTTCTTGAGGCCTTCTGGTTATCTACAGAGAACTGAAGGGAAGACCTACCTGTAAGTTGAGAACATAATTTCTTCCATAGAGCCCTGAATGTTTAGTTTTCTATTCACATGGTTAACACAGGCAGCAACAAAGACAATTTGTAGGTCTAGGCATACATTTCAGTCTGGAAGAGTGCATCATCAAGGGTTTACTCTGACTGAGATCAGTTAATTGTATGTCCTTTCTTTGCTTTGCAGAATGTGGATAGAAGATGAGGCTTCAGGTGTCCATGTTAAATCTGCTAGTGACCCCCTGTCTTTATGATAAATAAATCTTTAAGAAAAATCTTATTCTGCACACACAAAAAAACAGTTCAATGACAGCCTATTTATAAAAATATCCTTAGAATTTTTTAGGAAATATTTTTATGCAAAAATAAACAAATGAATAGATGTTCTCTGAGCACTTATTATTAATATAAAACATTTATTGGCCAGGTGCAGTGGCTGACACCTGTAATCTCAGCACTTTGAGAGGCCAAGTGAGAGGATCGCTTGAGGCTGCAGCGAGCTATGACCACACCCTTGTACTCTAGCCTGGGAAACAGAGCAAGATCCTGTCTCAAAAAAAAAATTAATTGCTTAATATGCACAGACACTTTTCAATATGGGATAAATGGGCTATATACTGTATAATTTTGAAAACCAATAATCTGTGCAAAAAAGTCCATCTTGATTATAAAGAAGAATAAGGAAAGGCCTGAAGGAGAAAATTAAATGTGATCTCTAATTATTCATTCAAAGAAAACCATTGTCACTAATTTGATGTTGTTTCATAATTTCTGTGATACTGTACATGGAGATTATTAAGGTCATACAGAAAAAGAAGAATGACCTTCTTTTACCATTCAACATTATAAAGTGACTATTTCCCCAACCTTTAAATGTCATGCAAAAGTATCATTTTTGTATATCATTTAAACTGCACATTTTATTCTAATTCCTGCCTGCTAGATACCAGGATTTCCTTCCCATAATTATCTGGTCCTTTTTTTTGAATACTCATAAGAATGGTTTCTTGACAAAATCAGAAAAGTTGAGCCCTTTCCACTAAAATGATTAAAATAAAAACATGGGTTTAATTTTGGTTATCTGGGAAATTCACTTATGCAAAACTTATAATGGTAAATAAATGAGTTGTGAATGAATGCAGATCGTATCTTGTCCAAAAATGTCTGTCTACATGACAGAGTATAGTCGTTATTTTTTTTTTTTTTTTGTATCAAGGCAGAGAAGAAGCTATAGTGTCAATACATCTACATTTTAAAATAAAAATCCAAAGGACTATAGGTATATAGGCCAAGGAAAAGGTAAGTTGATTAGTTGGGAAAATTAATTAAAATGAATAACCACCATAATTCAGATATTTAAGCATTTGTTTCAAATGAACAGTTTTAATCTGACCACTCCCTTCTCTTTCAAAATACATACACTCACATAATAATACATATTACACAGACAACAAACACAGACTCACAAATACACATTTGTAGTCCTGAATTAGTGAATCGATTTTGCATTTTGCTACTGAGTTCAGTCATCAGACTCAGTGACGTATTGTTCATGTCTTGTCATATCTAACTACCAGCATCACGTACATGTGGTGAATTTCGGTGCACAACTGTGACCAGATTTTTCCAAAGCACCAATCAAAACATTTTGATTCCTTATGTATATTACTTTTCACTTAATATAAGCAATAAAAACCCCTACTTTACCTTTTTTGGGTAACTTCTTAAAACATGAGATTTGGGGGAGGTTCACTGTATCAAACAAAATCTTGAATCTCTCAGCTTCTTTTCCCCTCTCCTGAAAAGTTCTTTATCTTGAAATTCAGCTCAAATTCTGAGTCTAACTAAAATTCAATTTAGTCGTTAATCCCATAAGGGGCTACAATAGCTGCTATACGTTCTGGCAGACTCAAAAATCCACAAATTTTTAGTTTTAATAATGTTTTCCCTGTCTCTAATTTCCTGTGTAAGAACACATTCTCTTGGACAATTACCCCCGTAATGGCCTTGCCAGAATCAATTTCAACTTGAGGTGTCTCAGAGAGTTCAGTAGCAGTTGGGGATTTTTTCCCTACCATTTTCATTTTACTGCACAAGAAATCTAAGTTTCTTTTTTCATTGGCATCTCAAATTCTTTCACATATTATTAAATACACACAGAGCACATACGCATTAGCATTATGTATTAGGACAATATTCAGGCTGTCTCCAACTTATAAATAAGTTAAATTCTAAAAATCCTGTCTGCTAGCCATTTAGAGCATCCTCCCCATGTAATGCCATAGTAGTATCATGAAGGGGTTGATTCTGAGAAAAAAATTAAAAAAATTTAAACTCTAATGTATCAGTATAAAGCACTTTAAGCAATATTTTAATCACATGGGGATAGGTTGGAAGGGACACCATCCGTGTAAATAATCCCCCCTGACAATATCTGGTTAATGTTCTGCAACTTCAAAAAGGAAGACATTTCTCCAGATCAATCACACCCTAGATGTTCTCAACTGAAACAAAAAATAATCGGAAGAAATGAGAGATCTAGTCTTCCATATATTCATAGGCCTGATGTTGGTACATGAGATTCTTTTCCTTTTTCCAATGAGAAGAAGGTGAACCTTTTTTTTAATAATTTATGAAAATGAAATGAAATTCACCCTACACTGCACTGGAGTCTCAGAAGTTATTCTCATGGATTGCTGTTGCATTTATGAGAATTTCTTTATATATATTACTTTTCTATGTTTGGGGGATAGTTGTGATATTTTTTCACTCCTCGACTACACTTTGAACTTTATCTCGTGAGAATTTCTTAAGCAGAAGTGACCAAAGATGCCTGCAAGGCAGCAAGTGATAGCATTTCTTCATTGGTGAATACATCACCCCTGAGGGATGAGACAGAAACCTCAGCCACCTGCTGCCTGCACCCAGGTCAGGCATCATTCATCTCTTCCCCTTCTGCTGCCTCTGAATGTGAGTGAAGTTTCAGAACCTTTCCCTACAATGAGGCCTCAATATTTTTATAAAAAGAATACTTTGACAATCAATCAGTGTAAACCACATTATTACACTAAACAACCCCCCCACACACATGATAATATCAAGAGATGCAGAGAAGGTGTCAGACAAAATTGGCTCAAGTTAAAAATTCTCAGCAACCCAGGAATAGAAGAGAACCCTCCTCAACTACATGAAGGGTTGTAGGTTTTTCACAGAACAGTGCCCAGGACTCACATGGGATTTGGAGAAATTTGTGTTCCTGTAATAGTTATTTCAGCTATACCGACAATACTTTATAAATCAAAGGGCATGAATAGCAGGAATCATCCCCAAGCAATAAAAAGCATGTACAGAAATAATAACGTTGTATTGATGATAAAAGGCTCGACCCTTTCTTCCAAGATAAAAAAAAAAAACCAAGAGTGTCTGTTCTCTCCATTTGAATTTAACATTGTCCTAGAGGTTCTAGCAAGCACAATGAAATAAGAAAGTGAAATAAAATATATTAAGATTGACAGATGAAAGCAAAATTGTCCTTATTTGGAGGCAACGTGATCACCTTTGTAGAAAATCTTGTGGAATTTATAAAACAAAAGAAATTAGAAAGAGTGAGTTTTGTAACGTGGCAGGATACAAAATCAATAGAAAAGTTATATTTCTATATACTACCAAGGAACAATCAGAAATTGAAATTAAATAGCATTGGTATAACATTACTATGAGAAATTAAAGACAACAACTTAAAGGGAAAGATACATTATGCTCATTGGTTAGAAGATTCAATAATGTTAAGATGTCAACCTGTCTCAGTTGCATAGATAGATTAAATGAAATCTCAATTGAAGTCCCAACAGGCTTTTTAGCTGAAACTGACTAGTTGATTTTGAAGTCCATATGGAAATTCAAAGCACAAAGAATGCCTAAAATAATTCTGGAAAAGAAGAATACACATTTGGAAGATTACTATCACCTGATTTCAAGATATTATGTAATATTGGCAATAAAATATGGCATTGGCATAAACACAGACAAGTTGATCTAAAATTTGACTAAAATAAAGAATTCAAAAACAGACCTACACTTACATGGGTGATTTGCAAAAAAGGTGCATAAGCAATTTACATTGGTGAAAGATAGTCTTTTCAGTAAATGGTGCTCGAACAATTGTTTACATGCAAACAGAAAAAACACACCCAACTTTGACCCATATCCACAAAATACACAAAAATTAACTCCAAATGGATCACAGACCTAACTATAAATCCAAAACCCATAAAAATTCTAGACAATGAAAAAAATATAAGCAAAAATATTTTTGACATTGGAGTAGGCAAAAATTTTAAATATAAGGCCAAAAACATGATCATAAAATAGGAAATCAATAAATTGAATTTCATCACACTTAAAAACTTTTGGTCTTTGAAAGACACTGTAATGGGAATGAAAATCAAGCTGTAGATTTTGAGAAAAGATTTGCCCATCATGAATTTGATAAGGAACTTGTATCTAGACTATATAAAGACTTTTCAAAAATTAATTATAAGAAAACAGAGAACTCGATTAAATAATGAGTAGACAATCTTGGGCATTTTATCAAAGCAGATACGTGAATGTAAAATAAGCTCAGGAAAAGATGTTCAGCATTATTAGACATTAGAGAAATGCATATTGGAGCTATAATAACATACCACACTACACACCTAATGGAATGGCTAAAATGAAAAAGCTCTCACCACTCTGGATGTTGGCAAAGATAGGGAGAACCAGGACTCCAACTGCTGTTGGGAATACAAAATGCTAGGACCACTCTGCAAATACAGGTTGGCAGCTCCTTGAAAAGTTAAAACATACGCCCAGCACACGATTCAGTCGTTCCACTCTTAGGAATTTGTCTGAGAGGTATGAGAGTGAACATCCGTGTGAAAAGTTGGATATGGATGCATAAAGCAGGTTAATCTGTCACAGCCAAATCCTGGGAACAACCCAAATGTCCATCAACAGCTACACACACATTGTGGTGTGTCCATACAATGAGATGCTACAACAAAAAGGAATGGAGTACAAGGTGAACATGAAGAAAATTGAAAATGATCATGCTGAGTGAATGAAGCCAAGCCAAAAAATGTACATACTGTATTGTTTCATTAATGGAATATTCTAGAACATGTGAAGCAGTCTAGAGTGAGAGAAAGCATATCGGTGGTTACCTAAGTATCAGGAGGCAGGAATGATAGGAAGAGATTACAGGTAGGCACAAGGGAACTTCAGTGTTTCGATCTATATTCGTATGTCAAAACTTACCAAGTCAAACTGTGTATTTTAAATATATGCAGTTTATGGTGTGTTAGTTACACATCCATAAAGCTGTTAAAATACTTTAAAAAATCAGTATTACAGACTCTTCTTCAACTCTTTGAGAGGAATCTGATCGACTGGACAGTTCACTTTCATGTATGGAAGGAGTACTAGTTTCTAAATAGATAAGGGGTTAAAGAAAGACTATTTTAATCCTGTTTAGTACAGCTATTTTATCAAACTATACCAATTTTTTTCTTAAGTAAATTAAAAATGGGCTACTTTTTGGTAATAGTGGAGAAAACGGCCAAGGTGCAATGATCTAGCTGGCTTTTGTTTCCTCACTTTGGCTATCAGGGCTAACAGCAATCAAAGCCCAGGTAGCTCCAGCTCAGGAATGGGTGTGACAGGTGAGGGGGAGTCCACTGGGACCAGTGCAGGTTCCTGGCTGGAAAGCACCCGTCTCTCATGTTGGGTCTCTAAAGAGAGAGCACAGTACTCTCACCCCCAGATCCAGACTTAGCCGCTTGTAAAGTTCCCACTTCCTTCTCCTGGGCTGGCCGACCCAGCTCAGATGCTAATTGCTCCTTCTCACCCACAGCGAGGGTGTGTTTCCTCAGCTGTCCCACTTTGAGAAAAGCTCTGGGTTCTAGCACCTCATTTTGCTCTGGCAGAGAGAATGGAATCTGTGTTTCCAATCCCACCATTTCCACATTCAAGCCCTGCTGCCCAGCACAGAATGACAGCCGATCTAAATTAAAAAAAAAAAAAAAAAAAAAATCTATCCCCAACGACAGGGTTATTTTCTACTTCTCCTCCTTGAGGTAAGAGAACCCTGGACAGCATACCGTACGTAGCACAACAAGGTCCTTAAAAAAACCTGCACCCTCTCTTTCTCCACACCCATCAAGGGGAGATAAAAAACAAACAGAATTTTAAGGAGTTTTCTAAATGCTAAGTAGCTGTCTGAGCTTGGACGAGTCACAACTTGTGGGTCTTTGCTTTCCCCAGCCATAGAAATGAAAAGATCATGCGGAATGATCTCGAAGGTCCCATTCAATTCTGTGTGGATCCCATATGTTCTTAGGCCTTAGTGGGTTTGCAATCTGTTTGAAGTAGAAGACTAACCATCCTGAAAAAACAGCAAACATTACTAGGAAAAAATACAATTATGTGTTCAATTACGTGGTACAGATTCTGAGTGTTCTAAGAATTCAGGGCACAGTAGTTTCTGAGACGGGAGAAACCACTCCGGGTATTTTGGAGAAGCCGTGGTTTTAGCTGGGTCTTAAACATGATTTATTAGCTCTATAATTTCAAAATCCACCGGGACGGTGGCCAATTTTCAGGGCAGGAACTGTGTCTTCTTAATTGTTGTACTTTCCTCTCCCCAGAGCTCCGTGTCTATACCATTGGATTTAACTCCACTCTGTCTTACCCTGTTTACTGTGGGCCCGTGTGTGCCGGTCCAGCTACACTGTGAGTTCTTTGACAGCCAGGTCTCTGTGTTACTTGTCTGTATCCAGCCTCATCAATTTTGTGGTTCAACACAAGAGTAAAATCATACTCTTCATGACACACCCCTTTCCACACTGAGTGATCATGGTAGGTCTCAAAACGAAAGAATTTGTTTAAGGAGAAATCTGTCTAGGAGAGGGGAGGATGGCGCTGGGGGGATGTTCGTGTAGTACGTATGTACCACATAAAAGTATTTATGGTTATACTTTGGTATATATGTGTGTGTATCAGGGGCTGATTGCTAAGGCTAAAGTTTCTGAATTGTTTTGTTTTATCTTGTCTGTCTTCAGACAAATGCTCTACTACCTCCTACCATATTTGATGTCTTTTAAAATATTTCACTGAGTCTATATCTTGGGTACCTTATATGCAGGTCCTGAGAAAATTATAGTCTAGTGGTAACTGAGTCTGCATCCCTCCTCCAGCCTCCAGTTTGGAGCTTGGCATAAAGTGGTGCTTTGTAAAATATCTACTTCTTCATCTATTTAATTTTCCCTTTAGTTTATTTTTCTTCAGGTCATTAAAATGTTATTAAATTACTGTAGTGTCAAATTTCAGAGCATAGTTAATTCTAATGTAGCAGTTGGCTGGGGCTAGAGGTCCCACTGAACCTGGACATGCCTGAACAATGTGACATTGGGGCCTCTTAGGAACTTGAGCTTGGAACTTGAGATTAGGGTGGGTGCAGAGTATTGGCAGGAAAGGTGTGGTAGAGTGTGTTAATGGCCACAGATAGTTATCTCTTCCTGAAATTGTACCCTTTGCCATGTGACTTTGCAGTTTCAGTAAAGAGGTAACTTCTATTTTCCCCTTGTCTCTGCCCTTAAATTCGGGCTGGCCTTGTGACTTGCCTTGGCCAATTGAACACAATAGAAGTAACCCAGTTGTGTGTACTTTCATATTAATCTAAAACAAAACAAAACAAAAAAAAGAATGGTCTGGGTCCAGGTCTCAGCTCCAGGAGGGCTGGTGTGTTTCCATTTGTTCTGTTCTTGTCTCTGCTGTGGCCATGAGCACATGTCTGGGAAAGCCAGTGGGAAGCACAGCGAACTTTCCCCAGCATCCCAGCTGAGGCCAGACTAAGCATGGACCCCAAATGTGTGAGTAAAACCAGCCCAGCCCATGTCAGCTGAACCCAGGAGACATGCAAACCAAAGAAAATGCCCACTGCTGCCCCACTGAGGTTCTGAGTTACCAGAGCTGTTGGTGACAGACATCAGACCATCTCTGTGGCTGTAGGAGGTGGGACTCGTGTTCAGCTGGAGCTCCTGGGGTCGCTGCTCACACACCAGGTCTGGGGAGTTGCCAGACTTTCTATTCTTCAGGCTCTCTGGTCCTCTCCACCTGCTATTAGGAAGGAGAGCTGACCTCTGTGGGACTGAAAATCAAGAAGTTCCTGGGCAAGTGGAGGGTACAAACTCCTCAACATTGAGATTCTGCACTTACTGCTGAAAGGGACAAGGGGTTCTTTTTAGGGCTCAAGGGCTTAATTAAAAAAAAATGAGATAGGCATGAGTACTTTTTTAAGTGGGCCATGCCAGTTACACTAAATATTTAGGTAACTTGGGGGGAAATAAAATAAAATCATACCATTTGAGATATGGAGGCAGTAGGATCTATTAAATAGATGGACTGATCTATTCATCAATGAAAAATATTTATTCGGCCACTACTATGTGCCATATTCTGTGGGGATCAGAATGACATCAGTGAAGAAAACACAAAACTTCCTCTACTCACAAAGCTTACGTTTGTGGCGAGACAGAAAATAAATTATATGAAATGTCAAAAGGTGACACGTGCTATTGGGAAGGGAAATATAGAGTAAGGGGCATGGAGAGTGCTATGGGGGAGGGATGGGGACAGTTTCAATTTAGAGTTGACATTGAAACAAAGACTTGAAGGTGAGGAAGTCAGAGATGTAAGGTGGAGATTGGTTAAGAGGCTACTGCAGGAATCTGGGTGACAAATGGTGGCCCAGACACTGTGCTGTGAGAGGGGCTGGATTCTTGGTATATATTAAAGCCACAGGGATCTGTTGCTGGGTAGGATGTGGAGAGAGAGAGAGAAAGAGAAAGAGAGAGAGAGACTGAATTCCAGAAGGGCTGACTTCCAGGCTTTGGGGCTGAAAACTAGAATGATGGAGTTGTCCTTCCCAACAAAAGTGGGAGGAAAAGAGTTTAGCAGAAAGTCTAGGAATCCTATTTTGAACGTTAAGGTTGAGCAATCTGCAAGATATTCAAGTAGAGATAGCCTATATTAAGTAATACTAGAATCAGTTTTCTGGATTCAGGGAAAAACAAAACCAAACAAAACTAGATTCTCCTTTTCAAAGTGTATGAGCATTCCCAGAGATCCATAGATTTCTGATTTTTCTAGAAGGTGGTGATTCTTAAACGTCTGCTGGCATACTTTTTTCTTTCTAAATTATTTCTACACTTGATTGTCCTAAACTTTTGCATGCACAGTGTAATTATTTCTCACCAGAATAAACCCAGTTATTTATTTCCAGATTTCAAATTTTGTGTGGTGACAAAAATTACCAATCAAAATTCCCTATGTCATGTCAAGCGCTAGGTAAGAATGGAGTTGAGAATCCTGGTATACCATCGAATTGCATATTTAGGATATTAATTTTTGATATCCCTAAGTTTGTTTTAGTCATCCAACAATCTTTAGTGAATAAATGCCTAAAGAGCCTGGCATTGTGCTAGTACCTGAGGGCCCAGAGAATTTTTTAAAGCCTTTTTGGCATTTTTAAGGAGCCTTCATAGAGGCAGCAGTGGACTTAAGGGAGGAGGCAAGGAACTGGTTAATAGAGTAAAATCTTCATTATGATATAATTGTAAGTTCAAGACTGAGAAATGGTTGCAGGAGCACTGGAGGGAAGCACTCTCTCTGTCCTTTATTCCACATGCAAATCCCATCTCTGGTTTTGTAGACAATTCCTTCCTTGATTTTTTAGTTCTTAGATTTAACCCTTCCTCTCCTCTCTACTACCCCACGAAGAGGTAGGTACTGGTCCTTCTCAGAAACAACAGGCAGAGACAGGTTATGCGATCAAATATTCACAGCTTTTGAGTTACCCACCCAGACAACAAAGCTTTAACCTTTCTTTTTTTTTTTTTTTCAGTTCCACAGCTCGGGGCCAGGTGACTTTGAGCCACTTCCTTGGCCCATGCATGGCTCCTTAAACTAGAAAGGGCAGGTGGTTATAAGAGTGATGTAGGTTTGAGGGGAGGATCAGATGAGATAATCCAGGTAAAGCATTTAGCCCAGTGCTTGGCACAAAATAGGTACAAAATACACCGTATACATTTTATCTTTTGATTTCTGTCTTTGATTTTGCAATTTAAATTTCTATGAGTCTAGAGCCTAGGCTGTTCCTGTGAAACAAGACAGCACTATAGGAATGTGTCTTAAGTTTCCCTCAGACCTTGGCACTGTGATTCTATGTACTTTGTGTGAGCAAACAGGATGTCTAGATGTTTTATGAAATGTCCACTAGGTGGCAACATATTGTCATATTTCCTGTCAAACTTGTAATAGGGATCCTGAGACTGCATTCCCCTCATCTGACACTTAGAATGTCATCACCAAACAAAACTAAACTCACTAAAGTAATTATTTAAACTACAAAAGCTCCAGTTAGTGAGGTTTTGTTTAAAAATAATATATTTGTTATTCATAGGTTTGATCATTTATCCTTGTATTAGAAGAGCAATATGATATTGCTTGCTTCGGCAGCACATATACTAAAATTAGAATGATACAGGGAGAATTAGCATGGCCCCTGCACAAGAATGACACACAAATTCGTGAAGCATTCCATATGAAAAAAAAAAAGAGAGAGAAATATGATGCTAAATATTACACTTTGGATTTGTCAGTTTCCAACATTTGGTTTTTAAATGTTTCTGTTTTAACTTACTGGTTACTTAACAAAGAATGAAGGATTTAGGAAATATTCCTTACCCAGAATTCATAAAATTTCAGTGCATACTTTTTGTTTCTTTAGCATGATATTAACAACTTAGGGATAGAAATGTTTTTTCTTCTTACAACTTTTATATTCTTAGATCAAAGTATTGATGCAGACAAAAAAGTCAGCAACAGCACATGGGACACCAACCTTGTGTTCCATAAGGATGGACTTTTCCACAAATATCAAAATAATCTTTCTAAAATGAACATCTATCTTTACTATTGCTAGTCCTTTATAGTGTGTTTATTTGGAGAGGCATAAACAAGAAACGAGGGAGGAAAAAGTCAATGAGTAGGACATAAAAGGAGGCTTTGTGATGTAGCTATTAATGAGACAACAAGAGGAAACAAAAATAAGAATTTATAGATGAGGAAGAGAGGTGAGAAGAACGTGTTTCCGTAATATGGGTTGGGGTGCCCTGAAGAATTCCACCTGGAAGAGGGGCTTATATGTGAAGCACAATTAGATAATAAAACCATTATAGAGAGATAAGAAATATTTGTATGATGAAATTTTATGTTGTCTTATATAATAAATATTTTAGTACATTATTGAGAAGTCTTTGAGAAAGCCTTCCTGTGACACATTTTATTGCTTACTTATGTAAGAGTAGGAACATATGACTCAGGGATGACAAGAGATGCAGAGACTTGAAGATCAAGTGCAGGTGTTAAAGTAAAAAACACCCAGGCACAAGCTAACCAGAGGGTCAGATAACTACAGGCAAGAACTGGCTTTGACTGGCTTGTGATCTATCTCTGTCACCTCACATGAACTCTGGCTAATTATACACTTGATCTTAGCCAAAAGGCTGAGAAGCAATGTCTGGCTAATTATAATATCACTCAAATTATGGTGTTAAAATTTCTGCATCCTTGAAATCACCATGGCACTTCCAAGACAACCATATAAAGTATGAAAATGACAGGGAACCCAATTCCAGGAATTACTACCCAAATTCTTAGTAAAAGTCAATACATTAACCTTGAATATTCCTCCCCTCAATGAGTAAGAGTTCAATAGATCAAAATCCACTTCCTCCTACTGTGGTTGTTCACTTTCCAGCTTGTGTGCACTCTCTCTGTGTATACTTTTGCTTTCAATAAAAGCTATTGCTTGCTTGGCTTACATGGTGCATCCTGAAATTCTTTTATCTCTACTGCTCACCAAGTACCTGTAAAAACCTCTAATATGGGGCCAATAGCACTAACATTTACTGAAAAGCATAAAAGAGAGGGAGAAATAACTGATATTAACAATTAATTTTTCAGAACAAGTGTTATCTATGGACATTTTTTCTGAAATCTCATTGTCTATAATAACATAATAATATATTTCTGATCAGTACATATGTCAAGTCATTCCTTTTAATTAAAGCGATCATTCATGATCCAATTACTGCCTGAAAATTAACCTCTCCCCTATTATAAAATTAGCATTCCTGAACTCATATTTTTAAGGAACATTTAAAAATTTGTTGTTGTTATTAATGGTGGAGGGGTCCATGATAGAAAAGGAGGTATATTGGTGACAACACATATTATTGAGGAAGGGTTATCCTAGCACACATCTCCAATTATACTGAAAATCATGTTGTGGTATTACATAGAAGCTAATTTTGTATAATGGAGTTTCACCTGTTCATTCTACAAAGAATGCACTGTCAGTACACAGATAGTTTATAAGTGTACTTGCTGAGAGCTGGACATTTGGCCCTAGTAAAGACAAAGTACTATATATCATTGTTTGTTAAAAAAAATATTTATTGACTTCCTGACATAGGCCTTAGAATTCAACAGTGATCCAAATAGACATAGTCTCTGCCCTCACAATTGCTCATAGATTGACTCTCACTGGAAAACAGGCAATACACAAACAGTCATTATATATGTAATGATGGAAAAGAAGGCAAGTGGAAATTTGAAATAAAAGAACAAAGTTCACCTAGAGTAGATATTGGAATTTAAGTTTATTCAATAAATGACTTATACATATAAAACAAAACAAAACAACAATAACAAAAGAAAACCCCATATGGTTTAATACAACTTCAAATAGTCACTGAACATGTTACATGGTACCACCAATTTGTTGGTACTCTGTCATCCTTCAAGCTAGCATAGAATCTGCAAGAGAAACTCTTTATCTCTCCTCTTTTAACTGACTCACTATATTTATCCTCTATGGAACTGAATAGACTTAAGTTTTAGGTATTAGACTAGACATAGGTACAGTTTGCATGTCCTTGCTTATGGGAGGTTAACAAGTAATTTCCTTAATGAATAATCTGCAGGGCCAGTTCTCACAGGTGCCTGAGAAATTTACCTTCTCTTTTGTATAAGGAGTTGATGGAGTGGCACCGAGATTTTGAATTTCTTTTTACAAGGGTAATTACAAATGTAATTATAAGGGTATATCTATCATCTCAAATACTTATCATTTCTTATCATTGGGAATGTCTGATATCCTTCTTCTAGCTATTTAAAACTATGTGGTATATTACCGTTAACTATAATTATCCTACAATGGTGTAAAACACTAGGATTTATTCTTGTCTGCATATGTGTTAAATCAGCAGTCCCCAATGTTTTGGCCACCAAGGGCCGGTTTCATGGACGACCCTTGAATCAAAGCATCAGTGATCTCATATGTTCCCCTGACATCCTGAGCATCAAGGCCCTTTGTCTGTCTGTGCTTAGCTTTCATTCCATCTTTCTCTCCCTACTTTTTTCTGCCCAAGTCCAGACAGAAGCCTCCCTCTAGCCCACTGCCTCAGTCTTGCCTTTATGTCACTGGCTGATGAGCCTTCCCAAAGTCTAATTCTGTTCAGGTTGTTCAAGTCCTGATTGAAAGATCTGCTTGAAAAGAGCAGGTTTCATAAAGGGGAGAAGAGGATGGGTTTGGGGAAGTGTGCATGGAAGGTTCCAGGAGCAAGCTGAATGAATCATGAAGATTAAATCAGTGGAGTTAGAGGAAAAATCCAAATTGTTATTCCTGGGAACACGGTGCCATACGTGAGAATTAGAGGATAAGACTGAGGGAAAAACCATAATGGAACAGGCTTTAGAGGGCAAGAAGATAGAATATAGTATTGGATGTGGTCTGAGTAACAGGTGGTCCTGAATAGCAAGAAGGCGTGCTGGGTTCTCTGACAAGTACACGGTTTGTGTTGAGGTTGCGTTTAAGAGCTGTGGCTCCTCACCTGCCTTACATCTGTCTTTGGAGGCTTCTTGGTGAAAAGTCTGTCCCCACTGCAGGCATTCTTGGTGGACTGTTGACTAAGATGTTCTCCCCAGTGTCAGCCAAATGATGAATAATTTACACATATCCAAGAAAGAATAAGATCATCTTTCTTGGGAAATGGGATGTTTTGTGGGAACAACAAAAATAGTGGAATAAACTCCCTATCACGCCAGTGGCTTGGGGAGACTTCTGTTAGAAGAGAAGAGTGGAGCCATCCTTAGTCTAGTAGAGCTATCAGGGGTTTCTTTTTCCTGAGGCCCATTGTTCAACTTTTCTTTTGATTCATTGAACTCCTACTAATTAATTAATTCAATTATTTTGGTTTGGGGCAGAATTTCTGTTGCCTGCTCCTTAAGAGCACTGACCGATTTTCCAGCTCAAAGACCCATCCTGGTCTATGCATATTAGATTTTTCTATTGTAAACATTCAGTGGTTCCCTATAACCTGCCAAATTAAGTGTGTATTCCTCACCATGGAGTTTCAGGCCTTCCCAGATACAACAGGGCGTTACTTTTCAAGTGGTATTTCCTACTGTTTCCCTGCTTACATCCTGCTCTCTAGTCAATAAATTACCTGGCGTCACGCATCTGTGGTAAATCATTACAGTACAAGCCGATGGTGAATTATGCTCCTGGAATTCATGTCATTGTGTAGTTTCTGCTATGCTGATTCTAGGTTTGGCCAGCTTTTCTGAGGGTGGAAGAGGCTTAGCTGTCCTATGTAGTTCACGGCTGCCCTGAGGAACATTGCCACTTGACCCCTTGCCTAACGCTGACCTCAGACGTGGCCTGCATGTAGAGTGGTCATCTGATAAAGCCGTTTGCTCTTCATTGACCCCAGCTTGGACTAGTTCCCAGTCCAGTTGTACCCTGTGATATTTTCTTTTCCTGAATTCCTAGTCCTGCCCTCACCCTCCTCACTCCTGCATCACTGCTCCAGGGAATGGAAACCTCAATGCCAAAAATAAGACAGGCACCATTTTCAGGGGGCATGTTGCCCACATGATGGGAATGGAAATGGCTGGTATGTTGTTTGTGGGAGTCCATGGAGTCTTTGCTCTGAACAGGTTTTTCCATCACACAGAGGTTTAACCGAAGACTCAGTCCAAGAAACCCTTTGTGATTTTGTTTAATCTAGCTCTAAAATCTTAAGTACCAGAGAGACTAGCATTTCCTTTGGATGACTTTCCTGAGTGCCACAGTTCTCATTTTTGAGGAAATTGGTTCATATAAGTACAGGCATACCTCATTTTATAGTACTTTGCTTTATTGAATTTTGCAGGTTTTTTTTTTTTTTTTTTTTACCAATTGAAGGTTTGTGGCAGCCCTGTGACATATAATAATGTATTGTGACTCTAAATGTCTCAAAATAGAATCGCTTAGGACAGTGTGACTCAGCCTACAGTGAAACTGTTCACCCTTTAAAGTGATAAGCATATGTAGTGATAGACTAAGGTGGTAACACCTGCTCTGACTACACATCCTTGATACCTGAGTAAAAGGGAAAGTGAAGCCAAGGGCCAGCTGAGCTAATGGCTATGAACACTCCTGAAGGGGGCCATAAAAACTGCAAAGAAACTGACCATAGCTGAGAGCCTGCAGAACTCTGAAGCCACTTTTCCATCAGGGAGGGGTGGCCGGACACACTGAGGGGAGAAGAGCAGCGATGCCCCCTGCTGGTCAGCCTTCCTGGGAACCACCTGCCCGTGTTCAGAAGTGCTGGCTGTGTCTCCTTCCCCCTCTCTTTTATTACTGCTTGGGTGTGTTGAATGTACTTGCATGATTGCTGGTGCGTGAAAGCCTTGCAATAAACCGTGAATTCCAAAGCATTTAATGGCCACTGAGTCATTGTGAAACCTCCCAGACTCCTGGTTGGAATTAGCACCACTAGGCTCATTTGAACTTGACACCAGATCCTGCATCAGGCCAGCCTTTCGGTGCTGTTTCTCCAACAGCACATGCTTACTTTTTGTCTCTGTGTCACCTTTTGGCAATTCTCACAATATTTCAAACATTGTCATTATTATTGTATCTGTCTGGTGACGTGATCAGTGATCGTTGATGTTGGTATCGTAATTATTTTAGGGCACGGTGCTTGCATAAGGGGATCCTCAGGAAGGTTTGGTTGGGTTTGGGATGAAAGTACTAAGTGATGCCCCCTCTGAGATTGCAATTGTTATTATTATTGTGCTTGTGCTTTTTTAGACATTTCATTGATAAATGTGGTATGTGTTATGACTGCTCCAAAAACAGACCATTTTTCCCTTTCTCTTCCCCTCCATGAGCCTGTGGCCTCTCTATTTCCTGGGAGATACCAATATGGAAATTAGGCCATTGAATAACCCACAATGGCCTCTAAGTGTTCAAGTGAAGGAAAGAGTCATATGTCTCTCACTTTAAATCAAATGCTAGAAGCTTAGTGAGGAAAGCCCAGGGAAGGAAAGACAGGTTGAAAGCTAGGCCTCTTGCAGCAGTCAGCCAATTGTGAATGCAAAGGCAAAGTTATTAAAGGAATTTAAACATGCTCCTCCAGTGAACACATGAGAAGTAAGAAAGTGAAGCAGCCTTATTGCTGATATGAAGGTCTTCATGGTCTAGATAGAAGATCAATCAAGTCATGCATTCTTTTAAGCCAAAGCCTAATTCAGAGAAAGGTCCTAACTCTCTCCAATTCTATAAAGGCTGAGAGAGGTGAGGAAGATGCAGAAGAAAAGGTAGAAGCTAGCAGAGGTTGGTTCATGAGTTTCAAGGGAAGAAGCCACTTCCACAGTATAAAAGTGCAAGGTGAGGTAGGAAAGACTAATGGAGAAGATGCAGCTGGTTATTCAGAAGACCCAGCTTAGATCATTTATGAAGAAAGCTACATTAAACAACAGACTTTTAATGTAGAAAAAAAGTCTTCAGTTGGAAGAAGATGCCATCTTGTTGGAAGAAGTCAATGCCTGGCTTCACAGCTTCAAAGGACATGCGCATTGTCTTGGGAAGGGGTAACGCAGGTAGTGACTTTAAGTTGAAGCCAATGTTCATTTGCCATTCCAGAAATTTAGGCCTTTAAGAATTATGCTAAATCTACTGTACCTGGTCTCTGCAAATAGAAAAAACGAAGCCTGGATGACAGCACATTTGCTTAAAGCATGCTTTACTAAATATTTTAAGCCTAATCTTGAGACCTACTGCTCAGAAAAAAGATACCTTCCAAAGTATTACTTGACAAAATCGTTGACAAGCCATCTAGTACCTAAGGGCTCTAATGGAGATATACAAGATTTGTTTTCATACCTGCTAACATGAAACATCCATTCTCCAGCCCATGAATCAAGGGGTAGACTTTCAAGTATTAGTATCTCAGACATACATTTTGAGTGGCTATAGATGTCATAGATAGTTATTTCTCTGATGGTCTGGGCAAAGTAAATTGAAAATCTTTTGGAAAGGATTCATTATTTAGATGCCATTGAGGATATTCATGAAGGAGATCAAAATAGCAACAGGAAGAGGAGTTTGGAGGAAGTTGACTTCAAGCCTCATGGGTAACTTTCAGGGTTTCAAGACTTTGGTGGAGGAAGTAACTGCAGATGTGGAAGACATAGTAAGAGAACGAGAGTAAGAAGTGGAGCCTGGAGAAGTGGCTGAATGCCTGCAATCTCATGACAAAACTTGAACGAATGAGGAGATGCTTCTATAGATGAGCAAAGTAAGTGATTTTGTGAAATGGAATACGCATCTGGTGAAGATGCTGTGAACACTGTTGAAATCAACAACAAAGCATTTAGCATATTATGTAAACTTAGTTACTAAAGCAGCACCAGGGTTTGAGGGGATTGACTCCAATTTTGAGAGAAGTTTTACTATAGGTAAAATGTGACTAAATAGCATTGCATGCTACAGATAAATCTGTTATGAAAAGAAGAATCAATGTGGCAAACTTCATTCTTATTTTAAGAAATTGTCACAACCATCCTAACCTTCAGCAGCCACCACCCTCATCAGTCAGCAGCCATCAACACCGATGCAAGGCCCTCTAGCAACAAAAAGATTACAACTCACTAAAGGCTCAGGTGATCACTAGCATTTTTAGCAATAAAGTTTTAAAAATTCAGATATGTACATTTATGTTATTGCACACTTAATAGACTATAGCACAGTGTAAACCTGTCTTTTATATGCACTGGGAAACCAAAAAGTTTCTGTGACTGGTTTGAATGTGGTAATTGCTTTACTGGAATGATCTGAAACTGAACACACGCTATCTCCACAGTGTACCGTAACAGTAAAAAAGAAGACAAATCACCAAAAGGCAATAGGCCAAAATTCTTAAGTTCTTGTGGAAAAAAATAAACTCAGTCCTATATTCAAAATCATTATTCATAGTCCTTTATGCTGATGGCATATTTATCTCAATTTTGAAACTTTTTAGTTACGAAGGCATCAAATAATTTAGAAATCTTATAGCTGATAATAAAAAATAAATTCTTTCTCAGACGTATCACTATGAGACAGATAAGGAAATAGGACAGTCTATTTATTACTCACAGCACTATTTTTGTATTTCTAGAAGGTTCAACTAAGTTTGCTCAGTGGGGCTTCCCTAAACCAGGACTTCAATAAGATCTGGGGTCTTGGCTACTTTGATGGAGAAGCAAAGAGCCACGTGAAGGATTCTAAAGTTCCGATTGCTGTTGTGACTTAGAAATACGCCGTGGTCCTGAGACAGGGGTTAAATTTAACTTAGATCATTAACTAGATGACTGTTAGGCTAGGATTTCAACGTAAACAATCTGACAGGGTGATTGGCAGCCTCTCATTATAGAGGCGTAGTGATTAATTAACACAGAGCTTAATTAATTTTGTAAGGCAAGGAACAGTATTTCTTTGCAGTGAAAAATCAGTGTTTGAATACTTGGAGCCCCTTCTCCGAGCTAATTTCTCTCAGATATTTAGCTTACCTTAAATTATCAGTTCTTAGTAAATGTTACATGCTTCCAACTATTAAGGTAATTGGGAATATTTATAATATTCTGCCTCAGGTTATTTTTGGAAGAATGTGAAGGGTACATGAATACATCCTTTTATTCTTGTTTCAGTTTTGAAAGCATGTTTATATGATTGTGCAGGCAGAATGTTAAACTGCATTGTTAAAAGCAAAATGTACATCGTCGCGACGCTGTGGAAAGATACCTACCTGGCTGATTTTGGTAGGAATTACAACAATATTGTACATGTAAATGCTTAGTGAAATCATTTTGCTAGTGTCAAAGCCTGGAGAATAATTTCTTTAAATAGCGGAGTGATCTTAGAGACTCTATGGAAAGGAGTTCATTCTCTGGACATATGACCTAGCAATAATCTCTATTCTGTAACAAACCAAGAGCAAGAGATTTTTTTTTTTTATTTAACGTGGAAAAGTAATTTACTGGGAGAATCCAAAGAGAGCTCAGAGGCTACGGATGGAAGGGGCTGGGATTCTCCTTATGTGGAAAGAAAGGTGATGCCTGTCAAGGAGCTCAAGGTAAAGACTAGGTCACTTGGATGCCTGCCACTTGACCCCGCTGAGATCTGAGCTCAGAACAACTAAGGAAGGTTCTGCTTCCCTGGGGAGGAATGTGAGGGATGTGTCCCAGCTGCAGGGCGCACAGAGAGGGGACAGCACAGGAGGTGGGCTCGTGAAAGCAGGCACCCTGAGTCCTTTCTGGAGAGGTAGGACAAGAACTTCCTGCAAGACCAGAAGTCCAGAGAGCACGTGGGGGGCGTCGCATCTCCTTCTTCCTTCTGCTGAACCAAGAGCTGGAGCAGAACATGGTGGCCCTGGGAGAGCAGAGAAAAGATAACAGAACCAAATCTTGTCACCGTGTAAAGATCCAAAGGACCCTGGGAAGCAATGATGAGGAAACAGATTCCAGAACCAACGGAGCATCTCACCAAACCTAAGACTCACAACAGTCTAATCTTACCTCTGTTAGAATTATATTTTCCCCTCCCTTTCAGAACAGTTATCTCCAAAGTAATAGTTATTTGGTTATGCTAAGTTTTTGAGTGAGGGTCACTCCTTCAAGTCTCTCTAAGGTGATAGAAAGGGGAGCGGTGTCTCCTAAAACTCAAACATGGGGGTGTCTGCGGGTGTAAAGCCCAGTGCAATGGCGATATGGGACAAGGACCGGGGAGAAGCAGCACTAAGAAGACGTCCTTGGTCAGCTGTGACACCGGAGGCCACGATGCCTGCTTCTGTTTCTGAAGCCACCTGAAATGCTGTGACATTTCACAGCTGTCACCAAGCATCTGTGACAGCTTGATGGCATACATACAAACCACATGCACCTGAAAGGGACACGCATTCACTAAGAAATGTAACAGTGACCTCTGTTCACTATCTGAGTTTAGGAACAGGGCAGGGATTATATTTCTTTCGTGAATCACCTATTTAAACTGTCCCAAATATCTTTCTTTTTTGGTTTTATTTTATTTTTATTTATTTATTTGTGCTAGAGGATTTTTATTTCCTTCCTCCAGATACTGCTCGGAGCACAATATGCTGTTAAACACATCAAATGAATTCTTAATTCCAGATAATACATTCTCAGTTCTAGAATATTGATTTGGAGTTTCTTTTTGCACATTGCAATTATTGAAATTTTGCATCCTTTTATCCAGTCTATATTTTTAAATTATATAATAAAAGGGACAATTCTCTTGACATCTTAAGAGACCATAATACTCCAGGCTTTTCTTTTCTTTTTTTTTTTGAAAGTTTAGCAAATTTTTTTTCTTCTTTTTTTTTTTATTGTTAAATCATAGCTGTGTACATTAGTGCAATCGCCTGTACCCATTCTAAGATGCACCATAGATGTGGCCCCACCCATAACCCTCCCTCCACTAACACCTTCCCCCTCCTTTCCCCTTCCTTGGCCCTTTCCCCATAATCTTGTCCTATAGTTGGGTTATAGTCTTCATGTGAAAGCTATAATTTAGCTTCATAGTAGGGCTGAGTACATTGGATACTTTTTCTTCCATTCCTGAGACACTTTGCTAAGAAGAATATGTTCCAGCTCCATCCATGTAAACATGAAAGAGGTAAAGTCTCCATCTTTCTTTAAAGCTGCATAGTATTCCATGGTATACATGTACCACAATTTGCTAGTCCATTCGTGGGTTGATGGGCACTTGGGCTTCAAAATCCCAAAACCAGAAATGTTGTCGTGGATGTGGAGGAAAGGGCACACTTCTATACTGCTGGTGGGAATGCCCACTAATACTTTCCTTCTGGAAGGATGTTTGGAGAATACTTAGAGACCTAAAAATAGACCTGCCATTCGATCCTATAATTCCTTTACTAGGTTTATACCCAGAAGACCAAAAGTCACAATGTAACAAAGACATCTGTACCAGAATGTTTATTGAAGCCCAATTCATAATTGCTAAGTCTTTTTTGGTTTTAATAAATTATTATTTCACAGTTTACCCTTAGTAGTTATGTACTAAGTCACATTGATTGGATTTTTTGTTGAATACTATTTTCATGGGCTCATGAAACTTTTTTTTTTTTTTTTGAGAGACAGAGTTTCACTGTGTCACCCTTGGTAGAGTGCTGTGGCATCACAGTTCACAGCAACCTCCAGTTCTTTGGCTTAGGTGATTCTTTTGCCACAGCCTCCTGAGTAGCTGGGACTACAGGCACCTGCCACAATGCCCAGGTATTATTTTTGTTGTTACATTTTGGCCAGGATCAAACCCACCACCCTCAGTATATGGGGCCGGCACCCTACTCACTGAACCATAGGTGCCACTTGGCCTCATGAAACTTAAAAGAACTATGTGAATTTAAAGCTACATAAACAGTTTTTCTCCCCCATTTATTGGCTATTTTTCTCAGTCTTTGCTACATTTTCCTCTAAATATTTCCTGTCTACATTCATTCCTTAGAGTATTTCATCCACCCTATGGCTTTCCTGTACATTTAATAACTTCTCTATATTTATATCCAGTTTTTAATTCTAGACTTGTATATTCAATTATGTGATTGTTGCCACTATCCAAATGGATATCTCATAGGCATTTTTGGCACAAATGTACACTCAACTTTTCTCCAAAACCTGCTCTTCCTTCTGTTATCCCAATCTCACAAGTTAATTCATTCAACAAACTTTACTGAGTCTATCTTACATGCCAGATATTGCTTAAGATATATCAATAAACACAAAAGAAGGGTGGAGGACAGAAAATAAACAAATACCTAAGGAGATTACCTAGTGTATTAGAGGGTAATAAGTGCTTTCTAAAAATCAGATGGAAAATTAGAATGGGGGTGCAGTGGAAAGAGGCCTACAGCATTAAGTAAGGTGATGAGGTAGATAGCAGTGAGAGGCAGCATTCGAGCATAGACTTGAAATTGATTAGGGAGTTGAGCATTCAGATACTTGAAGAATATTCCAGGCAGAGAAAACAACCAAAGCAAAGGGTACAAGGTAGGAGCATGCCAGGAACTAGTGTGGGCAAGGAGGTGAGATCAGAGAGAGGGGTAGGGGTCAGGTCTTTGGGAATCATTTGAGAATTTTATCTTTCATTAAAGAGAAAAGGGGAGCCATTGTACAGTGACTTGACTGCATTCCTGTTCCTGGGTATCACTCTAGTGATGATCCAGGATAGATTTTGACTCTTAAGAAGGCAAGAGTTGAAGCAGTGGCATGAGTTGGAAGGCTGTTGTTAATGGGACAAGAAACAGCAGTGACTTAGGAGGTGGGGGAGGAAAGAATGTATTTTGAGGTAGAACTCATGGTATTTTCTGATAGATTGGATAGAGAATTAGAAATATGTGGGAAATGTAACACAAAGAGGTAATTCAAAGATGATGTGAAGATTTGGGGCCTAAGCAACTGGGATTATGAGGTTGGTGGTAAAGATCTCAGGTGAGCAGGCTCGTGGTTAGATCATGAGTCCAACTTTGAGCACACAGTGTCTGTCAGGTGTGTTAGACATCCAAGAGGCAACTGGAAACACTCTGCTCAGAAAAGGGGCCCCAGGTGGGAGGGTCGTGTTGCCCAGTCACCTGTACAAGGACAGCATTTAGTCAAGGAAGTGAGCTAAGGAAGAGGAAAATAGAGAACCAAATGATGAGTGACGTGGACATTCCCAAAGGAAGAGTTTGAAGAGACAAGGAGGAACCATGAAAGGAGACGGAGAAGCCACCAGTGAAATAAGAAGAATATTTAGGGAAGTGTGGTGTCTTGAGAGCCAAGAGAAGGCATATCTCTCTATCTGTCTATCTATCATCTATCTATCTATCTATCTATCTATCTATCCATCTATCTAATCTATTTTTATCCGTCTATCTAATCTATGTTATCTATCAATGTATCTATGTATCTATCTTATTTATCTATATTGCCTATTTATCTATCTATCTATCTATCTACCTACCTACCTATCCACCCATGTCCCTCTATCTATCATCTATCTATATCTTTCTACCTATCTATCCTATATATGTCTCAGAGGATGGAGAAATCGCTGCTCCAAAGCCTGCAGATGGGTGACATGAGAACTGAGAATTGACCACTAGACTTAGCAAGGTGGGGTCATTGGTATCCATGACGACAGCACTTTGGTTGAGATTAAGCAGGTGAGAGGCAAGCAACAGTTGGAATGGGAGTAAGAGAGAGTAAGAAAAGAGAAATTGGAGGTGATGACAATGCTTTAGGGGTTTTGCTATATATTGGTACAAAGAAATGGAGAGGAAACTGGTAAAGGAAGTGGGAGAAAGGGAAAATTTTCTTTCTAACTAAACATTTTAGTTCAAGAATAACAAGGATACAATATACAAAAAGCCTAAGTAAAAGGTGAAGCATTTTCACAAGGTCAATGCTACTCGAATCAGGAAATAGAATAGGACCAGCACCCCAGAACAGAAGACCTTCGTGTATCCTATCCTAGGTGCTTGGTACCTAAAAGTAGCCACTGCATTTACTTTTAATTTCATGAATTAGTTTTTACAATTTTTGAACTTTATATGAATGAAATTCTTTAGTGTGTGTACTTTGCATTTGGCTTCTTTCTGTAACCTCGTGTTTGTGAGATTTATCCACGCTGTTTCATGTAGGAAGAGCTCATTTGTCCTCTCTTCTGCACATGTTTAACTGTATATTAGATCACTCTGTGACTTGATCCTCTCTCTCTCTCTCTGTCTCTCAATTTTTTTTTTTTAGAGACAGGGTCTTACTCTGTCACCAGGCTAGAGTGCAGTGGTGGGTAATATCTAGCTGTAACCTCAAATTCCTGGGCTCAAGCCATCCTCTGTTTCAGCCTCCTGAGTATCTGAGATGATAGCCAGATAAGATATAGGAAATTAGCTGAGACACCAGGCCCAGCCAAGTTTTGCTTTTTTTTTTTGTAGACACTATCTCACTGTGTTGTTCAGACTGGTCTTAAACTTCTAGCTTCAAGCAATCCTTCTGTCTTGGCCTCCCAAATTGCTGGGATTACAGGAATGAGCTACCAAGCCTGGCCTCATTTTCACTGTCTTGATGTAATTTGATAGATGCAATTTATTAATCTTAATGTAACACATTTTTTGAATTTTATTTGTTTTATTTGTTTTTGTTTGATTTTGGTATCCTACTTAAGAAAGTTTGCCCATGTCAAAATTACAAAGATATTCTCCTTTGCTAACTTCTAAAAGCTTGGTTGATTTGTCTTTCAAATTTACCTCTACAATGTACCATATTTTGCCACATATAATGTGCACTTTTTTTGCCCACATTTCTGAGGGAAAAACAAGGATGCACGTTATACATAGGTAATAGTAATTCTGTTATCTATATGTCACATAAAATTTCTTGTACCTAGCCAGGCATTGTGGTGGGTGCCTGTAGTCCCAGCTACATGGGAGGCAAGGCAAGAGAATTGCTTATGCCCAGGAGTTTGAGGTTGCTGTGAGCTGCGACACCATGGCCCTCTACCCAGGGTGACATAGTGAGATACTGTCTCAAAAAAAAGAAAAGTTTCTTTTACCATTATATGTTAAAAAATAAGTGCTGAAATTACATTATAATACAGAAAACAAGTACCTAAATATAAACAGATAAAAATTTGAATTAAAAATTAAAACAGGCCAGGCACAGTGGCTGACGCCTGTAACCCTAGCACTCTGGGATGCCAAGGTGGGCAGATTGCTTAAACTCAGGAGTTTGAGACCAGCCTGAGCAAGAGTAAGACACCACCTCTAAAAAGTAGCTGGGCATTGAGGTGGGTGCCTACAGTCCCAGCTACTAGGGAGACTGAAGCAAGAAGATCATTTGAGCCCAAGATTTTGAGGTTGCTGTGAGCTATGACACCATGGCACTTGACAAAGTGAGACACTGTCTCAAAAAAATATCATAAGTTAAATTAAAATATAAAATATATAAATACAATAATATAGTATTATTAAAGTATGTAAATATAAAAGCATATCATTATTATTATTATTTTTGGGTGCAGTGGCTCATACTTGTAATCCTAGCACTCTGGGAGGTTAAGACAGGAGGATTGGTTGAGCTCAGCAGTACGAGACCAGCCTGAGCAAGAGTGAGACCCCATTTCTACTAAAAATAGGAAAATTAGCCTGTGTTGTGGTGGACACCTATAGTCCTAGCTACATGGGCAGACGAAGAAGTGGGATCACTTGGACCTAAGAGCTTGAAGTTGTTGTGAGCTGACACCATGGTATTCTAGCCTGGGGAACAGAGTGAGACTCTGTCTCAATAAAAGAATAAAAGAAAAAAAAGAAATACTTGGATGAAATATTTAGAATAAACATCTCAACCGTCACACCTTCCACCTTTCTCTATGTGTTGTTAGTTTGTGGGGAAGGGCTCCACGCGCCTAGGAGGTGATTTTTATTACTCCAGCTAAGGTGGAGAGAACCAAGCTCATGAACAGAAAGAAAGCCTATAGAAATCAGAACTTACTAAAATATACCCAGTACAGGCTTTGAGAGGGCATTGCTGACATGATGCCCAGTTTTGCTAAGAGAGCAGCGCAGGAATGGCTCTCAGTGTCGAGGTTCAGGGTTGGTCCCCATCAGTTGTCTATTATGCCTGGCAGCTTCTCCAATTGGTCGGTGCTGCTGCTCAAACAGCAGCACATTCTGAATGTTACTCTTGGTTGTGTCCTGGTTTCTGTATTCATTATGTGAAAGAGGACTGAGAGAAGAGTCACTCGTGTTGACAGACTTGTGTACACAAGCAGATACTCGTATATTATTCACAAGTATTTGTTAAGTGTTTGAATAATGAACTCACAGCAACATCCAGAGTTTCGGTTCCTACAGTGATTTTCTTTTTCTTTTCCCTCTTAGCAGAGATGGACAAGAAAGATCTATTTCCCAAGGTTGGCTTGCACCTCCCTGCTTTACTTCACATTAGTGTCCTGGGGCTTAGCTGGCTTGATCTACTTGGTAGCTTCCCAGACTGCTGAACATTTACCTGCATCTGTGCTTTTGGCTGTGTCTGACCTTGAAAAGCTTCCCGCTCTCCCAGAAGAAGACAGTAATTATCCTCAAAGCCCAACTCCAATCCTACCTCCCTTGTGGCCTTCCTGAAGACACCAACTGAAGTCATGCTCTCGTAGACTTGTAGTACTTATTAGGTCTACCAGGAGAATTGGTTTGGGAATATTTTAGCTTATTATGTAATTGTATTTATAGTTATTTTCATGTGCATATGTACAAATTCATTGAAACCTACAATTGTTAAAAATGGACCCTAACACTTAGAACACCAGCTGGCGTGAGTGGATGGATTGTTGTCCCAAGCTTGCAAGAGATGTTTTGATGCACTGAACTTTCCCAGCAATCAGAATGTGAGCTCAGAGCTCAGTCTGCAGGATTCAGGGGGCCTGTAGATTGAATTTTGTAAAGATCAAGACTGTCACTTTCTCATTTGCATTCTCTTTTCTCCCAAAAGTCCCAGAAAGCCAAGGAAGGGGTAGGTACACAGGAGGGGGAAGAAGTGGAAAATTGTAAAATACCAGGATTTCCTGAGGTGGCATTATGGGAGTGTTATGGGCAGGTGGGGGCACCAGAAGGAAAGGCAGGCAGAGGTGTCACCCAAAAGGAGATGGGCGCATGCCTCCTTTGTAATTTTGCACAGGCTTCTAAATGTGGTGGCTTCAAAAATGAAATATTTCATAACAAAACCTACTTATCAACTGGATTATGAAGTGACCTAGGAGCACAGCAGTGTAGGCAGAACAGTGGCCCCCCAAAGATGCTCACATCCTAATCTCCAGGACCTGTGAATATGTTACCTTACACAGCAAAGGGACTGTACCGATGTGATCAGGGGAAGGATCCTGAGATAGGGAGATCGTCCTGGATCATCCCAGTTGGGATCAATGTAACCACCAGGGTCCTTTTGGGGGAAACAGAGACAGTCAGAGCTATGCTGCTGGTTTTGAAGATGGGGAAAGGGGCCATAAGTGAAGCCTCTAGAAATGGCTGGAAAAGACAAGGAAACACATTACCCTCAGGAGCCCCCAGAAAGGAGTTGAAATATTGCTCTTAGCCCAATGAGAAGCACATCAGAAATTTGTCTATGGAACTTTACCATAATAAGTATGCACGTTTCAAGCAACCATGTGTGGGGTTGTTTGTTATAGCAGCCATAGTGGATAACACACATGCAATGTATCCCGCATTGTATGGGAAGGCCTAGGTGGGGTGCCCAACATAAGCTGGGGAGCTCAGGGAAGGTTTCCCTAGATACAGAAAGCAGAGAAAGACTTTCCAGAGCAAAGAGGAGGGAAAGAATGTCCTAGTCTGTGGAGTGGGGGCTGGGGGCGGGGAAATTGGAGCAGAAAAGGAAAGAGGTAAAAAACAAGAGTCAGGGTCATAAGCCATCCAGCCTCGCTGGGAAACAACCTGGCAAGAGGAGTAGCAGGAGGGATGGGAGGGGAGGGGAGAGTGGAGCAACTTCTCTGCACTGGGGAAGGGTGTAGGCTTTAAAGCAGAGGTCATGGGAGGCAATGAAGTGTTTTAAAGAATGGTGTGTTTGTGTGTGTATATGTTAGAATGACATAGAAAAATTATTTAAATTTGCCCACCCCCACACATACTCACTTTTCCTTTTAGCAAATAACCCCCAAACATAAATAAACAACAGTAATTTCAAATGTGTGCTCAGCTCTAAATGTCACAAGGCAGAGAGTCCCTGAATGCTACAACAAGCAGACCCTCTTTCACCATGAGTGACCATCTGTAGGGTGCTGCAGGAGAGGAGACCATCAGCTGCTTTCTTTTGTACCCTAAATGCCTCCTCTTATTAGTGGAGTCAGTAGCAGGACAGGTTTGTTTAATCAGGGCACACAGGGTGGTTTGGAGATGTTAATCCCCACCTTATCTCTATCACATCCAGCCATAGCCTTCTCCAAAATTATGCAAGAATAATAACTTTTTCTTAATATGGATAATTTTAAATAAAGTGTAAAGAGAAGGAGATTTAGAAAATTTTAAATCATTTGTACATATACTGTCATAAAAAAAACAACAAAAAGCTATAGCTGTTGCAAGAGAAATCCACCAACCTCTGCGACACATCACTGGAATTTTAAATTAATGATGGTTTTTCAATTCTCCTGAGCATCATTGTGTAGGTTGTGAATATCACTCCACATTCTACATATTCTTGAATTTTTCCCACTCCCCACCCCACAAAAAATTTATTAAAATTACTGTGGTACTAGTACATTTGCAGAACTATAAAATTCAGTCACCATTTCATACTGATTAGAATTATCGCTGTCAAAGTCTCCTTTCTACCATAGAAAATGCTACAGACTCTCACCTTTACCTCTGATCTTGTCAATGTCTTCTGCTATAACAAAATACCACAGATTGACACTGAACTGGCTTAAACAACAGCCATTTCTCACACTACCCGATGTCAAACAGCCCAAGATGAAGGCGCCCACAGAGGCAGTGTCTGGTGAGGGTCCCTTTCCTGGTTTGCAGATGGCTGCTTCTTCCCTGTGTCCTTAAGTGACAGGGAGATAGTTTGTCTCTTACAAAGGCACTAAAACCTATTCATGAGGCTCCCTCTACCTTCATGACCCAATTACCTCCCAACAACACTTTCACCATCATATTAGGGGATAGGGCTTCAACATATGGATTGAGGTGGAACACAAACATTCAGTCCATAGCAGATATGCTGAGAGTTAGGTATGAAATGTTTTCCTTTAACTCTTATGAGCCTTAGTAAATTAGTCAAAAATCATTGAAAGAGAAAAAATGGGTTAGTTCTGTGCTACTGGAATACTCACTGGGCCACCCATCCTGCATTAACCCGGCCTAACCTGGCCTAATGGAAAAATAGAGTTCCCTCTCCAAGAAGGGTTAAGTCCAGGAAGAGAGGGGGAAGGGTCTCAGAAAACAGTGCAGCACCAAATGCTGAGCAAGAGCCAAGCTCCAAAGGAGGAAATGTGATGTTTATGGAACCAACTTGCAAACATGAGTAAAGCAAGTAGTGTCACAAATGCTTCCAACAGCTGGCTTTCTTCAGTGTTTAAACTGGTAATAAACATCCAGGGTTATCTTTGGAACATGATTCCTCTGTGAATACACATACATCTAATTTAACAGAACCACAAGGATTAGTTAACAAAAAATTTTACTTAAGAACCATCAACTTTCACTTCTCCAGTTGGGTTACAATCCACAAGTTAATCTGTTTGGGGGAGCGGGGAGGGGACATTTCCCTTTGCCTGGGGTGGGAATCAGCACTTGCAGGGTTCCCAGGAAGATTCTGAAAAGCCCCTGGATATTGAAGGATTTGGGCTGCAGTTTTCCAAATCTGTTAAATATGAGAGGGAGGGAGGAAATAATTTTTTTTATATATACACCATCCTAAAAGTTCATGAACTTTCAAAGGGCCACAGGAACTAAACAGAAAGAGTTCCCAGTGGTCAAAGGTAGAACAATTTAAACAAAATAAATAATATACCATGGATATAAAATAAATATACATGAGCCCATACTTATATAAATAAATGATTAAGTCGGTAAATAAATGGGAGAGACAGAACAAATCCTCCTGACTTATTCCAAACAATCATAGGCAGATACTCCTTCCTCCAAGGGTGAAGTTTAATTGACTGACCGTCATTCAGCAAAAAGAATATGGAAAAAGAAAAACAGTACCAGCAGGAGAGAAACTGGCAGACACCCCTTTAACTAAGGGACTGAGGTCAGCCTCGCTCATGTTGCCTCCCAGGGACTGCCTGAGAGGTCACTTCACCTCTGTGACCTTCCTCCCCCCAAACCCACAACAACCGCCATCTAATCAGGAGAACATTCAACAAAACCAAAGGAAGGGCATCACCAAACCGCTCCTCATCCCAGTGCTTCACGACAATTCCTTAAAACTGTCAATGCCAAGAAAAACCCAAATATTTGTCACAGACCAGAGGAGACTAAGGAGACAGGTCCCTGAGCGCAGTACGGTGTCCCAGAGGGGACCCTCCGACAGAAAGAGGGTAGTAGAAAAGCTAGTGCTTCATTTATTTAGGCTGCATGAAGTCTGGAGTTGAGGTGACAATGACAGAGCAATGCAAGTTTCTTAGTTTTGAGAAGTGTACCATGGTTATGTAAGGTGTGTGAGTTAGGTGACACCTGCTGGGGGGGCGCATAGGGAACTCTTTGTACTCTCTTTGCAACTTTTTTGGTAAGTGTAAAGCTATTCCGAAATAAAAGTTTTATTAAAAACATTCACAACAGAAGTTTATGAACTGAAGATGTAGACGGAACCTTTTTGAAAAGCAGCAGCTAAAAAGTTCCCTGCAGAGCGGCGCTCCACTTTGAGAGCGCGGGCCAGCCCTTGAACCTGCGCGCTGGGCCAGCGCGTCCCCTCCCCGGAGTCTCCCCGGAGCCGGACTGTGGCCTCGGCGCGCCCACGGGGCGGAGCCAGACCTGCGGGCGGCGACAATCGCCTAGTCCCGGGAGCCCGCCCCGGCCCCAGGCCCAAGCGCCAGGGGGAGGAGCAGCACCCGGATCCCGCTCTGGCTCAGCGATCCCCAAGGTAGGAGAGTCTGGGACCCCGCGGGCCCAGTCCCTGCGGCGAGCGCCCGGTCTCCCCCGCCAGGTGTGTGTGGGGTGTCCAGGTGCCCTTGGAGCCGGTTTCCCCCGCGGATCTCAAGACACCAAGTCACTTCCTGTAACAGGGTCCTCAATAGAAAGGGTCTTCCTCCCCGGAAACGTGTGTTGGGCTCCTTTGGACTGAAGTTACTTTTTCTCCGGAAAGAGAAAGAGTTGCCTTTCCTCGAGAGACGAGCCTTTCATTAGCTGGGCCCATAGCGCATTATTTATTTAGGCTGCTGTTATGCGATCCCTTTGCCAGAGGTCCCAGCGATTTCTGCTTGCTAATTTCAGGGGAGTGGAAAAGCCTTCCGGAAACCGCTGTCACCTGTTAAACTCCAGCGTGGCGGCTATAACAGGTCACCAAGCACGCCAATTTTTATAAGCAAAGAGGAATGGAGTTGGTTTTCTCGCCCTTCATTCATTCTGTGCGCTTCTGCAGCTGAAGGTGTAGCAGAAGGGAACAGCCCGAGGCCTGACAGTGCCCTGGTGTTCCTGCCGAGTGGCTATCAGGGGATGTAGAGCCGGAAGGTACAGAGCCCCGGGCATCCTTCCTTCTCACTGAATGGCGAATACAGGAGAGAAGTGTAGTTCTTTAGATTGGATGATGACATAGCTGCAAATTTTCCATCTTTTTCTAAAGGAAAACAAAAATAATTTTTGAATATAAGGATCAGAACAAGCAACTAGTCTCAAACATAACAGAAGCTGTGTTCGTTCCTCATTCTATCATGGTTGTTTTATTTTAGCAATCAAAACCTCTTTTATTTCTCGGTGTATATAGACTAGACGAAGTGTCAAAATATAAAAGGGAATTATTCTGCATATGCCACAGGGAAAAGATAATCCGTTCTTTTGATTTTACCCAATGCTATTAAATATTCAACTCTCCAGGAGTCTGGTTTTCCAGAAATTTGAGCTGGGCAGGAGTGTCAGGTGCCCTGGCAGACATAATTGGTGCTGTTGTTAAGCTGTGGCTGGCCTGGCGCCTCCTCCTCCCCCTGCTCTCCCAGTGAGAGAATGAAGGCCCCTCTCCGGAATTTCTGCCTGAGGCAGGGAGAGTCCCTGTGGCTCCTCAACTGGGTGTGTGTGTGGGGGTGGGGAAAGGGGGGATGAAAACAGGTTCTACTTCCTGGGACCTAGACAAATGTCATAAGGAGATTCTTACCCTTTATTATTTACAAAATACATTGATTCCTAACTAGAAAAAATTTGAAAATAAATGCAGGTGTTATTCTGTGAATTAAAAATAGTCATGTCCTTTTACTGATTCACAAAAAGTGCTCAATAGTGGACGTGAGTTGTAATCCAAATTTTGTCCGAAGCTAAAAAAGTGTAAACTAGATTTGTATAAAACTGAAAAATAAGATGTATATTTGTGTGGAATAAGAACTGAAAAAAGAAAGAATTGAAGATTTGGAGGGAATTTAAAAGTCTTTTAAAGTAGTAGCTTCCAATCTTTTAAACTGAGATGTTCATATCAAAATTATATGGCTTATTATTATTATTATTATTATTTTGAGACAGAGTCTCAAGCTGTCAACCTGGGTAGAGTGCTGTGGCATCATAGCTCACAGCAACCTCCAACTCCAGCTCAAGCGATTCTCTTGCCTCAGTTTTTCTATTTTTAGTAGAGACAGGGTCTCGCTTTTGCTCAGACTGGTCTTGAACTTCTAAGTTCAGGAAATCCACCCTCCTCAGCCTCCCAGAGTGCTAGGATTACAGGCGTGAGCCACTGTGCCCAGCCTGTCTGGCCCTTTTTTGATTGAACACATTTCATAAGGGTAAAATTGTACTATGAATTTAGAAAGATGTTTAAATGAATTTCATTTTACTAAGCACAAAAATAGTCATTTACATAGGCATGCATGCACACGTGTGTGTCTGTGTGTGTACATGCATTCAGTTTTAGAAAATACAGAGTGCGTCTGTAAGTGTGTAACACTAATCACTCGTTCATCCAACCAGTATTTATTGAGTGTTTTTATGGGCTTACAGCCCTGTGTAGATAAGACACATTCCTAAAGAAGAAGAAAAAAAAAAAAGACACATCCCTGTCCTCTTGGAATTTATACAACATTGGAGTCCTCCAGGGCACCTAAGCCCACAGATCAGGAACCACATTGATAACCCACCTATCAGTTTTGATAGTGTCTGAAACCAGATTAGTTTCAAATTACATCTCCTTAAACCAGCGGTTCTCAACCTGCGGGTCATGACCCCTTTGGGAGTTGAAGGACCCTTTCACAGGGGTTGCCTAAATACATCCTGCATATCAAATATTTACATTACGATTCATAAAAGTAGCAAAATTACAGTTATGAAGTAGCAACGAAAATAATTTTATGGTTGGGGGTCACCACAACGTGAGGAACTGTATTAAAGGGTCGCGGCATTAGGAAGGTTGAGAACCACTGCTAACCTGACATAAATAGTCAAATCTAAAAATGATGAAAGAACTTGCATGTTACTCTGGTCAATAGTTTTTTATTTAGGTTTGGAAAGAATTTAGAAGTCAATTGTTCTAAGTTTAAGTGTTTAATGTTATGAAATATTAAACTAAAAATAGCTAAGTATCAATTTCATGCAAATTAAATTTAAACTAAGTTAGTAGCATGGACACCAATAATCTAGGGGAAAAATACTTAACATTGAGAAAATGTAGCCATCATTTTTTTCCTGTAAATTAGAACATATGGCTACAATTATATTTTTCCTCCAGAAGGAAAAGACATTTTTATTCAAATTATTCTTACTCTTTATTCATTTTTTCAAAAAAAAAAAAAAACAGCTTTATTGGACTATCATTTACATACCATAAAATACATCCAAGGGTATACTCAATGATTTTTAAGAAATTTATGGCATTGTGCAACTATCACTACAGTTCAATTTGAGATCATGTCATCATTTTCTAAACATCTCTGTGTCTGCTTGCAGTCACTCCCCACTCCTACCCAGACAATATCTGGTCTTTACTTATCTGGCTTCTTCGCTTAGAATAAAGTTTCTGAGGTTCGTCTATAGTTGGTTCATTTTTATTGCTAATTACCACTTGTTTATTCCTTTCCATGGTTATACCACATTTTGTCCACTTGGAGGACCTTTCTGCAGTTACATGTAAATGATAAGACAGAAGCGGTGTGCAGTGGCTCAGGCCTGTAATCCTAGCACTCTGAGAGGCTGTGTGTGGATTGCCTGAGCTCACAGGTTCAAGATTAGCCTGAGCAAGTGTGAGACCCCATCTCTAAAAAATAGCTGGGCATTGTAGCAGGTGCCTGCAGTCCCAGATACTTGGGAGGCTGAGACAAGACAATTGCTTGAGCCCAAGAGTTTGAGGTTGCTGTGAGCTGTGATGCTACAGCACTCTACAGAGGACAACAAAGTTAGACTGTCTCAAATAAAAAAAAAAAAACGACAGATGCGTTGGTCTGACAGATACATCAGTCCAGATTCCATGGTAGCATAATTTGAAAATAACTGATACGAGCCAGCACCCTGACTGGTGTTTTGATTCTCCTCTATGATGATTTTAAATATTAACATCAAGAGTTAAACATTCATGTTCTTCTTAAGTGGAAAGAAAAAAGGCTTGGCTCGTGGTTACGATGCCAGCCACATACACCGAGGGCGGTGGGTTCAAATGCAGCCCAGGCCAGCTAAACAACAGTGACAACTGCAACAAAAAATAGCCGGGTGTTGTGGTGGATGCTTGTAGTCCCAGCTATTCGGGAGGCTGAGACAAGAGACTCAACTTAAGCCCAAGAGTTTGAGGTTGCTGTGAGCTATGATGCCGTGGTACTCTACCAAGGGCGATGTAGTGAGATTCTGTCTCAAAAATATAGTGAGATTCTGTCTCAAAAATATAAATAAATAAAAATGAAAAAAGAAAACAAAACTAAGCAAAGAAAAATGAGACAATTATCAGCACAAGGAGGAGAAAAGGGTTACAAGAAAATTAGCTTAGTCATAGTACACATTTGGCTTATATTTACTAATAATGCTGAATAACAATTTAACACGAAGTTATTACCTACTCATATCTGGATATGGGTTAAGGTGAAGGAGGATATAAGAAAAGTATATAATTACATATCAAAATGGGTAGTAAATAGATGATGTCACCTAAAAAATTATCTTTCATTCTAAGCTGCCAATAAACAGACTTCAAGTTATGTTAATGCTCTTTTTTTTTTTTTTCTACTGCGACAACAGCGTCTGCTCAGGCTCATGAAGGAAACACCTGGGATCTCACATCAGGAGTTGCTTGACTGTTACTGAGTGACTTTGGAAAATCTTGATTCTTGGACCAAGAAATGAGGCTTAGAAATTCATTCAGTGAAGCAGGTGGCAAAGTGGTAGATTGGAAAGAGATAGCAGCTTCACAGGAAGGAGCTAGCAACTCCTGGGTTCAGATCTCATGACAGCGTTAACTAGGTATCTTTGGTCAATCTTATTGACTCTTGTTTCTTCATCTGTAAAATGGGAGTAATGATACTGATATCTCTGGCCACATGTGAGAGGTCTTACAGGCGGCATAGGGTAGTCAGTCAGCAGATGGGCGTGGTCCTTCCTTCTCATTCTTCCCGGGATGGAAAGGGATTCAAGTGATTTGTGTCTTTTTGCAGGTTAGTTGGTTAGTTGCTGAATGTTGGCCAAAACCTTCAGCTGTTTTTCAAAACTTTCAGCTGTTTCAAATTATGCCAGTAAACTTTAAGGACAGACTGTTTCATTACAAAGACATCTGAATTGGGGGCCAACCTATCTGGATTCAGGAAGGAGGACAACTTGTAACCTTGAAAAACTTACATCCTTCTCTGGATCTTATTGAGCTATGTATACGTATGCTGATGATAGTAACTAGAGTATAGTGTTGTAATGATTAATTTTGATAATAGATGGAAAATATTTTTTTGTTAATGGCACAGTGCTTTGTCAATAGTATAGTATATTTGCACATTGTGTTTGCACCAATATTTTAATCCTTTCCCCCCCTTTTATCTCATTGCTAAGAGTTTGCTATAGCCCTGGCTGTGATATAAATATATACAAATGAATAGCTCATAATGGAATAACATTAACCATACTTAGCAAGATCTTAGATTATTACTTGCAAATAGAACTTGGGTACAGTGTGGCCATGCGTGTCTTTGGTATACTGTGCATCATTTTCAGATAAGCTCTGCAGTCACCTGAGATTTAGCCAGCTGACACTGGATGTCACCATTGTGCTGCGTAATGTATCTATAGAACAGGTGTGCTGTTTAATATTCAGGACATGGTTTGTCTCTTCAAGGGCTTGGAGATAGCTATTTTCCGCTCATATATCCTTGTGGCTTTTTAAAAATTATTATTAAATCATAGCTGTGTACATTAATGCAATCGTGGGGTACACTGTGTTAGTTTTATATACGATTGGAAATATTTTCATCAAACTGGTTAACATAGCCTTCACGGCATTTTCTTAGTTGTTGTGTTAAGACATTTACATTCTACATTTAGTAAATTTCACATGTACCCTGTAAGAGGCACCCTAGGTATAGTCCCACCAATTATGTTGTAACATTTTCAGTTTCTACTATCTAAGGTCTATATAAAGATGATCAAAATTGAAAAAACAATATTGTTAGGTTAAAACTGAGAAACTAAACATGGAAAGCTCAGAAACTGTAAAACCAAGCAGAGCACGTGGTTGCAAACCAGAGTAACTGACTGTGATTTAGCAGAAAGGGAGTTTTCCTGGGAGAATGTGGGGCAACCACCAGAATTGATGGGAATATTGGAAACTACGTTTGGGAAAATGGGAAGATCCCACGTGTTGGACCTTAGCAAGCTTAGCCTGTAGGAAGAGCAGGCTAGGGGCTTTCTGGCATGGCTACTGGCCACTGGATACTGTTACTGACTTTTCTGCCACAGGACACAAAAGCACCCCTCTGTTCCAGGCTCCTTTCCTTCCCTGGATAATAAGAGGGTTTTTACCACCTCCAGCTCCAACAAGCCAGATGCCTCGTCCCTAAGTTGCATTTCCAGTAGTAGCTCTAGGTTGGCCATGTATAGGCCAGGGAAGGAGATGAATAAGCAAGAGACAAATGGTGCTTCTGTGTATCCAGGAGGGAGATTCAGGCACTAGAGAGCCAAGCCATGCCAACATCCACCACGGTGCTTTCAGTCCGAGCCCTGCACAGGTGAGTTGAGAATACCTCTGTGTTCCCAGACTCAGTTGCTTACACTTTGCAGACTTTGACAGCTTCATAGACTATCTTTGCTTCAGCCCACCGTCAGAGAGCCGCACCAGCTAGGGCTAGACCTGTTGTAATGTGGCTGAGGAGACAACTCCTCAGTTAGGCAAATGGGACGTCTCAACACATTTCAGTCAGAAAGGAAGAAGAAAGTTAAGTAAGAAAAGAAAAGAGAGGAGAGGGGAGGGGAGGGGAGGGGAGGAGAGGAGAGGAGAGGAGAGGGAAGGGAAAAGAAAGGAAAGGAAAGAGAAAAGAGAAGAAAAGAAAATGGCAGGCTGCCCTGCATACTGTGCTGTTTCTAGAACACTGTTCCAGGCAAATGCTAGCCTCTGCTCTTGCTTTTCCCTTTGCCAGCACCCTCTTGGTTTGCACCTCCCTTTCCTCAAGTCTTGGGCTCAAATGCTGCCTCCTCAGGCTGGCTTCCCCAGCCACCCATGCAGAGCAGCACCTCCTCTGACTCCATGACCCGGATCTGCTCGGATCTGCTTTTCTGTACCCACTTGTCACCACCTGCTGTTAAATTCCTTGCGTTTTTATTTATGTGTTTAATGACTGTCTCATTTCCTGTATTGAAAGTCCAGAAAGCAGCATCTGGCTCAGCCCTGGCCCCACGACTCCTAACACAGTGATGTTCAGTAAATATTTACCCCGTGAGTCAGTGAATCTGGGTAAAGAAGGGAAACACCTTTGTTAAAGCCTCTAAAATAAGAACAGTGCCTGTATTCGTTTTCTGGGTTGCCCTAACAAAATACCCCAAATGGAGTGGCTTAAACACAGAAAATGATTGTCTCCTGGTTCTGGAGGCTTGAAATTGAGGTCAAGGGGTCTGCGAGTTGGTTACTTCTGGGGGCTGTGAGAGGGAATCTGTTCTGTTTCATGCTTCTCCCCCAGCTTCTGGGGGTTTACAGGCAATCTCTGGTGCCCCTTGGCATGTGGAAGCATCACCCAGACCTCTGCCTTTGTCTTCACAGCTCTCTCCCTTCCTTCTCAGATCTCTCCCAATTTTGCCTTTTCATAAGGATACCAGTCTGATGTTATCTTTACTTAACTAATTACATCTGCAAAGACACCATTTCCAAATAAGATCCCATTCTGTAGTACTGGGGGTTGGGACTTCAAAGTATGAATTTTGGGAGGGGGTGCAATTCAGCCCAGAACAGAAACCTTCTGTGTGTTTAATGTGTAATACTTCAGCTATCTTCATGTCACGGAAGATTATTACCTTGGGTGCCGAGAGATATTACAGTTCACAGTGATGTATGCATTGCTCTGTAGATAGTAAACTAGATATTGGCATCATTGGTTGGGCAAGTTGATGAATTATTGATGCATTAGAATAGAACCACAGATTTACTAAGGCTTAAAATCCACCCAGACAAGATTTCCTTTATAGCCCAGATCAGTCTGCAGATTATTAAAATATTACCTGGTTCTTCCCTGCAAGAAAGAAACCCACCCTAATTTCTTGTTGGCCTTAATTGTGGATCATGGTTTCCTATTTCATTTACTCATTTGACAAACGTGTACAAATTGTTTATTACGGGTTGTATATGCTATTGCAAGTGTTTGATAAATATCAATTCACAAACAACACCACGTTGATTATTGTTAATAATGAATATTATTTGCATTTTTCTGTTAAGGAAACTGAGGCATAGAGAGGTTAGGAAACTTGCCCAAGGTCACACAGCTACTGGGCACAGAATGAGGTCATGAAACCCGACAGTCTGCCTGTAAACCTTTTAACTGTAGAACTCTCTTTCTTCCCAGAAAGCCTCATGGAAAAATTCAGTGTATGTGATGGAACAGCAGAGAAGCTTTGGTTGACGTTAGGTGGTAGAGCTTTGCCTGTTCAGCAACCACCCCCCCAACCCCCCAGCCCTGTTTGAAAAGCCCTAATCTCAGAAATAACTCCTCTTGGCCTGATGCCACTTATAAGCTGTCTTCAATCCGTTCTAGCAAAAAACAAATCAAAAATCTTTCCTTACTTTAATTAACTGATTGAATTTTATTTTGAAAATTTTATCTGCTTAATCTACTTCTGGCTGAAATCAAATGCTAGCATGGATTTTCCTCGGGATGGTAATGCCATATGGCAATTTGGACTTTACTGGCTTATGCTCCCCTTGGGTTTCCTTAGACACATCAGGGACTGTGGGCACAAAAGTTTTCTGAACCAAAGAGAAAAATGGAATTTAATTTCATGTGATTACGGTGAGATAGAAAGCTTTGCAACCAGGCAGATGTGAGCAAGCTGCTGTGTCGTAGTCTGCCTGTCTTCTGTGGTTATCAACAATATAAAATCACAGGAGCAACACCGCCGCCAGCCACTGTCCATGGAGGGCCTTCTGCAACCAGGCATTTAGAAAACACAGCAAGTCATTTTCATATCTCTAGGTGTTCCAGCCCTATTTTATAGATATCTGAGTTAAGGCTAAGATTTTATGTAACTTGTTAAGAAGGCCCAACTGGTGAGTAAAAACGTGGGATGTTTCCAGAAATAATCAGTGATTAAAATACAGAATTCCTTGATTTTAAGAATAAAAGGCACGTATGAGAATATATTTTAGGATATATGATGTAAGGTCCAGCGTAATTGCTATTCATATTTTGAAAGACGTTTTAAGAAGGTAGTGGGATCCATTTTAAAGAGTGATCTATTCCTGGGCAGCACCTGTGGCTCAAAGGAGTGGGGCGCTGGCCCCATGTGCTGGAGGCGGCAGGTTCAAATCCAGCCTCGGCGAAAAACTGCAAAAAAAAAAAAAAAAAAAGAGTGATCTATTCCTTTGATAAAATGGAATTTTGTTATTGTTATTTTTTAATGCACATACTGTGTCATATACTAAAAAGAAAAAATGAAATTAAATCTATTAAGAAGGACTATAGACCAAGAGGGATTGAACTAGAGGAGAAAATTCAACAGAGAGCAGATTGTTTGCTTTCTCTCCATTTCCCACTGGTCCTGCCCCCATCCTCTGCCATGCACTAACTTGGGGGTCAGTAATCCTTTCCCAGAAAGGGCCAGATAGTAGATATTTTAGGTTTTGCTTGCCACATTCTTGCTGTTGAAGTGCCAAACAGCATAGACACCATGTAAACAAATGGCCGTGATTACATTAGAGTAAAACTTCATTTCTGGGTACTAAATTTGAACTTCATGTAACTTCCATGTGTCATGAAATGTTATTCATCTTTGATTTTTATGGATATTAAATTGGAAATTCATATAATTTTCGTGTGTTACAACATGTTCTTTTTCCTTTTTTTTCTTTTAACTGTACAAAAGCGGAAGAACCATTCTCAGCTCGTAGGCTGTACAAACAGGCAGAAAGTGTGGTTGGGCTTCCAGGTAGTGGTCCGCTGACCTCTTCCCCTGGCCTGCTGACCTCTCCCCTGTCCTGTTTACCCTCACTCGGACTTCCAAACACATTGCATATTGTCGCTATGAGAGTTTCATTTACTCTGAGCATATAAATGTTGTTTTGCACCAAGATCTTAATCCCGGAACAGACTTTAGAGGACCCAGCAAGAGACACGCTCCCACTCACATTTTGCAAAAGCAGACTTGCAGAATTGCTGCTGCCAGATGAACTTCAGCTGAAACAAACAGAAGCCATAGCTGCTGTTTAAGAGGATTTATAATAAAATGGAAAATTCTTGGCATGCTCTGCCAATCTCACTGAAGATTAAGGGATAAATGTGGGACTTGGTGGTATCCCTAGAAGCAATCTTCTTTCAAAGTGATGCTGGCAAATATAAAAAGTCTTTGTCTCTTTCAGCAGTGTAGGTCATTGCCAGATTTTGAATAGTAATATTTTGTTGTTGTTGTTTTTCTCTAGGGAAGCCAGCTGTAACACGCGGGACACATGCCTGAACTTGGTTTCAAAAAGACCAAGATTTGAGCATTAGCTCTGATAATTTTATTGTGATCTTGAATAAATTAACATTACTAGGGTAATCGTAGCTTTCTGATCAGTAAAATGGGATTAATGATCCTATTTCACAGTTTTTTTTTTTAAATTACAGTTTACTTTTAATTTGTTTTCATTTATTTATTTTTGCAACAGATTTTTCTCTGTTGCCCAGGCTGGAGTGGTGTGGCATCAGCCTAACTCACAGCCACCTCAAACTCCTGGGCTCAACGGACTCACCTGTTAGGCCTCCTGAGTAGCTAGGGCTACAGGTGCGTGTCACCACACCTAGCTAGATATTTTTCTTTTTTGTAGAAATGGTAGGCATCTCAGTACATGGCTCAGGCTGGTCTCAAACTCCTATCCTCAGGCAATCCTCCCACCCCTGCCTCCAAAGTGCTAGAATTACAGGTGCCTGACCTAGTTTATTGTTTAGTTCTTTACTATTTATTGTAGAAATTTCAAACAAAACCAAAATAAATAGAGAGAAGTATAATGAACTCTATGTGCTTGGCACCCAGTTTCAATAATTACCGACATTTTGCCAAACTTCTCTCATTTTTATCTCCATCTCTTTTTTCCCTCCCTCCTAGAGCACTTTAAAGCAGTCCCTAAGGTAATAATATCCTTTCACCTGCAAATCTTTTAGTAAGTATCACTAATCAATATGATCTTTTTAAGAATGTCATACTTTCATCCTCTCCACGTCTTTGTATAGTTTGTTGGAGTCAAAATCCAAACAAGATTCCTATTTAATATATTGCATTTGATCATGTATCTCTTAAGATCCTTACAAGCCTTAATTTAGGGTAATTTTTAGTTTTATTAAAATTGATCAATGAGGTCTCTCAGGTTCATGTATTCCTCATTAAACTTTCACCTAAGTTTTTTTTTTTTTTGCAGTTTTTGGCCAGGGCTGGGTTTGAACCTGCCACCTCCAGCATATGGGGCTGGTGCCCTACTCCATTGAGCCACAGGCGCTGCCCTTTCTCCTAACATTTTTAGCCTTGGGTGATGGTTGTTGTTTAGATTCTTTATGAAGGGTTGCGAAATATAGGTTTTCTAATTTCATCAATGCTTTTGAATGTAGTAGCTAGAATTCCATAGGAAATTTTCCCTCCTCAACTATTTGGTTGCCATAATATGCAGTTCATATAGTGAAAAAAGGCTAATGCTTGTTTTGTTTCTGCCCGTTTTTAGCACAGTGATCTACCGCTGTTGAGTTGTTGCTTAATCACCTTCCAAAAGTGGGCAGCGTGTGCTGGTGGTGTGGGTTTCTCCTCTGTCCTCCTCAATTCAGGGATTTAGTATGTTTGATGTGTTTCAATCCATCACAGCCATTCTTCAGGAAGGCTTTTGTTTCCTATTCAAGTAGTAAGTACTTGACCACACTTTAGCTTTCTGCTATGACCAGATATCTCAGGTTTACTTTATATATTTCTTTCTTTCTTTTTTTTTAATTCACATCTTTTATTTGGCGCACTTCATCACAATTTGATCAAAAGCGTTAGGCAGCTATCTCTGTTTTAAGATTATTTTTCCACTTCACTTCTCAGAAACCAAACTAGCAGGCCTCTGTCTCTCTATCTGGAAGGCTCCTGTAAAAGCAGGTTACCTCAGAGGCAAGGTACTTTTCCGCATCCTCTCTGGGCCTCTGGTTTTCAGGAATACCAGACCAGGTCCAGCAGGAGTTTTAGCAGCACCGGGAGTGCTTGTAGAAGCATTTAGTGAAAGCAGTGGCGTGAAAGGAAGATCCTGGGTGGGTATCTTCCTGAGGTTTTAGGTGAGGAACTGGGACTGTTGGAAGCAATTTGTGTCACGTGGCTTCCATGGCAGCTCAGTGCTACCAACTTGGAAATGACCGCTGTCTTCCCAAATCCCACAGTTCCATCAATAACCGCTCCTCTATTTTCTGCCAGCTCTGTGTTCCTCAAGTTTTCTTCTATCCGGTGAAAGAGCCAATCTCTTCCCACAAACACAGAGTCTGTCGTTATGATCAGTACTTCAAATAACAGGGGTTTCAACAAAATGTCCTGTGGCTTGTAGGGAGCACACTGTGCTTTAGCTTCTGGTGCCCTACTCCGGCCATATTTTGCCATGGTAATCTAATTGACATTTGTAGAAGGGCATTTCTCTGCCCATCTAAATAACTCAGAGCTTCCAATTTGGTTGAGCTTGTTGCTGCAACTGAATTGGGCCCTGGCATTATTAGTGAGCTGGAGCTCTGAGAATAAGGGACTCTGGGGCTTTCCACATACTTGGGCTTTCTGACAGGACCTGGCGATTTTTTGTTTGATCTTGATTGCACCAAGTGAGACTGTCGAGGTGGCAAAGGTGATGAAGGCAGAGAGATAGAGACACCTTTGGCCAAGCTCACCCTGTAGGTGTCCTCTGCTACAGGAAGACTGCTCAAAGAAGAGTCACCACCACGGCCAGTGGGCAGGACTGGAGAAGTCTCTGGACCAAAGTCACCTCCATCGGATACTATCCTGGTGACAGGCACATTAAAACTCCTGACTTCAGCATTCCACAATGAGTTCATTTATATTCTCTTAATATCTCTTTCCTTCTTGTTCCCTCTGGGCTCTTCTTCAGCACAGCCTTTAACATTTTCAACACTCTGCCGGGAAAGTTTCCAACTCCGGTGCTGTTCCCCACCCCCAGGGCCGGGCCTCGGGGTGCCGCCGGCTGGGCACTCGGCGGTTGCCTCTCCTCCCCTACTTTCTATATTTCTTGCTTTAGCCATGAATTAGCCAAGAAGCCATGAGAACACAGTCTGGCTGCTAGGAATGAGAATTGCTACAATTTCTAGATTTTTCAGTGGATAGAGGTAGAATATATATATATATATATATTTTTTTTTTTAAGGAGAACAAACCATTATTTCATACTCATAATTCCAGTTCAGATTGCAATGTTTTCACCTAACATTTTTGGCTCTATATTTTATTTTTTCTTTTATGCTAAATATCTTGATTATTCACAAGATTCATGCATTTACTTATTGGCCTTATTCTGCAGTTTGCACCTGTGCATATGAACACACACAACATTTAATAGCTTGAAAATATAGTTTAAGATTGTTCTGCCTTTTTTTTTTTTTTTTTGAGACAGAGTCTCACTTTGTCACTCTCGGTAGAGTGCCATGGCATCACAGCTCACAGCAACCTCACACTCCTGGCCTCAAGTGATTCTCTTGCTTCAGCTTCCTGAGTACCTGGGACTACAGGCGCCTGCCACAACACCCAGCTACTTTTTAGAGATGGGGGTCTCACTCTGGCTCAGGCTGTTCTAGAACTCATGAACTCAAGCAATCACCCACCTAGGCCTCCCAGAGTGCTAGAATTACAGGCATGAGCAACTGCCATGGCCTCTGATTTGCTATTCTTTTTGTGCTTAGAATATAGCATTCCAGAGATAATTAGTCCTTAGTAGGTGGTTTTTCCTTTTTTATTTATTTATTTATTTATTTTTGCAGATTATGGCCAGGGCTGGGTTTGAACCCACCACCTCCAGCATATGAGGCCGGCGCCCTACTCTTTTGCGCCACAGGTGCCGCCCTTTAGTAGGTGTTTTTAACTCACTTGAAATAATTGATGTGGTTATATCACCAACTTGAGATATAGATATATTTATTTGTTTTGTTTATTTCATTTTATCTTCATTTTGGATGATTTCTTTCTTTTAATTTTGTTTTGTAATTAGGTGAAACATTTACATAAATCTGTAAGACATAGATTTCCCTCTTCTGTTTATATTTCCTACCCTTCATGTAGGAAGTATGACATTATGTATTCTTTTCTGCACTATGCTTTTTCATTAAATAATAATACACTGTTGTAATGACTCCATAATAGTTGACAGTTTATTTAGCCAATCTTCTCTGTGGGGGAATTTGAGTTTTACTGATCTTCTTTTACTATTTATATAGTTTTTCAGTAAATCGTCTTTACAGATTATGTATAAAGCTACCTTCATACACAACACACAATTTTGTTATAATTGTCTATGTTAGTTCCATAGACACTAAGTACTCACAATGTGCTAGGATGTAAAGAGCACTATAATCTGGTCCCTGCTCTTGAGGTTTTATAGTCTAAGATGATGCAGAATAAAAAGAGAAATTTTATATTTTTCTTTCTTAGATTATTTAATTTTCTATTTTTTAATTAATCTAGATGGTGTTTTTCACATTAAATTAAATCCTGGATTTATGAATATATACAGACACCAGTGGCTTATCATTTTTCTACTATATTTGACTACAGTGATAAAACAACTTCATTCAATTTATAAACCATATAATTATGTAATCAAAATGATGTGCTTTGGGCTGGGTATAGTGGATCACACCTGTAATCCTGGCCTTTTGGGAGGCTGAGGTGGGAAGATCCTTGAGTCAGAAGTTCAAGACCAGTCTGAGTAAAATGAAACCCCGTCTCTACTAAAAAAATAGAAAATTAGCCAGACGCAGTGGTGCATGCCTGTAAGTCCCAGCTACAGGAAGGCTGAGGCAAGAGGAATACTTGAACCCAGGAATTTGAGGTTGTCGTGAACTAGGCTGATGCCAGGGCACTCTAGCCTCAACAACAGAGGGACACTCTGACTTTCAAAAAAAAAAAAAAAGTGTGTTTTGCTTAACTGACTTCTATCTTTTTATAGCCAGAATTCATAATGACAACAGTGACGGTGACCACAGAAATTCCTCCAAGGGGTAAGGGAGAAGACAATTCTGCCTTGTACGCGTCGACATCGGCTCACATTATTGAAGAAACTGAATATGTGAAAAAGGTACGTGGGTTCCCATAATCATTAGCATGACAGGATTTCTAAAAAGTTCTCATATGGATTGGTGGGGCTTTGCTTTGCTTTCCTTAGAACATATAAAAAGGAGCAAACTTATTTTGGCGCAGGACGGACTTGCCAGCTGAAATGTTAACACGTGTGTGGTGGTTTCTCCGGAGGATGGGAAACTGTTCCTACACTTGGAAGAAAATGATTTTCTTCACTCAGTAACATTGAACAATGGGCCAGGAGGGTTCAGAACACCTATCAGCACTTAATTTGTCCCACGCTATTCACCACTGGATTTCCTCCTGTTTTATGATGTTTCCCAGTTGCTTCGCGAGCGCTGCCAGTGTTCCCAAGTAGATGTCCCGTTTCCTGCTGCGTTTCTGCCTCTCCTTAGCTTCCTCCTTTTCACAGTTCAGCGTAGCTACTGCCAATGACCTGCTGGCCCCGTACTTCATTAAACACGTGAATTTTGTGAGAATCTCAGATGATAATGGCTGACGAAAGTGTACACTCTTGTGAACTGTTTCTTAGAATAGATGGCTAAATTCCGGCACAGTCCATAACGTGTTCAGATCAATTAGTTAATTCATCATTGAGTGTCTTACCATTCCATAGGCCATCAAGCCGCGGGCTTATATTTCATGCATACATTTGTATGATCTCTTAGTAATTATTCTGTAGTAATTGCTTAATAGTAATTATTTTGTAGTAATTACTAGGTAGTAATTATTTTGTAGTAATTGCTAGATAGTAATTATTTTGTAGTAATTACTAAATAGTAATTGTTTTATAGTAATTACTAAACAGTAAATTAGTAATAAATTACTAGATAGAGAAAATAGAACTAAATAGTGTTAAGTACTAATTACTAAATAATAACTATTTTGTAGGATAATATTCACTTAGGTTATTATGTGAGGTCTGTCTGTGAAAGTTATAAAGACCAAATGCTTATTTTTGGCAATCTAAATAATATAAGTGCAAGTTAGGTTGATGGCAGTTATTAAAATCTGAAGTCAATATATATATATGGACATTATAGATAAATAGCTGATATTGAGGAAAAGCACTTGACAATATTTTAAATAAATATTTGATATATGTATATATATATTTTTTTTTCTCTGCTAGATTCGAACTACTCTAGAAAAGATCCGAAATCAAATATTTAAAGATGAAGCAGGACAGAACAGTGTAAATCACAAACTGGATGCAAAGGTAATACGTTTCTCAAAATTTGCTACTTTTATTCCTTCAGAAAATTAGCATAAAGCAGTATAGATGTTATTTATTTAAGTGACTTTTTGGTAATCATGAATTCTTTTTTTTTTTTGGAGACAGAGTCTCACTTTATCACCCTCAGTAGAGTGCTGTGGTGTCACAGCTCACAGCAACCTCCAACTCCCGGGCTTAGGCGATTCTCTTGCCTCAGCCTCCCGAGTAGCTAGGACTACAGGTGCCCGCCTGGCTATAGTAATCATGAATTCTTGAAAGCTTTGAGGGAATGTTAAAATATCTCATGTGTATCTAAAGATGTTAAAGGCCATATATGTGAAATGTTTAACCACAAATGTCATCAGTGGATCACATTGTAATCCTTAACTAAGGACCAGACCTTACTTAAACACATTAAACAAGGCTTACTTATTTAAAGTATATATGGGTACTGTCGGTCCAGCCAAGGTACCATGACAGTAACATTTCACGACGACAGACAAAGATATAAGCTTTTAGGGTCACCTGGACCATTCTACTGGACACACTTCTGAAGCTTTCAGACCTGAATTGGGTGAGGCTCTTGTTAGATATTCAATAAGCTGAAATGCACTCCCCTCCCCAAGATCAGCCTTCTGTACCTAAGGTAAAGCAATCTGCACTTAGCCATGTCTAGATCACGCTAGCTCAAACCTCACTGGATCCAGGTGCACCTCTTCAGTGCTGTCCATTGTACACTGCGGCCGCAGACAGCAGATCACAGGGTATGATACATAAATGCCACCCTTCCCTCATCTTCAGCCTCCTAAAGTGACCCAGCTGACTTCAGTGTGTTTTGAATTAAGTGCTTTGAAACTAGAAAAAAAAAGGTTATGTTTGGAAATGATGGAGAAGATCAAAAATTCAGTTTTGACTGTGCTGAGCTGTCTGTTAGACCTCCACATGGAGGTTTCTCATAGGCGGCTGGACATAGGATTCTGGAGTTCAGGGTTAGAGGTCTGGGCTGGAAGGTCCGGGCTGTAGGGTTGAGATTTGGGGCATAGAGATGATATTTAAAGTTCTGAAACTGGAAGAGAGCAAGTGAGTATGGCTAGAAACGAGAGAGGATCTAAGCACTGAATCCCTTCCAATGTATAGATATGGGGAGAAAGAAGAACCATCTCAGGAAGCTGGGTTGGGAGGAAGAAAAGGAGGGACGGAGCCACTAAAGGAGAGTGAGGGAAGGCATTCAGAAGGGAGGGAGAGACCGCTCTGTCCCTGCGGTCCATTGGTTAAGAAATTGAGCACGGAACACTGACCACTGGCTGTGAGGATGTGGAGGTTGCTGGTGGCCCTGACAGGAGCAGCTTCTTAGGCATGGAGATTCCACTGTGTGGCTGTGTCTCTGCTTCCAGCACCTCGAACGACAGAAGGTCGGCAGCCACTGTCCCTGTGAAGATTTCACCATAATAACCCAGTAGGGCCTTGCTAATCTCAGCTGTGGTCTGCAGTCTTAGCAGCTCCGCATCCCGGAACTTGTTGGAAATGCAGCATCTGGGGCTCCTGACTCAAAATCTGCATTATAACCAAGTGATTCCCATGCACATTAAAGTTGGAAAAGCATTGATCTATGACCTTCATAGCCACCTACCACTGCCAATAATCTAACTTCTGCAAGAGTCTTTCTGTTGAATTAAAAAAGAAAATAATTCCTACCCTGTATGTTGAGAATGAGAATATGCACCCGGGTCTGGAATGTAAACATCAAAACCATGGCAGAGTTATGGCGAGGGAAGATATTACTTATATCCTCGGTGTTTGTGGCCGGCGCCCTACCCACTGAGCTACGGACGCTGCCAGAAGAATGTCTGTATATTTTAACATCAAAATGTCCTACGTGCTTTGTGGTTTTTCTTTCTAGAAATGTAGTCAATATATTGTATGGAGAGAAGATAAGCTTTATGGTTAAACAAACTTGGATACTAATTCTGGTTCTGGAAGTTATTTTGAGTTTAAACTTAGTTATATTGAACTCTCTCACCTTCAATTTTCTCATCTGAAAGAAGGGCATAGTACTTTCTAGTGTTTTGAGTATTCAGACAAAAGAATGTATTTATTTATTTATTTGTTATTTATTTATTTATTTTTTGTGAGACAGAGTCTCACTATGTGCCCTTGGTAGAGTGCCCTGGCGTCACACCTCACAGCAAAACCTCAACTCTTGGGTGTAAGCCATTCTCTTGCCTCAGTCTCCCAAGTAGCTGGGACTACAGGTGCCTGCCACAATGCCTGGCTATTTTTTTTTTGTTGTTGTTGTTGTTGTTGTTGCAGTTGTCATTGCTGTTTAGCTGGCCTGGGCCGGGTTCAAATCCACCAGCCTCTGTGTGTGTGGCTGGCACTCTACCCACTGAGCTACAGGTGCAGAAGAATGTATGTATATTTTAAGACCAAAAAGATGTCCTGGTACATAATAGGTGCTTAGCACATAGTAATTGTTATTATAAACGTAGGGGGCATGTGTAGTAAATTTTCTGTCTTGAAATAAGTTGAAAGAGCAGAAAGAGGAGACAGTGGAAAATCGATACTTTCTGTGTCTATAAAATCAATGGATTGTGATGTTTTTAATTTCTTTTCCACCGCCTTATGTCCACAATTCCAGATGAAATTTTTGCTCCAAATGTATTTTCAGTGAGCTAGAGTTTGCATAGTGTTATAAAGGCAGTAACTCTCAGTTCTGAGATTTCTAATTGGAAATTTAATTTGAGGTGATTACAATGAAGTATTATTAAATACTGAAATATTATGTATTGTAACTATTAGGACTGTATTAGTCTATAATGCAATGTAGCCGAAATATATGTATGTCTACAACTGGCCTGTGGATATTGTATGTCTCCTAAAGGGAAGGAGGGGGTCTAAAAATCTGGCCTGTGGATATGGTATGTCTCCTAAAGGGAAGGTGGGGGTAGTGGGGGGATACAGGGTGTGGTGCACCTTTTGGGGGTGGGATGCAATTATAAGAGAGTCCTTATCTAACAAAAGCAATCAGTGTAACCTGGTTCTGTGTACCCTCAATAAATTCCCAACAATTAAAAAAAAAGAGTGTATTTGAAACTGTAGGCAATATGAGAGGCATTAATGATGTCGTTCTACCTTTTTAAATATAAGATTACGTTAAAATTTGAGGAAATAGAGAGGCCAGCTACTTCATCTAGAATTCTCCATTAAAATTTCAAGAGATTAAAAAAATTTCAAAAACGGGGTGGTGCCTGTGGCTCAAGGAGTAGGGCGCTGGCCCCATATGCCAGAGGTGGTGGGTTCAAACCCAGCCCCAGCCCAAAACTGCAAAATAAATAAATAAAAAATAAAATAAAAAATTTCAAAAGATTTATTTCATCTGTGCTGACCTGAATCCTTGTTGACATAGGTAATATTGAGTGATAATTATTGTTGTCAAAGTTTATAGAGGAAAAGAGTCAGGGCTATGATCTTCATTCATGTCTGTCCATTTCAGCATCCTGGAAACTTTCAAAATGGCTCTGATTCTGAAACGGATCCTTCTTGCAGCAGTTTGGATTTGCTCATGAAAAAGATGAAAGGCAAAGACCTACAGCTCTTAGAAATGAACAAAGAGAATGAAGTATTGAAAATAAAGGTATGGCTATTAGGAGAAATCTTGAATTTTGCATTTTGAGACTTTGAGCTAATCGGATCTACTGGTAGCATTCAAGTCCCTGCAGAAGCAGAGAGACGTGTGCACACGCACACTCCCAGGTCCACATGTATGTCACCATTACAGAGAAGCTTTTTCATATTTCTTTATTATTTTTTTATTAAGTCTTTTGTACATAGATCATAAATACATTTATGCCAATTTCAGTGTATTGATTATTTGTACACATTGGAGTGCTTACATCGTACTAATCAATATAGCTTTCACCTCATTTACCCAATTATGACATTAGGACATTTGTGCTCTACATGTGATAGATCCAACTTGTACTTGCAATGTGCTTCATAATTGTTGTCCCCCTACTATCCCCTACTACCTCTCTCATCCCCTCTTCATCTTTCTCCCTCCCCTTCCCTCCTTCATCTTAGGCTAAAATTGTATTTCATTTTTCATATGCAAGTGTGAGCTATTATAAATTGGTTTCACAGTAGTACTGAGTACATTGGATACTTTCCTTTCCATTCCTGAGATACTTTACTAAGTATATTTTCCAGCTCCATCCATGTAAACATAAAAGAGGTAAAGTTTCCATTTTTTTTTACTGCTGCATAGTATTCCATGGTATACATATACCACAATTTATGAATCCATTCATGAGTCGATGGGCACTTGGGCTTCTTCCATGACTTGGCAATTATGAATTGAGCTGCAATGAACAATCTGGTGCAAATATCTTTATTGCCAAATGATTTTTGGTCCTTTGGATATACACCTAGAAGAGGAATTGCAGGTTCAAATGGCAGGTTTACATTTAGATCCCTGAGGGTTCTCCAAACTTCCTTTCAAAAGGAACATACTAGCTTGCATTCCCACCAGCAGTGCAAAAGTGTTCCTTCCCTTTTCTCCACATCCACGCCAACATCTGTTGTTTTGGGATTTTGTGATGTGGGCTACTCTTACTGGAGTTAGATGATATCTCAGAGAGGTTTTGATTTGCATTTCTCTGATGATTAAAGATGATGAGCATTGGGGCGGCGCCTGTGGCTCAGTGAGTAGGGCGCTGGCCCCATATGCCGAGGGTGGCGGGTTCGGGCCCAGCCCCGGCCAAACTGCAACAAGAAAATAGCCGGGCGTTGCGGCGGGCACCTGTAGTCCCAGCTGCTCGGGAGGCTGAGGCAGGAGAATCGCCTAAGCCCAAGAGCTGGAGGTTGCTGTGAGCGGTGTGACGCCACGGCACTCTACCCGAGGGCAGTACAGTGAGACGCTGTCTCTACAAAAAAAAAAAAAAAAAAAAGATGATGAGCATTTTTTCATGTGTCTGTAGGCCATGCACCTGTCTTCTTCAGAGATGCTTCTGTTCATGTCTCTTGCCCACAATGAAATGGAATCACTTGTTTTTTGCTTAGTAATAAGTTTGAGTTCTCTGTGGATTCTGGTTATTAGGCCTTTGTCGGTAGTATAACTTGCAAAAATCCTCTCCCATTCTGAGGACTGTCTATTTGCTTTACTTAGTGTGTTCTTGGCAGTGCAGAAGTTTTTAATTTGATCAGATCCCAGTAATGTATTTTTGATGTTGCTTCAATTGCCTGGGGTGTCTTCCTCAAGAAGTATTCTCCCAGGCCAATTTTTTCAAGCGTTTCCCCTGCACTCTTTCTAAGAATATTTATAGTTTCATGTCTTAAATTTAAGTCCTTTAACCAGTGAGAGTCAATTTTTGTTAGAGGAGAAAGGTGTGGGTTCAGTTTCAGTCTTCTCCAAGTTGCCAGCCAATTTGTTCAACACCATTTATTGAATAGGGAATATTTCCCCCAATTTATATTTTTAATAGGCTTATCAAAAATCAAATGATGATAAGTGTCTGGGTTCACCTCTTGGTCTTCAATTCTGTTCCGTACATCTACCTCTCTATTTTTGTACCAGTACCATGCTGTTTTGATCACTATCGATTTGTAATATAGTCTGAAGTCTGGAAGCGTGATTCCTCTCGATTTGCTTTTATTTCTGAGTAATGTCTTGGCTATTCAAGTTTTTTTTCTGTTTCCATATAAAATGAAGTACTAATTTTTCCAGGTCTTTAAAATATGAGAGAGGTGCTTTAATAGGGATCATGTTAAATCTGTAAATTTCTTTAGGTAGTATAGACATTTTAACAATGTTGATTCTTCCCAGCCATGAGCATGATATATTTTTCAATTTGTTATCATCTTCAGCTATTTCTTTTCTCAGAGTTTCATAGTTCTCTTTATAGAGATCTTTCACATCCTTAGTTAGATACACTTCCAGATATTTCATCTTCTTTGGCACTGTTGTAAAGAGAATAGAATCTTTGATTGTTTTTTCCCCTTGACTGTTGTTGGTGTATATAAAGGCTACAGATTTATGAGTGTTAATTTTGTATCCTGAGACGTTACTATATTCCTTGATCACTTTTAGGAGTTTTGTAGTTGATTCCCTAGGGTTTTCAAGATATGTAATCACATCGTCTGCAAAGAGTGACAGTTTGATCTCCTCTGGTCCTATTTGGATCCCCTTGATTGCCTTCTCTTGCCTGATTGTCGTGGCTAAGACTTCCATTACAATGTTAAAAAGCAGTGGAGACAGTGGGCATCCTTGCCTGGTTCCTGGTCTGAGCGGAAATGATTTCAATTTTACTCCATTCACTATGATATTGGCCGGGGGTTTGCTGTAGATGGCCTCTATCAGTTTAAGAAATGTGCTATATATACCTATTTTCTTAAGTGTTCTGATTAACAAAGGGGGCTGGATATTGTCAAAAGCTTTTTCTGCATCAATTGAGAGAATCATATGGTCTTTGTTTTTTAATTTGTTTATGTGATGTATTATATTTATGGATTTATGTATATTGAACCATCCTTGGGACCCTGGGATGAAACCCACCTGGTCATGATATATAATTTGTTTGATGTGTTGTTGGATTCTGTTTGCTAGGATCTTATTGAATATTTTTGCATCAATATTCATTAGAGATATTGGTCTATAATTTTCTTTTCTTGTTGGGTCTTTTTCTGGTTTGGGTATCAGGGTGATATTTGCTTCATAAAATGAGTTGGGAAGTATTCCTTCTTTTTCTATGTTTTGGAAAAGATTAAGTAATATAGGTACCAGTTCCTTTTTAAAGGTTTGGTAGAATTGTGATGTTAAGCCATCTGGTCCCAGGCTTTTCTTTTTGGGGAGATTTCTTATAGTTGATGCTATTTCAGAGCTTGTTATAGGCTTGTTCAACATTTCCACTTCTTTCTGGCTAAGTCTAGGAGGGTGGCATGTTTCCAAGTATTGATCTATTTCCTTGAGATTTTCATACTTCTGAGAGTAGAGTTCTATATAGCATTCATTAAGGATTTTTTGAATTTCCGAGGAGTCTGTTGTTATTTGGCCTTTATCATTTCTGATTGATGAAATTAGGGATTTTGCTCTTATACTTCTGGTTAGGTTAGCCAACGGTTTATCAATTTTATTGACCTTTTCAAAAAACCAACTCTTTGGTTGATCTGTTGTAGGATTCTTTTGTTTTCAATTTCATTTAGTTCTGCTCTAATTTTAGTTATTTCTTTTCTTCTGCTGGGTTTAGGGTTGGAAAGTTTTTTTTTTTTTTTAGAGACAGAGTCTCACTTTATGGCCCTCAGTAGAGTGCTGTGGCATCACACAGCTCACAGCAACCTCCAACTCCTGGGCTTAAGCGATTCTTCTGCCTTAGCCTCCCGAGTAGCTGGGACTACAGGCGCCCGCCATAAGGCCCAGCTATTTTTTTTTTTTTTTTGGTTGCAGTTTGGCCAGGGCTGGGTTTGAACCCGCCACCCTCCGTATATGGGGCCGGCGCCTTACCAACTGAGCCACAGGTGCCGCCCAGGGTTGGAAAGTTTTTCCTTTTCTAGTTGCTTGAGATGTCCCATTAAGTTATTGACTTCCTCACTTTCTGTTCTCTTGAGAAAGGTTTGCAAGGCTATAATTTTTCCTCTTAGGACTGCCTTTACTGTATCCCAGAGGTTCTGATAGTTTGTTTCTTCATTTTTGTTTTTTCCCAAAAAATTGGTAATTTCCTTCTTAATCTCATCTATGACTCAGCTATCGTTTAGCATGAGGTTATTTAGTTTCCATGTTTTTGTATGCATGTGGAGATTCCTGTTGTTACTGAGTTCAACTTTTATTCCGTGGTGGTCCAAGAAAATACAAGGAATGATTTCTATTCTTTTAAATTTTCTGAGGCTGGACTTGTGACCTAAAATGTGATCAGTTTTGGAGGATGATCCATGGGCTGATGAGAAGAATGTGTATTCAGTTTGTTAGGATAAAATATTCTATAGATGTCTATCAGATGCAAATGTTGAAAGGTTAAGTTTAATTCTAAAATTTCTTTACTTAGCTTCTTTTTTGAGGATCTTTCCAACACTGCCAGAGGAGTGTTAAAGTATCCAACAATTATGGTGCTTGGGGAAATCAAGTTGCTCATGTCAGTTAGAGTTTCTCTTATAAATTGAGGTGCATTCTGGTTGGGTGCATAAATGTTGATAATTGAAATCTCATCATGTTGAGTGCTGCCCTTGACAAATAAGAAGTGACCATCATTGTCTTTTCTTACTTTGATTGGTTTAAAGCCTATTGTATCTTTGAATAGAATTGCAATGCCTACTTTTTTCTGATTTCCATTTGCCTGAATTATAAATGACCATCCCTTCATCCTGAGTCTATGTTTATCTTTTAAGGTAAGGTGGGATTCTTGAATGCAGCAGATGTCTGACCTGAGTTTTTGTATCCAGTCAGCCAACCTGTGTCTCTTTAGAGGGCAATTTAATCCATTCATATTTATTGAGAGTAATGATAAGCCAGACAGAGTTCTGGGTATCGAGTTTTTCGAAAGTCCAGTGGACATTTTTAATCCTTTCACCACTATGAAAGTTAGAATTTGATCAAAAGTTTCCAAGTGATTTTACTTTGGTGGTGGAGGATTGTGTTGTTCATTATGGAGGATAGGACTGAGGATATCCTGAAGAGCTGGTTTAGTTATGGCAAAATTCTTCAACATGTGAATGTCATTAAAGTATTTAATTTCACCATCATAGATGAAACTCAGTTTAGCTGGGTACAGGATCCTGAGTTGAAAGTTATTTTGTTTAAGGAGATTAAAGTTCGATGACCACCCTCTTCTAGCTTGAAAGGTTTCAGTAGAGACACCTGCAGTCATTCTAATGTTCTTCACTTTGTATCTAATGGTTTTCTTACATCTTACAGCTTTCAGAATTTTCTCCTGCATATTAACTTTAGCAAAGTTAATTATAATATGTCTATGAGAGTTTTTATTTTGGTTGACATGCCAGTGTTCTAAAACTGTCTACTATCTGAATTTCAGAATCTCTGGGCATGTCTGGAAAATTCTCTTTAATTATTTCATGAAGAAAAGCATCTGTATCCTTTGCAGCAATCTCATCACTTTCAGATATTCCTATAGGGTGAATATTAGACCTCTTCGAATTATGCCAGAGCTCTCTGAGAGAATGATCCGTTTTTGTTCTCCACTTTTTTTCCTCTTTGAGTGTTTGGGAGCATTCAAAAGCTTTGTCTTCAATATCGGAGATCCTTTCTTCTGCCTGCTCCATCCCTGTTACTGAGGGATTCTACTGCATTTTTTAGACCTTTGAGGGCTGCAAATTCTTGCTTTAATGTGTCAAAATCTTTGGTCATTTTTGTCTTTAAATTCCTTAAATTCTTGACACATCTTTTGAATTTCTGCTTTAAATTCTAATTTCATCATTTCCTCCATGTTGTTGATCTTATTTGCTATCCAAATTCTGAACTCGATTTCTGACATATCAGCCATTTGTTTGTGAATAGGATCTTGTGTTGTGTCTGCTTTATCGTTTCTTGGGGAAGTTGATCTACTCTGATTGTTCATGTTGCCAGAGTTTTTCTGCTGATTCCGCCTCATGATTGTTTTTCACTGTTGGCTAGGTGGTCTAGTAAGGTGAGATTGGATTGGGGTTTCCTGGAGTTGTTCTTAAGCACCCTTTGTTAAAGATCTGGGACTGATGACTGCAGCTTTTTCCCCTTTAGCTTTGTGAAGGACCTGTACAGTATCACAGTCTGAGGCTGAGGAAACCTGCTTGGTGTGGTAGGGTTAAGTGGCTCAGTCTTGTATTCAACTGGTTCTTGTCTGAGCCAGGTAGATCAGTGACTCTGGTGAAGTCTTAGCTGTGAAGAAATACAAGCAATTAAGCAACTCCACCTCTCCAGACAACAACTGGAATGGGAAAATCGACCCTTCCTGTTACTACACAACGAGGGTGTCACCCAAGAGGGTCCTTGGGTGATTGTCCCAAGTTAGGGGTTCCGAACCAATTGACCCAGTCAGTACAAACTCTCAGGTGGGAGAGTTTGAAAGGTCTCCAGAAGCTAGATAGCGGAGGTCTACTGGCTGCTCAGATTTGGCTCTCTCTGGTGCTCTATGGAGTCAGAAAGGCCCACCTGGTAGCACAGTAGAACCGGAGTGCTGAGTCTCTTTCTCCACTTTGTTCCTTTTTCATGCCCAATCACTGGTGACACCATAGGGCTGCAGTCCTGCTCCCTCTAATAATGCGAAGTGCCAGGGCTTAGTGCCTGTCAGAGTCAAAGGAAGGTCAATGCCTCCAAGGCCTCCAAGGCCTGGCCACTGCCCTCGGCTACCAGCCAACTGGGGGAGCTGAGGCCTGCCTGCCTGCCTTGGGTGTTTAATAGCCACTGGCGAGTGTTCCACTTGGGCTCAGTTTAATCCTGGGGGTACCAGGCCAACAAATGCTTATCTCAGCCACTGTGCCTTTGCCCCTGCTGCTCTGCAGCATCAGTATCCCTATAGAGTGGGTTCTGGTTTCCTCTGGTAGTGCACAGAGTTGGGGGGGTGGGTTTCTCCAAGATTAGACCCTGGTGTGATCACTCTATTGTTGCTGGATCTTTGTGGGAAGTGCCCCTGCACAGCTCCTCTGCCATTGTCAAAGCCAGAGAATTCTGGCTGTAGGAGCAGCTCCAGGAGTGTGCTGCACACGGATCTGGCAGCAGGGGTATGCTGCACATGATTCTGGCAGTGTTCAGAGCCCAGTGACTTCAGCAAGGAGAACACTACTCCACTGGTGATTCTGGTTGGGCGGGGGCCTGGCACGGAGGCAGGGTGGGCTGGCGTACGGCCTCAGCGGGTCTCCGTCCGGGCGTGGCGTGCAGCTTGGGACCCTCGGCGCGGCTTGGAGACAGGGAGGGCGGGGAATGGCACGGGTGCAGGGCTCCAGGTGAGTCTGGGCAGAGGGCTGGGCACTTGGTCAGGCAGGCTGGGAGGGGAGGCACTGCTCTGCTCATGAGCCTCCTCCCTCAGTCTCTGCAGGGGTTAGGGATCTGGTTATCTGGTGAGGGGGGAAGGGTGGACTGGAAGTTCAGAATGGCAGGGAAAATGTTAGTTCAATTTTTTCTGCCTGGTAAGAGAATGTTCAGAGTCACCTCAGGGTCCCTCTGGAGGAAGTAGTCCCCACTTCCTACCGCTCACACCTGTGGGTTGAGCAAGAAATCCTCAGTTCACTACTTGCCTGTAGAAAACCCACAGGAGCAAACGAAGAGAAAGGAAAAGGAAAAAAGAACCTGCAGCTTTCTTGGGGGAGGGGTTGGGCAATTTTCCTTTTGGTTTAGTTTTGTACCTAAAGATTGTTGTCTTGGAGTCGCAGCTTGCCTCAGCAGGGGTGACCTGCAGTTCTCTCTCTTCTCTCTCAACTGGGCTCCCTGTCTTCAGCTCAATTGGATATTTTCTGGATATTATCCTTCTCTCTGGACAGGAGCTTCTGTCGGAGGCTGCTTCCAGTCAGCCATCTTGCCCCTTCCCCACTTAGCCGTAGTGAAGAGCTCAGTAGCCACATGTAGCCAGCGGCGGTGAAATGGGCGCACACCTGCAGAAGTTCTGTCGGGCATTGCTGCTCCGGGCCTTCCCTCCAACAACCACCAGCTCTTTCCAACACCCACCTCGCATTTACATATTTCACTAATCAAATCTCACTTTTATTTTGGGCATCACTTTCGTTATTAGAACAATCTTACAAGAGTTCAATCATAAAATTTCAATCACGCGAGAAGAATAAATTCTAGAGACCTGTGGCACAGCTGTGTGCCTCTAATTAACAATACTATGTTGTTCACTTACAAATTTGTTGTGAGGGCAGATCTCATAGTAAGTTGTTTTTACCACAGTAGATGTTAAAGTGTTTACATATTTAATAAATATTATGAGCTTCCTAGTAAAATGTCTCATTATTGTTTAGTTACTCTGTTGTTGACCACAATAGATCTTCTTTTGGGGGATTTATTTTGCATGCAACAAATCTCTTGGTTGGTACATCTTGGCAGCCATCCTTGATTATTTCCTTGAGTTAAGTCCTTGAGAGATTCATGACCCTTTAGTTTTATTGCTCTTAATGCTTTAATCTTGTCCCTATTTCAGCAGCATGCACCTTTTAGTACTGTGGTGGACATTCTTGATAAAAGCCTTGCAAATAAGTGCTTAAGTTGAGGGCACCGAGGAGTTCTTTGAAAGGTGAGGTCTACAGCTGCAGGGTTTTGCTGCCCATGAGCTCTGGTTTGGCTTGGCCAGGACAAATCTGCTGAGTTGACAGTCCCTTTACGTAGCTGGTCTCTCTTTTCTCCCATCCATTGCTTATGAGAGTGCACATGCTACAGTTACAGCCTTTATGTTATTACTCACCATCAAACTGCTCTGTCTTCAAACCTTTTCGTTGTCAATGTTTAACAAGCGTATTGACTTTCTATTCTAGCTGGAAGCCTCCAGGGAAGCAGGAGCAGCAGCTCTGAGAAACGTGGCCCAGAGATTATTTGATAACTACCAAACAAAATCTGAAGGGATGAGGAAAAAGCATGAAGACAGTCAGCATTCACTCCAGGTACTGAACTTATAGCTTGGCTATTGGAGACCTAAGCCCTACTAACCTCTACTCAGAGCCTTTGAGTTCCTGTTTTTGGAAGAGTTAGATGGGAAACAAGCGATGACCCAGTGACTTTTGGTGCTGATCCCCCCTCCCGCCTGGTCTCCCTCCACCCTCACTGACACCCAGAGGTTGCTGAGCTACTGTGTCCTTGTCATTCTCACCCAGAGCCCTTGTGAGTGTGCCGTGCGGCCTGGGCACCCTGCCTGGCTACCAGGGCAGGTCCCTCTGAACTTGCCAGTGGCTTCTCTTCCAGTTTTGCCCTTGACTCACTAGATGACCCAGATCACATGATTCTACCTCTCTGCACTGGCTTTCCTTGTCCCTATAATAAAAGAGTTATTTTAGGTTTCAAAATCATTTTGGTCCCAGAATACATTCTCCAGATTGAAAAAGAAAAAACAAAAACAAAACAAAGGAAAACACATATCTACATTAACATATAAAATATGTATTTTTATATATTTTAAAAATATATTTAAATTAAAAAAATAAAAAAGTGCACCCACTCACACACATTTTTTTCTTTTTTTTTTAAATAGGATGTATGTCTGCTAGGACTGAAAAACCTCTGTCTGAAAAATATGTATTCTGGGACTGAAAGAGAAAAAATAAGTTTGTGCATGTGTGTATGTGTGTGTGTGTTGAAATTCAAAATGTAAAATGGCTAATGAGGAAGTTCATTCATGCCAGAGTAGGGCACTGGCTTTTTGTCAGCTCAGGCCTCAGGCAGGTCCCCCCGGATTTCCTACCATGACACCCTATCATCCTGTGTGTGGTGATGCAGGATGCAGATGAGAAACGGAAGTGAGTGAAGGGGCAGGTGTGGCTGGGGGCGCACAGTGCTAGCAGTGGGGCCTCTGGGAACAGAATACACATGTTCCTGCAACGGAGGCCTGGAATGTCCACCTGGTATTTTAAGCGGAAGTCAGACACTTTTATTTTTGACTGTGAAATCTTGAGTTACGTTCAACACAGACGCAGAGCATTTATAAGTCTGTGGAGACACTCCCAGTGTGGCCCCTGGGGCTGCCAGATGCAGACATCTCTTCTCTGGAGTCTTCACGCAGCTCCTGCTCTGCGCCTCTGCTGGACCCTGGGACACACTGCGCAGAATTATTTTGTTTTTCTGGTACTTTCTGATTGAAAAGAAACATTTTTTGATGTTGTTGAATCTAAAAGATACTTTTGGTTGTTCTAGGTAATGTTTGTTGTGGAAAAGTCAAAACTTCTGCTTTTCTTAAATTAACATCTCTCTTTGTTACACCAGTTTAGGAGGTTTGCTTTATGGTAACAAATGAGAACGCTCTAGGAAGAATATTTTTACACATTATTAACTCTCTACTGATTTAGTGTTTTAGTCTATCAAGTTTATTTTGGAAAAAAACACTAAAATCAAAAGAGCAAGTCTAAACATGTGTGAATTCTTAATTTTTTTGATAATTAGAAAATTAATGGAGGGAGATAATGCATGTATAAGTTTAATAACAGGAGTTTGATGACTTTTTCTGATCAAAGGTTAACAAGCTTGAAAAAGAACAGAAATGGAACGAACATGTTGAACAGCTGAATCAAGTTGCTGAAAAACTTGAAGAAAAACACAGTCAAATCATGGAATTGGAGAACCTTGTACAGAGAATGGAAAAAGTAAGACCCTGGAGAATTAGAGGACTTTCTTCCCAAAACAGGATGAGAATGAAAGGAAATAACACTAAAACCAATAACACTAAAACCAAAAACTCTTTATCATACCTGGTCTTAGGAAGTACTCAGTAATATTGGTTTCTTCCCTCAAATATTTAATATGATTTACACTGGCTGGGCGTGGTAGCTCACACTAAAATCCTAGCACTCTAGGAGGCCAGCATGGGACAACTGCTTCAGCACAGGAGTTCAAGATCGGCCTGAGCAAGGGAAAGACTCCATCTCTACAAATAGTAGAAAAATTAGCCAAGTTTGGTGGCAGACACCTTCAGTCCCACCTATTCAGGAGGCTGAGACAGGAGGATTCCTTGAACCCAGTATTCTGAGGTTGTAGTGAGCGATGCTGATGCCATACCCTCTAGCTAGCCTGGGTAACAGTGTGAGACTCTGTCTAAAAAAACTACCACCACCACCACCAACAACAAGAAACTCCACTGTAATATGATTTGTACGATACTTTATTGATTTACTTCTCTGAAAATACTCCTTTTTTTGAGACAGCATCTCACTCTGCCCCCCAGGCTGGAGTGAGTGATGCAATCACAGCTCACTGCAAAACTTAACTCCTGGCCTCAAGCAATCCTTCTGCCCCAGCCTCTGGAGTTGCTAAGACTACAGGTATGCAGCACCACAGCTGTCTAATTTTTAAAAATTTTTGTAGATACAGGGTCTCACTATATTGTTCAGGTTGGTCTTGAATTCCTGGGCTCAAGTGATCCTCCCACCTCAGCCTTCCAAAAGGCTGGGATTATGGGCAGGAGCCACCACACCTGGCTCTCACTTTCTCTTTCTAGTAAGTGTTTGTCTTAGAAGGGGGAGCCAGGTGAGGCTGTGAGTGAAAATAATGGAAAGGTCACCAAGGCCACGGACTAGGAGTTATAACAGATCGCTGTAGCATTCTCATGGATTAGTCAGTGCAGAATTCCTTTTTGCCCACTTTGGGTTTGTAAAAATATATGGCTGTCCTAGGAGAGATGCAATTCCCATTAAGAAAAGTCATTCTATGGAAATTAAGACTTTTCAAGAGATTTGGGAAAAGAGTAATATAACAAAAATTAGAAAAAGTGTTATGCACGGTTCCTTTAAGTAGCTAGCACTCCAAATACACACAAAAGGTAAAGACATACATGTCTTTAATACATGTCTTAGAATTTAGAATTCAGACAATCAAGGAATATTATTTTTTTAATAGGGAAACAAGGAAAATTGGCATCTCTGAATTGGGAGTAGGTAAGAATATAGAGTTTGGCCTCTAGTAAATATCACACAATAAATTTATACATTCATTGCATCCATCCCCTGGTTAGCCTCTGCACTTCCCAGCTTTAAGTGGGTTTGGGGGTCTGCCTGGGTTTATGTCATTCTGTAAATGTCACTTCCAAAGTATCCCATTTCAATTTTCAGGTTTCTTATCAAAGGAACTTGGATTGGTTTGAAAATACTTCCCAAGAATTTGAAGTTGCATAACCCTGTGAATTTGGTTAATTTGTTATCTTAATGAAGGCCCTGAGGATATCACAAAAATTACATAAGCCCAAACTCAACTGGATCTCATACTGATAATATTCAGCTGCATCTGTATTACACCACAGGTCACTGAGTGTTAGACTTCAGCAGAATCTCTGGAAGTCTAGGATGTCCTTAAGCAGTTAGTTTATCCAGGCATGACAGTTTATAATTATGCTATTTTGCAAACACAGTAATATTTGATTGAGTACTGGGTAGTGTGGGAATACTTTCTCCTGGAATAAACAATCTGATAGTACAAAGAATGTTTGCATTTAGGAAAGGCCGACAATTTGGAAAACAAACAGGGTTGTTTAACCAAATAGTTTGATTAACCAGTTTGAAATTTCAGTTTAGCCCTATGATCACCCTGGCTCAAACCCAGTCATACTGGGTCAGGTTCAATGTCCTCCTCTCAGGCCCTGAACATTAACAAAAGAACTGTAGAAGATAATTTCTTTATTTGCTAGTAACCCTAGGACATCTGTACTAGATGGGAGCTCATCTCTGAAATATGGGTTGTTATTTACTAGACCGTGTAGTTAATAAACACTGAATCATCTACTATGTGCCCACCTAGAACTAGGGGGTGGATGTATATTTGTGAATGGAGCAGACATGGAGATTACAGTGTAGTATATTAGGAGTGTGTGGGGCTCAAAGAACTCTCAGGTTTCCCTTTTTTAATTCTCCCAGGGGTATCTTAGAAAGGCTGAAATCTCTGTTGGAGGAAGGGACTGCACTTCAGAACAAAGTTCAGTGGCTCAGATGGTAGCAGGACATTTTTGAGAAGTGATGGCCTACCTCTTGCTTACATTTTTTTTTTTTTTGCCTGTATTGTTTTGTTTTTATCTTTTGCACTGAGATCATTCCTTTGCAGGACAGCTTAATATTGGCTCATGCCTGTGGGCTGTCTCTAAGAGGTCTGGGACAAAGTCAGTGGACAGGATGTGCATGGCTTCGCAAAGCCATGCAGGAACCTTCCGGAATACTCTAGCTTTGTGACTTCCTAGAGTGGAGCTTATTGGAATCCTTGGCAGGCGGAAGTAAGTGAGGATGAAGAGGAGGGCAATGTGCACTGAGTCTTATTTTTCATTTTTTAAAAATAGTTGGTTTAAAGATATGTTTATGAAATAAACAAGCAAATATATGAAACTATAAGAAGCAAAGCTGGGCAACATCTGCTTGGCTCAAGGAGAAAATGAGAAGACAGGCTGTGGGGAAGGGTGTCTGAGTGGAGAGTGTGTGAGCAGAGGGGGTGCTGAGCCTTTTGTATTAATAGGAAAAAGGCATGAGTTCAAAAAGGAAGTGAAAATTAAAAACGAACATCCTCACAAAGGTTGATAAATATTTCCCTGGGAGTAGGTGTCCCCTGGAGAAGGATTTATTTGCTCCTTACTTGAACAACCCACTGCTCTAGTAAATAGCCATTAGTGGTATGAAGTCTGGTAATGAACACATTACTTAAAACCTTCACCATCTGTCCCACTTTAATCAGGAATGCAGTGAGAATAAATCCCACCCACACAGTGATAAGCCGGCAAAGATGCCCACTAAGAGCATTTTGATATGGCATATGCTCTTCTGCTGGCAGAGCAATTCTGTTACATCATATTTGTTTTCTAGCATCATTGATTTAGCTCTATTAGAATTTTAGAGCTCAAGGGCACTTTTGAGACCACCTAGTTCCTCATCATCATTTTATAAATGAAGACAGCATGGACCAGAAACAGTGCTGCAGTCCTGCAGTTTCAAGTTCACAACCCTTTCCACCATGCCCCTGCGTTCTCCAATGCCAGATCAAAATAACATCTCATTTACAGTTTAAATTGATGCCCATTTTGCTTCTGTCAACAGGGTGAAAGCTTGAGGTCTCCAGAGGTATGGCTCTGGGAACTGGGAGATGCCCACTGTGTGGTGCTGTGAGCTCCCTTTCTCTCTTTCCACAAGGCCTGAGAAGTGCTAGTTGGTGTGGTGACTTTCTAGTTGTCAAAGAGGAGGCGCTACAAACCCAAGTGAGACGCTAGAGCCCTGGCCAGGGGAGAGCTTTCCTTTGTTCAGCTGTCTGAGCTCCTTAACCCCCGTTTCTGAAAATCCATTAATCAAGAGTAAGTCTGTTAGACTTTTGCTAAAGAACATTTGCTAAACACCATTTTTCCCCATTCTGCAAAGTCAAAATACAATATCTCCGATGAGTTTCCTTGATGATTCATGCACTACCATAAGCTTGTAAGGTTCATCTCTGATACCTCAGAAATAATTTGAGCACAACTACAGCTGTTTTAGACAATTTCTGTGTGGCGAGGTTACCATAAGAAAAATTGGAAAAAGTTAGTATAACTTTTAAAAAACAGAACCCGTAGATTTGAAGTAATTGGTACCTTCAAATTATCATATATTGACGTTCAACTATGTGCCAGGGAAGCTCGTAGACCTTTCACATATAGTATCTCCAATCATCCCAACATTTCAATATAGGTAATATCCTCATTTTAGGGAGGTTAAAAAGTTAAAAATATGACTCATACAAATATAGAATGAGTACATGTCACATATTTTAACCAACTCATTAATTAATGATCAGTTTCATAGAGAGGAAAGCTGGTTTAAATAAAATACTTCGAGAAACTTGCTATACAAAGGCATTTTGGGGAAAAAAGAGAACATAGGATGGGGTGACTAAATTAAATAACAAAACTGATTAATATTCTTTAAGGCAATTTAAACCATAACCTTTAGGGATGTCTATTCTACCGCACAGCAATCTACCAATTAACATGCAACTTTACAGAGTCAGGGCTCTTATCTAATAAATAATAAAGTCCAACACATAGAAATTCTCTGAGGTTGTTGAATAATTCTTGGGTCAGATTATTAAACAATGACCCAAAGTGATGTTAAAACCACATGCCATATGTTATTTTTCTTTCTGAGTTTTGGTTAATTTCTCTTAACGGTGATAAGGCCTGCAAAGGTTGAAATCTTGGCCCAAATTTTAAAGATAGGTCTACCCATGTGTGAGGTCTTTGTGGTATGTCTGCTACACTGCACTGCCTTGTATAATATGCACTCAAACACTGTAGCAGGAAGTGAGTTTAAACAGCTCTGTGGATAGTTTCAAAACATTTCTTCTGCTTAATACCATCGGTGTTGCCAACACCCAGTCCTGTCTCTATCAGCCTTGCCTGATTCCCCCAACTTGGCAACTCAACCAGCAGGTCAAAGTTCTAAATCCCCCCTTTTCAGCATGTTTCCATGAAATATAAAATTCACACCATCATCCCAGTTTGATTTTTCATGGATTTGTCTATTTTTTTTTTTTTATGGAAAGAGTTTGGTTTAATAATTAACTTAAGAACATTTTTTCAGATATCCTTTGTCAGTGCCATAGTCATAACTGTATCCTAAGTAATTGTATCATTTGTGGCTTTGATCTTTCACCAAAAATAGATCCTTCATTTTGCTTTTCTACTTTGTAACAGATGCCATATGAGCATTGAGAGCTGTCCTATGTCCTTGGATACCAACCACTCAATTAATGCAGGGGAGCAGGTGTGGTGGCAGGAACGCCAATGTCTAGTGAAGGCTGGGCAGGCTCTTTGTTGGGGGTAGAACAGGGGCAGGCAGGGAGGAAAGGTTGAGCTGCTCAGGCCACATGTCGGCAGGTGAGTGAGTGAACACCACCACTCTTGACCTGTCTTTGAGCTATGGATTAAAGCACAGTAATTAAGTAAACGAGATGAGGTATATATTAACCAGTGTGATGTAAGCATTTCTAATTCCATATGAAATCAGCACATCGTACCCCATAAATGCATTAATATATACATGATCTACGTGTTTATGATTTAATTTTAAAGAAAAAAATAAAGCACACAGGAGAATGCCTGAGCCGGCTTCCTCAGCTGGGGGTGGAGTGCAACAACTCATATGGCATTTACTCTTTAGCTCAAGCCCTATTTCTCATACTATAAGAAAAATTCCTTACTAAACACTCTCTCTTACACACACACATTCACTCTTAGGCAAATAAGTAAAAATTGCATCTTATTTTTTCCTAGGAAAAGAGAACTCTACTAGAAAGAAAACAGTCTTTGGAAAACAAGCTGCTGCAACTCAAATCCAGCACGACACATGCTAAAAGGTTTGCAAATCTACTTCCTAAACCAAAGCGGCCCCTTATACCTTTCCTCCTGACACACTGGCTGGTGAAAAGAAAGCTTTTCATTCCCCAGGGAAACAGGATGATTGAAAGTACAGAGTGAAGGATAAATTCCTAGGATTACCAGTCACTGCCTACTTCCTCACCCACTGAGGACTCAGGGTGGCAGAGCTCACCGGGGTGCAGGGGATCCCTGCGTGGTGCTGGATAGGTGCTGGAGGGGTCTTCCTTCCCCACGGCTTCTGTCTTTGTTAAGGAGTTTCTTCTATAGCAGCATTAGACTGGCCAGCCCGCAAAGGGGAGTTCTAAGGTAATTTCATGGTGCTCTTCAACTCTGCAGAGAATGAACGATGTACCATAGACAACATCCTTAGTGCTCTGGACTTACAAGTACTCATCATTTACAACAGTCTCAGTCCTGATTACACTGGCTGTGGGGAGGATTTGTGGGTATCACCACGACTGCTGTGCTACTCAGCTGATATTAGAAAAATTCTCTGGACTATTAGTAATAACATATTTTGCAAACATGTCCTGAGGTTTTCTTTTTTTCTTTTTCTTTATCCCAAGGACACTACAGTGGTTGTGTATTCTGAGGTACTAATACGGAGTTCAAAGTCAAAGCTATTTCCTGCTCCTAACTCTTCCATCTAGAACCGTCATTCATTAGACCATGAAGCACTATTGTGGATATATTCTTGTTATCCTTTATTTATTTACTGGTTATATGCTCAAACATTCCTCTTCCTTGGTCTTTTACTTTTTTCCCCCTCTTGTCCCCTTTCCTTTCTTCTTATCTCTCTCTGTTCCCATCTGTCCTCCTAAGTTGTGCCTTCTGTCTGACTCATAGTCATGCAATTTTGACCACATATGCCAAAGTCCAGAATTAGGCTGACCCTTGCAATCGATTATTTGGAATGTGCTGGATACCAATAAGTTATTAATTTTACTATCTTCTATTTTTTTTTTTTACAATATTAAAATTTTACTTTTTTTTACAATATTTAAATTTACTTTAATACTTCTTTGGGGAAAAGAATACCACACTTTTAGTCAATGATGAGAAACATTTTTATAATAGTAATAGGCTTTTATTTTTAATACCTATTATGCTGTGAATTCATAGGGAAAAAGGTTCCAGTAGCTCAGGGAAGTGCCTTACCATTGAATGTGACAAAGTTTTGTATGACTGTTATGCCACGAATTCATGGGGAATAGTTTCTAGCACCTTATATTGCTGTTACATGGGATCTCTTGGTTCTCCTGTGTGCTATGCTGTACACCTATTAGGCCACGAACTCATGGGGAAGAAATAGGTTCCAGCACCTACTATCACGGTTCCGTTGGTTCTCCTGTACGCCTATTATGCCATGAATTCATACGGAATGGGTTCCTGGAGCTCGGCTCCCCTCCACTGGTTCTCACAAAGTGGGCTTCTCTGGGTTGCGCAGGCTGGCGCTTCAGTTGAACCCAGGTAGCTTTCTCTTTGGCTTCCTTCTTTTTCTGATCATTTTCCTTCATGAGTTTCAGGAAGCTATCTCGGCTCTTAGAGTGCTTAATATACTCAACACGAACATTAATCCTACTGGCATGAATCTTGCCCTTGTTTATTTACAGCAATGCCAACAGCTGGGTAACACTGTGGACTCTTCCAGTTTTGCCATGGTCACATTTGTGTGGCCTGCCTTTCTGAGCAGTACCCATTCCCTTGATGTCTACAATATCACCTTTCTTGCAGATTCACATATAGGTGGCCAAAGGAACAACTCCATGTTTTCTAAAAGGCCCAGAGAACGTGCATCGGGAGCCTCTCCCCCTTCCCTTTGTGTTTGTCACGTTGGTGAATTCCTGGAAGACGGCATCTCTGGCTGAAAGGCCATCTACTCCTCTGTAACAAGCACATAGCCCCAGAAGATGGACTTCTAAGATAGTTTTGTGGCACTGCACATCTCTGATACAGGAAATGCCACGGGAAGTATCCTTAGATCTTGGAATTACTTACAAATACTCATTACTTAATTCTAAGTAAATCCTTGGTTTACTTTTTTTTTCTTAAATACCTCTTTACTTATTGCTGTCTTTACTTTTTTTCTTTCCCACGTAGCAGAACTACTGGCTTATATAATGTGTCTTCCATTAAGAGTCTAGGCAGTCTGAGTTTGATTTTTTTCATTTAAAAATGATTTTTTATTCCTAATAGAGCTTTTGTCAGTTGTTGAGCCAACAGTGTAACTGTTTTAAAAACTGAACTGTTCTAGTCTTTCAGTTCTATTGTATGTGAGCAGCTGTTATAAGGAATTCTTAATGCTCTTAAGGAAGCTTTAGAAATTTTGGAGAAAAATGGATGTTGAGTGTTTTCAGAAAGATGTTTGAACACAAGGCTTATGTAATTTTTATAGATTGTAGGTATCACAACTATTTGTGATTACGTATTTATCACGTATTGCTTTTTTCTGAGCTGTGTGTAGAGGTATTCACTTTGCTAAGTGACAAGAAAATAAAATCGGTATGAATTAAACTCATTTGGTTGAAACAATAGAGACTTGGTTAAACCACCACAAATAAAGGGGATTTCTATTAGTTAAAGATGAAATGAATATGGCCATAAGGAAGGGGCAGAAAGTTAAAAGATTTATTTTCTTAAAAATAAAGTTGAATTTCTATTTCGATTATCTTTACTAGTAACTGACACAAAGGTAGTGCTTTGAAGTTTGCAGAATAACCCCAAGTACCTTATGTAATTTAATCCTTCCAGGGACCTTTCAGGGAGGGAGCTGAAGTTCTGATTGGTTAAGTCAGTTGCTCAAGACCGCTTGGTTCCTCAGAAGTTGTAGAGCTATGTGTGGGATCTGTCTCCAGCAGTCTCATTCATAGCGGAGCCTGTGCTCATACGACTAGAGAGGATTTTGACTGTCTTTCTTTTATTCCTGGAGATCTCTGAAGACCTCTTGGACCAATTTCTCCATTCTCCCTTGTGGCAATGAGCAGAAGGCCATTTCTCAACTTGTCCCTCTGCCCTGCTACATTGCAACAAAGACACAGGCCCATTTCAGAGGTATTCTTTTTGGGAAAAATGTTTGGGGTTTGTAGAAACAAGCAGTGTTGACTCCTCCATATCAAGGTAGGAGGTGCTTAGGGCTAGAAAACTCCTTCGAGGAGGACAGAGTGACCTTGAAGCTGAGGTTGCACGTCACAGCATACTGTTGTGCTCTGCCCATGGCAGTTTGGGGGGCTCTCCCAAGCCACTCCTGTGGTGCCACCACTGAAAAGAACAATGGAGAAGAATCTTGTGGACAATAGTAAGACACATTCTTGAGTTTTGTTGGAATGTGAACTGAGCTACACCTGTATCCAAGCTGATTCCTTCCCGTGGTCTGACTTGGGAATGGTAGGAGGCTGCCCTCTTCTCATCTTGTGCTTGTGGTTCTTACTAATCCTTTCTTCCACCAGGAAGTGGAAAGCCACTCTCATAAAGCCCTAAAACGACATTAGATCCTAAGTAGAAAGCAATCTGAATCCCTATCAGGGGTCCTCAAACTTTTTAAATAGGGGGCCCTATTCACTGTCCCTCAGACCGTTGGAGGGCTGGACTATAGTTAAAAAAAAAAGAACAACAAACAAACTATAAACAAATTCCTATGCACACTGCACATATTTATTTGGAAGTAAAAAAACAAAATGGGAACAAATACAATCACTCACACGGCCTCATGTGGCCCGCGGGCTGTAGTTTGAGGACTCCTGCGTATGGATGATAGTAAATTTTCTTTTCTTCGATGGCATCAGAGAAGCTCAAGACTATCACCAATCTCACAACGTTCTCTCTCCAAAAGGAAGTCTGTGTATAGCTTACTCATGTTTCCAAGGCCTGAGTAAGGTGTACTGTGCCCAGAAGTGGCATCCTGGGAAGGTGGGGAAGTGGGAAGCACAGAGAAGAGTCTGTCTTTTATATTTTCTCAGATGTGCAGGTGTTTCAATTCTCTTTTAATTTCGACATTTACTTTATATTTTTATTCAGTTGCATTGTAGGGGAAAACCTTGATCAAAAATTATATTGAGACATTGAGGGGCGGAGCATGAATTTTAGAGTCAGACATTTGTTAGAAGGGCTTCACCTCCTTTTCCTGGATTTGGCCCTTTGTTGTGTGTTTTGCTTGCATGCCTCTTTATTAAGACTGGATATTGCAGAGATAAATAACAGAACTTAAAGAAAGCTCAACTGGCAGCTTATCTACATTATTTTGTATTTAAAGGTCTTAAATGAATAACTAGGTTTACTATATGTTGAATGATCCTAATAGAGGTTTTCTGCAGTGACCTTTAGTCACTGTTATTAGTGTATTAATGAAGATAAGTTAAACCCCAAGGCTTTGTGTTTTCAAGAGTGCCTCTAGAAATATTTTTCTTCCATCTTGAGACCACTTTCAAATTTGTATTTATTTACAGTGAACTTTATGGTAACACTCTCAAGGAACACATGGGGAAACTTTCCAAACTTGATATTCTTAGTAGCATAATAGCAATCTCATCCCCCTTTGCTAAAGCCATCTTTCCCCCACAATCATTTAAGGTTCACATCACGGAACACAATGAGAACCGTTTTCAATACTCACCTTTAACAGTTCATACTGTTTTTATACTTCTGGCATATTCAAAGCTATTTTGCCTCTGCAAAGCATCCCAAGTTCTTTCTCATCATTTCCCAGGCAAGTTCAGAGTCTGACCACGGAGTAAGTCATTGCTACCCTTTCCTCATTTTTCTTTTCTTCTTTTTCCTTCCTCACTGGAGCAATTTTGGATTTTATCACCAGCTGTGGGCCAGATTTCTGCCGTCTGTGCTGTTTTCATCCTTATGTCTTCAGCCCATCTTTTCTGAGTGCCTGAGGTTTTGGGTTTTTTTTTCTTCTGAGGCTCCTCACTTCTCCCATTCTTTGACTGATCTTGGCATCTCCATCCTCCAGGGGTTCTCAACATCACCCCCAGATTTCCCAGCCGCTTCCTTCACATGCTCCCAATCTCATTAGACTTCCTCCTTCTGTGAAGATGGGAATGTTCGCAAACCTCCAACGCTGATCTCTCCTGACAGGGCTCTGGGCTCCTGGCACCCATCCTGAGGGGGCTGAGTCTGCCAGGGCTCCTGAAATCTCTTCTGGCTCCTGTGCCCTTGGTCAGGAAGCCTCCGAACCCGGATTCCAGGGACAACTAACAGGAATGTTAACACACGCTGGTGCTGATGCAGCCCTTCCCTGAACTTGAATTTTAGAAATGCGGCGAGGGTTGACAGACGCTGCTGTTCTCAGTTTGAGTTCTGTGGGCAGAGAACATTTTCATCTGAATCAGGCATCAGAATCTGAATCCTAGCCCCTGTGCAATCCCTGGGCCTGACTCATCTTCTTTCCTTTCCCATCTCTTTCTCTCTTTTTTTCTTCCAGGACTCCAGTGAACCATTTGAAATAGAGTTTCTGTTTTAATGAAGTACAGCCTCTATCTTTAATCTACTTTTTCTTTCTTTTTTCTTTTTTTTTTAAATTTACTTTTTCTTGTTAATTTTCAAAACAGTTTTGTTTGTATCTTGGTTGCTTGTTTCTTACAAAAGCAATACAAGCCCCTTGTCTAAAAACATTTAAGATAACATAGTTATCTTCAAAGACAAAATGGAGTTTTCCTGAGTCACTCACTCAAACTTAAGAACCATTTACATATATGGGCTGGCCATAAAGTGCATGTGCAATTTTAAGTTGCACACTATTTTATATTGTCCAGGAGCTTTATAACCATCTTGTATTGCCTCAATGTCTTTTCTATGTTTAAAAAAATATCGAAGGGTGCAAGGGTGATCTGGCTGCAGTATCTGTCATTCCACTGATCACCAGTGTTGATTCAGCTGGCTGGGCAGGTGTCCCCTTCCTTCCTCACTGCTCGGTGTGCGTCCCTCCCGAAGCTACGCACCCGGTCAAAGAGGAAGATCTTCCCTGACCGAGGAGGACTATTCTTCAGTCAAGGGTATAGAAGTAGCCGTGTTCTCCTGATAAAACCTGCAGATGAGCTCTCAAAAAAAAAAAAACCTATTGAAAAAAAAGCACAAAGGCATGGGAAGTGTGACTTACAGTAACGTGCACAGAACATAAATATACCTGGGTTTAAACAAAACCTGTGTCAAAATAACAGAACATTGAGAGATCTCCTGATGTGGCTCAACTTCCCATACCATATGCCATGGCCAAACCCAACTCAGTTTATCTCCCCCCAGAGTAACCACTATCTTGACTTGCATTCTAATCATTGCCCTGCTTTTCTTTTCGTAAACACAGTAGCTTATTTCCCCTAGTTTTTATTTTTAACTTTTATAAGCAGTACCCTGTTATCTGTCTTCTTTTCCTCCAGGTTACGCATTTGAGATTCATTCATGGTGTTGCCCTTACCCGTAATTCTACTGGGGATGGACATTAGCTTATTTCCAGGTTTCAGTATGCACAACGCTTCTATAAATGTTTTTGTGTCTCTCTCCAAATGCGCACGTTGTATATATACTTTAGGAAGGGAATTACAGGTCATCAGTGAACTGTGGGAGAAAATGCCGGTTTTCTAAGATGATTATACCAATTTAACTTCCAATAGCAGGGTATACAGTTCCTGTTGCTCCAAATCTTTGCCGAGTCTTAGTATTTTCAGTCTTGCTAAGTAAATTTTAGCTATTTTGGTGGCTGCTTAGTGAAATGTGGATGTGACTTTATTTTGTACTACTTTGAATATTAATGATATTCAGAATCTTCAGATGCTTATTGGCTTTTTGTGTGGCTTTTTTGTGTGAAGTCTTTATTGGAGTCACATTCTAATTTTCCTACTGGTCTATCTGCCCTATTGATCTGAAAGTATTTCTTATAGATCCTAGATTCTGTGTTTTCATTAGTCATTTGTATCACCAATATGCAGAGGCAATCCTATTCACTCTGATTTGGTAATTAGAAGTTGTTGATTTTTGCTTGATCAAATTCACCAGTCTTTCCCTTTACAGTTAATACTGTTTCAAGTCCTACTTTAAAATGTCTTTCTCTATTACAAACTCATGAAGGTGCTCTCTATATGATCTAATGAAAGATTTTTTTATTTGTTTATTTCATGGTTTTATTCATTAGTGTAGTCTACATAGAATTTATTTTTATTATAAGGTGAGGTTGGGGTTAATTTTCTTTTCATTTTTCTTTTTCTTTTTTTTTATATGAATATTCAGTTATCTTGGTAGCATTTGCTGAAAACATTCTTTCTACAAGATTCTAGAGAACTACCTTCATTATAAATCAAGTCTATCTCTGGGATACATACGTGTATGTAAAATAAAAGTAGCATGAAATTATGAAAAACCATAATTTGTTTTTTCAGTCTTCTATTGATGAACATTTAGATTTTTTCCATTCCTTTAAGGTTACAAACAATAGTGAACCTTCTTTTACATATATTTTATGGCATGTATGTTGTGTAATTATACTTTCATTGGGCAAAAATTTAATACCATATGTTAACTAAATAGCAATGGCCATCATTTTGTACTATTTTCATTTGTGCAAGGAGTTCTATAGTTTCATAGAAGTTAATTTTTCTATAGTAAACCAAACGTCTTTAAAGGTCTCTCATGGGCTAGGCACAGTGGCTCACACCTGTAATCCTAGCACTTTGGGAGGCCGAGGCAGGTGGATTACCTGAGCTAAAGAGTTACAGACCAGCCTGAGCCAGAAGGAGACCCTGTTCCTAAAAATAGCTGGGTGTTGTGGCAGGTGCCTGTAGTCCCAGCTACTTGGGAGGCTGAGGCAAGAAAATAGTTTAAGCCCAAGAGTTTGAAGTTGCTGTGAGCTGTGACATCTCAGTACTCTACTGAGGATGACAAAGTGAAACTCTGTCTCAAACAAACAAACAAAAAACAAACAGCTCACTCACGCACAAAGAGGGAAAAAATTAAAAGTGTGTCTAACTATTAGAAGTTGCCTGCACATTACTTGGCTTTAAGAGACTATATTACACACAGCACCACAGAACTAAAAGTTATCAAGACACTCTTAATGGCCTAGTGCTACATGACTAAAAGCACGATCTGTGGACCATCAACATCATGCAAACGTCTGGACCATGCTGTAGATACAGAGTCTCCAGCTTTACATTAGCCCACTGGATTAGAATCTGCTTTTAACAACATCTCCTAATGCATATCAAATTTGAAGGCAATGTTTTAGTATACCCATGTGATGTAAAACAAAATGGAAGTTAATAACTCATTTTTTTCCTAATGAGGACATGCTCTGTGAATTTCCGTGATATGCGTGGATCTATATAAATAGAGAATTGGGACTGCATTGGAAGAGGGAAAGTTTGAGTGACTTCTCCAAGATCACAATGCTTCCAAGCTTGGTGGTATTGCCATAAAGCATGTTGCTTTTTGACTCTGATAATATTGACGAGAAGAGGAATATCCAAAAACTGTAAAATCAATTCCATTACCCAAATGGAGCTTTGAGAAAGTATGAATAAACTAAATTCAAACTTGACCCATTTTCTATTTCACAGTGGTTGATGTGGACACAAAAAATGTTAGCTGAAATTTACATGTTATTTTTTCCCCTTTTCCTACTTACGGGTAGGAAATTACCAAAAGTAGGAGGTTCCTCCCAAAAGTCAAACACAACTAACAATATGTGCTAAACTTGAATCAATGGGAATTGGCTTCCGATGTGTGTGTAGACTCTCTTTTCCTGCTTCCACGTTCTGACCCTGCTCTTCCCATGTAATTATCTGTGAATTTTGATAGGTGCTAGGTCTGTGGACGCTCAGAGGCAAGAGAATTTAGACATAGAAGTGTTTCATCCCACTCAGCACAGCTTGAATCTGCTACCTGCTGGAGGGAGTCACAGATGGCCAGAAAGGAGCTCTTGACAGGAATTGAGAATCTCATTCAAATTCATGTCTGAGCAAACCCGAGGCTGCTTCATAGCTACCTATCATCAGAATGTCTCTTGTGGTGTATGAGGCCCTGGGGTCTTAGGATGCCCAGGAGCAGGGGAGAGTGTAAGGGAGGTCTGGCACAAGCAGTAAGAAGGAGCTAGAGGATGTATGAGCAAATCTATTTCTTCTTCTCTCTCTCTTTTTTATTGCACTCCCAGTTGCCAGGATCTTCAGATGGAGATTTCCATTCTACAGGAGCAGATCTCCCACCTGCAGCTTGTGATCCACTCCCAGCATCAGAGCCTGCGCAGTGTCATCCAGGAGGTCAGAGCAATCAAGTGTGTTTCTCTGGTAGATGGCACGTTTACAGCATGAAGCCCAAACGTTAGAGACTTGTCTGGACTTCAGAAGCAATGAGATTTTTCTCCCCACTGCGTATCTTTTTTGTTTCTCAAGCAACATAGCTCTGTTTTCAATGCTCCCTGTTGTCTGTAACGCCGGCACCTGTTCTCAGCGAAGATGCTTAACTGGTTTTTAAAAAAAGTGTCAGTGATTTTTTAAAAAATTGCTCAGAACCAGATTATGTTCCGTGCTCTTTAGAAGATTTTATAGATCAGGAGATTCGACCTTTTTTTGAGCAACAAATGATCTGTTTTTATAACCTCATTAACAGTAAATTTATTTAGGAGATGTTTTAGGGTGAGGTATAGTCTGGCTTTTCTTCTCTGGGAATATCCTGGCAAGTGAAAAAAGAAGAGGTAATTGTGGGAACAGCCGGGTAAATCAGTATTTAAGATCTACTTCAAGATAAGTATTGATCTCATATTGGGAGTGGCTTTAAACTCAGAATCAGACTTCTATTGTATTTGGGGGTCTTACATATTCTCATTTTACAGATGAAAAACCTGAGTCCCAGAGTAGGTTGGCGGCAGAGCTGGTGGGGACACAGTTGGTCTTAGAATCTATAGGGGCCCTCTCTTCCTGCTCCTTTTTGCATCTCATTACCCACCTCCCAAGTCCACGCTGCTTCCCAGCAAAACAGGCTGATCCTGCTGCTGGTGGGTGGGATCTCTGCCTCAGAGGGCCTCTGCATACCAGGCGGTGGCCTTCTATCACGTCCACCAGCCTCTATATTGTCAGGATGAGAGAACAAGTTGCCAAGTCACAGAAGGCCGGCCAGGGCACCCGCCTGCTGAATTTGTTTTCAACAGGTTATGCAAAGATTCCCGTGTCTAATGGCACCATCTGAGGCCTGCATCCCAGGTGCCAGTTTGGCCTGCTCCTTTCTGTAGCCCACTGAGTCTGCTAATGCTTTGGGATCTTTTTTTCATGTGAGGAACATCATTTGACTTCAGAAATCTGTATGATTTCTGACTTACATAACCATTCCCTGTGGTCTGACAAAAAGTTTCCAATTGTGTTTTCTAATTCTTAGATGGAAGGATTAAAAAATAATTTGAAAGAACAAGATAAAAGAATTGAAAATCTCAAAGAAAAAGTTAACGTCCTCGAAGCACAGGTAAGGAGAAATCTGTTCTACATTTTAGGGTGAATGTACATGTTTAACTGTGTGCGTGAGAGTATGGGTGAGCCTGTGTGTGACTGTGTGAGTGTGCCTGTGTGCGATGGTGTGTTATGTGACCCTGCAAATCTGTCTGCCTGTGCCTGGGCATATGGGTCTGTGTATGTAACTGTGTCCAAGTATACGTACACGCGTCTCTGTGTAGGTCCAAGTGTCTTTTTGTGAGTAGGTGTATGCATACGAAATTGCAGCTGGGGAGGGAAGTATTTACAATAATTGTTCAATTATTATTGATTATTTTTAAAGTTTTATTAATTATTAATAGTATTAACATTAAATATTAAGGAAATATTATTAAATAATTGTTAAAAATTCAACATTTTCCGGAACACTTGCTGTGTTGGAGAGATGGTTGATAACGTCTCTCAACATGGACTTGAATTAGAAGCTTGGTCAAGGCCACTCTTGTGTCAGTTCTGCTCTGGCCGATGGTCAGGCTTCCTGTCTCCTGCCTTTGTTCCCAGGCTCTTTCCTGGCCTGGGGCGTCCCTCTTCCTCTTCTTTCTTTTTTTTTTTTTTTTTGTGATTTTTGGCCGGGGCTGGGTTTGAACCCGCCACCTCCGGCATATGGGACCGGCGCCCTACTCCTTGAGCCACAGGCGCCGCCCTTCCTCTTCTTTCTTTATCCCTCATGCCTTCCAGGCTTTGCCTCCGGGCTGCCCACTTCCAGAAGCCTGTTGCGATGGTCTTGCTTCTCGGTGTTTTAAGACTTCATGTCACACGTTCAGTTTGCCGAGATAAGACACACTTTTCTTCCTGCTCACTCACTCCCCTTCTCCTCTCCGGGCTTTCCCCTCACCAGGATACCCAGACGGCGCCCTGTCACCCCAGCCATGGCCATGGTTCTTTCTGCTTTCCCCAACGGAAGATAAAAACACCATGACATAAAGAGGTGGTATATATTTTTATTTATTTATTTTTTAAGACAGAGTCTCACTGGGTCCCCTTGGGTAGAGTGCCATGGCGTCACAGTTCACAGAAACCTCAAACTCTTGAGCTCAAGCAATCCTTTTGTCTCAGCCTCCTCAGCAGCTGGTGCTACAGGGGCCCACCACATGCCCAGCTATTTTTAGAGATGGGGTCTTGTTCTTGCTCAGGCTGGTCTCAAACCTCAGGCAATCCACCTGCCTCTGCCTCCCAGAGTGCTGGGAGGGGGCATGAGCCACTGCACTCGGCATGTATTTATGTCTTCATTTTCATAGCTTTGTTCCAATTTCTGCTTTCCAGAGGGCCACTGTTCTTTTTTGATTCTGGAGGACAGAGAGCTCAGGGAGCCCCACTCTCTCCTCAGGTGCTCATCCACTCTGGGTGGCTCACAGCTCTGTCAGCTGAAAATGCAGCAATTGTAGAAAAATTGGTTCAAAACTGGTGATCACTTGAGTGCCCAGTAATGCCCTGAGATCACACTGGAGCCTCTTTCTCTTAAGAATGTTCTTCAAAAGCTTTTCTTCACAGCCTTTCTTATTTAGTGGCACTTTGGCAAATGTTACTGGATGAAATATTTTTATTACATTACTATATATAAAAATACATGTTACATATATTTCTTATATTCTTTTTTCCATAACTAATGCACATTCTTTAACTCCACATAACTTAATTAACAAATAGAATAAGAAAATCACTCATACAATTGCCGTCCATGGTTACCAGCAACGTAGCTGTGTGTTTCTGTATTTCTGTAGAAATCCGTGCCTGCTGATACCTGTGTGTACATATTAAAGACCGAGAATATATATATGGCATCACACTATACCTATCATATTGTAATTTTTTTTTGTTTTTGAGACAGAGTCTCATTATGTCACCCTCGTTAGAGTGCCATAGTGTCACAGATCACAGCAACCTCAAATTCTTGGGCTTAAGTGATTCTCTTGCCTCAGCCTCCCAAGTAGCTGGGACTACAGGTGCCTGCCACAATGCCTATTTTTTTTGTTAATAGTTGTCATTGTTGTTTAGCAGGCCCGCGCCATGTTCGAACTTGCCAGCCCTGGTATATGTGGCCGGCACCCTAACCAGTGAGCTACGGGAGCTGAGTCTGTAATTTTTTTCTTTTTTTTATTGTTTGCAATTCATTGAGGGTGCAAATAATTGTTACGCTGATTACATTTGTTAGGTAAAATCCCTCTTAACAATTGTGTTCCACCCCCAAGAGGTGTGCCATACACTGTGACCCCCATCCCCTCCCTCTTCCCTCCTCCCCTCTCCCCCATTCCCCTACCCCCTACATTGTGTTATTAGATAATCTACTGCCTTCATATTAGGATTGAGTACATTGGAGTCTTGCTTCTCCATTCTTGTGATAGTTTACTAAGAAGAATATATTTCACCTGTATCCAGGTTAATACAAAAAATTTAAAATCTCCATCTCTTTTAGTGGCTGAATAGTATTCCACAGTATACATGTACCACAGCTTGTGTTTTTTTTTTTTTTTTTTGTAGAGACAGAGTCTCACCTTATCGCCCTCGGTAGAGTGCCGTGGCGTCACACAGCTCACAGCAGCCTCCAAATCCTTGGGCTTAGGCGATTCTCTTGACTCAGCCTCCCAAGTAGCTGGGACTACAGGCGCCCGCCACAACGCCCGGCTATTTTTTTTTGTTGTTGTTGCAGTTCGGCCGGGGCTGGGTTTGAACCCGCCACCCTCGGCATATGGGGCCGGCGCCCTACCCGCTGAGCCACAGGCGCCGCCCACCACAGCTTGTTAATTCATTCCTGGGTTGGAAGACATTTAGGTTGTTTCCACAATTTGGCGATTATAAATTGAGCTGTGATACACAGTCTAGTGCAAATATCCTTATGAGAAAAGGATTTTTTTTCTTCTGGGTAGATACCTAGTAATGGGATTGCAGGATCAAATGGGAGGTCTAATTTGAGAAGTCCCCATACTTCCTTCCAAAAAGGTTGTATTAGTTTGCAGTTCCACTGGCAGAAGTTCCATGGAGAGAAGTTCCCTTCTTTCCATATCCACACCAGCATCTGTAGCTTTGAGACTTTGTGATGTGGGCCATTCTGTCTAGGGTTAGGTGAGATCTCAGGGTGCTTTTGATTTGCATTTTTCTGATGGTTAAGGATGATGAGCATTTTTTCATATGTTTGTTAGCCATTTGTCTGTGTTCTTTAGAGAAGGTTCTATTTGTGCGTCTTGCCCAATGATATATGGAATTGTTTCTGGTTGATTAATTTGAATTCTCTGTAGACCCTAGTTATCAAGCTTTTGTCCGATTCATAACATGCAAATATCTTTTTCTATTCTGAATCATATTGTACTGTTTTAAACTTTCATTTCGTTTATTTGCTCACATCACTAATTGTGTAAATAGTTCCACAAGTATTTATTAAGTGGCTGCTATGATATAAGCAGTAAATTCAGGAAAACAATGTTGGACAAAATACACATGAGTGAGCTCTGCACTCTGGGATTTACTGGCCAGTGAGTGAATTTAAAATGCCCATTTATTCTAGATGAAATTCTTATTGAATCTGTTCCAATGGCGTATCTGTTGGTTTGGCTCTCAACCTTACTGCTTTAATTATTGTACATCTTTAATACATTTTAATTGGAGGGGTTGTTTTAGAGCTGGCATCATTCTCAGACCTTTCACTTCATTATGGTTCTGGGCTCTGGTCAGACCTATTTATGTGCCAACTCTCATCACAGAGCCCAGGTATTGATGGTGCTACGGCGTCTAATTCAATTTAATGTTCTTTTTTAGTTCTGTCTGTTTATTTATATCATCCCCAAAGCAGATTTTTATGTTCTAAATAAACTGGCAACTTCATTCAGATTCTATACATTAGCCAGTTGGCCTTTTGGTCCAATAGTTAGACAAGAAAAATGTATTTTTTTTCCCATTGTACTCTGTCTAGAGAACAAAATTCAGCAGATAATCACTGACTGGCCACTCAGAGTGGAATGACCCAGGAGCAGATTTCTGTTCCCTCCTGAAACAGACGCTCCCCATGATGTGACAGCCCCACTCAGGGTCTTAGATTTCCTGTATGTAGCTCAACCCAAGCCACTGTTTTCTAACATTTTCTTTTATAAAAAGGGCTTCAAATAATAGCAGTACCTGATGTGCATCTTCACGCTCTCAAAATTTATTGTCTTAAGTAGATAAAGCTTTTCCTTCAGAGAAGTGGATGTTGCTATTGTCCATTTGAGCTTTAAAAAGTCCAAGCTTCACTAATTTATTTATTCAGCAAATTCTTTTTGTGTTATCAGTGATGTGCTAGGAAGTGTGTTTGGTGTATGGACAAGACAGATGGTCACTGACCTCATCTTCTTACACTTTAATTGACAATAGAGAAAATAAACAAGTAAGTATACAACCTAACCAGTACTCAGAGAAAGAATGGAACAATGTGAGAAGTTATAGAGTACTGGGGGTCCAGGAGGGCATCTCTGAGCAGGTGATTTTAACCAGGTGTCCAAATATAGAGAGTGGGTTGGGTGCTGTGGCTCATGCCTATAATCCCAGCAGTTTGAAAAGCCGAGGTGGGTAGATTCCCTGAGGCCAGGAGTTCAAGACTAGACTCTCATCTCTACAAAAAGTAATTAAAAAAAAAAAATTAGCCAGACTTTAAAGTTACAGTGAGCTATGGTTGTTGTACTGCCATCCAGTCTAAGTTTCAGAGTGCCACCATGTCGCTCTCTCTCTCTATATATATAATAAATATGTTATATATATAATAAATAATTTATTATTATATATAATCTATATATAATAATTCATATAAATTATATAATAATTTATAATATATAAATTATAAATTATATAATTTTTATTATATATAATATAATATTTATTATATATAATATATTATATATAGATAATATAATATATATAAATTTTATATAATAATTTATTATATATAATTATTATTATTATATATTATATATTATATATAATAATTATTATTTTATATAATTATATATTATATATAATAATAATTATTATTAATTATATATTATATATAATAATTATTATTATATATAATTATATATTATATATAATAATTATTATTATTATTATTTTTTTTTTTTGTAGAGACAGAGTCTCACTTTATGGCCCTCGGTAGAGTGCCATGGCATCACACAGCTCACAGCAACCTCCAACTCCTGGGCTTAAGCGATTCTCTTGCCTCCCGAGTAGCTGGGACTACAGGCGCCCGCCACAACGCCCAGCTATTTTTTGGTTGCAGTTTGGCTGGGGCTGGGTTTGAACCCGCCACCCTCAGTATATGGGGCCGGCGCCTTACCAACTGAGCCACAGGCGCCGCCCTATAATAATTATTATTATTATATAATTATATATTATAATAATAATTATTATTATTATATAATTATATATAATTTTATCTATATATAATAATTTATTGTATATATAATATATTATATATAATAAACAAAATACGCTGGGTGTTTGAGCCATAGTGATTCAATTTCTAGTCCATCCCTAGTGACTACTTTAATATAAAGCTCTTAAACTAGGATAATATATGCAGGGGTGTAGTATCTTGCCCCCCAAATGGAAGGTCATTGCCTATTTTGGAATTCACGAAATAACAGAATGGACTGATTCAGTTTGTAAAAAATGGTCACCAGAGTATAAACAACCTTTGAAACACATCACCTTTCTAAACCGTACAGACAGAATCTGTTTTTCATTCAGGCTAAAACCATTTGTCTCTTTTTAGGCATGCTACTTGCTTCATTTTGTTTAATCCTCAAGGCTACTCTGGCAGCAAGTTATTATTTACTATACTTTGCAAGTGTTAAAACTGATATGCACAGAAGTTAAGAAACTTGTTCAAAATCACCTGGCTAGCAGGTGGCAGAACCTGAGTTTGACTCTGCTGGACTTTGAAATATATGCCTCCCTCTGATATGTGCTTATCTGGATGAGTATGAGTATGAGTGTGTGTAGGTGTATATATGTGTAAATGTGTGTGTGTGAAATGTGTATGTTTCATACACTGGTAATGCTATGTCTATTTAAAAATGCATAGTTATTGAATTTGTGTGATCATTTATATTTATTGTAGTCATTCAATATTTTCTATTTTCCTTCTAGATTCCAACTTATAGACACGAATACTTTTTGTACTAATGTTCTTTTTTATTCTGGCAATTTTCTTTCCTCCCTATGGAGGATAAAACGTACTCATATAATTCTACCTGGCTTTTTAAAACCTTTAATGTTGTAAAGGCTCTTTTAAATAACACCAAATCATTTCTGCTGAAATCTACCAAAATTGTTGACTTTCTTCTCCTTTTGCATAGCTTTTATATCTTAATTCGCATTGCTAACATTCTTCTTATATTTGATGTATTTCTGGTTCTTCAATAATGATCTGCTTGCATGGAAATGCATCTCAAGAAATTACTCCTTTTTCTAAACTTTGAAGACTATCCTATTTTATGTAATCAACATCATCTTGAAAATTTAATTTTTAGAGTGTGTTACCAAAAGATTAAGTTTGTAAAATCTTGCGTTTTTGGATACTGTGGCTGTAAACCATGCTTGCAGAAAATCATAATAATGGCAGAGCTATTCTGGCCAGTGATTTTTAGTTCTGTAGACTGATGATGTAATGAAACTCATGCACAGGCTGTTCTAGTTAAAGGAAAACCAGAAAAACCTATCCATCAAGAATAAATACTTAAATCTGGTAGATAAAACAAATCAGCATGGAAGTGCAAATAAAGATAGTATAACCTAATAGTGCTTATGCATTTTTATTGCTTGGTACTCAACAACTTGGGACACTAGGAGTTTAATCTGGAAAAGATTCAAATAGCTTGTACATAATTGTCCAGTTATAGAATATTTTTATTCCAATGGTGGTTGTCACAAGATAATGTGTTTCAAATTGTACTGTACCGTTTTTCAAAATTACTGTATGGAGGGGACTTTTCCTGACCACATACTTAGCCTGCGATATGTGCCTGGACTTGTTGGGAGTGTATATCAGATTTATCTTCAGTATATGAGGAAATCTTTATCATCTATTTATCAAATCAAAATACCATTTCCAGGGTGTAACTTTAGTGCCTAAAGTTGAAACAGTATAGTGAAATGATTAACCTGTCTGAAGATGTTGGCTTCATCTTTTATTTTTTATTCAGTGTAAATGCTGGGAGCTAAGAAGGGGCCATAGAATCAGTGGCAGACTCCAAACTATCAGATGGAATCTTAGAAAAATACCTTTTAAGCTTTAATTACATGACTCTCTAAGTCAGCGGTTTTCGACCTGTGGGTCGTGACCCACAGGAACTGTATTAAAGGCCTGCGACATTAGGAAGGTTGAGAACCACTGATCTAAGTCCTTAGTGTCCTGAATGACATGGAGCTGGTGTTTTGCAGTTTGTCACCCGCCATCATTATACATAGCTTCCTTCTGGTCCCATACTATTGTTACAGTATACCCTTTGCTTACCCTTTGGCCTGGGTTTCAAGACTTCTGGCCTCAGTGTAGCAAACTGGGAACTTGGCCTTGGATATGATTGGTCCAGGTTTGTGAAGTGAAATCACTCTCTTGGCTGTGTTGTAGAGAAGGCACTGGCTCTGGACACAACCTGCCCCTGAGCTCTGCCATGAATAGGATGTTGGGTGGTTGAAATCTTTGAACCTCAATTTTTAGATATACAAATGGAACTTGGACTAGAAAACCACGACTAACTGCCTTTAATTCTTCAAATCTGTGCCAAGGACTGAGCTGAGCACTTTATATATTTTTTTATCTCATTTCAAAACCGATTATACAGACAAAGAAATTAGGCACAGAGGAGTTAAGTAATCTAAATGAGGTTACACAGCTAGTAAAGGGCTGGGCTATGATTTGAATCTGAGAGCTGAGACTCTTAACTCTTTTCTTAACTGTTATACTCTCTCCCAGAACTATGAGAGTGCTTTCAGATTAAAATAGTGTGATCATATGGTATGTGCTTCTTCTAACAGTCTAGACAAGATAGGCAGGATGTGTATCATTTATCACTAACACAGAGATAAAGAAATTAAGTCTTCAGTGAGAAAATTGAGGCTATAGAGTACAGTAGAGAACAAATGGGGCCTATTTTCATGGGGTTTATAATTAAGAGATTACAAAAGGACAGATGTGTGATGAATATTGTGGGTATCTTTGACAAGGTTCTTTAATAAAGTTTTTACATGAAGTTCTTTTCATCCATCTATATTAAAAAAAACTGTAAAATCAAACATAGATCCTTCAGCTGTTGAATTTCAGATGCTAAATGAGAATACGATATTTTAATCCCTTCGTAAATTATGCATTTTTCAGAGATATTATCTGATGACTTTCCAGTGGCTGTTTTCTGTGTTCTAACAGAATGACTGTGACATAAACTTCCTGCCAAGGGGAGAGGCAGGTGACGGGTCGACCAGAAACACTGAAAATGTAGCTTACGAACACGCTAGCTATCTGGCGTCTGCACTTGTTTGCTTTCTTTCTTTTTTTTTTTTTTTTTCAATTTTAGAATAAAGAACTAAAAACCAAGGTGGCACTTTGGTCTGAAGCTCCAAGGACAAAAGTATCTACAGCTGTCTCTACAAGGTAAAGTCTTCCTCTCCCCCTACCCCATCTTCACAGCCTCTGCTGAACATGTTTCACATTCAACCCACTTGAGAAAGTTTCCAATCTGTTAGGACTTATGTAATCATTTGTTTACTGTCTGTCTCCCTGTTCCTATTCAGAACTGTAATAATCTTGCTCATTCTTGAGTCCTCAGTGCCTAACATATAAATACTAAATAAACTAATTAATTCAGATTTTTTGCCTCTTACGTCCTATCTCGACTTGAATGCTTTCCCCAGACATGACATCTCCCCTAATGTCTTTCTTCCTCTGTCATTCATATGTCTTATGCCATTGATAAGCATTTTAATTATGAATTGTTAGTATTTATTAAAATTACCATGACTTTATCTCTCAAATCTAATAAGTTATAAATATCACTAGAGCAGGAATAGTTCTTTGTATTCTTTTTCTTGCATTATGAAGGACAAGTACCTTCAACAATGACCTACAAATTTCAAGCCATGATAATGATTCCCAATCAAAATGCAGGTTGAAACTATGTAAATAATTTTTTTAATGTTTAAAATTTCTTTTGTTGTTGACAGACTCTGAATCTGAATATAGGCTCAAATCTCATTTCCATAAGCTCTAGGAAATTATCACTTAAAAGAAAACATAGTCTGTATTTGCATATATCATTTTAAAAAGTAATTTGAAATTTCCTGTTCCAACAGCTTTTGAATTTCCCAACCTAACCCCTTTAGGGCAGAATCTCACTTTCTGAAACTTCACCACAGGGTCTGGGGTGGAAAATCAGACCCACTGCGATTAGCATCAGCCTAGGAATTCAGGCAGACTCATCTTTCTCTTTAAAACTCCCTGAAACAGTGTTTCACTTTGCTAATGATGTACGTAATTAGAGACTAGAGATGAAACCATTATGAATCAAATCCTCTAAAATCTTTGGGCCTCCAGATGCTAAGTTATCAACTTTTTGGCCACTAGCCCTGCAATTCCTAAAAAAAGAAAAGAAATGAAGCCTCAGAGGCATTTAAGGAATCGAAATGCCCACGTTCAGAAGTGGAAAAGAAGTAGAGTCACTTCATGGCGGGGAAGAGGTGAAGGGTTTGGAATAAGAGGGCCAGCACGACTTCCGAAGGGAAGGAAGGAAGACCAATTTTTATTCCATCATCCAGATACTGTTCCTTTGGTGTGGTGAAGTGTCTGGCCAGCCCCAGCTGCCTTGACCCTGGAGGAAGAGGCTAAGTGGGGTAGAGGAAACCATAGCTGGTATCTCCATGTTGTGACTGCCCAAATCTAATGCTGAGCTCTGACTGGCCCAGAGGGGATATGCTGGGGAGAATTGGCTACCTTGGTCAATTTTTTAGCTGCAGTTATTAATTAGTATTCAATTAACTAATAGTTAAAAAGTCTACTGTCTTAAAGCCTTTTCTTCTCCCTGTGACTTGGGAAAGATCAAATGGGAGAAATTTCCTAATTGAAATGGTGAAACTGTACTAAATATCCCCTTTGTTTTCTGATTTTTGATAGAGGTTCCAGTGTTAATTGTAGAAAGATAGGTTTCACATTAGCAAATTTTGGCTACTTCAAGAATGTAAGTGGTAGTTTGGTCTGATAAAACTGGATTCGCCAGTGTATAATGGAATTATAACTCTAGGGAGAGATTGTTGGCTGTTAAGACCAAGATGAAAATTGTGTAGGTGTAAAATTTAATCTTGGCAATTCTCTTAAATCATCAATAAAACATGGTTCGATGCTATCTCTCAGTAAGTACAAATACTTTTTTTTTTCCTTGAGCAATAGAATATTCGGATGTTTCGTGAGACGAACACCAGAAGAACAGGTTTGCTTGAGATTAAGGGCCATGTTGTTAAATAACAATAATAAAACACACATCTACACGCATTTGTGCATGCCTATATGTGTCTGCGTGTACACACAGACACACATTTATAAACACGTGTGTGCTTTGAAATACTAGAATCACTTGGTAAGAAAAGAAGTTTAGGCTATGAGAAACTCAGAGGGCTAAAGCTGCCAGAGGGAACAGCGTTGGCCTGTGTTTCTTCATCTCCACCGACTGGTACCTGTCTTTGCGAAGTGGAATAGCAGACCCCGGCTCTGCCTCTCCCACCTCCCACTGCTTCACTCTCGTCCTATATGACATCTGGCTGAATTTGCCCATGTCAGAGGCTTTCCCAGTGTCATACTGCTGCGTCTCATGGGGAATTGGTCAGAATAGAGCCATTAACGGCCATCTCTTTCTTAGAACAAAGCCACGAGTTCAGATTTGGTGGTATTGTGATAGTAGAATATGGTGGTCCAGCCATGATCAGTGGAGTTTAACAGGCTCCTTTTTGATAACTGTCTTTTCTACAGTGAATTGAAGACTGAAGACATCTCTCCATACCTGATGTTGATTAGACTACGAAAATGAACCGGCTGGCTGAAGATCCTATGATAAAGACTATGTGGCTCTAATTTAGTCCTTGAAGCTCAGCCCTGACTTCCTCATATTTAAACAGAATTTATTATATATAAGTAGTTTTGCAGGAAGATGGCCTTCCAAAAGGTCAGACAAATACATATTTAAGGGAAAAACTCTTTCTTCAAAACTTACCAAATAAGTGTAGAAACCAAGCAGTTTCCCACGATGGAAGAGATTCTGCTTTACATTTTTAAAAAATCTGAGTTTCGTTTTCAGACTTTGGCTAAAGGGACTGTTTTAAGGTTGTCAACTCTAAACTTTAGACAGTAGTTTTTAGGCATACAATTGGAAGAATAGAGTGTCTGTATGAACAAGCACTAAATTTTAAAATTGACCTTTGGATAATAAGAAAGATCTTACAACATAAAACCCTCTGCAGATCCATCGTTAGTGGGAGAGGTACCTCCTACTGAAACATGGCAGGAGGAGCAGATTCTTTTTAATTAATTGTTCAACCCATGGTCTTCTCCAGTTAAGCACTGTGGTAGCTGCCTGATGGCACCATAGAAAGCTACTGGTTTTCAATTGCTCTGGGATTAAAAATTGGTTGTTGATGGTAACCTAGACACAAAGCATCCAGGGATGCTCACTGTGCACTCTGCCTTTGTGACTTTCTTCTTGATATTAATATCGCCTAATTAAAATACTTGGGGAAAGAGTAGAATATAATGCTGTTAGCACACACCTCTATAAAAATGTATATATTACAGGTTCAACAAAATTGGCTATTGTCTGCAGCCAGGAAGAATCTGAATTCATGAAATGCAATGACATGTCTAGTGTTCTTGTGTGAGTGTGCTGAAATTTCAAGACACACCTTCCTTATAGGTGGAGTTTGTGGTTGCTGTGAGTAAAAGCAAACTCTGACTTGCAGAAATGCAAATGTACTGATACTCAGGAAAGCAGAACACACTTCCGTTAAATGAATGATGAGAGACCTCAGTCATCCTAAAGAGTGAATTCCCTTCAGGCCGTTGTTTTTCCTCTATGATGTATAACTTTAAACATTTTCTCAGGAAAAGTGCTTCAAGCCTTTCGACGAGGAATGTGGAATATCAGTGTTTTTTATAAAATGTTTGAAGGTATGTAAACATGAGCTGAAGTGATGTATTTATAAATTCATCCAAGTACTGTAACCTTTGAAATGTTGCGTAATTCTGTGTGTGTGTTTTATGTCTCCTAGTGTCTTTGGAAACATTTTTATTGCTTGCTAATTTTGCAGGTATAGTTAACTATTCATTTTTGTTATCACCATGCCAGGAACAATTCTGTGTTACTTGTATACATTCCTTTTGTATGTTCCCAAACCCTCGGAAGCAGGTCATATTATTATTCCTACTTCCCCGAGGAAGATACTGAAGATGGTTAAGTCATTTGCCCAGCTGCTAACTGTGGAGCAGAGATTTGAACCTTTGACTTGGCCATTGATGTTTATTCTACCTGCTCACTTGGTGGTCTGAAATATTTCCCAGCAATACAATTGCCTCTCTTTTTGCTACTTTAACAAACACACAGCTTCTTTGGTAGCTATCTGCATGATCCTGTGGATAACAGTCAGAAATAACACTGGGCGGCGCCTGTAGCTCAAGGAGTTGGGCGCCGGCCCCATATGCTGGAGGTGGCCGGATCAAACCCAGCCCCGGCCAAAAACCACAAAAAAAAAAAAAAAAAAGAAATAACACTTACTGATAAAAGTCACTATTTTGCTGAAATTAGTTGGCCTTTCATCTGTTGGACTATCACCAGGAAAACTCAGCTCTCACACAAACCTTCCTGCTAAAAAATCTGATCTGCTTATTTCACACTTATTTGTCATGACTTTATGCCACAGTGAAGAATTTCTTTGTAATACAGTTGTAGGGAAATAGGGATAAGGAATCCGACTTCAAGAATTTGCAGTGTAGAAAGAGAATCCACCTGTCACTTGGAGACCAATCAGGCTCTTCTTGTACCTCAATCATTGTGCCATTTGGTAATACATTTGAGATTTTGGAATGGTCTCATTTAAAGGAACTAACGACAACCTTGATGATTTCCATTCAAATAGGTATTCCAAAGTCAAAAATGGGATGATGCGGCAGGATTTTCTTTTGGTTTCGCTATGCTCATTTTTGAACAGAAGTACAATTGGACCTAGTACAGCCAGGCTCACTGTGGAGCGGGCTTTGGATTTTCTGAGAATAAGCAGTTTCAGTAGCCAAAAATGATCTGAGCTCTTCAGATACAAATGTATCTTTATAGTACCATCAGCCATATCATTTGTTTTTTATATATGTATTATTTCTTATATCCTCATTGTCTTGGCTTTTATCATCTGAAATGTTTTTTCAATAAACATTTCTGCATGACAAAACAAAAGGTTACAATGGGGAATGAAATTTATTAGTCTAAATGTAGAACTATACAGGAACTGTAAGGAAAGAAACACTAGTTCAGCTGTATTCTAAATAATTGTACTTATCATTAAACTAATCAATATATTGGCTAAGAAAGTCTGAGGTGGGCCTTACGTTCATATATGAAGTTAGAAAATGAAAGCAAACTTGGTTCTACCTTGATTACATATATTTTAAGAAATGTCGAGACTAAACAATTGGTGTAATATATCTTTTGAATAATTGCATATAATATGCTTTACAATGAAGAAAATTGATCTTCTCTGTGGATTTTTTGTTTGTTTTTATTTCCCTTTACATTAAAATCATCATCCATAGGGTGGCGCCTGTGTCTCAGTGAGTAAGGCACCAGCCCCATATACCAAGGCTGACGGGTTGGAACCCAGCCCTGGCCAAACTGCAACAACAACAACTAAATAGCCAGGCATTGTGGTGAGTGCCTGTAGTCCCAGCTAATTGGTAGGCTGAAGCAAGAGAATTGCCTAAGCACAACAGCTGGAGGTTGCTGTGAGCTGTGACACCACGGCATTCTACCAAGTGTGACAAAGTGAGACTCTGTCTCTTAAAAAAAAAAAATCATCCATAAATTGATCACTTTTTATTTTGCTATTTGTGACAATAAAATCCATAATAAATGGATTCTTTTTATCAGTGAACAGATATTGAAATACATTCTTGAATTTTTCTGCTAATTTTCCCTGCATCCAAATTAACAGAGAAAAATATATATGTATATTAAGTTTTTATTCTAAATTAAAAAAACTAAGAGTTATAAAAATGAAAAGAACACATACTTCTCAAATTATTTCATATATTTCTTCATTTTGAAAATCTCCACATCTCCTCTGACCTGCAAATAAATACCAAATCCTCATCATATCAGAGTAGTTGGCCTATCCAGGCAGAACTGAACAGTCCTCCAACTAATACCGTAATCATTTCAGTTCCTTCCCTTTCTCCCTCCTTACTTCTCTTTCTTCCTTTTTTCTTCTTCCTCTTATTTTCAATGGAAAATATTAAGGATACAATAAAAATTTAAACAAACACATTTAATTGATTTATTACTAAAGTATATACTTGTGATGGGGTTCAGGACATACTACCCCAAAATATGGCATCTTGGCATTTGAGAAAACAGCAGAAGCAGGACGTTCCCGCTCACCTTCCCCTCTTCTCCACTGAAGCAGGTCATGAAACCTAGCAAGGATTTTTTTGACATTCCCCCGTCAGATGCTCATTTGAGAGGGGCCCTCCCTATACCCAGAGGAGAGGAGCATCCTTATCTCTGGAGACACAAGGACACAGAGAAGAATCTGAACAAACATTCTTTGCTATTTTCCTCCCAGTTTGTTACTATTAAATATTAATCACACCCCCTTTGTATAATCAGACTTCATTGTAACGATCCATGTCTTCATCAATTCAAGCATTTAAAAAAATGCACAAAGCCCAAATGCCCATCGACTCACGAATGGATTAATAAATTGTGGTATATTACACCATGGAATATTATGCAGCCTTAAAGAAAGATGGAGACTTTACCTCTTTCATGTTTACATGGATGGAGATGGAACATATTCTTCTCACTCAGCAAAGTATCTCAAGAATGGAAGAAAAAGTATCCAATGTACTCAGCCTACTACGAAACTAATTTATAGCTTTCATATGAAAGCTATAACCCAATGATAGCCCAAGAATATGGGGAAAGGGAGGGGATGGAGGGCAGAGGATGGGTGGAGAGGGTAATTGGTGGGACCACACCTATGGTGCATCTTACATCAGTACATGTGAAACTTACTAAATGTAGAATATAAATGTTTTAACAATAACTAAGAAAAAGCCAGAAAGGCTATGTTAACCAGTGTGATGAAAATATTTCAAATTGTATATAAAACCAGTGCATGGAGCCCCATGATTGTGTTAATGTACACAGCTATGATTTAATTTAAAAAATGTAAAAAAAAATGCACAGCATTATGCATTTCTTCAGGCCTTCATTTCCTTATGAAGGCTCCTGTGTTACATAAAACTTACATTGAATAAATTTGTGCTTTTCTCTTGTTGATCTGTCTTTTGTTATAGAGGTCTCAGCCATGAATCTAAGATGGGAGGGAGAGATATTACTTTTACACCTAGAAGAAGGACAGTTATTTCTTTTCCCTTATATTCAGATATACTTAAAGTTGTGGTAGAATTATGAAAAATTTGGATTTATCCTAGACAAGTAAGGTTGGTTTATCTTAGAAAGTTAGTATAATTTACCATAATGAAGGACAAGAATTATATGATCATTTTAATCAATGAAGTATATTTGACAAAATTCAGCAACTGTTAATAATAAAACTTTAACCAAGCTGGGAATCGTAGGAAATTCCATCATTCTGATAAAGAACACTTATAAAAAGCCCTTAGTTAAAATAAATAATGGTGAAAGTAATATTTTTCCCACTAATATTGGTATAAAGCAAATATGCCTCCTTCCACCACTTGTCTCAAACACGGTACTGCAGGTACTAGCCATTGGAATAGATCAAGAAAGAAAATGAAAAAGAAAGAAAAATGGCATATAGATTGAAAAGGAGAAAGTAAAACTGTCCATTTTCCTGCATTCATATAATTGTTGATATAAAGAACTCTAAAGAATCTATAAAACTACTATGTATTGTATAAGGGAGTAATTCATAAGCGTTCTCACCACACAGCTAAAATTCAAAAGACTGGCTATTACTGAGAATTTAGAACAACTGAACTTTACTACTGGTGGGAATGAAAATGTGGCATAAACAGTTTGGAAACAAGGTGTTTCTTAAAAAGTTAAATATATCTTTGCAATGTGAGCTAGCCATTCAATTCTTTGGGATGTTTTATTTTGTTTTGCTTTACCCCAGAAGGACAAAAACTTCTATCCACAGAAAAATTTGTACATGAGTTTTTATAGCACCTTTATCTGTAAGAGCAAAAATGAAAAACAAAACCAATGTTCATGAATAGATGGATAAACAAAGCGTGGTACACTGTACACTGGAATATAACTCAACAAAAAAGGGGATCAAACCACAAATATGTATGTACCACAGGAAATAAATCTCAAATCATTATGCTAAGTGAAAGAAGCCAGAAGAAAAAACAGGATACAGTCTGTAATATCAGAATTGTGGAGAGCAGATCAATTTAGTTGATCTTGAACAACATGGGTTTGAATTACATGGGTCCCCTTATATTCCATTTGTCAGCCTGAGCCACTCCTGAGACAGCAACCTCTTCTTCTGTCTACTCAAACTAAAAACAAGACCTATATCATGATCCACTTTCACTTTATGAGTAGTCAATACATTCTCTCTTTCTTATGATTTTCATAATCATATTTTCTTTTCTCTAGCTTATTTTATTGGAAGAATATAGTTTATAATATACATAACATGTAACATGTCTTGCTTGACTGGTTATGTCATCAGTTAGGCTCTGGCCAACAGTACCTTTTTAGTACTTTAGTTTTAGGTGAGTCAAAAGTCATACACAAGGGCGGTGCCTGTGGCTCAAAGGAGTAGGGCACTGGCCCCATACACCGGAGGTGGTGGGTTCAAACCCAGCCCCGGCCAAAAACTACTAAAAAAAAAAAAAAAGTCATACACAGATTTTAGACTTCATGGGACAGTGCTCCTACCCTAACCCTTGTATGGTTCAAAGGTCAACTGTATTTGCCTGAGGGTATGGGCAATGGGAGAGAGGGAGCAGGGAACCATCAGAACATATAGAAATGTTCGGTGTTTTCACAATGGTGATGCTTTCTTGGGTATATTCCATGATAAAAGTCATTAAATTGTGCAATGGATATTGCACACTGCATTTCACTGTGTGCCAAATAGCAAAAAAAAAAAAAAAAAGAACAAAATGTTAATCTGTAGTCCATTTACTCAGTTCAGTTTTCTGGTAGGGTTCATTCATTTCTTCTTTCAACAAATATGTATGTACTGAATGCTTGCTCTTTGCCAGGTATTGTTCTAGAAGGCAGGGCTTCAGCAGTGCAGTGGACAGCGGGGACAGGGTGGAGGAAGTGAGCCAGGAAGAAGAAAAGTCTCCATGCTTCATGGAAACATGTTCGAGTGAGCAGAAACAGGTAATAAAGTTGGAGATATCCATTGGACGGTGAAGAAAACACAGAGATGGGGAGTTTCTAGGGATGACAAGGCATGGTTGCAATTTTAAATCGGTTGACAATTTAAGAAATGTTAACTAAATATCGGTAATTTGAACGAGACCTGCCTCGGAGGGTGACATCCAAGCAAAGACAGGAAAAAAGTGGGGAAGTGATGCAGGAGGGCTGACCCCTGGTGGAAGGAGGGGAGGAGCGGAGGCTGCTGCTGCGCAGGCGCACAAGGCCTGAAGGCAGGGCAGGTGTGTGGGTGTCAGCGCATCCTGCCTGGTGAACCAGAGGAAGTCCCCGTGTCGTGCAAATCCTTTCCCATTCAGTGTATTCTTTCATGAATTTCCTTTGTGTAAATCATTCCTTTTATTTGATTCAATATGTTACCCTTCCAATTCTTGGAATTCTGGGGGGTTCTGTATCTCAGTCCCCTCTTAGTCTTTCCTTGCTATTCTAAGAAAGCCTCTTCTTTGGAAGAGGCAGTGAAAGGAAAACTGCTCTTCGGTGTTTAAATCAAGTGGTCTCAGTTTGACCTCTCGCCCTAGAGGCCTCATAAGGAACTGCTCTTGGAAGTCAGGGAAGGAGAAAGGAACCAAGGGTGCTCAGAGCGCGGTAGGGCCACCTGTTCTTCGAACGCAGTGTGTTGACTAGCACGATGTCCCATCGCTTGTTTGGTTCACTTTCTTAAGTATGAATGAATTTATGGCATACATTTCTCTGGGGAATCAATCCAACAGAGGAAAGTCTTCTGCTGTAAACTTGCCGCTGCTTTATTCACTTATTTTTAACCATTTCGTAAAAATGAGTCTTTTTTTTTTTTGTCCTCTTGGAGACCTACAAAAATGGCTCAAAGCTGTGATAAATGCAAAAATATGATTACTATTACAAAGCGATTACTACCTATTATATAATAGGTACCTCTTATATACATAGCTTTAGTCAAGTCTTAATAATTGTGTTGGCTTCCCAAACCATAATGCAAACCACCTAAATGAGTTCCTAGCAGAGCAACAATATCCATACTCTCATTACAGCTATTTTTTCTCCATAAGCAGTAATCATATTAGAAATTAAGTCCTCCTTGGTGTGGAGAACTGTGAATAATACAACATATCTTACATATAGATTAAAAAAAATCAATCATTACAAGCAGTGAATGTTAGGGTGTTCTATTTTATTTTCCATAAATAAAGGGCACCCAAATTATTATTTTTTAAAACTCCTATAAAACCTTTAAAGAAAACAAGTCTTCATTTTGAATTATTTCACACAAACCCAGTGGGCCAAAGATACTGCCTTTGTGAAACAGTATTACTGCTACTGGGGACTAAAGTGGAGGAAACAGTGCCACAAAATTATTCGCTTGCAGTGGGAGAATTGTTTATCTTTAAATTAAAAACTCATCATTATCTTGGCAAAGCCTATCTAAGTAACACCTGGAGGAACATCCACTCTGGGAACAACTCAGCCTTTGCAAATGAACATTTTAAAGGAAATTGTATACTTGTGGTCTTGAATTGGCCTTGAACACCATCCTTCACCAGCCTGTGACTAAGGGAGCTGTCACCACCTGCTCAGCATTTTGTTATGGAGAAGAAATAGGTTATAATCTGAGGAACTGTTTATGTAGTATAGATTACTTTAATACGTTAATTGCTAAGTTTAAATAAATATGTCATTCAAAGTTATTCGGAAATTTTACTCGCAAAGCCCAGTCTTTAAATAATTAATGGAAAGCTTAGAGAGAGAAATAAAAATCACAGGGCTCACCGCAGATCACTTATTTTTTAGTTCTGAATGGATTCCATGTTTAATATGATAGAGTTCCAAGTTGGTATTGGTTCCCTACCCACCATATATCCAGCTTCAGCACAGAAATAAAGTTGCTTTGAGTGCATAAAAATGCATTTATTTGAAAAGTGTGCAGAAACAATCACTGAATACAATTCTCAGCCATGGATTCAAACCCGGACACCACAAAATTATTGGATGCTATGATTTCTGAAGCTGCTAGAACTTTGGTGCAACAATATAATGACCTAACAGAGTTTTTCAGGAGTCACCGTCTATTTAGGGACCTATGGAATTAAAAACTCCATGTTCAAAGTTTTAAGTTACACTTATAGCACTAGACAAAATAGAGATCTGTATAGGAGACAGACAAAACAATCAAACGTGCTGAGCCTAAAAATGAGAATAATATTACTTAAAGGATGCGGTGGAGCACTTGAGTGTCATGTGAGCACACTGTTTACTTTAACACATTAATGAACGCAGGATCATTTATTTTTCTTAAATGATTTTAGGTACAATCTGTATCCTGTACAAGGTGATGGACACAAAAGCCCTATTTGTACATGGAAGATTTTGACCAAGTGGATAATATGCTATTTAGAGGGCAATCGGTTTTCTTGAAAGAAATACAATATGACATATAGATTAACATAGAATTCATTTTTTAAATAATGAGATACATAAAATTTGTTCAAATATAATGACTTCAAGTTGACTGCCCATTTGTAGTCTCCAATACCTCTACCAAAATTAGTGTGTTTCCCCTGCTGTGGTAACGTCTTTCTACAACAGCTGGTTTAAATTATGACTCTTTAAAATTAGGTTTTAGTGTGTGATAAGAGTAACTATTTATGACAGGCGTCCTCAAACTGTGGCCCGCGGACCACATGAAGCAGTGTGAATTGTATTTGTTCCCGTTTTGTTTTTTACTTTAAAATAAGATATGTGCAGTGTGCATAGGAATTTGTTCATAGTTTGTTTTTTTTTTAAACTATAGTCCAGCCCTCCAACAGTCTGAGGAACAGTGAATTGGCCCCCTGTTTAAAAAGTTTGAGGACGCCTGATTTATGAAATGGAACATAATTTACAGCCCATTTTCTATTTTCTTCTTTGATACATGATCCCCATGAAGTATGCAGGGTTTATGAGCCCTATGTGAGGGGAAGTCACTAAAATATTTAATAACTTATCCACGATCCCCTATTGTTCTTTCTGGACACTTTCCTGTCTAGAACAGCAGGGCTTTCTCTCAAAGAGTATTGGGGGGTGGGGGGAGAAGCCACCGGGAAAATGAGTAAAGATAAGCACCTGTTATCACTTTCCTGGGGACACAGACTACTATGATGGGCCAACAGGTGACAGTACAGCAGCGCCAGTTAAATTAGGAGATCCACTAGGTCAAGATCAGGCATGCCAGCTTCTACAGAATTTGCTAATGATCCTCAAAGACTAAGTCAGCTGAGGGAGCTTAGCCATGACTTCCATGACCTGTTGGACAGGAAAAGAGGCAGGAATAAATCTCTCAACCTAAAGATGATTCCTTTGTATATTTTTCACAAAAGATGACACCCTTTTAAATAATTCCCCTATTTTGCTACAAGTGTTTTCATTAATGAGATTCTCTCCATATATGAATGGAGAAAACACCTCAATCATAGACTATAGGTATAAAGAACTCTGCAGAACAGTATCTTTGTGATGCTGCTCCTGGAAAAATGAATCGAAGTAAAATCAGTGAAAAAATTAGATTCATATAAAGAAAATGTTTCTAAGTTTCCCAAATTTTTATACCAATAATATTCCTTTATTTAAATCTTCTAGTTTAGTTCTAAGGGAATAAATCTCTAGTTGGTAAATGAAAATGATGGCTAAATATTTCCCATGGATTTGGTTGTAAAGAATCTTTTATTTTAATTTTTAATTTTTGTACTTCAAAATCATCCTTTTAATTATGGCCTTCTCCATGTTCTACTGTATTTAAGGGTACACTTTAGACAACTTTTAACTCCTATTTCTCTTTATAGTTTTTGCTCAACAAGATCATTGTGATTGGTTTTCCAACCAAGAATTCTAAGGCAATACTTTTGTAAAACTATGTATCCAATACCAATTTTTTTTATCATTTCTACTTTCTGTGAAAATAGCGTCATGGATTTATAGAGTACTTAGACAATACTCATCTCAGATAATAATCTATATCCATTCTCATGTTTAAGAGCTTAGCACTCTCCCTAGAAATAAGTTGATTATCACTTTGGTCAAAGTTCAAGAAGAAAATACAGCTTGTGTTGAATTCTTAGAAAACCTTTTCTTTCCTTTTTTAAGCCAGTAGAGCAGGCGTCTTCAAACTTTTTAAACAGGGGACCAATTCACTGTCCCTCAGACCGTTGGAGGGCCGGACTATAGTTAAAAAAAAAAAACAAAAAAAAACTATGAACAAATTCCTATGCACACTGCACACAATCTTATTTTGAAGTAAAAAACAAAATGGGAACAAATACAATTCACACTGCCTCATGTGGCCTGTAGGCTTCAGTTCGAGGACCCCTGCGGTAGAGTTTATTTTGAGTATTACATAATACAGCTGAAGGCACATCGATAGATAATATGATTCTTTAAAGTGGGATGCTGCTAATAACAGACTTTAACAAGTTCTCTTTTGAGTTGTACTGGGATGATTATTCCATTTTACAGTTAGGAAACTAAATCTTGAAAAGGTTAACTATATAAAATAAGGTTAGGCCACTAGAACTTGGGTTTAGATAACCTTTTCAATATAGATAGCATCTTAGCATCTATACAAATGATAAAACTTTCTCTAAAATACTCAAATATACTGGACTTTAAAAAATGTTTTAAAGCTTGGTAGTAGAAGGTAAAAGAAACTCTTCTATCATTTTGGCCACTATCAGCTCTTGGATCTTCCTTTTAAGGAGTTATTATATGTCTTAGCAAACCACAGACTTGGAATAGCGTTTCTTTAAAGTTTTAGTTTTAGAATTTTCATTTCAAAATCCTTTATGGATGAAGATTTAATTTCAAATGTTTGGTGTGATACAAATGAGAAACATATATGTGCTTTTTTGAAGTGAACAGAGACACTGAATAGTGAATGACTCTGTTTCACAGAGCAAGATCCCAGGTTCTATCCTATGCCTGGCTGTCCACTGCATCTGTTGCACAATCTTGCTTTCTTTCTAACTGCTGCACCCGTTCCATTGGTGACAAGATACATGGGCTTCATCAAATCTGGTAATTTCCAATGCATTCGATTTACAGCTTAAAGAAAATTATAGTGTGGCTGTCATAAAATTATTTTTTAATGTAGTCATGTCCTTCTCTGTGGTCAAGCCTCTCTTTCTTACAAAGGGAACAAGAAAGGGCTGATTAAAACTCTTGCCTTGTTCTTCTGACTTAAGCAGGTTGGCAGAGAACAATTTATCATAGAAGCATGACAAAGACACCCACTGGTACAATATCCAGTGGCCTGTCAGGTTAAAGATGATAGAAAAAATATTCACTTTAGAAAATGCTGGTTTTGAATTTTTGGTAGTGTGATAGCTGATATTATGGAAATGTTTGCAAATTGGCTACAGTGGTAACTTGCGAGAGTTTTAAACTCTCCTGGGGAAACTCACAAGCTCAACCCCCAGGATTTAGCATTTTCTAGGCCAATTCTTGACTTGTCACCAACATCAGACCAAGACAAACATTATGTTCTCTATTTTGGATACATTTTTTTCAAAACAATTTTTTTTTTTAATGTTAGAAGGGAAACATGGGCCTAATCACAATTAGAGTCTCAAGTCATGTCCACTCCATGAGAAGTAAACTAGGAGACCAGGAGAAGGTCATAATCTCCAGAGTTGAATAAAGTCCTTGGATCCTTTGCTGATGAAATTAAAAGACCTTTAGCTGTGCTAGTGTCTCTGTGAGGACTTCCTCTGTTATATGATATAACATTATAGAAAATGAACTATGAAGACTCATTTGGTCATAGAGGTATCTGAGGCACTGAGTTAGAGAAATGTAAACATAAAACCAGAGTAAACCCTCTAGAAATAGTTTTGATATGACAAAGCAGTTTCCTGTACATTTTAAATATTTCTCTAAAATACAATATGGTTTATTAAAACATTGGTAGATAATCAGTAACAGGAAATATCTTGGCTAAAAGTACATGCTCTTGTGGAGCAAAGGGGATATGGACCTTTTAAAAGCAGTCTGTATACCACATGGCAATGGATTAAATTATACAGAACCATTAACCTCTGAAATAATCATGGTTATGTAAAATTTGGGGTCAGTGGTCAAACTCTGCAGAGAAAATTTTTAGATCAAGTATTTATTTATAAATGGAATGCTATTTTAAATTAATTTTCTTGTCAGTTTTACATTTCATTCCTCTTGAGATTATTACCCAATAATTGTTATTTTTACAGGCATGGTTCTATAATTATGGGCATCATCACTCTTGGCTTCATGCTACAGCTATCAAGTAATGATCCTAAAATAGAGCCTAAAAAAAAATACTGGTTAAATAACTGACAATGACAGAATCTTGGCACAAGTAAATCAATCATATAACTGGGAAATGAATAGAAACAAAAAGATATGTCAAAACAGAACATTTTCAGAGTTTTATAAAGGCCAAACATTCCCCATTAGGGAAATGCAGAGAATATCACAATTTGAATACAAAGAAGAAATTGATGTAATGATGAAAGTTTACCAGATTTTGCCACAGCAATGGTAATATTGTTCTTCCTCATTCTCCTTCCAAAAGACACATCGTAAATGTTACCTAATAAATTTCTATATTCACATCGCAGGCGTTGAGATCATGAAAAGTCTCCCAGAGAAAATACCATGGAAGGAAATGTCCAACCATGACTGATTTTAGATGCTTTCATGATACTGCAGAACTCAGAGGAGCCGGGCAGTCAACACTGAGGATTTCACTGGGAGGCTGGTCCCCAAAACACATCTCAAGTTGTTTGGATTCATGGTACATTTCTGACTTCAGTCCATCCTACAAAAATTATGAATACATATTCCCTTGGATCTGTCTGTATTTCTGAAACTGTTACAATACCAGATGGAGGTTGGTATGGAAAGGTTGAATGGGGAATGGGATTTGGAAAAATTAGGTCTGTATAGAAATTTGATTTTCCTTTCTCTTTCTGAGGCAGGGTCTCACTCTGCCACCCAGGCTAGAGTACAGTATATCATAGCTCACTTCAACCTCCAACTTTTGTGCTCAAGTGATCCTCCTGCCTCAACCTCTTGAGTAGCTGGGACTACAGATATGTCCCACTACACTAGCTGATTTTTACAAGGTTTAGAGATAGGGTCTCAGGTCTCAGGTCTCAGACAGTGTTGCCCAGGCTGACCAAGCTCAAGCTATCCTTGACTCCCAAAGTGCCGGAATTATAGGTGTATGCCACTTCACTTGGCCACTGATTGAAAAAATATTATAGGAAGAGAAACCATTCTCTCAAAAATCATTTACTTATAATAAAAAGAAAAAAACTTGAAGTGTATTTCCTTTGTTATTAATATAATTGACAGGGTGACTTGTTTGCACGACTACATTGATTCAAAGCCAGGGGTGGGTGAGGTTTGGAGGGAAGAGATGGGATTTGGATTTCCAGTGCTTTTGTGAACTAAAAGGAAACCTACCATTAATATTCTCCCTTTGTTTCCTATCATCAACATGTTTTATTTTAAAAGATTTTTAAGATCAGTTTTCTGGACTGCATTTCTTAAAGAAATGTTTAAACAGCAACTATTAATTTCTCATTGTGACTATTTTATCATATTCTAAGAAAAATGAAATGTGAAGTTGAAAACAAAATGAATTTCTAAACTTTTGCTCTGTTGTTCACAGTCTTCTTCTTGTCTAATTGCTCTTTCTTAAGAACATCAAAACAGCATTATGGTGCGACCACCTACATTTTAGCAGAGGTCTGATGCTCATCTCCCCATAACCTTATCAGTAATTTAGTCATTCTTGTAAAGTTTAGTGGGCATGTAGAGTAAAGCAATTCTTAATGAATCACATAGAATTTTTCACCATATATCCATTTTTAGATAGTATGTTTTCACCAATGCAAATGTAAAAGTATGAATCAGATCCAACATAAGAAATCCAATCTTTAAAAAAAAAAAAAATCACCTTTCTATGTTTTCCCTTTGGTAATCTATCCCTTCCTCCAATGTAACAAGGTAATTTCTGTTCTGATTTAAAACTCACTGTTATTTCTTGTACATGGTTTCATAGACTCAGCTTCTTTATAAGAAAGACAAATCAAGCATCCGTGATGATGAGATCACAAGAGAAAATCTTTGATCTTGTTTGCAAGTACTTCACAGATAATTGATCAATTCTTTGAACACCATTGTTGACTATTCTGGTTTCTTAAAATAGATTTGCTGGCAGAAAAAGGAGACCATGCCATCGTGTGTGATCTACTCAACAACTATATTGTGGTTTGTCATTGTTTATGAAAGTGACGTGGGTGGGTTCATGACAACCAGTTCCCATGTAGAATCTAGCAGGCACATTTCTTCTCTGCTGGCTTTTCCCCATCCAGTTTTCCAGAATTTCCCCCATTGACAGTGTCAGGGACTTGTATCTTTTCCACACACTGTTCCATTCGCTTCATGATTAAGTCCAGAAGGGTCTCTACAGCTTTCTCCACATTCTGTCCAGTTGCAGCACTTGTTTCAAAATATGGTATGCTGGCAGGGAAGAAAGGACAGATAGTTTTGAGAGGAAGAAATGAGAATAGATACAACAAGATGTACACATGAATCACGCAGGCAAATACATGGTTAGCTGAGAGATTGTGAAATAATCATGTTTTTGCTGACTAAGTTGGAAAGCGTTCTTGTTTTTTCTCAGTCAGTAAAAATGGGTGAGCTGCTTTTTACTATGGTTATACCCAGTTTCGTGGGAAAGAAACTTATATAGACTGACACAGGAGGTGGTCAGGAAGTTGAAGCCAAGGCCTTATCACTGTTTAAAACAAAATGCCTAAACTAGTGGTCAATATGACCATTATTAAAATATTGCTTCCCTTCCAGTAATTATCTGGAAATCCAACTTAGAAAGTAGACATACATTAAATAGGCTATTCACACGAATACAGTCTATATTTATCCGAAATTAAAAGTTCCAAGAGTTGTAAGTTTCTCAGGAAGAATCCTTGAGTAAAAAAAATTAGCAGATATGGTAAAACTACTTTAAATTTAAAAAATAATGATAGATTCTGAAGTGAAAGTCCTTTACAATGGCTGGGGGTGGGGTGGGTATTTCTGTTTTTCTTTAGTTTTTTTTTTTTTTTTTTTTGAGACAGGGTCTCACTCTGTTGCCCCAAGCTAGAATGCCATGGCATCATCATAGCTTACCACAACCTCAAACTGCTGGGCTCAAGCAATCCTCCTGCCTTTGCCTCCCAAGTAGCTTAGACTCAGGTGCCCACCACCATACCTAGATAGTTTTTTTCCCTTTTTAGTAGAGAGGCTCAGGCTGGTCTCAAACTCCTGAGCTCAAGCAATACACTTGCTTCTGCTTCCAAGAGGGCTAGGATGACAGCCGTGAGCCACTATGCCCAGCCTATTTTTCTTGCTCCATCTCAGCTAGGAGAAGGATTGCATAGTCATGTCCACGTCAGGTATTATTCCTTTGACTTTTGTACCTGTTGACTGAGAGGCAGTAGAGCACGGTGTTTAAGAGCCTGAAGCTCCAATCTCAGTGTGCCTGATTGAAGTTAAGCTCTGCTACTTACTAGCTATATGGTTTACCATCAATTATTGACTCTTTCTGTGACTCAATTATTCATACATGAAACGGGATAACTCTAGTATCTCCTACATGTGGTTATGAGGGGTTAAATGAACTGAAGTTCTAGGAACAGTTACTAACACATTGTAAGTATTCAGAAAATGTCAGGTGCTATTATTATTCAAGAATTTATTAAAATACCACTTACATTCATCTGGAAGATCTTTTTTGCATACTATTCTTGATTCAAGGAATTTCTTCCAAGAGCCATCTCATGCCTATGCTCCATTACTTGAGTGACAGCATACAGGGCAGGTGACATCTCAGTGTCACTGACTTACCTGTATTTGTCAGCCAGGTCCCGAGCTTGCCGTTCATTGACTTCCCTCTGGTCTGGCAGGTCTGCCTTGTTGCCAATTAATACTATATCTGGATTTTCACAGTAAGCATTTGCTTGCAGTTGGCCTTGGAAACAAAACAGACGGCACCAGCACGTTAGTCACAAATAGGTGATGTCGAATGACTGTGATACTCCACATCCTAATCTCATTGTTCCTCTCCAGTGGGGCTGCTGACTAGTCACGTGAGAGGCAAGTTATTGCCTCTTCTCAGTCATAGTTTCCTCATCTGCAGGACGGAAACAAGGCCTCAGTGCAGATTGTGAAGGTGAGTGGTAATATACCTAAAGCACTTGTATTAATACTATACGATTACATCCTCAAAGCTACGTGCAGATAACAGAACATGATTTTAAAGTGGGAGAATTTCCTTTTCCTTTAGGAGGGGGCTACATTTCCCTACTCTAATGTCCAAGTGATGATCAACAGAGTGGAACATTTTTAACCACCATAAAATTCATGTAGGAATAATTTTATGAGCGGTTACTTGTTTTTTCCTCAAGAAATACTTTGTGTAATAAGAGTGAGAGGAGAGGGGAAGGGAAGATGAAGGGAAAGAAGGAAGAAAGGACAGAAGGAAGGGATGGAGGGAGGGAAGGAGGGAAAAATGGAAAAAAAGAAAAGAAAGCTGCCAACTTGTGTTTTTGATGTTATAGAGGCTACTTTAATGTCTATCTTGAGACATGCTGTGTGCTACGTTGCCCAGGCCAGAGCGGGAAGACAAAGACATAGCCTGTGACATTGATTATTTGGGGTGTTAGGAATTAAAGTAATATTACTCATGACAATTAATTATCCTAAATCCCAGCAATATCCTTCTGGAGACTTTTAAAAACAAGGGAGAATCTCATCTGCCTTGAAAATGACAAATAAATCGTTCTCAGAAAGAATCAGATAATACCATCAAAATTTGAATAAGAAAATATAATACTGAAAGGAAATAAAGACAGATCCTAGAATAAATACACATTTGGAGAAAAAATAAAGTCAGAATTTGCTGATATTTTTCCCCATTGGTTTCAACAATGTATTGAATTCACATTGAAAATGGTGGGTGGTGCCTGTGGCTCAAAGGAGTAGGGCGCTGGCACCATATACCGGAGGTGGTGGGTTCAAACCCAGCCCCAGCCAAAAACTGCAAAAAAAAAAGAAAAAAATAATAAAGAAAGAAAGAAAATGGTTACATAGCTGGGCGCAGTGGGATTATGCCTATAATCCCAGCACTCTGGACTGCCTACATGAGTGGATTGCTTGAGCTCAGGAGTTCGAGACCAGCCTGAGCAAGAGGGAGATCTCGTCTCTTAAAAAATAGCCAGGTGCTGTGGCAGGCACCTATAATCCCAGCTACTAGGGAGACTAAGGCAAGAGGATCCCTCATTGCTAAGAGTTTGAGGTTGCTATGAGCTATGAGGCCATAGTATTCTACCCAGGTGACAAAGTGATACTCTGTTTAAAAAAGAAAGAAAAAAAAAATGGTGACATGTATTAATACTTGTATATAAGATATCACTAATATAATATGTAGTAATAAGAAACATATTTAGTTTTTGAATGTCTACTCTGTGCTAGGCCCTCATCCAGGTCTGGCATATTCAAATGGAACAAAAAAAAAACACAAAATTTGTACCTCGGTAGAGCTCATGTTCTAGTGGTGAAAAGAGTCAAAAACATAAGTAAATAAAAAAATAGAGAATATAATGTCAGACGATGGCTGTCACTGCAGGAACTATAAAGTGTGTCAGGAAGATACAGAGTGCTGAAGAATACTATTTTAGATGGGGTGGGCAGCAGGGAAGCCAAGGGATAAATAAGGGTTGAGTAAAAATTCAAAGAGAATGAAAAAAACTAGTAAATAGAGAAGAGAAATCATGACAGAAGGAATCCGTGGTACCAAAGACTGAAGGCAGGAACGTGCTTTTGGTCCTGGGAGTGGCACGAGAGCCTGTTTGGCTGGAAGCCAGTGCGCTGAGGGCAGGGTAAGGGAATAAGAGCGGAAGCCCTGGGACTGATCACAGTGACCTTGCTGGAAGAAGTGAAGGACGCTGGATTTCATTCTAGGTGAGACGGGACATTACAGAAGAACTTTGAGCAGGGGAATAACATGATGTAGTTTTTAAAAAATATCACTCTGGCTGCAGATGACCCGCAACACCAGTCTCATCAATTTAAAAGCTCTGAGATAATTCTAATATTTCTCTTCTGCACTGATATATATCCCATTTCAGCAGGAGCCAACCGACACACTGTGTCTTACCTTGTTCTCACATGGTAAGGTAAGACCCCACATGGCTGGTCTTCTCTGGAGCACTTTCTCACTGGATGAACCCACTAGTTACACAACACATCTTGGGTGTTAGTGCTCCCTCTAGAAAACACTCCCAATTTTCCCTGTGCCCTCGCCAGGTTAGACTTAGTAGATGTGGTGACTTACTCACTTTTAAGAAGTCCTTCAAGACTCCCAGGAAAAGTGGAAGTACTAGTCTTTCAATGACATTACTAAAGACCTTATATATGGGGAGTGATAAAGCCACATGGGCTTCCTGTAAGCACGTCACAGTAAAATACAAACCCAAGCCACCTCGGGTGATTCACACGAAGGCCACCACTTCGAAGGTGACAAGGGCCACACTAAACTCATGACTTTCCAACATGAATCTGTGGTATCCAGGCTGGTTTTATCTTGCGAGGTCAGAGCACGTTACTGAGTCCTACTTACTCATCCAATTCCTGACATTTAAGAAGCTCTGTTGACTGGTGAGGTCAAACATTAAGAGGAAGCCCATGGCGTCTCTGAAAAATGCAGTGGTAAGGCTCCGGAACCTGCCAAGAAAACACAGCAGGTTCTTCTGAACGTCAGTCCACATTCTTACAATGACGATAGAAACAATGCTGTTTCCCTTTCAAATAGGAAGTCACCTTATAGATTATACTACAGAAATTGCAGAGTGGGCAGAAGAACAGCTGAGGGCCAGGGAAGGAGATTTGGCTGTAGAATTTTTTTAAGGCCACTCCCTGGCTGTATGGCCTCCAACACTTACGCACACAGGGTTTGGAACATTTAATCACACTTTTGCTTATACGGTTTCTTAGACTCTTTTTCTTTTTGGTTCCTGAGCATTGTGTGGTCCACAATCAAAATGGAAACCACTTGGGAGTGAGGGTTTTAAGTAAAACTTTCCAACCTTTTCTGTCTGTGTCCAGGAGAAAACAGGGCACACAGTAGCCTGAAAATGAATGCTGTGGTGGTGGGAAGAAAAACCACGACTTGTTAGTAGCCGAAACTAGAATTCTATTGCAAAGGAAACTGTGGGTGACAAAACTCTTTTAAAAGTACTCTGTGGGGTAAAAGTGAACTTTAGTCTGACATCCAGGTCTAATGAAGAAAAAACAGATGATTAGAGGGACTAAGAAAAGATCAGGACAAAAGAGAGACAAAGTCATCGGGAGAAGAAGATGAGGACCCTTGTTTGCAGTGGATGTTTGAAGGATGTCCTCTATCATGTAACACAAGAGGGCTTTCTCTGCCCTGCTCCCCAGCCCCGACACCCAGATGCCTTTTGTGAAGTTGGACAGGTGCTGAGATCCACTGCAACAATGGGCAAACCAGAGACCACACATAGAGACCAGAAAAGCTTTTAAATTTGGCAATGGATTTTCAGAAATGTTCCTCTAATTTTTGGTCCCCTATTTTAGCCATCTGCAGAGCCTTTGTACTGGTTTCCTCAGAGTTCTATTCTCAATCTCTCTCATTCTATATACATTTATTGGATAATCTCATCCACTTCCCTGGCTCAATTGTAGCTCGTTGGTTGAGGAACCGAAAACTTACAGATCTACATCTTTCCTGCCTTTCACACTGGGTGCCTAACTACTGGTTGAATATTTCCATGTGAGGGAAACTTCATCTACATCTGTCCAAAAAAACTGACCCCTGCCCTGATTTCTTTTTTGTCAGTGGCATCACCAGCCTTGTGGTTGCCTCAACCCCTGTTTCCTTCACCTGCTGTTCACAACAGCACATACCTGCTCATCCTGGCTGTCCAGCCTGCCACGGCTCTGCTTTCCATTGTCTCTCACCTGGACACCTTCAGCAGCCTCCTCGTTAGGCTTCCTGGGTCCAATTTTATTTGGAACCCAACCCCTTCCCCTCTATTTCCTCCCACTGATTGTATTTTACTGGTTATACATCACCCTTAAGTTAATGCCCAAACTCCTTCATAAGCCGTCAAGGCTCTCTCTGCAGGAACTGATCCTTGCTCACCAGTCCAGCTTCATCTCTTGACTATGTACAGGCATGATGAGGTTCCTTTGTTCTTAGAAAGTTCACCCTCTTCCCCTGGGCTTTCACACATGCTGGTCTTTCTGTGGGAGCTCACCTTAATGCTTCCTTTCCCTCCTACCACTCCCTGTAGCCCAAATAGCACGCACTCATACATTATACATGATACATAATACGAATGGTAGGATCAGAGAAATTCTCTCTGCCCCAACGAGCCCTTCCAACCCCACACCTGGGTTAGGAGCTTCTCCTGTGCACCTGTTTGGGTGGGGAAGCTGCAAACTTAAGCCCATGTGTGGCCTTTTAGGTCCTTAAGTGTAGACTTTTCTAAATTTTACAGAACAAATTCTTTTATTAAAAGGGGTAAAGCAGAGAAAGATGAAGCTTTTCTTGCCTCCTTTGGTACTTAGCAAAGAAGAATCTTGAAATCAGAAGGCCACAAGTTCTCCACCCAAAGGCTGTTTCCTCCTTGATAGCTATTAACATTTTCATGGCCCAGAACATAGTATTTGCTCACTAAGCACTTGTAGAATTAAAAAGGGTGAGACAAATATAAAGAAGAGAATAGTAAGAAATGTAAAATTATTAAAGTATGACTTCATATACATAAAAATGACTTCAATACAAAACGATACTTGAAATGGAAAAGATGGGAGGAGAGACATTTTTGCAGCAATGTATTCCCAAGTAGGATTAGCCTTGTAGGGCGTTATTATGATCTAAGAAGGCAGAGTAGAAATACAAAACAATCTATTCCATGTTTTCTTGTGGATTTGTTTCTACCATTCCCTGGAAGCGTACAGAGATTACAGTGCTTTTATTGAGCAGTTCTCTTCAGAGACTAGCTGCACCCACAAAATTGTCTCCTACTTAACCCTAACAGTGTCATGGCTAGGAAAACCGCTCTGTTTTCTCTTCCTAAGTATGTGTGTGTGTGAAAGGGAGTGTGTGTGTGTGTGTGTGTGTGTCTCCTTTGAAGACAAGCATGTTATTCTCATCTCGCTGCCCACAGTATGTGACAAAGTCACTCAGAACATGCTTATTATAGTGATCTTGGGACGCGCTTTCAACCACAGCAATATGGCTACACGGACAGGACACACTTGGTCTGGGGCCGGCTCACGCCCTGGACCATTCTGCCCAGCATCCTTGTCAACCCTCAGTCTTCTCAGAGAGACAAGTAATTCATTCCCTGCCATACCCACCCATCTCGTTCTGTGCAGTGAGTTATGAGGGTGGGGAAAACTAAGACCACACAAAGAAATAGATCCCAGATCACATTATCACTCTTTCTCCCTCCCTGATAACTGTGCCCTGTACCCTACAGGTTTACATAAGGACTATTTTTTTTCCTCCTTCCCATGATGTGACTTTTATCAATCACCACTATCTTAGGTGAATCATGCTGCCAGATGTCCTCAGGCCCAGGGCTGAGGTACGAGGCACTGTTTACCTTGTTGCTTGGCTACACCTTATGTACACAGAATGCAAAATTCTCGAGGGATGAATAACCTATGTGTTACCAAGACTGCCCTGCAGTCTTCCCATTTCCCTTGCAGAGCAGCTGCCCGAAGGGGACAGACGCGAGAAGGCTGCCATCATGCTAGGCTGACATACCGTGTGCGAGGACATATGGGAACCATATTTTCTCATATTATTTCTTCAAAAATGAATTAAATTGCTCTCTAAAACACACATCTTCGTGACAACAAAACTGACATATGAACAGAGACTCTTGTGAGGAATGACTTCAGAGGAACCAGCAGTGTTGAAGGGTGTGTGTAAATGGAATTCACAGTCAAAAAGCTAACCGAGAGGGCCCAGCACCTCTCCTGGCATTTACGCTCACTGACAGTGAGAACATCTTGGATGCATTTCAAAAACGAAAAGTGTTTACAAGCATAAGCATTCTAAGACATACGATGCGGAATTCGGAGGTATGTGCCTTCTAAACATCTTCTCTGCCAATCTACTGCCATTTTTAATTTAATCTAATACTGAAAAGTATTACTAGCTTGGGATCTTTCAGGCATTGAAATTTGGGATCCCAAAGAAATGTATTTTCATCAAACAATGAAACAATACCTCCAACTCTAAGCCATTAATGCTGCTGTCAACTGGGTCTTACCATGGACTCTGCACCAAAGACAATGCTGGAAAACCAGGCAAGGTCTTTACCCTTCTAAAGCTGACAATTTGGTTGGGTTGAGAAGGCCCCAGGTGAATCAACGAACTGAGATACACATAGGAGATTTGTCTTAGTACAAGGTGGTATGTAATTAATTTAGAAACTTAAGGGAGGGGTGTAAAGGGTTCCACAGGAGTTCAGAAGCAAAGTGGAACTTTGTTTCAGATGGGGTGCTCAGACTGGCTTCATAGAGGAGGCAGAATATGAGCCAGGTCTTATGAAAGAAGAAAATCAGGAAAAGTGGTGAGAGAGTAAAAGACTTGAGCCAGAGGGTGATGGTAGGATCAGAATCTGAGCGGACAAAGCCAGTCACATATGGGTCACATCAGAATCTTCATGTTGAAAGAACAGAATGAGATAAGAAAGATATGCCCTTTCTTCAACTCCCTCTTCCGGTAGCCTTTATAATAAAGCTAATTTCCCACTTTCATTCAGTTAAATTCTGGAGAAGTTTTCTTTTTTCCTACAAGAAAGTGCAAATACAATGCCTAGCAAGAATCTTCAGAGATATTTATGAAAATCTGATTTTCAAAATCTGCACTAACTATACAAAGCTAGGATGGTCAGTTAACTATAAATTATTTATTTTCCTTTCTTGATACAAATGTCTATTTTGAAACCAAGACGAAAGCTGCATGCTATTTGTTTTTCAAGTTTACAATAAAGTATTCATTTTAAATCAAGGTTTTCTAAGCCCTTTGAAGCTGTAGCAAAAACAAAGTAATTTACTATTACCGCTCTTGTCCCGCAGTGTCCCAAAGTTGAAGATGCACCTTAAATGCCTTCCCTGAAGATCCATTTGGTCCTTGAGTATTATAAACCTGAAAGGCAGGACGTTCATTAGTTGATATTGCTTTGGATTTTGACAACACTGAAATTCCCTGGGTTCGCTCAGCATGTTTTTTCTCGATTGCTATAATCAAAGTTCATAGTGCAGAATAAATATTTGCTCTATTTTTTCCAGAAGTATCACATGTACTCTCACTTTTAAATGTCAAGTACAAGTATGATTTTCAACACGAGTTAGGCATATTGCAAACTTGAATTAGACACCTTCTGTCATTTCCTCAAAAGGCAGCAAACATCAGATCGAGGACCCAAGTTCTAGGTTCAAATACCAAGTCTTCATGAAGCCTCTTTGAGTCTTATAGTCTTACCTGCAAATGGAGACCCATATCCCCTTCCTACTTTATAGGGTTACTGCAAACTGCAAAGTTAAGCAAAATAACATATGTGAAGGTATTTTTGTTTTCAGAACAGCAAAGTGCTTTACAAATACACAAATATCTTTTACTGTGAAATGGACTTTCAAAATGACCTAGCCATAAGATATACATGATCTTTTTCAGTAAGTTGATACAGAACATTTCAAGCCTTCCTTCACTAGCCTTCATCAAAGGCTCTTTTTAAACAAGTTTAATTTTTTTTAAATTCTAGCCGTTTTACTTTTTAAGTAAAGCATAACAACTTTAATATTTAATCAGCTCCCCTAAGTATATTTTAGTGAAAATATCTTAAAGGGAAAACTTTCCAAGAAATTGTACCCAGATCATGGGGGACGTCGAGGAGGGGAGAAGCAGGGAAACCCTGAAGCCAGTTTGCTGTGTCTACGCTATCATGTATTGACTCTCAGATAAGGGACAGGATAGCATATCACAGGGAACCATGATTCATTTTACTTCTCAGGCAATTGCTTCCAACCACCAAAGTTTTCTTTCCCAATTCCCAAGAAATGAGTAGATTTGTGAATCAACTGGAAGCCACAGCTATCTTGGCAATCGAGAATACCTTGGGTGGCAGTAAATCTGGCTGAGCTTATGTGCCTATGCTCCACGTCTCACATGTCACAATATCCTTATTTCTGTCATTAGCGTCTAGCATAGAAGGAAGTAGTTGTGATTCTCACTTAAACCCCCTTATCTTGGAAAATAGCATGGATTGGTCTCACATTCTGTTCAGAGTAAGTCAGTGATTGATGGCTGAGTCTACACATAAATAAAAATGCAGCAAGAACTTACAAAGCTCATGTTCCAGCCATTTGCCAACTGTACTTTTAACCTCTTTCTTAAGCGGAGGGAAATGAACACTTGGTTTTATCAAGGGATTCAACTCAGATCAAAGAGTTAATGTTTTTAGATCCTGCATAATTCAAGTTTTGAAAGACTTCCTCAAGAATTCATAGAAAACAGTATGTAAATCTATAAATTATTTATTTTAGTTGCCTTGTATACTTTGGGAGGCAAGAGATAGTGCCACTCAATATTTTTCTAGCAAAATGTTATTTATAGTTGAAAAGTAGTAAATAATATTCTAAAGTGAATTAAAGTGACAGGTTATGAATTTCATGTGATAACAGGCAGACAGTTTGCAATGCAATAAACATAGCTTCTTAGTTCTTCTTTTATAAAGGGGGGATAGTAATAAAGTTAACACTATGGTTAAAAACTCACCACACGTTTTTCCCGAAAGTCTATTCCTACTGTGGTGATGAATTTGGGATTGAATTTATTGTCTGTGTATCTATAAAGAAATGTTGTCTTCCCCACTCCTGAATCTCCAAGGGCCAGGAGTTTGATCAGATAATCATAGTCCCCATCGGACATAGTGATGGTCTTGGTGGGCCTGTGTAGAAAATGAAAAAACAAGAATGTTATGATTAAAGTCGATTTGCCATTGCCTTCTGTCAAAATACAACATAAATTTAATTTTTAAGTCTAAAAAAATAATCAAATGCATCTACACATAGTCTGCCAAATTTTAAATTAACATGATCAACAGCATCAGGAGTGAGGGCACATCTGTTGTTTCAGTCAGGACAACCCTTTTTACATCACATCACTTAATATGGAAAAATACACAAAATAGCCATCGCTGCAACAATAATAGAACTTAAAGTGAAAAGTAATAGATGTTAGTTTTAAAACCAACATCCTTTGGGGTTAGGAAGATGATGTTAGGAAGAGGAGAGGGTCACAGGAAACAAAATAGCGCAGTCCAAGATGATGCAGATATGATGGAGAGAGACTCCAATTATATATGGGTTGTGGAAGAAGAAAGATGAGGGGTATGTTTTGCATCTAATCATATAGGATGAGCTTAATATTATGTGCATACAAATTATTCCCTTTATTTTTTATTTTTATTGTTAAATCATAGCTGTGTACATTAGTGCAATCAAGGGGTACAATGTGCTAGTTTTCATATACAATCTGAAATATTCTCAGCAAATTGTTCAACATAGCCCTCATGGCATTTTCTTAGTTACTGTATGTAGGCATTTGTATTCTGCATTTAGTAAGTTTTGCCTGTACCCATTCTAAGATGCACCATAGATGTGGCTCCAACCATTACCCTCCCTCCACCAAAACCTCCCCCCTCCCTTCCCCTTCCTTGGCCCTTTTCCCATAGTCTTGTGCTATAGTTGGGTTATAGCCTTCATGTGAAAGCTATAATTTAGCTTCATAGTAGAGCTGAGTACATTGGATACTTTTTCTTCCACTCCTGAGATACTATGCTAAGAAGAATATGTTCTAGCTTCATCTATGTAAACATGAAAGAGGTAAAGTCTCCATCTTTCTTTAAGGCTGCATAATATTCCATGGTATACATGTACCACAATTTGCTAGTCCATTCGTGGGTCGATGGACACTTGGGCTTCTTCCATGACTTAGCAATTATGAATTGGGCTGCAATAAACATTCTGGTACAGATGTCTTTGTTATATTGTGACTTTTGGTCTTCTGAGTATAAACCTAGTTAAAGGAATTATAGGATCGAATGGCAGGTCTATTTTTAGGTCTGTAGTATTCTCCAAACATCCTTCCAGAAGGAACGTATTAGTGTGCATTCCCACCAGCAGTGTAGAAGTGTGCCCTTTTCTCCACATCCGGAACTCAAACGTATTAGCAAGAAAAGAATATGTGATCCCATCTCAGGGTGGGAAAGGGACTTGAAGAGAAACTTCTCTAAAGAAGACAGACGTACAATCTACAAACACATGAAAAAAAGCTCATCATCCTTAATCATCAGAGAAATGCAAATCAAAACTACTTTGAGATATCACCTAACCCCAGTAAGAGTAGCCCAAATTATTCCCTTTTGATTTAAAAAATTTAACTGGTATAACAACATTGAAACACCTGCACTGGTAATACCAAAAATACTGGGACACCCATTTGAATGACACCAATACTTTATTGAATACTTGATGAAGTTTCCACTCTTTGTTTCTTGAAATAATTTACTATTTGGTACAATTTTTTGGTTCATGGGTTATAGAAATGGATTTGTCATGTCCTATGTAGAGAAAGGCCTATGAAGAATTTCTAGAATGCAAAGGTTTCTGTTACTATTGTGTCAGAAAAAGGAATCTTCCTGAAGATCCAGAAAACAAGAGTTATGGGGTAATTTAAGTTAAATTTGAACAACATCTTATTCCATGAGTATACCTGAAAATTACTAGATAATTCTAATAATATTTTACAGGTACATGATGCCTTTGTACGTAAATTTATAGCAAAACTTTTTTTATACCTTTAGTAAGTAATTATAACTAAAATAAAATGCTTTCTGTCTTTGGGTACAGAATGATGAAGAGAATGAGGTACTTACCAAACAATTCAGGGTTCTTGTATCATTGGCTGAGCTTATGTGCCTGTGCTCCACGTCTCACATGTCACAATGGAAGATACCCCATTTTTTTTTTTTTTACATTAGAACTTTCTTAAATTTGAATTATGCTGCTTCTGATTACTACTAAATTCATTATGAATGCGTGTTTCTTTCATTAATATACGCTTTTTGAAGTAGGATGTTTTGAGATCTGCCAATTTACCCATTTGTTCTAAAGTCTAAAGCCTTCCTACCCTACAACATGTTTTTTTTACTAGTAGGATCCCTAGGATAGATGTTTCTGACCATAAATATTCTCTCTCTCTCTAGAGAAAGCATAATTATTGCTCAGAAACTGGTGTATAGCAGCTATCAAAGTCAGTCTTCCTTAATGAAAGGATACAGATGTCTTGACTATTGAAACGAAATTCTCCTTGGAAAATACCTCTAAGGGGTGACTGCCTGAAAGTGACTGGTACTGAGTGTAGATGGGTCTAGATGTTTTACCCTGACTTGGTAACTGACAGAGTTGCTGCTCCTAGTCTTTAAGCCAAATGGGTTGTTAGAGGAAATTGCTGCCCAAGTAGTAGAAATCCCCCCACCCATTTAAGGTCCATCACCATCACTCTGCCTTCTCTCTTTCCTCACAAAATTGCACACAAGAAATTGTTGTGAAGAGTGCTTATGCCTGCCACTTCAGTAGTAGAATTCATAAAATTATTAATCCCCTCAGAAAAAGAAAGTGCTTAAATTTGTTCTAGGATATAGATAACTAAAGTCACATTCTTCCGTAGGCAAAAGCATTAACGGTTGAAGAGAGGGAAGTGAAATTGAAGGTGCTGGCTGCATAAATATTTAATAGAAGTTAAAGATGAAGGATACTATGGCTTTCTGGAAAATGAAAACAATGGAATCAATTGGATACATCAGCATACTTAAAATTTTTGCTTAAGGTTAACTATATTTTTTAGCAAAAATTTGTGTGACAGTCTCAACAAAGGCTAAGTCTTGAGCAAATCTAGTTAAACATCTTCAATACATAGTGTTAGGCCCAAAGATGAAAATTCAAAAAATAATTTATGGTTTAATTTTAAGGTATAAATACACTTAAAAATTATATCAGGATGCAAACAAATACAATATAAGTTTGTAAGATAGAATATAATTAATTGATAAATGAGTCAAATTGCTGTGTTTTTAGTTCAAACAAAACAGTTATCTTCATGGACTGCAGTGGTCCAAGAAGATTTTATAGAGGAAGATAAACTTGCATTTAATCTTATAGCCTAGGAAGAAAGTAGATACAAGGAGATAAGTTAGAGGACTACTGCATGGAGGGTTATTTCCTAGTTGTAGAATGGGACTTTATCCACGTTCCAACTACGTGTCTACCAAGTCTTCCTCATTGTCAGACATTTGTTTTCTGTTGTTTGTGCACAGACCTGCCTGGGACAACACTGGGCCTGCCTCCAACTCTGGGTTTAATCCAGAGTGAAGAATCCAGGCTACCATGAATCAGTTCTGCTGCTGCCCACGCTCCTTTCTTCTATAAGTCAAGGGTACTGAAAACTTTGTGACATTTAACACTGATTTTGCCTGATAGCAAGGCAAAGCCTGGCACATGGAAAGCCTTTATTTAGTGACTCCAAAAGGCTGTTTGACATATTAAACTGGGTATGAGATAGTTCACCTCTCAGTTCTTCCTAAAAATGCATTTTCTCATTTTTGATATTACTGCTGTCACCTTTCTCTCTCATATATATGTAAAACTTTTATGTATTATATAATTATTATATATACACATGCATATATATATTTATTTTGTATCTTGTTAACCTCTTTTTATTACTATGTGACATTTCCAATTCTAAAAATCATATAAATTCAACAAATAGCCTATTCTTGTCATGGCAAATAGAGTGCTCTATTAAAAAACACAACAAAGCCTTAGTATGCATTCCTTGCCCAAGAACTAGGGTAAAAAGTGATTGTGGGGGCGGTGCCTGTGGCTCAAAGGAGTAGGGCTCCAGTCCCATATGCCAGAGGTGGTGGGTTCAAACCCAGCCCCAGCCAAAAAAAAAAAAAAAAGAAAGTGAATGGGGAAGGATAAAGAAGCTTATAATTTTAACAGCATTGTTTATTCCTGTAAATGATTGACAGTTATATCAGTTCTTGGTTCTAAGGATCTAAAAGGGAAGAAACAGCGGAAGGTTGCAGTGTTCCAGGAAACTCATCTGACTCTTGGTCCCTATCACAGTGTCACAAGCTACACCACAAGAACCAGGGGGACTTTTAGATACAGAAGAGCCCTTCATAGGAAGACAAGGGGCTGAAAAGAATTGAACGTATCACACCCACGAGGCTCTGTTTGATAAACTGTTTCACACGTAGAAGGAAACACAAATAATCCTGTGGTCCAGCCTCTCAGTCTTCAGAGAGAAGTCACATGCAGAGAAGTTATGACTTGTGGACGTAACAACTAGTTTCTAACAGAGGAAAATCCAAGACTCTTATTTGTTGCAATTTGAAATAAAAAATGTGTTAGATAGGCCAAGGTAGAAATATTTTCATTCTATAGGGGAAAGAAATTCTCTCCTAGGTATTAACAGAAACTCAATTTTCTCTTTCCCACCCCACCTTTCAGCTCCCAGTATTTTTGGATAATATAAGTTCCATTAGTGCAGGGACCTAATTTCCTTTGTCCACTGCTGGACCCACAGAGCCCAGCACAATGTCTGGCATAAACAGGAGGAACTTGAAACATCTTTGTTGAGTATTTAATTATATTCAAGCTTCTCAAAGCTGTGAAACATGCTGTGATTAATGAAATAAATCTCATGGGCAGTTGGTAGAAGTGTGTACCCAAGTTCAGGACTTCGATTCTCCTTCATCTGTTAGGTGAGTGCTTAGATTAAATGATCACTTGGTGGCTTCCAAGTCCCGCTTCCCGAGCTCACTTTCCTATTTTAGGTTGCACAAGAGTACAAAACCTTCTCAAAATAGAGTATTTATATTTTCAGAGGAACAGAGATTCATGCTGGCGGAAAGCATGTAAAGCTTTCAGTTGAATAGGTCAGGGCTCAAGAGAACAGGGGCCATGAGTCCTAATTATATCCACTGCAACATAGTTCTCAGCATTTAACATTAACTTACTTAACTCTAAGGTGTAGTTTGGGCATTTTGCTCCAAATTTTCCAAAAGCAGCCAGGCATGGTCGCTCATGCCTATAATCCTAGCACTCTGGGAGGCCAAGGTGGGTGGATTGCTTGAGCTCAGGAGTTCAAGACCAGCCTGAGCAAGAGTGAGACCCTGTCTCTGCAAAAAATGAAAAAAAAACTGAGGCAATAGGATAGTTTGAGCCCAAGAGTTGGAAGTTGCTGTGAGCTAGGATGCCACGACACTCTACCCAGGGTGACAGCTTGAGACTCTGTCTCAAAAAAATAAAAAATATAATAAAATAAAAATAAACAAATTTTCCAATAACAGCCCTATGGATGCTAATAAGTCTCTATAATCAATAAGCTAATGAATCCAAGAAATTTTGCTTTAAACATGTTATTAGCCTTCAGGTCATATTGATGACAAGAAAAAAAGTTGGTTTCTTGTCCAATTTACAGCATATTAAGCCAAAAGGAGAACAAAATCTTTTACATATTTTACTTTTAAGATAATGGCCTCATGAAATTCAGAAAGAGTAATTAAAATCTTCAGATACTTCTTTACAACATTGCAATGTAGGATTTTATGGTTGTTTCCTGGCAATTCTTCCAGAATGTTCCATCTAACAAAAATTTCACATCAATCTAATAAGTTTTTACCAAAGGAAGCAAATTCTGACTATGAAAAGAAAAATGCCACTCACCAAAATGTCATTGAAGTAAAAAGAGCAAAAATATCAAACTATTGGAAAGGGACATCTGAGATAACTCAGATGATAATAGCGTAATGATATCTAATAACAGTCATATTGCCTTATTCTACATACATAAAATACATGTGTGCACACATATGTACATACACATATACAGAAGGCACTCTTCTCAGCACTAAACACTAATGATTAACACATTTAATCTTTAAAACAACCCCACAAAACTACATAGTTAGCTCAATCCCCATCAAAATCTAACTGCCTTTTTTCGGGAACTACAAACTGATCCTAAAAATCTATATGGAAATGCAAGAGACACAAAATAGCCCAAACAAACTTGACTGAAAAATGACCGAGTGGGGGGACTCATACTTCCCAATTTCAAAATTTGCTACAAAGTTGCAGCCAGGTAACATTGGCTTAAAGGTAGACATACGGATGAATAGAAAAGAAGTGGACATCGAGAAGTAACCGCTTACATTTATGGCCAGTGTGACAAGGATGCCAAGGCAGTTCCATAGGGGAAAAGCAGAGTCTGTCAACAAAGATTCTAGATTACCATATAAAAAAATTAACCCCAAATGGATCCTAGCTTAAATATAAGAGCTAAAACTATGAGATCCTTAGTGAAAAAAATAGTAGTAAATCTTCATGACCTCGGGTTAGGCAATGGTTGCTCAGATGCGACAAAGGAAAAAATAGATAAAAACATTTGCTTCAAAAAATACAAGAAAAAGGAAAATATAACCCCAGACTGGGTGAAAATATTTGCAAATAATGTATCTAATAAAGCACTTGCATCCAGACTAGAGAAAGAACTCCTGCAACTCAACAATCAAAGACAACCAAAGAAAATGGGCAAAGGATTAGAATAGATATTTTTCCAAAGTCTATCAAATAGCACATTAAAATATTGAAGAACAACATTAGTCATTAGAAAGGAACAAATCAAAACCACAGCGAGATACCACTTCCCACCCATTTGGACAGCTATAATAATGGTGAGGATGTGGCAAAAAGGAACCTTCAGACTGCTGGTGGGAACGTAAATAGTACAGACACTTTGTAAAATGGTTTGGCAATTCTCCAAAAACTTAAACACAGACTTAACGTCTGGCCCAGTAATTCCACTCCTGTGTCTCCACATACATAGCAAAAGAAATGAGAACGTATATCCATGCAAAGACTCACACGTGTGTGCTCCTGGCAGCATGATTCCCAATAGTCTAAATGTCCATCCACTCAACGTTTAAACAAAGTGTGGCATATCCTCACAGTGGAATATCATCCTGCTGCAGAAGGGAGTGGAGTATTGATGTGTGCTAGAACACGGATAAGCCCTGAAAACATTGTGTTCCGTGAAAGAAGACGGAAGCAAAAGGCCACATGTTTTATTATTCCATTCATTTGAAATATCCAGAATAGACAAACCCATATAAACAGAATATAAATTGGTATTTTCCAGGCTGGGGAGACAGTAGGGTGTGACTGATTATGAGTATGGATTTTGGTGAAAGAATTATAAAAAACATCTTGTATTTACATAGTGATTGGAGCATGATGTGAACAACTTTGTGAACATACTAAAAAACACTGAACTGTACACTAGGAAAGGGTAGATTTTACAGTATGTGAATCGTATCTCAATAAGCTCTTGTTGAAAAGCCCAACAGGAGAAAAATACATTTCATTTTACAGAGAATTTTTGGCCTATTTTCCACTAGCATGGCGTTTATTCACATTTAGTCATTTTTTTAGTCACTTCTTAGTATCATGAATATTCAAACACTAACACCCTCTTAAAACCAAATGGAAATGGTCTATAGAATATATGCTATGACCTAAGTCTCACAATTGAAGTAATTTCTTAAATATAAAAATATTCGTTACCGGACGGGGCCCTGGTAGCCAATCTGCTGTGCAAATGTGCTCGAATCAGGACTGAATAATGGAACATCCCTGAGAAACAGCAGGGCAGGTTGACTATGTGAGCACTGCCAACTAATAATGGGACAGAATTTCAGTGTGCATATAATCCAGAGGGTTCCACACTTAGATAATCATTGATATTCTCTGGGGAGGTAAAAAGTACAAACTCTAGAGCCTCTCCACATGGCCAGATCCTTCAGGCTATCCCCAGACATCAGAGTTCAAAAATTCCACTAAGGCAGGACAGAAGAATAGCCAGGATTGAAAAGCATTTTTCTCCATCCTTATTCTTCATCTTGAGGCATGTCTACAGGAAACCATTCTAGAATCTTGAGACTCTAAAGCCCCCTTTAGCGCCCCAAAGGTCAAGAAGTTGGTTTATCTAATTTGATCTATTATAATGTAGAGAAATTTCTTCTTGCTGATTGCCATCAGCAAAGCTTGCCACATAGCTAGTTCAGCTTCTGCTGAAAACTGTTCTACAAAGCCCTTAACATGATCTTTTAGCTATATATAATTTTGTTCCCTTGTGTATTCTAAATGTTATTTCCCTGAAAATTAGGAGCAGCCCCCCAAATATTATGATTCTCCTCACTCAAAAGACATGCACAGAAAAGGTTACATAAGTGTTTGGCCTAACCTAAACTCAGCTTTAAGAATTTTCTGAACGATTTATTATTTGATCTGAAAAGTTCTTCTGCTTGTTTTTGAGCTGCATGACGCACTTTTTCTAGAAGAATCACATATTTTTTTAAAAAAAAAAATGTTTTCCTAGATCCTTTCTGCAAGGAGTCTAAATGGAAACAAGAAAAATAAATGTGAATTGCTTGAAATTTTGTAAAGCAAGGCTGTCCAACCTTATTTTGTTTTCTGCTACACATTAGGAAAATAAGAGTTGTCCTGGGCCACACATTAAATACACAAACACTAATGAAGAAGAGGTCTGTGCATATTTTTCTGTGATAACAGACACCACAGATAAGCAAAAAAAGTCGTAAAATCAGCATGCAACCCGTAGTTACAGGTTGGACATCCCTGCTCAATGCCTTATATTGAAAGCATCTCTCCAAGACTGAAAGCACACATATCTCCCAAGAAGGAAAAAGCTTGTGACAGTGAAGCAGAACCAATCTTGACTGAACAGGGTTGGAACTACACTCAAAGGGGCCAATGCCTCCCGCTGAGAGTAGTCATCAGGACCAGAAAGTGGACTTTCCTAACTCAGCAGTTCTCACACCTGGCTGCTTTTCGAACTCTCCAATGCACATGCCAAACATCAAACCAAGAACTATAAATCCCAAGCCTGACAAGAGCACTTGTACTTTTAACACTTTCCAGAACATTCCAACATGGAGCCACGGTTGCGAACCACTGCCTCACCTCTTATCCCAGACACTCCCCAGTGCCAAAGAACCATTCCCCATTCAAACAGCTGAAGGTAATCTTTAGTCTCTCTCTTTAACTATTAGGAGAGAAGACTGCCCCACACTCATGGATACATAACTTTTCTGAAGTCAGTGCTTAGTTGGGAAGTGGCTCCCAACTGCAGGCCCCTGATTGAGGCTAACCAGCCCCAGTCATGGGACACCTCCTTTCCTTTATCGTGGTAAGGACGTGCCATCCACGAAGCAGACAATATATCCCTTTTCTCTTGTAATACTCAAGTCATGTTTGACTTCTGCAATTACAAGAGGGTTCAAATGTGATTTGTATTCATCTTTGGTTATTGGTATATGTCGAGTATTACAATTTCAATAACTTTTTCCTTTCTTAAAATGTGCATACATTTTTTCATACCCTCTGTATGTAAACTGAAGCTTCTACCCTTAAACTACCCTTTCCGAGACCCGAGGAAGCCAGATTAGATAGCATCTCTGGGCTTAGAAGCAAATTGCTATGAAAATAAGGTGAGCATTGCATTATTAACATTTTCTTACTTAAATATGATCTAGATAACTCATAGAGCCATCTGATTCCAAGAAAAAGAAAGAGAAAAATTTCACAACCTCTTTAGAAAAAGAATTCTGGTTCATCATTGGTTTAGCCGATATTTTACAAGAGGCATTCTATAAATACATTTTACAAGGATTATTAATAAATACATTTCAGAGGAAGTATTTTCTGAGTTTAATAAATACTAACAAGAGAGATCGTATCTACAAAGAATGCAGCTAGTTCAAAGAAAGTGCTTATTTTTCTCAGCAGAGCTCTCTGTTCACTACATGGATGTCTATGCTAATAAAATCTCTAAATTAAAATATTACTTCAATGTTTATGATGTGAAGCTGAATAGAAAATAAAGAAATCTATCATATATGATTCTTAATCTTTATGTGATCAGGGAGAGTGTCCTTTCATCTAATAAGTTATTTGAAATGAGGTCTACCTCAGAAAATCTAGGACTCTGAGTCTGAGGAAAAAGGTAAACTCATAAAGGGATGGGGGACAGAAACAATCAGGAGGGCTTCCTGAGAGGGGTGTGAGGAGGGCTGCAACTTGTGGAAAGGAGAGAGAAACATTGGAATGAAGAGAGATGGACCTTTGGGGTCAAGTGTTGACTATGAACAATGGTGAGAGACAGGCTGGGGTCTCCAGCCCTAGGTTTAGAAGTTCAGTTTTAGCTATTTACCAACTACGTGGCAAATTGCTTAATCCTTCATTCACTGGGTCATTTTCTGTCGTATAAGTAGGTATAATGTCTGACCCAGTGCCTCAATCATTACAGACTCCTCTCCGCTCTTGATTGACTTGCCAAGAAACAGGGAACCATAAAAACCTTTAGCCCAAGGACTCAGTGTAACAAAAACACAAAATAACTCATCAATTACCACAGGCTACTTTATAGCCTAAAATGAAGTCAGTTGACAGCTTTCTTGTCCCCAGGGAAAAGCATGGCTCAATTTTAAGAAGCTGGTTTTATGTCCATTTAAGAAAGCACTAGATTATTCCAGCCACTTCATCCCCTGCCTGGAGCTCTGTTTAAAAATACAGTATGTCAACAATGACTAATTACAGTTTTAATGAGTTTACTGTTTACTGCTTGGCGGTAACCTAATCAATTGGCCATGTCTTTAACTCACCTAGCACTTTCTAGGCGAATTAATATAAAACATTTATAGTTTTGTGTTTGTCAAATTTCACCCCCGGCTGTTACTGGTGAGAAAAGCCATCATTAGCACAAAGATATTTATGGCTCTGACCACTTTTCCTGCTGCTGGGTGTATTTTAAAGTTTAATCAGAACAGCCAAAAGCAGCTTCTTCTCACAGAGAGCCCACTAAGCGGCTGGCGGTGGAGAGTTCTGGAAAAGCAGTGGATCTTGTTTCTATAACATTCTTCAACTTCAGAGATGGTGAATTCCTTTCCCCCCTTTGGTTAATTACAATTTTTGGCTGGTAAAAGTCATAAAATGTTTAAAAATGTGAGCAGTTTGCTGAAACGATACCTATAAAAAGATTGTACTTAGAAATCCGCTTTATGGTTTTTGCCCACCTTTTTCTTCAACTGGGAAAAGATCTTACATGGAAGCATTTTCTCCTGACTGCTAATATCTACACTAATGGATCTCACTGAAAAATCATCAGGAAGTCGGAAAAAATAAAAGCACCAAGAGCTGGAGTTCCTATAAACGAAGATTTGTTATAAGACAATTCTTATGAAATTAGCTTTGCCTGTCTGAATTTTCTGGAGCTGATCTAAAAGGAGAGGAAAGTTTGTGACACATGGAAAGATCTCAGACTGGGCCGTGTCACACCTCATCTCTGCAAAGCCACTTCCCTGGAGCCTGCTTATGACCAAGGAAAAAAAGGAATCAGGTTTCCTTAAAGGTTGACATGTTTCTGATATTTTTGAACAAAAGGACAAATCTAAAATTACTATGTAAGTCCAGTACTAAAAGGTATTGTTAACATCTTAGTGGGGAAAAGAATTACAATAAACTGTCGCAAAGAATAGACTTACTGTGCCTGACATTTTCCAGTTTACTGAAGGTCCAGTTTCAGAAAACCTAGGAACCAATCTATTTGGTAGAAAGTGGTTAGGGCGCCAGCCACATGCTCTGGGGCTGGTGTTGTTTAGCCTGGGCCAGCTAAACACCACTGCCACCAACAACAACATAGCCCGGCATTATGGCAGGCATCTGTAGTCCCAGCTACTAGGGACGCCGAGGCAAGAGAATCACTTGAACCCAAGAGTTTGAGGTTGCTGTGAGCTATGACGCCATGACACTCTACTGAGGGGAGACAAAATAAAACTCTGTCTCAAGACAAAAAACAAAAAAAAGAAAGAAAGAAAAGAAAAGAAAAGAAACAGAAGTCCAAATCTTTCTTTCACCATTTTGTTTCAGAAGTTCCTGTTAAGCTAACCTGCAAGTGATGGGGGATGGGACGGACATAGTTCTAGCAAAACTCAAGGTTTGTCTGCTGGAAGCTGAGCCCAGTTGGTACATGCTAGTATTACAATAAGAGGCATAATTATTAAGGTTAAATGTTTACCTATTGAATTTCAGGAGCATAAATTCTAACACAGAGACTAAAATGGAAGTGTTTCACATCCGTTCTACCTATGTATTTCTACTGACTACATTAAGTTGAATAAATCATTGTGTGTGGCTGTGACAGCATTTATATTTTAGAAGAAAGTTGGCAGTGCCATTCTCTAATGGTGCTATGCAGCAGTTAATCATCCACTTGCTATTTAAACAATGACGAACACAGGCTACCAGTAAGCTTGTTGGTTTTCCTCTAATCAAGCAAAGTCTGGGACTCTAATATTGTACACCTTAAAAGCTTCCAACATCCTCTGAAAGAGCTGACTTGCCCCAGGATTTGAAACAGAAACCAGCTTTGTAAAATCCAACTAAAGGGAAGATGCCCTTGTTGAATTATCACAAATGCCAGCAAATGAAATCCTTTATCTCATGGCGGATAAATTTACATTTTTATGCAATGCAAACATATAAAGATACAAACCAGAATTTTTTTTTCTAGCATAGCAGCATTGACTGGGTTACATCAGGTGTGGGTTGAAAGGATGGGCAAGGTTATGATAAGTGCACGTGCACACACATGTGCATGCATGCACACACATGCACACGCGAGTACCCATGAGAGCGTACTCACAAACACAGGCCCCCACACATGTATGAATACAGGCCCATGAAACATGGACGGATCATTAGACCTGAGCACGCATTCCCTAAAAGCCAGCCAGTCTTCTATTTAATATGATCTTGTCAGAATATACGTCTGTTTTAAAAAAAAAAAAAAAAAAAAAAGAATATACGTCTGTTTTGAATGTTCATAGACTAAGCCAGATATATATAATTTACAATACAAATTTTATGAATATTAAAATTTGAATTTTTCCCATGTCGGTAATACAAAGAGTGAGATAGTCTTTTCTACTGAGAATTGGGTGCAGGTTATCCAACATGTAAAAACAACTCCACTTCTCAAGGGTGGGTGAGGTACTCTAGAAGCAATTCCCAGACGAGGCCTCCTTACCTGGGAGTGAGGTGGTATTTCCTGGATGGGCAGAAGAGGACAGGAGAGTTCTTGTACGAGGTGTGAATGGAAAGGCAGGACACCCACATACTTTAGACTTTTTAAATAAAGGCTGACAAACGCCAGGTGGAGACGTGTGAAGCTGGGCATCAAATGTGGGACAGTGTGCAGCAAAGGGAAAGAGCAAACCGCTGCCTAAGGACTCTACACTGTCAGTGCCTCTCTGATTCCTACGTTTGATAAAAACTAGTACAGTGAGCACATCTGGAGAACATTACGCCCAGGGAAGGGAAGGAAGAAATGAAATTACACATGCAACTGTTCAAAAATCTTTAAAAGCAACCATTACAAAGCATTAGGAAATTGAAGAAAGCACGTAGGTTTTATAATTGGAATTAGACTTCACCATAGCCTGCAGCAAAGCTCTATTTGTAAAGCAAAGACCTTGATCTTCCCCCAGAATCATTCATTTGCTCACCAAAGAACATTTATTGGGCATAAATCTACTCTGGGCACCTAAGAATTTCTTGTGGGCGTTAAATGAAATGTCCTAAAAGGCTTCACTACTATCTCCTTAGCAAGACACCCGCAATAGCTAAAATAGCCCCGCTCCGCTCAGCACAGGCCCAGGTGACACCTCTCATTCTGTTAGTGGCACCCACTTTTGGTCCCAGAGGCACCCAAATTCAGATAAACTGCATGATCATTGCCACTAATGAGAGCCCCTAACTTGTCTTTGTGACTCCAGTTTTGCCCTTCTGCCATAGAGGAAGAGACTTATGTTTTAAAAATGTAAGTCTGGCCATATTGTTCTTAACTTTTTGTCTTTTTTTTTTGGCCGGGGCCAGGTTTAGAACCCCCCATCTCCAGTATATGGGGCCGGTGCCCTACTCCTTGAGTCACAGGCACCGCCCCATTGTTCTTACTTTTATGCTTAATATGTCTTTCAGTGGCATCACATTAAACTGAAAATAAAACCTACAGCCCTTTTTCTGGCTTATGAAATTCTGTATGATCTGCCTCTGGCTAGCTCTCTACTCAGTCTCCAGGCCTGTGTTCTTACAGTGCTTGAAGCAGCCACGTCCCCTCCTGCCTCAGGACCTTTGTACTTGCTGTCTTCTCCATCTAGACCTTTTCCTTTTCCTCAGTTTTAAGCTCAGAGAGATTTTGTAGACCCTAAAGGCAGCTCTCATTCTCCTGCCCTGGCTTTATCCCATTTGAATTCCTTTGGTAGCCTCCTGGCTCATACCTGTCCTCTTGTGTATTATCACTTGTTTTCCCCTCCAGGAGGCAAGCCCCGGAAGGGCACAATATTTGTATATCTTATTCACTTTGGGGCTTAGCTCAAAGTAGGGGCTCAACAAACATTTGCTGAATAGACTAATATAAGCCCTGCAAGATCTAATTTACTGTTTACAGGTCTTAGAGAACTTTAGAATGTATGCAAAAAAAAAAAAAAAAGGAATATTATATATAAGAAAAAGTCTGTTTACCCTCAAGGTTACCTTACATAGTGAATCTAAAGAAGCAATTAATCTAAAACTCACAAGTATGAAGAATTCAAAGTCGCTATTGGAATATATAGATTTCAACTCAATTAATAGCTGTTTTTAAGTCAATAAAATACTTAATACCTATCTTTGCTTCTTTGAATTTTAGAAGCATATCCAATAAAATTACCTGATAGGAGATTTTGATGGGATACTGTAAATGGTTTGATTGAAGTGTCCCAGAGTAAGTGTCCCAGTCCCTGAAGAGGGAATCATACTCAAAAGAATCATTGGCTCAAACCCTTCCATTCATGTGCAAGGCTGTTAATGGGGTAACACATTATCTTAGGGATCAGCTCTTGATGACATATAATAGAAATAATCTGTATTTTAAATAAAAGCAGGAATTAATGTTTTAAATTGGTAAAGAATTTTAAGTATTTCAGAAAACTCAAGAACAAGAAAACTTCAGCCTGGGCAACATAGTGAGACCCCAATGAAGGAAGGAAGGAAGAGAGGGATAGAGCGAGGAAGGGACAGAGAAAAAGAGAAAGAGAAATAAAAGAAAAGAAAAAAAGAAACTAGCCAGGTATGGTGGCACACATGTGTAGTCCCACCTACTAGGGAGGGTGGGGCAGAAAGATCTCCTGAGCCCAGGAATTTGAGGTTACAGTGAGCTATGATGTTGTCACTGCACTCTAGCCCAGACAACAGAGCAAGAAAAAGAAAAAAGAAAGAAAAGAAGAGAAAAAGAAAAGAAAACACAATCATCATAGGATGTAAATAACTCATATTATATCTAAACCAAAGGATGAAATTTGTACTGTGCCACTGCTTCTACGTCAGACTTGAATGTTCAGCAGCTGATAAATTAATTGTTCACTGCGGGGCTAGACTTTGAAGGCAGGTCTGCCCGTGGGCAAATTTCAGCTATGCTGAATTCTCAGGGCTTATCTTACAGAGATTTTACGGTAGATTAGACTATTTTGTACTTTATTCATCTGCTTTATTTTTCAATCTCCAAATATTTTAAAAATGCATCCCATTTCCTCCCACAGTCATCTAAACTAAGTCTTCTAAGGCAAATTTTAATTAGCAGAGTACCTGGTTCAAAGGGGAAAAAAGGCACACACAAACATCTGTTGAATGAATAATGAAAAAGAGGCCAAAAAGGCAAGGCAGGGTTGGAGGAGGGCATATTTCTATCAATGAATGAGAAAGGGAAGGTGGAAAAAAAACTAGAAATTTAGAGGACTAAGGCAGATGGAGAAATACTCAACCAAGAGCGTATATGGGGGAAAGGACTCCACAGTAAAGCCCTGTCTTCCCCCCCTCACAATTTTGTTGAAAGCTAGCCATAAGGATGTCATAATAAATGCTAAATATCTGTATTGTAACTGGTCTAGCCCACAACTATTGAACTCTTCACATTCTAAAAGCTATTGTAAATAATTAACCTGGGAAAACCACTCTGCCTGTTATCAGTGGTATTTAATTGAATCTATTGAACGTGCCCTTTTGCTAATATACCAAATCTAAAGTGATGTGTTGAGACAAGATGCAAAAAAATAGTGGTGAGTAAAGGAAGAACATCAAGTTATTCAGCTAGAATATATAAAGACATGGGGCATTGCTGGATTCTAGAAGTAAAGGAAGCCACAGGCAAAAAGCTACTTAAAACAAACAAACAAAAAGAAAACAAACAAAATGAAAGTGGGCTGAAGAAAGATAAAGTGAGAAAACATTAAAAGTGAAATCGTGAAAGATCTGAGTTGGACAAAGGAGAATTTTATAAAGTCCTGACAAAAGCTTTCTATTGTTCCAAGCTTATGATGACTAGTCTTTTAATTAAAAGAAAGTATACCAAGGGAAATACACCTGAAAGGAACTCATCGTATGTAAAGTATGCACGACTGTAATACTTCTGAAAAAGAGTCAAGACATTTCACACCAATTGATAGAATTACCAAAACACTATGAAGTTAACCTAGTTTCCATTTCTCTTCTTCACAGTCCTTAAGGAAAAGTGTACTTACAATTTCTTGGTTGCTGTCTTTGGATTCTGGGACAAGAATCCTTTGGATTCTGGGACAAGACTCAATCCCAAACTACTGGAATCACTTGAATTGTGGTTTCACGGCTTTTTTAAAAAACATGTGCACAACTTGCCAGGAGTCAAGGTCTCTCTGAAATGCACTGGACCCTAAATGGTCCTTTCTCATCTACTCTTTGCTGAGTGCTAAGATTTCAAGTTTAGTTGATCTTCTGAAGATGCTTTTAGACAAACTGAGATAGTCAAAATTAAAAGAATTTAAGATCCCATTGTAGTTCTGTGGTCTCTGATTGCCGTGACTGTCTTCTCCCTGCTATTTGTGCTTTGCCAGATTACCCAGAACATGGCATATCCTGAGCGACTTTGTTTTCTAGAGACAAGAGTCTTGCTGCGGAGTGTAGTGGCACGGCAGGATCACAGCACACTGTAACCTTGAACTCCTGGGCTCCAGCCATCCTCCTGCTGCAGCCTCCTGAGTTGGGATAACAAGTGAGCACGGCACCAGCTCCTCAGTTTTAGAAGACAATGTCAAGACAGTTCAATAAACCTTTATGGAACATCAACTATATTCAAGAGACTTTTAAAACTGTTGTAAAGATGGAGACAGATAAAAACAGCTAAGCCAGGAATAGAATTCGATTCTTCCCTCCTCCCTGAACCCTATGCCTCAAATTTACCAGAAGATATCATTATCAGGAAATGACCTTGAAACAGATACTCACACCGTGTTCTCTGCTGCAGAAACTAGAATGGTTTTGCGGTCTGTGTCTACATCATGCATTTCAAAAAAAACATGCCCATAAAGGAAAAGAAGGAAGATATTTGGCAAGTGCAAGACAGAGATACTCTCCCCTAGGGTTTTAATTCAATTCTTTTTCATTTCTTTCAATTCTTTCATTTTAGTGGCCAAGCAAGACTTGGCTATGACACATGCACACAATTTGAAGGGAATGATAAACTTCCTTAAGACGAAACCCTATTACCTTTCCTCTTAAATCACAACTGGAATTAGGTCCTTTCAACTCTTTTTTCTTAAACCCTTCACGCTCAGGTGATCCAAGGCAGGTGAACCAAGAAACACAAAATCCAGAACTATCTTGTAAAGGCTTTAAATAGAGATCAAAGAAACTTGAGCTGGAAGAAATTTTACCTGTTTGGTTTCTCTTAACCAGTTCTGAAGGCAGTTTAGCTGAGATAGTCATCCGCTGAGAAACAGAAACAGCTGTTCTGAATCATTTTCCAAATTAAAAATAGGAGTTTCTAAATAGGGTTAAGAATTTGGGGTTAGACATGTGGCTGGAATTCTACCTCCCTTTAATACTATGTGGTTTGAACAATGTCTTTACCCTGGGTCTCAGATCCCTCTGGTGTAAATAGGAGTGTTTAGTGTTATGTAGTTTATATAAAGCACCTGGCGGACCTCTCTTCCCAGTGGGGAGATCCAGAGTGGGCGTAGGTGGTATCTCAGAACAAAGTTTTGTCTGCAACCATTTCTTTGTAACATTTGCTTGCATTTCTTTGTAATGCACTTACAAGCACTCTTTAATAACATTTCTCATTTTGTGCATTAAGCCGACTTAATGACTGTTGTTAGTCGACCTGTGTTTATCTGAAACATTTACAGAATGCCCAAGTCCTACAAAGAGATGCAGTATTAAATATAATGCCAAAGCATTTACCATTTACGAACTGATTTTTGAGCGATCACCAAAATATGTTATTAAGTAAAAACAGGTGCATAGATTTGTCAAAACTCATTGACCTGTATACTTAAAATGGGTATGTTTTTGTATGTAAATTATTCACCAGTTAAATATTTTTGCCCAAGTACAACCCTTAGAGATTCTGATGAAATTGATCTGCATGTACATGGCTTGGGCGGAAAACTATTCCAAGTAATTCTAATTTGAAAAAGATAAAAAACAAACAGCAGATAAGATCCAGAATAGTGTGAGTAGTTACTTAGTGATGTCAGATTTAGCAAGTAAAATTCAGGACATCCAGTTAAATTTGAATTTCAGATAAAACACCAACTTTTTTTTAGTGTAAGTATGTGCCAGATATTGCACATTTAACTGGATGTCCTATATTTCATTAAGCAACCCTAAATGATATGCAAAATCTTGAGGGGAAAAGGGGGGGAAGAAGAATGTGTGTATGTAATTATTCAATTATATATGCATAAGATAGAGTTTTGAAGGTTTACGTCTGGAGAGAGGAACTAGGGCAGGAGGCAAGCAAGAAAAGCTTTTTGTCTTTGCTTTTTGTCTCTTGAATTTTGAGCCACATGAATGCATTGCATATTTTTAAAACTGATAAAATTATAAAATTTAAAAAAATCAATAATATGCAACAGGAGCTAAAGATCAACATAGGGAGACGGAACTAATACATGCGATACACTTAGAAAACACAACTGATAGAAATTTGCTGAAATACTTTATTCTACTTATTTTAAGCATGGTGAGAATTAAGTAGAATTAATATTAACCATCACTTGTTGGGTTGCCAGAGTACAATTCAAACGAATATTAGCAAGTTTCTGTTGAATTGTGATTATGGTGAGCACTTTCATATATTAGTTCATTTAATCCTCACAATGATCCTTAGACGTTTTGTGAATGAAAAGACTGAAACGTGGAAATTTGCCCAAGACCACACAGCTAATAATGGGCAGTCCTGGAGTTTGAATCCAGAATCCACAGCCTGTTGTTTTTAAACACAACCCAACACTTGATATAGGAATATATATTAAATATAGTCTTTAAAAGTCAGAAAATTTGTTTTGAGGCACGGAAATCAATGCGAGAAGAGTAGTGTAGAAGCCCTTTCATTTACTAACATGGGTCTCTAATCTATGAAGAATGACACACTGTTAAAAATCTTGCTTGTTTTTAAATAAACATATAAATGCACTTCACTTTGTGTAACCCTGTGTTCCAGGAAAATTGTTTAATACATAACATTTTATGCAAATGTAATTATATTTAGAATAAAATTGAATCTGCCATTTAGACAAACTCAGATAAATGTTTTTTATTATTGTTGTTGTTGTTGGTTTTAGCTGGGAATATAGTTTTGTAATATGGCTGACCTGATTTATTTGATTTTGGACAGGGTATAAAATGAGATAATCTAGGAGTATGTTAATTGTACTTTAGAGTTGAGGGTCTTAATACACAATAAATTGATGTTTTGTTTTTTTTTTTTATTGTTGGGGATTCATTGAGGGTACAATATGTGAAGAGTATATTTTGCTAAATTACAAAGGATTGAACTAGATTATGTTTCTAACTTAAGCCTACTTTTAATTTGTTTTAAAAATATGAGTAAATATTTGCCAGGGAAACAGCAGAGTGGTACTTCTGTGAACAAACCAATTTTATTTTCATGGCTTAGGAGAGACAGGAATGTATTAGAGGTCTATTTATTTTTCTATTATGCATGGTTTTAGAAAGATTTCTCAAAATCGGTTTTGGTCTGTACAGTTTAAATATTGCCAAGTGATCTACATTCTTTATAGTAAAAGTGGGTGTGGGAAGTGGGAGAACAGAGTATTACTCTTGGCCACGACAATTGAAAGCTACTACATCAAGTTAACTATAAACACAGTTGACTAAAAGCTGTCATGCTGTTGAGAAGAGCTTCACAGCCTCGCCAAACAGCTGTCAGGATCTCTGATCAATGTCACGTCGGAACAAGACCTTCACCAACTTCTCCGGACCTTGAGAACCAAAGTTGGACACATGAAGGTTAAGGTAAGCCTGATGTCCCAACATTCAAACTTTGTACTTTCTCTCATTACACATCAACATTTCTGAACAGGCAATATTACAATACCAAATCCAGACTTAAAAAAAAAAAAAAATTAACTCAAGAACAAGCATGTAAAATGGTGCTCAAGAGGAGCTGCCGTCCAGGCGATGGCTCCATTTGTCACCATTGCTATCTTTGTTTAGCAGTGTTTGTGCTGTTATCCAAATAGTCTATTTCTTTTTTTATTTTTTTCAAAGTGAGTTATTTTCTTTGAAAGAACAAAACAATATGTCTAATATACTAGACCTATATCATCAAAGATTGTATCTACAAAGTGGTAATAGAAGATTTTACATTACTTTTAGCTCCTTGGGAACAGACACCGCTGCACTAACTCCCCTCATACCATGAGTTGTTGAGACATTTTCACATGTTGGACTCAGCAGATATTTTCCAGAATGCATTACGTTCTGGTAAGGTACTGCCTGTAGTTAATCTGCAAAAAACTCATGTTATTTCCAATGAATCAAACTGCATAGCTACTTAATTGTATTTGTCAGATCTAATTAAATACAATTTTTTATTTACTCTTTTTAATTTAAAAAATTCAATTGTTGATGTCTTTTATAAACTATTATGGTTTTAAATTTTTTTCCCCTCTGTTCACTGAAGCTCTAATGTTTTTCCCCTGTAGGTCAACAGCCCATTCTCATCTAAATGGCTCCTTATTTGTAGTCTGGGGAAGCAAATGTACATCCATTTATGAATAAATGCAATGAATTTTTCTCATTTAGTATTTTAATGATATGCAGGATCAAGACTCAATAAAAAAAATCTCTACAGTACAAAAATTGCTGATAATGCACTTATGAGACAGCCATAAGCAACTTATTTTATGAATTCTGACAAGAGTTGGGTTAATATCCAGATCTAAAAAATCTGGATGAATTATGCTCAACAATTTGGGCATCCACAATTAATTCATGAAATATGTATATGTGGGGAGGTTTAAATGAGTTTTCCCCCCAATCTTTTTTTTTCCCCTTAACACTTCTTTCCTCACTATATGAGCCTATTTGTTATACCTTCTTCCACATCAAATCAGAAGATGTTCAATGTCAGTGGCAGAATGAACTAATAAGTAAAAATAAACATGGAAATTTAGAAGAGTCAAGGAATCAGAAGTTTCAGGCAGATCTAACCTCATAATCCACATGATATTTCTAATTAACATCATGTTCTCAATTGGGAGTCCGTTGTAGGCTGGAAACCATAGCATTCCTCAATGTTTTGGCTGCCCTATGTTCACTCTCAATCTACAGGCAAAGATAGATGTTTTCTTTTTACAGTGGTTGTGGAGATACCACAGGGCAGCCTTCTCAAACATACCTCAAACATACCTTTCTCTCTCTCCAATTTACCAGAGAACTGGGTATTTCCATCAATTAGAATCATTTCAGCTGAAGTTCTCTAGAATATACCCTGTTTCCCCCAAAATAAGACAGTGTCTTATTTTAAGGTGTGCTCCCAAAGATGCGCTAGGCCTTATTTTCAGGGGACGTCTTATCTTTCCTGTAAGTAGGTCTTATTTTCGGAGGATGTCTTATTTTCGGGAAAACAGGGTAGATGCTAGCATTATATGGATGACAAAGCCTGCATTTTATGGAAGTCTCAGAAATATCCAGAATAGTAGAGCCTTGTAACATTCCTTCACAGAACAACAAAATAGCTTCCTCACCTTGGGCTTTTAAATTGTAGTCATAGGAAGTCTGTTTCAACCTCATTTATAACACTACAACCAGGAACTGTGTGCAATGTGCTTTGTGCCATAAAGTTACACTTAGGATGTAATTAATAAAAAGGGAAAATATGTCTCTCTCCCCAAACTGATATATTTTCTTTACTCTGATAAGAAAAGCTATGGTACTCATGACCTTTTTATTTTTATTTTTTCTGGCCTCTATTGCCTGGAATCTCGGAGTTCAGTTTTTTGCTCAAGTATGATAGTTGCTCAAGTATGATAGGCAACAAAGGTTCTTTGGTTAAACGACTTCACCTCCCTCTACCCAGCTTGCTCCATTGCTTGTTTTTATTCTTCCTTTAGGTGTTCAACTACATTTTTATCACTAACACTAAATTATTTTGTAGAAGGAAGTAAATATAGTTCCTTCTTGTTGCTCATGGAAGTTACTTTTATAAAGTTGCAGCAAACACTGAGTTAGTGGATACTGAGCCACCCCTCCCATAAGAAACAGGGGGTCAGGTTCCTACGAGCCTCTGGCTACCATATTTTCATCAACTAATCAACATGTAACCTTGTTTTATGTGTTAAAGATACCTTGTATAACACAGTGGTTTCATTAACATTGAACTCAAGGCCGGGAGTGCTCTCAGCCATGCCTGACCAAAGCCTATCTACACATCTATTTTCTCCTCCAGGCACATCACAGCTGCCTTGCTGTTAGGAATGGTAGACAGATTCAGCACTGCACAAGAGGGACATTTCAAACAGGGAAAGCACCACCCAAAAGGCCAAAAAGGCAAAAACTGTGACATTAAATAAGCCGTGGAAAGGCCACTTGTTTATAGAACAAGAGCTCCATCAAGAAGGCAGAGCTTTATCTTGTTAGACCTCAGCTGAGAACTTGCAAGTTGGACGACTCAATTTTACGACTCCCTTCTCTTCTGCTGTTGACTGAAAAAGCACCCCAAGAATTGAATTGGAGTTACAAATGTATGTTATTGAGTAGGCAATTTTTCAAATACACAATCAGTGAAGTGTGAGACCTGATGATATTTTATCTGAAAAAAAACATTACTATGTTTGGCCAATTAGCACATTCACAACAATTAAAATATCAGATTAGCAAGTAGAAAAGAAGGCCCTGTTAGAATGGAAGTAGTGACAGGTGTACTTTGATGACCTTGGAGAAATCTGGGAAAGGCTCTAGAGAAGACCAGAGGAGCGTGTCCAAGGTGGGTTGCAGGCAATCAGAGGGGTCCCACCATGGTCCCAGGGCCCTGGAAACAGACTAGGAAAAACAAAGCGAGGCTAACAAGGAGAAATCATTAACTAGTTTCACAATATTACGTCTTTCCTATTACAATGATCCTTTTATTATTGCTTAGCTACAGGAATCCAAAGGAAATTTTTTTCTTCCCAAATAGATTTTTCACCCTGTACTTAGGCAAGTACATCAGACCACAGGAACAAGCATTGTGATGCTAATATGTCCAAGAGAAACTAGCTTGATACCTTATGAGCTTTGGCCAAATTGTTAGTGAGAGTTGTAACCTCAGGTTTGCAGAGAAATTTGATGTCATATTTCTAGTGTGGATGATGAAAAACATTATTAAACCTGGAGCTGCTATACCCTGCCCCTGATGCACTTGGCTTGATGCCAACTCTAATTAACCCTCATGGATCTTCTATTCAGTGAAAATTATTGGAATTATTAGTACCACAGAGCTCTGCAGGAATTCTGACTTATGGCCAGTTGTCAGGGTAGATGGCTAATTCAATAGCTTTTCGTACAAAGCTGTGTCCCACAGAGGACATCGGTATATAAATGCATATATAAACCATCTTGTACACTGCGTTTTATTTGTTATCTTGGCTCTATTCTTGACATTGAACCTTGTTATTGCAGACCCCACCCTGACTAACATGACACTCCTCCCCTCTTCCTTGAAACCATTTCAGGGTTATAAAATGAAACCTTTCTTCTAGCTCTGTGGCTCTTATTCTTCTTGTGCTCAGTTAGATGGTTTGAATGAGCAATCAACATATAAATTATAGCATGTGAGGGATGATCATTCCAATATTTATGGTTTTTAAAGTTAAATATTTTAATCTTGATTATATGAAAGGAAGCCAAACTGTATAGAATTTGAATAAATGTTTCAAAGAAGATGTTGTATTAACATTTTGTATTTTATAAGAATAGAAATAATCCTCATGTCACTGTATTTTGTTTATTTATGTATATATTTATTTATTTACTTACTTATTTAGAGATACAGTCTCACTCCCTTGCTAGGGTTACATAGCATCATGCTAGCTCACAGCAACCTCAAACTCCGAGGCTCCAGGGATCCTCTGCTTCAGGCTCCCAAGTGACTGGGACTACAGGTGCTCACCAAAACACCTGGATAATTTTTTTCTATTTTTAGTACAGAGAGGGTCTCACTCTTGCTGAGGCTGCTTTTGAACTCCTGAGCTCAAGCAATCCTCCCAAGAGTGCTAGGATTACAGACATTAGAACCAAGTAGATTGACCATGTCTGATTTCCACATAAGCCAGTTAGCTCTGCTTTCTTTTATAAGGAAAGAAACCATTGGTCCCCTGCCCAGCTGATAAACAGCTGGTCCACCCCATTGGGGCTTAAATGTCCCTGTCATTTTGATTGATTAGCAGATGCCATGTTCGTTGCTCAGTGTGTTTAATGTCACCCCAACTCCCTGGAGAACTGAGAGAGTAAACAGTAGAGACAAGCATAAACTCATCCTTGACTGTCTTGTAAAAACAACTTCAAGTGTAAGTTCTCTTTACAGTGAGTCAGAAAGAAGCATCTTCTTTATATAAAGAAGTTGTTTACCAGTGCTAAAAAAAAGAATGAATGTTATTGTAAATCTAAAATTATAGGTATGTTAATACCACAAAGCTTTAGCAAATATCAACTGTACAGGCACTAATTTATTTTATGTTCCTGAGCCTCAACCATCAGAGACATTCTTACAACCAACTCTAGTCAGGTTATGTCCCCTCCTCACACAATACCTACCCAGTGATAAAGGTACAAATAAAATTGAAAACCAGTGATTAACTTTGTAGAGATTTACAAGACCTGTTCATTTAAAAAAATAGAAATACATGTTCAAGCTACTTGCAACAAATACTTTTGTCTGAAACTAGCAAATTTAAAGTGAAATTATTACTTACAGCAGTCCTGCAAAACTGCTTAACTAAGCATTTTGCTCCTCAGAGTTAAAACATATAAAACCTAACCGCAGTGGGCATCTTAAAATATATTATTTAGGCAATGTTTTGATTTTTGCTTTGACCCATAAGAAAAGAATTTTAACCTGCCCAATTGGCACATATATTTTCTTTTCTTTCTTGATGTTATCATCTAAGTTTGATGGACTTAGGAATATCCCCTTCCTAGTTATGCTTAAAATTAATTGAAAATATCTATTCAAATTTTCTTTCACATGTAATGCTTTACAGAATATCTTTTTCTGAAATACAGTTCAAAAGCATCATGCCATTGAAATAAGACTGGACATCATTTTAGTGTATTTGATTACATGCTCTAGTTGTTCTGCAGAGAAAAACCCGTAAGATTTCTATAAAAATTTCAGTAGTTATCTGACCCAGGCTTTCTTTTTGGTGGAATAAAAAAACTGTTCACACATCCTTTCTCACAAACAAGTGGGACAACCACATTCACATCAGGTTTTCTAAATTCCACCGACATGAAATTCATGTTGTTTGCAGATCAGCCAAGTACAGATAGAAAACCAGAACCAAATTTTCCTGCAATGGACTAATTGGTTTAGGGCTATTTCTTATGCAGCATCTTCCACCACCAGACATGTGACCTCACTTGTTACTTTGCACTTCCAAACATGTTAGCGTGGCAAATACTGGACTCTATTTTTCTTAGTGTAGCTCAAAAAGCTATGTTTTTGTTTATCAAGAAAGTCAAGCCATTAACTCTTTGTGATTCCTGCAAATTGTCTAAATCCTCAACTTGGAACCATTTTATTCTATGCAACTAGTCTATTTTTCTAGGCTGGCAGACTGGAAATTGGGCTGAATAGGATTTGGTGTCTGTTTCTGTAGGGAACACTCAGAGGGCAATATGGTGTTAATGATTACTGTAAAATTAGCAAGGGGCAAGCAACCAAAAAATCTTTTGCTATTACATGTATGTGAAGTTGGCCATTTAGTTTGATGCTGTGGACCAATATATAGAGCCTACAGTTGTTTCTAAGCCCAGCTATTATTCTCGTATTCTGGCTGAGGTTGGCTTGGAAAAAATTACACTATTCTTAATAGGAAAATGCTTAGGCTGGTTAATAAGTTACTACTATTAATACTCTAGTCTGCAGAATTACCACAGAATCTTCCATCTCATAATTCTATCTACTTACATATAATTGTCCCTCAGTATTCGTGGGGGATTGGTTTCAGGATCCTTCACTGATACCAAAATCTACGGGTGCTCAAGCAAGTCCCTGATAAAAAATGGCCTAGTATTTGCATATTACCCATGCACATTTTTCCATATACTTTATATCATCTCTTATCATCTCTGTATTACTTATAATACCAAATACAATGTAAATACTATGTAAATAGTTGTTATGCTGTATTTCTTAGAGAATAATGATGAGTAAAAGAAGTCTGTACATATTTGGTAGAGATGAAGCCATCTTATTTTTTCTCAAATATTTTTGATCTGTGGTTCATTAAATACACAAATGAAGATCCCACAGAGTCAAACCAACTATACTTGTGATGTTCATCCAATAGGTGGGAAACTGAGAACTTCTAATCAAAGACCCGCAGCCAGGTGCAGGGGACAGTATGAGTAAACACGCCTCAAACTCTACAAAAGGCCCATCCCTACTAGAATCAATCCCATTTGATCCTGCAATCCCATTACTAGGCATCTGCCCAGAAGAAAAAAATCCTTTTATCATAAGGATGTTTGCACTGGACTGTTTATCGCAGCTCAATTTATACTCATCAAAATGGGGAAACAACCCAAATGCCCACCAATCCAGGAATGGATTAACAAGCTGTGGTATAAGTATACCATGGAATACTATTCAGCCATTAAAAGAGATGGAGACTATACATCTTTTGTACTAACCTGGATGGAGGTGGAACACATTCTTTTTAGTAAAGCATCACAAGAATGGAGAAGCAAGAATCCAATGTACTCAATATTGATATGAGGACAATTGATGACCTAGTACATAGTAGGGGGTGGGGGAATGGGGAGAGTGGAGAGAGAGAAAGAGAGAGGGGTGAGGGAGTCACAGTGTTCGGCATGCCTCTTGGGGAGGAATATTTATAAGGGGAGGACTTGGCTTGACAAATAAAATTAGTATAAACTGGTTCTTTGTACACTCAATGAATCCTCAACAATAAACCAATAACAAAAAACAAACAAACAACAAAAAACAAGATTTGTGCCCATAATCTTAGCTTACCTACACTTAAAACTCAAACAAGAAAAAAACCACACTGATATTTCCCAAGAGAATAGGAAATAGTGATAAAGTTACACATGGTTATAATGTGGAAGATTCACAGCTAGATAATAGCTTACTAAATAATGTAAGTAACCAAAGCTTGAGGAAAAATGAACAAAAGTTTCAGTCAACACAATTCTAAACGGAAGTCTTGACTAGAGTATTTATAGATATAGATTATGTGCCTAACTCCCACACGATTCATTTAAATGGTTTTTAGGATTTTGCTTCTCCATCTATAATAATCAACACAAATAACTGGGCTATTGTCATATTACAAGGAGTTTTTATGAAAATGCATTTGTTCACGACTACACGTCTCAAATGATGCATCCATAACAGGAAGCTTTACACACCTGAAATCCAAAAGGAAGACAGACAGCCCACTGGACAAGTGGGCTTGCCATATGTTCTCATTCTAATTATTTAATAGTCAGAAATAATTGTCGTGAAGAGTGAGAAGCAGCCAGATGGTTGTATAAAGAATTTTTGTAAATATGGTAGGATATTCTCCAAACTTTTTCAAATAAAGTATCAACATGGAAAAAGTATCAACATGGGAACAGATCTAGGGTGAGGAGGAGACAGGAGAGAGACTTTCCTTTAGACTTTCCCTAAATTTGGTCAATCATCTGATGTTTTTATAAGTCAACTACTTGACAATATTTTACTTATTAGAACCTTCAGAAATAGTCATTACTAGAGAATTATTCTTTAATTCTTTTCCAACATCAAGAGATATTTTGTTACCCTTTGGTAAGTAGGTCTTGAGGTTAAGAGTGTCATAAATTCAGTCATCACAGAGCAAGTACAAAGTTACTAAGTTAAATGAAGAGCATGGGAGTTAACATGCACTTAAATTAATACTGGCTGTGCACCTTGCATTACAGCAAGATATTAATGAGCCCAAATCAATAGATTCTGTTACTTCAGGAATTTTTTAGGTTCCCATTGTGTGGGAGTAGAATATATTCCAAAATGAAATATACCTTGTCATTTTTCACAGGCTGGGCTGTGAGATAATATCATAGATGAAGTGGTTGTCCCCCTTAAATGACAGGCTTCTATAATATCAATACGACAATGATGGTCATGGGAGATATGTATGTGTAAAATGATATATATAACCTATTCCCTAAATGCTTCACAAAATTGAAATGTCATAGTTAGACAAAGCAGAGTAGTGCTTACTGAAAATGAAAAAAGCCTCTAGTCCTATCTTCTGACTGCTCCTCCTCCTCCTTTCCAGGGTCTCCTGGAGGGATGCCATTTGGTTCTGTGGATTTTCATGGTCACCACCATGTTGGTATTAATATTTCCCAATCATTATCAACAGCCTGACCTCTCCTGAGAGGTCTAGATTTCAAGAGCCCTTTTCTTGAGCATATCTAATTGGAAAACCACAGGTACCTCAAATGCAGAACATCTTCCTCCCCCAGCTTGTCTCTTTTTTCTGTGCCAGATTTCAGTTCCTGAGACCACTATTCATCCACCTATTGCTTTATTAAAGTCAGTGATTTAGACTTTGTAATGATGTTTTCTTTTCCCCAATAGCTGGTCAATGCCCACTCTTATTATTCTTATTAATTATTCCTTTAATCTGACTTCTCCAACTTTCCAGTCGTTGAGCTAATTGCAGATCCTTTTCGTCTTCCACTCTTAATAATCTCTCTACAGTTTTAATGTCCTTAAATCTATCTTCCTCTTGATTATTATCCGCAGTCATGCATTCAAACCACTAACGGAAACTTTACCAAGGTACAAGAAAGTTAATTGGCTTGTCTATCTCTCTCTTTTACTAGATTCTAAGTTCGTTAAGAGCATCAGTTATATTCTATTCATCATTACATATGGTCTGACACATAGCAGGCACTTAAAAATATTTTTAATACCAACTTCAGATGGACAAAAATTATGTTAGGCATTAAATTGCTATTGTCAAATGTAACAAGGAAAACAGATCTTTTATTGCAATAATAGCATTTTTAACTTTAAATAACTTGACATAGCCCCTAAAATCTATTCTGTCCTACAATAGGCAGAATTTTTGTTCCCTGAAGAATGTTAATAATATTTATTTTCCAGATCAAATGGCCACGTACAATACATGTTTACCATGGAAAAGACTAATTTTATGGGAGTTTTGAGCCCTTTTTAAAAAACCCTTCTTATTCCAATTTCTATGCACTGTTAGAAAACATGATTCCTGAAGAATTATGCAACTAAAAATGCTTCTATTGGTTATAAAATATTGGGGTATAAACAAAGCCTCTTTCTTTAAATTCACAGTTAATATTTATGAATTTGAATCGTTCTTTTTTAATTTGGAATCAGTGCACTGTTCTTAAGTTGCCAAGCCTATACCCTTATATGTTTAAATACTTACTGTATTGATTTTAAGAATGAACCTCACTGCTCTAGACTATTTGAACTACCCGTCAAGGTATCATTTCACTAAAATCACTCACCAAACACCTTCCAGGAACTGAAGGGTAGGAAACTTTCCCTTGCCTCCTACATGAATTTACTTGAAAAGTCAAAGTGCACTTTGGAAGAAATGATAAACATTAAGAGATCAAAACCATGAATAACACCCTTGATTGGAAGAACTGTTTGGAACCAGAAAGAAGAACAATATAATTTGAGAAAACTCTCTTTGAAGCAACTCAGTGGTTACCATATAGCTATTTTCCAGAGAAAACCACAATGTAGAATTCAATGACGTCCTCAGAGCCTGCACAGGAAACAGACGCACACCAGGGCTTGCCCAAGGCTGCAGAGAGGACTAAGTCTGCAGGTTGGTGTAACTTTACCTATTAGTGGGAAAAATGGCTGCACTTGGGTCCTTATCCTCCTTTTTTTTTTTTTTATCTTATCCTTACTTTTATCTAAGAATATACTTCTCTAATCACAGATGGAATGGATTCTCTTCAAGTATGTAAATTCCTAGAGTGAGGAGAAAGAACCCAAATTAAGGGTATCCAGAAATAATACTAATGAGTTACACATTCTACTTTGTTTTGTTTCCTTAGTAGCTAAATGAAAACTAAAATCTAGCAGAAGAGGTTTGGGGAGATTGTATAGGCCAAGTTCAAAATAAGTACTCCTGACGATAGCCCGGTAAGATCCCAAGAAAACAGGAGGCCCAAAGTTGCTCTTTTCACTTTATTATTATTATATAGTTGTCATCAACTAGAGTACCCCATTTTCATCTAAAGATTAAACAATAGGTCTTTCAAATATGGTGTCCTATTTATTTATTTAAGCCTGTTTCATTATCTTTTAACTCTCAGTTATTGATGAAGGAATATTTTCATTGCTCTGATTTTTTCATCTATGATATGGTCTGCACTGTTGTTTTCTGTATTCTTTCTAATAGAAACTTTTACCTCCAAATTTTAAGAGACAGCATTTGAGAACAGTGGCAGAGGTAGGGGCATAGGGAGGGGGAATGATGGTTTCCATATAGTTCATTGTAATACCCATCTTAGTTCACTCAAAGAATTAAAAATTAGCAGACTGGTTGGATTGCTTCTGCACTACAGCATTTGGGAGAAAGCTTCAGAAAATTAGAAGATTAAGTCAGATAAAGAGGTACTTGAGTTAATACGTGGCAGTTCTTGATACTGGAAAAAGTTTCTGTATTTCTTAAGCACTAAGACATGCCTTGTTTTTCTTTCCATCTTTGAAAAATCTAATTTTATGTTTTTAATATTTTGACATATACAGAGACATTTATCAACAGTACATTTTGTTTATGAATATAGCATGTTTTAAATAACAGACCATAAGAACTGAGTAATTCTTTTAACAGAGGATCTGATTATCTTGCCCAAGTTAGATCGACCAAAATATAATGCAAACCAATTTTGCTTTTTCTAATTATTATTGTTCTGTTATGTTTCTCAGTTCAGATTTAATACAGAAATCTCATTTTTCTGAGCAAGTTAAGAAGAGAAACAAGAAGAAAACAGAGCCTGTTGACCTTGAGTTCACATAATTAAAAATAAATTTATGTGCTACAGAAAGAAGACTAAATTAAAGTCTGGGCTTTTCCTATAAACCTTTTTCAATGAATGTTTTCCTCAGTTATGGAGATCACATATTTCTTGTTGTTTATACACACACAGAAATCCACTTATAAAAACAGATTTACATAGAAACACATTTGTATCTATGGACATCCATCTACTCCCTATAGATCTAAATGAAAAGATACATAACTGGAAGGAAGAGAAAGGAGAAAAAGAAAGAATTAAACACGAAGCAAGAATCGCATACTACCCAGGCCTAGAGCTGTCAGCATGATCCATCCAAACCTTTTATTTTTTCTACATGAGGAAATCAAGATCTTAAAGAAACTGAAGGCCACGTCCATAGCTGTATACTACTCAGCACCAGTGATATTTGATTAACAATAGACTTCCTATTGATGTAATTTAAATCCCACCAATTTATGACATCTAAACACATACCTGCCTTCTAAGAAATTGTTCCCCAAATTATGTGGATGAATCCTGGTATCCTTGAATATAGCTTTTTCCCCCTAAACATGTGGCTGCATTTCTAGCTAGTAAACATTTGGTTTCTATGGCAGCTACAACTTGATTTAACTTGATCTGTTTTATTGTTGACAACTATGCTTTGACTGTCAATTCTTAATTTTTTTATGTAGACTGTATATCAAATATTATACAAATTGTGTTACTGTATTTGTAGGATTACAACTTTAGAAGAAAGCTTCTTGTAGGTGGTTTGGTTCAACTTTCCAGTAGAAGCCACTCTCCGGCTCTGACAGGTAAATCTTGGATTGCTGCACTTTTTCGTCTTCCAGGGTCTTATTCAGTCCCTACGAGGGCTTCTCACATGGTGCCTCCAGCCCCACCTCGTGCCTCTCCCTGCCACCTGCTGTCCACCTTCCAAACTCTTCTCTCAGTTCCTTGGAGCTCTTTTCCAGATTAAGAATTTAGGTGTGTTTCCTCCATCCGGTTTGTTTTCCCCCACGCTTTACCTGGCTGGCATCCAGCCAACATTTATTTTTTTATTATTTTTTTTTATTAAATCATAGCTGTGTACATCAATATGATCATGGGGCACCATACACTTGGTTCATAGAATATTTGACACATTTTCATCTCATTAGTTGACATAGCCCTCCTGGCATTTTCTTAGTTACTTTGCCAAGACATTTACACAGCCAACATTTAGATCTCAATTGAAATGCTATTTCTTCGGAGAGGTTCTCCTGTCAGCTTCCACCATTATTCTTTCCCATTTGAAGAAGTTATTTTCCATCGCAGTTACTTCTCCACTTCCTTTGATTTTAATTTTCTTTCAGTGTTGTCTAATCCTTTCATTGTAAACACTATTTTCTTTTATATAGAAGGGAGAGGAAAGCCAAATAGAAATTGATTAATTCTACTTTCTCTCATGTGCACTAAGATGAAGGGAAATGATACTTCCTTATTCAATGTTTTGTTTCAAACAACATGAAAGAATCTTTAGCACTCCGGAGCCCTTTTTTTCCAAGCTTCATTTCACTTTGGGTTCTGCTCTTCGTCAAACTGTGCTTACAGCTCAGACTACACTTTTGTAAGTACATCTAACTGTATGTCACTTTGTTCATCTGTTCCACAGCCATTTAAAAAATGATTTTATTAAAACCTCTATGAAGCCTCATGCATTTTTAAAGTGGCCTCTCTTTTCATTTTCTCTTTGGGATTAGGAGAAATGTTATTTTCCAAATTTTTACAAGTTAGTTTTTCTAAATATCTGATTGGAGATCTTCATCTCCTACTCAAGTTGCCAATGCTCCATATGACCACATGGCAATCACTTCCGTCATTTCACTGTTTATTTTAGCAACATCTGGCACCATTGACCATTCTCTTCTTCTTGAAAAACTTCCTGTCTTTGGCTAACAAGGGCATTCTTCTGGTTTACCTCTCACTTGGCTGGCTTTTTAGTGATTTCTCCTATGCAAGATCCCCAAATATTAGAATAAGCCAGAGCTTGGTTCTCAAGCCTCTATTTTTTCTCTACTCTCTGTCCTAGTGATGTCCTCAAGACCGTGGCCCCAAGAAGCATCCATAGACACTTGGTTTGGGAATTCCTATAGTTCAGGTGTGAGTTCCTCTGAGTGCTTCATAGCACATTGGTATATGTCACAGCTTAATCTGATATTTCACTTGGGTACCTGAAAGTCCCTCAAAGGCTGGAAATAAACTCTTCGTTTTCCTTTTAAACTTCTTCCCCCCCTCCCCACCCCTATGCTTTCTCCAGCTCAGGAAATGGCTTTGCCATCCACCCAGAGTCTACGGCCCCAGCCCCGATGACCATTTCCTTCCTCTCCACTTCACCCGATTCATTACCAAGTCAGTGGGTTCTGCCTTGAAATGTATCCTACACCCATCTATGTCCTTCCAGGGCCACTGTTCTAAGCCTAATCTGTGCCACTGTCACTGCCGGGCTGGTGGAATCACCTCCTACCTGGTCTCTTTTCTGCTCTGGTTACCCTACAACCTGTTCTCTTCAAGAAAGCCAGAGAGCTTTTTTTTAAAAAGATCACATCCTCCGAGGCTTTTCCTGACCCCTGAGGCAGACAGAGTCCCCCCCACGTCACTCCTATTATCTTCCCCATTAACATCTTTTTCTTAATAACACTAAACTTACAGAATTACTGATCTGCTTATTGAGTTATGTCTCTACTCTCCACCCTAGAACGTCATTTCCATGATAGCGCAGGCCTAACTTCAGTCATCCAGAGCGCTGAGAAGAATAGCAAAGTTCTTAGTACACTCAGCAAGTATTTGTTGAGCAATGTTCAACAGGTTGTATCTAAATCACAGTGTTTTCTCATTTTACTCAGGATAAAAACCAAAAGGCTACATATTTACTAGGACCTTCAAAGCCTCCCACGGCTGGCCCTGTTATCGCCCCTCCCCCCTTCTTCCCATCCTTTCTCTCACTGCCTCTGCACCAGGTGCACTAGCTTCTCTGCTGTCCCTGCAAGGTGCCAGGCAAACTCTTGCTTGCTGGTGCTCCAGTCTGAATGCTAATATCCACCTGGCTCACTTCCATACTTGCTTCAGACCAGTGGTTCTCAACCTTCCTAACGCTGCATTGTATTTTCATTGTTAAAAAGGGGTTGCGACCCACAGGTTGAGAACTGCCGCTTTAGACCAATATGAAATATCATGTCAGGAAGGCATTCCCTGGGCACCTGGTATAAAATTTCAATACTGGCTGTCCCATACCCTGCTACTTTTCTCATGGCTTCTCTGCATTACACTCTCTCCTGAGCACTATGGATTGAGCTTATTCGCCTGGTTTACTCTTCCTCTTCTAGGAGGGTGCAGGCTCTGCAGGGCCAGGGATTTTTGCCTGTCCTGTCCACTCTGTCTACTCAGAGCCCAGCATAATGCTTGATACTATTCACACATAATTCTTAGTAAATAAACAAGCAACTTCATATATTTCTCAACATAGTAAGTAGTTGTTTAGTTAAAAGGACTGAACTTATTGAAGTTTTTTGGCCATGTGTTAAACAGTGTTACTCTTGTTATTGGTAATCTAAACAAGTTTCCCTCTTTGAAAGAGGGCCAACGAAGGGTGGTTAATATTTGGAGAACATAAATCATGATTCAGAAGGGTGTGAAACAAATTAAGCAATGCTCTCAACTCCGTTTATGGGTTTACAGTCAGTTTGTTATTATGCTTGGTGTTGTTGCAGCTTAACTATACATACCTAGTTGTGAATAAAAAAATCACTACCCCTCAATAGCCATCTAGAAAGCGACTGCCCTTCAAGAGAAATAGCTGGCTTGTCTTGTCTGTTTTCACTGTAATCATTTTCCTGCATGGCGACATTATAATTACTTGCTTAAGAGCTGAACGATTGGTTAACCTGCCTTGATGAATCAACTGAAGAAACTGGCTTAATTGTGAAATGAGCTTTACGTGAATAATTGGTCTATATTTCATGCTCCACGCATCTGAGAGACCAAAAACCTTTCCAACAAATTCCAGCAGTGAGGGTGGGAAAAGAGTAGATTTCAGTTCTGAATCACCTGGGACTTTGGATGACTTCCACTTTCTAGAAGAAGCAAATGAACAGCAATTCTGAAACCAGCAGAGAGTTGTGGCATAAGCCAGTGTACCAAGGAGCTGAGAAGATCAATGATGTTAGGTTACCTTCCCCATCAGCTCAAATGTGCCTGTTTCAGAAGTGACCCATGAGAAAGGAGTGCTGTGGTTTGCTCACATTTGACAGATTCTCTTTATTCCTTCTTGGCAACTGTGAGAACAGGCTCATCCAGTTTCATCTGAAATGTTTTGTTTTCCTTTCGAAAGCAATGATGGTAACATGGGAGTTCACCGTCAGTTCTTAAGCAGAAAACCCCCATCGATATTAAACTACCTGTCAAGATTACCATTGTTTTTTTTTCTTTTTAATTTTTGGTCATCTGTAGGAATCCCCTCCTGCCTTCAAGGATGGCTGACGCCATCTGGGTAGAGCACTGTGCTAGGAAATTCTGAAAAATAACGATTTGGTAGTGGGGAGAGCAGCATGTGACAAGTATGGCTCTCCCTTCATAGCTACAACTTGAAAACATAGCTGCTTCAAAATTCAATATACTTAAATACCTGAATTTATAATAAGGCCAAAATCCATTTTTCTGTAAACTTTTCAAAATTTGTAACTATGAAACCCTATATATTCTATAAATATAATATTACTGAACATATGTGAATAGAACTTAATGTTGAGAACTGTAGACATTTCTGTTTTCAACAGAACTACATCAAAATTATTAGCTACATATTAAATAACAATTTTGTTGGCGATAACCCTGTTGTTAATATGGGCTAAATGCTGTACCCTTTAAACCACTGGAATCTCATACCATAAGTTTCAGATTTTGACTTAAAAATCCAGTGAACATGTCACAGGTGTAACAGTTTAATCAAACAGAGCTTTTTCCTAGGAACACAGTCCTGGGTTACAGTTCACCTGCTCAGTCATTGGCAAAGGCTTCTTCAGATAAGGTTGGGCTGGTGGGAAGACCTTGGACGCTAACTTGCCCGGACCCCTTGAACCAACACAGACACATAAAGCAGCAGGTACAAGGCTGAGATCAGAACTCGAAACCAACAGGGCAAAGAAAGGAACCTCAGAAATTACTGTTGATTTCTACGTGGCTAAATCACCTGAGGAAGTGCAAAGAAATGTTCTAAGTCACCTTTTCCTGAATGAAACTCCAAACACGTCTTTATCATTCTTATTCGTCATTATTAAGCTTGTTTTTTGAGATACAAATGCAATGAGGTTGGCATAGCTGTGCCCAATTTTTTTTTCTTTTTCTTTTCTTACTTTCTTTCCTTTTTTTTTTTTTTTTTTTTTTTTTTGTCCTAACCAGCTGTTTGAAAAGCAAACACCAAAACAAAGGGAGCCAGGTGGATTTGCGGTGACACCGCGCGGTCTTCCCGGCGGATTTCTGCAGAGCCCGCGATCCCCGGCGCGCGCACACCTGCCGGGCCAGGGGCGCAGACTCCGGCCGCCACCTCACCCGCTCCACGTACCCCGCGAGGGTGGCGCCCATTCCAGCGACAGCAGCCCGCCTTCCCCAGCTCACCAGCCTGCGAGTTTCCCTGCGGAGAGGGCCGGGTGTCGGATTTCAGGGAGCTTTCCTTCCTCTTCCCAGGCCCGGGGACATCCACAGGGAGGGATCTGCTTCACAGGGCCACCAGCATGGGGACGGCTTCTTGTTCTTCCAACCTGTGGCTCGGGATCCGTCCCCAGCCCACCCCTGGCCGTCAGGACTGCAAGTGGCAGGGCTGGTAGCACCACCCCTCGGAGTCCGCCGGGACTCGGATCTGAAGGTTGTGTGAGAAGAAGGAGTGTCCCCAGCCCTGTCGCGGAAGAGCGCACCCCAGGCAAATCCTGCGGGTGACTCAACTGCTGCCATCAGAAACACACCGGGCTGCGGGTTAAATTCCCCACGCCGCGGGGCTGCAAGCCCCGGCAGTGAGCTCATTTTTATTCATTATTTTTCTGTGTTTTCTTTGATATCTCCTACTCAAAGAGCCGGGAGGAGAACAGCTTCCCGGGCGCTGCATTCCTCCTCGCGGGGGAGTCTCATTAGCACCGAGAGGGCCCAGATTGCAAGCGGAGAGCAGGGAAAGGCTTTGGTAAATAAAGGTGGGAGGTGGAAAGAGATTAGTGTTTTAAAAGTTGGAAAGTGCTCGTGTGAGTGCATTAACCAGCGCGCACCGTCCTGATTCTTGTTTCCTAAAGACGCTTCGGTTGTCGATAGGACGCTTTAAAATAATGAGCACACGGAGTCAACGATCAAATCTTTATTAAGTACCTACTAAGTGGCAGACCCTGTTCTAAATACTTGAGATTCACTCACAAAGGTGCTCCTAGTCTTTGGCCGATCGGGTTATAGAGGAGATTGCTACCAAAGTAGTATGATTTCCTATTTAAGGTCCAACACCACCACTCTGCCCCTCTTGGGATCACATGGGAAATACTCTGACATCCCTAATTTACAGACTCAGCTTAAAGGTAAGAACACAAAATCAAATACATATAATGGCAATTGACTTATTCCTCTGGGAAGAAAATTTAAAAGTTCCAAACCTGTTGCTTGCATTCACATTAGAAAACAATGAGGTGAGGATGACCACGTCAGTTTTAATTGTGTAAGTCAGTTCCAAGGGGGTGTCTTGGAGACCTAATTTGGGAGGCACTGCCATTATCCGCTAGGGAGCACCTCACAGAGAATATCTTGTGGAAGAAGGCAAAGGAACCGCCAAAACCACACGAAGCAGCGGAGAAGAGGAGGATTAGAGAAAACATTCACTTTCACAAAAATCTGTCTATTCTATTAGGAAACTACAGAAGTTCTATGGTACGCGCCTCAATGTTCTTATATTGAAAATGAGGATAATCCTAATGCCTTCGACGTGTTCTTGTGAGTGCGTCCCCTCAGTAAAGTGCTGAAGCAGTGCCTGGTATGTGAGTTCTATGCACGTGTTGGCTATTTCTGTAAATTTTGATAGCACTTAATCTACTCCATTCTCCCACAGTAAGGGTCAATTCATAAAAAGATCTCAGATCTACCAGGAGAAAGTATATAAGGTTCATATTGTAGAATTTCAAAACATGTATGCTGGGAATCTAGGTTTATGACAAACAGCAGTGTCTACATATATGACAAGTGTGTCCATGAGCCTGGATGGAGATAAAAGAAAGAAAACAGCAACCTTGATTTTTTCCCCACTATTAACATATTGATTTAAAATGATGCTCAGTGCTATACAATGATCAATGCTTTTCACCGAATGTGTCCACAGCTCACATTAATCTTAATAGCTATCATTACCTGTATGCAATAGAGTTTGTAAAGCCCTGGACTATATATCATCTTATATGACTTTCGCAATATTGTTTTGAAAAAGGCACCTATTATATTTACTGTCTCTGTTTTCAGAATGATGAAACTGAGGTTGAGAAAATCCCAATCATCTATTCAGAATCAAGAAGGGCAGTAAAGGTAGAATTCAAGTCTCCTGATCCTGGATGCTGAGCTCATGGTAGTTACAAAACGGAAGCAGCAAAATGGACACATTTTAAGAAAGGAAAAAGAAAACCTGTTAAAATGGTAACACTCAAATCATGTTGACTTCTGCAATTAGAAAAGATACAATATGCAAGATAAAAACTGGTATATATTGAGTATTATAATTTTAATACAGTTTTTTTCCTTTCTTAAAATGTGAATACATTTTTTGGCACCCTTTGTATGTTGTGCTGCCTCCCAACTGTTTCTAGAAAAAGTTCCTGCTATGAGAAAACCTAACACATACATATATTGTAGGCTCTCCTTGTCACCCTTCCCCTGATGAAGTGTGTCACCTGCCTTATAGGGTCAACTCCTGCAGGGACAGCTCTTCTGGAGTGACTTGCTACATACTGGCTTTATGGTTTCTAGGCTCAGAGCCACTGGTGTTACATAGTCACACTTCGAGAGAATGGCACAGCATTTCCCTCCCTGTGGGAAGAGGGGTTCCAAGGAGCAGAAAGAGTGGAGGACATGAGAGAAATATTGCTTGACCACTTCATGAAGGCCACTGTAATAGAAGTAGAGCAAAATAAAAGACCGAGGAAAACCAGTGACAATAAGGGGACAATATCATCAAATCATCCTGTACCTGGAGTTTATGTAGCACAAATTAAATAGCTATAACTTCTGTCTAATTCAATAAATACAGCACTGAGATAAACAGATGCATAAATGTACATAGGACACATCTAGTTACAAATAGCAAATTGATCACATGTATTTCATAACCCTTTCCTCAAATTCCTTTATCACAAGAATAAGTAAAATTTTAAAATATTAAACCATAAAGATAAATAAAAGAGAGAAGAGATATCAGCAGATAAAATAATTGAAATGATTTTTTTTTTAGAAGAACCTAAATCAGATGGAGACTTGATATGTGATTTGGAAAAGCAAAGGAGTGTACACAGTGTAGGTGATGGGCTAGACTCAAGCCTAGAAGGCAGAAATACCAGCCTCCAGGAGGCCAGGTGGTGGGTAAACAGGGCTTTGGTTAGACATCTGTATGTGGAATGCTTGGCCCCACAGTTCCCTTCCCCGCTGCCATACAATCAACCAGCCATAAGTTCCTCCATCTGCTCAATCCAACTCCCAGGAAATTGAAAGTTTGTTTTCTGGAGAAAGTAAACTAGACTAATTTGTGGTTCAACAAGATGAACTGAGCACTTGCCTTTTTACTCTGTGACTAGAGAGAGTGAATAACAAAGTAAACTACGTCTAAGGAAAAATTTCTTGAAATGGAAAATATACTCAGAATCTTTAAAAATAATTGACAGAATGGGTTAGAAGATTAAGTTGAAAAAATTTTCAGGAAAGCAGGAAAAAATGATAGAAATAAAAAAAAATGGAGAAAAAAATTTATGACTAATGGGAACTCCTGAAAGTGCTAGAAAAGAGACAATTCTGTGCAGAAAAAGGATAGAAAAATTAACTTAAGAAATGCAAAAATATTTCTAGAAATGAAGATCATGAACTTTCTGGATCAAGCCTTTCCTAAAACATCCAGGAAAACAAAATTTTTTATTTATCAATTACTTAAACATAATAAGATTCATTATTTAGATAATAGAAAGAGAAGAACCAGTTATAAAGAGAAGAATCTAAACCATCTTCTAGAAATACAATGCAGATCCCACACAAAGGGAAAGAATAAAAACTGCATTAGATTTCTCAAGAGCAATATGGATCCAGAATGCTTTCGAATGCCTATCCATTTTAAAAATGATATTATTTTGAACTGAGAATTGTAAACACAAGTCAACCAAGCTTGATTAAGGGCAGGTTTAGTCCTACAAGAACTCAAGAAATATACTTTCTGGGTATCACTTTAAGGAAGTGTTCCCCAAATAAGCTTATAAATTATGAAAGAGGAAGAGGGGAAACCCCCCAAAATTCAGACCCAAGATAGAAGACAGTAAAAGGAATTCTCCTGAACAACCATTGAGAAGGAGGCCCAAAGAGAAGCAGAAAGATGGCTTACAGTAGCAATGCCTCCAAGTGAAAAAAAAAAAAAAAAGGAAAAGATAAGGCTAGAAGATTTGATGCACATGTATGTGCGTTTGAAAGTTACTGATAAATGTCGTACGGTGGAGAATGGCAATGCTCACCAGATTCTATATTCTTCCCGTTTTCTTTAGTACCCCACTAGATGTCATTTTTTAGCCCTTGCAGGTAGGGAGGCATGTAAGTGAATTCTGGCCCATGGAACGTGGGTGGAAGTGATCTCCCTTACGCCCAGACCACACCCATGAAATGACTCATGAGATTCCCAGGTCCCCCTACTTTCCTTATGAGTATCCAGATGCAAAGAATCAGTAAGGAGCTTTGAAGCCCTAGAAGACATGAAATCCCCCAGATGAATGAAACTTGTGGCCGTGAGGCGCAGAAAGGCAAGCTGCTACATGTTGACATGAGCAAGAAATAAACTTGTATGAAGCCACTGACATTTTCTTTTTTTTTTTTTTTTAAATTTTTTTATTAAATCATAACTGTATACAATGATATGATTATGGGGCATCATACACTCACTTCATAAACCATTTGACACATTTTTATCACAGTGGTTAACATAGCCTTTCCGGCGTTATCTCAGTTACTGTGCCAAAACATTTACATTCTACATTTACCAAGTTTCGCAAATACCCCTATAATATGCATTTTTTTAAATTTTATTTATTTATTTGAGACAGAGCCTCCAGCTATCGCCCTGGGTAGAGTACTGTGGCATCACAGCTCACAGCAACCTCCAACTCCCGGGCTCAAGCAATTTTCCTGCTTCTGTCTCCCAAGTAGCTGGGACTACAGGCACCACAACACCCAGCTATTTTTTTTTTTTAGTTGCAGCCCTCATTGTTGTTTGGCGGCCCAGGCTGGATTTGAACCTGCCAGCTCAGGAATATGTGGCTGGGACCTTAGCCGCTTGAACAACAGGCACGGAGCCCCGCCACTGACATTTTTAGAGTTATTACTACATTTATAGTATTTTATTACACTTTGAAAGATTAATTGGATGTGATTGTGAATATTTTACAGTCAATAGAGTGCTAAACAAATTTTAAGAGGATATTATTAACTCCAGGAAAAACAAAAAGTTATGAGATAAAAGAAACATAATGACGGATGTGGAAATAATCAGAGCAATGGGAACACTCACAAGGGAATCAACTACAAAATTCAATAAAACCTCATGTGGAGGGTAAGAGAGGAGAAGACTGAGTATAAGTATGTGTAAGACAACTAAATTTTCAATTATTATAACATAAAGCAAACAAATAACATGTAAAATTGATAAGTAATAATGGGATAATCAACTCACTTAGACATGGGTAAACACTGTTTTAAAAAACAAAAGCCCAGAAGAAAGTCAAATGTTTGACTTTGGGAATTAAAACCAGGGCTTAGGAGGACATCTGTGCTACTTTAGAAGAATTTTAACAGCATTTTATTTTGTTTCAAGCCTTGAGATGTGTTACCTTAATAAAAGTGAAATTATATTGAAGATATTCTTAGGATATACCTGAGGAAACAAAAGGTATTTGTTCAATAGAGAAAACATTGCACTTTATTGAGGTATTTGCGTATGTTAATATAACAAACTGTAAGTAGTGAGGGAAGTGAATTTGGGTTCAGAATGAAGATAGACTTGAGATGTTAGCACAATGGTTTGTTTATTGAGCAAATACTTATTAAGCAAGTTGAGCCAGGTACTCTGATAGGCACAGGGGAGCAGCACAAAACATGAAGGAAGAATAAATGTACTCTAAGGGAAGATGAGCACTCCTGGGAGTTAAACAAAAAGTACAGTTGAATTCTTCTCTCTTGTCCTTGGTGGTATGAGCCACTGACTTTTGGATCACGACAATGACTTTCATACTTTGGTAATCCTCTTAAAATTTCTCTTGACTTGCCCTCCACAGTGATGAGATCAGACTCTCCTCTTGTGACTGCAGAGAAAGCTTTGTCAGGAGTCACACACAGGTGTGCCTCCACCTCCTGCTGATTTTCAGTTCATGTGAAGTCTGCCTAATCACAAATAAAAATCCACCCCTCCCCAATTAGAAAAAACATCACAGCATGACTAACAAGTCATAAGACTGGACTTCCAGGTCATGCTAGTTTCCCTCACTGGTTACAGAGATGTGACTTCAAGAAATACACATGCTTAAGAGACTTTCTACTGGCAAACGCCTTATGTGTAGCACATGAAGACCTATTTTAGATTTTGGTTTCTTAAACTGGATGTTTTCACAACTGTATCCACAACAGCTACTCTATGGTGAGGTCTTAACCTTCCCTCATTTTACCTCTTTTTCTTAGAAGGTGATATAAAGATTTTTGGCATACTTGGACTTTATATGGAGATTATTGTAATTTAGTTAGATTCTTTCTTTCTATGTTAAAGGAACTTGCTATGGAAAAGGCCCAAACGTTTTCATGAGTAATGATCACATACAGCCTTTATGCAAGCCTTGGCTAGCCAAGATGCCACGGTCATGTGGGTATACCATGATTCCAATAATAATATTCGGCACCTTTAGAAAGAAAAAAATGCTATAATTATAGACATAATTACAAATTACAACATTTATTTTTGTTACATAGATACCTTGCATAATGCTTAAATTGGGGCTTTTAGTGTGCCTGTCACTAGAATAGAGTTAATTGTACCTGACAGGTAAATTTTTATTCCTTTTCCCTTCCTTCCCTCCCCACATATTGGTGTCCAATGTCCTTCATCTCTCTTTGTGTTCATGTATGGCCATCATTTAGCTCCCAATTATCAGTGAGTATATGTGGTATTTGTTTTTCCATTCCTGACATACTTTACTTGGAATAATGTCTCCAATTCCGTCCAGGCTGCTTCAAAGGAGCATTCCTTTTTATGGCTGAGTAGTACTACTCCATTACACACACACACACACACACACACACATACACAAACACACACACAAACACACACGGACATAAATGACATATTTTTATCCACTCATGAACTGACGGGCACTAGGTTGATTCAACATCTTTGCAGTTGTGAATTGTGCTGTGGTTAACATTCGGGGACACGTGTCTTCTTTCATAAAATGACTTGTTTTTCTTTTGGTAGATCCCCAGTAGTGGAATTGCTGGACTGAATACTAATTCAACATTTATTTATTGGAAAAATCTCCATACTGTTTTCCATAGAGGCTGTACTAATTTGCAGTCCCACCAACAGGGTGTAGGTGTTCCTTTCTCTCCGCATCCATTCCAGCATCTGTTGTTTTCTGACATTTTACTAATGGCCATTTTCATAGGGTAAGGTGGTATCTCCTTGTGATTTTAATTGGTATTTCCCTGATGATTAGTGATGTTGACCATTTTTCATATATTTTTGGCCATTTGTCTGTCTTCCCTTGAAAAACTTCTGTTCATATTTTTTGCCCACTTTTTAAAGAAGTATTTTTATTCTTGCTGACTTGAGTTCTTTGTAGATTCTGGACATTAGCCCTTTATCAGATGCATAGTTTGCAATATTTTGTGCCATTCTATAGATTCTCTATTTACTTTGTTGGTTATTTCCTTTGCTGTGCGAATGCTTTTTAATTTAATTAAGTCCCATTATTTATTTATTTTTTATTATTAAATCATAGCTGTGTACATTACTGCGATCATGGGCCACGATACACTGGTTTTATAGATCGTTTGACACATTTTCATCACACTGGTTAACATAGCCTTCCTGGCATTTTCTTAGTTATTGTGTTAAGACATTTACATTCTACATTTACTAAGTTTCACATGTACCCTTGTAAGATGCACGCAGGTGTAAGCCCACCAATCCCCCTCCTTCTGCCCATCCTCTCCCCTCCCTCACCTCCCTCTCCACCTTCCCCATATTCTTAGGTTATAACTGGGTTATAGCTTTCATATGAAAGTCATAAATTAATTTCGTAGTAGGGCTGAGTACATTGGATACTTTTTCTTCCATTCTTGAGATACTTTACTAAGAAGAATATGTTCCAGCTCCATCCATGTAAACACGAAAGAGGTAAAGTCTCCATCTTTCTTTAAGGCTGCATAATATTCCATGGTGTACATATACCACAATTTATTAATCCATTCGTGGATCGATGGGCACTTGGGCTTTTCCCATGACTTAGTAATTACAAATTGGGCTGCAATAAACATTCTGGTACAAATATCTTTGTTATAATGTGATTTTTGGTCTTCTGGGTATATACCTAGTAGAAGAGTTATAGCATTGAATGGCAGATCTATTTTTAGATCTCTAAGTGTTCTCCAAACATCATTCCAAAAAGAAAATTTGCATTCCCATCAGCAGTGTAGAAGCGTTCCCTTTTCTCCACATCCACGCCAACATCTCTGGTCTTGGGATTTTGTGATATGGGCTAATCTTACTGGAGTTAGATGATATCTCAAAGTAGTTTTGATTTGCATTTCTCTGATGATGAAAGATGATGAGCATTTTTTCATATGTCTGAAGGCTGTGCGCCTGTCTTCTTCAGAGAAGTTTCTCTTCAAATCCCTTGCCCAGCCTGTGATGGGATCACTTGTTCTTTTCTTGCTTATACGTTTGAGTTCTCTGTGGATTCTGGTTATTAAACCTTTGTCGGAGACATAACCTGCAAATATCTTCTCCCATTCTGAGGGCTGTTTGCTTGCTTTACTTACTGTGTTCTTGGCTGTGCAGAAGCTTTTTAGTTTGCTCAGGTCCCAGTAGTGTATTTTTGAAGCTGCTTCAATTGCCTGGGGGGGTTCTCCTCATAAAATACTCCCCAGACCGATTTCTTCAAGGGTTTTCCCTGCACTCTCTGCTAGTATTTTTATAGTTTCATGTCTTAAGTTTAAATCTTTAATCCAGTGAGAGTCTATTTTAGTTAATGGTGAAAGGCGAGGGTCCAGTTTCAGTCTTCTATAGGTTGACAGCCAGTTCACCCAGTACCATTTATTAAATAGGGAATCTTTTCCCCACTGAATATTTTTAATTGGCTTGTCAAAGATCAAATAATGGTAGGTAGCTGGATTCATCTCTTGGTTCTCTATTCTGTTCCAGACATCTACTTCTCTGTTTTTGTGCCAGTACCATGCTGTTTTGATCACTATCGATTTATAGTATAGTCTGAGGTCTGGTAGTGTGATTCCTCTGGCTTAGTTTTTTATTTCTGAGTAATGTCTTGGCTATTTGAGGTTTTTTCGGATTCCATATAAAACAAAGTATTATTTTTTCAAGATCTTTAAAGTATGACAGTGGAGCTTTAATAGGGATTGCATTAAAATTGTATATTGCTTTGGGTAGTATGGACATTTTAACAATGTTGATTCTTCCCAGCCATGAGCATGGTATATTTTTCCATTTCTTAACATTTTTGGCTATTTCTTTTCTTAGAGTTTTATAATTCTCTTTGTAGAGATCTTTCACATTCTTTGTTAGATACACTCCGAAATATTTCATTTTCTTTGGCACTACTGTGAATGGAATAGAGTCCTTAACTGTCTTTTCAGCTTGACTATTGTTGGTATATATAAAGGCTACCAATTTATGAATGTTGATTTTGTAACCTGAGACGCTGCTGTATTCCTTGATCACTTCTAAGACTTTTGTAGTAGAATCCCTAGTGTTTTCCAGATATACAATCATATCATCTGCGAAGAGCGAAAGTTTGACCTCTTCTGACCCTATACGGATACCCTTCATCGCCTTTTCTTCCCTACTTGCAATGGCTAAAACTTCCATTACAATGTGAAAGAGCAGTGGAGACAATGGGCAGCCTTGTCTGGTTCCTGATCTGAGTGGAAATGATTTCAATGTAACTCCATTTAATAGGATATTGGCTGTGGGTTTGCTGTAGATGGCCTCTATCAGTTTAAGAAATGTCCCTTCTATACCAGTCATGAAGGGATGCTGGATATTATCAAAAGCTTTTTCTGCATCAATTGAGAGAATCATATGGTCCTTGTTTTTGAATTTGTTTATATGCTGAATTATACTTATAGATTTATATATATTGAACCAGCCTTGAGACCCTGCAATAAAACCGACTTGGTTATAACGTATAATTTGTTCAATGTGTTGCTGGATTCTGTTTGTTAGGATCTTGTTGAATATTTTTGCATCTATATTCATTAATGATATTGGTCTATAATTTTCTTTTCTTGTTGGGTCTTTTCCTGGTTTGGGGATCAGGGTGATGTTTGCTTCATAGAACGTGTTGGGTAGTCTTCCTTCTTTTACTACATTTTGGAACAGGTTGAGTAACATAGGTACTAGTTCCTCTTTAAAGGTTTGGTAGAATTCTTATGTAAGCCATCTGGTCCTGGGCTTTTCTTTTTAGGGATATTTTGTATGGATGATGTGATTTCAGGACTTGATATTGGCCTGTTCAACATTTCCACTTGATTCTGGCTAAGTCTTGGAAGGTGATGTGCTTCCAAGTATTGGTCAATTTCCTTAAGATTTTCATATCTCTGAGAATAAAGTTTCTTGTAATATTCATTAAGGATTTTTTGAATTTCTGAGGAGTCTGTTATTTCGTCTTTGTTGTTTTTGATTGATGAGATTAGAGATTTTACTCTTTTTTTCCTGGTTAGGTTAGCCAAAGGTTTATCTATTTTATTGACCTTTTCAAAAAACCAATTGTTTGATTCATTGATCTATTGTATAATTCTTTTGTTTTCAATTTCATTTAATTCTGCTCTAATTTTGGTTATTTCTTTTCTTATACTTCATTTGGGGTTGGAATGTTCTTTTTTTTCCAGTTGCTTGAGATGTCCTATTAAGTTGTTAACTTCCTCTCTTTCCACTCTCTTGAGGAAAGCTTGCAGTGCTATAAATTTCCCTCATAGGACTGCCTCTGCGGTATCCCAGTGGTTCTGATAATTCGTGTCTTCATTGTCATTTTATTCCCCAAATTTGGCAATTTCCTTCTTAATCTCATCTCTGACCCAGCTATCATTCAGCATAAGGTTATTTAACTTCCATGTTTTTGTATGAGTATGCACATTCCTGTTGTTATTGAGTTCAACTTTTATTCCATGGTGGTCCAAGAAAATGCATGGAATAATTTTTATCTCTTTAAATTTACTGAGGTTAGACTTGTGACCTAAGATGTGATCTACTTTGGAGTATGTTCCATGGGCTGATGAGAAGTATGTATATTCGGTTTTGTAGGGATGAAATGTTCTGTAGATGTCTGCTAAATCCAAATGTTGGATGGTTAGGATTAAATCTAAGATTTCTTTGCTCAGCTTCTTATTGGAGGATCTGTCCAACACTGCCAAAGGAGTGTTGAAATCTCCAACTATTATGGAGCTGGAGGAAATCAAGTTACTCATGTCTCTTAGAGTTTCTCCTATAAATTGAGGCACATCATAGTTGGGTGCATAAATATTAATAATTGAAATCTCATCATATTGAGTATTACCCTTAACAAATATGAAGTGACCATTCTTATCCTTCCTTACTTTTGTTGGTTTAAATCCTATTGTATCTGCAAATAGAATTGCAACAACTGCTTTTTTCTGATTACCATTTGCCTGAAATATGGATGACCATCCTTTCACCCTGAGTCTATATTTGTCTTTTAAGATAAGATGTGACTCTTGTATGCAGCAAATATCTGGCCTGAGTTTTTGTATACAGTCAGCTAAACTGTGCCTCTTTAGAGGACACTTTAAGCTGTTCACATTAATGGAGAATATTGGTAAGTCTGGTAAAATTTTGGGTGTCGAGTCTTTCAAAAGTCCAGTGGACATTTTTAATCCTTTTGCCACTGTGGAAGTTGGAGTTTTATCAAAAGTATCTGTATGAGTTTACTTTTGTGGTAGAAGATTGGGTTGGTCATTATGGAGGATAGGTCTGAGAATATCCTGAAGAGCTTGTTTGGTTATGGCAAATTTCTTCAACATATGAATGTCATTAAAGTATTTAATTTCTCCATCATAAATGAAACTCAGTTTAGACGGATACAGGATCTGGGGTTGAAAGTTATTTTGCTTTAGGAGATTAAAAGTTGATGACCACCCTCTTCTGGCTTGAAAAGTTTCAGCCGAGAGATCTGCAGTCATTCTAATATTCTTCCCTTTGTAGGTAATGGATTTCTTACGTCTGGCTGCTTTCAGAATTTTCTCCTTCATATTAATTTTAGTGAAGTTAATTATGATATGTGTGGGGGATATCTTATTGGGATTGAGTCATGCTGGGGTTCTGAAACTGTCTGCTATCTGAATTTCAGAATCTCTTGGCATGTCTGGAAAATTCTCTTTCATAATTTCATGGAGAAGGGCCTCTGTGCCTTGCAATGCCACTTCATCACTTTCAGGGATTCCAATGAGGTGGATATTAGCCTTGTTCAAATTATCCCCGAGCTCTCTGAGAGAATGATCCGTTCTTGCTCTCTATTTCTCTTCCTCTTTGAGAGTTTGGGAGCGTTTAAAAGCCTTGTCTTCGATGTCAGAAATCCTTTCTTCTGCTTGCTCCACTGTGTTACTAAGGGATTCTACTGTATTTTTCAGATCATCAAGGGCTGCAAATTCTTGCTTCAGTGCATCAAAATCTTTGGTGGTTTTGTCTTTAAATTCATTAAATTCTTGAGACAACTTTTGAATTTCCCCTCGAATTTCTAATTCCAACTTTTGAATTGCTCCTCGAATTTCTAACTCCAAATTTTCCTCCATTCTATTAATCTTGTTTGCAATCCAAATTCTGAATTCGATTTCTGACATCTCGGCCAGCTGTTTATGAATGGGATGTTTGGTTACATCTGCCATATCTTTCCTTGGGGGCGGGGTTTGATCTTCTCTGGTTATTCATATTACCAGAGGTTTTCTGATGATTCTGCCCCATGATTATTTTACGCCATTTGATTTTTCCCCTGGAGCTTTGTTGAGGACCCATACAGCACTATGGCCTGAGAAACTGGGGACCTGTTTGGTGTGGTGGGGCTAAGAGGTTCTGTCTTGTTTTCAGCTGGTCTCTGTCCAACACTAGTGAAACAGTTACTCTGGGTTGAAGTCTCAGCTGTGGAGAAATACCAGCAATTATGTCACCCCGTGCCCCACAGGCAACAATTGGAAAAGGAAACAACCACACACCCAGGGCACCACTCGAATAGTCCTCGGGTGATTGGCTCAGTTCAAAAGGTCCAAATCAATTGTCTCAGTCAGCACCTGTCTCAGGTGGGAGAGTTTAAAAGGTGTCTGGCAAGTGGATCGCAGGGGTCTGGTGACAACTCAGATATGACTTGCTTCAGTGCTCCATGAAGTCAGGAGGACCCACCTAGCAAATAGATAAGTCTGGGAAGGTTGATGCCTCCTTCCTTACCTTGCACCTCTGTCATACCCAGTTACTGATAGCCCCGCAGGGCTGTGACCCAGTTGCCTCTAGTGAACAGATACTCCAGGGGTTTGCACCTGCTTGAATCACAAGGAAATCTATATCTGCCCAGCCAGGCCTCTGCGCTTTGCCTCTGTCCAGCAGGGGGAGGTGAGGCCTGACAACCTCGGGTGCTTGATGGAGGCTGGGGGGTGTTCACTCAGTTCCAGCCCCACCCCTGATTGATGTTACTGACATTACAGAACAGAACAACTTTGCGGGAATTTGTTTCTGTCCCTGCTAAATTCCCCTGCAGAAGAGAAGCTGTTTTGAGTTCCCAGAGCTTGCACCTCAGGCCCTGTCTTTGCTCTTGCAGGGTTGTATTCGGTTAGCTGTCAGTTCTAGCTTGCTGCCTTCCTTTGTCTATAGGTTGACAATCCCCTGAGGGCCGGGTGTGTCTTAGGTTCAGTAATGTGGTCCTCTGGGTCAGCCCCGCCCTGGGAATTTCCTGGCTCTGTGTGTGCGTTTTCTATTCCCCTTGCTCCACCCAGGCCGGTACCATCTTAGGCAAACCCTTTATTCACGGGGCCTGCGTTTCTGTCCCAGATCTGTTCCGCGGTGGTTGCCACCTGAGTAGATGCCCAGCCTCCTCTGGTTGCCCAGGGAGACAGGGGGTGTGGCTTCAGAATATCCAGGAGTGAGCCTTTTTCTTGCCATAAACGGCTGCTGCTCTGCGCCTTGGGGCACCACCGGTTGGGTGTGGTTCCCTGTCAGCTGACTGTCCTCTCCTCACTCCCATGCCACAGAGTCAGCACTCACCAGTTGAAGTCTAGGCCCTGTATATACCCCTCGAGAAATCACCCAAGAATCTGGACTCCTGGGGGAAAGGCCTCCAGACCTCAGAGTGAGAGTGGAGGGGAGTGCTGGGAGCTCAGAATTGCAGGTAGAGAATATATACAGTTTTATACAGTTCTATGCTTGGCAGGAGAACACCATAGCACCCTAGTAGGGGAGGTAGGTCCAGTTTTTAGAGGGTCTCTCCCATGGAGTGTAGTGGGAGGACCTTTGAACGCTACTCTTTTTTGGGGGGGGCACTCCAAGGCGTTCTCTTTGGGGGGGCACTCCAAGGCGTTCTCATCCTCTTGGTGATGGATTTTGTACCTTTTGTTTGTATCTTTGGGGTTGCAGCTCGCCTCAGCAGGGTTGATGTGCATTCTTCAACCTTCTCTCTTGGTGCAGTTCTAATCCACCAGGTTACTTGCTAAATTTCTGTCCTTTAACTCTCCTTCTGGAGGGGAGCCTCTGTGGAAAGCTGGCTTCAGTCAACCATCTTGTCCTTGCCCCCCCCTCATTTATTTATTTTTGTTATTGCTGTATTTTCCCTTGGGGTCTTAGTCATAAATTATTTGGCTACAACGATGTTATTTCTTTTCTTCTGCTGGCTTTGAGTTTGTTTTTTTCCTCTTACTGTTTCTTTCAGATGTGACATTATGTTGCTAATTTGTGACCTTTCTGCGTAATATAGGCATTTAAGGCTATGAACTTTCATCTTAGGGCTACTTTTACTCTATCCTATAGCTTTTGAAAACTTATGTTCCTTTGTCATTCAGTTCAAGGAATTTTTTGATTTTCATATTAATTTCATCATTGACTCCTGGATTGTTCAGAAATGGGTTGTTTAATTTCCACAACTTTTTGTAGATTCAAGTGTTTCTGTTGGAATTTACTTCTGGTTTTATTCCACCATAATATGAGAAGATAGGTAGTATGATTTCAGTTTCTTTGAATTTGCTGAGACTTGTTTTGTGGTCTAAGATATAATTAAAACATATCGCATGTGTTGTTGAGAGGAATGTATATTAACTAATTTTGAGGTAGAATGTTCTATAAATGTCTGTTAGGTCTATTTGTTCTGGACCTATTTAAGTCCAGTGTTTCTTTATTGATTTTCTGCTTCAAAGGTCTATTCAGTTCTGTCAGTTGAGTGTCGACATCCCCAGAAATTACGATGCTGCTGTTTCTTTGCTTAGATCTAGTAGAATTAGCTTTATGAATCTGGGGGATCTTGTGTTAGCTGCATATATATTTAGGATCATTATATTTTCTTATTGAATTGTTCCCTTTACCATGATAGTATAATAATCTTCTTTGTCTTTTTATTATAGTTATAGATTTAAAGTCTGTTTCATCTTATATGACACTGGCTACACCAGCTTACTTTTGGTTTCCATTTGCATGGAATATATTTTCATCCCTTTACCTAGAGTGTGTGTGAATCCTTATGAATTAGATAGGATTCTTGGAGACATCTTATATTTGGGCTGTGTTTTTTCATCCCTTTAGCCACTCTGTGTTTTTAAAGTAAGTAAAAGACCATTCACATTCAGTATTAATATTGACATATGGGATACTGTTCTGTTCATCACGTCAGATGATGCCTATTATTTTCTTTTCCATTTTGTGCTATTGCTTTATAAATTCTGTGTGCTTTAACTTTCAGGTGCTTTTAGACTAGTGGCTTTCTATTGTGCTGTTTCCTACATAATGCACTTTTGAGCATTTCCTGGTGAGTAGCTCTAGTAGCAAAATATTTCCTTAGTGTCTGGAAAAGACTTTATTTCTCCATCAATTTATGAAACTTAGTTTTTCAGTATACCTAATTCTTGGCTGGTAGTTATTCTGTTTAAGAAGAACACAAGTGGAACCACAATGCCATCTGGTTGACAAGATCTCTGCTGAGAACACTGACATTAGCCTGATGGATTTCCCTTTGTAAGTTAGTTGTTGCTTTCATCATGCAGCTTATACAGTTCACTCCTTCATTAACTTTGGCCAAGTTGATGTCTATGTGTCTTTGAGATCTTTGAAATACCTATTTGCTATGAAACTTCCCAGTATTTGATAACCATATTCTATCTGGATATCTGAATCTCTGGCAATACCAGGGAGGTTTTCCTTAATAATTCCATTGAATAGGTTTTCTATGCTTTTTTCTTTTTCTTTTTCTCCCTCGGGAATACCTATATTTCATAAATTAGCTCATTTTACATGATCTCATATTTCTCAGAGATTTTATTTCTCTTTATTATTTTTTTTCTGCATCTTTGACTGATTGGGTTAGTTTGAAAGCCTTGTGTTTAAGCTCTGAGATTCTTTCTTCTGCTTGGTCTCAGAGAAGCATGTTGAAATTTAGGGACTTTTGGAAGTCCCTAAATGATTCTTCCTTTTCTTTAAGTTCTATTATATACTTTCTTATGTTGTCTAACTCTCTAGACATGTTTTCTTTTTTTTTTTTTTTCATTGATGTCCCGAAATATTGTTTTGGCTTCTTTTTGCTGGTTTTTAACTTTTTCTTTGAACCCATTCATCTTATTTGCTATCCATGTTCTGAATTCCATTTCTGGCATTTTGACAATTTCATTCTCATTAGAGTCCTTTGCTGTTGGCTTATTGTGCTTGTTAGGGGATGTTGAACTAGCTTTTTTGTGTGTGCCACATTTCCAGAGTTCTTTTGCTGGTTTATTCTTATCTGAAAATTCTTATATTAGTTTAAGGCAGGTAGGTTTGTAACACACCTGTTCTCCTTTGCTGGGAACTCCCCTACTTAGTGAGAGAAAGAGAAGTCTCTAGTTGCACTTTTGTGACCTACTCCTGAAAGACTGACCCAGAAGGAAAGGGGAAGATGCACTGAGATGCTATAATGCAGGTGTTCTGTGTTGTCCCATTCCTCTGTGAATTATAGAGGCTAAGCCAGTGCTGCATGATGTTCATGCAGAGAGGTAGGTTGTTCCCCAGGCCACTGTTGGCAGCTCCAGTAGCGGCCTGAACAAGTGCCTGTCCACAGAGACTGGTATTGTGGGACTTACCCAGGTCTTCCAATAGTGGTGGCGGTGGCAGCTGGATGAAGCTATCTAGGCACTTGGTCATGTGTCAGGGATGTAGGTATTCTCTCTACCTGGGTCCAGGGCTGTGTGGGCCTGGTAACAAAGTGGGAGCCATGTGGTGGGACCTGGCTGTAGCATGAGAGCCACAGGGGCCTGGCTGTGGCAATGCAGAGGCAGCTGCAGCACAGCGGAGGGAGCCCTGTGTAGACTAGGTGCTCTGGACCTGAGAGCTCAGAATATCAATGGCAGTGACCCAGGAATGGAATCTGATGGGTCCCTGGGTCCCTGCTATGCCCATTCTCTGGTACACTGTTGCTGCACAGATTCCAGGAAGCTCCCTGATCAGTCCTGAGATCTGCAGTGATAGTGGGTGCCCCTCATAACTTGGGGCACAGTGTTCATATGATGTGTGGTGCCCCAATGTTCTTTGCTCCTACTCTTTCCTATGTGTGGATGCTTGCCCCCGTCACCTTCCACTCTTGCCAAGGGATCACCCTGTCACCTTCTCCCCCTCACTCCGAGTGTTCCTATCACTTCTGCAGTGATTTATGGTGCTGTTTCCAAGAAGGTCCATCCATAGCTGGGCATCTAGTTGCAACTTTTGTTCTCTCCTTAAGAGCAGCACACTCAAGCTGCTCCTAGTTTACCATCTTGCTTTCTCCCTTACATAGATACATTTTCAAAGCTTATTTCCAAGAAATAATAAAAGGGTCTCAATAAATAACCTTATATTATAATTATGTGCAAATTGATCTAGTCTATCATCAGTATGGTAAAAGTTTATAAGCCCATAATGAATTTTCATTATATTCCTAATAGATGAAATATGATAAATTATTTTATATTACATCGATATATTATATATAATATTTATTATATAATTTTTTAATCATAATTATATAGCATAATTACATTTATTATACACTGTAACTATAATTATATAACATACACCATAATTAACTTTTACAATAAATAAATAATTAAATGTTCTGTCTCTAAAATGACATAAAAATTCTAAATACTACTGCTGTTGAATATCTCCTGAAATATGTACTGCTGCCATAATCCCTAAGTGGATTCCTGTTCTGTGGAATTTTTAGCTTACAGAATTCACTAATAAAGGTTAAGAGAATGGAAGAAAATCCTCACATAGTTCACATGAGAAGTGAATATGTTATAAATACTTCAATTGTTTTCTCTCAATTATAAATAATGTATTTTTATAGTTATATTTGGTGTGAGCATCAAAAGAAGAGAGGATGAATTTTAAAAAAACTGATACAAAAACTGTTAGGATAAAGATATCACAATTAATAAGAACTCATTTTCTTTTTGCATTTTTCTATATGGTAAATACTAGTCATCTTCTTGGGATAGGGCATTCAAAACCTTTTCCTGTTTGTGAGGTCTCCTCCAATGTATGTCTTGGTGGAATTCCACTAAAAAAGTCGTAGGTCAGACTAATGACAGCAGTGGGGCTGTAGTATGTGGGTGCAGTAGCACCAAATGGTACCAATGGTGCTTTCCAATGACATGGCTCAATGCCTTCATTTATGACACTAGTCCTATGCAATCATAGGACTACTCCGGGACAACAACATGCCGAACCTAGGAAAAGCAGTCTTATAACTAAAACAAATATATATGGAGCTTGCTAATATATAATATGAGTAAAGTGATAAACATGTACAAGAATGGATTCTGAGGGTGCTTGTACCAATGAAGCAGCACAATTTCAGAACAGAATAAATTGATTGATATTGATGCACAGAATATAATCCACTACTTTGATTGGCTGGGAGTGCTTCTAATTTTTTTTCTCAGTTTATGAAATCCAAACCTAGAGTAAATCCTATGTTAATTCAAAGACCCACCCTAAATCTTTGGGAAGGACACTGCAGTAACGTTAGAAATACATTCAAAATGTCTTATTTCTAACATTTCCCGACGGATTATCTGGCTAATTTCCAAGGTAATTGGCACTGGAGAACAGGATCCTTGCCACAGTACTAGAAAATAGACTCTTAGCTATCACTAATAGCCAGATAACAAGTCACTGCAATTCAAGGATTAAAATTAGAATTTATAGTTTAACCCAATTCTACTTCTTGTTTATTTTGCCATTTTCCTTTGTCCTATGGATAAAAGAACAATGTGATAGAAAAGTTAATTTAGAGATACTGAAACCATGCCATATAATCCAAGAGAATATATTTACTAGAATAATCACTTTTTGAGAGACTGGCAGAGATTAGTGTCACCATTGAGAACTTGAATGATACAAGGGTGGTGATTCCTATCACATCTTCACTGGATTCTCTATATGACCTGGGTAGAAGGCAGATAGGATGGGTGTTCAAGAATAACAGTGAATATCTATAAGCTTAATCAGATGGTGACTTTAATTGCAACTAATACAACAATTCTAATACTTTTATATTTGGATAGTTGATTTTAAGTCATTTGTTCACGGAGCTACTTGCAAAGCTATCCAACTGATTCAGGTTTCAGACAAAGCTTTCTGTTTCTTGTTCTTCATGCCCATGAGAGTTAACGATAAAAGATTTATTGGTAGTAAAATAAGAAAATGTGTAGAACCTGTGGCATCTCTAAGAGGGTAATAGTTATGGAAGCCTCTACACTTAAAATTAGACTTGGGGTCTTCCCAAGTTCTAGATAGACTAAGATGAACAACAGCTTCAACTTTAAAGCCTGGGGTTTTACTCTAAGTTCTGCCAAAAGACATTTGTGGGGGATTCTTTCTTGATCTTACATGTTGGAAACAGAGGGTTTTAAAAATAACATATTCTGCTGATAAAAGTTTCACAAGCCTAATTCTATAAGAGGTGTCCAAAGAATGAATGTTTGTTGAATAAGTAAATATATGAATAAATCTGTTAATTTCCCTGACATCCTTAGCAAGAAAGGTTTCAGGGGAAAGGGCAATAGAGTCTCTTATTCATTCTGTGCTTTATATTTACAAACCTGGTGTTTTATAATCGATGTATTAAAGTTGGAAATAAAGATTCGTGAAGCACTATACTATGTATCAGATTCTCAAAATATACATGATTTGCAATAAAAATGTCCTCAACAAATAAAGAAAATTCCTTGAGGCATAAGGATACAAATGTGTGTGTTTTCTCAATGAAAATTAGAAAGGGCAACATCCTTACATTAATTATTATGACCTGATATCATAATTAAAGGGAAAAATATTGGGCAACTCTCTCTCCTATATTTAATAAATAAATCACAGAAATAAATGGCTTAGCTACTGCTGTGGCACCCTCAGCCTTGCTGCAGCTCATTAGTGGCAAAACTGGATTTGTAACAACCAGAAAAGGTACAGCCCAAACTTGCACTTAATGATTGTACCTCAAAGATTTTTAAACATTGGTCATCACAATTTGGAAACTGCTCTCTCTAACAGCAAATGTTTTAAACTTTCTTTATCTCTTTGTCCTTGGTATTCTTTGAGAATGTAACCATCAAGATAAAATTATTCTGAAAATTTCTGTTTTAAAGGCAAAGATAAAAGTAAAATATATGCTTAAATAATTCCTTTGGTTATTAAAAACCAATCAATTTAAAAAGAAATTAATATTTAATTCCATACATGTCTATCTCTAAGTCATTTTGACTCAGATACACTTATACTGTTTTAAAAGTACCACCAATAAAGGCTTTTGAAATATTGGAAATTTGTAAAATATTTCAAAGTTTCATCCAACTCCTAACCTCATGACTAGGTGATATTATGATTTGTGTAGTAGCAACTATTATTGTATTTCCCCTATTTGCTTTATACCTTCAATTTGGTCTTCAGGGACCAGTAAGCATCATTAATTCCTTAATGGTCTCTCAATATTTTGCTGGAGCAACTGATGTTTTGTGGCCCTGACAAAGAACAACCAACTCTACTCTCCACAGTTATTATATAACTGTTATAGGGCTTGTTCCATACACTTTAGCATATGAAAATAGTGGATGTTTTTACTGATAATCTTGTGCCATCACATAAGCAATTAAACTGTCTTTAGTCAATTAGTTGAAAAGATAGGGAATTAGATATTTAAATTTAACAAAAACAAAAATATTTTAATTTTAAAGAGGAGCTTTATTTGCTGGTAATTGATAATACTAAGTAAAATACCAAACTCCCTAATGATGTACTTTAGCCCTGAAAATAAAAATTTATATTTTTAGAGTTCATCAGCTAAAATAATTACCATTTTATCTACTCATCCTCAGAACAAAATCACTGAATTTCTCTTTTCATTCTTTCAGAAATCCAAGTGTAATACATTTTCCTTATTTAATTAATATTTAATTAAATTATATATTTTTTTCAAAACTAAGTTTATCTCCTTGATAATCATGCTTCTGACAAGAGGGTAAGAATTTCTTCCTACAAATATTTTTGTTCTTACACTTCTTTCTCATTATATTTCTTTCTCTGAAATGTTCTGATATATATTTTTTAATTTGGTGAGGGATATTAAATTAAATATAATAAATTTTTTTCTAGGATTCATGGAATTATCACTTATTGTTCTCTTGAGTCCTCAGTATTGTTTTTGGCCATTGTTTCCTGAAATGTTTTCCTGGAAAACATAATGTATTCTATTATATACCTTAGTTTAATTAATTTATTCATTAAATTATGTTTATCTATAATGTCCTTCTATAAATAGAGTTCCTAGTTCTATATTTATTTATTTTACTAAAGCTATAATTTAGAACAGCTATTATATCTTCTGACTAATCTATAGTAGAAATGTAGGCTGTATTTTTTTATTTATTTATTAAATCATAGCTGTGTACATCGATATGATCATGGGGCATCATTCATTAGCTTCACAGACTGTTTGACACACTTTCATCACACTGGTTAACATAGCCTTCCTGGCATTCTCTCAGTTACTGTGCCAAGACACTTACATTCCACATTTACCAAGTTTCACATATACCCGTGTAAGATGCACCGCTGGTTTAATCCCAGCAATCCCCTTTCCTCTACCTACCTCCCCCCTCCCTCCCCTCCCTTTCTCCCTTCCCCCAATTCTTAGGTTGTAACTGGGTTATAGCTTTCATGTGAAAACCCTAAATTAGTTTCATAGTAGGGCTGAGTACATTGGGTACTTTTTCTTCCATTCTTGAGATATTTTACTAAGAAGAATATGTTCCAGCTCCATCCATGTAAACATGAAAGAGGTAAAGTCTCCGTCTTTCTTTAAGGCTGCATAATATTCCATGGTGTACATATACCACAGTTTATTAATCCATTTGTGGATCGATGGGCACTTGGGCTTTTTCCATGACTTAGCAATTATGAATTGGGCTGCAATAAACATTTTGGTACAAATATCTTTGTTATGATGTGATTTTTGGTCTTCTAGGCTGTATTTTAAGCAAGTTATAAGTCAATCCCAAAAAGGTAACTTCTGCCGGTTTAAACTTTAGCTATCTTTAAACATAGATATTTTAAATAGCAATTTATACAACAAAACTCTATAATATATTGGACATAAGGCTGGTGTTACTAACTTTATCTCTCACATGAGCCTGTTTATTTACATCAGTTCTTAATATTCATAAAAAAATTCATGAAGTTCTTTAGTGGCTAGGGCAAATTGTCACTGAGGGTTCACATTAATATTAGACTTAGGACAGATTTTCTATGTCCTTTCTGCATAACAGCAATGCTGTAACAATATTGAACTTCTTCAGTTCTTCAAATCTCATTTATAGCTTAGTAGCACTAACTAGTCCAGTCCTATGCCCACAGGTTTTGGTTTAGGCTTAGTCTGGGCTTACCACTTATTTATTTTTCCATTTACTTGTGGCTATTTGTGCCCCAGTTTGTTACAGAAAAAGGTTACATTTTTTAAATAACAATAAAATATGGATAAGAAAAATAAAATTCATAACACAATAGAAAAATGGGCAATAAGGTGAACATTCTCTTTACAGAAAAGTTGTCCAAATGTCCGGTAAACATGAAACAGTGTTCATCTGAACTGATCATCAGAGAGATGCAAATTAATTCACAATGAAGTACCACAATCCATCTACCAGGATGACTACAGTGTGGAAAGACTGATAACACCAAGTGTCGGCAGGGAGGTGGACCAACTGAAACGTTCATTTACTTCTAGTGGGAGTGTAAACTAGTTTCACTATTTTGGAAAACTGAACTCAAGCAGGGATATGGTTTATTATAAACAGAGGGTCTGCAGAAAACTTTGTAACATATTCACCAAAAGCTTTTCATAAGAGTTAACTATAGTAGCTTGAAACTGAAAATAACCCAAGTGCCACAAACGCTAAAATAAAAATTAAATTACAATACATTCAGAAATGGGGTAGTATGTAGCAATGAGGTTAAAATATTCCCACCTGCAACAACATCGGTGAACCTCACAAGCATGATACTGAATGACACAATCCAGGCACAAAAGAGCATGTTTTGAAGGATGTTATAAATATATGAATTTTAAAGTCAGGCAAAACTAATTTATGGCATTAAAAGACAAGATACTGTTTATCTTGCTGCGGTCAGAGGGCAATGGCGGAAAAGAAACGTGAGCGGCCATCTGCCGATCTATTTCTTCCTTTTTGTACTGGTTACATAGGTGTGTTTCTTTGGTGGGGTTCATCTAGCTTCACAGTTTTATGATTTACATAGATTTCCATATGTTCTTTGTTCTTCACTACGATTACCTTAAAACATAAATTCACAACAACATAAAATTGAAATCGGATAAAAGTGAAAAAGAATGTGAAATAGTGAAATATAGGATAAAGTTAGAAGTTAGACTAGTACAGAAAAAGATCTTCTTTAACACTAGTTATGTTTGTGAAAGGTAGGCCATGAAATAGATATGATTCACTATATCTGTGAGAAAAACAAATGTGTTACTCAAGAGAAACCTATCCATTCACAGGATTACGATCAAAGAGATATTTCTTCTGTGATGATTAAGAGGATTTGTCCTATGTAACTAGCTATGCCCTTACAGACATCTGTATCATAAATACCATAATGAATTGCTTGGGATGGGCCCATAAAACGGCCATCAGAGTGGAAGAATGGCATTGATAGCAAATTACAATTCAGGAAAAGTAGGTAAATAGTTGTATGGAAAAATGATACTTTTGAAAGTTCGACTTAATCAAGGAATTGATTTCAGAGTAAGCAATTGATATACTAAATCCCTAGGCACATAGATTTTGGTAAGTCTTGGGACAGGCAGATTCAAGGCTAGTCACCTGTGGGCTACAGGCAAATTATCTGAGGACTGCTTTGTTCATCTGTGTTGTCAGATATTGTGAAAATTATGCACCAACCTTTTCTTGCTCATCAGCTTTTGTCAGTGTTTGTGCATTTAATGTGTGGCCCAAGACAACAAGACAACTCTTCTTCTTCCATAGTGTGGCAGAGAAGAAAAAAGATTGGACACCCCTGTGAGGAGAATTTGGAGAATGACACTTACATGTTGCTGGTTCAATGAGAATCCATGTGCACTAGCCAGTGAGGTAAGATAGTGTCTTGTCAGAAAGGCTAAAAAGTCTGACAAAACCACTTGCATAGAAGAGCTCCCTGTTCTGCTCAAGATCACCCCAGGGGAGGGGCCCCCACAAGCTGTGTTCTCTGGTACACAACAATCATAGCCTTGAGGTGCTATTGCCTGGAGCATTAGTCCAATCCCTGGGAAACATTGAATTAGATGCAATCCATGCATTTTTAATGGGAACGATATTGCCCCTAAGGTGGCAAAAGTGGTTCTTACAGGGTGAAATAATCTTACTCTTTTCATGTATAAAGCATATATACACTGCACATAAGCAGACATAGAGTATATCTGCAGTATTAAAATTTCACTGGGGGCAGGTGGGGGAAAGAATCAAGATGGTGGTAATGAACCAAAGTTTGAGAAAAACAGATATAACCAAATGCCAACACACAATAATAATAGCACCTTCCCTTCAGCCCCAACTTACAGAAACATTCACAGATATTTAAACATTGAAACTTGATCAACATAACCTCATTCAATATCCTTACACTATAAACAATTTGTAGAGCATATTCTCAAGTCACTGAATGGGTTAACTCACTTAAATGTTGAAATATGTTCTCTAAAAAGATGAATTTGGTTTTATAATATGAATACTTTGGCTCAGTTGTCTATTAATGCTACACCTATGTTGAGAAGATAAAAATGTATTATATGCTTAACAATCCTTGTCTTTTCATTGTTGGCAGTAGGAGGAAGCAGATACAACTCACGCAAGAAGTGTATCCTGTCAGTTGTTAAAAATAAAAACATAGCCAGGAGGGTAATTTTCTCTAGAGTTATGAGTTGCTCAAAGGAGGTGGAAACACTGTTAGGAATTTAATACCGTTTTTTTAAAGTGTGCCCTCATTGTAACATGAAACAATACAGCAGCACATAAAGAAAAGTCATGAATTCCTCTACACTATTTCATCTCATTCTCTTGAGTTTAATAAAAATGATTCCCGCAATCTTTTACATTTCTGATAAATACTAACTTATCTAGCATTTTAAAAATAGAATATACTTATTTTTATTAAATAAAGATAGATTGTACATCTGGACTTTTCACTGCTTTTCCAGGCTAGTGGCGATGTTGTGTGGTTACTGCAACAAAGCAGGTGTCATACAGCAAACCCCCCTAAAATATTTACTATCTGGCTTTTTACAGAGAAAGAATGCCATCCCTAATGATAGAGAATTTGGTTAAATAAATTACTGTTCATCCAGACTGACTCCGTTAAAATCTTATTGTTAAAGAATATTTAATCAAATAAAAATAGATGCATAATGCATAAGAACTAAGTAATTTAAAATATCATACCCAGTAGAAGTCAAAACACCCACAGATAACACACCACACTACATTGGGCGCTTAGAGTTGGAAAAGCTCAGCTGTCAAGACTCTAATATACCCGAGTTCCATCTCCAGCATTACCAATTATCCATTGTGTGGAAACATACCTTCCTGCTTTTTTTTGTTTTAATGACCTGGGGAGGGTCAAATGTAGATATCCCTCATTTCTTTCTAAAACTTGGTAAGAAGTGAAGTGACCTAATCATGTCTCTTACAGAGATTAATTATGAAACAAAGGACATCCAGGTCTGTATGGTTCTAGCACATGACAAGGCATACTACATCTGAAATGTTTTCTCTTACCTCTGCTTCAGAAAGACATTAGGAGAAGATAAGAAACTCCTGTCTTACTACTTATTTTCAATAAGCAAATAGAATATAGAAAAAAGTAAAGAAAATCTCTCCAGGGCTGGAGCATTCTCCAACTACAGCAATACACAAGAATCACACAGCACCAGAGGAAAAAGCCACAGCAGAGAGCAGGATGAGGACACAGATTTAGCATATTTCTATGTCGTGACTTCTGATTTCTTCCTTGAATTATGTTGATTAAGGAGAATAATTGCAGAGGATGACAGAGTAACTATGCTTTTTTATGTGCTCTATTTCCCAGGCTGAATCTTAGAATTATTGCCAGCATTAAGAAGATGGACTCCTTAAATTATATATTAATATAATATTAACATTTAAGGATATATTATATATCCTTAAATTATTAGTTGTATTTGCCATTATATCATATAGATACTACATACAGCTGTATATATGTGTGTGTGGTATGTGTGTATGTGTCTGTGTGTGTTGAGGGAGCTGCCAAAAAATATATATATATACATTTTAAGAAAAGAAAAACCTGTATTAATATTGTAATACTCAAGTCACATTTGACTTCTGAAATTATAAGAGATACAAGATAACAACAATATATAAGATAATACAAGATAATACAATATATAAGATAAAAAATTATTAGTATATGTTGGATATTACAATATTAGCATAGTTTTTTCTTTTCTTAAAATGTGTATACATTTTTCGGCACCCTCAGTATATACTTATGTGTGTACACAATTTGTTTTCCTTACACCACAGTTTAAATTCTTCAATTCATCCTTAGACCATTAAAAATGAGAGTGTTATTAACAAAATTAATTCCTAAAATGTCCCTGTTACTTAATTTGGAGTCACATAAACTCAAAATTTGAAAGCAATCATCCAGGTTAGAATTTCCCAAACCTTGTTCCAAGGAACATCACATCTGACAGCTACTAGTAAGTGAGTGTGTGAGTGTGTGTGTGTGTGTGTAAAAGGGTTCTGTGGTCAGGCTACTTTGGGCAATGCAGCTCCTTGTCACTGTCTCCACAATGAGCACTAACTCAGTAAGTTCTCTGAAATAATGAAACCACTTTGGTCTTATTCAGCCAGTCTCATCCCAAGTAAGTTGGCAATAAAGTTTTCTTCACTCATAAAACTACTGGGATATCATTCCCAGGACATCTGCACGTTTTCATCTAGTTGCATTTAGTCATTCTATATGTAAGAGATGAGGACACCTAATTGTGTACAACAGAAAATTGAACTCAGCAACTCCTATCCTCAATTCATTGCTATTTGCCAACCATTGACCTAAATGTTACCTAGATTCTGAAACTCTGTCCAATTTAATGTGTTTATCTTGGCCTCCTCCCAAAACTAAAAAAAAAAAAAAAAAAAGTTAATGAAACAAACAGAAAGCTGTTCATCCATAAAGACAATAGCAAGAGACAGAGATAGTAGGCATCTTGACAGTGGCAAGTCAGTGGGAGAGCGCTCACTCGCTATTTTAGCAGAGCAAAGGAAACTCATGCTAAGTCCCTGCATCCAGGGACAAAGAGGAGAATGACAGACTCACTCAGAACCCCCTGAGAGACTCAGCATTTGCAACACCAGGTATTGTAAAAAGTATTGGGTGATAGGACATTGAAATACAGGGATTAAGAAAGAAAATGTCTCTATGTAGAATTCTTTCTTTCCCACCTAAAGATTTCAAAAACTTATTTCTCAGGAGTGACTCGGGTGGGTAAAGAAGTCCAGGAAGGCTAACTGAAAAGTAATAAATCAATCTAGACTTAGTTAATCATGTTTTTCATAGGAACTACATTAGTTTTCATATAACATTACTTGAGCACCAACTATATAAAAATAATGAACTAGATGCTGGAGATACAAAGATTATTTCACAGCAAATTTCCTGTAAAAACCACGATTCCTGACCTCAAGAACTCTACAACTGCAGTGGCAGGATTCTCAGAGTTTTGTTAACTTTTTAAAGTCTTTTATTCAACAAATATTTCACATGAAAACTTTAGGAGCTCTTGAGTTTGAATTTCAGAATTATATTTTTTAGCTCAGACAAACCATATTATCTCTCTAACCTTGTTTCCCCTTTAACATAAAAAGGACAATAATAACAACAATCATATTTTATAGGGGTTCATGCTTGAAACACATTCTGATAAGTATTGTTGATAAATCTGTATTAGTAGGAAAACATGGTATTCCCTAGAAAATACTGAAAAAACAGTATTCTGGTTCTAGGAGCCAACCAATTTGTTGCATAAAGGATTCCAAATGGTCAAGTGGAAACTAGGGATGATGGATATGTTCACTGTCTGGATTGCAGTATATTAATGTGTCAAAACAAATCAATTTACTCACTTTAATTATGTGCAGTTTATTATATGCCAATTATACTTCAATAAAGTTGTCAAAAAAGAAGAACATAGACATTAAACCAGGCTTACACACCAACCCCTTAAAGAAAAGATAACATCATCTTTTGATTTAACTCCTCCTCTTTCTAACTCTAGCTCACTCGTTGTGGGATCCATTCTGGATGGTTTTCTTCTGCATATATTTTGAAGGTGTTTATTTGTTCTCACATGGTATATTTTTAGTAATACTTTCAGATTGATTTTTTTTTCAAAAATTCAACTGCTGAAAAGCTGCATAGCTAGAAGAAAAAATTATGATTATTTAAATTCTTAACTAATAATATAACCTAACTTTCTAAGCTTTCTAAACATCAGCACAATTTAAAATATTATTATCTGTACATGAATAGACATATGTTCTCTGCAAAGCAATTAAGAAAAGAGAGATCAATATCTCAAGAAATTAATCTTAATGTGGGATCTATTTAATAATATTCACACTTAATTTTTGAATAGTGTCTTACATAGTCTCTGGCAGGTAGGTAGATGCTCAATAAATATGGGATGGTATTGGAGTTGTTTATTCATAACTAATTACGTTTACTTAATTAAAGCATTTCTGAACACATTTGCCTTCAAACACTTGGCTTTGACTTGCACATTAGCTAAGCCTTTCCTGCAATAATGTGCTATAATACATCGCTCCAAATCTCAGTGGCTTAAGCCAGTGTTTATTCTCCTGCTCACCAGTCTCTGGGTTAGTGGCTATAACCTGGACAATCTACGTTGTGCTCAGGTTCCAGGTTGCAGGTTGACCTTGAGTCTATTCCACATGTCTTTGTGGGACCAGCTGTTCCCTGAGGCACGGGCTCTGCGCCAGGGTGCTCATTCTGGGGCCCATGCTCAAGGGACAGCATCCTCTACCACCAGCCTGCAGAAGCAACTAGACGGACAAATGGAAAAGACAACCCTTTTAAGGCTCACACCCCCAAACTGTCATTACCTGTAGTCATACCCCTTTGGCCCAGAAGTCCTCAAACTTTTTAAACAGAGGGCCAGTTCACTGTCCCTCAGACTGTTGGAGGGCCGGACTATAGTTTAAAAAAAAACAAACAAACTATGAACAAATTCCTATGCACACTGCACATATTTTATTTTGAAGTAAAAAAACAAAATGGGAACAAATACAACCACACCACCTCATGTGGCCTGTGGGCCGTAGTTCGAGGACCCCTGCTAGGTGACTCATCTCAACAATTAGGGCAGAAAGTCTAATTCTACCCTGGAGGCAAGGTCAGAGCAGGGTAAATATTTCCTAAATAATCATAATCTATCATAACTTTCCACTAGCAATTGAAAAAAGAAAACACTAAAGAAAATATAATTTCAGTGATACTAATTCAATTGGGACAATTTCACCCCCAAAATTTATCATGTACTGATTATCTTTCCTTAGGAAATGTTCTGTGCACAATGGGTCACATCTTTTCACTGAGGCCTCATCTTAGCAACACTCGTTTTTGCTTTTTCTTAGCAATTTTTCATAGTTTCTGGTCTATTAAAGGTTCTTCTTCTCATTTTTGAGCACAGCTAAATGTTAATTGATGACTTTCCTTATTTTTTCAATTATTTTAGTTAATAACTAATAGTTCATATTATAATAATCATTTCATTTTAGTGAGATGGGAAGAATTTAACACATACATCAGCTTGAAAATCAGAAGCTTTGTGAGATGTGTGTATGTGTACATACATATATATGTGTTGTACACATGGTGATCATTTTATATTTTTGACTATAGGTTAGAAAGAATAAATTGATTTAGTTTAGTTAATAAAGAACTACATGATCAATCATAAACTAACATTTAAAGCATATTCATTAGTATATTAGCTTTTTTTTAAGAAGTTGACCCTCCAAATAAATTATGTTTATTTGGAGATGGCTGTTAGAGACTTCTGATATTTTCAATATCTAGTTTAAAAGAACTATAAAAGTATATCAATGTTAATAAAAGTTTACACTTTCTTACTCTTTGAAGTTTGGCTCTATGATTGGTTTTGACCAATGAAATACGAATAAATACCATGTGTGTCACTTTCAGGGGGAAACAAGTATGTGTGACCTGGTGCACACTCTGCCTCCATGATCAGGGAAGTGTGGGTTGAAATGGAGATGCATGAGATCACAGCAGCCTGGAATGCTGGGCCAGCATGTGGGGACAGCTGTCCAGGAGGGTCGTCTGTACTGCACTGTCCCTGTGCTCAGAGATGGGGGTTGTGTGTTCCTACAGCCTCCGTGAGCCTCCTTAGATGTTTACAAACAATATGTAGAGTCTTAAGTAGTAAACAATGAACAAAATTTAATTTTTTAAATTACATATACATAACTCATTTTGTTAGTTTATGGAAGATACCTTCCTTCTGCTAGGAAATTCCTCTGGCTAGTTTTTAATCAATGCTTAGCATATAAGTTGTTGTTTTGAAAGATGCAAACATGCTAGGGATAAGAAAAAGACCTAAAAGACCAAGACCCCAAACCATGCATTCTTCACCCCTGTGTTCAGAGATAGATGGTATCCCCTGGGATGGAAGTAGGAAGGCATATTTTAATGTCTCAAGTCATTTTCTGAACTCTTTTTTTCCTAAGGTTCAGAACAGGTGCCTTTCGCTGTCTCTGGCAAGCAGAAAGTATCCCATTTTCAGAATTGACCTGTGGGTGCAAGTGTAGATCAAGAGTATAGCAAACTTGGTCAGTTCCCCAGTGAGTGTTCAATAACAAAGCTACAGAAATATCACTAGCAAGAAATTATAGGTGGAACTTAAACCCCACAAAAGTATCATTACTTATAGATAGTCACTATTAATGAGATGAGCTTATTTCCATAGCTGGTGATTAAGTGATACACATATTGATTGAGTTAAGAAATTATCTAGTTTTGGCAAAGGCTAGGGACTTGGTGATATGAATCAGGGAGTATTGTGTTCAATCCCATAAAACTCCAGGCTCCTGATTATGTTCTTTGGGCAGAAAGGTACAAAATTACACAAAGGCTGCCCACCATTTCTGTCTCTCCTAAAAGAAAAGTTTAACCCTGAAGTCAAGGCTTATTCTCAAAATCAACACAAAATTTTTCTTTTTCTGAATACTGGCACGACACAGGACGGGTGATGGGTCAAAGCAGGAAACAAAACTTAAACTAAAACTAAATGCTAGTTAATTTTACTAACCTATAAAAAGTGGTCCTGCCTTTGCTCCAGCCTACTCATTTTTGCTTTTAAGCGACTTGGAATGTTTATTTTTGATATAGAACAGGTTAGTATTGATGTAATTCTTAATTATTTGAACATTGTTTTTGCCCGTCATTTGCATTTTTAAAATGATGTTAATGACTCATGTTTCCTATCCACTTAACCATCTCAGCTTGATGGTAACTAAGAGAACATCCTGAAAGCTCATCTGACTGTGGCATTTTGTTATCAGAGAGATGATAGGATACAAAATTACACGCATATAGTCCTGAGACAGGGGTGGATGTTCTATTTGTGTTATCTTCCTTAATGGGTTTGAAAATTTCATTCACATATTGGGGCATCAAATTTTAACGATCCCTCCTTCTATTTGCTCCTCAACATTCACATCTATTTTCATCTCCAGTGTGTCCTTAAATAGGACTTTTCTACTTTTAAGAGCATAATTAAAATATAATAACTTAAATGTATCATTCTGCAAGTTTTGGTAAATGTAGACAGTTATTTAGTCACCATGACACTCAAAATACCAAGCAGTTCTATCATCCATCCCCCAAAATTCCTCCGTGTCCCCTGACCCCAGCGATGGTGATCTGTTTCCTGTCCCTATAGTTCTTCCTTCTTAAGAATGTAAAAAAAAAAAAAAAATCATGCAATACAAAACCTTTCAGGACAGTTTCTTTCAGTTAGCTTATCATATAAATGCAATTTTTATTATATTCTGCTATTTCCTAAAATTTGGTTTCTTAATGTTTGAAGCATTATATATACATTTGTACCTTACTAACAAAATCTGATGTTTCTCATATTGTAATTCTTAAGGTAAATTTATACACTGGTTAGATCAATTTTCTCTATGCCTGCTGGAGTGAATTTCTTTCTATTTTTTCTTTTCCTTTTTTTTTTTTGAGACAGTCTCTCTCTGTTGCCCTGGGTAGTGTGCTGTGGTGTTACAGCTCACAGCAACCTCAAACGCTTGGGCTCAAGCGGTCCTTTTGCCTCAGCCTCCTGAGTAGCTGGGACTACAGGCGCCGCCACAACACCCAGCCAATTTTCCCATTTTTAGTGGAGAAGAGGTCTCGCTCTTGCTCAGGCTGGTCTCCAACTTCTGAGTTCAAACAATCTACCTGCCTTGGCCTCTCAGGGTGCTAGGATTACAGGTGTGAGCCACCGCACCCAGCTTCCTTTCCATTTTGATATTTTTTGTTCAGTTTCTTTTCCCTCCTATAAGACCAAACTCATCACCTTGGTGACTTCAAATCCTCCCTGTATTTCTGTAGTTTCAGACTAAGTCCTACTTTCTTAGTTTTCTCTGAAAAATACAGCCAATAATAAACCCTATGTTGAAGTGATTACATAAAACCCAAATTATTTCAAGTTGATTTGTGTTTTCTCCCCTACCAGATTGTATAGTCCCTGATAGCAAGATAAGGTCCTACCGTGAAAAGAGTTAGTTACACATAGCTGCTCAAAATGGTCACTTGACGAGTCTTATAGAGAAGTATTAGAAAAAGAGTAGGGGCCTGTCTTCTATGTCTTTCTAAACTGAATCAGCTGGTATTCTGGTAGAGTGATATTATCATGCCAGTTCCCCAAAGAATATGAAAAATAAAAAATATTAGTTTTTCTGTAGATAGTGTGTTTAATTGGCATGACTCTGAGGAGCTGATGGGGATCGGGGTTGCTGTTTTAAGTATCTTTCAAAACATATGAATAAGTAGGAACAGATTTGGCTATGCTAAAAGGAAGCCCCATCAGTCATCACATCAGTTTCTTGTACTTTCTCCCTTCTTAGAGCATCAGTCTTAGAAATCTGTTCATTTTCCTTCAGGTTCAGGCAGGTGAATGCATCCTCGCTCCTGACACATTCAGCATGACCAGATCACATGGGATATGAAAGACATTATAAGGGACTGATGTGAAAAAGCATGTTTCTTAAATGCCCAGGTTGTTTTGACCTACGAGAAAAGAGCCTCACCTACAAAATTATTATTTTAACAATTTTCATTGTGATAATTTCTGTAATTATTGTTGAATCAGGCTTAAGTTTCGGCTCTTAAAAACATGAATGGGAAAGAAATAATGGTGTCCAAGAGTATTAGGAATGCTGAATTTGTTTGTTTTCATTTTGATACTCAATTATGTATACACTTGAAACCAAAGTGAAAGGAGATGAAAAGAGAGACCTCTCCTCTAGTCAAAGTCTTCTGTGTCCACCAAACAGGAACACACAACAGAGCTCCCTGGCAAACCATGCTTCATTTCCCTAAGAAGATGATTCCAATACCAACCGGTTTCCAGTCCTTGACTTAAGGCTAAGTACATTGCTTATCTGTGCTGTCAACATATTTCAAAAACTGTCTCTCCACAGAGCACAAGATGTGGGCATTTGAACAAAACAGGAAGCAGCAGTCCAATGTTTCATATCTTTGCTACCAAATCAAGTGGACTGGGTATGTCATTTGCTTATATCACAATGGACCGTGAGACAGCTAATTAGATGCCGTACTATTGAGTGACTTGGGAAAAAATGAGTACACAGTTTCACATGTAATGAGTTTTGTCTCAACTTAAGTGAACAATGCATGATTTTGATAGAGGAGTTGTATGTACTTATTCAAACCATGTATTTGGGGGCCTAATTTATAATTTCCAGTGTAGCAAAAGTTACATGCTTCTCTGAAGTGTTTTTGTTACTCAACATGATATCCAAGCTCTAGGAATAAAGTCTTCAATATAGGAATTAAAGGTTCATCCAATAACTAAAATTAATGGATGACTGGTGAGTCAACCTCTGGCTGGTATTCAACTCTATTAATGATTCTTAAGAATTTTCTACACTCCGTTTTCAGGGCGAGATAACACATGATCCCTGAACTCACAAATAATCTATGCTAGGATTTTCAAGTTAATTCAAACACTAGTGGATTACAGTCTTTTCTAATAGAGAAGTCTTCAACCACAGTAGAACAACCTGCTCATGGAGTCTCTAAGTATATGGAGAAAATCTTCACCTTTTATGGCTGTGAAATTGTTTTTTTGCTTTGGAGATATGCCTGAGATAGTACCCTGACAATTTTAAACAGAAAGACATCAGTTTCTACAAGCACGGAAACAAGAACGTGTAAAGCTTTTAACATTGTACAATTTTCCATGGGAAAGAAATGAACTAGAAGGAAAAGACATCCAGACCTGTAAATATTTCCCATAGGGTTTTCTGGGATACCCTTTTCTGGGGACAGATGACACAGTGAACCCCAAGTCTGCATGGAGTTTTTTTCTGGGTACCTCCTTGATATCTGATAAGATATCCCTTTCCCTGCTTGGGACATCACCCAGGGCCAACTGTATGTAAAGGAAGCCTGCAGATTCCAGTTGTAAGGAGGTAGGTGTTTGGAATGGCCTTGGATTAAAGAGACCTCCAGAAATCTTTCCCCTCAGCTCCAGAATATCATGCAATAGTTCAAAGCAACTGAAATTTTAAAAATAGAGAAGCAAACATAAAAGTCCCAGGGAAATCTTTCAAAGATATGCAGAAAGCGTGGCAACAACAGAAAGTAACTCTCACATACATTTCTCTCAGAGACTCCATTCCAGTTTGGCCACTTGTTCCCAAAATATCTTTAAGAGCAAGATATCTTTTATAAATTAAAAAATATCTTTATTTTTCTTTAATACAGAACCACTCTGAAATCTTCGTTTGGACTTCATGACCTGACATTTGGGAGGTTACAGACCAGTTATTTTGTAGAATATGCCTCAGTTTGGATTTGTCTCATGCTTTCTCATGAACAGATTCCGTTATTTCTTCGAAATAGTCAAATTTTAATGTGGATAGGAATCTCATGGTGAATCTTGATAAAATGCAGATTCTGACTCCATAAGACTATGGTGAGATTCACAGTTTTGTATTTCTACCAAGCTGTCAGGCCATCAATGGTACTGACCACATTTTTAATTGGAAGAGCCCAAAGGACACCACTCAAGAAGAGGAGATATAGATAGGACTGATTACCCATCTTTTCTTTCATCAGAACTAATTCCACAATCCCTTCTGACTGTTTAATGAAGTCATTTTCAGAAGTTCAAACTTTTCAGAATCATTGACTATCTCATTCCTAAATGAATTTCAGTGAATGGTTCCATTATTCCTTCAGTTTAAGTTCAAAATGAAGAAATCTCCTCTGAGTCTTATTTCCTTATTTTTCATTCATGTATTTCAGCTTCCATGTCAAGCACAACTTAAGTGCTCAGTAAATATTAACTGAGGAAATGAATGAATAGAGGAGTGAGCAAAGGATGGACCATGAGTAGTGGGTAAAGCTACCACTCCTCCTGTGATGACTCACCACCACCATTTCCTTTCAAATCAGCACATGTCCCATCAACACACAGTAATACTGTTGACTAACGTGCAGCCTTTAGCAAATCCTCTGCTGTGCTCAGGACCTTATTTAAACTTTCACAAAACTACCCTAGTCGATTTGTAATCCAATGTCCCTCAATCCAGCCAGGGAATTTCTTCTGACTTTTCCTGATTTCAAGATGACTAATTGAGCCTATCCACCTAACCTCTCTTTTGCTTTATGATTTATTGAAATAACCAAAGAATTGATAAATTAGAAAATATCTGTATAGGAATTAGGCAGGAAAATCACACAGTGGGAAATGCTGAAAAATTTCAAGAGAGTACAGAGATGATGGATTTGACCTGAGAGAAAATCTCCCGTGTGCCATCCAGTCTATATAGCCAGCCTCAACAGAAGGGACCCACCTTGGACATGGGGAAGAGGTGTCCTCAACAAGTCCCAGAAAACAGTTGACTGTTGAATCACCACTTACTGGATGTGAGAGCAGGTGCTGAGCCAGTGGGTAAAGGCCAACAGAAAGACTGAGAGAACAATGACAGGACCCCAAACAGCAGCAAATTACAATCTTCTAAAGCAAAGGAACAAAAGAAGAAACTCAGCTCAGCTGAGGAGTATAACCTGTATTCTCGCTCTCTGGGAGTTTCTTCCCTGCCTCCCATTGGCAATTACTGCTGGAAAGGAAAACACATCCCTGTGAGGCTGTGGAAGGGGCTGTAGTAATTATCCAGTACTCAGGAAAAGGATTCTTTGAACTTCACTTCATTGTCTTAAGTACCTTTGATCCCTGACTTGTCTCCTTCTAGCAGACCTGCTGACCAAAACAGAGATTTTGCAGCTGCAGGAATTGCATAGTCAAGTACCATTATCAACAGGAAAGACGGGGGTGCCAATTGGGCAACAATCAAGAATGAGTTGATTGTTCCTAGCCTGTGTATTCTGAAGACGAGTCCATCAGCTGTGCCATCTCCTTCTACTCACGGACCAGAATTAGAGCTCAACCCTAGTTCTCTGCAGCCCCCTTCCATATTCAAAAGACGTGGCAGATAGTTCTAACAGGGAGCAGCAAAAGTGACCTCTATAGTTGCTGACTGAGTCCAATTATTCTACAGTTTTTAACTAATCTATACCAGGGGTCTCCAGTTCTAAGGTAGTGGTTTGCAAGAACGATCAGAGTCTTCCTCCAGGGGACTTTGACAATGACTGGGTACATTTTTGATTGTCACAACTGGGTGGCAGAAAACGTGTTAATGGTGTCTAATAGGTAAAAGCTGGGGATGCTGTTAATCATCCCAAAATGCACCAGAAAGACAGCCTCCCAAACACTAACAAAGAATTATCTGGCTCAGAGTATCACTAGCTCTGAGGCTGAGAAGCCCGGCTCAGAGATGGGTGGGCCAGTTGGGTGACAATAAACGTGAAGCTGGCCATGAGGAAACAGGGCATCATGAGGAGAGTAGTGACCTGGGATATAGTGAGGACAAATTTTTCCAATTTTTGTAAAGAGGGAAAGAGAATCTGGAGTTTTAGTGGTAAATTTATGTTGTTACAATCCAGTTTCATAACCATTTTTATAAATGTCGAATATCAATTTTGCAATGTTGAAAATCAAACCAAATTAAATTATTGAGTCAAAACACATTAAAATATAAAATTACTCTATGAGAGAAAACAGAAACCAAATTAGTGGTTTGGATTTTGCCCATGGATTGCCGGTTTATCATTGCAGAGTCAGCTCTTTGTTTATTATAGATGAGCTGACAATCACATCACAGTGAAGTCTGAGCACGTAGGAGGGCAGACAGCAGCTAAACAGTGGGCATTAAGCTGAGTAAGGAGCAGAGAAAGTGACTTCAACAGAAAAATAGTAATATGAGCAAGAGCAGAATTTAATATTTGTAATATATAACATGATTTTCGAATAGATACAATGTAATGCAAAGACCACTCCAATAAAAGAGGGAACGAAGACCACGAGGAGGTGCATCTCAGAGAAATGGTGAAGAGTTACAAAAGGTGAACAGTTAAAATTGCAATTAAGTAGATGCAAATTAAAATGAAATTAAGTCTTCACCAATGAAATTAAGATGGAATTAAAGCCCATGAGCTATGCTAGAGAGAGGGAAAGGAGAAGTACCAATGCATTCTTAGCAAATACATTCTTTGCAATCTTGATTTGTATACAATTTAGTATGTCCACATTTTTTTTCATGCACAGGTCCACATCTAGGGACTTAAGGAAATAATTGAACGGGTGAATACAGATAAACATACAATGCTGCTAATTGTAATGTGGTTTTATAATAGCAAATAATTGGGAATAACCCAAATGTCTATTCACAAAAGTTTGGTTGAATAAATTGTGTTAACAACCACACAGTGTAGTGTTTTACAGCTGCCAAGGAGAACGGATCAATCTATGAATGGAGGGAAGATAAATTATAATATTTTCTTAAGTAAAGGAAAAACTGAAAACATAATAAATAAATAAAATAAATGAGAGAGCCTAACAGGAAGTGAAGGACAGAAGTCTCTGAAAGAGTTCTCTTCAAGTTTCTGTTGGTTGATGTTCATGCTGATTATTTCTGGGTTGTGGTTAATAGTCATTTTGCTTCAAAAATCATTTTCTATATTTTTCTGTTATCTTTTCCCTGAATTTATTAGAAGTATACCTTGCTTTTGTAATAAGAAAAAACTAATAAGTTATTTTAAAATAAAACAAAATAAATTATTACTTCTATGCATAAATCAATCTGAAATGTACATGTTTAAAGATAAAATATCCACCTATTATACCCTATGGGGAAAGCTAGTGTAATATTTTGTTTTCTACAAAATTAATAACACCAGATTTTGCTTGGTCTCTTAAAAAATCAAGAAAATTCCAGTTGACTTATTTGTGTTTCTGTAAGTCTGAGAAAAGACACAGTAAAAACAAACGTATCATTAGGTTAAAAAAGAGGACATTTTCTGTCCTTAATGATTAATTAAGTGGTCTGAAAAAAAATGTGTAAACTTACACTATCTTTAAGATTCTAGAGTCATCAGCTAACACCAATTTGGAAGTGAATGAGTCACAATTTTAATTTTAAAATATAAATTGTTGTCTAATAGGTTAGGAAAGCTTAATTTTTATAACTAATGCTGAACACAATCTACAATAAGAAATTATTTCTCGGAAAAAAACAACTGACAACCTAGTGTAGTTAAAAGTAACTTTGAAAAAAATGAACAATTTTGTCTTTGTCTTCATCTACGCCCCCTGGATGATTTCAATATTTTTGTAATTTCCTAAACTTAAATAATACACTTAAGAAAGGGATACTTAATTTTTAAAGAAAAATATATAAGACCTAATTTTTAAGAAAGTATCTAAGGCCATAAATAAATAATAGTATTTAGTGTTCAAACAACTAGTAACTCTTTGATACATAGAGCGTGACTGAATGTTAGCAACTTAGAAGTTTCAAAACTTATAAGGCCTATCTTCTTCACGTTACGTGGAACTTTGAATTGTTGCCACTGCTGACTATATTTTTCCTATTTTCTATGAAGGCCAAACATACAGAAGAACTTCACATGTATAAGGTGACTCATCTACAATGAATGAAATGACTTTTCTCCACCTGAACACTTGTCTCACGTGTGTGTAGGCTCCCAGGGCAGAGGTGCCTCAGGACTGAGTGGGAACAGAGAAATCCAGGTGCCCCATGACCTTGGTTCTCATCTGGGCTCGACCATCACTGGTTCTTTGATCCCGTTATCTCCATGCTTCTATTTCATCATCTGAAAAATGGAAGAGTTGTACAACACGGAAGCTGAGGCCATGCAGGATCTAATACTGATGGCCTATGCTCTATGACCATATCCAGGAATGCACGTAAATCCTGGGTTCTTCCGGGTCTTCTCTTAGAGTCTCTCAGACTTCAGGGAGGGCTGCCCCTATGTTCAGGTAGCTCTGAAGTGGATGGCTATCTCCTAGCCTTCTGATGTCCTCAGCAAATATGAAACAAATTGCTGAGACAGGTGGAGAGGAATAAACTCTCAATATGAAACATGAATGGGAAAGAGAGCAGAAAGAACAGGGAGAAGGGTAAAGAGTCAGTTGTTAGATTACAGAATAGACAGTGGTTCTCACATTAGAGCCACCTAAGGAGTTTTTAAAAATCAGCTTAATTGTAATCAATTAAATTAAAGGTAAAGCTGACACTAGTATTTCAATAAGATTAAAAATAGTAAGTCTCTTACACACTTCAATTGCACAAAACAAGATGACCGTGAGAGTATCATTTAAAGAAGAGGAGATAAATCAATCCAGAAATATCATTATTCAAATAGAGATCTTTTTTAAAATCTACAAACTGAGAAATGCTAACTATTCTTGGTTTACCAAAACCTACAGTCTAATCCATACGTGAGTCTTTAGGGCAGCCGGAGTGAGAACCTGTAGACCATAAGGTGCTGTGCAAAACTTCAGTCTGACTCCTTGTTGGAGCCTAGACTTGGTCACCAGAAAATAGAGACAGGTAGTTGTTTATTTTGCCTGTCACTATAAATGAGAAAAAGCTGTAATTTAGGTTCATCTAGTTTAAATAAAAGAATGAATAGAATATTTTCGCATTGTAAGAAGGATGTGGACGCCTATAAACAATCTAATTTCTTTTTCTTTTTTTTTTTTTTTGGAGACACAGTCTCACCCTGTTGACCAGGCTAGAGTGCTGTGGTATCAGCCTAGTCAGCCTAGCTCACAGCAACCCCAAACTCCTGGATTCAAATGACCTGCCTGCCTCCGGCTCCTGAATACTGAGGACAACAGGTGCCTGCCTCAATGCTTGGTTAGTTTTTTATTTATTTATTTTTTTTAAGCAGAGATGGGGTCTGACTTTTGCTCAGGCTGGTCTGAAACTCCTGAGTTCAAAGGATCCTTCATCCTCAGCCTCTGAGAATGATAGGTTTACAGGCATAAATCATCACATCCAGCCAACAATCTCAAATTTTTGAAAGCCTGTACACATATTTGCACCCTCAAATGCCTGCTTATCTTTCTGTATATATCATTTATTTGCATAGACTTTTATGGGACTTGAAACATATTTTCTTGATATTAATAGAATTAGAGATAATTAGTTACATTAGAAATGAGCAGGGTAGATAAATGTTTGCGTCCCTGTTTCTGAAAAGGAACAAAGACTGCAATGATTTCACTTTAACTCTGATGCCTTAAAAAATTATCTCTCTCTGCAAATGCTCAGGACCACCACCTGCTATTACAACTATCACACCACTACTTTGTCTCATTTACAGATCCAGTAGAATGGGTGGTTTCTGACCATCATTTTTTTTTTTTAATTGCAGAAAGGAATTGAGAGGATGAATGAAAAGACCATGTTTTATCAGTCTGCTACTTTATTCCTGTTTAAAATATCTGGAAAAAGAGATTAGACTGCAAATCTGTTTTTATAGTTTACTTATCCATTGTTTGATCTATCAAAGTTTACATTTTTTCTATTAGAAACAATTATGACCAGAATTTAGTTAATAATTTTAAATGTGGAACTAAATTTTGAGGCATGAGTCACATTGCTGTTTCTAGCCATTGGAGAGAGATTTACAAATATGAGATTGGTAAAGCCTAAGAAAAACTTTATATGTTGGGATGGAATTTGAGGTCCTACTCTAAGCTTGTATTGATTGATCTATGGCTAGATGCATACATGAATGTTGATAGCAGCATTATTCTTAATAGCAAAAAGCAGAAACAACTCTCACTAACAGTAATGGAATAAAGCAATGATTTCATCCACACAATTTCATACTCCTTAGAAATTAGGAGAAATAACTATTAGTACCATTATGATATAAATGAATCTTGTAGTAAGTTTGTTGAGTGAAAGAAACTGGGCCAAAAAATAGTATATAACATATGATTCTATTTTTATTATATTCTAGAAGTTACAAACTACTCTGTAATAGTAGAAAGCAGATCAGTTTTTGAGGACAGAGGAGCACAAGGAAACTCTGGGAATGGTGATTATGTTCATTATCTTGAGTATGGGGATGATTTTGTGGGTTTACACATATTTCAAACTTATCAAATTGTACACTTTAAATATGTACAGAGTATGTCAATTAACACCTGTAAACCTGTTTAAATGGAAATGTTAACGATAAACAAATATAACTTTTCACCACTTTCACTTTCACTCCAATTCCAATGTGAAATTTAAAATTCTACCTATGCTGTCATCCATAATACAATGCACATGTGTACGTCCATGGTAAAATGTCGGCCTTATGGCCATAGGGGGTGGATTTACCAGGGGAGGGTGAAACATTCTCATCAGCATTCATCATTGTCATGAGGCATATTGTCAGGCCTTTCTTTATTTCAAAAGAAGCTGAAATGAAGATTTTTATCTGAACTCCCATTTAAAAAAATAGTAACAGCTATTTCAATAATTTTTCCAACATTACATGGGCCAAATTCACACACTGGTTTGTGATCACTGGAAAACCATCTTAATACCCTTAGGCTAAGAATTATTCTACATTTAGGGTTTAAATTTCATTTCTTGGAAAAGTCTAAAGATTTTTTCACTTTCTATAAGTCAACTTTGAATGACATTTCACTATTATTGCCTGATTATGTTCAAAAGGCATACCTCTTATACAACTCCTAGAGCTCATTTTGATTATTCTTAACTTTTTAATGAAAACTCAATCTTACTAAAATGTCATTGATAATGGCATTCAAAGACATGCAAATGTGTTCACCCAGCTCTCAGTTTATAGCATTCTAAGGAAGCTAGGTATGCAAAGATGACTAACGTTTATATGGGGTTTTCCAGGTTCCAGGTCTATATGAGCTAATTTGCATATATTATTAATGTTCACAACCACCTGAAATGGGTACAAGTTTTATCACCTTTCTATACAAACAGAAAAACTAAGGCATAAAAATGTAGGTCTCAATTCCCCTGCTAGCCTTTTAAATAAAAAAATTAATAAATATCCAAATGATTACACATCTTTTTGTGAACCATGAAAATTATAGGGGCATTTAGATTGTAAATAAGATAAATCTGTAACTTCTTAATCTGGATGGGGTTATTACAGTGTGCCATCTGAATCCACTACGAATCATTCATTGGTGGTATTTTCACTCTAATGTACAACTCAAGGAAGAATTGATTTCTTCTTGGCAATACTTGATTTGCTCACTTTTTGTTGTTATTTCAAATATTTCACAAAACCCTAGGAAAAATGGAAGGGACAGAACATAAAGATTATCTGGTCCTAACTTCACTCAATTAAGAACTTTAGAAACCCTCGCGAAAAGTAGGAAATCTACTAATGTCTTCCCAAATTGAGTCAGTGTACATAAGAATTCTTTTCCTTTATAACCGGTCTATGTTCCTCTTTCATTGTGTTGTGAACCACATGAAAGAGGATATTCTTTTCTGATGGAGAATTTTCAGGGAAGGAAATGAGGCTGAGTCAGCATAAACACGGCCTTTCTCTAAATCCATTTATTAATGGTAGAGCTGAAATAGTTCAAATTCAAGGATTTTGCTTCTATTTCTTCCACTGAGAAGTTTTTGTTCACAGACCCAAGGATAATTCAGATTTTCATTAATTTATCAAATTTCTGATGAATTTCCACCAGGAAATAAGATAGTCTCAATTTTAAATAACAATTTCAGAAGTTAGCCACTATGTTGCTGTCTTTAAAACAAACAAAAAACCGCTATAGTTGACCCTTGAAAACCACAAGCTTCAACTGGGTTCATTTAAACACAAATTTTTTTTTTCAACAACTGTAGATCGAAAACACAGTATTGGTGGGATGTGAAATCATTGAGGGCGGACCTTTCCTCTACTCGGGTTCAGCCAGCTGACTGCTCAGTGTATATGGATTTTGGTAAACGTGGAGGGTCTTGGAATCAACCTTCTCCCTGTGTTATGCTGTTGATCTGGCCAATGATTTTGCAAACCGCTTATGTCCAAGTATTTTCCATTTTATGACTACTACCAGTACTTTACAATACCTACTTTTTGTTAAAAATTAGTAGAGCAAATTTTTCTCTGGCAGTAATCCAGTGAAGGGCTTTATGGGTTCCTTAACCCCAACAATGTGGTATGTACTGAAGCACTGAAGAAAATATGCTTTGTTGTTTTGAATATAAATGAATACAGGGCTAGCAAGTATAGTAATAACTAGAGGAAACAAAAAGAATCTTTAGAAAACCAGGGTCTATTCAATTTACCCTCTATCTTACACGCATAAATATTTCTTTTTGCTTATTAACATAGGGGTTCATCTAAGTTCCTATCTTTTATTTACCTTTACTCAATTTGTCCAATAGAATAAAGGGATTTGGACTGTTATTTGGCCATGTAGGGAGACTAATTTGTGGGGATGGAAGTCACAAGCATAGTTATTGAGTCTAATATTTTTGATCCATAGAGAACTGATTTTTTTTCTCTTTTTTCAAAAATGCTTTACTCTTTATTATGAAATAAAGCTATAAAGGAATGAGAGAGATTACAAAAATCCAGTATAGCATTATAAAATTCAAATGACAAATGGTACCGTCTTAGAAATTAGTCACCTGGGGCCACATTCTTATTGCAATGTTCCTGTTCAAGATCTTTGCAAATTCCACTTTTAAAATCGCCATAAATGTCTTCAAAACAGTCTTAGCAATAGAAAAATCTTGGGACTTTGATACTGAATTTTGACATTTAAAAAAAGCCAAGAATTATCCTAAGTCAAGTGCAGTTAATAAAGGAGTTAAAGAAGGTAAGTCATGTTATTCACTGTGTGGTTCGAAAATAAGTCTTGAAGATAATTCTACGGCTGCTAAAATGATCAGAAGTTTAGCCAATATTTAAAAAAGACAATTTTCCAGGGCAAAAATTTTTCAGGGACAGCACTCATTGGGATTTCTAAATTCTTCTATGCTTCCTATTAAAAAAATACCATGCAGGGCGGCACCTGTGGCTCAGTGAGTAGGGTGCCGGCCCCATATACCCAGGGTGGCGGGTTCAAACGCGGCCCCAGCCAAACTGCAACAAAAAAATAGCCAGGCGTTGTGGCGGGCTCCTGTAGTCCCAGCCACTCGGGAGGCTGAGGCAAGAGAATCGCCTAAGTCCAAGAGCTGGAGGTCGCTGTGAGTAGATGCCACGGCACTCTACCGAGGGTCATAAAGTGAGACTCCGTCTCTACAAAAAAGAAAAAGTACAATGCATAGCTATTCTTCAATAATTAATGTTGGAGATAGTGTATTAAGGATGTGGGCACCTGCAAAAAACTATCTCGAAGAAGAATTAACTTTTTTCTTTGTGAAAATTGTGCTTATTAGAATATGTGCTAACTACCTTGCTCTTTGAAAATAATCTGGATGTTTACTAAATTTTTCATTTTTTCTTATGTTTTAATATGAAAAACAAACTTGTACTTGTATTCTAGCACCGCCCAAGAGATAGCTTTTATGCAGGCAATATTTAAAGTAAATTGCGGTATGGCCATGGCAGTGGCTAGAGAAGATGGGAGAGTATTTGGGAAGGAATAATTTTTCGCAAATGTACTCATTCTTTTCTTAAAAATAGTTTCAATGTTTCTTGGAAACCATCATTAAATACTGTAGCTAAGTCTCACTTTTACAACCACTTGGTTTATAACTTTTGTCTTTTAAATATGCACACTTCATACTTTGCTTGATTTAGTTCCTTTGTAGAGATGAGTGTTTCGAGAATATATCATAATATCAACAAATAGTGTGTTTTAACAAGGCAAAGACATCTTTAAATACTATCTTTCCTTTTCAGACAAACAATGCAGGTTTCAATAATTCATTGCCCTGCTCCGTTAATTTTCCTTCAACAAATTTACTTCATGTTAAACTGTGTCTAAAAAGAGCTATGATATCTAGCACTTCGAATAAATTGACGGATCAATTAAAACAACTACAGAATTTAGTAAAAAAATTTTTTCAATATGCAGCCATTGATTTTAAATTTAATCAAAATAGTTCTCTGCTCAGTGGTAAAAGCAAGTCTTAGTGAATGTAGAATATATTAGGGTAGGATTGGAGAATTAACTTGAAAAAGTCCTAGTAACAGATTGCTTCATTATATTTAATCTTGATTCTGCTAATGAAATAGGAAGCAAACAGAAAGTAATCTGAACATGACCAATCCTTCTGATGTGCTAATTATGTGACAGAAACTGTTTGATTTAAACATCTATGTGAAAGATACAAAAAAAATCCCATCTATGTCTTTTCTAACAGTAGTCATTTGCAACATCTTCTTAGTTCAATTGTAAAACATCATTGTGTGTTGAAAAAGAATTCGAGGATAAGACATTTGAAACCTGTATTTGGAAAATAAAATATTCAAATGACTATGTATATGTGCATATTTATGCAACAGAATGGAATTTGTTATTACTTTTTTATTATTCATAAATTATCGGGGCAATAATATCTAAACAGCTTTCCAGTATTCTGTTTACCTATAATTTTAAAAGAAATAATTATTATTTAAACAATATTTCATATACCAATTTACAAAATATGGATCACTTTGACTAAAAGCATACCATGATATGCTCACTTTATGGTTATGATACATAAAAAATTAATACAACGTAAATTAAAGCCACTTATGAATAAAAAAAGTTTCAATGTTGACACATCCATTTAGCTTGTTTATTTATTTATTTATTTATTTACTTATTTATTTATTTTGAGACAGAGTCTCACTTTGTTGCCCTTGGTTGAGTACCATGAGTCATAGCTCGCAACAACCTCAAACTCTTGGGTTCAAGAGTTCCTCCTGCCTGAGCCTCCCAAGTAGCTGGGACTACAGGTGCCCACCACAACACCCAGATATTTTTAGAGATTGGGTCTCACTCTAGCTCAGGCTGATCTTGAACTTGTGAGCTCAGGTGATTGGCCAAAGTGCTGGGATTACAGGTGTGAGCCACTGCACCTGGCCCATCCATTTAGTTTGCAATACAAGTTTAAGGATACTATGAATGTCACTATAAAGAAGATTTGAAAAATGTCATAAAGCCTTCCCTGTCCAGGATGGTCTACATTTCTTCAACTGCAATGTTACAATAAAAATTAATTTTTTCTTCCAAGTGGCTAAAATCTCTTATATTGACAAGATGATCAGGCTTAGTATCTAAAATACAGATTGTGAGGGAGAAAATAGTCACTGTTACTTAGGACTATGAATTAGATGGAATTTGGGGATTTTGTAGTTAGGCCTTTCAGTGATCTCTTAAGCACTGTGAAAATCAACACATAGTCTTTATCCTAAGGACCAGTCCTGTGTTACTGAGTTTCTCAGGATGCAAATCTTGAGAGAAGGGGTGAGATGCTGGCCAACTCCATGTCTTATTCCCTGCACTTAGGGAATGAGAATAAAGGCCCCTGCTTCTAAGTGACTCCTCCTCAGATGCCACCATTGGGAGATGTCCTTGGGTTGTTAAACTCTTAAATGCAAATTCCCTTTGAGAAGATTACTCCTTTTGCTTTGTTCCCATTTAAATTAATTCTAACAAAATAGAAAACTGATTGGAATTGGACATTAAAGGTCAAAACTAGGGGAAGAGGAAACTGGATGGTGTTGAAAGAAACATGAGAGGATCTGAGCAGGCAGTCACAAGAAATAAACGAGTTCTTCTTTTCTCTCTCTCTTTTTTTTTCTTTTCGCTTCATTTTACTTTGAAGTTGATGGAGCGTGCCAATGGTAAAATGAGAATATTTCCAAGAATATTTCCATGGTGGTAGTCTTGGTGCCCTTAAAAATCAGCTGAGTCCCCACACCATGTGCTATGTATAATCAGCCGTTACTCATACAAATATTAAGGTCTTTGGACAGTTTAAGAGTCTCTGAACCTGAGTCTCTTCCAGTGAAATCTCTCCAGCTTGAGCTTGTCCAGTTTGACTTTTTAAATTCATCTGAGCTAATTTTTGTCATTCTATTGTTTTTCTGGCTTTTCTAAGAAAATAAAATAAGAAGGAACACGGGCAGAGATATGCCGAAAACACAGACGTGGCTAACTGGTGGTAGCTAGCACCACTATCCCAGCACAGTGACAATTGGGAACCTTATAGATTCAGATATTTCCAGTTCAACATTGCATTAATGGAATCTTCTACTAGAACTTGAGGCCAACCAAATTGATTTGAAAAGAATAAATTATATGGCACAAATTATGAACGCTAATTTAGGCATAACACACAGAGTTAAAGCCATTAATTGAGTGTAAACTTTATTTGATCAACTCACTAGGGATTGGTAAGTTTTGGCAGGTTTTTAGCAGTTAATATTTTCTTCTGAAAGTTCACACTGAAATTTATAGACTTCCTTTGTATTTTATATTTTCTGAAGTTTGACACTTACTGCTATTGCTTTGCTTTCACTTCTTTTTTCTTTCTTTTTTTAAATTTTTACATATACATGTGTTTGTTAGGTTTTCACTTTTTGCCTTCACAAAATTAAAAAGCCTGAAATGCTTTCACTTTTTAAAAATCTCGTCTCTGCCTCTGCATGTGTGTGTGTGCTTTTACACGTGTGTTTGCATATGCTGAGAAGTGAAAATTTCTGTCTGCTAAGCAATAAATAAGAGCTTCTCTCTGAACAGGGTATGATGCTCTTCATCATTCCTGGTCAAGGAGTTACTTTAGAAGCAAGCTCCCATGGGGCAGTCAAGGTGTCTCTGTTTTTGTTTTTTGAGAGCTCCTTCCTCTTTTGACAATATCAACTCTACAGTTATACTTGGAGAATGATTCTTTTCCCTCTCTTACACCACATGGTTCTTAAGGGAAACAGAAGCTTGCCCAGAATCAAGAGTGGTCACATGACCCAGCTCAAGAGGCTCAAATGTAGTGAGATGCAATTCCAACATCATTTTCCCAGGTGGGAGATAAACGTGGACCGGCTGGCAGCCATCTTGCCCTACAAGGCAAGAAAATGACAGGGAAGGCAACCTCAGAGCCCCGCGGACAATCCAGGCAGGGAATCCAGCCTTCTGGGCGGGTATCTTTGCTTTAAAACCTTGCAAGCCTCCTGCTTTTGTGAGAAATACTAAATTTTCAAAGTAACATTTTGATGCCATCTAAAGAAGGCACCTGTTGTTTTTACTATCATGGTCTAAAATTAAAAGGAAGGTTTTTCTGAGCTATTCTGATACATAGGACTTGAGAAAAGATTTTAACTCTTTTCTGCCTATTTTTCTTGTGTTACATATTTATTGTGGATACCTCTCATTCTATCTTTAATGCTGGGACCAAGTTCTGGGATCCCTTCTTCAGTATATACATTGTATCTTGAAATGTAAAATTGCCTTAAGCATGAGGAATTAAGCAAAGCAAGCAAACTTAAGTCAATTTCTTATTCAACGATGCATGTGAGCACAACAGAACTTTAACATCTGTTGATGCAGAGAGATGTGCGTATGTAGTGTTATCCAGGATGCCAACATATTGCAATAAATCATAAGGCCATTTTCATAGCTCAATAGTTCATTTAATTTAATTATAAGCACATTTCCCCTCAGTTGCAGTCAATAAATTTCCAGATAAATGTGTGTCCAAGATATTTAAAAAATAACCAATTAAATAAGTAATTGAAAAATTAGATTTCATAGATTTAAGTCCCTCAAACTTTTATATTAACATTTCCAATGACTTCAACCTATAGACTAATTTATATACTACTATTATACATTTTCACGGCATGTGTTATAAGATACAAAATGTGTGTCTGGAATTGAATGTTGTTTAATTAAACATTGAAAGATATCCATTTTAACTTGCTATTTCCATAGTATTTTGGATCAGATACTTTACAGATGGTTGACTTATTGCTGATTTGTATGACACAAAGTGACATATGACAGTGTCATCACAGCATGAGGAAGAAATAAAGTTGGGTCTCAGTTTTTTCTTCGTGACCTTTTAGGCCACCTAGACTGAGATCACACATAGAGAAAAAAAGCAAGAACAGGTCTGGAGAGACAATAATGTTGTCACAGGCACATTGCTGCCAATGTTAGTTTTCTTGAAGAACTTTGAGTTGGTTAGAATAACACAAGTACAACAGGGACTCTACCTAACAAATGCAAACATGATAACCTAATTGTTTGTACCCTCACCTTAATCTGAAATTAAAAAAAATAAAATCAGATTAAAACAAAAAACAAACAAAAATAATAATTGTGAGCTAACTGATGGGCATATGAAGGCAAAAAGTGATGTAAAAGTCATTGAAAATGAAGGGGAGGAGCTGGGGAATGGGTGAAAACCTACTGATCAGGTACAATGAACACATCCAGGTGGTGAAAGAGCTCACTAAGAGATCCAAGTTAACCATTACAAAAGGTATCCGTGTAACAAAAACATTTGTATGCCTGTAATATTTTGGAACAAATAATAACAATAATAAAAATAAAAAGAATATGGTTTTCACAGAGAGGAAAGAATGAAGCCTACGCCCAGAGGAAAGTGGATGGATGAGAGAGGGGGAGCACAGACACAGTGGCTTCCGGGTCAGTTCTGTGGTCCAGCTTCCTTGGGTGCCATTAGCCACCATCCTTGTATCTTCACAAAAGCTGCCTTTTTGCTCACTGTGAGCCTGGGTTTCGTACAATTATATGTAATTTTAAAACTTTGTATAAAAACATGGCATCATGACAACTAGAGATCTAAAAGAAGAATAATCATTCTGTACTATACCATACATGCACACACACACATGCACTTTGTATTACACTATACATTCACGCACACATATAAATACACGAGCTCCACAGTTAACTTTTAAAGCTGACAGCAAATATTTGCCAATTCAATCACCACATTCGAACTGCTTTTTAGAAATGGCTATAAGAGGTGCAAAAATTACAGTTGGGGAGGTGATAAAACACCTTCTTCAAACCCTAGAACAGTTAGATAATGATGATCATCATCTTGGTGTGTTCCCAAAAGCATTGTAAAAACTCGTCATGCCAGTCTTGTCCACGTGATCCTCAGAAATCCACAATGACCCTGCGTTGTGTCAGCAGCACTTTTCATTCTGGTTTCATGCAGATGTTCTGATACTTTATCTTCACCTAGTTAATGGAACCGAGTTGAATGTTGCATGGTATATTTTCGGTTTAAAAAATGTTGCTCTAGGTGTTGTTTACTGATGTTACTGTGGTTTTCTGAAGTTGTACAAGAATCAATGTTACTCCCACTTGGAAAACGGATAATTATCAAAAGTTGAAAATCACCCCAGAGGTTTCCTTGGAATTTCTATCTTAGTTATGTGACAATCAATAATAAAAATAGGTCAGAATAGCCATCAGGTTGCACCTTACAGTTGTTTTATACAAGTAGAGAAAAAGGAAGGAACAAGGGGAGGAACAGAAGTTTCTCTCCTTGTATTTAAAATGCATTAAGTTATTGTCTCAAAAAGAGCGTCTTTCCATAGTGGCCCATTCAAAATGTCTCCTCATTCAAATTCTTTTTAGAGACTAATTAACTTTCCTTTCCACTATATTTTGCAACCATGCTATTTGGCTTTACTAATAAGCTTTCCAAATATGCATTATAATATGTTCAGAATCTTCTCAGAGTCAAATTTCAATATGTTTTTTTAAATAAAACATGGAAAGTGGCATATCAGGTTGGCTTCATAATTGTTATTTTCTTACAAAATTTGTGGCTATCAGAAGAACAACCCCACACTGGGCATGACATGCTGCAGAGTAATAGATTCCAACAGTAATTAATTCATACCATTAACATGAGCGTGCTAACTATTTCTAAGTGTGATAGTCAAACCTTCTTTACACTAGAGTTAAAATACCATTACAATTAATAAATTCAAAGACCTTTACCTTTTGAGCTCATTATAATTTTATTTCAAATCTTAATGGACACACTATTCTAAAAAGAAATTGGCTGTCTTTATGAGTGTAGTAGGTGTCTGACATTTAATTTTTGTGTGTTAAAAAAATTTTCCTGGGAAATTTTAACCTATTTTTTTTCCCTAAACAAATGAATGGATATCCCAGTAAGCTGTTATATAGCTACTGCTTAACCAGAAAAGGCATTTCCCAGCTACCATGTGCTGTGCGCAATAATATTACAGCATGGAGCTATGGACCGCCTACTGAGGACTCCTGCAGGAAAGGTAAGTGGGATGGAGCTAGAAGCCAAGTAGATGGACAGCGCAAAGGGGAAAAGCTCAAATACAGTATCACAAGTTCAAGGTCTAAGAAGAAAATTCAAGTCCAAACCATGCAAGTATCAAATAATTAGGGGTCCCAATGGAAGGGCAGAGCTAGCTACAATACGAAGACTTTGGGGGTGGAAAGAGTTTATAATGTTATGTGAAATATCTGGACCTTAAATTAGGGGCAATTAAGAATAGTAAAAGATGGTCAAATTCAAGGTCCTGCCAAGAATGAAAGCTGGCTGAACTAAGTATGAAGGACTGGTTCTATTTCCTCCTCCCGCTGGCCTCTGTCCTCTTCCAGTTTACAGAGAAAGCTCACACTAAGAACCTAAGCAGGAAGGCCACTGGGCAGGCAGTCTGGCCCTATATGCTAAATATAAGGCTACTTGTATATACTATTTATATAGGCTACTATTATAGAAGGCTACTTATATAATAGAACACTGTTAACAACCTGTTTCACTCAGCCTTATCCAGCCTCCTGTGTGGTTTATCTCGTGGTTCACAAACTTCAGGGTCCACCACATGGAGAATTTCCTAAAACTCAGATTGGTGAACCTTACCCCTAATTTCTGATTCAACAGGTGTTCTGGGCTTGTGCCTTCCTCCACCCCAAATTCATATGTTAAAGCCCTAACTGCCAGCATCTCAGGATGAGACTGTAACTGGAGATAGGGCTTTAAAGAGGTAATTAAAGTACAATAAATTCATGTGGATAGATGGATAGATCCTAATCCAATATAAGTGCTAATAAGGACAGGAAATTAGGACAAAGATGTGTACATGTGGAGAGAAAAGTCCCTATGAGGACACAGTGAGCAGGTGGCCATCTGAAATCCCAGGAGAGAGACCTCAGAAGAAATCAAACCTGCTGACACCTCGGTCTTGAACTTCTAGCCTCCAGAACTCTATCTGTTGTTTAAGCCCCCCATTCTGTGGTATTTTGTTACGACAGTCTTAGCAAACTAATACAATAGGACTCAGGTGGGACCAGATAATGTTAATTTCTAACAAATTCCCAGTGATGTTGATTCTGCTGGTCTGAAGAACATACTCTATGGGCCACTGATCTAGTCTTTCCAGCTAATGGAATATCTTCTCAGCTCTGTACCTTGTACTTTGCTGTGCTGAACTTGAATTTGACTACATCCTAGTAATGTGAGGACTTCCTCTTGGATTCTGTCCTGCACCTTGCTGAGCCGTCCTGGTGGAGCTGATCAACTCCCTCCAGTCTCTGGACCTGGAATTCTCAATAGGATCACAGAAATCATGTTCTGCCCTGGATGTGACATTGTATTTTCCAAGGCCTATACTTTTGTAGCACTGTGAAGCCCAGAGTATAACAACGTGTGGAAATGGGGCCTGGGAATTGCACTGTCAACACTGTTTCTAGGTGTTTTTTCTCTTGCTCAGTGGTGAGGACCACTGTTATAAAATTTAAAATTTAGACTGCCATCTAAAATAATCTAGAAAGACCTCATGGGGGCCAGAATAAAAAGGATCTAAATGTGCAGAAAATAAACAGAAAGACTGTCTAGGTTAGTAGAAGTGAATATAAACAAAGCAGAGAGGCAAGACAGTGCAAGATCCCTATAGGGACTCTGGACAGAATACCTGTATTGGAAAGAGAAGAGATAGACGGAAATAAGGGCAGAATACAAACTACAGTGAGATGACCTTGAATAAATGACACTAAATCATTCATGGCTAATAATGACTAATAGCTTCAAGTTACTGAGTGCTTATTAAATGCTATACTAGAAACTTCAAAAAGTTGGAGTCTTGCAGCCCCAGAACCAAGCACATTGCCTGAACAAAGCAGATGCTCCATTAAAAATTACGCCAAGTGATTATGAAACCAACATATCATACCTACACATCCATACGATTGATGAAACACAACTATAGTCCAGAAAGAAGGAGGGGAAGGGAGGGAGAAGGGAATGAAGGGGGGAGGGGAGGGAGGGTATTTGGTGGGACCTCACCTATTATACATAATGCAATGGTACATTCCAAAACTTCTAAGAGTATAGTATAAATGTCTTACCACAACAAATAGGTAAGTGAGATGGGCAGTGCCTGTGGCTCAGTGGGTACGGCACCAGCCCCATATACCGAGGGTGGCAGGTTCAAACCTGGCCTCAGCCAAACAGCAATAAGTAAATGAGATGATGGTTATGTTAATCAGTCTGATTTAGGCTTTCCACATTGTATATCAAATCAACAATTGTACATAGTTATGATTTAATAAAAAATAGGTTGAGTGACGGAATGTAAAGTCTTGTGTTACTTAGTTGGCTTTTATCATCTACCTGTAAATGCCATCTACAAGCATTGTTATTGCCTTTTATAGGTTCACAGTTAGTCAACTCACCCAACTGTCAGAGGCAAATTTAAATGCAGAACCATGTGACCCAACGACAAGTTGCCTTTACCTATGCCATGCTCTTTGAGCTAAGGAGTCAGATTCTTTTATTCTGCAGAAGTGGGTGAGCACAGGAGGCTTCAGAGCAGGAGAAACTGGAAGTCGAGCAATGTAGCCATTTTGTAGGAAAGATGATGAATGTGGCTTGTGTTCAGTGGAGGTGAGGGCAGGACACGCTAGTGCCAGCCCTGGAGGCACCTGAGAGAAAGGATGTCAATTACAGCATTTCTGACAGACACTGAGAAAAGGCACATGGCTTACGGGTAAGAAGGAGACTGCCAGGCCTGACAACATTGAACTGAAGATTTTTGACAGAAAAACTACATATAAATGTATAATTCTGAAAAATTGTAAATTGTTAAAGCAAATAGACAGGGATGGGAACTTCACTTGTTCATTGAATTCTGTAGGAACTTTACTTTTCAGAAGTTGTGCTTGTCTGCAGTATTGCTATTTATATTTTTTACCAGGATAATAAGCAAAAGTAAGAGCTAAACTACGAACAAAAGAAGAAAAGAAAAAGCGAGGGCAGGGGTGAGGAAGACAGGCAGAGAGACAGTGGAACTAAGAATGCCAACTCTCTTATGTCCAAAGAAGTCCTTAAAACCCAAATAGTCCATTTTTAATTAAATTTATAGAAGAATCTTGTCTCTGATTATATCATGAAGGAAAGAAGAAAATACACTTTGCAATTTCAATCTATGTTACAGGAGGTAAAGGGGGAAATTAAGACAAGTTGTAAACAAACGTGAGTTAATAACTAACGTTAAATATAGTCACCCTAAAGAACTCCAGCCAACAGCACCGATAATATACTTCTTGGGTATATGACCTGTAGTCACATTTATTTTCTTTAATTACTTAAAATGAAAGGGAAATTATTTCCATGCTGCTTTATGCATCTCTCCCAAATCCTTTTGGTTTTTATTTGAAAGTTTTCCCCCAGTGAACTTTAGGGCAGCTAAAGCCCAGGCAGAATGTGCAGGCCAGCTGAGCTGCAGAAATACTGTGTTCCCTTCTAACCCTGTCAGGCTCGGGTCTACTCCCCAGGAGCCTCCATCCCTGCACCCACCTGATCTGGGAGGAAGCGAGTTCTCTGTCTTGAGCAAGTGTTCCCTATTCTCCTTCTCACTCCCCACCATTTGCTGATCTTGACCCCTTTCACTTGAATAGGCCAAGACACAAATTTTTCAATGCTACAGTAGTTAATTCACTTTATAAAACGTATTATATACTTGCTGGTTTATCTCTTATTTCCCAAAGTGTACACAAATAAGAAATGTTGCTAGCACCCTATTTTTACATACAATCTATGTTATTGTGACCAGATTCTCTCAATCATCAGTTCTTCATGATGAGACCCACATGGAGCTGAAGTCTAGATACAACGGGCACAAAGATGGATAAGATTCCAAAGGTTTTCACAGCCCAAGGGACAGACACGTAAGCTGACAAACACAGAACAATGCTGGCAGTCCACGGAGAAACCTGCCCAGGGTATCACCCACCAGAATCTAGCCTCCATGATGGTAAGGGAGTTGTGTGTCTTGTTCACTGCTCATTGTGCAATCTCCCAAAAGGAGTTATGACACCTCTCTTTCAGATTATCTTACTATGATTCATTCAACCATAAAAGATGGGGGTTCAGAAAACCAAGGGAGGGAGACCAGCCAGTCAGGCTCGGTCGCCTACACAGAGTGGGCCTGGAGGTGCTCACCCATGACTCAGGCTGCTCCTGCCCCCTGCCTGAAGGTGAGAGGCCTGGTTTTATGAATGTTTTAGGCTTCCAAGGAAGTTAAATTGACTTGGTCTTGGGGTGGAATATAAAAGAGAAACAGGAGGACCTCTGCCCGCAGCCAGGCCTTGTCCGCCTGGGCAAGAAACCATTCCAAGGAGGGGGAATGCTCTAAGTCAGTTCCCTAGTGGCTGATATTGTGGGCAACTCACTTTTCTCATCAGAAATACTGAAGAGCCCATGTCTCCCTGTTTCCTAAAAAGACAGCAGTCGAGCAAATTGAATTTGCAAACAAATAAGATTTATAGCAAAGAATTTGCAGATACTACATGTTCTGCTTTTTTTATGCCACATATGGCCCATTTTATGATTAAGCAGCACATAAATTTTAGAGTAATTGGCTTAAGAGCTATGATCACAGTATTTTAACTCCAGTATCTCTTCCCTGAGTCATCATTTGTGGAGATGGCAGGAGGTCTTAGGATTTTCCTGTGGTTGTCTGAAGACAGCAGTATGCTTCCCAGAGTTCCCAGCGACTGGCGCATGGCAGAGCCCTGAGACACTCAACAGACATGCACATGGGATGCCGGATGACTGTACCAGGCGGACCCTGCACTGACAGAGGGGATTAGCGAGAGATCGTGGAAGACTGGAAATGGACAAAGAGGGAGGTTAGGAGAATTCCAGTAAGAGGAGAGAGAGCAGGAGCAGGAGCTGTGAGTTGAGGCAGCGTGGACGGCGTGCAGGAAATGAGACGTGGTCCAGCAGGGGTTAGTGTGGAAGATGCAGATGAAGAGATAGACAAGCAGGAGCTTTCGGGATGTGTGTCTGATACAGTTCACTGCAACAAATACACATAATGGGGTCAGACCCCGGGAGAGGCAAATATATTAGTGGCATCCAAAGGCCAGAAGGCAGAAAGAATATGGCAATGGAAAGAAATGGGAAGAGTTTCCATGTGATTAAAATGGTCAGGTTGTTGCCTGGGGCAACAGATTTCTGGAGATAAGTGCCTGGGCACTTTTTCTTTGGCAATAGGATGCCAAGAGGACAAATATTAGGCCAAAAAAAAAAATCCACCCTGTTTTCTGGGAGAGTAATGGCTGGAATATTGTTAATTTGGCATCAATTCCAGATTCAAGAACAGGCCTGAAGTGCAGCTGCTTCATTTCATCATTTAGCTAATGGGAGCCTGAGGATTTGCCAGGCAGTATTTCTGGGCCTCCTACGATTTCAGAGCTGCTTCATGTTGACACTGTGATCACAGGCTCCTCTGGGAAGAGGCCACACAAAAGGAGAATGGCCGGAACGCTCCCACACTGTGCCTGGGTGAGAAGCTGAATGGTCTGTTCCAAGTCAGGCCCTCTGCAGAAGCAGCAGAAAGGATAGAGGCCAAGCTCCTCTAGGGATGCAAGAGCCGTGACTGTCAGCTCATGAAACCACACAGGCCCCTTTTGGGTTTGTTCATTCAACCACCAAGCGTGTGCTTACCAGGTGCCAAGCATTTCTAAGGCACCGGTCTAGACTCAGGGGATGCAGCGGTGAACAAAACACAAGAGGGGAGGCTGACAATATACAAATAAATGTCAGCTATTTCTGATACAGGAAAGTTCTGTGAAGAAAAATCAAGCAGGATGAGGGACTAGAAAATGACCCCAAAAAAAGATGCTATTTGACAATCTGGAACTACTATTGCAGTGTTTCTTCATAGAAGAAGAGAAATGAAAATAGAAATGAACAGTTTTGACCTCTTTGGGTTGTAACTAGAATTAAAGTAATGTGGTTACAAAGACTTAGCCATCTTTCTGAAATACAAGATGCAATCATACGTTTCTGCTGACAGCTTTCGAACACATTCTAGGAGGGAAGTTTTCTCAATTATTATTAGAGAACTACCTTTGGAGTCTGTCAGGCTCTGTGTGTTTGACTTCTGGTTCCAACCTGAAAACTCCTATAACCTTGTTCAGTCATGAGCCTCTGCTTGGTTATGTGTAAAATGGAATAATGATAGCGCCTTCCTCGTTAAGTTGTTGGAAGGATTAATGAAATAATACATGCAAAGTGCTTGCTTCAATACTTGACACATAGAATTGGTACTCAATATAAGTGACCCATTACCATGTTACTCTTTTTGGAAAAGTTCTTCCTAGCATTAAAATTAGCCTTCTAGGGTTTTAATTGCTTCTAACTGGGAATATTAACATACGATATTTTTTCATTGTAGCAGCACGTTTTGGGGGAAAGTAGTTAATAATACTGGTAATGAAGAGTACAAATGGTCAGGCGCACCAGGTGTGCTTTGGCTATTCATTCACACACACAGTTTCTTAAAGACATAGCTGGTTCCCATTTGAAGGCAATGATTTGCTAGAAGAAAAATAGAATTGTTTTGTCCTGCTATGGCTCAGTCGGTGGGGTGCCGGCCCCATATACGGAGGGTGGCGGGTTCAAACCCGGCCCCGGCCAAACTGCAACCAAAAAATAGCCGGGCGTTGCGGCGGGCGCCTGTAGTCCCAGCTACTCGGGAGGCTGAGGCAAGAGAATCACTTAAGCCCAGGAGTTAGAGGTTGCTGTGAGCTGTGTGAGGCCACAGCACTCTACCGAGGGCCATAAAGTGAGAATCTGTCTCTACAAAAAAAAAAAAAAGAAAAATTTAAATTAGTTGACCCTCTCTGGCCTGAGGAAATAGAATGTCTTTTGCTTTACTTGACTGTGTTCTCTGCTAGAATGTGAATTCTCAGAGCAAGGAATCTTTATTCACGTGTATTTGTAATACCAAAGATAGTGCCTGGCAGAGTCAAGAGCTTGGAATGTAAGACTACATAGGCCAATAGTCCTGCCGCAGAGTCCGTCATTCACATCCTAGAATGGAGCTGGGGTCAGCATCATGGCCATACCTTCTCTTTCCTTTGTAGAGTCTCTTTAGGCTGTTACCGTTTGGAAAAGTCAGGCCAAAGGCATCTGTACCCTGGTGCAGCCCCCTCCTCTCTGTCACTATTGTCACCTCCCCCAAACAGCATGCCATGGCTGCTTCTATTTAGAAGGGACATCAAAAGCACCGTTGAACAAGTGCTATATCGAATTATGAGCTCAATAACAGGAAAATTGTGATACCTCTGTTTACTTGACTCTAAAAACATTTATTTTCTTTAGTGCTTTGGAAAATGAAATTTCAAAGCTAAAGTCTGCTCAATTCAATTAAATTCAGGACAGAAACATGAGACGGCCTTTGCCAAACGAACCAAAAAATGATAGGTGAAGACAAAGAAGAAAATACAGGCATGGTTCTAGGTCGATGGCTTTTAAAAACAAAATTCCGAAATGACATTGGATTTGAAATTGCATGTAAATAAAGCCAATGGGCACAAAATGCATGGAAAGAGCACCAAATTAAATTCTGAAGAAAACTGGTGTTATTCTTCCAGGCTTCCAGGGAGCAAAAAGGCAAGTTGTGTGAAGAAAGGAGGAAGCTGAGGAAAGCAACAAGGAGGAAACACACAAGAAGGAGGGCATACGAGTTGGGAGCACACCCAGCCGGGGAACCGTACCTAGTACATCCTTAATAACAGTGTGCTTAGTAAGTGAATAAATAAGAAGCATGGCTCGTAGAACTAAGTATGCAGCAGCTTGAGTATAAAATACAGCACCTTAAGAGTTTTTCTGTAATAATTAATAAAAGAGACCAGGCTTGCAGTAAGGATTTAACTGTCTTCATCCAGAGTAATTAGTTCAATGCAAAACATCTCTCTTCGCACGCTGGATGTCTATCTGAAGTCTGGATGCATCCAGCTATTAAAATGAAAGATCTCCCATTTTAATTCAAATTGCTGTATGGAAATGCAGGAACAATCAATATGGATAAGCCTAGAGGCCAATACAGAATTAAGGATGAGCCACCAAAACATTCTCTTTTCTCCAGCGGAGCAGGGAGAGCTCTGATTCCCAGGCTTCATTTGCACATGCTGGGCCACTTTGTTAGTCACCCCCTGGGTCCTTAGCACATAAGCACAGAGAGGAAATGGTCCAAGAACCACTGGCATCTAACCCGCAATACATTATGTCACTAAATATCTGGCATGGCAATTGGCTGAACCTCCTCAGGCAGTTGCCAAATGCCATTTAACAAAGAAGTCCCCATCCAGGACCTCTATGTGACTATACTGATAATATTATCACTGGAGGGGAAGCAACACATTCCCTAAAGAACCTCACCATTAGAAATAAACATAGCAGCTCACCAAAAAGCAAAAGCAAAGTGGAGAAATTGAAGAGGAACTTTTACAATCAGCCAGTGTGTTTGTGTAGGTGGAATGTGTACAAATGGGAAAGTCTTTATTCTATCAAGTAATACATGCAGAGATCATATGTTTTTTCCTTAACTGCCTAAATGAGTGACGAGGTTTCCCCAACAAAACTGATACTTATTCTTTCCAGCAGTGCTCAGATCACAGTGTCCAAGGCTCCTTGGAATTTAGTCCCTTCTTTTTTTGGAAAAAAACAAGTGAGGATTTCCTCTCAGCCTGGCTTCTATACAAGGAGAAACATCCTTCATCACTTTGCCAAGGATGAAATCAAATGTGAAGTTTGAAAGAAAATGTGAAAGAGTTCTTTTGATGAGCTTTTCTCCTTACTTTACAAGGGGCTTGGGGGCAATCCCAGACACACACACAGCTCTATCACCACGATACCCTCTTTATACTTCTAACTCCGTATCTCACCTCAGCTCCAAATACACAGGTATCATCAAGCATTTCAAAGCGACCCATGTCCAATGTCTCTCTCCTCTTGGACACATTCACCCTCCTCTGATGCCTCTTCATGACTGGCCCAGCCATGAATCCAAGCTCAATCCAGCCAGGATCCCAAGTCATTAGAAACTCTCCTGTCTCCTTCGGCTTCCATACAGGTTCCATTAAACATTCCTGTTGTTCCAAACACATCCAATTGTCTATGCTAAACACACAGGTTTTTTGGACATCAATTATGCTTCAATAAAACTGTTAAGAAAAATAGACTAATGTTGGTTTCACCTGCAAAATAATTCTCTTTTCAGTCTCTTCTTGGCCTGTTTGTCGCTGCCTTAGCCCAGAGTCAGCATTTTCTGGATGGTGACAATAACCACACGCTGCTTTTCCTCACCCAGTTTTCCTGCAATCTAATCCATCCTCCATGCTGATGCTGCTCTGAGCCCTTGAGATACACGTCCATCCACGTCTAGCCACTGATGAAGGTTCTTCAAATTAACAAGAAAGGGATGCAACCCAAATGAGAAAAACTCTAGTGTCTTTGCTCTGAAAATTATCATACAAATGTAATACAGTTCTAATTAGAACTCCAAAATGATTCTTAATAGTGGATCAAATTATGCTGATATTTATTTATTTTTATTTTTTGGTAGAGACAGAGTCTCACTGTACTGCCCTCAGGTAGAGTGCCGTGGCGTCACATGGCTCACAGCAACCTCTAACTCTTGGGCTTACGTGATTCTCTTGCCTCAGCCTCCCGAGCAGCTGGGACTACAGGCGCCCGCCACAACACCCGGCTATTTTTTTGTTGCAGTTTGGCCAGGGCTGGGTTTGAACCCGCCACCCTCGGCATATGGGGCCGGCGCCCTACTCACTGAGCCACAGGCGCTGCCCATTATGCTGATATTTATATGGAATAATGAGTAAAAGAGAAAAATTTGAAAAGGAGTGTTGAGAGAAGAATACACCTTATCTGATAGTAGGAAGTACTGTAAGGCTGCTATTAAAACAACGTGGTCTAGGGATACAAAAATAGATCAAAGCAATAAAATTGAGAATCCAGAAATATAATAGATCCTGGAACATAGTATTTACCACATGAAAATGGTGCATTTCAGTTCAGTGGGGGAAATGTAGTTTATTTAATAGTGTTGGCCCAATGGGCTCTTTAACTAGAAGGAAATGAAACAGGACTCTGGACTCACGCCACATACAAAAATAAATACCACATGGATTAGAGACTAATGTATAGGACATAAAAACCACAAAATCTTGCAGTCACATACACAATAGAGAATGGAAGGGCTTCTTAACCACAACTGGAAACCCCAGTGCTCCAAATGAAAAGATACCACATAAAAGTTAAAACTTTTGGACAGCAAAGTATATAATCAGCAAAACCAACAGACCAAAATAGATTTTAAATAGATATTACTATTGCAGAAGATAGAAAGGAGCTCTCAAACATTAACAAGAAAAAATAAAAACAACAAGATAGGGGTGGTGCCTGTGTCTCAGAGGGGTAGGGCACCAGCTCCATTTGCTGAGGTGGTGGATTCAAACCCAGCCCCAGCCAAAAAAAAAAAAAAAAAATATATATATATATATATATATATTAGATAAACAAAAGGAAGCAATTACTCCTAGAATATCAAATCTAACTGATGAAGAAATATAAGAATATAAGAAGAGATTTTCAACCGGTGTGCCATGAGAGAATATTGGACATATCGTGAAAATTTTTAAAGATCAGTAATTAAATTATTTTCAAAAAATAGTCCGGCATTGTGGTGGGCGCCTGTAGTCCCAGCTGCTCAGGAAGCTGAGGCAGGAGAATGACGGAAGCCCAAGAGCTAGAGGTTGCTGTGAGTCCTGTGATGTCATGACACTCTACCGAAGGTGGTAAAGTGAGACTGTCTCTACAAAAAAAAAAAAAAAATTGGACTTCATTAAAATTAGAAACTTTTGGGCGGTGCCTTTGGCTCAGTTGGTAAGGCGCCGGCCCCATATGCCGAGGGTGGCGGGTTCAAACCCGGCCCCGGCCAAACTGCAACCAAAAAATAGCCGGACGTTGTGGCGGGGGCCTGTAGTCCCAGCTACTCGGGAGGCTGAGGCAAGAGAATCGCTTAAGCCCAGGAGTTGGAGGTTGCTGTGAGCTGTGTGACGCCATGGCACTCTACCGAGGGCCATAAAGTGAGACTCTGTCTCTACAAAAAAAAAAAAAAAATTATTTTCAAAAGATGTTCAAAGCTCAGTAAGTGTATTCTTTTTTTTACTCTTTTTGTGGATCAACATAATTTAAGTGTGCCGTGGAAGTTTAACTATGGGTTCGAGTGTTCCGTCAGAGAAAAAAAGGTTGAAAAATCCTGGTCTAACATAATAATCAGATGGCATTTGGCACACAGTGGACTACCCAGAACTATAAAGAACTATAACACCTAGTGCTGGAGGCGTCACGGAATTGAGAATACCTTCATATGCTGTTGGCAGAGTGTGTTATGCTCGCCTTCTAGGAATGTAGTCCAGCAATTTCTTAAAAAATATAAGCACCAGGGCGGCGCCTGTGGCTCAGTGAATAGGGCGCTGGCCCCATATACTGAGGGTGGTGGGTTCGAACCCAGCCCCGGGCCAAACTGCAACAAAAAATAGCTGGGCGTTGTGGCAGGTGCCTGTAATCCCAGCTACTCCGGAGGTTGAGGCAGGAGAATCTCCTAAGCCCAAGAGCTGGAGATTTCTGTGAGCTGTGATGCCATGACACTCAACCGGGGTGGGGGAGGGGGGAAGGGGGGCAGGGGACAAAGTGAAACTCTGTCTCTAAAAAATATATATATAAGCACCAGTTTACAATGATATAAATGCACAATGTGTGTATATATAAAAACTGGAAACAAAGACCATACCCATTGATGGATATGGGTGAATTATTAAACAAAATACAGAAAAAATATGGCACATAGATATTTCACAAAGGCATAAAAATCCAAGTTGATTTGAAAGAATTTCCAAGAGGCATTAAGTGAAAAAGCAAGAAGCAAAAAATTCTATACATGCCATTTTTTTTTGTAAAACAATAACAAGCCCATCTGTGTACGTCTGGGTGTTTTCACGTGTTCTACGATTGTGTGAATCCTGATGACACTGCTGACAGAGATCGCCTTGAGGAGGCATTTTAGGGATTCTTATAAAGAAGAAAAGAGGCAAAGGCTGGATCAAATAAGAAAAACTGCATATGGTCACCTTTAGTGTATGTGAAACTATATGTATTTTGAGAGTAGGGAAGACAATTTTTATAGTACCATCAGGCAATAATTTAAAAAGATTGAAATTTGTTCCCCATTCGAGGCCCTTCACCCTGTGGCCAATGCCTATGATCATAGCTCTACTTTTTACAAACACATTCATATTTTATCCATAGGGAACATTTTTCCATTCTTTATAACACACCCATCCTCTCATCTTTTCCATGGATTTGCTATTATACATGCAAGGATTTCTTAACTACCTGATGAATTTCTACTTATCCCTCAAGTGTAAGCTCAAGTCCCGCCTTTTCCAGGGTCCCATCCTCTCTCCTACGCCCTTCCTTGTGTCTCCTTAGCAGCAGCCCTGACCAGATGGTACAGTGATTGTGCTGTTGCCTTTCTTCTCTAACCCTCTACATCTCTCTTAGCCTGAGATTTTGAAAGAAGGGATGATTTCTTATTTATTATGACATCTCTGATCATCATTCGATCTTCCCATTAGCTCCCCCAACACAGGCATTGCCTGAGATGATTCTGGGCAACTCATGTGGAGCAAACATTCTTCACAAGGTGCTTACTTATTGAGATAAGGCTGAAGTCATCAAGTCCACACAGCAGGCAAGTTCAGTCCTACAAAGACAGTAACATTCCACGGGCAGAGGGTGGCATCTGTGGTCATTTCATGAGCTCACGGGTGAATTGTGAGAAACAGACAAAAGAACCAAGGTTTAACTCCAGCTGATGGAGGACTGACCAGAAGGAATGAAATGAGTGTGTATTAAAAGAGATAAAAATTGAAGATAAACAACATCTATTGACTTTGTAGTACTCAGAGTCGTCATTTAAAATATAGAATAAAGTGATTGCGTATTTATGATGTCTGAGAACACCTTGAAACAAAGAGTTCCTTCATACATTATTTTTAGGCATATCTTGTTTTCAAAAGGGCCACTGATCAATCACCCTTCTACTGGTGATTCTCTCAAAAATGCAGGGAGTTGAATAACTATAGCCATTAAATGCTCTCATAGCCATTATCTTACCAGAGAACTTTGCTATGACCTTTACCCAATTTACTTAGAACAGCTGGGTAACTCCTGAAAAATCAATACTGCCCTCCACGCCTTGGCATGAGCTACTGGGTAAACCTTGGTTGTGTACAGAGTTATTTCCCCTTGCATGTTATTTACCAAGTCAAGAAGCTGCCGGAGGAGTATTAGAGCAAATATTTCAGAGAAAAAATGGAGAAAAGCAGTTCAATGTCTCATTCTTTGAAGCAATATGTTAAAAGTGCAAGATAAAAGAGAGGGAAATTGTTGGTTCCCAAGGCAAGAAAACCTTTGTAACAAACTAAACGTTTTCCTATCTTTCTCTGTGGTGAGAGGTGCAATTTGTATTCCTTCACAGACTTACTGAATTTGATGGTCTTCAAAAGTTCCTGGCCAGCTGAGGCCAAATGCCCACATCCTTCCCATTAGACACAATGAAAGGAAGAACCAAAAATGAACCAGTACCCATCTTCTAAAGAAGCCACAAGAAGCACGTTATGATGCATTCGCAATGATTTCGCTTTGCACTTCACATTGAAACTTCCCTAGGCGGCCCTTGCTTCTCCACTTCGGAATGAGTAACTGAAAACATTTCCAAATGAACAAGCTGAGTTTATTATCTCTAGGGAACCAGCATACAGACCACCAAAGGGGCTACGAAACACAAATCAGTCACCTACACAGACCGTGTCATAGATTTTTAATATTTCATGGACTGTGCCCTATGCCTTCATATGTATTTCATGGATGTGGGTGCAGAGGTGAAGCACAACTAAAATCTAAATAATCTGACCTGGGAAATATTTTAGCACTTAGTTAATCTAACCCCTTTCTTATATGAGTGGGGAGGAAAAAAGCCACAGATCAAAAACAAGATTTGGAGACATTAAATTATCTGTTCAAATATTAAGGCAGTTGAGGGCAAAGCCAGGATAGGGCCGAGTCTTACTGTGTTGTGTTTCTCTGCGCACCTGCCTGCTTCTCCTCAACCTGCTAGCGGGCTTTATAGCTTAAATTAGCAGGACCTGTCCCATCACTCAAGAATAATGACCCTAGGCATGCTTTTCTGTGTTTATTTTGCTTTTATTTGTTTAGATTACTTTCCACTTTCCATAATCCTGGAGGATCTACCATGACGACGATGAAATAGATCATGGAACAAAGCCACATGTTCCTCTACGCAGCATCTGCAGACCTGAAGCTGAGCTCTGGGAATTCACAGGTTTACTGAGATCTGAAAAAATTGACAACCTGGAGGTGCGATTGTTGAGCATTCACCCTAAAAACAATTTGTGTTTACAATTAAATAAGTTTGGGAAACCATAATTTCTTCTGGAAGAAATTAATGTCCTACTGTAAAATAAACTGGCTTAATTTTTATTAACGTATCATTTCCCCCAAACATTTGAATACAGAAGCTCCTTTGTGTGTGCTAACATTGGTTTCTGACTGAGCTAATGTCCTGCAGGACAAATATTAGTAAGTCACCTTATCACAGTGAGCAATGGGGTGTCGGCCGGAATCCCATCTTTCAATACTTCATTTTGTTAAAGTGTTCACAACACATTTCCAGGGGGCAGCTCATTGTGTAGTGGGAGTGGGTATGGAGAGAAGGAAGGAAAGAGGAGAAGTAAAAAGTGAACAATGACTCAGACTTCTCAAGTTCATAATTGCATTGTCCAGGCAAGACACACAAGTAAGCAAAACCTTCAGGCAATAAATAATTTAGCGTCCACTATCCCCATAAGGTTGGATGGAGGCATTAGGATTTTAGATTGGAGCTTAACTGGGACAAAGCACATTTTAAATTAGACCCTGCAGGATATGTAAAAAGGAAAGTGCCCTGTGTAAGGGCAATCAATACATGTTTGCTTAACAAATGAAGGGTAGTCTGAGCTGGGGAGCTGGCATAAACAATATCCTGAAGTCACATTGAATGGAATGTGTTATTCGTGGAGGAGGGAAGAATGTAGGGTGTGTGGAGGTTTGAGGGTGAGCTCTGGGCTGCAGGGAGAGGGGAGACACAAGGAGAACTTAGCGATCTGTATTCTAATGAGAACGCCAGAGTCTTCCTGAAGTTGTGGGTCTTTCCTTATTCATCCCTAGCATCATTTGGGCATGAAACCAGCATTTAAAAAATGTAAGTTAATTAAAAGAACAAATGAAAAAGCACAAATAAAAGAAGTACAGTGGAGAACGACTGAAGGACTTGCAGAATCAGGTGACGGAACGTCTTGTGCAAAAGAAATCTGATGGGCTGGGACGAGATACCACAGATAGCAGACACACGTTAGAAGACTAAGATAAGCGCCTGGGACAAACATCTACCTGGAGGAGACAGATTTGAAATACATTTTGAAGGAAGAATCAGTAAGCCCGAAGCACAAGTAAATAAAGCCAGCAAAGAACAAGGGACAAAGGGAAAAATAGCAACCAAGTCTAAACCTGAGAGACTGGCAGTGTTGTTAATAGAAAAAGGAAAATTCCAAGAGGAAATAGAACTTGTAGAGAGAGTCAGAGTTGGGAAATGATCGCAAATATCCAACAGGAGATGTTCTTTCACCATTATGGAGGCACAGGGAGAAGGTATGGACCCTGACAAGCTTGCCCATTTCTGAAGACACAGCTGTGATTATTATCACTCCCATTTTGCAGATGGGAAAAGTGAGCAGCAGGAGTATCAGGGGCTTCCTCCAAATACACATGCTCAGCCCGGGGCGCTGCTAAAAGGTGAATTCCTGTAATATTTACAATACTCCATTTTAGATGATACACTATTGAATAAAAAAGTCTGGCGAAAGATAGAGATATAAAATTTACCCATGCAGGGCCAAGCCAGTGGCTCACACCTGTAAGCCTAGCACTTTGGGAAGCCAAGGTAGGAAGATTGAGACCAGGAGTTTACGACCAGCCTGGACAACATAGCACAAGACCCTATCTCTACAACAAATAAATAAACTTACAAAGGTAAATTTGCATTTCATATAATAAAGAACTTATTAAAAGACATTAAAATATTTTAAACACAATGTGTACATACTGACAGACGCCGTGTGTGAACCATATATTCTTTCTTCAGTTTCATTTCCATTCTCATTTAATCTTCTTTGTCTACATTATTTACCTTTGTAAGTTTTAAGTTTCCTGAAGCTAAGAATCAAGTTTTATACATCATCGCCTTCGTGACAGTCTTGAGCCTAGAGAATCAAATACCTACGGGATGAATGGATGAATGCATGAATTAGGGAGCATAAACTCATAGTGAGATAAACTTCTTTAATTGTCACATTTGTTCATCTGTGCCTGGGTATGCTCGCTGGGACACACACCAGGTGTTGGGGATACAGGTGTGATCAAAACAGTAAAACTCCCCACCCACAGTGCCTGCAAACTAGAGGGAGAAGCTGAGCAATCTGCAAACAAAGGAGGAAAGTGTTTGTCCAAGAGTGGTGGGATGTGTCCAAGAGTGGTGGGATGTGTCCAAGAGTGGTGGGATGTGTCCAAGAGTGCTGGGATGAATCATACAGCAGTAAGGTGGATAAGGAGTGTGCTGGTAGGGGGGGAGGAAGGCCTGCAGTTTCTAATAGGATCAGAGCCCAAGGACACGGGAAAATTACAACAAATTGGGAGGCTTAAAACCATAGGAATTTGTCAGAAGTCTCCACTGATTCCTTCTGAAGTTTCTTAAGGAGAAACTGTCTCATCCTGGTGAATTCTTGGTGTTCTTCTTGGCTTGGGGCTGTATCACTCCAGTCTCTACCTCCACCTTCCCACTTCTGTTTCTCTGTCTTCTCTTTTTATCTGTTTTACGGGACACTTTCCCTGGATTTGGGGTCACCCCTCAATCCAGCAGAATATCATCTCAGTTCTTATCCTAATTACATCTGGTAAAGACCTTTTTCCAAATAAAGTCACATTCTGAGGGATGGGTGTGAACTTTGGAGGGACACTATTTAATTCATTGCAGGGAATGAGGATGTGACCAGAGCAGTTAGGACATTCAGATGTCAACAATCCATCAGAGTGACCATGTGTGGCTTGAACTGAGGGTAACATGGAAGTGGTGAGAGGTGGTTCTATTTTAGGTCTGTTTTAAAATAGAGCCAATGGGATTTATTGACACATCAGATTATTGACTTTTGAGTTTTTTCTTCTTTACCGCTTTAGAAATAAGAAAAGCATTGGTTTTCAGAAGAGAAAGTGCTGTGTGGAAGCCCATTATTTGGTATTGCCCACCTGAGTCTGCTGTGAACAGAGGATAAACCCAGATGATGGTTTATAATCATTGCTTGTAGGCGGGGAAGTAGGGGCTCAGGTCCACTTTTATTATCTGCCGTTTCGTATTTAAGATGTCTGTGACTTAATATATTTTGTTTCAATTCAAATGGAGCAAAATTTTAAAGATAAATTGATCTGAAGATTGGAATGTATTCACATGGCAGGGGTGGATAACTGTGTTAATTTCATGCTACGCTGTATTTTGATTCACTTGATCTATTAAAATGAAAAATTTTCTTTTTAGGGTAGGAAACTGATCTCACTCATCTAAGATCTATATGTTAAAGAGCCTGAGGAGTTGAGCTCAGCCAGAAAAACAGTAATGAGGCTCAATATGAACTTCTGAGTGCATTGGTATCAGTTTTAACTGAAATCTTGATTTATTCCCCAAGTTATCAGTTCAGGGAGACAGTACATGCTTCAAGAAAAAAGGAAATGAAATGAAATATTATAAATTATCCCCATTGTGATGTCAGGCTCTTGAGTAAATTTTTTTTAATATTCTGTACAAAAGAAAGAACAGGAATGCCATTCATTTAGCAACTGCCATAGCACGGGCCTTTCCCATTGATTCAATAACATTCTCTTGCTGTGTTACCTCCCACATACTAGGATTAGTATTCAAAGACCTTTCATCTCACTCTAATGCTTTCTTTCCTTCCATGAGATAATCCATGGCTTTAGTTAAAGCCATCCAGTGTCCCTTCCAAAATGGCTCCCTCTTCACTTCCCCTGAGGGTCTGTCTGCCCCATCTGGAGAGGATTGAGGATCACCGTCACCATCTTTCCTCCTCAAAGGTGTTCTTTTCATGACTGGCTTGAAGCTCATCTCATCTCTGTGATATGTTACCCGACGGCACATCCATGCACACATCACACATTTCTTCCTTTCACAAAAATATTTATAGAGTCCTGCCATGCCCAAGTTCAAGGCATCATCTCTTGCCTGGACAAACGCAATAGCCTCTTAATTGGCCTCCCTGCTTCCTCCTTCACCCCTGTGTTCTACTCTCCACATAGCAGCCAAGATGATACTTTCAAAATTTCAGTTAAATTATGTTATTTGTTGCCCTAAATCCTCTTGGAGTTTTTCACCTCACTCAGAATAAAATTCAAGTTTTCTCTATAAGTCACATCCCCATTTCCACCTGCAACATAAGCCTTTCGCTCTTGGCCCATTCTTCCATGCATATGTTCCCCCCCACCTACCTCATCTGGCCTGAAATGATAATTCTCTCTCCCATCTTCAGTCCCTTTGACCTTAGATCTCAGCTCAGATGACACATTCTCAGAAATTCTTCTCCAGTCCTTCAGACTACAACATGTCTCTAGTTCTTTTGACCACAGAGCACCTTATTATATTTTTTCATAGCACTTATCACAGCCTGAAATATATGCTTGAGTGATTATGTAATTCAGTTCTATGCAGATAAAGGATCAGAACTATTAAAATAGTCCAGGATTATCTCCAAATATCTGGGAGGCTGGTAGGCTGCCTGCAAAGAGTATTGGCAAATGAAATTGTTTTTAATGGATAAATAGTACTTATTTTCTCTACCACTACCTTGATGTGTACTATTGTATTTTACCCAGCATTTTCAGTTTTTACTATACTGAACATCCTCTGAATATATACTGCATTACAAAGCACCATGTCTGATCCTCTTAGCCCCAGTTAGTGATTCCCACTTTCTGGGTCCTAGTTCTAAAGTCTAGTGGCCATTCCACATGTGCTTATTGTTGAGCAACTACTGTGAGCAAAAATCGGTGGTTCGCTTTGTATTTTTTTAATACAAAATTTAAAAAAAAAACAATTAAAGGAAAACATTTCTTCTCCTCTTGTAAGAATATAATAGAAATTGGTGCAGAGCTTGTGTTTAATTATATAATTTCAGATCTAAGAGAAATCTTTTGAGGTCTTCTGACCATCCAACCTCATTTTAAATGAAGCTCCAAGGCTTCAGCAAGTTAAGTGACACAAAGCTAATTAGTGACCACTCAGGGAAAGGCCACCCAGTCTCCCTTTCATTGCTCTGACATTTGTCCCCACATCAGCATACTACAGAGCCCATTAGAATGATTGTCTAATCTCTTTATCTTAGGGAGGAAAGTTCATGAGAAAGTAAGTTGTTTGTCCAGAGTGGCACAGAATGAATTCATAGCAAACACTGCAATTAGTATCTGGCAGGGTCCTTTGGCTTCATCCTCGTTCTTTGTTTGTTTGTTTGCTTATCTGTTTTGAGTCACTTACAAGCTAAAGAGAAGCATCTCTGTCTACTGTTACCTTAACCTTTAAGGCCCATCTCCTATGACCCTTCATTCACGAAGTCTTCCTAACTCCTCCAAGCCTGACACATTTTTCCATCTTTTGTACCATCAACACTTTATTTACAACACATTTGTGTATTTCTCTTATGAAATGTACTACATGTATTTGGATGCCTGTTTCATTAATAGCTCCTTGAAGGAAAAAACCTTTACCTGGTCTATCTTCACATCATCCACAGTTACAAACACAATGCCTTACAGATAATGGCTCTTGTAAGCATTTGGTACATTGAATGGAGCTAATGAGACATTATTGCTTATAAACTACACTGAAGGCAGTTTCCAAATCAAATGACCAGGGAATTGTCAATAATCTTAATTGCCATAGCACTACCGGGAGATTGGATTTAAGAACACTTGGTTATTATCTAATAGAAGGCAAAAAATTGTCTAGAAAATACAGGCAAAAAAACCCCAAACAAATCTAGGTTACAAAGCACAACCTTGATCTTATTGCTAACATTCATCAGATCCTTCAGGAATAATTCTTTTGTTCTAACTAAAATCCCTTTCATTCTCCAGAGAAAGGAAAAATACCAAACCCACTGAGTCACAACTGGTTTCATGCAAGAATTTCTCTTTGTTCCAAAGGAATGACAAGTTTAGTGACAGAAAAGTATAATTCTTGATTTGCACCTGGATTCTTAAAACATGCTGTTCTTTCCAAAGAACTGTTCATTGCAGGGAGGAGATTTCAGTAAATAATACCAGTGACTGACTGCCTTGGGGAGAGCATTCAAGGAAGGCTACTTGATGAATCAGGGAAAGATACAAATCAAATATATAAAGGACATTTTTCAAGAATCATGCTTATTTGATGTCTTAAAATAATAGCTGGAGCTTTTAGAAACTAGAATTTATTTTGGATCAAATCATTCAAACACAAAAAACTCAAAAAAAAAAAAAACCCACAAACCCAAATCAGTCAAACAAATGAGCTACAAGCAGAAATTCATAACCTTTTCATTTAAGGAGGGAACGATTTTTGCTAACACAAAGTCTCCCTTTATTTCTGGCAGGTACCATAATTTGACTCAAAAACCCCGCACTTTTTGATTTACTGAACATAATAAAAAAGAATCAATTTTAGGCTCAGACGTATTTTATGTTCTATATGATATTAATAACCACCTCTGTTGATTTTATACAACTTAAAATAATGTTATTCAGCTGGAAGGTGTAGAAAGAGCAAAGCCAAAACTCTTTGGGGCCTTTGGAGAGGGGTCAAGTTTATATTTACATGCTTTGGGAAGATCCAGATTCCAAGGGTCAGATTCCTAACCAGCAACAGAGGCTGCATTCAAAAATAGATAAAATTGGGCTAGGTATAGCAGATCCCACCTATAATCCCAGTGTTTTGGGAGGCCGAGGCAGGAGAATCATGGACAACACATGAGACGCCTCTGCCCCTACCTTTCTAAAAAAATATAAAAAGATAAAATTGGTAAGCACTTGAGTAAAGTACCACTTCAGTTAAAATCATCAAATGTTTATTGAGGATCTACTTAGTTTAAGGTATAATCTAGATATCTATTTACTAGGGATATAACCCAAGGAAAAATCATACATTATTTCTGAATTATTGTCCAAATTAGAGTGCATCTTCCTAAGTGTCCTATGGCATGCCTAACAGGTTAGGGAAATACTGGATTTGGTATTTATAGAGGTCAAATTCAGGTTGGCTGGTGTGTCACTCAGCAAACCGCAAAGCCATCTCCACAATTATTTTTTTTTTTTTTTTTTTGTGGTTTTTGGCCAGGGCTGGCTTTGAACCTGCCACCTCCGGCATATGGGACCGGCGCCCTACTCACTGAGCCACAGGCGCCGCCCGCATCTCCACAATTATTATCTGAAGCCAGCCCTTGTGTTATCTTTGCGTGCATGTGTGTGTGCGTGTGTGTATGATTGTTTTTTCACAGTTTCTTAAATGTCTGTTTCCTACTTCATGTCAATGCATTTACAAACACGAATGCAGACATAATTGCTTGCAAAAGAACTTTAGAGGATCACCTCTTTCTCAACTCTAAGTATTATTATTTATTTACCAACTAGTGTTATGCAGATAATGTTATAAATAATTGGGACACAGTTCATACTTTCATATGCAGAAAAACAATATGTTATATATGTTAAGGGTCATCCACGAGCAGATTTACCACAAAGCTAATGAAGCATAAGTTTCAGGGCCTTTTCCTGCATGGGGTAAACAAAAGGTCATATATTTTTGTTAAATTTACAAAAATAAGATATTATTAACCACCAGTGGTTAAGACCACTATTGATTTTTCATTCCGATTTTTCCTCTGTCAGCTTCTACTTCCTCTCATTTTAGACATTTATGAGTGGCGACAAATGTTTTAGACATTTGATCAAGGAAATGTTGACTTGAAAATAGGCCATTTTAACTACAATTTAGAAAGTCTGAAATTTAACAAAATTCCGATTTTGCACATATTAAAAGTGGCTTCTTTTTTCTCTTTAGCAGGATTTATTAAAGATCTAAGAGAAAAATTGGATAAAAATGGTGTGTGTTACACTTTATGGGGGCAAGACATGATTGCAAGAGGGACTTTACCTAACAATTGCAATCAGTGTAACCTGGCTTATTGTACCCTCAATGAATCCCCAACAATAAAAAAAAAAAGAGAGAGAAAAAATTTAGCTGAAAATTAAACAAAAATGGTAATGATCACAAATGAGACCAATCTAGTATTAAGAAGAGAATTGTCACGAAAACATTTCAGACTCTGCCAAGAGCAGTAATTTAGTAAGAGAAGGAAATATACTTTAAATAGAAGTAATGAATGGGTCCTCTTGTGTAATTAGGTGATTTAATTAATGAAGAGGAGTGAATCTATGAACACCAGAAAAAAGATTTAAATTTCTTGCTGATTTCACATAAAATACAGATGACAACTAGTATAAGACAAAATTAAAAATGTGCCATTACAACATGGATATTGATGAACATTAAACTGATAAACATTAAACAGTGCTTAATGTTAGAGACTACACAAGAAAATCTGAAATGTCTTTCAAACTTACAGCTCATATATTTAAGGAATCAAATAAAGTTTTAACCAAATATGTTTTAAATCCTACGCATTTATGTGATGCCACCATTAAAAAAGTATGAAATTCAAAAATCTTTTCCATATAATAAATAGGTAAGACTCTCCTGTACATACATGTATGAACATATGTGTACAGAATTTGATCCACTATGCTAACAGAAAGACTGAATTATCTTTCTACAAAAAAAAGATCTTACAAATATTTATCATATGAAAAACATGTAGCCAAAAGAACCACAGAAAAGCAAGAATTATAGACGCATGTCAGACAATTCATTAATAAAAAATATTACTAGATTTTGAGATTTTTGTATACTTGTCAGTTTTTAAAAGAATTTGTAATTACTTGTGATTTTGTTGTCACTTCACAATCATTTGTTTCCATGCCTAATATTTTAATTTATAATTGATTGAGTAAAAATCAAAAATCAAAGAAGCTCTCCCAAATTTCATAAACTTTGAGTCTCATAAAACCTTCCTTTTGAAACTAGGATCATCTCAACTAGAATTATCTTGTTATTAAGAGTTTACAAAGAAAAATAAGTAACCATTTTTTAGTCCCTATCAAATAGCTCTTCCTTGCAGTTAACTGCATTGTTCCTGTTACAATTTATGCAAAATTGTTCACATACTGGTTTAGTGGGTGCATACAATTCACCGTATATACCAAAAGAAGCTGTAGATGATAAAATTAGATAGTGACGTTTTCAGGGAGTGGATTGAATTTCATACCATCTTTTTGACTACTAAACTATCACTGTCTCTCCAATTAAGATGAAAAGCTTATGTTTAAAAAGTCTGACTAGTTGCAGATCTTGGAAGAAAACTGTCTTTTCACTGGTATCCAACATACATCTAGCTGTGCTTAGAATCCACTCTGCGTTGTCAGAGCAATAGCTCTTCTCCTGTCTCCTCAAAAGTTTTAATTTTTGGTCTCCATGTTATGGTCCATTCTCCAATATTAGCCTGGGCATCGCTGGGTTCCCAGGAGCCCTGTTCTGTCCTGACTCTGGTGTCCTTTTAATGTTTGTGTCCGGCACACTTCCCTACTCTGGTTACGCTTGACGAAGTGATACTTGTGTATATCTTCCAAATTGAGATCTTGCCTTCTGCTCTGAAGCCAGGATTGCTGGGCTTCCGCTTTCCACAGGCCAGTTGCTTGGAGTGTAATGGCGCTCTGCCCCTCTGGTTCCTGGCTCTATCCTGCCCTCTAGTGACCACTGCGGGAGCCATCTCACCTGGACCCCACCACTTAAGAGCTGAATGGGATCCATCTGGTTGACCTGTCTCAATGAGGATCACCCAGGACCTTTTTCACTAGGATGAAGTATGAAACTTTAAATGTAAGGAAGACTCTGGTGGAAACTAAGAGTATGTACAGAAATGCATTATATTTCAAGCCAAATGAAATTTCTCAACTGACCTTAGGAATTTATTCCTCTATCACCTCATTCTTCCTCCTTCATTTATCAATTTGTCCTTCTATCCATCTATGTTTATTTAACAACACGAACATCTGGTAAAGTACTAAGGTAAACCACACAACTTTACAGCAAAGTTGACCTGTGGCCAACCCGGTCCAGGCTCATAAATACATTAAGCCCAGAATGATTCAGAGCAGTTCTGTTCCTCAACACCAGTTCTGGAGGGAACAGCAGAGTATCCCCCACATTGAATCAGTGGCTCCGAATAACTGTAGGGTAGGTTTCCAGGTTGTGTGTGTGTAGTGGGGTGGGGGGGGAAGCTAGAGGAGGCAGAGACAAGACACACACAAGAAAAGCAGTACTTTAGGGTCTCGAAAAACTGAGCCTGGATTCCGGGCTCTGAATGAATGTATCAATATGGAATCCCTTAAAATAATCTGGAAGACCTAGTTACTTACATGCAATGTGGAATAGAAAGAAAGTGCTGCCAGCAGAAAGAGGAGCAGATTGTGACACCAAGTAAAGAAGTGGTGTCAGGGATTCCAAGGAGTGTAAGATGCTGCTTTCCCATTGCACTTCTGTTACTTAGGGAAGCAGTGGGCGAGTACAGGCAAGGTTTGGGGCAATTCCTTGATCTTGTCAGATGATTTTGATGAGTGGAGGTGACGTTTCATGGAATTAACTACTGAAAATAGATTGATAGCAGCACTCAGTTGTTATTCTTTATTACTCAGTGATAGATGTTTTCACTTTTGTAGAGAGACACAAATAAACTGCAGATAGATGATGCTACCCAGGGCCCTCTGGAAATGGCCAATCAAAGCAGAGTAGGAGGCAGGGATGGCTGAGGGCGTCCCTGGTTACTGTTTCCCCACACGGGCTGTGGACAGAGAATAGATTGTGGTGGCACTGTTGTTTGCTTCCCAGGCAATATTCAGCTTCCTCTTTTCCAATATTTTAATATGACCATTGCCTACTGGTATCCAGATTATTTTCTTATGGATTCATTTGACTGATGGAACTCTGCTGGCTCTGTTGTAAGAGGATCACTTGCTATGATCGAGTTTTCCTTTGGGAAATTTAAATTGATTGTCAATAAACATGGGGATCTGGAGTCAGACGAGGAGTTTGTACAATAAAACTGTCACTAAATGGTGTCTGACACAGTCCATACTGGTGGTTTATAGCATTTAGTCTCTCCTAGGCTCTGAGAAGGGTGGAATGCTAAATGCCTAGAAGGAGAAGCTGCCCACCTGTCATTTATGTGGTTGCAGGGATTACAATGTCTCATCTGGAGAGAATTCTAGAGACTCTCTCAGGAACCAATTACAGCCTGGTGCCATGGAGAAACTCTGTCTGGATCTAAAAACTTTACTTTAGGTAAAAGTTTTAAGTGAGATTTTAAAATACAAGTAAGTAATTATTTCAAAATACAGTAGAAGCTCCATAGTTGACCACCTCCCTACAGTGACCACCTCCTTGAATTGACCCAATTTCCGTAGACTAGACATGCACCATATGTACATATTAGTATGGTAGACCTGGTTCCTTATGTTCACCACCTCTGTATGTTGACCAGTTTGTTATAGTTCATTGGTGGTCAACTTACAGAGGCTCCACTGTATTTCCAACAGAGTAATATGATCAGTACAGAAAATGTATTACATTCAACCTTTTTCTTTTACAGAAAAGTTAATACTTCATAAGAATAATAGCAATAATAGTAAGCTGTATTCACATTACTAATGCTGTTTAAAAAGAAGATTTTTTTAAATAAAGGTGCACATCCAAAGGAGCTGTCTGTCCAGCCATCACTGTGTAAACAGGGCACTGTTTCCTTGGTTTGATCTCATTAAGCGGAGAAGCTGTAAAATAGTTGTGTCTGCTGGTGTAAATATTTTCTCTAAAAACCAAGTGTAGATTGTGCATGGGATTGAGGGGCTGGGAATTAACTTAGCACTTTATAAAATAGCAAGGCTATTGAGAGCGAATAAGTGAAATAAATTATTCATTCAGATAAATCATGTACAAATGTCTAAACAATTAACTTTCCCAGGCATCTTACCTTTCTTCTCTTGTTGTTCATCACAGTGAAGGCACCTGTGGAAGCTGACAGACATGTTTTTGTCTTAAGGGAAAAGATCTGAGTGAAAGAGAAGATAAATGAATAATAAAATAAATTGTGGATCAATAAATTGTGGATCCTGCCATACCTCATGGGTTACCCATCAGCTGGCTGCCCTACCACAGCTGCCATTTGAAAAAAAAAAAAAAATGACCATTTTCCTGGTGGCTTACAATCTGTTTGGCAATGGGGCCAGTATTTTAGATGTATTACCTGGTTTAAACCTGCCTACAAACTTATGTAAAGATGAAGAAATGGACACTGGAGGAACGAAAATAACCTGCCCAGGGCCAAACACTTAGAAGGCAACTGAGCCTGCAGTTGTTACTGATCCTCGATTCTTTCCTTTTCTCTTCTTTTTTAACTTTTAGGTAGACTTAGTATTTTGAGGGCAGTCTTGTGTGCACAGCAAAACTGAGCCCAAGGTATAGAGATTCCCATATGTCCCTTTCATCGGCACGAGTGGTGCATTTGTTAATTCAATGAATCTGCACTGATGCATCATTAGCGCCCGAATCTATGGTTTACAGTAAGGTCCACTCTTGGTGTTTGTGGCCTGTGGGTTTTAACAAAGTATAACGATGTGCATCCACTATTATAGGATTTGACTTTTAACCTGACTGATTATCCTCTGAATTTTCAGGACTTCTTAGGACAGAGTAAAGTCCTATCTGTCCCTCCAGGTGGCCACAGGCCCCTCCGTGCGCTGGCATCTGCCTTCCTTTCCACTCCCAACTCTTCGCAGTTTGTGTCTGGAACCAAACTCTTTGGAAATTATATTGTTTTTGCTGCCTCCCTCCAACCTGTGTCACCTGTGCCTGTGGCCCCCTGCCCATCTCCTAAGTCTCACAATGGAGATCCTCTTCCAGAAAATTGCATCTTTTTTCAATGACTCCCAGGTTCTTCTTCCTTTAAGAATACCATATATTCTGATATATATTCTTTAATACAGTAGCAATTCTCGACTGCTATATTAAATACTCCCAACATAATATTATAATTAATCCTCCTCCTCTATAATGTAAGCTTCTGAATTCCACGAACATACTCTACATCCTTAGCAGCTAGACAAAGGCTGACACTCAATGAAACATTGAATTGTGAATGAAATTCCTCCGAGGAACTCACTATGTACCACTCCCACAATACTTACTATCTCCCATTGTATTTACCGCATCCTTCGTTTGTCTCTCTAACTCGGTCATTAACTCCAGAAGGCTGGATCTTACTCATCTTTGTTTCTGGAGTATTTATTGACTGATCATGAGTAGGTGCTCTATTAGCAATAATTAAAAGAAAGGAGAAAAAGTAGAAGGAAGGAAGATCCAAACCCATATAACAATTTAGTGCAATTTGTAAACTCTAGACATAGAGCAATTCAAGTAAAATGTGTAATGTTATAAATATATGACATGTTTTGTTTAGAAATGAAAACAATTGTTTTTCAGTTTTCTTTATAGGTGGAAGTGCAATATAATTTTGAGAAGCCCCTATGCTTTCTGATAGTTGGATAGGAGGGTGACTTGTGTTAGGAACTGGCAGGTGTCTGCACCTGTCATCAGGAGTTAAGATCTGTGAGCCAAAACTCCTTGGGCTGAGGACAGATTTTCACCAGTCTTGGGGACTGGGAGCCAGAACGAGGCCTCCAGGCTGAAAGGAAGTCCTGAGATCTGTTTGAGACTGATGCCCTTCAGTGAGGTCAAACTGCTACTGGGGCTCAGAAAACATTTCCCCAAAATATGGCACTTTGGCATGCTGAGTGCTTAGAAAAATTGAAAGGCCTCACAACAAAGATCTCTCTCACCTTCCCCACCTCCTGATCTCTATCATCTTCTTTCCCGAAGCACCAAGGAGATGGGATTTCTCTAGGATTTCCTTATCTGACAAAGAAAGCTTCTTTCTGATAGAAATGCAACCCTCTTAAAACCTCCTCCCTAGAAATCTCATCAAATAACCAAGGAAGATCAGCCACGGAGAAGAGAAGACGCTGGAGTCCCCATCATGCCCCAGACTGACTTTTCATTTGTTTTTCTGACGGTAGTGTCCAGAGAGTACCTGGGGACTTGACCTGCATATAAGATGAACTTTGTTTCCATGCAGCTCACCACCCAACTTTCCTTCCCATAACTTGTTCCATTCCTCCTCCAAAGAGAATCATTTACAAAATAATGTCTGTGTCCTGGGTCCATGTGCCTTTTACCTATGAAGACAGTATTTAAGCCTCAACTACTCAGCTCTCCTTCATACTTTGAGGATGAGTTCCATGTCAATATGTATATAAAAATAGATTTTATATGCTTTTTTTGTCCTATTAATCTGCCTTTTTTCAGTTTATTTTTCAGTGAAACTTTAAAGAGCAGATGAGAACCTTTTGTTTAGTCCTTATACCACTGTCTGTGAAAATGTGATCCCAACCCACCTATCAAAATCACTTGGGTTGCTTGTTAAACATCTATATTTATGCCTCAAGCCAGTTACAATCACAAATTCCCCAGAAGCAGGGCCCAGGAATATGAATTTTACCAGTCTTCCCTGGGAACATATAGTCGCACTATTGTCTGAGGCCAAGTGTTTGCAGTCATACATAAAATATGAGGTCTGACAATTAAGTTCTTGAACTTGCTCAGTAAAATTTCATAACCTTTGTATATCAGTGTCTTACAGCTGTTTTCATGTCAACGTGTGGCAGTGTCTTGTTAAGTGGCATTTGTTATTGTTGTTGGGTGTTTTTGTTTGCCATCATGAGAATGTTGGCGTTTGAATTAAAGCAATGAACAAACATTAAATTTCTTGTTACCCTTGGCAAGAGTGGAAGTGAAACTAGTGATAGGTTAATCCAAGTTTATGGGGATATTACCATGAAGGAAACAGCCTGGTGGAAATGAACTAAACATTTTTCTAAGAGGAGAGAAAGCGACACTGATGAAGAGAGGTCAGTGCATCCAACAATGCAATGAAAACAAGGCGGCCAGAATTGGTGGAAACATTGCAAAAATTCACCGTATTATGCATCAAAACCCTCAGCTGACTGTGAGAAGCATAGCAGATTAAGTAAACATGAATAGAGAAACAGGAAAATCTCCATAACTGAAAATCTTGGAATAAGAAAGGTGTGTGCACAAAAATGGTCCCCAAAGAGCTCACTGATGGACAAAAGCAAAAGGGAGTCAAAGTTTACTAAGAACTTTTGGAGAGGGAAGACAGTGTTTTGGGCCCTGTTATGACTGGAGATGGAACATATGTGTACCAATATGACCCTAAAAGAAAGTATCAAAGTGTATAATGGAAGTCAGCCAGTTCTCCACAACCAAAAAATTTCATCAATCCAAATCAAGAGTCAAAATGATGTTGCTAACTTTTTTTGATATCAGAGGAATTGTTCGTTATGAATGTATATCAACTGGACAAATAGTTAACCAAGTTTGCTATTTGGAAGTGCTGAAAAGTTAGACAAAAACAACCTGAACTTTGCCAACAACTCATGGTTCTTGCATCACAACAATGCTCCAGCTCACATGGCACTGTCTGTGAGGGAACTTTTAGCCAGTAAATGAATAATTGTATTGGAATACACTCCCTACTCACCTGATCTGGCCCCTAATGAATTTTTTCTTTATAGAAAGATAAAGCAAGCATTGAAAGAAAGACTTTTTGATGATATTCACGACATGAAGGGTAATATGACAATAGCTCTGATGGCCACTCCAGAAAAAGAGTTCCAAAATTGCTCTGAAGGATGGACTAGGTGCTGGTACCAGTGCATAGCTTCCCAAGGAGAGTATCTGGAAGGTGACGATAGTGATATTCACCAATGACATATGTATCACTATTTCTAGGATGAATTTGAGAACTTAATTGTTAGATCTCAGCTAATCTCTGCCCATTTCTTTTCAAAGGACTACATTATTTTTTCAGAGAGAGACTTAAATCCATCTAAATTCATAGAATTCATCAAGAAATTTATTCTGTATATTATTAGTAAGGAATTACTTGTGACATATGTCATGATGAATCCCAAAGGATGTTAATGCACAGAGGTGAGAACTGCTGTGAGATTCTGGGAGACTGACTCATTAAATTCCCATAACAATCATTTTGACTTTTCCACAGAGCACTCCAAAGACCTATGCTTCAGAGATTATATTTTGATGATGTAATCCCCACAGGAAATATGTTAATCCTTATGAGAACTCAGATGATTTTTGTGTATATAACACAACATCATTATTTTATTTTATTTTATTTTTTGACACAGAGCCTCAAGCTGTCACCCTGGGTAGAGAGCCGTGGCATCATAGATCACAGCTCACAGCAACCTCCAACTCCTGGGCTTAAGCGATTCTCTGGCCTCAGTCTCCCAAGAAGCTGGGACTACAGTCACCCGCCACAGTGCCTAGCCATTTTTTGGTTGTAGTTGTTGTTGTTTGGCAGGCCCAGTCTGGACTGGAACCCGCCAGCTCTGGTGTATGTGGCTGGCGCCTTAGCCACTTGAGCTACAGGTGCCAAGCCAACATCATAATTTTAAATAGAATAGAATCTTAATAAAGAGCATATAAAATTCCCCAGCTAGAAATTATAATTTCACAATCTACTAACACTGGCTGTGAAACCCATGCACATTTTGGAATATCATCATTATTTGGTGGGCAAGGTGTTGGAAGCAAAAAGAATTTAAATGAACTCATACACATGCACACGCCGAAATGCCAAGACCTATTATTCTAATTTTGTTTAAAATCCTTCTCACGTTCTTCAGACTGAATCATCCACTGCGGTCATCACAGTTATCATTCTCAATTTACAATTCAGATCCATGGCAAAATGACATTGGTCTTGTCCCACTTTTTATTTAAAAAAAAGTATATTTAAGACTAAAACAAAGTGTATTAAAAGACCTTTGCTAGTTTATCCACCTCATTTGACAGTAGGCCATAGGCAGTATATTAACCATCACCATATGTTCATTTGGGTTACTTTACAAGGTAATATGTAGGGAGAGATACTAGGCTGGCAAATTTTGATCACCAAGACAGGAGAGCAAAAGTCTCTTTTCATAAGCAACATTAGAGGCAATTCAACAGTAGCTTGAGGTGATAGAGGATTTGAGATTGTGGGAGCAGGTGCTGATAAATGGAGGGTAGACTGGGAATAATAAAGCCAGATGTAAAAAGCAGCAGGCATAGTGAAACATTAGAAAAGACTGAAGAAGATGCATGTTTCCCAGATACATGGAGATCTGAGCAGTGGGCAGTTCAAGACAAAATTGATTTTATTTTATACACAGGTAAATATTAAATCTCTGGGCTGTGCCTCGTTGCCACGAGGAAGCACATTCTCATCAGGTCCTCCAAGCCAGGCGTCTTAGAGAAAGGTTGGCTTATACTATAAAATTTAGCATGTTACTTGAAGCAAAACCGTTATGGAAATGCAAGCATACAAAATGTGAAATCATGATCGTGTATAATAGTATCTCTTCTGCATTAAATACTTAACATCTGCCAGCCATTTTGCTAATTGCTTTACATATA